>NC_065572.1:43053652-44303652 GCF_937616625.2 Mercurialis annua
GAACGATCAAAATTACGTAATGCCGTTCAAAACCGAAAACTGAAATCAATGGAGTTATGAACACTTACCGGGACAGCCACTTTGAATGATGATTTCAGCAGCGTTTCTTAACGAAAATGAATTTTAAAGGTGGCTAGGGTTTGCTTGTAGTGAGGAGAATAGATTAGGTTTAAAAGTTTTGTATTTAAGTAGGTCGATTAGGTTAGAAATGATTGACGAAAGTGCCCCCTCGCAAGGCTAGGGCTGGTCTCGAACGAGACCAGCATAATTTGGGCAATTCTAGAACGAGACTGGCCTCAAATGGCACAGGTCTCGTTCGAGACCTGTCTTTGGGCCAAAGAAATTTGGTTTGGCCCATGGGCCAAACCCCCATGGGCCAAACCCCCATGGGCCAACCAAACCTAAATAGGGCAAACATCAATCCAATTAAACCTTACACGCAAACCAAACGATCCACGATATCCAGAACGACTCAAATTATTTCCGCAACTTAATAATAAAAAAAATTTAAAAATTCCCGGGATATTACATTCTCCCCAACTAATTAAAAATTCGTCCTCGAATTTAACACGATAAGCAATGAACACCAGACAACACGTAACACAAGATAAAAATCATAAAAATCACAGAAAATCAAGATATCGTACCTCTCGGAAAAAGAGAAGGATAGCGATTCCGCATATCCGACTCGATCTCCCAAGTACACTCCTCTACAGAATGATTGCGCCAGAGAACTTTGACCATTGGAATCTCCTTATTCCGCAGTTTACGCACTTGCGTATCTACAATCTCAACTGGCTATTCCTCATAGGACAGCTCTTGGTCAATCTCAACACTCTGAGGCACAATCACGTGCGAAGGATCAGAAATGCACTTTCTCAACATAGAAAAATGAAACACAAGATACACCAGACGATAAGCCACAGCTCCAATCCTCTCTGAAATCTCATAGGGACCAATATACCTTGGTGCCAACTTCCCCTTGACACCAAAACGAACCACGTCTTTCATAGGCGAAACCCGAAGAAACACGAAATCACCAACATGAAACTCAATGTCTTTTCTCTTCGGATCAGCATAACTCTTATCCCGACTAAAAGCAGTCTCTAACCTCCGTTTGATCAACGATACCTTCTCTAAGGTAATCTGAATAATCTCTGCTCCCGAGAGTTTACGCTCTCCAACCTCCTCCCAGCAGATAGGAGATCTACACTTGCGCCCGTACAAAGCCTCATACGGCGCCATCTTGATACTCACGTGGTAATTGTTGTTGTAAGAAAACTCAATCAACGGCAAATGAGTATCCCAGCTACCCAGAAAATCGAGAACACACATCCTGACCATATCCTCCAACGTCTGAATAGTCCTCTCAGACTCACCGTCAGTCTGAGGATGAAAAGCTGTACTGAAATCCAACCGAGAGCCAAAGGATTCCTGTAACGCTTTCCAGAACCTCGAAGTAAACACAGAACCTCTGTCTGAAACAATAGAAACCGGTACACCATGCAAACTGACAATCCTGTCGATGTACAACTGAGCCAACCTCGAAGCAGTATACGAAACCTTTATCGGAAGGAAATGAGCTGACTTGGTCATACGGTCAACTATAACCCAGATTGAATCGTACCCCTGTCAAGTGCGTGGTAAACCAACAAAAAAATCCATAGCAATCCGCTCCCACTTCCACTCTGGAATAAGTAGTGGATGCAGATAATTAAAAGGTCTCTGATGCTCCAGCTTCACCTGCTGGCACGTCAGACACTTAGAAACATACTCAGCGACATCCTTCTTCATCCCGCTCCACCAGTAGGGTACCCTTAAGATCATGGTACATCTTAGTATAACCCGGATGAACACTATAAGCAAACTTGTGCGCTTCTTCCGGAATTTGGTCCCTCAAACCATCTGAATCTGGAACACACAATCTCGAACCATGTCTTAGAACACCATCCACAAAAGTAAACTCAGAATTACCATCCTGCTAAACCTCCTCAATAATTCGTTTCAACTGTGGATCCTTAGCTTGTAAAGCTTTGATCCGATCAATTAAAACGGGTTGCACTTGTAACTGTGCTAACAAACAACCGGCCTGAGAAACCTGAAAACCATAGCCTGAAGCTATCAAACTGTGCCACTCTCTAACCATGGGTCTATGCCCAATCTCAGAAATATGAGCCAAGCTGTCTGAAGACTTGCGACTCAACGCATCGGCTACCACATTAGCCTTACCAGGATGGTACTGAATAGTACAGTCGTAGTCTTTCAGCAACTCCAACCACCTCCTCTGTCTCAAGTTCAACTCTCTCTGATCAAAGATATACCTCAAACTCTTATGATCAGTGAAAATCTCACAAGTAGCACCATACAAATGATGTCTCTAGATTTTCACGCAAAAACCACAGCTGCCAACTCTAAATCATGAGTAGGGTAATTCACCGCATGCTTCTTCAACTGTCTGGAAGCATAGGCAACTACCTGTCCATGTTGCATCAGAATGCAACCCAAACAAATCCGAGACGCATCACAATACACTGTGAAACTATCAATGCCAGAAGGCAATGCCAAAACAGGAGCTGTAGTCAAAATCTCCTTAAGCTTCTCAAAGCTCGCCTCGCACTTGTGAGTCCACTCAAACTTAAAACCCTTCTGTGTCAGTTTAGTCAACGGTGCAGATATTCTGGAGAAATCTTGCACGAACCGACGATAGTAGCCAGCTAAACCTAGAAAACTTATGATCTCGGTAACTGACCTTGGCCTCTGCCAATCCATAACCGCCTCAATCTTCTTCGGATCAACCTTGATCCCATCTTTCGACACCACGTGTCCTAGAAAGGTAACTTGATCCAACCAAAACTCACATTTTGAGAACATAGCATACAACTGATGCTCACGCAACGTCTGTAGTATAGTCCTCAAATGGTAAGCATGCTCCTCCTCGCTCCGAGAATTGATCAAAATTTCATCAATGAAACCGATAACGAATTGATCTAAAAACGGCTTGAACACTCTGTTCATCATATCCATAAACGCTGTTGGTGCATTCGTCAGACCAAAGGACATAACCAGAAACTGAAAATGTCCATAACGAGTCCGAAAAGCAGTCTTAGGCACATCTACATCACGGATCCGAAGTTGATGATACCCAGACCTCAAATCAATCTTGGAAAAACACTTCGCACCCTGCAACTAGTCAAACAGCATCGATGCGAGGAAGAGGATATCTGTTCTTGACAGTAGCATTGTTCAACTATCTGTAGTCGATACACAGTCGAAAGGAACCGTCTTTCTTCTTCACAAACAGAACTGGAGCACCCCACGGAGAAGTACTCGGTCTGATGAACCCGCTATCCAACAACTCTTGTAACTGGTCCTTCAACTCCTTCAGCTCTACAGGAGCCATCCGATACGGCGGTTTCGAAATCGGAGCTGTACCAGAAACCACATCAATGCAAAACTCAATATCACGATCAAGTGGTAATCCAGGCAATTCCTCTAGAAACAAATCAGTGAACTCATTCACTATCGGAACACTATGCATATCACCACTATCAAACTCCAAATCACGAACCACAGCAAGAAAACCCTGGCAACCCTTGCCTAACATCCGCTTCGCCTTGATGGCGGAAATCAGATTCTTAGGTGTCTCCGCCTTCTCTCCCTGAAAGGAAAAAGGTATATCACCTGGAATCCTGAACTCGACTGACTTCCCTCGAAAGTCAATAGAAGCATAATGGCGCGACAGCCAATCCATTCCCAAGATGACATCAAAAGAAAGAACGTCAAGCACAATCAAATCAGCACATAATTCTCTACCCTGAATAACCACTCGACAAGAAGGATAAACGACGTCCACTACTACACCTTCAGACATAGGTGTAGACACAGCTAGAGGTTCACTCAAAACAGATGGTGCCATACCCAATTTCCCAGCAAAACATGTAGAAACAAACGAATGGGTTGCACCCGCATCAAATAATACCAAAGCATCAGTAAAAGAAATAGGAATGGTACCTTGCACCAAAGCATTTGATGCACGCGCATCCTGAGGAGTAAGAGTAAATACTTTGGCCTGACCGTGCGGCTGCTGCTGCGAACTCTGCCCAGTACCATAACTATTGGAACCTCTACCACCGTTACCACGGTCACAAAAACCCTTGCCACCAGAACCTCGGCCCCGCTGGCCACCAAAAGATGCTGCAGGTTGAGAGTGCCCTACAGACTGTGTAAACGCAGGTCTCTGCTGCTGATAAGATGACTGCGCCACACTGGAGTTAGACATCTGCTGCCCAGATGTCGGACACTCCCTGGAAAAATGACCCGGCTGGCCACAAGAGAAACAACCTCCAGGAGCTAACTGACACTGACCATAGTGCCTGCGTCTGCAATTCTGGCAGAACGGAATGTTCGATCCACCACTGTACTCGCGTCCTGAACCACGGTTACTCCTACTGCTACTAGAACTGTACGGAGCGCTCCTAGCACTATGCCTCCCTTTGTTGTGAGTACGGCGACTGCCCTTATTGGCTTGAGAAGAGCCACTGTATTAATTCCCGCTACCATGCTGCACTAGGGCCTGTTACCCCTCACTAGGAAGATCACTCTTTCCCTTCTGATTTTGGAAAGGGTCAGAGATCGTCCCAAATTGAATCAACGAATTCTCCATCCGTCGAGCACTTTCCACCACCCGAGCAAACTCCATGTCTGCCCCTATTGATAGGTGTAGAATTACACCTATTATGTGGGTCTATTTTGATGTAATTATGCCATGATTAGTGTCCATTAAAGTGGTTTTATTGCTCATTTTCATGTCGAAGTGTTTCAGGTACATATTGGCGAGAATCGGGCAATTTGGAGCGTAATTGGAGCAATCAAGACTAGAGGAAGCAGAAGTGATCAAGTCAGAGCTTGTTTCTATCGAAACTTCCTCAGAAACCTCCTCAGAAACGTCTGTCTCGATCGAGACAGATTGGTTTCTATCGAGATTTCCTCAGAAATCATGTCAGAATTGCATCCAGTGAGCTTTTCACCTAAGCCTGTTTCTATAGAAACCACTTCATTTCGATAGAAACAGCTCATTAATGAAGATGCGTGATTTGAAGCTAAAAAGGGATATGTGGACAATTTTGTGATCTATTTTGATTGGCTACCTCATTTAGACTTGTCATATAGTGTATTTTTATTCCCTTTTTGTCCTTGAATTATAAAAGGATCCCTTCTTTTCTATTTTTAGGGGATGCACTCATTTTTAGATTTGTAGCCCCCATTTCACTTTACTATTTTCAGCTTTTTGAATTACACTTGTTCTTAGTGATATTTAGAGCTTTTGTTATGGATTGAAGATTATTATTATTAATAGAAGATTATTGGTTCCTTTATTATTGTTCTTCATTATCTCTTTTATGCTTTGGGTCTTCAATTATTACAAGATAATTAATCTCTACACTATGTTTATTCCTATTTCTTACTTATTAGTTATTGTTAGTATGTTTGTGATTAGTAGCTAAACCCCTTGTTTAGGGGTTGTTAATGAAGTTTGATTGTGATTAGTTGACTAGGGTTTGATTTGGGTTCAAGGTTTGTAGTGAATTGTATGCTTAATGCCTAGGATAGATTGATCTCCTAATCCTAGGTTAAAGGTTAATTAATTAGGCGAGAGTCACTTAATTACCCGGAATTAATCACTTAATTAGGGCTTAATCACGCGAGAGCGGTTTAGGGCTTAATCGGTTATAGGTTAGCTTCGTGATTGGATTCGATTAGTATCATCGAAATCTAATTACGCGAAAGCGATTTAGATTTTGCGGTATTAATTTAATTTCAATTAGCTCTCATTGCGGACTCGAGAGAGCGGATTAGGCATTTTAGAAAAACTTGACCCGAACCAAAATACTAAATCAACCCCGGTTAGCTAGAACGTTTCAAACCTAATTAGCAACCTCTAACCGTTTCTCTTATTGATTAAATCTTGTGTTAATTAGTGATTGTTTAGTTAAGTGTTAATTTAAGTAATGTTGGCTTAAATCGCTAAAATGGGGAAACTTTTGGATTTGTTTCGTAATGTTTGTAAACGTTTGGATTAAATTGCTAAAAAGGTGACACACATGGATTTGTTTTGTAAAGTTTGTAAACATTTGGCTGAAATCGCTAAAAAGGTGAAACGTTTGGTTTTGTTTCGTAACGTTTGTAAACGTTTGGATTAAATTGCTAAAAAGGTGAAACGCTTGGATTTGTTTCGTAATGTTTGTAAACGTTTGGCTTAAATTGCTAAAAAGGTGAAACGTTTGGATTTGTTTCTTAACATCTGTAAACGTTTGGCTTAAATCGCTAAAAATGTGAAATGTTTGGTTTGGTTTCGTAACGTTTGTAAATGTTTGGCTTATAATGTTAAAAAGGTGAAACGCTTGGATTTGTTTCAAGACATTTGTAAATGTTTGGCTTAATTTGCTAAAAAGGTGAAACGTTTATCCAACGAGATTCAAACTAAAATATCATCAATCTTGGAATGAAATCAATAACTCAACATCAAGGCAAAAACCGTAGCAATAAGAACAATAAACTCTCAATCAAAGACAACGCTGAAATACTCAAATCAAAACTCAATCGAGACCTCAATTAACGATGGAACAATCACAAACAGAAAGGTAAAACAATTTATAACTAACATACTAAGAGATTCATAATCATGAATCAGCAAAATCATGGCCAAAGCTCATGAAAGTATTCGGCAGAAACCAAATCAACGAAGAACAGTAATAGTAAACTCAATACGGTAATTTGTACGGCTATTGAAACGAGATGATTTACGTACCGTTAAGCGAAAACGAGATAGGGGATCGTAGGTACGTGAATCTAGAATCTCTGAGATCAAACGGAATCAATTTCGATCTAGGAACGAGCGATAACGATCAAAAATACGGAATGCCGTTCAAAAGGTAAAACTGAAATTATCAAGAACAATAAGGCTTACCGAAACACCGACTCTGACGGCTGATTACAGCGTTGTTTATCAGTGAAAATGGACGTTAAAGATGGCTAGGGTTTGCTTGTAGTGTGGAGAATGAATTAGGGTAAAAATTTACGTATTTAAGTAGGTCGGAGTAGGTTAGAATAAGTGACGAAAGTGCCCCCTTGCCTTGTCAAGGTTGTTCTCGAACGAGAACAGCCATTTAAGGCCTGGTCTCGTACGAGACCAGGCGCCAAGCCTGATTCTCGTTCGAGAATCATAAGATTCTCGAACGGGAATGGTCCATTTTATTTTGTCTTTGTTTTTAAAATTAAAGTGGTTGAACCAAGATCAACCACAATCCCGAACCAATTCGAACCAAATCACTATCTTCGACTTTACTTCAAAACAACCGGAAAATCGTCGGAAATTATCGAAAAAATAAATTAAAATTTTACGGGATATTACATTCTTCCCAACTAATTAAAAATTCATCCTTGAATTTAACACGATAAGCAATTACCACCAGAACAACACGTAACACAAATAAAAATCATAAAAGCCACAAAAAATCAAGATATCGTACCTTATGGAAAAAGAAAAGGATAGCGATTCCGCATATCCGACTCGGTCTCCTAAGTACATTCATCAACAGAATGATTGCGCCAGAGGACTTTGACCATCGGAATCTCCTTGTTCCGCAGCTTACGCACCTGCGTATCGACAATCTCAACTGGCTGTTCCTCATAGGACAGCTCCTGGTCAATCTCAACACTATGAGGCACAATCACGTGCGAAGGATCAGAAATGCACTTTCTCAACATAGAAAAATGAAACACAGGATGTACTAACGACATGTCTGGCGGCAAAACCAGACGATAAGCCACAACTCCAATCCTCTCTGAAATCTCGTAAGGACCAATATACCTCGGTGCCAACTTTCCCTTAACACCATAATGAACCACGCCTTTCATAGGCGAAACCCAAAGAAACACGAAATCACCAACATGAAACTCAATGTCTTTTCTCTTCGGATCAGCATAACTCTTATGCCGACTAAAAGCAGTCTCTAACCTCTGTTTGATCAACGGTACCTTCTCTGAGATAATCTGAATAATCTCCGCTCCCAAGAGTTTACGCTCTCCAACCTCCTCCCAACAGATAGGAGATCTACACTTGCGCCCGTACAAAGCCTCATACGGCACCATCTCGATACTCGCGTTGTAACTGTTGTTCTAAGAAAATTCAATCAACGGAAGATGAGTATCTCAGCTGCCCTGAAAATCGAGAACACACATCCTGAGCATATCCTCCAACGTCTGAATAGTCCTCTCAGACTGACCGTCTGTCTGAGGATGAAAAGTTATACTAAAATCCAACCGAGAACCCAAGGATTCCTGTAACGCTTTCCAGAACCTCGAAGTAAACACAGAACCTCTGTCTGAAACAATAGAAAACGGTACACCATGCAAACTGACAATCCTTTCGATGTACAACAGAGCCAACCTCGAAGCAGTATACGAAACCTTAATCGGATGGAAATGAGCTGACTTAGTCATACGGTCAACTATAACCCAGATGGAATCGTACCCTGTCGAGTACGTGGTAAACCAACCACAAAATCCATAGCAATCCGCTCCCACTTCCACTCTTGAATAGGTAGTGGCTGCAGATAGCCAAAAGGTCTGTGATGCTCCAGCTTTACTTGCTGGCAAGTCAAACACTTAGAAACATACTCAGCGACATTCTTCTTCATCCCGCTCCACCAGTACGTACCCTTAAGATCATGGTACATCTTAGTAGAACCTGGATGAACACTATAAGCAGATTTGTGCGCTTCTTCCAGAATCTGGTCCCTCAAACCATCTGAATCCGGAACACACCATCTCGAACCATGTCTCAGAACACCATCCACAAAAGTAAACTCAGAGTTACCGTCCTGCTGAACCTCCTCAATAATTCGTTTCAACTGTGGATCCTTAGCTTGTAAAGCTTTGATCCGATCAATCAAAACAGGTTGCACTTGCAACTGTGCCAGCAAACAACCAGCCTGAGAAACCTGAAAGCCATAGCCCGAAGCTATCAAATTGTGCCATTCTCTAACCATGGGTCTACGCCCAATCTCAGAAATATGAGCCAAACTGCCCGAAGACTTGCGACTCAATACATCGGCTACCACATTAGCCTTTCCAGTATGGTACTGAATAGTACAGTCATAGTCTTTCAGCAATTCTAGCCACCTCCTCTGTCTCAAGTTCAATTCTCTCTGATCAAAGATATACTTCAGGCTCTTATGATCAGTGAAAATCTCACAAGTAGCACCATACAAATGATGTCTCCAGATTTTCAGCGCAAAAACCACCGCTGCCAACTCTAAATCATGAGTAGGGTAATTCACCTCATGCTTCTCCAACTGTCTGTAAGCATAGGCAATCACCTGTCCATGTTGCATTAGAACGCAACCCAAACCAATCCGAGACGCATCACAATACACTGTGAAACCATCAATGCCGGAAGGCAATGCCAAAACTGGAGTTGTAGTCAAAATCTCCTTGAGCTTCTCAAAGCTCGCCTCGCACTTGTCAGTCCACTCAAACTTAAAACCCTTCTTTGTCAGTTTAGTCAACGGTGCAGACATTCTGGAGAAATCTTGCACGAACCGACGATAGTAGCCAGCTAAACCCAGAAAACTTCTAATCTCGGTAACTGACCTCGGCCTCTGCCAATTCATAACCGCCTCTATCTTCTTCGGATCAACCTTGATCCTATCTTTCGACACCACGTGTCCTAGAAAGGTAACCTGATCCAACAAGAACTCACATTTTGAGAACTTAGCATACAACTGATGCTCACGCAACGTCTGTAGTATAGTCCTCAAATGGTAAGCATGCTCCTCCTCACTCCTAGAATAGATCAAAATGTCATCAATGAAGACGATAACAAATTGATCCAAAAACGGCTTGAACACTGTTCATCATATCCATAAATGCTGTTTGTGCGTTCGTCAGGCCAAAGGACATAACCAGAAACTCAAAATGTCCATACCGCGTCCAAAAAGCAGTCTTAGGCACATCTACATCACGGATCCGAAGTTGATGATACCCAGACCTCAAATCAATCTTGGAAAAACACTTCGCACCCTGCAACTGGTCAAACAAATCATCGATGCGAGGAAGAGGATATCTGTTCTTAACAGTAGCCTTGTTCAACTGTCTGTAGTCGATACACAGTCGAAAGGAACCGTCTTTCTTCTTCATAAACAGAACTGGAGCACCCCATGGAGAAGTACTCGGTCTGATGAACCTGCTATCCAACAACTCTTGTAACTGGTCCTTCAACTCCTTCAGCTCTGCAGGAGCCATTCGATACGGTGGTATTGAAATCGCAGCTGTACCAGAAACCACATCAATGCAAAACTCAATCTCACGGTCAGGTGGTAATCCAGGCAATTCCTCTGGAAACACATCAGTGAACTCATTCACTATCGGAACACTATGCATGTCACCACTATCAGCCTCCATATCACGAACCACAGCAAGAAAACCCTAACAACCCTTGCCTAACATCCGCTTCGCCTTGATGGCGGAAATCAGATTCTTAGGTGTCTCCGCCTTTTCTCCCTGTAAGGAAAAAGGTAGATCACCTAGAATCCTAAACTCGACTGACTTCCCTCGACAGTCAATAGAAGCATAATGGCGCGACAGCCAATCCATCCCCAAAATCACGTCAATAGAAAGCACGTCAAGCAAAATCAAATCAGCACATAATTCTCTACCCTGTATAACCACTGGACAAGAAGGATAAACGACGTCCACTACTACACCTTCAGACATAGGTGTAGATACAGCTAGAGGTTCACTCAAAACAGATGGTGCAATACCCAATTTCCCAGCAAAGCAAGTAGACACAAAAGAATGGGTTGCACCCGCATCAAATAATATCAAAGCACCAGTAAAAGAAATCGGAATGGTACCTTGCACCACAGCATTTGATGCACGCGCATCCTGAGGAGTAAGTGCGAACACTTTGGCCTAACCATGCGGCTGCTGCTGCGAACTCTTCCCAGTACCATAACTGTTGGAACCTCTGCCACCGTTACCACGGCCAGCAAAACCTCTGCCACCAAAACCACGGCCCCGCTGGCCACCAAAAGATGCTGCAGGTTGAGAATACCCTACAGACTGTGTAAACGCAGGTCTATGCTGCTGGTAAGATGACTGCGCCACACTGGAGTTAGACATCTGCTTCCCAGATGTCGGACACTCCTTGGAAAAATGACCCGGCTGGCCACAAGAAAAACAACCTCCAGGAGCTAACTGACACTGACCATAGTGCCTGCGTCTGCAATTCTGGCAGAACGAAATGTTCGATCCACCACTGTACCCGCGTCCTGAACCACGGTTACTCCCACTGCTACTAGAACTGTACGGAGAACTCCTAGTACTATGTCTCCCCTTGTTGTGAGTACGGCGACTCCCCTTATTGGCCTAGGAAGAGCCACTGTTGTAGTTTCCACTACCATGCTGTGCTGGGGCCTGTTACCCCCCCCACTAGGAAGATCACTCTTTCCCTTATAATTCTGGAAAGGGTCAGAGATCGTCCCAAACTGAATCAACAAATTCTCCATCCGTCGAGTACTATCCACTACCCGAGCAAACTCCATGGCTGTCCCTATCAGCAAAGGAAGAAACTCCGAGCCTAAACCCCTAACATAGTGGTCGTTCACTCGCCCTCGATCACCCTGTAGATCAGTAGCAAACCGCTCCAAACGAAGCAAACTCTGTAGTGTAGTCTGTCACTGATCTATCCCCTTTCTTCAAATTTATCAACTTCTCTTTGAAATTCTCAGTAGCAGAGAAGGGTAGATAGTAACCTCTGAACCTGGTCACAAAATCAGCCCAAGACAATGTAGCCATCTATGGTCTGATGTTATTGCGAAACTAGTCCTTAGCTGGACCCTTCAGCGACATCTCCATAAGCATCACTGATTGACGATCAGTAGCTTGAATTCTCTGACTATTGTACTCAAACTCTTCCAAAAAGTCAGGAGCATCCCCAATACCATCAAAAGAAGTCGGATTCAACTTCGTGTAGGTCATCACCATCTCTCTGTCTGTCGGAATGTGACCGACACCAGCAAGTCTACCCATACTAGCTACAGCACAAGCCTGAGGTTGCTGTTGCTGCGCTAACTGACCCGCAGTACACTGATTCTGCAGAAGAGCCTGATTGTTCTGCATTTCGACAATCCCAGCCAAGAAAGTAGTGAAGTCGAACGCCTGCATATTCGGTGCCTGTTGCACCCCTGGTGCCTGTTGCACGTTCGGTGCCTGCTGCACATTCGGTGCCTGCTGCACCACGTCCTCTAGCTCCACCTCTACCAGCACCAGCTCCTCTGCCTCTACCTCTACCTCTGCTAGCACCTCTACCTCTACCACGTCCAGCATTGGCTGGAACTGGTGGTACGTTCTGATCGACTTCCATGGAAATCGCATCATCAGCCTCAGCTTCTTGCTCTGCCGCAGTATGAGCACGAGTACGAACAACGTTGTCCATATCCTAAGGATTGAATCAAAACAATTTAAATATACAGATATTTCATACCCAAGTATGAACAAAACAAGCAACATATAGGATTTCCCAAGAAATCAACAGCAATATAGTATTCACCCAAGTGAAATAAAATTAACATTTAACAGCATCATATCAACATATAATGACTGACTCGACGGAATCCTATTGGTGTAGGCAGAATATTTTAAAAATCAATATAGGACGTTTTTAAAGACATGACAGAAACCTATATCCGCAGTAGTTCCTAAGACACAACCATACATAACAGAGTAAACACATAGCAAGCAAATGGCCTTGGTTTGAAACCAAAGCTCTGATACCAAGTTTGTCACGACCTATTTTCATGAATCGCGACCGGCGCTAGGGTATGGGTAATGTAGTACCAAAACCCGTAGCTAGCCTTTCAATTAACATAGAAACACATAAACCTGTAGAAAACCAATACTCAGGGGCAACCGAGACTTCATCCTAAATCTAACAGTTATAATATTCAGCAATTAAAATAACATGCTTTCCAATAATAGCATTAATTCGGCTTAACATAATAATTCTGAATAATAATGTAACATGCCAAAGCAATAATAATCCAGTCGGACCAATCCGACAACAACTAAAATAAAATAAAGACGTCTAGTCAACTACTGCGGTCAAAGAATGAAATGGTTGATAGTTCTACTAAAATAAATGGAACCTCCGAAGAAAAGTAAATGCGGAGATCACCAGACTCTCTCAGATCATAACCCTGGGAAAAATTGGGAAAACAACGGGGTCAGATATACTGAGATGAGTTTATACCACTATCTACATTTATTAAGTGGAAAACCTTTAAAACCGTTTAAAACATTTGATAACGATATTACGAATAATAGTTGGAACCCTAATCCACAATTCTAAATATAAACATAATCCAATAGGTCTGGTCCCGAAAGCTGAGCTACACCGAATTACCACTAACCACACTTATACCAGAGTCCCGAGAGCTGAGATACACCGAGTTACTCTACCTGGTCTCGAGAGCTATGCTCACACCGAGTTACCACATTTCCACATTAGGTAGCATGTTCCAATTAAGAGCCATAATATAAAAACAGTTCAAAATATACGTACAGTATATATATTTAATATTAAAATAACAATTTACTTAATAAAGCGGTAAATAGTAAGTACAAACTCACTGCTTGCTAATCCACGTGATAACCGGCAAGCAACTAATCATGGTTCGCCTCTAAAGCACGAACAGTAGACGGGTCTAGACAAATAAAATAATTATTAAAAACAGACCCTAACTCTAGAGAGTACTAGATAAAAACAAATCCAAACATTTCACCTTTTTAGCGATTTAAGTCAAAAGTTTATTAACGTTTAAAAACAAATCCAAACGTTTCCCCTTTTTAGCGATTGAAGCCAAACGTTTACAAACTTTACGAAACAAATCCAAATGTTTCACATTTTTAGAGATTTAATCCAAAAGTTTACAAACGTTACGAAAAAAATCCAAGCGTTTCACTTTTTTAGAAATTTAATTCGTACATTTACAAACGTTATGAAACAAATCTAAACGTTTCACCTTTTAAGTAATTGCAGCCAAACATTTACAAACGTTACGAAATAAATCAAAATGTTTCACCTTGTTAGCGATTTAAGCCAAACGTTTACAAACGTTACGAAGAAAATCCAAATGTTTCACCTTTTTCGCGATTTAAGCCAAACGTTTACAAACGTTACGAAACAAATTCAAGCGGTTCACCGTTTTAGAAAGTTAAGTAGAACGTTTACAAACGTTATGAAACAAATCAAAACGTATAAACTTTTAAGTGATTAAAGCCAAACGTTTACAAACGTTACGAAGAAAATCCAAACGTTTCCCCTTTTTAGCGATTTAAGCCAAACGTTTACAAACGTTACGAAACAAATCCTAGCGTTTCACCTTTTTAGCGATTTAAGCAGAACGTTTACAAATGTTACGAAACAAATCCAAGCGTTTCACCTTTTTAGCAATTTAAGCCGAACGTTTACAAACGTTATGAAACAAATCCAAGGGTTTCCCCTTTTTATCGATTGAAGCCAGACGTTTACAAACGTTACGAAAAAAATCCAAGCGTTTCAAAAGTTTTAAATCCAAGCTTTTGGCTTCAATCACTAAAAAGGTTGAACATTTTGTTTTGTTTCGTAACATTTATAAACATTTGGCTTTAATCGCTATAAATGTGAAACGTTTGGATTTTTTGTAACGTTTTAAACATTACGAAACTAATCCAAACGTTTCCCATTTTTAGCAATTCAAGCCAAACGTTTACAAACGTTACGAAACAAATCCAAATGTTTCACCTTTTTATCAATTTAAGCCAAATATTTACAAACGTTACGAAACAAATCCAAGCGTTTTACCTTTTTAGCAATTTAAGCCAAACATTTACAAACGTTAAGAAACAAAACCTAACGTTTAAAACGTTACGAAACAAATCCAAACGTATCACTTTTTTTAGCGATATAAGCCAAACGTTTACAAAGGTTACGAAACAAATCCAAGCATTTCACCTTTTTAGCAATATAGGCCAAACGTTTACAAACGTTACGGAAGAAATCCAAACGTTTCACCTTCTATCGATTGAAGCCAAAAATTTACAAAGGATATGAAACTAAACCAAACGTTTCACCTTTTTACCAATTTCAACCAAACGTTTACAAACGTTACATAACAAATCCAAACGTTTCACCTTTTTAGCAATTTAAGCCAATTGTTTACGAACGTTACAAAACAAATCTAAACGTTTCACCTTTTTAGCGATTTAAGCCAAACGTTTACAAATGTTACGAAGCGAATCCAAACGTTTCACCTTTTTAGCGATTGAATTCAAACGTTTACAAACGGTACGAAACAAACCAAACGTTTACAATGTTACGAAACAAATCCAAAGGTTTTACTTTTTTAGCGATTTAAGCCAAACGCTTACAAACGTTACTAAACAAATCCAAGCGTTTCACCTCTTTAGCAATTTAAGCGAAACGTTTACATATATTATGAAAGAAATCCAAACGTTTCATCTTTTGAGCATTGAAGCGAAACGTTTACAAACATTACGAAACAAAACCAAACGTTTATAAACGTTACGAATCAAATCCAAACGTTTCACCTTTTTAGCGCTTTAAGCCAAACATTTACAAACGTTACGAAACAAAATGAAACGCTTCACCTTTTTAGCGATGTATGCCAAACGTTTATAAACATTACAAAAAAAATGCAAAAGAGGAAACGTTTCCCCTTTTTAGAAATTTAAGCCACCTTTTTAGCGATTTAAACCAAACACTTACAAATTTATGAAACAAAACCAAACGTTTCACCTTTTTAGCATTTTAAGCCAAACGTTTACTAACGTTACGAAACATATCCAAGCGTTTCACCTTTTTAGCAATTTAAGCCAAACGTTTCACATTTTTAGCGATTTAAGCCAAACGTTTACAAACTTTACGAAACAAATCCAAACGCTTCACCTTTTTAGCAATTTAAGCCACCTTTTTAGCGATTTAAGCCAAACGTTTACAAATTTATGAAACAAAGCCAAACCTTTCACCGTTTTAGCAATTTAAGCCAAATGCTTACAAACGTTACGAAACAAATTCAAGCGTTTCACCTTTTTAGCAATTTAAACCAAACGTTTACAAACGTTACAAAATAAAACAAAACGTTTCACATATTTAGCGATTTAATCCAAACGTTTACAAACGTTACGAAACAAATCCTAACGTTTCACCTTTTTAGCGATTTAAGCAAAAAATTTACAAACGTTAATAAACAAAACCATACGTTTATAAATGTTTGGCTTAAATCGCTAAAATGGGGAAACGTTTGGATTGGATTTGTTTCGTAACGTTTGTAAACGTTTGGTTTATATCGCTAAAAAGGTGAAACGTTTGGATTTGTTTCGTAACGTTTGTAAACGTTTGGCTTCAATCGCTAAAAAGGCAAAACATTTGGTTTTGTTTCGTAACGTTTGTAAACGTTTGGTTTATATCGCTAAAAAGGTGAAACGTTTGGATTTGTTTCGTAACGTTTGTAAACGTTTGGCTTCAATCGCTAAAAAGGCAAAACATTTGGTTTTGTTTCATAACGTTTGTAACCGTTTGGCTTAAATTGATAAAAAGGTGAAATGCTTGGATTTTTTTCGTAACGTTTGTAAATGTCTGGCTTAAATTGCTAAAAAGGTGAAATGTTTGGATTTGTTTCGTAACGTTAGTAAACATTTGGCTTAAATTGCTAAAAATGTGAAACGTTTGGTTTTGTTGCGTAACGTTTGTAAACGTTTGGCTTAAATTGCTAAAAAGGTGAAACACTTGGATTTGTTTCGTAATGTTTGTAAACGTTTGGCTTAAATTGCTAAAAATGTGATACATTTCCCCTTTTTAGCGATTTAAGCCAAACGTTTGTAAACGTTACGAAACAAATCCAAGCGTTATAAATATTTTTAGCAAATGAAGCAAAACGTTTACAAACGTTACAGAACAAAGCCAAACGTTATAAATGTTTGGTTTTGTTCCGTAACGTTTGTAAATGTTTGGTTTAAATTGCTAAAAATGTGAAATGTTTGGATTTGTTTCATAACGTAGGTAAATGTTTGGCTTAAATTGCTAATAAGGGGAAACGTTTTAAACGTTTGGCTAAAATCGGTAAAAATGTCAACCAAACGTTTACAAATATTACGAAATAAAACCAAACCTTTCACCTTTTAGCAATTTAAGCCAAATGTTTAGAAACAGTACGAAACAAAACAAAATGTTTCACCTTTTTAGCGATTTAAGCCAAACATTTATAAACGTTGCGAAACAGATCCAAATGTTTCACCTTTTTAGCGATTTAAGCCAAATGTTTACAAACGTTACTAAACAAATCCAAACATTTCACCTTTTTAGCGATTTAAGCATAGCGTTTACAAACGTTTACAAAACAAATCCAAACGTTACGAAACAAAACCAAACCTTTCACCTTTTTAGCAATTTAAGCCAAACATTTATAAACGTTACGAAAAAAATCCAAACGTTTCACCTTTTTAGATATTTAAGTCAAACGTTTATAAAAGTTTACAAAACAAATCCAAACGTTTACAAACGTTACGAAACAAATCCAAACATTTCACCTTTTTAGCGATATAAGCCTAACGTTTATAAACGTTACGAAAGGAATCCAAGCGTTTCACCTTTTTAGATATTTAAGCCAAACGTTTACAAACGTTACAAAACAAAACTAAACATTTACAAACGTTTCGAAACAAATCCAAACGTTTACAAACGTGATGAAACAAATCCAAACGTTTCCCCTTTTTAGCGATATAAGCAAACCGTATACAAACGTTACGAAACAAATCCAAATGTTTAACCTTTTAATCAATTTAAGCCGAACGTTTACAAACGTTACGAAAAAAATCCAAACGTTTCCCCTATTTAGCAATTTAAGCCAAACGTTTACAAACGTTATGAAACAAATCCAAACGTTTTACCTTTTTAGCAAATTAAGCCAAACGTTTAAAAACTTTACGAAATAAAACCTAACGTTTAAAAAGTTACGAAACAAATCCAAACATTTCACTTTTTTAGCGATTTAAGCCAAACGTTTACAAACGATACGAAACAAATCCAATCGTTTCACCTTTTTAGCAATCAAGACAAACATTTACAAATGTTACGAAACAAATCCAAACGTTTCCCCTTTCTATCGATTGAAGCCAAACGTTTATAAACATTATGAAACAAAAGCAACCATTTCACCTTTTTAGCAATTTAAGTCAAACGTTTACAAACATTACGAAACAAATCCAAATGTTTCCTGTTTTTAACAATTTAAGCCAATCCTTTACAAAACTTACAAAACAAATCCAAACGTTTCCCCTTTTTAGTGATTTAAGCCAAACGTTTACAATCGTTACGAAACAAATCCAAATGTTTCGCCTTTTTAGCAATTTAGGTCGAACGTTTACAAAGGTTATGAAACAAAACCGAACGTTTAAAAGATTACGAAACAAATCCAAATGTTTCACTTTTTTAGCGATTTAAGCAAAACGTTTACAAACGTTAGAAAACAAATCTAGCATTTCACCTTTTAAGCAATTTAAGCCACGTTTACAAAAGTTACGAAACAAAACCAAACATTTCACTTATTTACCGATTGAAGCCAAACGTTTACGAACGTTATGAAACAAAACCAAACGTTTATAAACGTTACGAAACAAATCCAAACGTTTCACCTTTTTTGCAATTTAAGCCAAACCTTTACAAATGTTACGAAACAAAACCAAACGTTTTACCTTTTAGCGATTTAAGTCAAAAGTTTATTAACGTTTAAAAACAAATCCAAACGTTTTCCCTTTTTAGCGATTGAAGCCAAACGTTTACAAACTTTACGAAACAAATCCAAATGTTTCACATTTTTAGAGATTTAATCCAAAAGTTTACAAACGTTACGAAAAAAATCCAAGCGTTTCACTTTTTTAGAAATTTAATTCGTACATTTACAAACGTTATGAAACAAATCTAAACGTTTCACCTTTTAAGTAATTGCAGCCAAACATTTACAAACGTTCCGAAATAAATCAAAATGTTTCACCTTGTTAGCGATTTAAGCCAAACGTTTACAAACGTTACGAAGAAAATCCAAATGTTTCACCTTTTTCGCGATTTAAGCCAAACATTTACAAACGTTACGAAACAAATTCAAGCGTTTCACCGTTTTAGAAAGTTAAGTAGAATGTTTACAAACGTTATGAAACAAATCAAAACGTATAAACTTTTAAGTGATTAAAGCCAAACGTTTACAAACGTTACGAAGAAAATCCAAATGTTTCACCTTTTTCGCGATTTAAGCCAAACGTTTACAAACGTTACGAAACAAATCCTAGCGTTTCACCCTTTTAGAGATTTAAGCAGAACGTTTACAAA
This sequence comes from Mercurialis annua, assembly GCF_937616625.2. Taxonomy (NCBI): domain Eukaryota; kingdom Viridiplantae; phylum Streptophyta; class Magnoliopsida; order Malpighiales; family Euphorbiaceae; genus Mercurialis; species Mercurialis annua. The sequence goes on from NC_065572.1 coordinate 43,073,097, forward strand.
TGTTACGAAACAAATCCAAGCGTTTCACCTTTTTAGCAATTTAAGCCGAACGTTTACAAACGTTATGAAACAAATCCAAGGGTTTCTCCTTTTTATCGATTGAAGCCAGACGTTTACAAACGTTACGAAAAAAATCCAAGCGTTTCAAAAGTTTTAAATCCAAGCTTTTGGCTTCAATCCCTAAAAAGGTTGAACATTTTGTTTTGTTTCGTAACATTTATAAACATTTGGCTTTAATCGCTATAAATGTGAAACGTTTGGATTTTTTGTAACGTTTTAAACATTACGAAACTAATCCAAACGTTTCCCATTTTTAGCAATTCAAGCCAAACGTTTACAAACGTTACGAAACAAATCCAAATGTTTCACCTTTTTATCAATTTAAGCCAAATATTTACAAACGTTACGAAACAAATCCAAGCGTTTTACCTTTTTAGCAATTTAAGCCAAACATTTACAAACGTTAAGAAACAAAACCTAACGTTTAAAACGTTACGAAACAAATCCAAACGTATCACTTTTTTTAGCGATATAAGCCAAACGTTTACAAAGGTTACGAAACAAATCCAAGCATTTCACCTTTTTAGCAATATAGGCCAAACGTTTACAAACGTTACGGAAGAAATCCAAACGTTTCACCTTCTATCGATTGAAGCCAAAAATTTACAAAGGATATGAAACTAAACCAAACGTTTCACCTTTTTACCAATTTCAACCAAACGTTTACAAACGTTACATAACAAATCCAAACGTTTCACCTTTTTAGCAATTTAAGCCAATCGTTTACGAACGTTACAAAACAAATCTAAACGTTTCACCTTTTTAGCGATTTAAGCCAAACGTTTACAAATGTTACGAAGCGAATCCAAACGTTTCACCTTTTAGCGATTGAATTCAAACGTTTACAAACGGTACGAAACAAAACCAAACGTTTACAATGTTACGAAACAAATCCAAAGGTTTTACTTTTTTAGTGATTTAAGCCAAACGCTTACAAACGTTACTAAACAAATCCAAGCGTTTCACCTCTTTAGCAATTTAAGCGAAACGTTTACATATATTATGAAAGAAATCCAAACGTTTCATCTTTTGAGCATTGAAGCGAAACGTTTACAAACGTTACGAAACAAAACCAAACGTTTATAAACGTTACGAATCAAATCCAAACGTTTCACCTTTTTAGCGCTTTAAGCCAAACATTTACAAACGTTACGAAACAAAACCAAACGCTTCACCTTTTTAGCGATTTATGCCAAACGTTTATAAACATTACAAAAAAAATGCAAAAGAGGAAACGTTTCCCCTTTTTAGAAATTTAAGCCACCTTTTTAGCGATTTAAACCAAACACTTACAAATTTATAAAACAAAACCAAACGTTTCACCTTTTTAGCATTTTAAGCCAAACGTTTACTAACGTTACGAAACATATCCAAGCATTTCACCTTTTTAGCAATGTAAGCCAAACCTTTACAAACGTTACGGAACAAAACCAAACGTTTTACATTTTTAGCGATTTAAGCCAAACGTTTACAAACTTTACGAAACAAATCCAAACGCTTCACCTTTTTAGCAATTTCAACCAAACGTTTACAAACGTTACATAACAAATCCAAACGTTTCACCTTTTTAGCAATTTAAGCCAATCGTTTACGAACGTTACAAAACAAATCTAAATGTTTCACCTTTTTAGCGATTTAAGCCAAACGTTTACAAATGTTACGAAACGAATCCAAACGTTTCACCTTTTTAGCGATTGAATTCAAACGTTTACAAACGGTACGAAACAAAACCAAACGTTTACAATGTTACGAAACAAATCCAAAGGTTTTACTTTTTTAGCGATTTAAGCCAAACGCTTACAAACGTTACTAAACAAATCCAAGCGTTTCACCTCTTTAGCAATTTAAGCGAAACGTTTACATATATTATGAAAGAAATCCAAACGTTTCATCTTTTGAGCATTGAAGCGAAACGTTTACAAACGTTACGAACCAAAACCAAACGTTTATAAACGTTACGAATCAAATCCAAACGTTTCACCTTTTTAGCGCTTTAAGCCAAACATTTACAAACGTTACGAAACAAAACCAAACGCTTCACCTTTTTAGCGATTTATGCCAAACGTTTATAAACATTACAAAAAAAATGCAAAAGAGGAAACGTTTCCCCTTTTTAGAAATTTAAGCCACCTTTTTAGCGATTTAAACCAAACACTTACAAATTTATAAAACAAAACCAAACGTTTCACCTTTTTAGCATTTTAAGCCAAACGTTTACTAACGTTACGAAACATATCCAAGCGTTTCACCTTTTTTTCAATGTAAGCCAAACCTTTACAAACGTTACGGAACAAAACCAAACGTTTTACATTTTTAGCGATTTAAGCCAAACGTTTACAAACTTTACGAAACAAATCCAAACGCTTCACCTTTTTAGCAATTTAAGCCACCTTTTTAGCGATTTAAGCCAAACGTTTACAAATTTATGAAACAAAGCCAAACCTTTCACCGTTTTAGCAATTTAAGCCAAATGCTTACAAACGTTACGAAACAAATTCAAGCGTTTCACCTTTTTAGCAATTTAAACCAAACGTTTACAAACGTTACAAAATAAAACAAAACATTTCACATATTTAGCGATTTAATCCAAACGTTTACAAACGTTACGAAACAAATCCTAACGTTTCACCTTTTTAGCGATTTAAGCAAAAAATTTACAAACGTTAATAAACAAAACCATACGTTTATAAATGTTTGGCTTAAATCGCTAAAATGGGGAAATGTTTGGATTGGATTTGTTTCGTAACGTTTGTAAACGTTTGGTTTATATCGCTAAAAAGGTGAAACGTTTGGATTTGTTTCGTAACATTTGTAAACGTTTGGCTTCAATCGCTAAAAAGGAAAAACATTTGGTTTTGTTTCATAACGTTTGTAAACGTTTGGCTTAAATTGATAAAAAGGTGAAATGCTTGGATTGTTTTTGTAACGTTTGTAAATGTCTGGCTTAAATTGCTAAAAAGGTGAAATGTTTGGATTTGTTTCGTAACGTTTGTAAACATTTGGCTTAAATTGCTAAAAATGTGAAACGTTTGGATTTGTTGCGTAACGTTTGTAAACGTTTGGCTTAAATTGCTAAAAAGGTGAAACACTTGAATTTGTTTCGTAATGTTTGTAAACGTTTGGCTTAAATTGCTAAAAATGTGATACATTTCCCCTTTTTAGCGATTTAAGTCAAACATTTGTAAACGTTACGAAACAAATCCAAGCGTTATAAAGTTTTTAGCAAATGAAGCAAAACGTTTACAAACGTTACAGAACAAAGCCAAACGTTATAAATGTTTGGTTTTGTTCCGTAACGTTTGTAAATGTTTGGTTTAAATTGCTAAAAATGTGAAACGTTTGGATTTGTTTCATAACGTAGGTAAATGTTTGGCTTAAATTGCTAATAAGGGGAAACGTTTTAAACGTTTGGCTAAAATCGGTAAAAATGTCAACCAAACGTGTACAAATATTACGAAACAAAACCAAACCTTTCACCTTTTAGCAATTTAAGCCAAATGTTTAGAAACAGTACGAAACAAAACAAAATGTTTCACCTTTTTAGCGATTTAAGCCAAACATTTATAAACGTTGCGAAACAGATCCAAATGTTTCACCTTTTTAGCGATTTAAGCCAAATGTTTACAAACGTTACGAAACAAATCCAAACATTTCACCTTTTTAGCGATTTAAGCATAGCGTTCACAAACGTTTACAAAACAAATCCAAACGTTTACAAACGTTACGAAACAAAACCAACCCTTTCACCTTTTTAGCAATTTAAGCCAAACATTTATAAACGTTACAAAACAAATCCAAACATTTCACCTTTTTATATATTTAAGTCAAACGTTTATAAAAGTTTACAAAACAAATCCAAACGTTTACAAACGTTACGAAACAAATCCAAACATTTCACCTTTTTAGCGATTTAAGCCTAACGTTTATAAACGTTACGAAAGGAATCCAAGCGTTTCACCTTTTTAGATATTTAAGCCAAACGTTTAAAAACGTTACAAAACAAAACCAAACATTTACAAACGTTTCGAAACAAATCCAAACGTTTACAAACGTGATGAAACAAATCCAAACGTTTCCCCTTTTTAGCGATATAAGCAAACCGTATACAAACGTTACGAAACAAATCCAAATGTTTAACCTTTTAATCAATTTAAGCCGAACGTTTACAAACGTTACGAAAAAAATCCAAACGTTTCCCCTATTTAGCAATTTAAGCCAAACGTTTACAAACGTTATGAAACAAATCCAAACGTTTTACCTTTTTAGCAAATTAAGCCAAACGTTTAAAAACTTTACGAAATAAAACCGAACGTTTAAAAAGTTACGAAACAAATCCAAACGTTTCGCTTTTTTAGCGATTTAAGCCAAACGTTTACAAATGATACGAAACAAATCCAATCGTTTCACCTTTTAGCAATCAAGACAAACATTTACAAATGTTACGAAACAAATCCAAACGTTTCCCCTTTTTATCGATTGAAGCCAAACGTTTATAAACATTATGAAACAAAAGCAACCGTTTCACCTTTTTAGCAATTTAAGTTAAACGTCTACAAACATTACGAAACAAATCCAAATGTTTCCTGTTTTTAACAATTTAAGCCAATCCTTTACAAAAGTTACAAAACAAATCCAAACGTTTCCCCTTTTTAGTGATTTAAGCCAAACGTTTACAATCGTTACGAAACAAATCCAAATGTTTCGCCTTTTTAGCAATTTAGGTCGAACGTTTACAAAGGTTATGAAACAAAACCGAACGTTTAAAAGATTACGAAACAAATCCAAATGTTTCACTTTTTTAGCGATTTAAGCAAAACGTTTACAAACGTTAGAAAACAAATCCAGCATTTCACCTTTTAAGCAATTTAAGCCACGTTTACAAAAGTTACGAAACAAAACCAAACATTTCACTTTTTTACCGATTGAAGCCAAACGTTTACGAACGTTATGAAACAAAACCAAACGTTTATAAACGTTACGAAACAAATCCAAACGTTTCACCTTTTTTGCAATTTAAGCCAAACCTTTACAAATGTTACGAAACAAAACCAAACGTTTTACCTTTTAGCGATTTAAGCCCAATGTTTATAAACGTTACAAAACAAATCCAATCGTTTCCCCATTTTAGCGATTTAAGCCAAACGTTTAAAACGTTACGAAACAAATCACAGCGTTTCACCTTTTTAGCAAATTAAGCCGAACGTTTACAAATGTTACGAAATAAAACCAAACGTTTCACCTTTTTAGGGATTTAAGCCAAACGTTACGAAAGAAATCCAAACGTTTCCCAATTTTAATTAAGCCGAACGTTTACAAATGTTACGAAATAAAACCAAACGTTTCACCTTTTTAGGGATTTAAGCCAAACGTTACGAAAGAAATCCAAACGTTTCCCAATTTTAGCGACTTAAGCCAAACGTTTACAAACGATACGAAACAAATCCAAGCATTTTACCTTTTTAGCGATATAAGCCAAACGTTTACAAACGTTACGAAACAAATCCAAACGTTTCATCTTTTCAGCGATTTAAGCCAAACATTTACAAATATTACAAAACAAAACCAAATGTTTTGGATTTGTTTCGTTAAAAGGGTAAACGTTTGGATTTGTTTGTAATGTTTGTAAACGTTTGGCTTAAATCGCTAAAAGGGGAACATTTGGATTTGTTTCGTAACGTTTGTAAACGTTTGGCTTAAATCAATAAAAAGGTGAAACATTTGGATTTGTTTGTAACGTTTGTAAACGTTTGGCTTAAATCGCTAAAATGGGGAAACTTTGGATTTGTTTCGTAATGTTTGTAAACGTTTGGCTTAAATTGCTAAAAAGGTGAAACACATGGATTTGTTTCATAACGTTTTAAACGTTAGGTTTTGTTTCGTAACGTTTGTAAACGTTTGGCTTAAATTGCTAAAAAGGTAAAATGCTTGGATTTATTTCATAACTTTTGTAAACGTTTGGCTAAAATTGCTAAAAAGGTTAAACGTTTGGATTTGTTTCGTAACGTTTAGCTCAAATTGCTAAAAAGGGGAAACGTTTGGATAAGTTTCGTATGTTTCAAAACGTTACGAAAAATCCAAACATTTCACATTTTTAGCGATTGAAGCCAAATGTTTAGAAATGTTACGAAACAAAACGAAACGTTTAACCTTTTTAGGGATTGAAGCCAAAAGCTTGGATTTAAAACGTTTGAAACGCTTGGATTTTTCTCGTAACATTTGTAAACGTTTGACTTCAATCGATAAAAAGGCGAAAACCTTGGATTTGTTTCATAACGTTTATAAACGTTCGGCTTAAATTGCTGAAAAGGTGAAACGCTTGGATTTGTTTCGTAACATTTGTAAACGTTTGGCTTAAATCGCTACAAAGGTAAAACATTTGGATTTGTTTCGTAATGCTTGTAAACGTTTGGCTTAAATCACTAAAAAGGTGAAAGGTTTAGATTTGTTTATTAGCGTTTATAAACATTTGGCTTTAATCGCTTAAAAGTTTAAACGTTTTGATTTGTTTCATAGCGTTTGTAAACGTTCTGCTTAACTTTCTAAAACGGTGAAACGCTTGAATTTGTTTCGTAACGTTTGTAAACGTTTGGCTTAAATCGCGAAAAAGGCGAAACGTTTGGATTTGTTTCGTAATATTTGTAAACGTTTGGCTTAAATTGCTAAAAAGGTGAAACATTTTTATTTGTTTCGTAAAGTTTGTAAATGTTTGGCTGCAATCACTTAAAAGGTGAAACGTTTAGATTTGTTTCATAACGTTTGTAAATGTCCGAATTAAATTTCTAAAAAAGTGAAACGCTTGGATTTTTTTCGTAATGTTTGTAAACTTTTGGATTAAATCACTAAAAATGTGAAACATTTGGATTTGTTTCGTAAAGTTTGTAACGTTTAGCGTAAATCGCTAAAAAGGGGAAACGTTTGGATTTGTTTCTAAACGTTTATAAATGTTTGACTTAAATCGCTAAAAAGATGAAACGTTTGGATTTGTTTGTAACGTTTGTAAACTTTTGGCTTAAATCGCTAAAATGGGGAAACGTTTGGCTTTGTTTCGTAACGTTTGTAAACGTTTAGCTTAAATCACTAAAAAGGTGAAACATTTGGATTTGTTTCGTAACGTTTGTAATAGTTTGGCTTGAATCTCTAAAATGGGGAAACACTTGGATTTGTTTCGTAATGTTTGTAAACGTTTGGCTTAAATCTCTAAAATGGGAAAATATTTGGATTTATTTCGTAATGTTTGTAAACGTTTAGCTTAAGTCGCTAAAAATGTGAAACGTTTAGTTTTATTCCGTAACATTTGTAAACGTTTGGCTTAAATCGCTAAAAAGGTGAAACGTTTGGATTTGTTACGTAACGTTTACAAACGTTGGCTTAAATCGCAAAAAAGGTAAAATGTTTGGTTTTGTTTCGTAACGTTTATAAATGTTTGGCTTAAATCGTTAAAAATGTGAACCGTTTGGCTTTGTTTCATAACGTTTGTAAACGTTTCGCTTATATTCATAAAAAGGTGAAACGCTTGAATTTTCTTGGTAACGTTTGTACATGTTTTGCTTAAATCGATAAAACGGGGAAACATTTGGATTTGTTTCGTAGCGTTTATAAACGTTTGGCTTAAATCGCTAAACAGGTGAAACGTTTGGTTTTGTTTTGTAACGTTTGTAAATGTTTGGTTTAAATTTCTAAAAAGGTGAAACGCTTGGATTTTTTTCGTGACGTTTTAAACTTTTGGCTTAAATCCCTAAAATGGTGAAACATTTGGATTTCTTTTGCAACGTTTTAAACATTTGGAATAAATCACTAAAAAGGTGAAACAGTTGGATTTGTTTCGTAAAGTTTGTAAATGTTTTGCTTAAATTGCTAAAAAGGTGAAACACTTGGATTTATTTCGTAAACGTTTGGATTAGTTTCGTAACGTTTGTAAACCTTTGGCTTCAATCGCTAAAAATGCGAAACGTTTGGTTTTGTTTCATAACGTTTGTAAACGTTTGGCTTAAATTGCTAAAAAGGTGAAACGCTTGGATTTTTTCCGTAACGTTTGTAAATGTCTGCCTTAAATTGCTAAAAAGGTGAAATGTTTGGATTTGTTTTGTAACGTTTGTAAATGTTTGGCGTAAATTGCTAAAAATGTGAAAGTTTGGTTTTGTTCCGTAACGTTTGTAAACGTTTGGCTTAAATTGCTAAAAAGGTGAAACGCTTGGATTTGTTTCATAACGTTTGTAAACGTTTGGCTTAAATTGCTAAAAGTGTGATACATTTCCCCTTTTTAGTGATTTAAGCCAAACGTTACGTTTGGCTCAAATTGCTCAAATGGGGAAACGTTTGGATTTGTTTCGTAACGTTTGGCTTAAATCGCTAAAAAGGTGAAATGTTTGGATTTGTTTCGTAACATTTGTAAACGTTTGGCATAAATCGGAAAAACGGTGAAATGTTTGGTTTTGTTTCGGAACATTGTTAATCTCTTGGCTTAAATTGCTAAAAGGTGAAGCGCTTGGATTTGTTTCATAACGTTTTTAAACCATTGGCTTTAATGGCTAAAATGGGGAAACATTTGGATTTGTTTCCTAACGTTTGTAAACATTTGGCTTAAATTGCTAAAGCCTTGAAACACTTGGATTTGTTTCGTAACGTTTGTAAAGGTTTGACTTAAATCGCTAAAATGGGGAAACATTTGGATTTGGCTTAAATCGCTAAAAATGTGAAACGTTTGGATTTGTTTTGTAACGTTTTAAACGTTTGAATTTGTTTCGTAATGTTTACAAATGTTACAAAATAAAACCAAACATTTTACCTTTTTAGCAATTTAAGCAAAACGTTTACAAACGTTACGAAACAAAACCAAACGTTTCAGTTTTTTAACAATTTAAGCCAAACGTTTTCAAACGTTACGAAACAAATCTAACTGTTTCACCTTTTTAGCGATTTAAGCCAAATGTTTACAAATGTTACGAAACAAATCCAAACGTTTCCGCTTTTTAGCGATTTAAGCCAAACGTTTACAAACGTTTCATAACAAAACCAAGCGTTTACAAACGTTTCGAAAAAAACCAAAGGTTTCACCTTTTTAGCAATTTAAGCCAAACGTTTACAAACGTTTCGAATCAAATCCAAACGTTTCACCTTTTTTTAGTAGTATGTGCCCTAGGGCAATTTAATTGTGTATATTTGTAGAACTAATCCCAATGGCAAAGATATATATGTTTTATTTGAACTAAGTGTCTCATCAACTAAGTGTTCATTGATTACGTATTGTCCTTATCATATTGTGATAGAATCTATTCTTAAGGTGTTAAGAATATGAGTGACAAATTCTATTATTCAAGTGATCTAAATAACCGTTCACGATCGATGGGGTCCTACGAATAAGGGCATCGCATTATCCCGGAAAGATCGTGACCTCTGTTTATTCTCCTGATTAGTAAAGAGTTACTAAATTATAGGAAGTAGTGAGTCTCATTCTACTTGATGGGGATTAGAATAAACATGTGGACACTCAAGGTGTTGAGTGAGTCGAACAAGTGACGCTAGATAACTTATACATGGTAATTCATTAAAGTCAATTTAATGTCATCTAGTTCATAATTGTACATATGTCCTTTGACTTGCGGTGACACTATCTTGTATATAGGTGATTAGAGTTTGATACTCCTTAAGCCTAGATCTTTCATCAGCTAGGACTGCGAGATGTGTTGTCTTTAGTTAGTTGTATATGGAGATAGGGGTTTAACCTAGAAAGGATTCATCACTCTGGATGAACGGAGACAAGATTCTATGCTATCTCGAATTGTTCTTGATGGATGATAAAAACCTGCGCAGGTGTATATGACTTACTTAGAAAGTTGTTTCTAGTGGAAGTCATATTTATCAAGAATTAGAATTGAGAGATGAGGTCGTATGATCAAGACAAATAGTGTTTGACTTAACCGTGACACTAGTCGAGATTGGTATCGTAGATGAAGGGAATTTTGAGTGTACGGTAATTATAAACATTGGTTCATAAAGAATACATCGAAACATTCATTTCTATTTGGGGGTCGTGATATGTTCCTAGACGTCACTCTTGATCTACGAGAATTAATAATTAAATGGGATTTAATTATTTAATATAAAAAAGGCGTTTCTTATGACTCTCGTTGCCATATAAATGTGCACATAGTTAGTCACACACAATAGAGTGTGCAATCGATTGAGTTTACGAAAGATCAATTTCATATAGATACTAGAATATCTTGAAAATTGATCTAAGATGAAAAACAAATACAAATTAGGGACTAATTTGTAAGAGTTACAAATTAGTAGGAACCTAATTGTATATTATCCAAGTTAATTAGGGACTAATTTATAAGAGTTATAAATTAGTAGGAACCTAATTATATTTTAACCAAATTTTATGATTATAAGGCTTAAGTAATTAATTAGTGTAATTAATGATACTTAAAGCGCTTATCATAAATTAGTGGAATGATGATGCAATATAGTGATGTCATGTCATGAAGATGATATCATAAATATGATGTCACAAGTGACACATATGGAGCTAGGTGTCACATGGTGGCAATACCTTAACTACATATGCAACACTTGTCTTGCCATGTGTCTTAAGGACACTAAACCTTCAAGCCTATATATAGTTCATGGATGTTAAGGCAAAAGACACACCATAAGAAACATCTCACTACAACACCAAAATGTAGAGAGAGAAAGATACTTGAAGGAGTTCAAGTAGTCATCAATCACGGGAATAACTTGGCGATGTTATTCATACATCCGAGCAAGGACGTAATCGCGGCGAGAGTTTGAGCTTAGGGCTGCTCGACAAGAGGAACTCTTGCGTATTACTTCAAGGCGAGGATTCAATCGGACGCATACTCGTGTGGACGAGCTTGAGGTCGTCGTACTTTCGGGACTATAAGAATCGTTGGAGAATTGACATAGGTATTCTTCTTACGATTCCTAGATGCATGCTTTAATTACTAAATGATACGACGATCCATTTGTTGTTGATATGATCAACTTGAGGATTCAGATTGTTGGAATTTCGATTTTGAATTGAAATATATAATCCGGACCCGCGCATCCCACTATGCCAACACTTTTTAGAGATATTAGCCAAACACTTACAAACGTTACGAAACAAATCCAAACGTTTCACCGTTTTATCAATTGAAGCCAAACGTTTACAAACGTTACGAAAAAAATCCAAATGTTTCCCCATTTTTGCGATTTAAGCCACAGTTGTACAAAATTTACGAAATAAAATCAAACGTCTCACCTTTTTAGCAATTTAAGCCAAACGTTTACAAATAAATCCAAAACGTTTCACATTTTTAGCGATTTAAGCCAAACGTTTATAAACGTTACGAAACGAATCCAAACGTTTCACCTTTTTAGCATTTTAAGCCAAATGAATCCCAACGTTTCACTTTTTTAGCGATTAAAGCCAAAAGTTTACAAAATTACGAAATAAAACCAAACATTTATAAACGTTTGGCTTAAATCGCTAAAATGGGGAAAAGTTTGGATTTGTTTCGTAACGTTTGTAAATGTTTGGCTTAAATCGCTGAAAAGGGGAAACGTTTGGATTTGTTTCGTAACGTTTGTAAACCTTTGGCTTAAATCGGTAAAAAGGTGAAATATTTAGTTTTGTTTCATAACGTTTGTAAACGTTTGGGTTAAATTGATAAAAAGGTGAAACGCTTGATTTGTTTCGTAACGTTTGTAAACCTTTGGCTTTAATGGCTAAAATGGGGAAACGTTTGCATTTCTTTCCTAACGTTTGTAAACGTTTGGCTTAAATTTCTAAAAACATGAAACGCTTGGATTTGTTTTGTAACGTTTGAAAAGGTTTGGCTTAAATCGCTAAAATGGGTAAACGTTTGGATTTGTGTCATAACGTTTGTAAACGTTCGGCTTAAATCGCTAAAATGTGAAACTTTTGGATTTGTTTCGTACGTTTGGATTTGTTTCGTACGTTTGGATTTGTTTCGTACGTTTGGATTTATTTCGTACGTTTGGATTTGTTTCGTAACGTTTACAAACGTTACGAAATAAAACCAAACGTTTTACCTTTTAACATTTTAAGCCAAACATTGCAGATGTTACGAAACAAAACCAAATGTTTCACCTTTTTAGCAATTCAAGCCAAACGTTTACAAACATTACGAAACAAATCTAAACGTTACACCTTTTTAGCAATTTGAGCCAAATGTTTACAAACGTTACGAAACAAATCCGAACGTTTCACCATTTTATCGATTTAAGCCACACGTTTACAAACGTTACAAAACAAAACCAATCGTTACTAAAAATAACCAAACGTTTGGAAATCCACAAGTTTCACCTTTTTAGCGATTTAAGCCAAACGTTACGGAACAAATCCAAACGTTTCACCTTTTTATCAATTGAAGCCAAACGTTTACAAACATTACGAAACAAATCCAAACGTTTCCCCATTTTTGTGACTTAAGCCAAACGTGTATAAAAGTTACGAAACAAAACCAAACGTTTCTGCTTTTTAGCAATTTAAGCCAAACGTTTACAAACAAATCCAAAACGTTTCCCCATTTTAACTATTTAAGCCAAACATTTCTAAACGTTACGTAACGAATCCAAAAGTTTCACCTTTTTAGCGATTTAAGCCAAACGTTTACAAAAGTTACGAAACAAATCTAAACGTTTCACCTTTTTAGCGATTTAAGCCAAACGTTTACAAAACTACGAAATAAAATCAAACGTTTATAAATGTTTGGATTTGTTTCAAAACGTTATGAAACAAATCCATACGTTTCACCTTTTTAGCGATTGAAGTCAAACGTTTACAAACGTTACGAAACAAAACCAAACGTTTACAAACGTTAAAAAACAAATACAAGTGTCTCACCTTTTTAGCGACTTCAGCCAAAAGTTTACAAACGTTACGAAACAAATCCAAACGTTTAACCTTTTTAGTGATTTAAGCCAAACGTTTACAAACGTAAGCTAAATATTTAAAACGTTATGAAACAAATCCAAACGTTTAACCTTTTTAGTGATTTAAGCCAAACGTTTACGAACGTTACATAACAAATCCAAACGTTTAACCTATTTAGCGATTTAAGTCAAACATTTGCAAACGTTACGATCCAAATCCAAGCGTTTCACCTTTTTAGAAATTTAAGCAAACGTTTACAAAAGTTACTAAACAAAACCAAACGTTTAACCTTTTTAGCGATTTAAGACAAATGATTACAAATGTTACGAAACAATTCCAAGCGTTTCAACTTTCTAGCAATTTAAGCTAAACGTTTACAAACGTAATGAAACAAATCCAAACGTGTCACCGTTTTAGCGATTTAAGCCAAACATTTACAAACATTTCGAAACAAATCCAATGTTTCCCCATTTTAGCGATTTAAGCCAAACGTTTAAAACGTTACGAAACAAATCCAAACGTTTCACCTTTTTAGTGATTTCAGCCAAATGTTTACAAACGTTACGAAACAAATCCAAACTTTTTACCTTTTTAGCGATTTAAGAAAAACGTTTACAAACATTACGAAACAAATCCAAGCGTTTCACCATTTTACCAATTTAAGTCAAACTTTTACAAACGTTACGAAACAAATCCAAACGTTTCACCTTTTTAGCGATTTAAGCCAAACGTTTCCAAATGTTACAAAACAAATCCAAACGTTTCACCTTTTTAGCGATTTAAGCTAAACATTTACAAACGTTACGAAAGAAAACCAAACGTTTCAACTTTTTAGCGATTTAAGCCAACCGTTTACAGACGTTACGAAACAAATCCAAACGCTTCACCTTTTTAGTGATTTAAGACAAACGTTTACAAATGTTACAAAACAAAATTACGAAACAAATCCAGATGTTTCCCCATTTTAGCGATTTAAGCCAAACGTTAACAAACGTTACGAAACAAATCAAAACGTTTCACCTTTTTATTGATTTAAGCCAAACGTCTACAAATCCAAGCGTTTCACCTGTTTCCAATTTAAGCCAAATATTTACAAACGTTACGTAACAAAACCAAACGTTTCCCTTTTTAGAAATTTAAGTCAAACCCTTAAAAAACGAAATGTATCCAAACGTTTCCCTATTTTAGCGATTTAAGCCAAACCTTTACTAACATAACGAAACAAATCCAAACATTCCCTCTTTTTAGTGATTGAAGCCAAACGTTTACAAACGTAACAAAACCAAACCTTTCACCTTTTTAGCAATTTAAGCTAAACGTTTACAAACGTTACAAAACAAAACAAAACGTTTTTCGCAATTTAAGCTAGAACGTTTGCAAACGTTACGAAACAAAACCAAACGTTTTACCTTTTTAGCGACATAAGCCAAACGTTACGAAACAAATCCAAATGTTTCCCCATTTTAGCAATTTAAGCCAAACGTTTAAAACGTTACGAAAAAAATTCAAGCGTTTCACCTTTTTAGCGATTAAGCCAAACGTTTTCAGACATTATGAATCAAATCCAAGCGTTTCACATTTTTAGAGATTTAAGCCAAACATTTACAGACGCTACAAAACAAATCCAAACTTATCACCTTTTTAGAGATTTAAGCCAAACGTTTACAAAAGTTACGAAACAAATCCAAATGTTTCCCCATTTTAGCGATTTAAGCCATAATTTTACAAATGCTAATAAACAAATCCAAACGTTACACCTTTTTAGCGATTTAAGCCAAACGTATACAAATCAAAGCGTTTCTTCTCTTTACAATTTAAGCCAAACGTTTAGAAATGTTACGAAAGAAATCCAAACGTTTCCCAATTTTAGCGATTTAAGCCAAACGTTTACAAACATCACATTTTTAGCGATTGAAGTCAAACGTTTACAAACGTTATGAAACAAAACCAAACATTTGTAGCAATTTAAGCCAAACGTTTACAAACGTTATGAAACAAAACAAAAAGTTTACAAAAAAATCCAAAGGTTTCACCAAACATTTAAAATGTTACGAAATAAATCCAAACGTTTCACCTTTTTAGCGTTATAAGCCAAATGATTACAAATCCAAGATTTCTCCTTTTTAACAATTTAAGCCAAACGATTACAAACGTTAGGGAACAAAACCGAACGTTGTCAGAGGTTATAAAACAAGACAAAACATTTCACCTTTTTAGCGATTTGAGCCAAACGTTTACAAACGTTACGAAACAAATCCTAACGTTTACAAACGTTACAAAACAAAATCAAACGTTTCAAAACGTTACAAACAAATCCAAGCGTTTCACTTTTTTAGCGATTCAAGCCAAACATTTACAAATGGTACGAAACAAAACCTATTGTTTAAAAACATTACGAAACAAATCCATGTGTTTCACCTTTTTAGCAATTTAAGCCGAACGTTTACAAACGTTGCGAAACAAATCCAAACGTGTCACCTTTTTAGCGATTTAAACCAAACGTGTAAAACGTTACGAAACAAATCCAAACGTGAAAAGCTGAAACGATTTGGGGAAATGTTTACAAACGTTACAAAACAAAACCAAACGTTTCCCATTTTTTGCGATTTAAGCCAAACGTTTTACACGTTACGAAACCAAAACCAAACGGTTAAAACATTACGAAACAAATCCAAATTCAAACGTTTAAAATGTTACGAAACAAATCCAAACATGAAAAGGTGAAACGATTGGGGAAACGTTTACAAACGTTACGAACCAAAACCAAACGTTTCCTATTTTTAGCAATTTAAGCCACACGTTTTAAACATTACGAAATAAAACCAAACATTTAAAATGTTACGAAACAAATCAAAATGTTTCCCCATTTTAGCTATTTAAGCCGAACGTTTACAAACGCTATGAAACAAATCCAAACGTTTCACCTTTTTAGCGATTGAAGCCCAACATTTACAATCGTTACGAAAAAAAACCAAACGTTGAAATCGTTACGAAACAAAACAAAATGTTTTACCTTTTTAGCGATTTAAGCCAAACATTTAAAATGTTATAAAACAAATCCAAACGTTTCCCCTTTATAGTGATTTAAGCCAAACGTTTACAAATGTTACGTGATAAATCTAAATGTTTCACCTATTTAGCGATTTAGGCTAAACGTTTGCAAACGTTACGAAATAAATTTAAGCGTTTCCCCTTTTTAGAAATTTAAGCCAAACATTTATAAAAGTTAGTAAACCAAATCAAACATTTCACATTTTTAGCGATTTAAGACAAACGTTTACAAATGTTACGAAACAATTCCAAGCGTTTCACCTTTTTAGAAATTTAAGCTAAACGTTTACAAACATTACGAAACAAATCCAAACGTTTCACCTTTTTAGCGACTTAAGCCAAACGTTTACAAACGTTACGAAACAAATCCAAACGTTTCACCTTTTTAGCGACTTAAGCCAAACATTTACAAACGTTACGAAACAAATCTAAACGTTTCACCATTTTAGCGATTTAAGCCAAACGTTTAAAACATTACGAAACAAATCCAAACGTTTCCCCTTTTTAGCGATATAAGTAAAACATTTACAAACATTACGAAAGGAATCCAAGAGTTTCACCATTTTAGCAATTTAAGTCAAACCTTTACAAACATTACGAAACAAATCCAAACGTTTCACCTTTTCAGCGATTTAAGCCAAACATTTACAAACGTTACCAAACAATTCCAAACGTTTCACCTTCTCAGCGATTTAAGCCAAACTTTTACAAACGTTACGAAACAAATCCAAACGTTTCACCTTTTTAGCGATTTAAGACAAACGTTTACAAACGTTACGAAATAAATCCAAACTTTTTACCTTTATAGCGATTTAAGCCAAACGTTTACAAACGTTACGGAACAAATACAAACGTCTAACCTTTTTAGCAATTTAAGTCAAACTTTTACAAACGTTACGAAACAAATTAAAATGTTCCAATTCAAGCCAAACGTTTACAAAAAAAATCCAAATGTTTCCCCTTTTTAGCGATATATGCCAGCCGTTTATAAACGATACGGCTTAAATCGCTAAAAAGGTGAAACGTTTGAATTTGTTTCGTAAGGTTTTAAACGTTTGGTTTTGTTTCAAAACCATACAAAACCAAAAGTTTCGAAACAAATCCAAACGTTTCACCTTTTTAGCAATTTAAGCCAAACGTTTACTAACGTTACGAAACAAATCTAAACGTTTCATCTTTCTAGCGATTTAAGCCAAATGTTTACAAACGTTATAAAACAAATCCAAGCGTTTCACCTTTTTAGCAATTTAGACAAAACGTTTACAAATCCAAGCGTTTTACCTTTTCAGTAATTTAAGCCAAACATTTACAAATGTTACGAAACAAATCCAAACGTTTCCCTTTTTTAGCGATTTAAGCCAAACGTTTACAAGCGTTAAGAAACGAATCCAAACGTTTCCTCGTTTTAACAATTTAAGCCAAACGTTTAGAAATGTTAGGAAACAAATCCAAACGTTTCACCTTTTTAGCAATTTAATTCGAACATTTACAAACGTTACAAAACAAATCCAAACGTTTTACCTTTCTTGAGATTTAAGCCAAACGTTTAACCTTTTTAGTGATTTAAGCCAAACATTTTAAATGTTTCGAAACAAAAACAACAGATAAAAAGATATGAAACAAATCCAAATCCAAACGTTTCAAATGTTACGAAACAAATCCAAACATGAAAAGGTGACACGATTTGGTGAAACGTTTACAAACGTTACGAAGCAAAACCAAACGTTTCCCATTTTTAGCGAATTAAGCCACACGTTTTAAACATTACGCATCAAAATAAAACGTTTAAAACGTTACGAAACAAATCAAAACGTTTCCCCATTTTAGCGATTTAAGCCGTACGTTTACAAACGTTACAAAACAAATCCAAACGTTTCACCTTTTTATCAATTGAAGCCAAACATGTACAAACATTACGAAACAAAACCAAACGTTTTACCTTTTTAACGATTTAAGACAAACATTTAAAACATTACGAAACCAATCCATACGTTTCCCCTTTTTAGCGATTTAAGCCAAACGTTTACAAACGTTACGTAACAAATCCAAACGTTTCACCTATTTAGCGATTTAAGCCAAACGTTTACAAACGTTACAAAACAAATCCAAGCGTTTCATCTTTTTAGCAATTTAAGCTAAATGTTTACAACCGTTATTAAACAAAATGAAACGTTTCACATTTTTAGCAATTTAGGCCAAACGTTTACAAATGTTACGAAACAAATCCAAGCGTTTCACCCTTTTAGCAATTTATGCCTAACGTTCACAAGCGTTTGACCTTTTTAGCAATTTAAGCCTAACCTTTACAAACGTTACGAAACAAATCCAAACGTTTCACCTTTTCAGCGATTTAAGCCAAACGTTTACAAACGTTAGAAACAAATCCAAACATTTCCCCATTTTAGCGATTCAAGCAAAACGTTTAAAATGTTATGAAACAAATCCAAACGTTTCACCTTTTCAGCGATTTAAGCCAAATGTTTACAAACATTACGAAACAAATCCAAACGTTTCACAATTTTAGTGGTTTAAGCCAAACGTTTACAAAAGTTACGAAACAAATCCAAGTATTTCACCTTTTTAGCAATTTAAGGGAAATGTTTACAAACGTTACGAAACAAATCTAAACATTTCACCTTTTTATCGATTTAAGGCAAACGTTTACAAAAGTTACCAAACAAATCCAAACGTTTCACCTTTTTAGCGATTTAAGCCAAACGTTTACAAACGTTATGAAACAAACCCAAACTGTTCATCTTTTTAGCGATTTAAGCAAAACGTTTACAAACGTAATGAAACAAATCCAAATCTTTCCCCTTTTTAGTGATTTATGCCAAACGTTTATAAACGATATGGCTTAAATCGTTAAAAAGGTGAAGCGTTTGAATTTGTTTTGTAATGTTTTAAACGTTTGGTTTTGTTTCATAACATTACAAAACGAAACGTTTCACCTTTTTAGCAATTTAAGCCAAACGTTTACAAACGGTACAAAACAAATCCAAACGTTTCACCTTTTTGCCAATTTAAGCCAAACATGTACAAACGTTACGAAACAAATCCAAACGTTTCAACTTTTTAGCGATTTAAGCCAAACGTTTATAAACGTTACGAAACAAATCCAAACGTTTCACCTTTTTAGCAATTTAAGCGAAACGTTTACAAACGTTATGAAACAAATCTAAACGTTTTACCTTTTAAGTGATATACGCCAAACGTTTACAAAAGTTACGAAACAAATCCAAGCGTTTCACCTTTTTTAGCAATTTAGGCCAAACGTTTACAAATCCAAGTGTTTCACCTTTTTTGCAATTTAAGCAAAACGTTTACAAACGTTACGAAACAAATCTAAATGTTTCCTCGTTTTAGCAATTTAAGCCAAACGTTTGGAAACATTATGAAACAAATCCAAACATTTCACCTTTTTAGCAATATAATCTTAATGTTTACAAACATTACGAAACAAATCCAAACGTGTCACCTTTTTAGCAATTGAAGCCAAACGTGTACAAACATTACGAAACAAAACCAAACGTTTTACCCTTTTAACGATTTAAGACAAACATTTAAAACATTACGAAACCAATCCAAACGTTTCCCCTTTTGAGCGATTTAAGCCAAACGTTTACAAACGTTACGTAAAAAATCCAAACGTTTCACCTATTTAGCGATTTAAGCCAAACGTTTACAAACGTTACAAAACAAATCCAAGCGTTTCACCTTTTTAGCAATTTAAGCCAAATGTTTACAACCGTTATTAAACAAAATGAAACGTTTCACATTTTTAGCAATTTAGGCAAAACATTTACAAATGTTACGAAACAAATCCAAGCGTTTCACCCTTTTAGCAATTTATGCCTAACGTTCACAAGCGTTTGATCTTTTTAGCAATTTAAGCCTAACCTTTACAAACGTTACGAAACAAATCCAAACGTTTCACCTTTTTAGCGATTTAAGCCAAACTTTTACAAACGTTAGAAACAAATCCAAACATTTCCCCATTTTAGCGATTCAAGCCAAACGTTTAAAATGTTATGAAACAAATCCAAACGTTTCACCTTTTCAGCGATTTAAGCCAAATGTTTACAAACGTTACGAAACAAACCCAAACGTTTCACAATTTTAGCGGTTTAAGCCAAACGTTTACAAACGTTACGAAACAAATCCAAACATTTCACCTTTTTATCGCTTTAAGGCAAACGTTTACAAAAGTTACCAAACAAATCCAAACTTTTTACCTTTATAGCGATTTAAGCCAAACGTTTACAAACGTTACGGAACAAATCCAAACGTTTAACCTTTTTTGCAATTTAAGTCAAACTTTTACAAACGTTACGAAACAAATTAAAATGTTTCAATTAAAGCCAAACGTTTACAAAAAAAATCCAAATGTTTCCCCTTTTTAGCGATATATGCCAGCCGTTTATAAACGATATGGCTAAAATCGCTAAAAAAATGAAACGTTTGAATTTGTTTCGTAAGGTTTTAAACGTTTGGTTTTGTTTCAAAACCATACAAAACCAAAAGTTTCACCTTTTTAGCGATTAAAGCCAAACGTTTACAAACGTTACGAAACAAATCCAAATGTTTCACCTTTTTAGCAATTTAAGCCAAATGTGTACAAACGTTACAAAACAAATCCAAACGTTCTACCTTTTTAGCAATTTAAGCCAAACATTTACAAACTTTACGAAATAAATCCAAACGTTTCACCTTTTTAGCAATTTAAGCCAAACGTTTACTAACGTTACGAAACAAATCTAAACGTTTCATCTTTCTAGCGATTTAAGCCAAATGTTTACAAACGTTATAAAACAAATCCAAGCGTTTCACCTTTTTAGCAATTTAGACAAAATGTTTACAAATCCAATCGTTTTACCTTTTCAGCAATTTAAGCCAAACATTTACAAATGTTACGAAACGAATCCAAACGTTTCCCTTTTTTAGCGATTTAAGCCAAACGTTTACAAGCGTTAAGAAACGAATCCAAACGTTTCCTCGTTTTAACAATTTAAGCCAAACGTTTAGAAATGTTAGGAAACAAATCCAAACGTTTCACCTTTTTAGCAATTTAATTCGAACATTTACAAACGTTACAAAACAAATCCAAACGTTTTACCTTTCTTGAGATTTAAGCCAAACGTTTAACCTTTTAGTGATTTAAGCCAAACATTTTAAACGTTTCGAAACAAAAACAACAGATAAAACGATACGAAACAAATCCAAATCCAAACGTTTCAAATGTTACGAAACAAATCCAAACATGAAAAGGTGACACGATTTGGGGAAACGTTTACAAACGTTACGAAGCAAAACCAAACGTTTCCCATTTTTAGCGATTTAAGCCACACGTTTTAAACATTACGCATCAAAATAAAACGTTTAAAACGTTACGAAACAAATCAAAACGTTTCCCCATTTTAGCGATTTAAGCCGTACGTTTACAAACGTTACAAAACAAATCCAAACGTTTCACCTTTTTATCAATTGAAGCCAAACGTGTACAAACATTACGAAACAAAACCAAACGTTTTACCTTTTTAACGATTTAAGACAAACATTTAAAACATTACGAAACCAATCCAAACGTTTCCCCTTTTTAGCGATTTAAGCCAAACGTTTACAAACGTTACGTAACAAATCCAAACGTTTCACCTATTTAGCGATTTAAGCCAAACGTTTACAAACGTTACAAAACAAATCCAAGCGTTTCACCTTCTTAGCAATTTAAGCCAAATGTTTACAACCGTTATTAAACAAAATGAAACGTTTCACATTTTTAGCAATATAGGCCAAACGTTTACAAATGTTACGAAACAAATTCAAGCGTTTCACCCTTTTAGCAATTTATGCCTAACGTTCACAAGCGTTTGACCTTTTTAGCAATTTAAGCCTAACCTTTACAAACGTGACGAAACAAATCCAAACGTTTCACCTTTTCAGCGATTTAAGCCAAACGTTTACAAACGTTAGAAACAAATCCAAACATTTCCCCATTTTAGCGATTCAAGCAAAACGTTTAAAATGTTATGAAACAAATCCAAACGTTTCACCTTTTCAGCGATTTAAGCCAAATGTTTACAAACGTTACGAAACAAATCCAAACGTTTCACAATTTTAGTGGTTTAAGCCAAACGTTTACAAAAGTTACGAAACAAATCCAAGTATTTCACCTTTTTAGCAACTTAAGCGAAATGTTTACAAACGTTACGAAACAAATCTAAACATTTCACCTTTTTATCGATTTAAGGCAAACGTTTACAAAAGTTACCAAACAAATCCAAACGTTTCACCTTTTTAGCGATTTAAGCCAAACGTTTACAAACGTTATGAAACAAACCCAAACTGTTCACCTTTTTAGCGATTTAAGCAAAACGTTTACAAACGTTACGAAACAAATCCAAATGTTTAACCTTTTTAGCAATTTAAGTTAAACGTTTACAAACGTACGAAACAAATATAAATGTTTCAATTTATGCCAAACGTTTACAAACGTAATGAAACAAATCCAAATCTTTCCCCTTTTTAGCGATTTATGCCAAACGTTTATAAACGATATGGCTTAAATTGCTAAAAAGGTGAAGCGTTTGAATTTGTTTTGTAATGTTTTAAACGTTTAGTTTTGTTTCATAACATTACAAAACGAAACGTTTCACCTTTTTAGCAATTTAAGCCAAACGTTTACAAACGGTACAAAACAAATCCAAACGTTTCACCTTTTTACCAATTTAAGCCAAACATGTACAAACGTTACGAAACAAA
The DNA here is from genome assembly GCF_937616625.2 of Mercurialis annua. Lineage (NCBI taxonomy): Eukaryota > Viridiplantae > Streptophyta > Magnoliopsida > Malpighiales > Euphorbiaceae > Mercurialis > Mercurialis annua. The sequence goes on from NC_065572.1 coordinate 43,095,871, forward strand.
TCCAAACGTTTCACCTTTTTAGCGATTTAAGCCAAACGTTTATAAACGTTACGAAACAAATCCAAACGTTTCACCTTTTTAGCAATTTAAGCGAAACGTTTACAATCGTTATGAAACAAATCTAAACTTTTTACCTTTTAAGTGATATACGCCAAACGTTTACAAAAGTTACGAAAAAAATCCAAGCGTTTCACCTTTTTTTAGCAATTTAGGCCAAACGTTTACAAATCCAAGTGTTTCACCTTTTTTAAAATTTAAGCCAAACGTTTAAAAACGTTACGAAACAAATCTAAATGTTTCCTCGTTTTAGCCATTTAAGCCAAACGTTTAGAAACATTATGAAACAAATCCAAACGTTCTACCTTTTTAGCAATTTAAGCCAAACATTTACAAACTTTACGAAATAAATCCAAACGTTTCACCTTTTTAGCAATTTAAGCCAAACGTTTACTAACGTTACGAAACAAATCAAAACGTTTCATCTTTCTAGCGATTTAAGCCAAATGTTTACAAACGTTATAAAACAAATCCAAGCGTTTCACCTTTTTAGCAATTTAGACAAAATGTTTACAAATCTAAGCGTTTTACCTTTTCAGCAATTTAAGCCAAACATTTACAAATGTTACGAAACAAATCCAAACGTTTCACTTTTTTAGCGATTTAAGCCAAACGTTTACAAGCGTTAAGAAACGAATCCAAACGTTTCCTCGTTTTAACAATTTAAGCCAAACGTTTAGAAATGTTAGGAAACAAATCCAAACGTTTCACCTTTTTAGCAATTTAATTCGAACATTTACAAACGTTACAAAACAAATCCAAACGTTTTACCTTTCTTGAGATTTAAGCCAAACGTTTAACCTTTTAGTGATCTAAGCCAAACATTTTAAACGTTTCGAAACAAAAACAACAGATAAAACGATACGAAACAAATCCAAATCCAAACGTTTCAAATGTTACGAAACAAATCCAAACATGAAAAGGTGACACGATTTGGGGAAACGTTTACAAACGTTACGAAGCAAAACCAAACGTTTCCCATTTTTAGCGATTTAAGCCACGCGTTTTAAACATTACGCATCAAAATAAAACGTTTATAACGTTACGAAACAAATCAAAATGTTTCCCCATTTTAGCGATTTAAGCCGTACGTTTACAAACGTTACAAAACAAATCCAAACGTTTCACCTTTTTATCAATTGAAGCCAAACGTGTACAAACATTACGAAACAAAACCAAACGTTTTACCTTTTTAACGATTTAAGACAAACATTTAAAACATTACGAAACCAATCCAAACGTTTCCCCTTTTTAGCGATTTAAGCCAAACGTTTACAAACGTTACGTAACAAATCCAAACGTTTCACCTATTTAGCGATTTAAGCCAAACGTTTACAAACGTTACAAAACAAATCCAAGCGTTTCACCTTTTTAGCAATTTAAGCCAAATGTTTACAACCGTTATTAAACAAAATGAAACGTTTCACATTTTTAGCAAAGGCCAAACGTTTACAAATGTTACGAAACAAATCCAAGCGTTTCACCCTTTTAGCAATTTATGCCTAACGTTCACAAGCGTTTGACCTTTTTAGCAATTTAAGCCTAACCTTTACAAACGTTACGAAACAAATCCAAACGTTTCACCTTTTCAGCAATTTAAGCCAAACGTTTACAAACGTTAGAAACAAATCCAAACATTTCCCCATTTTAGCGATTCAAGCAAAACGTTTAAAATGTTATGAAACAAATCCAAACGTTTCACCTTTTCAGCGATTTAAGCCAAATGTTTACAAACGTTACGAAACAAATCCAAACGTTTCACAATTTTAGTGGTTTAAGCCAAACGTTTACAAAAGTTACGAAACAAATCCAAGTATTTCACGTTTTTAGCAATTTAAGCGAAATGTTTACAAACGTTACGAAACAAATCCAAACATTTCACCTTTTTATCGATTTAAGGCAAACGTTTACAAAAGTTACCAAACAAATCCAAACGTTTCACCTTTTTAGCGATTTAAGCCAAACGTTTACAAACGTTATAAAACAAACCCAAACTGTTCACCTTTTTAGCGATTTAAGCAAAACGTTTACAAACGTTACGAAACAAATCCAAATGTTTAACCTTTTTAGCAATTTAAGTTAAACGTTTACAAACGTACGAAACAAATATAAATGTTTCAATTTATGCCAAACGTTTACAAACGTAATGAAACAAATCCAAATCTTTCCCCTTTTTAGCGATTTATGCCAAACGTTTATAAATGATATGGCTTAAATCGCTAAAAAGGTGAAGCGTTTGAATTTGTTTTGTAATGTTTTAAACGTTTGGTTTTGTTTCATAACATTACAAAACGAAACGTTTCACCTTTTTAGCAATTTAAGCCAAACGTTTACAAACGGTACAAAACAAATCCAAACGTTTCCCCTTTTTACCAATTTAAGCCAAACATGTACAAACGTTACGAAACAAATCCAAACGTTTCACCTTTTTAGCGATTTAAGCCAAACGTTTATAAACGTTACGAAACAAATCCAAACGTTTCACCTTTTTAGCAATTTAAGCGAAACGTTTACAAACGTTATGAAACAAATCTAAACTTTTTACCTTTTAAGTGATATACGCCAAACGTTTACAAAAGTTACGAAAAAAATCCAAGCGTTTCACCTTTTTTAGCAATTTAGGCCAAACATTTACAAATCCAAGTGTTTCACCTTTTTTGCAATTTAAGCCAAACGTTTACAAACGTTACGAAACAAATCTAAATGTTTCCTCGTTTTAGCAATTTAAGCCAAACGTTTAGAAACATTATGAAACAAATCCAAACATTTCACCTTTTTAGCAATATAATCTTAATGTTTACAAACATTACGAAACAAATCCAAACGTGTCACCTTTTTAGCAATTGAAGCCAAACGTGTACAAACATTACGAAACAAAACCAAACGTTTTACCTTTTTAACGATTTAAGACAAACATTTAAAACATTACGAAACCAATCCAAACGTTTCCCCTTTTTAGCGATTTAAGCCAAACGTTTACAAACGATACGTAACAAATCCAAACGTTTCACCTATTTAGCGATTTAAGCCAAACATTTACAAACGTTACAAAACAAATCCAAGTGTTTCACCTTTTTAGCAATTTAAGCCAAATGTTTACAACCGTTATTAAACAAAACGAAACGTTTCACATTTTTAGCAATTTAGGCCAAACGTTTACAAATGTTACGAAACAAATCCAAGCGTTTCACCCTTTTAACAATTTATGCCTAACGTTCACAAGCGTTTGACCTTTTTAGCAATTTAAGACTAACCTTTACAAACGTTACGAAACAAATCCAAACGTTTCACCTTTTTAGCGATTTAAGCCAAACGTTTACAAACGTTAGAAACAAATCCAAACATTTCCCCATTTTAGCGATTCAAGCCAAACGTTTAAAATGTTATGAAACAAATCCAAACGTTTCACCTTTTCAGCGATTTAAGCCAAATGTTTACAAACGTTACGAAACAAACCCAAACGTTTCACAATTTTAGCGGTTTAAGCCAAACGTTTACAAAAGTTACGAAACAAATCCAAGTATTTCACCTTTTTAGCAATTTAAGCGAAATGTTTACAAACGTTACGAAACAAATCCAAACATTTCACCTTTTTATCGAATTAAGGCAAACGTTTACAAAAGTTACCAAACAAATCCAAATGTTTCACCTTTTTAGCGATTTAAGCCAAACGTTTACAAACGTTATGAAACAAACCCAAACTGTTCACCTTTTTAGCGATTTAAGCAAAACGTTTACAAACGTTACGAAACAAATCCAAATGTTTAACCTTTTTAGCAATTTAAGTTAAACGTTTACAAACGTACGAAACAAATATAAATGTTTCAATTTATGCCAAACGTTTACAAACGTAATGAAACAAATCCAAATCTTTCCCCTTTTTAGCGATTTATGCCAAACTTTTATAAACGATATGGCTTAAATCGCTAAAAAGGTGAAGCGTTTGAATTTGTTTTGTAATGTTTTAAACGTTTGGTTTTGTTTCATAACATTACAAAACGAAACGTTTCACCTTTTTAGCAATTTAAGCCAAACGTTTACAAACGGTACAAAACAAATCCAAACGTTTCACGTTTTTACCAATTTTAGCCAAACATGTACAAACGTTACGAAACAAATCCAAACGTTTCACCTTTTTAGCGATTTAAGCCAAACGTTTATAAACGTTACGAAACAAATTCAAACGTTTCACCTTTTTAGCAATTTAAGCGAAACGTTTACAAACGTTATGAAACAAATCTAAACGTTTTACCTTTTAAGTGATATACGCCAAATGTTTACAAAAGTTACGAAACAAATCCAAGCGTTTCACCTTTTTTAGCAATTTAGGCCAAACGTTTACAAATCCAAGTGTTTCACCTTTTTTGCAATTTAAGCCAAACGTTTACAAACGTTACGAAACAAATCTAAATGTTTCCTCATTTTAGCAATTTAAGCCAAACGTTTAGAAACATTATGAAACAAATCCAAACATTTCACCTTTTTAGCAATATAATCTGAATGTTTACAAACATTACGAAACAAATCCAAATGTATCACCTTTCTAGCGATTTAAGCCAAACGTTTAACATTTTTAGTGATTTAGGCCGAATATTTGCAAACGTTACGTAACAAAACCATACGTTACCCATTTTTAGCGAATTAAATCAAACTCTTTAAACGTTACGAAACAAATCCAAACGGTTAGAACGTTACGAAACAAATCCAAATCCAAACGTTTAAAATGTTACGAAACAAATCCAAACATGAAAAGGTAAAACGATTTGAGGAAATGTTTACAAACGTTACGAATCAAAACCAAACATTTCCCATTTTTAGTGATATAAGCCACATGTATTAAACAATACTAAACAAAACCAAACGTTGAAAATGTTACGAAACAAATCGAAACGTTTTCCCATTTTAGCGATTTAAGCCGAACGTTTACAAATATTACGAAAAAAATCCAAAGGTTTCACCTTTTTAGCGATTGAAGGAAAATGTTAACAAATATTGTGAAACAAAACCAAACGTTTAAATCGTTACGAAACAGAACCAAACGTTTTAAATTTTTAGCGATTTAAGCCAAACATTTAAAACGTTGCGAAACAAATCCAACCGTTTCCCCTTTTTAGTGATTTAAACCAAACGTTTACAAACGTTACGAAACAAATCCAAACATTTCCCCATTTTAGCGATATAAGCCAAACGTTTAAAACGTTAGGAAACAAATCCAAACTTTTCACCTTTTTAGCAATTTAAGCCAAACATTTACAAACGTTGCGAAACAAATCCAAACGTTTCACCTTTTTAGCGATTTAATCCAAACGTTTACAAACGTTACGAAATAAATCCAAGCGTTTCACATTTTTAGCAATTTAAGCCAAACATTTACAAACGTTACAAATAAATCCAAACGTTTCACCTTTTTAGATTTTTAAGCCAAATGTTTACAAACGTTACGAAACAAATCTAAACGTTTAACCTTTTTTGCAATTTAAGCCAAACGTTTACAAACGTTACGAAACAAATCCAAACTTTTCAATTTAAGCCAAACGTTTACAAACATTATGAAACAAATCCAAACCTTTCCCATTTTTAGCGATACATGCCAAATCTTTATAAACGATACGGCTTAAATCGCTAAAAAGGTGAAACGTTTTGAATTTGTTTCGTAAGGTTTTAAACGTTTGGTTTTGTTTCATAACCTTACAAAACCAAACGTTTTACCTTTTTAGCGATTTAAGCCAAACGTTTACAAACGCTACGAAACTAATCCAAACGTTTGACCTTTTTAGCAATTTAAGACAAACGTTTACAAACGTTACGAAATAAGTCCAAACGTTTTACCTTTTTTGCAATTTAACCCAAACGATTGCAAACGTTACGAAACAAATCTAAACGTTTTACCTTCTTAGTAATTTAAGCCAAACATTTACAACGTTACGAAACAAATCCAAGCGTTTCACCTTTTTAGAAATCTAGGCCAAACGTTTAACCTTTTTAGTGATTTAAGCCGAACGTTTATAAACGTTACGAAACAAAACCAAATGTTTCACCTTTTTAGAAATTTAAGCCAAAAGTTTACAAATGATACGAAATAAAATCCAAACGTTTAAAACGTTACGAAAAAATCCAAGCGTTTCATCTTTTTAACAATTTAGTCCGAACGTTTACAAACGTTACGAAACAAAACCAAACGTTTCACCTTTATAGCTATTTAAGCCAAACGTTTACAAACATTACAAAACAAATCTAAGTTTTTCACCTTTTTAGCAATTTAAGCCAAACGTTTACAAACGTTACGAAGCAAATCCAAATGTTTCACCTTTTGTAGTGATTTAAGCCAAACGTTTACAAACGTGTCAGCTTTTTAGCAATTTAAGCCAAACGTTTACAAACAATACGAAACAAATCCAAACGTTTCTCCTTTTTAGCAATTGAAGCCAAATGTTTACAAAAGTTACGAAACAAATCCAAACGTTTCACTTTTTTAGCGATTTAAGCCAAACGTTTACAAATGTTACGATACAAAACCAAACGTTTCACCTTTTAGCGATTTAAGCCAAAAGTTTATAAACGTTACAAAACAAATCCAAACGTTTCGCATTTTTAGCAGTTTAAGCCAAACGTTTACAAACGTTACGGAACAAAACAAAACATTTAAAACGTTACGAAACAAATCCAAATGTTTGACATTTTTAGCGATTTAACCCAAACATTTTACAAAATGTTACGAAACAAAGCCAAATTGCTACAAGCGTTACGAAATAAATCCAAGCGTTTCACTTTTTTATCAATTTAAGCCAAACGTTAATAAACGTTACAAAACAAATCCAAACGTTTCCCCTTTTTAATGATTTAAGCCAAACATTTACAAACGTTACGAAACAAACCCAAGCGTTTCACCTTTTTTTAGCAATTTAAGCCAAACGTTTACAAACGTTACTAAACAAAAGCAAACGTTTTACATTTTTAGCGATTTAAGCCAAACGTTTACAAATGTTACAAAAACAAATCCAAGCGTTTCACCTTTTTAGCTATTTAAGCAAAAGGTTTTCAAAAGTTACGAAACAAATCCAAACGTTTCACCTTTTTAGCGATTTAAGCCAAACGTTTACAAACGTTATTAAAAAAATCCAAACGTTTCATCATTTTAGCAATTCAAGCCAAACGTTTACAAACGTTACGAAACAAATACAAACGTTTTCCCTTTTTAGCGATTTAAGCAAAACATTTACAAACGTTACAAAACAAATCCAAACGTTTCACCTTTTTAGCGATTTAAGCCAAACGTTTACAAATGTTACGAAACAAATCCAAACTTTTCACCTTTTTAGCGATTTAAGCCAAACATTTACAAACGTTATGAAACAAATCTAAACGTTTAACCTCTTTAGAAAATTTTAGTCAAACGTTTACAAACGTTACGAAATTAAGGCAAACGTTTACAAACGTTATGAAACAAATCCAAACGTTTCTTAATTTTAGCGATATATGCAAAACCGTTTATAAACGATACGGCTGATATCGCTAAAAAGGTGAAACGTTTGAATTTGTTTCGTAAGGTTTTAAACGTTTGGTTTTGTTTCATAACCTTATGTCACGACCCAAATTCGTGGATCGCGACCGGAGCTAGGGTATGGGTATGGTCGTACAAAAATCCGTAGTGTGTTGGCCTTACTGCAGTATAGCCTAACACAACATGTCGGAAGACCACGTCTAACCCGATCCAACCATAAACCAAATTTAAAGCCAAAGTCTTTAATCAAACCTTAAATGAAACCAAATTCAGTTTTTAAATAAGAACTCACACCGAAACTTAATAATGCCATAAACAATTAAGCTTGCTAACACTTAGCAAGTAGCACCCCAAGTACATTGAAATATAACACCTTAAATAGAATCAATAAGATTCAACATCTTTTAAGTATCAACTTGAAAATAGAATAAATCAATCAAAACCTTACATGACAAATAACACCCTTATATGCCTTATATAGTTTAATCAAAATCAAACCACAACCTAAGATAGAACTAACATCCTGAAATAAGTTTAAACCAATTAGTAAACAATTTCCAGCCCTTAGTAACTTGATTAAAATCCCCCTAAGTATGTCTCAAAGCTAGGGCAAAACCACAACACTTAACAAATTAAGCAAACAACCAAAAGAGACCCAAAGTATTCGATTTTACTTTATAAAATAAATTCTTAAACTTACAAATTTCCAGCCACATATATATGTTCTTAAAACACCGATTTAAACCATCAAAACCATATTTAACATATGTTTTAGCCATTAGACAATTGCCTCAAATCACTCAATGAAACAATTGTTAACAAACACCCTTTTAACCTTTTTAAAAGAAATTTCCAGATTTAGTTTTTAAATCAAAACAGAGTTTAGCCCAAAAACTTTAATCAAATGCAACACTAATCTACTTAAACGATTTCTGCAAGCCACCCAAAGTATTGTTAAGTATCTAACACCCTATGATTCATTCGCTTGAAATTTCCAGATTTTATTAGAGTTTCAAAACAGAATTTACAACCCAAAAACGTTAGCAATTTGATAAACCTTTCAATTGTAACATCTAAACCAAACCACCCAAGGTACAAGTAATATGAACAAGCCAATAACACCTTAAATCAACCATTTACAGATTTAAAATTAATACAAACAGAAAATATACTCAAACCACCCAATGTATCGAATCCAATCGAAAAGCTAACAATCTCAACAACACAAGATAAGGGATTAGATCTACTAATCTTTTGAGATAACACAAAACAAGAAAACCCAGCAAAAAGAACAATCCAAATCAGCATAAGAACGAACAACAACCCAAAGCTAATGAGCACACAACCCAAGGATAGATAAAACATGAATTAAACCTTAAAGAAATGATGAAAATACTTACTAATGATCACCAAAGGCTTAGGAATAGGTGGAATATGAAAATCAGAGAGTATATGTCGTTTTAGGGTTTTTAGAAAATTGTAAAATCAGTTTAGGTCGAATTAGGTGAGTTTAAATAGAAATCAGCGAACTGCACAGTGCACGCGTCGCGCCTGCTACACCTCCTTCGCCCCCGCGATTCATGCATGTCGCGCCCGCGAAATGCTACTGCCTCCGATGAAATTTTGAGATTTTGAAATTTAAATCGAAAACGTTTCAAACTCCGAGGTTACTTCTAATACATCTTAAAACACATTTTAAAAGGTTTTGAACCTTCGACACGCGAATCTAAGTGGTCGAACCACTCAATGAACCCAAGGTATCGCTTGGGCTAACGGAACAAGTTAGAAAAAATACGGGGTGTTACATTCTCCCCAACTTAAAAACAAAATCGTACTCGATTTTACAACAACGAAACTAAACAACAACTCACATAAACACACCAAAATAATGCACATAGTACAAATGCCCAAAATATCACTAACCAAGTAGCACATAAATACACACATAACCCAAAGTACTAACATGGCATAAAAGCAACCAACAATACCAACGTACCTCAAGGAAAGAGGAAAGGATAACGGTTCCTCATGTCAGACTCCGTCTCCCAAGTGCATTCTTCTACAGAGTGATTCCGCCACAGAACCTTGACCATCGGAATCTCTTTGTTCCGTAACCTACACACCTGCGTATCGACAATCTCGACAGGCTGTTCCTCATAAGACAGCTCTTGGTCAACCTCAACACTCTGTGGTACAATCACTTGAGAAGGGTCAGAAATGCACTTCCGCAACATCGAGATATGAAATACTGGATGCACCAAAGACATGTCTGGCGGCAAAGCCAAACGATAAGCAACTGCCCCAACTCTACGTAATCTCATAAGGACCAACAAACCTAGGTGCTAACTTTCCCTTAACACCAAAACGTACAACGCCTTTCATAGGCGAAACTCGAAGAAATACATAGTCGCCAACCTGAAACTCAAAGTCCTTCCGCTTAAGATCAGCATAGCTTTTATGACGACTAAAAGCAGTCTCAAGCCTACGCTTGATCAAAGGTACCTTTTCAGAGGTAATCTTGATGATCTCAGCTCCAGAAAGTTTACGCTCGCCGACCTCTTCCCAACATATAGGAGATCGACACTTGCGCCCGTACAACGCCTCATAAGGTGCCATCTCAATACTAGCGTGATAACTGTTGTTGTAGGAAAACTCAATCAAAGGGAAATGAGTATTCCAGCTACCCTGAAAATCATGAACACACATCCTGAGCATGTACTCCAAAGTCTGAATCGTCCTCTCAGACTGTTCGTCAGTCTGAGGATGAAATGCAGTGCTGAAATCCAATCTCGTACCCAAGGATTCCTGCATCGCCTTCCAAAACCGAGATGTGAAAATCGACCCTCTGTCCGAAACTATCGACACTGGTACACCATGGAGACTAACTATCCGATCGATGTACAACTGTGCCAACTTCGAAGCCTGATAAGTAACCTTGATCGGTAAGAAGTGAGCTGACTTAGTGAAACGGTCAACTATCACCCAAATCGAATCATACCCCTGTCAGGTACGTGGTAAACCAACCACAAAATCCATAGCGATCCGCTCCCATTTCCATTCTGGAATAGGTAGCGATTGCAGATATGCAAACGGTCTCTGATGTTCTAACTTTACTTGCTGGCAAGTCAAACACTTAGACACAAACTCTGCAACATCCTTTTTCATTCCGCTCTACCAGTACGTACCCTTGAGATCATGATACATCTTGGTAGAACCCGGATGAACACTGTAAGCTGACTTGTGCGCTTCCTCCAGAATCTAGTCACTCAAACCATCTGAATCCGGAACACACAGTCGCGAACCGTACCTGAGAACTCCATCCGCCAGAACAAACCCAGAATTTCCATCCAGATGGATCTCAGCCATACTCCGTTTCAATTGTGGATCCTCAGCTTGTGAAGCTTTGATCCTATCAATCAAAACCGGTTGCACTTGCAACTGTGCCAACAAACAACCTTTCTGCGAAACCTGAAATCCGTATCCCGAAGCTAACAGACTATGCCACTCACGGACCATGGGTCTCCGCCCAACATCAGAAATATGGGCCAAACTGCCCGAAGACTTGCGACTCAACGCATCGGCTACCACATTAGCCTTACCCGGATGGTACTGAATAGAACAATCGTAGTGTTTCAGTAGCTCCAACCATCTCCGCTGCCTCAGATTCAACTCCCGCTGATCAAAGATGTACTTCAGACTCTTATGATCAGTAAAGATCTCGCAAGTAGCACCGTACAAATAGTGCCTCCAAATCTTAAGAGCAAAAACCACAGCTGCTAACTCCAGATCATGAGTAGGATAATTCACCTCATGCTTCTTCAGCTGACGAGAAGGATAGGCAATCACCTTACCATGTTGCATTAACACACAACCCAAACCGATACGAGAAGCATCACAATATACAGTGAACCCCTCAATGCCAGATGGCAAAGCCAACACAGGAGCTGTAGTCAAAATCCCTTTGAGCTTCTCAAAGCTCGCCTCACACTTGTCAGTCCATTCAAACTTAACACCTTTCTGTGTCAGTTTAGTCAATGGTGCAGATATTCTGGAGAAATCCTGCACGAACCGACGATAGTAGCCAGCCAACCCGAGAAAACTTCTGATCTCAGTAACTGACCTTGGCCTCTGCCAATCCATAACCGCCTCAATCTTCTTTGGATCGACCTTGATCCCATCCTTCGACACCACGTGTCCTAAGAAAGTAACTTGGTCCAGCTAGAATTCGCACTTTGAGAACTTAGCATATAGTTGATGCTCACGCAACGTCTGCAGTATTGTCCTCAAGTGGAATGCATGTTCCTCCTCACTCCGAGACTAAATCAGTATGTCATCAATAAACACAATAACGAACTGATCCAGAAAAGGCTTGAACACCAGGTTCATCATATCCATAAACGCTGCTGGTGCGTTCGTTAACCCAAAAGACATGACCAGAAACTCGAAATGCCCATAACGCGTTCTGAAAGCGGTTTTAGGCACATCGACGTCCCGGATCCGAAGTTGATGATACCCGGATCTCAAGTCAATCTTCGAAAAACACTTAGCACCCTCTAACTGATCGAACAAATCATCAATACGAGGAAGAGGATACCTGTTCTTGATAGTAACTTCAGCTGTCTGTAGTCAATACACAGCCGAAAAGAACCATCCTTCTTCTTGACAAACAACACAGGAGCACCCCACGGAGAAGTACTCGGCCTGATAAAACCATTATCCATCAACTCTTGCAACTGTTCCTTCAACTCTTTTAGCTCTGCAGGAGCCATCCGATACGGAGGTATCGAAATAGGAGCTGTTCCAGGAACAACATCGATACAGAACTCAATATCACGGTCAGGTGGTAATCCAGGTAACTCTTCTGGAAACACATCAGTGAACTCATTAACTATCGAGACACTATGTACATTACCACTGACAGCCTCTAAGTCACGAACCACCGCTAAGAAACCCTGGCAACCCTTGCCCATCATGCGCTTGGCCTTGATCACTGAAATAAGATTCTTTGGTGTCTATACCTTCTCCCAATGGAAAGAAAAAGATATATCACCAGGAATCCCAAACAAAACCGACTTCCCTCGACAGTCGATAGAAGCAAAATGGCGTGAAAGCCAATCCATTCCCAAGATAACATCAAAAGATAACACATCAAGTACAATCAAATCAGCCCTAAGATCTCTACCATGAATAACCACAGAACAAGACGGATAAACTACGTCCACCACAACACAGTCAGACAAAGGTGTAGATACAGATAAAGGCTCTAGCAACCTAGATGGTGTCACACTCAACTTAGCAGCAAAACTCGAAGAAACAAAAGAGTGAGTTGCACCCGTATCAAACAAAACCACTGCATCTACAAAAGAAATCAGAATAATACCTTGCACCACGGCGTTTGATGCACGAGCATCCTGAGGAGTTAAAGCAAACACTCTAGCCTGACCCTGTCCCTGCTGCGGTGCCAGAGCAGAACTGAAACTACCCGAACCTCTACCACCATTACTACGGCCACCAAAACCACGTCCTCCTGAACCACGGCCCCGCTGACCACCAAACAAAGCGGCGGGTTGAGAATACCCCGCCGAAGGAGTAAAAGCAGTTCTCTGCTGCTGAAAAGACAGCTGAGCAACACTAGCCGATGACACCTGCTGCCTAGTAGTCGGACACTCTCTCGCAAAATGACCCGGTTGGCCACAAGCATAGCAGCTACCCGGTGCTACTGTAGAAACTCCAAAGTGCCTGCGCCTGCAGTTCTGACAAAAAGGAACACTGGATGCTCCATTGCTACCCTGCCCAAAACTACGGCTACCACCGCTGTAACTATAATTGTGGGAATACGGCTGATATCCCCTCCGTTCACCGCCCTCTCTTACTCTTGTACTGGGAAGACTTGGACTGATAGCTACTGCTACCACTCTGATGCCCACTACTCTGAGTAACACCGCCCGCCTTCTTGGTCTCCGTCATTTTTCCAAAGTGTAATAAATTTGTCTCCATCCGACGGGCACTATCCACTAGAACCGGAAATTCCTGTCGTTCACCCTTTGCTGCTCAGTCTGCAGATCTGGGGCAAAACGACACAGCCTCACAAATTCTGTAGTGTACTCGTTCATCGACCTGTCTCCCCTTTTCAAAACCAGCAATCTGTCTCTATGACCTTCAGTCACTGAAAAAGGCAAGTAAAAGTTCTTGAATCGAGTCACAAAATCCTCCCAAGTAATAGTATCCATTTCAGCACGAATGGCACTACGAAACCAATCACTTGCAGAACCCTTCAAGGACATTTCCACTAACATGACAGTTTGCCTCTCAGTAGCCTGCAATCTAAGAGCATTCCGCTCAACTTCCTCCAGAAATTCTAGGGCATCACCGTCGCCCGAAAACTCAGTCGACTTTAGCCTTGCATAAGCCAACACCAAATCTTTATCAGTGGTTCCGCCACCACCAACTGCCACACCATCAACCTGTGGCACCTGCTTCTGTACAATCTGTCCCAGCATAGTATACTGGTTCTGCATGGCAATCTGTCCCGCCAGCATTTGCACTTGATTATTCTAGAGTGCAGTGATCCCAGCTAGAAACGTCGTGAAGTCAAATGGATCCATAGGAGCTTGTGGTACACCTGGTGCCTGAAAGCCTGCACCACCACGTCCCCTACCTCTACCTCCAGCAGCCTGTCCTCTACCACCCCGTCCTCTGCCAGCTCGGCCTCTACCAGCCGGAACTCCGCCTGCACGTTTCCCCGCCAACTTGAACCCCTGGTTCATGCTGGTCAACCTCAATCAACATAGCGTCATCAGCTTCAGCCTCAGCCTGAGTTGCAGCACGCCTACGAGTGTTCATTCCTAAGAATGAAACAAATGATTCTCAAAACAAAGCCCTCAAGGCAACACCCAAAGTAAATTTAAATAGCTCAAAAATCAACCATTTAACCAAAGTAATAACAATAACATTCCAAAGTAAACATAAACTTCGCAAAGTAACATTAGTAACACGTAAGACCGACTCAACATCCCTAAAGGTGAAGGTAGAAAGTTTTGAAAACAAATGATGACGTTTCAAAAGACAAGACTTGAATCCTAATTCCGCAGTAGATCCTATAACACAAAAGTAACACTTAACATGCCTTAAAGAGATAAACACATAACATGCAATAATTTGGCCTTAGTTCGAAACTAAAGCTCTGATACCAACTTTGTCACGATCCAAATTCGTGGATCGCGACCGGCGCTAGGGTATGGGTATGGTCGTACCAAAACCCGTAGCAAGCCTCGCGGAAAACCTTATAAACAAATAAACCTGCAAGAAAACCAATGCTCGGAGGCAACCGAGACTTCAGCCTAGGTCTAACAACTTATATATTAGTTCTAATATACGCTTTTAATAACAATCCGAAACTATGAAACATGCCTCATATATATATAAATAACCCAATGAAACATACCAAAGTATAATAATATAAAAGTCGTACCACTACGACAAACCCAAGTATAATATTAAGACTACTAGTTCTACTGCGGTCTAAGAGGTAAAACAATAACTAGTCTGATATCATAAAAAGACCTCCGAGGAATCAAAACATCGGAGATGACCAACGCTCTCAAAATCATAAACCTGGAAAGTTGGGAAAACAACGGGGTCAGATATACTGAGATGAGTTCATAATGCTATTTACATTTATTAAGTTTAAAACCCTTAAAACAAATCCTTTTATACTAATATATATACTTGATTATGGAAAACAGCATTGAAATGAAATCTCAAAGTATTTAACCCAAAGTAGATGGGAACATATCCTCATCGATTCCCAAAGTAGGCCAGACATTCGTCAGCCAATCCCAAAGTACTTACCGGTGCACACAGTCTCGATACAAGCCTATCGAGTAGCTCGTTTCAATCCGGATCCATAATCCTTGAAACAGTTCACAAACATTTGATATACTAAAATAATGTGCGGTACTTAATCAAGCGGTAAATAACACTATAAACTCACTGCTTGCTTATCCACGTAAGTCTTGGCAACAGCTAACCCTGCGTAGACTCCGTAGCACGAGCAGTCGACGGGTCTAAAACATAATATAAGTTAAATTCCGAACAAACCCCTATCTCTAAGAATACTAGACTCCACATAGGACTAGCATTGCAACCAACAATCAAACAAAGTAATCAAAGTACAACTAAACATCCATACAACTAATTATCCAAATAAGGCAAGTTCAGTTTAGGTGAGTTCATATCTTTAAAAAAACAAAACCAAAGTCTTACATACTTAAATAATCTTCAAAACAATAACAGTTCCCAAAGTAGTGTGTTGGCCTTACTGCAGTATAGCCTAACACAACACGTCGGAAGACCACGTCTAACCCGACCCAACCATAAACCAAATTTAAAGCCAAAGTCTTTAATCAAACCTTAAATGAAACCAAATTCAATTTTTAAATAAGAACTCACACCGAAACTTAATAATGCCATAAACAATTAAGCTTGCTAACACTTAGCAAGTAGCACCCCAAGTACATTGAAATATAACACCTTAAATAGAATCAATAAGATTCAACATCTTTTAAGTATCAACTTGAAAATAGAATAAGTCAATCAAAACCTTACATGACAAATAACACCCTTATATGCCTTATATAGTTTAATCAAAATCAAACCACAACCTAAGATAGAACTAACATCTTGAAATAAGTTTAAACAATTTGGTAAACAATTTCCAGCCCTTAGTAACTTGATTAAAATCACCCTAAGTATGTCTCAAAGTTAGGGCAAAACCACAACACTTAGCAAATTAAGCCAACAACCAAAAGAGACCCAAAGTATTCGATTTTACTTTATAAAATAAATTCTTAAACTTACAAATTTTCTGCCACATATATATGTTCTTAAAACATTCATTTAAACCATCAAAACCATATTTAACATATGTTTTAGCCATTAGACAATTACCTCAAATCACTCAATGAAACAATTGTTAATAAACACCCTTTTAACCTTTTTAAAAGAAATTTCCATATTTAGCTTTTAAATCAAAACAGAGTTTAGCCCAAAAACTTTAATCAAATGCAACACTAATCTACTTAAACGATTTCTCCAAACCACCCAAAGTATTGTTAAGTATCTAACACCCTATGATTCATTCGCTTGAAATTTCCAGATTTTATTAGAGTTTTAAAACAGAATTTACAACCCAAAAATGTTAGCAATTTGATAAACCTTTCAATTGTAACATCTAAACCAAACCACCCAAGGTACAAGTAATATGAACAAGCCAATAACACCTTAAATCAACCATTTACAGATTTAAAATCAATACAAACAGAAAATATACTCAAACCACCCAATATATCGAATCCAATCGAAAAGCTAACAATCTCAACAACACAAAATAAGGGATTAGATCTACTAACCATTTGAGATAACACAAAACAAGAAAACCCAGCAATAAGAACAATCCAAATCAGCCTAAGAACGAACAACAACCCAAAGCTAATGAGCACACAACCCAAGGATAGATAATACATGAATTAAACCTTAATGAAATGATGAAAATACTTACTAATGATCACCAAAGGCTTAGGAATAGGTGGAATATGAAAATCAGAGAGTATGTGCCGTTTTAGGGTTTTTCGAAAAGTGTAAAATCTGTTTAGGTCGAATTAGGTGAGTTTAAATAGAAATCAGCGAACTGCACAGTGCACGCGTCGCGCCCCCTACACCTCCTTCGCGCCCGCGAAATGCTACTGCCTCCGATGAAATTTTGAGATTTTGAAATTTAAATCGAAAACGTTTCAAACTCCGAGGTTACTTCTAATACATCTTAAAACACATTTTAAAAGGTTTGGAACCTTCGACACGCGAATCTAAGTGGTCGAACCACTCAATGAACCCAGGGTATCGTTTGGGCTAACAGAACAAGTTAGAAAAAATACGGGGTGTTACACCTTACAAAACCAAACGTTTCACATTTTTAGCGCTTTAAGCCAAACGTTTACAAACGATACAAAACAAATCCAAACGTTTCCCAATTTTAGCGATTTAAGCCTAACGTTTGGTTTTGTTCCGTATCGTTTGTAAACGTTTAGCTTAAATTTCTAAATACGTTTGGTTTTGTTTTGTTACGTTTGTAAACGTTTGGCTTTAATAGCTAAGAAGGTGAAACGTTTTGATTTGTTTCGTAACGTTTGTAAACGTTTGGCTTAAATCTCTTAAAAGGTGAAACGTTTTGATTGGTTTCGTAACGTTTGTAAATGTTTGGCTTAAATTGCTAAAAAGGGGAAACGTTTGGATTTCTTTCGTAACGTTTGTAAACGTTTGGCTTAAATTGCTAAAAAGGTGAAATGTTTGGATTTGTTTCGTAACGTTTGTAAACGTGTGTCTTAAATCGCTAAAATGGGGAAACTGTTGGATTTGTTTCGTAACGTTTGTAAACGTTTGGTTTAAATTGCTAAAATTTGGAAACGTTTGGATTGGTTTCGTAATTTTTGTAAACGTTTGGCTCAAATTGCGATTAGTTTTGTAACGTTTTAAACGTTTTGTTTTGTTTCGTAACGTTTATAAACGTTTGGCATAAATCGCAAAAAAGATGAAATGTTTGGATTTGTTTCGTACCGTTTGTAAATGTTAGACTTAAATCGCTCAAAAAGTGAAACGTTTGGTTTTGTTCCTTAACGTTTGTAAACGTTTGGCTTAAATTGCTAAAAAGGTGAAACGCTTAGATTTTTTTCCTAACGTTTGTAAACGTTTTGCTTAAATCGGAAAAAAGGTGAAATGTTTGGATTTGTTTCGTAACGTTTGTAAACATTTGGCTTTGTTTCGTAACGTTTGTAAATGTTTGGCTTAAATCTCTAAAATGGGGAAATGTTTGGTTTTGTTTCATAACCTTTGTAAACATTTGGCTTAAATTGCTAAAAAGGTGAAATGTTTGGATTTGTTTCGTAACGTTTGTAAACATTTCCCCATTTTAGCGATTTATGCCAAACGTTTACAAAGGTTACGAAACAAATCCAAGCATTTCACCCTATTAGAAATTTAAGCCAAACGTCTTCAAACGTAACAAAATAAATAAAAACGTTTCACCTTTTTCGCGATTTAAGCCAAACGTTTGCAAAATTTACGAGACAAATCCAAACTTTTCACTTTTTTAGGGATGTAAACCAAACATTTACAAACATTATGAGACAAACCCGAGCATTTCACCTTTTTAGCGGTTTAAGCCAAATGTTTACAAACCTTACGAAACAAATGCAAACGTTTCACCTTTTTAGCAATTGAAGCCAAACGTTTACAAACGCAACGAAACAAATCAAAACGTTTCATTGTGTTAGCAATTCTAGCCAAACGTTTATGAACGTTACGAAAAAAATCCAAATGTTTCTCCTTTTTAGCAATTTAAGCCAAACGTTTACAAACGTTACGAAACAAATCCAAATATTTTACCTTTTTATCAATTTAAACCAAACGTTTACAAACGTTACAAAACAAAACTAAACTTTTCACCTTTTTAGCAATTTAAGCCAAACGTTTACAAACGTTATGAAACAAAATCCAAACGTTTAAATTTATGCCAAGCGTTTAAAAACGTTACAAAACAAATCCAAACGTTTACCATTTTTAGCAAATTAAGCAACGTTTATAAATGTTACGGCTTAAATAGCTAAAAAGGTGAAGAATTTGGATTTGTTTGTAACGTTTTAAACATTTGGTTTTGTTTTATAACCTTTTAAAACCAAACATTTGACCTTTTTAACGAATTAAGCCAAACGTTTACATACATTACGAAACATATCCAAATGTTTCCCCTTTTTAGCGATTTATGCCAAGCGTTTACAAACGTTACAAAACAAATCAAAACGTTTCGCCATTTTAGCGATTTAAGACAAACGTTTAAAACGTTACGAAACAAATGCAAACGTTTCACCTATTTAGCGATTTAAGCCAAGCATTTACAAACGTTCCGAAACAAATCCAAGCGTTTCCCATTTTTAGCGATTTAAACCAAACGTTTACAAACATTACGAAACAAGACCAAACGTTTCTTCTTTTTCGCGATTTAAGTCAACCGTTTACAAACGTTACATAAGAAATCCAAACATTTCACCTTTTTAGCGATTTAAACCAAACGTTTACAAACGTTACGAAACAAAATTACGAAACAAACCAAACGTTTCACATTTTAAAAGATTTAAGACAAACGTTTACAAACGTTACGAAACAAATCCAAATGTTTCCCTATTTTAGCGATTTAAGCCAAACGTTTACAAACGTTACGAAACTTTTAAGCCAAATGTTTACAAAGATTACGGAACAAAACCAAACGTTTCCCCTTTTTAGCAATTTAAGCCAAACGTTACAAAATAAATCCAAACATTTCCCCATTTTAGCGATTTAAGCCAAACGTTTCACCTTTTTAGCAATTGGAGCCAAATGTTTACAAACATTACGGAACAAAACCAAACGTTTCCCCTTTTTAGCAATTTAAGCCAAACGTTTCACCTTTTATAGCGATTTAAACCCAACGTTTACAGACGTTACAAAACAAATCCAAATGTTTCACCTTTTTAGCAATTTAAGCCAAACGTTTACAAACGTTACAAAACAAATCCAAATGTTTCACCTTTTTAGCGATTTAAGCCAAACGTTTACAAACGTTGCGAAACAAATACAAACGTTTCACTTTTTTAACGATTTAAGCCAAACATTTACAAACATTGCGAAACAAAACCAAACGATTCACCTTTTTAGCGATTTAAGCCAAAAGTTTATTAACGTTACAAAACAAATCCAAAAGTTTCACATTTTTAGCAGTTTAAACCAAACGTTTACAAACGTTACGGAACAAAACCAAACATTTAAAACATTACGAAACAAATCCAACCGTTTCAAATTTTTAGTGAATTAAGCCAAACCTTTTACAAACGTTACGAAACAAAGCCAAACGTTTACAAGCGTTACGAAAAAAATCCAAGCGTTTCACCTTTTTAGCAATTTAAGCCAAACGTTTAGAAACGTTACAAATCAAATCCAAACGTTTCACCTTTTTAGCGATTTAAGCCAAACGTTTACAAACATTACAAAACAAATCCAAATGTTTCACCTTTTTAGCGATTTAAGCCAAACGTTTACAAACATTACAAAACAAATTGAAATGTTTCACCTTTTTAGCGATTTAAGCCAAACGTTTACAAACGTTACGAAACAAAACCAAACGTTTCACCTTTTTAGCGATTTAAGATAAACGTTTATAAACGCTACAAAACAAATCAAAATATTTCACATTTTTAGCACTTTAAGCCAAACGTTTACAAATATTACGAAACAAATCCAAACATTTCCCCATTTTTGAAATTTATGCCAAGCGTTTACAAATAATACAAAACAAATATAAATGTTTTTCATTTTTAGCGATTTAAGCCAAACATTTCCAAACGTTACAAAATAAAACCAAACATTTCACCTTTTTAGCGATTTAAGCCTAACGTTTATAAACATTACGAAACAAATCCAAGCGTTTCACCTTTTTAGCGATTTAAGCCAAATATTTACAAAAGTTACGAAACAAATCCAAACATTTCACATTTTTAGCGATTTAAGCCAAACGTTTAAAAATGTTATGAAGCAAATCCAAACGTTTCTAGCAATTTAAGCCAAAAATTTACAAACATTACGAAACAAATCCAAATGTTTCACTTTTTTAGTAATTGAAGCCAAACGTTTACAAAGGTTATGAAAAAAAACGTTTGGCTTAAATCACTAAATGGGGAAACTTTTGGATTGGATTTGTTTCGTAACGTTTGCAAACGTTTGGCTTAAATCGCTAAAAAGGTGAAATGTTTGGTTTGTATTTGTTTCGTAACGTTTGTTAATGTTTGGCTTAAATCGTTGAAAAAGTGAAACGTTTGGTTTTGGTTCGTAATGTTTGTATAAGTTCATATCAAATTGCTAAAAAGGTGAAACGCTTGGATTTGTTTCGTAACGTTTCAAACGTATGGATTTGTTTCGTAACATTAGTTAACGTTTGGCTTAAATCGCTAAAAAGGGGAAACGTTTGTTTTTGTTTCGCAACGTTTGTAAACGCTCGGCATAAATCGCTAAAATGGTTAAACGTTTGTCTTAAATCACTAAAACGGTGACACGTTTGGATTTGTTTCGTAACATTTGTAAACGTTCAGATTGAATTGCTAAAAAGGGGAAACGCTTGGATTTGTAAACGTTTTGCTTAAATTGCTAAAAAGGTGAAACATCATCACATTGACTTGGATAAAATACAATTAGGTGCCTACTAATTTATAAATCTTACAAATTAGTCCCTAATTTATACTTGTTTTTCATCTTAGATTAATTTCCGAGATATGCTAGTATCTATATGAAATCAATCTCTCGTAAACTCAATCGGTTGCACACCCTATTGTGTGTGACTAACTATGTTCACATCTATATGGTAACGAGAGTCATAAGAAACGCTTTTCTTATATTAAATAATTAAATCCCATTAATTATTAATTCTCGTAGATCGTGAGTGACGTCTAGCAACATATCACGACCCCCAAATAGATATGAATGTTTCGATGCATTCTTTATGAACCAATGTTCATTATTACCGTACACTCAAAATTCCCTTCATTTAAGATTCCGATCTCGACTGGTGTCACGGTTGAGTCAAAAACTGTTTGTCTTGATCATATGACCTCATCTCAGTTCTTATTCTTGATAAATATGACTTCCACTAGAAACAACTTTCTAAGTAAGTCATATACACCTGCGCAGGTTTTATCATCCATCGAGAACAATTTGAGATAGCATCGAATCTTTTCTCCGTTCATCCGGAGTGATAAATCCTCTCTTGGTTAAACCCCTATCTCCATATACAACTAACTAGAGCCAACACATCCCGCGACCCTAGCTCATGAAAGATCTAGGGATAAGGAGTATCAAACTCTAATCACCTATATACAAGATAGTGTCACCGCAAGTCAAAGGACATATGTACAATTATGAAATAGATGACATTAAATTGAGTTTGATGAAATACCATGTATAAGTCATCTAGCGTCACTTGTTCGACTCACTCAAACCCTTTGAGTGTCCATATGTTTATTCTGATCCCCATCAAGTAGTATTAGACTCACTTCTTCCTATAATTAGCAACTCTTTACTAATCAGGAGAATAAACAGAGGTGATGATCTTTCCGGGATAATGTGATGCCCTTATTCGTAGGACCCCATCGATCGTGAACAGTTATTTAGATCACTTGTATAATAGAATCTGTGACTCATATTCTCAACACTTTAAGAATAGATTCTATCACAATGTGATAAGGACAATATGCAATAAATAAACACTTAGTTGATGAGGCACTTAGTTCAAATAAAACATATATATCATTGCCAATGGGATTTGTTTATACAAGTATAAATAAAAAATGGCCCTAGGGCACATACTATTAACAACGAAACACATCCAATGGTTTCACCTTTTTAGTGATTTAAGCCAAACGCTACGAAACAAATCCAATCGTTTCACCTTTATAGCAATTTAAACCAAACGTTTACAAACATTACGAAATAAATCAAAACGTTTCACCTTTTTAGATTGGGTTACTTCCTAAAAAAATCACAAACTTTACACGAAATTTCATTTTAATCACGACCTTTAAAGGTTGCCATTTAAAGGCACGAACTTTCATATTGTTTCAAATTCATCATTTCAATGTATTTTTATTGACCAAATTCTTCACTAAACCATTAATGAAAGACCCAAGTTATTAATCAACATCAAATCTTATAATCATTCGGTTAGAATATCTAGGATTAGGAATTTGTAGTCAGATAATAGACAGAATTTTGCTTTTGTGATAAATTTGAAATTAAATGAAAGTTCATGCCTTTCAATGACAACTTTTAAAGGTCATGATTAAAATGAAACTTCGTGTAAAGTTTGTAATTTTTGTTAGGAGTTAACCCTTTTAGACTGAAGCCAAACATTTGTAAACGTTACGAAACAAATCCAAACATTTCACCTTTATAGCGATTTAAACCAAACGTTTACAAATGTTGCAAAAGAAATCCAAACGTTTCACCTTTTGAGCGATTTAAGCCAAACGTTTACAAACGTTACGAGATAAAACCAAACGTTTAAAACGTTACAAAACAAATTCAAACGTTTCACATTTTTAGCGATTTAAGCCAAACGTTTACAAATTTTACGAAACAAAACCAAGCCTTTCACCTTTTTAGCGATTTAAGCCAAACATTACAAACTTTACAAAACAAATCCAAGCGTTTCCCCTTTTGAGCAATTTAAGCCAAACGTTTACAAACGTTACGAAACAAATCCAAGCGTTTCACATTTTCAACAATTTCAGCCAAATGTTTACAAACGTTATGAAACAAATCCAAACATTTCACCTTTTTAATGATTTAAGCCAAACGTTTACAAACGTTACGAAACAAATCCAAACGTTTCCCCTTTTTAGCGATTTAAGCCAAACATTTACAAAGGTTATGATACAAATCCAAGCGTTTAACCATTGTAGCAATTTAAGCCAAACGTTTACAAACGTTACGAAACAAATCCAAGCGTTTCACCTTTTTAGCAATTTAAGCCAAACGTTTACAAACATTATGAAATAAATCAAAGCGTTTTACCTTTTTAGCAATTTAAACCAAACGTTTACAAATGTTACGAAATCAATCCAAATGTTTAACCTTTTTAGCTATTTAAGACAAACATTTACAAACGTTACGAAACAAATCCAAACGTTTCACATTTTTAGCGATTTAAGCCAAACGTTTACAAACGTTATGAAACAAATTCAAACGTTTCCCCTTTTTAGAGATTTAAGCCAAACGTTTACAAACGTTACGAAACAAAACAGGACGTTTCACCTTTTTTGCGATATAAGCCAAACGTTTACAAATATTACGAAAAAATCCAAATGTTTATAACGTTATGAAACAAATCCAAGTGTTTCCTCTTTTTAGCAATTTAAGCCAAACGTTTATTAACGTTGCGAAACAAATCCAAACGTTTCAACTTTTTAGCAATTTAAGGCAAACGTTTACAAACGTTCCGAAACAAATCAAAATGTTTCACCTTTTTAGCGATTTTAGCCAAATGTTTACAAACGGTACGAAACAAATCCAAACGTTTCCCCTTTTTAGCAATTAAATCCAAAACGTTTACAAACGTTACAAAACAAATCCAAGCGTTTCACCTTTTCAACAATTTCAGCCAAACGTTTAAAACGTTACGAAATAAATCAAAACGTTTCACCTTTTTAGCAATTTAAGCCAAATATTTACAAACGTTATGAAACTAAACCAAATGTTTCACCTCTTTAGCGATTTAAGGCCACAACCGTTACAAAACAAATCCAAACGTTTCACATTTTTAGCAATTTAAACGAAACGTTTAAGACGTTACGAAACAAATCCAAAAATTTCACCTTTTTAGCGATTTATGCCAAACGTTTACAAACGTTACGAAGCAAATCCAGACGTTTAACCTTTTTAGCAATTGAAGCCAAACGTTTACAAACGTTACAAAAGAAATCCAAACGTTTCCCCTTTTTAGCGATTTAAGCCAAACGTTTAAAAAACGTTACGAAACAAATCCAAATGTTTCACCTTTTTAGCGATTTAAGACAAACGTTTACAAAGGTTATGAAACAAATCCAAATGTTTCACCTTTTTCGCAATTTAAGCCAAACTTTTACGAACATTACAAAACAAATCCAAGCGTTTCACCTTTTTAGCAATTTAAGCTAAACGTTTACAAACGTTACGAAACAAGTCCAAGAGTTTCACCTTTTTAGCGATATAAGCCAAACGTTTACAAACGTTATGAAACAAATCCAAACCTTTTAACTTTTAAGCGTTTTAAGCCAAACATTTACTAACGTTACGAAACAAATCCAACGTTTCACCTTTTTAGCGATTTAAGCCAAACGTTTGCTAATGTCACGCAAATGTTTCACGTTTTTAGCAATTTAAGCCAAACTTTTAAAACATTACGAAACAAATCCAAACGTTTCTCCGTTTTAGCAATTTAAGCCAAACGTTTACTAACGTTACGAAACAAATCCAAACGTTTCACCTTTTTAGCGATTTATGCCAAACGTTTACAAACGTTACAAAACAAAACAAAACGTTTAAAACGTTACGAAAGAAATCCAAACGTTAACCATTTTTAGCGATTTAAGTCAAACCTTTACAAACGTTACGAAACAAAATTCAGGCATTTCTCCTTTTTAGCAATTTAAGCCAAACGTTTATAAACGTTGCGAAGCAAATCCAAATGTTTCACATTTTTAGCAATTTAAGCAAAACGCTTACAAACGTTACGAAACATATCTAAGCCTTGCCCCTTTTCAGCAATAAAAGCCAAACCTTTGCACACGTTACGAAATAAATCCAGGTGTTTCACCTTTTCAGCAATTTAAGCCAAACGTTTGCAAACGTTACGAAATAAATCAGAACGTTTCATCTTTTTAGTGATTTAAGACATTTACAAACATTATGAAACAAATCCAAACGTTTAACCTTTTTAGCGATTTAAGACAAACGTTTGCAAAGGTTATGAAACAAATCCACACATTTCACCTTTTTTGCAATTTAAGCCAAACGTTTACGAACGTTACAAAAAAATCCAAGCATTTCACCTTTTTAGCAATTTAAGCTAAACGTTTACAAATGTTATGAAACAAATCCAAGAATTTCCTCTTTTTAGCGATTTAAGCCAAACGTTTACAAACGTTATGAAACAAATCCAAACGTTTCAACTTTTTAGCGATTTAAGCAAAACGTTTACTAACGTTATTAAACAAATCCAAACGTTTCCCCTTTTTAGCGATGTAAGCCAAACGTTTACTAACGACACGAACCAAATCCAAACGTTTCACGTTTTTAGCAATTTAAGCCAAACATTTACTAACGACACGAAACAAATCTGAACGTTTCACGTTTTTAGCAATTTAAGCCAAACGTTTACAAAATTACGAAACAAATCCAAACATTTCTCCATTTTAGCAATTTAAGCCAAACGTTTACGAACTTTAAGAAACAAATCCAAACGTTTCGCCTTTTTAGCGTTTAAGTTAAACCTTTACAAATGTTTCGAAATAAAACCAAGCGTTTCACCTTCTTAGCAATTTAAGCCAAACGTTTGCAAACGTTACATAACAATTCCAAGCGTTTCACCTTTTTAGCAATTTATGCTAAACGTTTACAAACGTTGCGAAACAAATTCAATCGTTTCACAGTTTTAGGTATTTAAGCCAAACGTTTACAAACGTTACAAAACAAATCCAAGCGTTTCCCCTTTATAGAAATTTAAGCCAAACGTTTACAAACGTTACGAAACAAATCCAAATGTTATACTTTTTACGCGATTTATGCCGAATGCTTACAAACGTTTAGAAACAAAACCAAAGGCTTCACCTTTTTAGCAATTTAAGCTAAACGTTTACAAACATTACGAAACAAATCCAAACGTTTACAAATGTTACGAAACAAATCCAAATGTTTCAAATTTTTACAATTTAAGCCAAACGTTTACAAACGTTACGAAACAAATCCAAGCGTTTCAACTTTTTAGCAATTTAATACAAACGTTTACAAACGTTAGGAAACAAATCCAAGCGTTTAAAACGTTACGAAACAAATCCAAACATTTCATATTTTTAGCAATTTAAGACAAACGTTTACAAACGTTACGAAACAAAGCCAAACGTTTCCCCTTTTTTGCGATTTAAGCCAAACATTTACAAACGTTACAAAACAAATCCAAACGTTTCACCTTTTTAACGATTTAAGCCGAATACAAACATTTCGAAGAAAAAAAATCAAACGTTTCACCTTTTTAGCGATTTAAGCCAAACGTTTACAAACTTTACTAAACAAATCCAAACGTTTCACCTTTTTAGCGATTTAAGCTAAACGTTTACAAATGTTACGAAAACAAAACCAAAATGTGTCACCCTTTTAGCAATTTAAGCAAAACGTTTATAAACGTTATGAGACAAATCCAAATGTTTCACCTTTTTAGCGATTTAAGCCAAACGTTTACAAAGGTTTGGAAACAAAACCAAACGTTTCACCTTTGTAGCGATTTAAGCCAAACGTTTATAAAGGTTACGAAACAAATCTAAACGTGTCACCTTTTTAGAAATTTAAGCCAAACATGTACAAAAGTTACGAAACAAATCCAAACGTTTCACCTTTTTAGCGATTAAGCCAAACGTTTACAAACGTTACGAAACAAATACAAACGTTTCACATTTTTAGCCATTTAAGACGAACGTTTACAAACGTTACGAAACAAGTCCAAACGTGTCACATTTTTAGCAATTTATGCTAAACGTTTACAAACGTTAAGAAACAAAAATAAGTGTTTCACCTTTTTAGCAATTTAAGCCAAACATTTTCAAACGTAATGAAACAAATCCAAGCGTCTAAAACGTTACGAAACAAATCCAAACGTTTCATCTTTTAGCAATTTAAGCCAAACATTTACAAACGGTATGAAACAAATCCAAGTGTTTCACCGTTTTCGCAATTTAAGCCAAACGTTTACAAACGTTACGAAATTTCAAACGTTTCCCCTTTTTAACGATTTAAGCCAAACGTTTACAAACGGGATATTAAACTCTATAGATCACTAAGCTTTCCTCAAATTACAGAAAGGTCACAAAAGTTTTTTTAGTGATCTTTCTGTAATTTGAGTAAAGTCTAATGATCTACAGAGTTTAATATCCTTTACAAACGTTACGAAACAAATCCAAACGTTTCACCTTTTTAGCGATTTAATCCAAACGTTTACAGACGTTACAAACAAATCCAAACGTCTCGCCTTTTTAGCAATTTAAGCCAAATGTTTAAAAACGTTATGAAACAAATCCAAACGTTTCACCTTTTTATCGATTTAAGCCAAACGTTTACAAACGTTACTAATTAATACCACATTTAAAATGTTATGAAACAAATCCAAACGTTTCACATTTTTAGCGATTTAAGCCAAACCCTTACAAATGTTACGAAACAAAACCAAATGTTTCACCTTTTTAACAATTTAAGCCAAACGTTTACAAACATTACGAAACAAATCAAAGCGTTCCACCTTTTTAGCAATTTAAGCCAAATGTTTACAAAGTTTCGAAACAAATTCATGCGTTTCACCTTTTTAGTAATTTAAGTCAAATGTTTACAAACGTTACAAAACAAATCCAAGCATTTCACCTTTTTAGCAATTTAAGCCAAACGTTTACAAACATTACGAAACAAATTCAAAGGTTTCACCTTTTTAGCGATTTAAGCCGAACGTTTCAAACGTTACGAAACAAAACCAAACAGTTCACCTTTTTAGCAATTTAAGCCAAATGTTTACAAACGTTGCGAAACATATCCAAAAGTTTCCCCATTTTATCGATTTAAGCCAAACATTTAAAACGTTACGAAACAAATCCAAAAAATTCACATTTTTAGCGATTTATGCCAAACGTTTACAAAATTTACAAAACAAATCCAAACGTGTCGCCTTTTTAGCGATTGAAGCCGAACGTTTACAAACGTCACGAAACAAATTTAAACATTTCACCTATTTAGCGATTTAAGCCAAACGTTTTCAAACATTATGAAACAGAACAAAATGTTTCACCTTTTTAGCAATTTAAGCCAAACGTTTACAAACGTTACAAAACATATCCAAACGTTTCCCCATTTTAGCGATTTAAACCAAACGTTTAAAACATTACGAAACAAATTCAAAAAATTCACCTTTTTAGCGATTTATGCCAACATTTACAAACTTTACGAAACAAATCCAAACGCTTCACCTTTTAGCGATTGAAGCCAAACGTTTACAAATGTTACGAAACAAATATAAACGTAT
The DNA here is from genome assembly GCF_937616625.2 of Mercurialis annua. Classification (NCBI taxonomy): domain Eukaryota; kingdom Viridiplantae; phylum Streptophyta; class Magnoliopsida; order Malpighiales; family Euphorbiaceae; genus Mercurialis; species Mercurialis annua. The sequence goes on from NC_065572.1 coordinate 43,125,318, forward strand.
CACCTATTTAGCGATTAAAGCCAAACGTTTACAAACATTACGAAACAAATCCAAACGTTTTACCTTTTTAGCGATTTAAGCCAATCGTTTACAAAGTTTAGGAAACAAATACAAACGTTTCACCTTTTTAGCAGTTTAAGCCAAACGTTTACAAACGTTACGAAACAAATCCAAGCGTTTAACCTTTTTAGCAATTCAAACGTTTACAAACTTTACGAAACAAATCCAAGCGTTTCACCTTTTTAGCAATTTAAGCCAAACGTTTACAAACGTTACGGAACAAATCCAAATGTTTTACTTTTTTAGCGATTTAAGCCAAACGTTACAAACATTATAAAACAAATCCAAGAGTTTCACCTTTTAAGCAATTTAAGCCAAACGTCTACAAAAGTTACGAAACAAATCCAAGTGTTTCACCTTTTTAGCAATTTAAGCCAAACGTTTACAAACGTTACGAAACAAATCCAAGCGTTTCACCTTTTTACCAATTTATGGCAAACGTATACAAACGTTACGAAACAAATCCAAATGTTTCACCTTTTTAGCGATTTAAGCCAAACGTTTACAAACGTTACGAAACAAATCCAAATGTTTCACCTTTTTAGCGATTTAAGCCAAACATTTACAAACGTTACAAAACAAATCCAAACGCTTCACCTTTTTAGCGATTTAAGCCAAACGATTACAAAATGTTAAGAAACAAATCCACACGTTTCACCTTTTTAGCGATTTACGCCAAACGTTTACAAACGTTACGAAACAAATCCAAACATTTCACCTTTTTAGCGATTTAAGCCAAACGTATACAAATGTTATGAAATAATTAGCGATTTACGCCAAATGTATACAAACGTTATGAAACAAATCCAAACGTTTCACCTTTTTAGAGATTTACGCCAAACGTATACAAACATTGCGAAACAAATCCAAAAGTTTCACCTTTTTAGTGATTTAAGCCAAACGTTTACAAACGTTACGAAACAAATCCAAACGGTTCACCTTTTTAGAGATTTAAGCTAAACATTTGCAAACGTTACGAAACAAATCCAAATGCTTCACTTTTTTAGCGATTTAAGCCAAACGTTTACAAAATGTTACTAAACAAATCCATACGTTTCTCCTTTTTAGCAATTTAAGCCAAACGTTTACAAACATTACGAAACAAATCCAAACGTTTCGCCTTTTTACCGATTTAAGCCAAACGTTTACAAACGTTACGAAACAAATCCAAACGTTTCACCTTTTTAGCGATTTAAGCCAAACATATACAAACGCTACGAAACAAATCCAAACGTTTCGCCTTTTTAGCGATTTACGCCAAACGTATGCAAACGTTACGAAACAAATCCAAACGTTTCGCCTTTTTAGCGATTTTCGCCAAACGTATACAAACGTTACGAAACAAATCCAAATATTTCACCCTTTTAGCGATTTAAGCCAGCGATTTAAGCAAAACGTTTACAAATGTAACAAAACAAATCCAAATGTTTCACCTTTTTAGCGATTTAAGCCAAACATTTACAAACGTTACGAAACAAATCCAAACGCTTCACCTTTTTTGCGATTTAAGCCAAACGTGTACAAAATGTTACGAAACAAATCCAAACGTTTCGCCTTTTTTAGCAATTTAAGCCAAACGTTTACAAACGTTACGAAACAATTCCAAATGTTTCGCCTTTTTGGCGATTTAAGTCAAACGTTTACAAACGTTACGAAACAAAACCAAATGTTTAAAACGTTACGAAACAAATCCAAACGTTTCACATTTTTAGCGATTTAAGCCAAACCTTTACACTAACTTATGTATATAGTACCGCGAGGCCAGTTCATACCAGGTACAGTAGCTAAAGCCCGCGAGGTTTTGAACAGTTAGTGTAAATATTTGTATATATATATATATATATATATATATATATATATATATATTGTGTATATTTGCTTCTGTTGTTTCGTGGTATTTGTTTATTATTTGCGAAAAATTTATAGTGGTTTGAGGCTTGCTACGGGTTCCGGAGCTACCACTCCCGTTCCCCAGCGCCGGTTACTGCTCAATTATTTTGGGTCGTGACAATGTTGGTATCAGAGCAGTTGGTCCAGTTACCAATGCAAGTTTGTTTCAGTGTTTATTTGAGAGCAGTTAGTCCAGTTACCACTGCAAGTTTGTTTCAGTGTTTTGTCTGAGTGTCTGTTTGATTTGGGATATTCTGTCAGTAAGTAAACCTAGGAACTACTGCAGCAAAAGAGTCGGACCTTAGTTGCTTGTATTTGTTTGATATGTGTATTAGCAGTATGTGGCATAGCGCGCGAATCAGGGTTATTAAGCTAATAAGTTATTAGTATCTGCGTATACGAACGACTGAGGCAACTAAGTGTTTACTACTTGCGCTAGAATTACTAAATGGTTATTTGCTTGCGAACTACATGCAGTTGGATTAAATGCTAAATGATTACAGTATCTTATCAGTTAATATTGGGATTGCGTGTGGAAATGGGCTCAGATGCTCGCTTATGTTTGAAATTGTTTCTTTTCAACATGTCTGGACAGAACAAGAGCTCAGTCACATGCTGCTGAAGAACGGAAGGAAGTAGGCGAACCATCTGGTGTCCATCAGAACGGATTCCACGCAGATATTAGAAGATCGCTAGAAATTTATCAGAATGGCTATATGTCTGTATCAGAGATTGGTAGTTCTTCTGGAGCCAGAGGTAGAACCCATTCGCCAGAAATAAAGTATAGTGAGGAAGAAGAGGATCATGAGGAAGATCCGGAGGAGGATCCTGAAGAGGATCCAGAGGAGGACCCAGAAGAGAACCCAGAGGAAGAATTAGAAGAAGAGGATTTTGAGGAAGAGGAACTGTTAGATGAATCAGACATTGAAGAATACAAAAGTGAGCATTTCTGGTCTAGGGTGTGGAGATACCGCAATTTGAGAGAAGACGCAGAAATAGCAAACGATCAGGCACAAATAGCTCTAAACCAAGTTAGGAGGCAGATGCTCTCCTTCTCTCCGAGGAATGCTAACAGTAGGGCTGTATTCTTCTGATTTTCTACGAATGGTTGAGGGAGTCCCCGATCTGAACGAAGATAATAGAACTATCAACCGTAGATACGTCAGAGGCTTAGGACCTGAGTATTAGCGATTTATATGCTTTGTGTATTTGTGTTTATGTGGTTGAATTACTGTATATATATGTTTGTTGCATTGCATAATAGAGTTTAATAATTAGGATATACCTATAGGATAATACTTCAGATAGCGAAAATCTATAGGAAGAGATGTCGCCGGTGACGTACCTAATAAAAGAACATATAAACATGATTTACGATAACAATCATATAATAAACAATACATAATACATTATCGCGAACGTGATTCCTATATTACGTTCTAGAAGTCGTAAAGGAAAAGATGGGCTACTAAAAAGGGAATCAATGTAGAACATCGGTACCTGCGTTTGTATATAACATGATACAGTGTATCGAAGCAGTGGATGTAGTGATTACAACAATAGGGAACTTTGACTCGAATTGAGTAATCGGAGATATGGAAAAAGAGGTGATATGACAGAAGAATAGTCAGGGAAAACGACAGTAGGTGACATCAATATAAAAATTTGAAATGTAATGAATAATAATAAAGAAAGCCGTTAATAGTCGCATAGTGTACAAACTGGGATAAACTTATGTTTTACGAAAAGTATGATTTTTTTTAAGATTTTTCAAAATACAATTGTGCTCAGTCATCGTATATGACATCGCATAATCACGATAGGACTGCATAAAAGAATGATTTTCAAAATCTTAGATCATGCATCATATCTTTACAAAGATAAAGAAAATGCAATTTTGAGCAACCCTTTAGTGATGAGAGGTGTCATCACTCTGAGCTACAATTGTATGGACGATTTCAAATGATTTATGAAAAGTAGTTTAAAAAAGCTGGCCAGCCAAAGGATGTTTTGAAATCTTTGTGTTCAGTAAGTGAACTCAGATGTGAAACTCTGGATCGGATAATAAACGATTCTTAATAAATGAGGATAATACTTGTAAAAGAAATCCCAATAACGGAATTAAGCCATGTTAACGATTAATTACAACAAAGCTAACGAGGCTAAGGTAAAATGCAAATAAGGAGTTATCGCCGGAGAGCATACGCAGTCAAGGTGCGATGCATTGGCAATGCCTGAGGATACAATATATGTCCTCATGTTAGAACAAAGGATGAAATGACATAGAGTCATGTTAGACAAAAGAAAGGAAGTAAAGGATACGAAACGACGGAGAAGACGATCTTGTACGGTGTGAAGGTTCAAAGTTAGATGGATCAAGAGATAAACGATGTTATATGACTGATATCAAGTGAAGCTACTCACATCAGTATTAGAATTATGAGTGCGTTAACAGAAAGGGGAAAAGTAAAAGAGAAGAACCCCAGTATAAAGATAAAGACTACGTATATAGACATACGTATCAGTAAATGTAAGAATGGGGAAGAACATGGAAGAAAGTATGATAGAAAATGCATGTATTCCCGAAATCTAGCAAGATGATTAGAAAAGTGGAAAGTTCTAGAAATATATTAGAAGGATTGTCGGAATAGAGCAGTAGTAATAAAGATGTTATAAACGGGGAGAAGACGTAATGGATATAATAAATAAACAATAAGACGATACTTCATTGCTATTGGACAGATAGGAGTGTACTATATATAGGAAGCCACAATGTCATAAGGACGAAAGTCGGTATTAATACAAAAAAGGCTAAATTCCTTAAGACAATTAAAGCTACGTTATAAGGACTAAAGAGGCATAAGGTGCATAGGATAACAAAATTGAAACTATTCACTAATTTGGGAATTACAAAGTCAAGTACAATCTAAATGTTTAGAATAATCGGAAGACATTTTAAGAAGTAGATGAAAGACATAATAAAGATAAACTAAGGAACGATCACCATTAGTGCTAAGATAATATTTTGAAGAGTGAAACTATTCGAAAGTAAAAAAGTAGAAGTATAAGATGAAAGAGAAAGTTGTTTATATAGTGAGAAGGAATTATGATAGAGGAAGTGATGAAAACCTATAGGATTTTCGGATTTAGGAAAACTTAAGTACAAAAGAAGATAAGTTATTAAAGATCTATTAAATCAGTTAAAGATTAAAGGTAATGATGAAGTTACGCGAAAGTTAGTTAGTAATAAGAATTCTTAAGAAAGCTAGATGTTAAGAAACATATGAAATTCTTATGAGATCAACGTAAATAAGGAATCGTGAAGTAAAGGAAAGACAACTTTGACTGATAAGTCAATAAGAGACTCGAAACGATCTTTAAAGGAGCAACTAGAGGGAAGTAAAGAGGATAAGAATACGGATAGTATCAGCAAATAAAAACAACTGTACAAGCTACACGATCGAAAGTAATGTGAAGCAGCACGTTTAAGGCAATGGTAAAGGCTGAAGGATCACGAACAACAACACGACACGAAGTTCACAGTAGCAAAAAGGAAGGGAAAAAGAAGACGAAAGGTAATAGAAGGTATATCGAACTTAACTTCTATAAGAAAGAGCGATTATGGTAGACGGAGTATAACCCAAAAAGGGATGATTAAAAGAAGCTAAATGTCTAAAAGTGAAAGAAAGAGAAGTAAGAAATAGAGTTAACAACTTAAGAAAGGAAGAAGATAAGGGAGGATGACAGTAAGGATATGGTCATAAACTTACCACTATATAAGCAAATGCTCATAAATGTATGAGTAAAGCAAATGTTTCATCAAGAGAGAAGTACTAAATCGATGAGATACTAATCAAAAGATTATACGACGCTAAGGATAATTTGAGGAAAGATCCTGACTAAAAGGGCAGTGATGCAAGGATTGCGATATCAAAGATACATCTAAGGTGACGCTACTTTGAGAAGATTCTCAGCTACGCGATGGCAAGGAGATACTATAAGCAGAATAGATAATCGATTAACAATAAGTACAAAATCACAGCTATAGGTGAAGAGCTAAGAGTTAAAGTAAAAGAAGAAACTATGACTGACGCGTAGTAATGGACGTCAAGAAAAGCATAAGTAAAATTTTAAAGTTTCAACAAGTCTTATGAAAATTCGAGGACGAATTTTTATAAGGGGGGAAGAATGTAATACCCCAAAAGATTAAATTATCTAATTGGACCACGTGTCCAGTTTTGAGTTGCCGGAATGGTAATATCGTAAAAATTTTCGAGGAATCAAGATAAATAAACTTCAAGTAGGTCAGTTTCGAGAAGTTAACGACGAGGTACTTAATATTATATCCTAGTTGGAAAGTAGGAATTGGAATTAAAGGAAAAATGTCAAGAAATATTCCAAAATGAAGTTCAGGGACTAATGTGGTAATTTAACCACTATGTTTCGAAAATAGAAATTTATAAATTTTAACGGAAAAATATTTATATCGGATTCGTATTATTTATTGGATATAAATAATATGTATAGGGTGTAATTCAAGTGTTTAGTTAATTTAGTTATGGACTAAATTGTATAAAATAAAAGTTTGAAATATAAGTTGTAACAAATAAACAAAACAAGGGTTAAAGAAGCACTTTAACCTTAATATATAAGGTTATGTTTATGAATAATGAAATCAGAAGAAGAAGAGAGAAAGGCTCCAGAAACTTCGTTCACCGATCGAATATCATCGTTTCGCCGCTGTTTCTCCGTTCAACGTCCGATTCGAGCGATTTTCGCGTCAATCTCTTCAGAATCTCGTCCTCTATCAATATCAAGCTTTGTTTTAAAGTAAGGCTTCGAGAATTTTGGTTAAAATTCGAAATATATGGCCGTTTTGGTGAATTTTGCGTATTAGGATTGAATTTGACGTTTTTGAGGTTATTTTGACGTTTTGGTGAAAACGGAGTTACGGGTTTTGAATAGGAAAGTGTTATAAGCATGACGGAATGGACGAAAAGCCCCGGAAATCGATTTTTTGGGGGCTGCACTCGGTGTGCGATCGCACACCGAAGTGTGCGAACGCACACCGAAGTGTGCGAACGCACACTACACTGTGCGGACGCACAGTGCCCTTGTGCGCCGCATAGTGGGTCCATGCGGACCAAAATGGGATTTTAGCCCTAATTGAGCGGGATATCAATATTTTTGAATATTAGACACTAAAAACGATTAAGAACCCCGATAATTTAAAAGTAAAGTTTTAGCTCGACGTTTTCGATAATTAAAGATAACGAGAAACGTTAAGAGTGTTATATGATTTTCGAATACGAGAAATAGAGTTCGGTATATCGTGAATACAATAAAGGAATATCGAGTTCACGAATAATATTAAAAATGAAACTAAACCCTAGAAGTTGAAAGTACTATACGTAAAACACGCGATTCACGTCTAATTATTAAACGTTAATTATTATGTATCAGACGTGTAAGCGAGCAAAGAGGTCAGTAGACGTGGGATCGCGAGAGCATATCATTTCATCGATCACGTCATTGATTGGATTGCAGTTTTTGTGAGTTGCACTTTACTTTCGCGTATTATATATATATTAAAGTTATTTTACATAGATATGTATATTGTTTATACGCATCGCATGATATATGTTTCTATCGAATTTATATACGAGAGACCAGTATGCAATCCAAAGAAACTAGCTACCTATTGGATGTCAGTAGGCTGTGTGATCACCAGTATCGAGTCGGTATAGCGTGTTTGCATTTGAGAAATGATATGATATATACATGTATGATATGATATGAATATGAATTTCGAAGTTGGATAATGAATTCGATACGAGTGAGTACTTGGCTATGATGTAGTCTGGAGTCCCCGTATCTAGTGAGTTGGACTCACACTTTAGGATTAAGAATTGGGTCGCGATCGACGAGGCAGAGTGTGAATACTCCCGGGTCGGACCAATTGGATCAGTATGATATGATCATTCGAAAGTTGTGTCGCATGCTAGTATATTAGTTTCGGACGGATCAAATACATGTTTATATATATTACTTTTATATTATTGTTTTATTGTAATGCGATGCTATATTTTATAATAATATCGTTAGTTAAAATGTAAACTCACTCAGTATTTTTCCAAAACTGACCCCTCACATTTGATGTCTTTCAGGTTCTTAGCATCTGGCCCTAGTTAGAAGACAGTTTTGGAATCCAGAAGTCAGCTATATATGCATAGTCCTCAGACTTCTGTGAGTGCTGCAGTAGTGGTCCAGTGTTGACAGAGTTGTAGCTTAGACAGCTGTACATTTTGACTGTACATAACACTTGCTGTCTTGTTTATATTTTTGTAGGTTACATGTATTATATTTTGTTCACGGCACCAGATGCCGGTGATATGTCTAATACACTAACTTATGTATATAGTACCGCGAGGCCAGTTCGAACCAGGTAAGGTAGCAAAAGCCCGCGAGGTTTTGAACAGTTAGTGTAAATATTTGTGTGTGTATATATATATATATATATATATATATATATTGTGTATATTTGCTTCCGTTGTGTTGTGGTATTTGTTTATTATTTGCGAAAAATTTATAGTGGTTTGAGGCTTGCTACGGGTTCCAGAGCTACCACTCCCGTTCCCTAGCGCCGGTTACGGCTCAATTATTTTGGGTCGTGACAGTCATAGTCCTTCAGTATCTCTAACCACCTCCTCTGTCTAAGATTCAACTCTCGCTGATCAAAGATGTACTTCAGACTCTTGTGATCAGTGAATATCTCACAAGTAGCACCATACAAGTAATGCCTCCAAATATTTAGCGCAAAAACCACAGCTGCCAACTCTAAATCATGAGTAGGGTAATTTACCTTATGCATCTTCAACTGACGGGAAGCATAGGCAATCACATGTCTATGGTGCATCAGCACGCAACCCAAACCAATCCGAGACGCATCACAATACACTATGAAACCGTCAATGCCATAGGGCAATGCCAAAACAGGAGCTGTAGTCAAAATCTCCTTGAGATTCTCAAAGCTCGCCGCGCACTTGTCAGTCCACTCAAATTTAACCCCCTTCTGTGTCAGTTTAGTCAACGGTGCAGATATTCGAGAAACATCTTGCACGTACCGACGGTAATAACCAACTAAACTAAGAAAACTCCTGATCTCGGTAATTGACCTCGGCCTCTGCCAATCCATAACCGCCTAAATCTTCTTTGGATCAACCTTGATCCCATCATTCGACACCACGTGACCTAGAAAGATAACCTGATCCAGCCAGAACTCACATTTTGAGAACTTAACATACAACTGATGATCACGCAACGTCTGTAGTATAGTCCTCACATGGTAAGCATGCTCCTCCTCACTTCGAGAATAGATCAAAATGTCATCAATGAAAACAATAACAAATTTATCCAGAAACGGCTTGAACACTCTGTTCATCATATCCATGAACGCCGCTGGTGCGTTAGTCCGACCAAAGGACATAACCAGAAACTCAAAATGTCCATAACGCGTCCGAAAAGCAGTCTTAGGCACATCTACATCACGGATCCAAAGTTGATGATACCCAGACCTCAAGTCAATCTTGGAAAAACATTTCGCACCCTGCAAATTGTCAAACAAATCATCGATGAGAGGAAGAGGATATCTGTTCTTGACAGTAGCCTTGTTCAACTGTCTGTAGTCGATACACAGTCGAACAAAACCGTCTTTCTTCTTCACAAACAGAACTGGAGCACCCCATATAGAAGTATTCGGTCTGATGAACCCACTACCCAACAACTCTTGTAACTGGTACTTCAACTCCTTCAACTCTACAAGAGCTATCCGATACGGTGGTATCGAAATCGGAGCTATTCCAGAAACCACGTCACTGCAAAACTCAATATCACGATCAGGTGGTAATCCAAGCAATTCCTCTGGAAACACATCTATGAACTCACTGACAATTGGTACACTATGCATATCACTTCCGCTTCCACATCTCGAACCACAACAAGAAAACCCTGGCAACCCTTGCCTAACATCCGCTTTGCCTTGATGGCGGAAATCATATTCCTAGGTGTCTCCGCCTTTTCTCCCTGAAAGGAAAAAAGTAGATAACCTGGAATCCTAAACACACCTGACTTCCCTCAACAGTCAATAGAAGCATAATGGCTCGACAGCCAATCCATCCCCAAAATCACGTCAAAAGAAAGCATGTCAAGAAAAATCAAATCAGCACCTAACTCTCTACCATGTATAACAACAGGACAAGAAGGATAAATGACATCCACCTCTACACCCGCATCAAATAATACCAAAGCATCAGTAAAAGAAATCGGAATGGTACCTTGCACCACGTCATTTGATGCACGCGCATCCTGAGGAGGAAGTGCAAACACTCTGGCCTGACCCTGCGGCTGCTGCTTCGAACTCTGCCCAGTACCATAACTGTTGGAACCTCTGCCACCGTTACCACGGCCACCAAAATCTCTGCCACCAGAACCACGGCCCACGCTGGACACCAAAAGATGCTGCAGGCTGAGAATATCCTATAGACGGAGTAAACGCAGGTCTCTATTGCTGGTAAGACGACTGCGCTACACTAGCATTAGACATCTGCTTCCTAGATGTCAGACACTCCCTGGAGAAATGACCCGGACGGCCACAAGTAAAACAAACTCCTGGAGCTAACTGGCACTGACCAAAATGCCTACGACTGCAATTCTGGCAGAATGGAAGGTTAGATCCTTCACTGTACCCGCGTCCTGAACCACGGTTATTTCCACTGCTGCTAGAACTGTACGGAGCACTCCTAGCACTATGCCTCCCCTTGCTGTGCGTACGTCGACTCCCCCTATTAGCCTGAGAAGAACCCCTGTAATAGTTTACACTACCATGCTGCGCTGGGGCCTGCTGCCCCCCAGTAGGAAGATCACTCTTTCCCTTCTTTGCCTGGAAGGGATCAGAAATCGTCCCAAACTGAATCAATGAGCTCTCTAGCAGACGAGCACTATCTACTACTCGAGAGAACTCCCTATCTGTCCCTATCAGCAAAGAGACAAAGTCCGAGCCTAAGAATCTAACATAGCTGTCATTCACCCGCCCTTGATCACCCTGTAGATTTGTTGCGAAACGACCCAAACGAACAAACTCAGTAGTATAATATGTCACTGATCTATCCCCTTAGTGAAATGTAGCAGCTTTTCTCTGAAGCTCTCAGTAATAGAGAAGGGTAGATAAAAGTCTCTGAACTTGACCACAAACTCAGCCCAAAGTTATCGTAGCCATCTCTGGTTTGATAGCATCGCGATACCAGTCCTTGGTTGGACCCTTCGGTGACATCCCCACAAGCATCACTGATTGACGATCAATAGCCTAAATCCTCTGACTGTTGTACTCAAACTCCTCCAAAAAGTCAAGAGAATCTCCACTACAATCAAATGAAGTTGGAGTCAACTTCATGTAGCTCATCACCACCTCTTTGTCTGTCAGAACATGGTCGACACCAGCAAGTCCACCAATACCAACTACAGCACTAGCCTGAGGTTGTGTTGCTGCGCTAACTGACCCAGTACCGTACACTGATTTTACAAAAGATCCTGCTTTTTCTGCATCTTGACAATCCCAGCTAAGAAAGTAGTGAAGTCGAACGCCTGCATGTTCGGTGCCTGCTGCACATCTGGTACCTGTTGCACTCTTGGTGCCTGAACTCCTGCTGCAACACGTCCCCTACCTCTAGCTCTGCCAGCACCAGCTCCTCTACCTCTACCAACACCTTTACCTCGACCACGTCCAGCATTAGCCTGAACCGGTGCTACATTCTGATCGACTTCCATGGAAATCGCATTATCGGCCTCAGCGTCTTGCTCTGCCGGAGCACGAGCACGAGTACGAACAACGTTGTTCATATCCTAAGGATTGAACAAGAACAATTTAAATAACACATAAATTTCATACCCAAGTACGAAACAAAGCAATTAACAAATAAGATTTTCCGAGAAATCAGCAACATTACATGTTCACCCAAGTGAAATAACATTAACAATTATAAGCATCAAATCAACATAATATGACTGACTCGACGCAATCCTATTGGTGTAGGCAGAATGTTTTAAAATCTAAAGATGAAGTTTCAAGACAAGACATGAACCTATATCCGCAGTAGTTCCTAAAACACAACAATATTTAATAGAGTAAACACATAGCATGCAAATGGCCTTGGTTTGAAACCAAAGCTCTGATACCAAGATTGTCACGACCCATTTTCATGAATCGTGATCGGCGCTAGGGCATGGGTAATGTAGTACCAACACCCGTAGCCAGCCTTCCTTATATCATACAATTCAAATAAACATGCATAAAACCAATGCTCGGGGGCAACCGAGACTTCAGCCTAGTTCTAGCAGTTTATGATATTCAACATGAAAGAAATCATGCTTATCCAATACTGAGTTATAATGAAGGCATAACATAAACCAGAGTAATAATGTAACATGCCAAGTGATAAATAATCCAGTCCAACCAATTCGACAGACAACTAGAATAAAATAAAGATGTCTAGTTACTACTACGGTCTAAGAATAAAACAGTTTCATAGTTTTACTAAAATAAATGGAGCCTCCGCAGAAACAAGAAACGGAGATCAGCTAACTCACTCAAATCATAACCCTGAAAAAATTGGGAGAGCAACGGGGTCAGATATACTGAGATGAGTTTATATCACTATTTACATTTATTAAGTGGAAAACCTTTAAAAATGATTAAGACATTTAATAACGATATTAAGATTAATAGTTGGAACCCTAATCCACAATTACTAACTATAACCATAATCCAATAGGTCTAGTCCCGACAGCTGAGCTATACCGAGTTACCACTGACCGCACTTAGTCCATATCCAGAGTCCCGAGAGCTGAGCTACACCGAGTTACTCTACTGGTCCCGAGAGCTATGCTCACACCGAGTTACAACATTTACACAAATACCTTACCCAGATCAATACCGGTGCGTACGCAGTCCTAATGATGCCCATTAGGTTGCATGTTCCAACTAAGATCCATAATATAAATACAGTTCAAAATATACGTACAATATATATTTAATATTAAAATAACCATATACTTAATAAAGCGGTAAATAGTAAGTACAAACTCACTGCTTGCTAATCCACGTGATAAACTGGCAAGCAACTACTCCGGGTTCGTCTCCTAAGCACGAAAAGTCGACGGGTCTAAACAATATAAATAATTTTAAAAACTGACCCTAACTCTAGAGAGTACTAGACACCACATAGGACTAGCACAAATAACATGTCGAAATAAAACAAATCCAGAGCAACACAAACTACCCAAAATACCTAATAGGTAATAACGCACAATCAATACAAGTTTATTGAGTTCTTGTTTTAAAAATCCAATTTATAAATATTATTTAATAAACTTTAAATAATAAAAAATTTCCAAATAGTGGGTTAGTCGAGTTACCAATAACTACCAAACTAACCTCACTTGTCGGGTGACCCAAGTCTTACCCGACTCAAAATGTTTATCAAATATAAACCCGAGTTTATATTTATTAAGATAACTTGATAAAATAATAAACCGTTAAAACAGAACTCAATAACTTCGAATTCAAGTAACCCGAGTTACAAACCAAAAATTTAATTAATTAATTAAATTTAAAAACGTTCAAGGGCTAAATTGTAATTTAGCCAATTTCATGCCAAATTGATATTCGAAATTAAATATAATTATTTTTTGTTTATAATTCAAAATAAAATATATAAAGTTACTAACCATCAACTTAATCAAATAAGTTTTAAAAATCATTCAATGGCTAAATTGTAATTTAGCCAATTTTCTTGATATTTGAAAACAAATATAATTACCCGAGTAATTTTATTAACTTAAGTTTGTAAAAACACTTATCGTTTACAATTTACCAATTTATAAATTAAAGCGAAAGTGAAAGTTATTATCAACCAAAATCAATAGTTAAAAACTAGAAGGATTCATTTTGATTTAGCGAAAATAATTTGATGACCACAATGTCCATTTAGCCATCATCTTCATTTTAAACAAACAACTCCCTCCATTGTACCAAGAAGTTACAGCAGCAACATTTAACCTTAAGCAGGAAGATTCAAACAACAAAGCAACATTAATCATCGAGAAACGACAACCTAGAAGCTAAAACAAACCCTTAAGCATGATCCTAGGCATTATGTTTGATCTACACAACAACCACATAATGAACAAGAAACTGCAGAATTTATAGTGTGAATTCGACAAATCGAAACGGCAACAAACGGATAGATTTATCACAATACTATCAATTTATTTATGAATCACAACGTTCCTAAAGATCTAACATCATGAAATATAACAAGATCAAAGCAAATCGAAAAGGAATGGATCGACAGTAATAAAAAAGCATGAAACAGTTTACATGAACAAACAATACGGTAAAACGACGGCGATTGAAACGATATCGATTGCGTACTGTTTTGCGAAAACCAAATTGGGATACATAGAGACGTGAGTCTAGAATATTTGGAACGAAACGGAATTGGTTTCGATCTACAAACGAACAAGAACGATCCAAATTACGGAAAGTCGTTTAAAAGCTAAAACTGAAATCAATGAAGAACAAACTTACGGATAGAACACCAAGGTTTTGGAGAGGATTGGCAGCGATTTATCTCATAAAATTCACGAGTTTATGACGGCTAGGGTTGATGAATATGTGAAGAATGAAATTAGGCTTAGAATTGAATTAAATAGGATGAACGAAATTAACATGTGCAACAAAAATAGGAGGTATGTGGTGCAGCTGCTGGTCTCGAACGAGACCAGCTATGTTGCACTGGTCTCGTTCGAGACTTAAGGGTCTCCAACAAAACCAGTATCCTATCAATGATCTCGTTCGAGACCAAAGCTCTCAAACGAGACCGGATCCATTCAGCACAGGTCTCGTTCGAGACCTGTACTGGGTCGAGAGGGGGAATTGGATTTGGGCCAATTCCCTTGGATCTAAGGTAACCAATTTCTCTTGGGCCCAAAAAATAAGGAGACCAACCCAACTAGAGTCTAATCCTGATTACAAGTTACTCAAACAAAAAATCAAGTCACAAATTCACAAGTGACCCGTAATTAATACCGGGAACTCATAACAATAAAAATAAAAAATTTACGGGATATTTCAGAAACAAAACCAAACGTTTAAAACGTTACAAAACAAAACCAAGCGTTTCACCTTTATAGAAACGTTACGAAACAAATCCAAGCGTTTCACCTTTTTAGAAATTTAGGCCAAATGTTTACCAAAGTTCCGAAACAAATCCAAGCGTTTCACCTTTTTAGCAATTTAAGCCAAATGTTTACTAACGTTCCGAAACAAATCCAAGCGTTTTACCTTTTTAGCAATTCAAGCTAAATGTTTACAAACGTTCCGAAATAAATCCAAGCGTTTCACCTCTTTAGCAATTCAAGTCCAACGTTTACAAACGTTACGAAACAAATCCAAGCGTTTCACCTTTTTAGCAATTTAATCTAAACATTTACAAACGTTAGGAAACAAATCCAAACGTTTCACCTTTTTAGCGATTTAAGCCGAAAGTTTAGAAACGTTACGAAACAAAACCAAACGTTTCACCTTTTTAGCAATTTAAGCCAAACGTTTACAAACGTTACAAAACAAATCCAAACATTACCCCATTTTAGCGATTTAAGCCAAACGTTTAAAACGTTACGAAATAAATCCAAACGTTTCACCTTTTTAGCGATTTATGCCAAATGTTTACAAACATTATGAAACAAATCAAAAGGTTTCACCTTTTTAGCGATTGAAGCCAAACGTTTACAAACGTTATGCAACAAATCTGAACATTTCACATTTTTAGCAATGTAAGCCAAACGTTTACAAACGTTACGAAACAAAACCAATCCTTTCACCTTTTTAGCAATTTAAACCAAACTCTTACAAACGTTATAAAACAAATCCAAATGTTTAGAAACATTACGAAACAAATCCAAACGTTTCACCTTTTTAGCAATTTAAGCCAAACGTTTACAAACGTTACGAAACAAATCCAAACGTTTCACATTTTTAGCGATTTAAGCCAAACGTTTACACAGGTTATGAAACAAATCCAAATGTTTCACCTTTTTAGCAATTTAAGCCAAACATTGACAAACGTTACGAAACAAATCCAAGTGTTTCAACTTTTTAGTAATTTCAGCCAAACGTTTACAAACGCTACGAAACAAATCCAAGCATTTCTCCTTTTTAGCAATTTGAGCCAAACGTTTCGCCGTTTTAGCGATTTACACCAAACGTATGCAAACGATACGAAACAAATCCAAGCGTTTCTCCTTTTTAGCAATTTAAGCCAAACGTTTCGCCGTTTTAGCGATTTACACCAAACGTATGCAAACGTTACGAAACAAATCAAAACGTTTCACCTTTTTAGCGATTTACACCAAACGTATGCAAACGTTACGAAACAAATCAAAACGTTTCACCTTTTTAGCGATTTATGCCATAAGTGGTATTGGTCACGATTATTATTAGAGACAGGGCAGGGCTGGACATGAGGTATCGCTCGGTAAAACCCTAGTCTATAATACCGATTCGTGATGGTTTTCGAAAAGTAATTAAAATATTAATGATAAAGTTAAAAAGGTTTTCTGAAAATGTTTTATATAATATAATATATTTAATTTGCGAAAAAAATTCATAGTGGTTTTAGGCTTGCTACGGGTTCCAGAGCTACCACTTCCGTTCCCTAGCGCCGGTCTCGGCTCAATAATTTGGGTCGTGACAATTGTGTTATCAGAGCAGTTGGTCCAGTTACCTCGGCTAATATGTGATTTCAAACAGTTGGTTCAGGATACGACTGTTTTGTGTGTGAGTCTACCTAGGAACTACTGCAACACATAGGGATTCGAGTCATGTCTTGATCAGTTTTCGTTTGATTTTAAGATTTTAATTCTCCTCCCTACGATCTGAGTCTGTTAGTATGATCGATAAGATTGTTAGACGATATACGTATGCGAAAGTATTCTGCTTACGTAAGAATGATCGATATATTATCTGATCGTTGCGTATGATCATGTACGAGGTGGACAGTCGACATTATGCAACGCGATGACGAGGCTAGTGAAACGTGGATCTAGAGAAATGGAAGAATTTCCCGAGTTACAGAGTTCAAGGTTTAAAGAACTTACAAGGTGAAAGATTCGTGATTTATAAAGATTAACTATTTTAATGATTTTGAAAGTATAATTGTGTCTAGATTCGATATAGTAATATATTATTGCCATGACATGAATAGAATTGCATCACTACATACACATTAAATGAAAAGAATAGAAACTGAATTCATACATTAGTAGGACATGCATCATATGCATTATGCTCAGATAAGGGGTAAGTTATGGCAACTTTTTGGGGATGAGAGACGTCATCACCCTAGTGCACAATTATACTAAAGCTTAAAGAATTTAAACATGAATTTTGTAAAAGAATTAGTTTCTTTGGATTTCAAAGATTTCGAAATGGTTGCAACTATAATTATTTTAATGTGAGTAGACCTAGACTGGAACTCTGTAACGAAGGGGAAATGTTTGAGATCTACCTACAAGCAACTCTCGAAGGTACAAAGAACGTGTACGAGAACACGAGCAAGAAGTTATATCTCGAAAAGACACGAAGATAGTCACAGGTTTGGGATCTATTATGAGATAGAATGATAAGATGGGCTTGAATGGTTAAGTATAATCCAGTGACCAGTGGACTAGGATGCCGTTATCTTTGAACGAAGAGATTAAAACTTTATGTTATGAGAGGATAGAAGTGCGAAAAGTGATAGTTGAATATAATAATCGATCTATAGCTTAAACCTTAGATACAGAAGCCAATCTCTATGTATGGATGATGCAAGTTTTACGCGATATTAGAAGATTGTTAAACCAACATATCTTTGATTGAACCGTTGGATCGGTTTAATATCGGAGTACAATATTCCTAAGAAGGTTAAATAGGAGTTGACCGTTGCGATCGTCGAACAGAGGACTAAGCGACAGCTTCATAAGACTATTCATAGGAGACTTGTACGGCTGAAAATAACCAACCTAGCCAACATACTACGAGAGTATAAAAAATAAAGACGTAAGATATGTATCAGATATGGATGGAATGACATATAGGATTGATAAAGTTAAAAGATAGATCGTATATTGCGTAGACTATGTTAAAGAAGTTGGAAATTTGTGTAACAAGCTTTGCGGTTGGGCATTTTGACCAACAAATTAAAAGATAAGGACATGTACACGAAGTATAAGGTCACGAAATGAAGATAAGAAAGATGAAGTACGAAGACTATAGTACGATAGCTATGCGATGTTGATGATGACTCTCAAAGGAAGACGAGGACGTTACATGTAGAAGAATAACATACTACTCATGATGAGGACTATATCAGACGTACACAAATCAAAAGTTCTATACATTAGGACTGGCGGAAGAATTAAAGTAAGTTAACACTTAGGATACATAATATATTATGAACGAAGATACCCGGATAAGGATATTACGATAAGCGAAGAAAGCAAGATATTAATGTATAAAAGGAAATTAAGTTATGATAGAAGTAAAAGAGAAAGGAAGATACAAGAGCAAATAAAGATAAAAGATCCTGATGTTTGATACGAGAAGTGACGAAGAATGTTACAATGGATTAAGCACATGAGTGTAGTAATATCTCCCATTGGATATAATCAAGTAAGTGGATAGAAAGATATATAATAAATGAGTTAAAGAAGAAGAATGAATAGTTAATATTAGAATACCGCGAGTGAAGTCGTAATTTAAGGACGTTGATTGAAGTTCAAGGTATACTAGTTTGAATACAAAAGAGGACATCGTACCAACGGGTGAAATGATGAGTTTGACATCATGTAGTTTCAAGATTAAGCGTTACATCAACTGTATCTAGATTAGAATGGCTAATGATGATATCAATCATTTTGAAGTATGGCCAAGAGTTTATTAACGATTTATAAGTAATTAGGATAAGAAAAAAAAGATATGTGGGACGTTAATGATTGATATTTTAATTTTCAAGAGATAGATGGAATAAAATCAAACATTCTAATGGCAGCGATGTTTATTAGGATCCAAAATGTCTCGCAAGACTTCTAGGACGAATCAAGGCGATTAAATAGACAAATGACTGATATAAGGAAAAGATACAAAAAGTGTTATAAGGATCAAGTATAAGATTCAACACGAATTTTACTTGAAGAATCAAGAAATTTTAAAGGAATGCGATAATAACGAATGTCAGTAATGGATGCATCCCATAAATACAAGTAGATATTAATGTATTGGATGTTAAAGTGATCTAGAGAAAATAACGTTTCACATTTTCATTAATAATTGGAAATATAACAACGAAAAGTAGAATGCGAGAACGACGACAAAGGAGTATGCGGGAGAAATTACGAAAGTTACAAGAGAGATAGTACTAATGAATGAAATTAAAATATATGAAAGGAAGTAATGAGTTGTTATAAGAATGAGTCGTAAATAAAAGTATTTATAAAGAGTTCGAGTACAAGGAAAAGTACAAGAAGAAAACGAAGGGTTATTATAAAAGTTTATAAACGTCATTTTTACGATTTCAAGCGTAAGCTATCTACGGATTCATAAACCAACGTGAAGTGAATGGTTTTTACAAAGGACGTATAATAGAAAAGAGGCAAAGTACCTATCGAAAGTAATAGAGAGATGAATAGCCAGATTAACTAATTAAGTCTAATACCTTCTTGGAACCAAAGAGCTAACGAAGGATCGAACCAGGATTATTCAAGAATTTATAAGAACAGTAATGACATGAGAGTATAACAACGTGAGGATTAAGATCAGATTAACATTAAGTGTCATTAGATAATGAATGTCTAGTGAAAATAATAAGTCACTAAGACAGAAAGCTATTGAAAGAACATGAAAGAACAATGATACTACGAGAGGTAGATCAAAGTAACATGAAGAATGGTTGTAGCTATTGACAAGGATGGGCTACAAAACTAATCTACGAATTTGGAAATTGGATATAAAATCTTAAATGAAGGAAAAGTGACACTAACTAGAAAAAGGAATGAAGTCAAAGGATCGAGAAATAAGATACGCCAGGGAAGATAAATGTTAAACATATCAAGTAATGCCAAGAGTGCATTCAACTTCATGAGATTAGGAAATCATGAAGTGTGAAAAGGAAATATGGTTTTAGACGATAAAAGTTTAGGAAAACATATACAGACAACACAATAAAGACAAACGTTCAAAAGAGATTTGACTTGTGATACAAGATCATGAAGTCAATAAGTTAACCAAGCAGAGTGTCGACAAGAAACAAGGACATAGCATCATTTCATTCTATGATCAACTAGAGTGAAGTTATACATTATAATAAGATACATAACAATAAGAGAAATGATATAAGAGTAAGATTAGTAGGAATCTATGAGAAATAATTACTTTGGATAAGTAATTTATGTAATGCAAACAAGGAACCTTGCTACATGCAAGCAAGTGAAAAAAAAAACCCGTCAAGAAGCGACGACACACATGATTTCAAAGAACATGAGGAGTTATAAAGATGGAAATTTGTAGTATTCACAAGAAATGAAGTCGCCAAAACTTGCGAGTAAAGTAGTAAGAGAATAAAGAACAAGATTGTCAGTAATTCCAGTAAAAAGAGAGAATGCGGTACGCCATAAGCAGGGCACTTACTTTCAGTAAGTGAATTGAACCACACAAAGAAGAGAATCTACCATAAGAAAGCTAAAAAGGATTAGTGATAGTCGTGTCCAAACGACGTCAAATATATGGAAAAGGAGTAAGCGTGCAATGCAACGGATGACATAACATTTGAACACATTTTTGCTAACAACAGTTTATTAGAATGGCCAGCCAAAGGCAAGCGATTCCGAGGAAGATGTATCTAATCCTTCTCGAGTGATTCAACCGCAAGCGGTGGAGATGACCGAAGAGCTATCATATGAAGAAAAACCAGTAAAGATTATCTGTGTGAGAGTATGAAAGCTGCGGATAAAGAAGGTATATATGGTAAGAGTTCATTGGAAAAGTTAGTCTGTAAGAAGAGTATACGTGAGCAACATAAGAAGATATGAGGCAAAAATATTCGTATTAGTTTACCTTAGATACGTGGCAAAAGTTTTAAATTCGAGGACGAATTTATTTTGAAGAAGGGGTGAATGTAATACCCCTAAATGTTTTAGAATAATTAAGTTGTGCCACGTGTTGTGAATTCCGATAAATTAAATTAAGAAGAATTTAATTTAATTATATCGGAATAATAGAATAATAGATATTGAGCGGATTAGCGGAAATTAAGGAAATAACTTTGAAAGTTAATATAAAATAAATTATAATAATTATTTCGCCAGAGTCCACGAAATATTTTATTATATTTATGATAAAAGTCTCGAGTCAATCGGAGACTGTTTAAAATTTTGACACGGATACGTTTTGGACTAAATTGTAACTTTTGAAAAGTTCAAGAACCAGAATGTAAATTAGCCAGTTAAGCCCGAGAATAGCGATCAAAAGATTATTGATGTAAAATAATAATTTTAGAATCGTATTATTTATTTGGATATAAATAATACGTACGTAATTGAGTAAAGTAAATAATTAACCGTTTGTTTAAATTAGAAAGTTTAAAAGAGAATTGGTTTAAGTCAAATAAATGAAGGATTAAAAGAATAATTTAACCAAACATATATAAGAAAGGAAATGAAGAAAGAAATATCCAGAACTCATTACCATCATCAGCTCTCATTTTCATATCTCTCGTTGGTTTTGAACGGTTCGTCGCTCGATCTCCGTTTCTCGTCCGTTTCCGACGTTCTATAGCTCAAAACGATCGTATTTCAGTTGCGAATCACGGTAAAATTGACGTTTTATTGTTTGGGTGGATGAATTTCACTGTACATCGAGTTAAAGTTTTAGGCCACGGAACGATTATATGTTTTTAAACGATATTAGAATTGAATTATAGCGTTTTGAATATAGATTAAGCATTTTGGATGCGTTAGGATCGTTTTTACATCGAAAACACGTCGGAAACGGAGCCGGGGTGAAAACCCGCAGCTGTGCGCTGCACAGTCCAACTGTGCGAACGCACAGCATACTGTGCGAACGCACAGTGAGACGTGCGCTCGCACAGTGAGACGTGCGCTCGCACAGTGTTTGGCCGATCGATACGTTTTGAAGAATTTGCCCGTGTTTGCGTAAAATTATGGGAATTGATTAGTTTATCGACTAATAATCAATTAGTTCGAATTATTTAACCTAATGAGGTTAAAATAGAATTTATTTAAAAGGGATATTTGAACCGTATACGAGTTAGATATCTTTTATCGGAATATACACGTGAGAGGCACAATAATCTATAAGAGTAATGCGTCGTGTCTCGAGTCTATAAGCAATCCTAGAATGGGATTCTGATGTGAGTCAATTGTTTTGAAATAGTTTTAGATCCGGCAAGGCAAAGAGCCGCTAGACCAGGAGCTGGGGAACCTAGACGTTTCTGAGCACCAGAGTATTTTTGGAATAAGCGGTCACTGTGAGTTTATACAAGTTTACTTTTAAAGTATTTACGCAAGCAATGATTTTATATTGCTTTATGTTTGATTTGCATGTTTATAGTACGAAAATCTTTATATGAATTGCATATACGCTTGATTTGAAACCAGTATTGATCCGATGGAACGTGCTACCTATTGAGCGGCAATAGGACTGCGTGATCACAAGTTTTAATTTGATATAGCTATGAATACAATAAAGAATACGAATTTTGAAGTTGGATATACGAATGCGGTACGAGAGTGAACTCGGTTACAGTGTAACCTGAGCCCCGTATCTAGTAGGTTGAACCTACCAGTGGGTTGGACCCACCATTGGAATAAAGAGATTTTTCGCGACTGACGTGGTTGAGTGTGAATCCTCCCGGGTCAGACTATTGGATAAGTTTTCTTCTGAGTACATATGTTTAGCATGTTCGAGGATTAGGGTTTCAATCGGATCTTATACTTGGCTGCATATAATTGAATATTGTTTTATTTTTTATTTGAATACTTATTAGTAAACTTATGAACTCACTCAGTATATTCTCATATACTGACCCCTCACAGTCTTTCCTTTCAGGTGAAAGCATTGTAAAGGATGGACTTCCATTTCTTGTTCTAGAAGTCTACAGTAGTTGAAGTATGTGTCAAAGGATGTATCACTTCATAGCGCTGCAGTAGCCCGTAGACGTCTGTTTGTGAATAATGTTGAAATCAAAAGGTATATATATATTTAATTTTAAAGAATGATGTTTACTTCCGTTTGATTTCTTTAATCAATTTCCATAAGTGGTATTGGTCACGATTATGATTAGAGACAGGGCAGGGCTGGACATGAGGTGTCGCTCGGTAAAACCCTAATCTATAATAACGATTTGCGATGGTTTTTGAAAAGTAATTCAAATATTAATGATAAAGTTAAAAAGGTTTTCTGAAAATGTTTTATATAATATAATATATTTAATTTGCGAAAAAAAATTCATAGTGGTTTTAGGCTTGCTACGGGTTCCGGAGCTACCACTCTCGTTCCCTAGCGCCGGTCTTGGCTCAGTAATTTGGGTCGTGACACGTACAGTATATATTTAATATTAAAATAGAAAATCACACGCCTTACGTTTTTTCCTATTCTTTGCAAACTTACTCTATTAAAGTTTGTGTTGTCAAGCGTACATAATCTTGACTTTTTCTTTTTATAAATACGCTTTTCCTTGATCACTTGGTTACATGTTTCTATTTCTTGTCCATGTGCAAACTTCTATTTTTTAATTTGACATTTTTTTTTGGATGTCCAAAAATTAACACAGGTAATCATTAAATTACTAACTTCAAAAAGTTACCACTAATTGCAAAAAATACATAAATTTACTATTAATTTCTTAATTTGATATTTTTACTTTTGAATTGTTTTTCACTTATTTTTAATAACTTTTCAATTTCTCATATTTTATATTTATTTGGTGATTTTTTTAATATATAATTTTTTTATATTATTGAAATATTATTTTTAGTTGTATATGAATAATAAGGTTGTATTTTAAAGACATATATTTAATCTTCATCTAATAGTTGATTCCATCTTCTTCGATTACTTTTATTTTTATTTTATTATTAATTTAGAAAAATACTTTTATTTTTATTTTATTATTGATTTTGAATTTTTCCGGATTGTTCTTTAGTTTTTCTCTATTTTTTTCTGTTTCTCTTTGTTTTCTTTTTAGTTGGTCATAAATGTTTTATTAATTTATTTTAAAATTAATAATTTTTGGGATGGATTATTTTTATTATGAGAAGTGATAAGAAGAGGGATATATTTACTACTCCTTCCGTCCATTTTCAGTTGTCACTTTAGACTATATTGGTAAGATTAAGAAATTGCTTCTTTTATATTAAATTACAAACATAAAGACTAGTATAACCCTATTTATAAACTCCACCATTAAAAAAATTAGTTTTAAAAATAGAATTATTAACTCACTATTAGATGATTTAACTTTAAAAATTGAACTATCATTTAATTAAGTAATTTAATAAAATGGTCAAATTTGGAATAATATTGTAAAATTCACATAAAAATCTGAAAGTGACAACTATTGATTGATAAAAATATTGGTTTAAAGACAAAACTAAAAATAAATGGAGGGAGTAATAAATTTAACTTCTATCGCAATTTTATTTGCTTTTTGATTATTTTGTAGTTGCTATATAGTTGCTTTTTGGTTTCTCCTTTCTTACTTTTTAATTTTTTTAATTGCTCCTTAATTAATTTTTAATAGATTTATGGTTATTTTTTAATTGTCTTTTATTGCTCGCTCTTTAGTTGTTTAACTACTATATATTTAATTGTTTTTTTATTTCTTTTTAGTCTATTATTGGTTGCTCTTTAGTTGCTTATTGATTATTTTCCAGTTGTTGATGTTTTAATTATTTTATTTGATTTATTTTAGTTGCTCTTCAGTTATTAATTGCAGTTTTTTGTAAATAAATACATTACGTCTTACATAGTTTTTTGATAATTAAAATAACTAAATAAATATATTTAACTTTATTTGTCAAACTCGATTCATAAAGTAATAAAATTTACATCCAACTTATATATATAATAATTTAATCTGTTATACAACTTAATAATGTAGTTATTGACTGTATTAAAGTTAATTAAAAAACATAAAAAATTAAATATTAAAAAATTTATTTAACAATATTTACAATGATTAAATTATATAAAAATTATGAATTTTATTAAAATTTAAAAATAAATCTTATTTGATATTGTATAGAAAACATATTATGTTTATATATATATATATATATATATATATATATATATATATATATATATATATATATATATATATACATATATATCACATACATACATACATACATATGTTTGTATAAACTCCAATGTTTAAATTAGGCTAATGTCGATAATTTTAATTGGCTGAATATAATAAATAATAAATAAATGGTTAAAAATTTATAATTAGATCAAAAAAAATTTAAAAGGATATAAAAATATTATGTTTTTCAACTTTAAAATGATGCTCATGATTAAGGTTTTTTAAGTGAAATATTGAAAAGAATGTAATTACAATAATTTATGAAAAAAAAATGACACAGGCAACAAAAAATCTACCAACGAGCAACCAAAGAGCAACAAATTTAAAAAATTAAAAATCTTATAAAAAATAGTCATCCTTCTTTAAAAATTGAAGATAATATAATTATTTTCTTATGCTCTTGTTGCACACATTTATAATATAAATGAGGTGTACATATTTTAAAAATATTATTTAGATTATTTATATTTTCATATTTCATAAAGAATATTTATTAAATAAATTAAATAATATTTAAAAATAAAAAATATAAGAAAAATTATATTATTGATAAGTATAAAATTAGATAAGAGGTATCAATATATAATGATTTTAAAAAAATAATGATAAATATTAAATAAAGAAAACTAAAAAAATTTAGACTAGAAAGGGTTTTGATATAAAGTAAAAAAACAAGTGTTCACATATAAAAATAAATAAATATTTAAAGATAGATAAATGTCTTACCATATAAATAAATTTGCTAAATATTTGACTTAAAATTAAATATTTTCATTTTAATAACAACAATAAACATAATAAATTTAAAATGTTTCTTAATGATTAATTTTTTTTATTATTCATTTGTTTTAAATTTTTATATAGTTTTGTTCAAATTGAAAAATTAATTTGGAGTAGTTAGATTTTTAGAAATGGAGAAAAATATGAAAATTAGAAAAAAAATGATCGAACCAAATTTTTTTCAAAAACAAAATTTCACGACAAAAAACATAAAATTTAAAATAAATCAAATTTGCAGTTAATTAAGAAAGAAAATTCATATAATATAAACATAATATTACATAATATTTTTAATGATGGTGAAACAATAACTGTTGTTAATTTGTTTTATAGATATAATATGTGAAATATGGTCTCTAGAAATAATAATAAGTGTCAGGTATCTTCTCTTTAATAAGCGTGCAAATGCAAATAAAAAAGGAAATAAAGCGTATATTTGCTATCTTTTTAGTGGTAGAGTATTTTTGGAAAGGCCTAACCCGAATCAGGCATTTATACATTTAACCCATATTAAAATAACAATTTACTTAATAAAGCGGTAAGTAGTAAGTACAAACTCACTGCTTGCTAATCCACGTGATAAACTGACAAGCAATTTGATTCGTCTCCGAAGCATGAACAGTCGACGGGTCTAAATAATATAAATAATTATTAAAAACAGACCCTAACTCTAGAGAGTACTAGACATTACATATGATTAGCACAAATAACATGTCGGAATAAAACAATCTATAGCAACACAAAATACCCAATAGGTAATAATGCACAATCAATACAGGTTTATTGAGTTCTTGTTTTAAAAATGCAATTTATAAATATTATTTAACAAATTTTAAATATTAAATAATTTCCAAATAGTGGGTTAGTCGAGTTACCAATAACTACCAAACTAACATCACTTATCGGGTGATCCAAGTCTAACCCGACTCAAAACGTTTATCAAATATAAACCCGAGTTTATATTTATTAAGATAACTTGATAAAATAATAAACCATTAAAATAGAACTCAATTACTTCGAATTCAAGTAACCCGAGTTACAAACCAAAAATTTAATTAATTAATTAAGTTTAAAAATGTTGAAGGGCTAAGTTGTAATTTAGCCAATTTCATGCCAAATTGATATTCGAAATTAAATATAATTATTTTTGTTTATAATTCAAAACGAAATATAAAGTTACTAACCAACAACTTAATCAAATAAGTTTTAAATATCATTCAATTTTTCTTGATATTTGAAAACAAATATAATTACCCGAGTAATTATATTAAATTAAGTTTGTAAAAACACTTATCGTTTACAATTTACCAATTTATAAATTAAAGCGAGATTGAAAGTTATTATCAACCAAAATCAATAGTTAAAAACTAGAAGAATTCATTTTGATTTAGCCAAAATAATTTGATGATCACAATGGCCATTTAGCCATCATCTTCATTTTAAACAAACAACTCCCACCATTACACCAACAAGTTACAGCATCAACATTAAACCTTATGCATGAAGATTCAAACAATAAAGCAACATTAATCATCGAGAAGAGACAACCTAGAAGCTAAAGCAAACCCTTAAGCATGATCATAGGCATTATGTTTGATCTACACAGCAACCACATAACGAACAAGAAACCGCATAATTTATAGTGTGAATTCGACAAATCGAAACGTCGACAAACGGATAGATTTATCACAACACTATCAATTTGTTTATGAATCACAACATTCCTAAAGATCTAACATCATGAAATATAACAAGATCAAAGAAAATCGAAAAGGAATGCATCGGAAGTAATAAGAAAGTATGAAGCAGTTTACATGAACAAACAATACGGTAAAACGACGGCGATTGAAACGATATTGATTGCGTACCGTTTTGCAAAAACCGAATTGGGAAACGTAGAGACGTTAGTCTAGAATCTTTGGAACGAAACGGAATTGGTTTCGATCTACAAACGAACAAGAACGATCCAAGTTTCGATCTAACATCATGAAACTATCAATGGTCTCGTTCGAGACCGGATGCATTCAGCACAGGTCTCATTCAAGACCTGTGCTTGGTCGAGAGAGGGAATTGGCTTTGGGCCAATTCCCTTGGGCCGAAGGTAACCAATTTCTCTTGCGCCCAAAAAATAAAGAGACCAACCCAACTAGAGTCCAATCCTGATTACAAGTTACTCAAACAAAAAATCAAGTCACGAACAAGCGACCCGTAATTAATACCGGGAACACATAACAATAAAAATAAAAAATTTATGGGATATTACAAAAACCAAACCGAACGTTTAAAACGTTACGAATCAAATCAAAATGTTTCACATTTTTAGCGATTTAGGCCAAACCTTTACAAACATTACAAAACAAAACCAAGCGTTTCACCTTTTTAGCAAATTAAGCCAAACTCTTACAAACGTTACGAAAAAAATCCAAGTGTTTCACCTTTTTAGCAATTTTAAGCCAAATGTTTACTAACGGTCCCAAACAAATCCAAGCGTTTCTCCTTTTTAGTAATACAAGCCAAACGTTTACAAACGTTACAAAACAAATCCAAGCGTTTCCTTTTTTAGCAATTTAAGCCAAACATTTACAAACGTTACGAAACAAATCCAAACGTTTCACCTTTTTAGAAATCTAAGCCTAATGTTTAGCAACGTTACGAAACAAAATCAAATGTTTCACCTTTTTAGCAAATTAAGCCAAATGTTTACAAAAGTTACGAAACAAATCCAAACGTTACCCCATTTTAGCGATTTAAGCCAAACGTTTTTAAACGTTACGAAACAAATCCAAACGTTTCACCTTTTTAGTGATTTATGGCAAACGTTTACAAACGTTACGAAAAAAATCCAAACGTTTCATCTTTTTAGCGATTGAAGCCAAACGTTTACTAACGTTACGAAACAAATCCAAACGTTTTCCATTTTTAGCAATCTAAGCCAAACGTTTACAAACGTAACGAAACAAAACCAAGCCTTTCACCTTTTTAGCAATTTAAGCCAAACGTTTAAAACGTTACCAAACAAATCCAAGCGTTTCCACCTTTTTAGCAATTTAATCCAAACGTTTACAAACATTACGAAACAAATCCAAACGTTTCACCTTGTTAGCAATTTAAGCCAAACGTTTACAAACGGTACGAAACAAATCCAAACGTTTCACCTTTTTAGCGATTAAAGCCAAACGTTTATAAACGCTACTAAACAAATCCAAGAGTTTCTCCTTTTTAGAAATTTAAGGCAAATCTATACAAACGTTACGAAACAAATCAAAGCCTTTCACCTTTTTAGCAGAAAAAATCCAAGCGTTTCACCTTTTTAGCGATTTAAACTAATCGTTTACAAACTATACAAAACATATCCAAACGTTTCATCTTTTTAGCAATTTAAGCCAAATATTTACAATGTTACGAAACAAATCCAAACGTTTAACCTTTTAGCGATTTAACCCAAACGTTTACAAACGTTGCGAAAGAAATCCAAACGTTTCCCCTTTTTAGCGAATTAAGCAAAACGTTTACAAATGTTATGAAACAAATCCAAACGTTTCACCTTTTTAACGATTGAAGCCAAACGTTTACTAACGTTACGAAACAAAACCAAAAGTTTAAAACGTTAGGAAACAAATCAAAAAAATTCACATTTTTAGCGATTTAAGCCAAACGTTTACAAACATTACGAAACAAAACAATCGTTTCTCCTTTTTAGGAATTTAAGCCTAACGTTTATAAACGTTACGCAACAAATCAGAGCATTTCACCTTTTCAGCAATTTAAGCCAAACGTTTACAAACGTTACGAAACAAATCCAAACATTTCACCTTTTTAGCGATTTAAGCCAAACGTTTGCAAACGTATGAAACAAATCCAAACATTTCGTCTTTTTAGCGATTTAAGCCAAATGTTTACAAACGTATGAAGCAAATCCAAATTTTTCACCTTTTTAGCAATTTAAGCCAAATGTTTACAAACGTTACGAAATAAATCCAAGCATTTCACCTTTTAGAAATTTATGCCAAACGTTTACAAATGTTTCGAAACAAATCCAAAATTTTCACCTTTTTAGCGATTTAAGCCAAACGTTTATAAACGCTACTAAACAAATCCAAGAGTTTCACCTTTTTAGCAATTTAAGCCAAACGTTTACAAACGTTACGAAACAAATCCAAAATTTTCACCTTTTTAGCGATTTAAGCCAAACGTTTACAAACGTTTCGAAACAAATCCAAACGTTTCACCTTTTTAGCGATTTAAGCCGAACGTTTACAAACATTATGAAACAAATCCAAATGTTTCACCTTTTTAGCGATTTAAACCAAACGTTTACAAACGTTACAAAACAAATCCAAACGTACGTTTCACCTTTTTAGCGATTTAAGCCAAACGTTTAGAAACGTTACGAAATAAAACCAAACATTTAAAACGTTACGAAACAAATCAAAATGTTTCTCATTTTTCGCGATTTAAGCAAAATGTTTACAAACGTTATGAAACAAAACTAAGCATTTTACCTTTTTAGCAATTTAAGCATATCGTTTACAAACGTTATGAAATAAATACAAGCGTTTCACCTTTTTAGCAATTTTAGCCAAACATTTACAAACCTTACGAAACAAATCCAAGCCTTTCACCTTTTTAGCAATTTAATCGAAACGTTTACAAATGTTACGAAACAAATTTTGCTATGTAAGCCAAATGTTTACAAACGTTTCACCTTTTTAGCAATTTAAGCCAAACGTTTACAAACGTTACGAAACAAATCCAAGCGTTACAACTTTTAGCAATATAAGACAAACATTTACAAACGTTATAATACAAATCCAAATGTTTCACCTTTTTAGTGATTGAAGCGAAACGTTTTCAAATGTTACGAAAAAAATCGAAGCATTTCGAAACAAATCCAAACATAAAAAGCGTAACGAAGCAAATTCAAACGTTTCAACTTTTTAGCGATTTAAGCCAAACGTTTACAAACTTTTCGAAACAAAGCCAAAAATTTACAAACGTTACGAAACAAATCCAAGCGTTTCACCTTTATATCCCTTTAAGCCAAACGTTTACAAACGTTACGAAACAAAATCAAACGTTTCACTTTTTTAGAAATTTAAGCCAAACATTTACAAACGTTACGAAACAAATCCAAGCATTTCACCTTTTTAGCACTTTAAGCCAAACTTTTACTAACGTTACGGAACAAAACCAAACGTTTCACATTTTTAGCGATTTAGGCAAAACGTTCACAAACGCTACAAAATAAATCCAAACGTTTCACCTTTTTAGCGATTGAACCGAAACGTTTACAAACATTACGAAACAAATCCAAACGTTTCACCTTTTTAGCGAATTAAGCCAAACGTTTACAAGCATTACGAAACAAAACCAAACGTTTCACCTTTTTAGCGATTTAAGCCAAACATTTACAAATATTACAAAACAAAACCAAATGTTTAAAACGTTACGAAACAAACATTACGAAATAAATCGAAACGTTTATAAAAGTTACGAAGCAAAACAAAACGTTTCACCTTTTTAGCGATATAAGCCAAATGTTTACAAACGTTACGAAACAGAACCAAACATTTCACCTTTTTAGCGATTTAAGCCAAACGTTTACATACATTACGAAACAAAAGGAAATGTTTAAAACGTTACGAAACAAACTTACGAAACATATCCAAACGTTTACAAACGTTACGAAACAAAACCAAACGTCTCACCTTTTTACTGATTTAAGCCAATCATTTACAAACGTTACGAAATAAAACCAAACGTTTCACCTTTTTGGCGATATAAGCCATACGTTTACAAACGTTACGACACAAATCCAAACGTATCACCTTTTTAGCAATTTAAGCCAAACGTTTACAAACGTTACGAAACAAATCCAAACGTTTCCCCTTTTTAGCGATTTAAGCCAAACGTTTACAAACGATACGAAACAAAACAAAATGTTTCACTTTTTTAGCGATTTAAGCCAAACGTTTACAAACGTTACGAAACTAAACCAAACGTTTAAAACGTTACGAAACTAATCTAAACGTTTCCAAACGTTACAAAACAACCTCAAACCTTTCCCTATTTTAGCGATTTAAGCCAAACATTTATAAACGTTACCAAACAAAACTAAACGTTTGCAAACATTACGAAACAAATCGAAACATTTCACTTTTTTAGTGCTTTAATGTAATACCCCAAAATATTTAATTATTTAATTGGACCACGTGTCCATTTTGGATTTGCCAGAGTGGCAAAATCGGAAAGTTTTCCGATAAATAAGTTTTAGTAGGTTGGTTTTGGAAAATTAATTATGAGAAAATTAAGGTTATATTTCAATTATAAAGACAGAATTGGAATTGAAAAGAAAAATGTCAAGAAAAGTCCAAAATAAAGTGCAGGGACCAAAGTGGTAATTTAGCCACTTTGTGACGGAAATGAAAATATTGGATTTTGACGGGAAAGTGTTAATATCGAGTTTCGTATTATTTATTGGATATAAATAATACATATAAGTCATAATAAAAGGATTTATCGATTTAGTTATGGACTAAATCGTATAAAAGAAAAGTTTAAAGAATAAATGATAATAAACAAAAAGAACAAGGATTAAAGTGGCACTTTAGCCGGATTATATATGAAATGAAAGATGGAATTATAGAAGCAGAGAAGGATCGAGAGAAATGGGAAAACCTTCGACAATACCGTCGTTTCGCCGCCGTTTCGCCGTTCGACGTCCGATTCGAGTGATTTTCGCGGCGATTTCTTCAGAATCGAATCCTCTATCGATCCTAAGCCTCGTTTCAAGGTAAATTTCAAGAAATTTGGTTGAAAATTGATATTAAAGGGCTGTTTTGTATTAGGATTGAGTATTGGTTTGAATTCGACGTTTTTGAAGTTATTTTAGCGTTTTAATGAAAACCGAGATGCGGGTTTTGTTTAGTTGAATGTATAGCACGTCGAGATGGTTGAAAAATCCCGGAAAACGACTTTCCGGGGGGCTGTCATGAGTGTGCGTTCGCACACATTGAGTGTGCGTTCGCACACTTCCTAAGTTTTAGGGTGTGCGTTCGCACACTCACTGTGTGCGTTCGCACACTACCCTAAACTTGGCAGATTCAAAATCCCAACGGTCAGTTTATAGATTTGCCTCCTAGGAACGCGTCTGTCAAATTTCAGCTCGATCCAACGGTTCAATTGGGAGAGATCGTCGTTTTACTAAACAGTGTCAGTGTGCAGGCAGCACATGCACATTGTCTTGAAAACTCCTTAAAACTTCATCGAAATGAAACTAAACCTTAAAACTTAAAAGCATTATACGTATAGGAATACGAGATTCACGTCTAATCATTAAACATTAATTATTTATCAGACGTGTCAGAGCAGAGAGGTCAGTAGACGTGGGATAGCAAGGGCATATCATTTCATCGACCATATTTGTGATTGGATTGCGGTCACTGTGAGTTGCTCTTTACTTTCGTGTATTATACATATAAAGTTATTTTATATTGATATGTATACTGTTTTTTTACGCATCGCATGTTAGATGATTTGATTAAATATTATATGTTTCTATCAAATGTATATACGAGAACTAGTATGCGATCCGAAGAAACTAGCTACCTATTGGGTGTCAATAGGCTGTGTGATCACCAGTATCGAGTCAGTCTAGTATGTTTGCATTGAGAAATGACTTGACACAGCTGGGAGCTGTTGATGAATATGATATTTACGATTGGGTTATGATTTCGATACGCAGAGTGAACTCGGCTACGGTGTAGCCTGGAAGTCCCCGTATCGAGTGGCTGGGCCACCAGCGAGTTGGACTCGCAATTGATATTTACGATTGGGTTGAATGATATATGATTATTCGAGAGATGTGTCGCATGCTAGGATATTAGTTTCACACGGATCGAATACATGTTTATATGTTTTATATTATTGTTTTCTTGAGATGCGATGCTATGTTTTTAAATTAATACCGTTAGTAAAATGCAACCTCACTCAGTATTTTCCCAAATACTGACCCCTCACCTTTGATGTTTTCAGGTACTTAGTATGTGGACCTAGCTAGAGGCCAATTTAGAAGTCCAGAAGTCAGTTGTATATGTTTAGTATCTGACTTCTGTGAATGCTGCAGTAGTGGTCCCGCGTTGACAGAGTCGTAGCCTAGACAGCAGTACACATTGAGTGTACATATTACTTGCTGTCCAGTTTAGATGTTTTGTAGGCTACGTGTTTTATATGTGGTGCATGGCACTAGGTGCCAGTGATATGTTGGATACACTAACTGATGTATATAATACCGCGAGGCCAGTTCGTACGAGGTACGGTAACTAGAGCCCGCGAGGATAACAGAACAGTTAGTGTAAATGTTTGTGTATACATGTTATGTATACTTGCTTCTGTTGCTTTATGCTATTTGTTTATTATTTGTGAAAAATTAATAGTGATTTAAGGCTTGCTACGGGTTCCGGAGCTACCACTCCCGTTCCCTAGCGCCGGTTGCGGCTTAATATTTTGGGTCGTGACATTTAAGCCAAACGTTACGAATCAAATCCAAACGTTTCACCTTTTTAGTGATTAATGCCAAATGTTTACAAACGTTACGAAACAAATCCAAATGTTTAAAACGTTACAAAACAAATCCAACTGTTTCACCTTTTTAGCGATTTAAGCCAAACGTTTACAAATGATACGAAACAAATCCAAACGTTTCATCTTTTAGTGATATAAGCCAAACATTTACAAACGTTACAAAACAAATCCAAGCATTTCAACTTTTTAGCAATTTAAGCCAAACGTTTACAAACGTTACGAAACAAATCCAAGCGTTTCACATTTTTAGCAATTTAAACCAAACGTTTAAAACGTTACGAAATGAATCCAAACGTTTCACATTTTTAGCAATTTAAGCCAAACGTTATGAAACAAATCTAAATGTTTCACCTTTTTAGCGATTTAAGCCAAACATTTACAAACGTTGCAAAAAAAATCAAAACATTTCACATTTCTAGTGATTTAAGCCGAACGTTTACAAACGTTACGATACAAAACCAAACGTTTCACCCTTTTAGTGATTTAAGCCAAACGTTTACAAACGTTATGAAACAAATCCAAACGTTTCACCTTTTTAGCAATTTAAGCCAAACGTTTACAAACGTTAAGAAACAAATACAAACGTTTCACCATTTTAGCGATTTAAGCCAAACGTTTATAAAGGTTACGAAAAAAAAAATCCAAACTTGTCATCTTTTTAGCAATTTATGCAAATTGTTTACAAACGTTACGAAACAAATCCAAACGTTTCACCCTTTTAGCGATTTAATCCAAACGTTTACAAAGGTTATAAAACAAAACCAAACGTTTCAACTTTATAGCGATTTAAGCCAAACGTTTACAAAGATTACAAAAAAAATCCAAACGTGTCAATGTTTTAGCCATTTAAGCCAAACATTTACAAACATTTCGAAATAAATCCAAACATTTCCCCTTTTTAGCAATTTAAGCCAAACGTTACAAAAAAAATACAAATGTTTCACAATTTTAGCTTTTTAAGCCGAATGTTTACAAACTTTACGAAATCCAAACGTTTCACCTTTTTAGCAATTTAAGCCAAACGTTTACAAAAGTTACGAAACAAATCCAAACGTTTCGCCTTATTAGCAATTTAATCCAAATATTTACAAACGTTACGAAACAAAACCAAACGTGTAAAACGTTACGAAACAAATCCAAACGTTTTACATTTTTAGCGATTTAAGCAAAACCCTTACAAACGTTACTAAACAAAACCAAGCGTTTCACCTTTTTAGAAATTTAAGCCAAACGTTTACAAACTTTACGAAACAAATCCAAGCGTATAACCTTTTTAGCAATTAAAGCCAAACGTTTACAAACTTTCGGAAACAAATTCAAGCGTTTCACCTTTTTAGCAATTTATGCCAAACGTTTACAAAAGTTATGAAACAAATTCAAGCGTTTCACCTTTTTAGCAATTTACGCCAAATGTTTACAAACGTTACGAAACAAATCCAAACATTTCACCTTTTTAGCGATTTAAGTCGAACGTTACAAACATTACGAAACAAATCCAAACGTTTCGCCTTTTTGGCAATTTAAGCCAAACGTTTACAAACGTTTCGAAACAAATCCAAACGTTTCATCTTTTGACCCCAACTGTTTACAAAGGTTATGAAACAAGTCCAAATGTTTCACCTATTTATCAATCAAAGCCAAACGATTGCAAACGTTACGAAATTTCAAAAGTTTCACCTTTTTAGCGATTTGAGCCAAACGTTTACAAATGTTACGAAAGAAATCAAAACGTTTCACGTTTTTAGCGATATAAGCCAAACTTTTACAAACGTTACGAAACACATCCAAACGTTTCGCATTTTTAGCAATTTTAGCCAAATATTTACAAACGCTATGAAATAAATCCAAACGGTTCGTCTTTATAGCGATTTAAGCCAAACATTTACAAAAGTTACGAATTAAAACCAAACGTTTAAAACGTTACGAAACAAATCCAAATGTTTCACCTTTTAGCGATCTAAGACTAATGTTAACAAACATTACGAAACAAATCCAAACGTTTCACCTTTTTAGCGATTTAAGGCAAATGTTTACAAAGGTTATGAAACAAATCCAAATGTTTAACCTTTTTAGCAATTTAAGCCAAACGTTTACAAATGCTAAGAAATTTCAAACCTTCCCCCTTTTTAACGATTTGAGCTAAACGTTTACAAACATTACGAAACAAATCCAAACGATTCCCCATTTTTGCAATTTAAGTCAAAAGTTTACAAACGTTACGAAATAAATCCCAAAGTTTCACCTTTTTAGCGATTTAAGCCGAACGTTTACAAACATTACGAAACAAAGCCAAACGTTTAACCTTTTTTGCAATTAAAGCAAAATGTTTTCAAACGTTAGGGAACAAATCCTAACGTTTCAACTATTTAGCGATTTAAGCCAAACGTTTACAAACGTTACGAAACAAATCAAAATGTTTCATATTTTTAGCGATTTAAGCCGAACATTTACAAACGTTACGAAATAAAACCAAATATTTAAATTGTTACGAAACAAATCCAAACATTTCACCTTTTTAGCAATTTAAGCCAAACGTTTAAAAACGCTACGAAACAAATCCAAGCGTTTCACCTTTTTAGAAATTTATGCCAAACGTTTACAAACGTTATGAAATTTCAAATGTTTCACCTTTTTAGCGATTTGAGCCAAACGTTTACAAACGTTACGAAACAAATTCAAACGTTTCACGTTTTTAGAGATATAAGCCAAACGTTTACAAACGTTACGAAACACATCCAAACGTTTTGCCATTTTTGCGATTTAAGCCAAATGTTTACAAACGTTACAAAATAAATCCAAACGTTTGTTCTTTTTAGCGATTTAAGCCAAACGTTTACAAACGTTACGAAACACATCCAAACGTTTAAAACGTTACGAAACAAATTCAAACGTTTCACCTTTTTACCGATCTAAGCCTAACGTTAGCAAATGTTACGAAACAAATCCAAACGTTTCACCTTTTTAGCGATTTAAGCAAAATGTTTACAAAGGTTATGAAACAAAATCCAAACGTTTAACCTTTTTAGCAATTTAAGCCAAACGTTTACAAACGTTACGAAACAAATCCAAGCGTTTCACCTTTTTAGCAATTTAAGCCAAACGTTTACAAATGTTACGAAATTTCAAATGTTTAGCCTTTTTAACGATTTGAGCCAAACGTTTACAAACGTTACGAAAAAAATCCTAATGATTCCCCTTTTTAGCGATTTAAACCAAACGTTTACAAATGTTACGAAACAAAGTCAAACGTTTAAAACGTTACGAAACAAATCCAAACGTTTCACATTTTTAGCAATTTAAGCCAAACCCTTACAAAAGTTACGAAACAAAACAAAGTGTTTCACCTTTTTAGCAATTTAAGCCAAACGTTTACAAACATTACGAAATAAAACCAAACATTTAAATTTTTACGAAACAAATCCAAACGTTTCACCTTTTTAGCAATTTAAGCCAAACGTTTAAAAACGCTACGAAACAAATCCAAGCGTTTCACCTTTTTAGAAATTTAAGCGTAACGTTTACAAACGTTACGAAATTTCAAACGTTTCACCTTTTTAGCGATTTGAGCCAAACGTTTACAAATGTTACGAAACAAATTCAAACGTTTCACGTTTTTAGCGATATAAGCCAAACGTTTACAAACGTTACGAAACACATCCAAACGTTTCGCCATTTTAGCGATTTAAGCCAAATGTTTACAAACGTTATGAAATAAATCCAAACGTTTCGTCTTTTTAGCGATTTAAGCCAAACGTTTACAAACGTTACGAAACACATCCAAACGTTTAAAACGTTACGAAACGAATCCAAACGTTTCACCTTTTTAGCGATCTAAGCCTAACGTTAACAAATGTTACGAAACAAATCCAAAAGTTTCACCTTTTTAGCAATTTAAGCCAAATGTTTACAAAGGATATGAAACAAAATCCAAACGTTTAACCTTTTTAGCAATTTAAGCCAAACGTTTACAAACGTTACGAAACAAATCCAAGCGTTTCACCTTTTTAGCAATTTAAGCCAAACGTTTACAAATGTTACGAAATTTCAAATGTTTTGCCTTTTTAACGATTTGAGCCAAATGTTTACAAACGTTACGAAAAAAATCCAAATGGTTCCCCTTTTTAGCGATTTAAGCCAAACGTTTACAAACGTTACGAAACAAAACCAAACGTTTAAAACGTTACGAAACAAATCCAAACGTTTCACATTTTTAGCAATTTAAGCCAAACCCTTACAAACGTTACGAAACAAAACAAAGTGTTTCACCTTTTTTGCAATTTAAGACAAACGTTTACAAACTTTCCGAAACAAATTCAAGCGTTTCAACTTTTTAGGAATTTAAGCCAAACGTTTACCAACGTTACGAAACAAATCCAAGCATTTTACCTTTTTAGCAATTTAAGCCAAACGTTTACGAACGTTACGAAACAAATCCAAACGTTTCACCTTTTTAGCGATTTAAACCAAACGTTTGCAAAATGTTACGAAACAAATCAAAACGTTTCGCCTTTTTTGCAATTTAGGCCAAACGTTTACAAACGTTTCGAAACAAATCTAAACGTTTCCCCTTTTTAGTGATTTAAGCCGAACGTTTACAAACGTTACGAAACAAATCCGAATGTTTTGCCTTTTTAGCAATTTAAGCTAAACGTTTACAAACGTTTCGAAACAAATCCAAACAATTCACCTTTTAACCCAAACCGTTTACAAAGGTTATGAATCAAATCCAAATGTTTCACCTATTTAGCAATCTAAGCGAAACGTTTACAAACATTACGAAACAAATTCAAGCGTTTCACCGTTTTAGCAATATAAGCCAAACGTTTACAAACATTACGAAACAAATCCAAGCGGTTCACCTTTTAAGAAATTAAAGCCAAAAGTTTACAAATATTACGAAACAAATCCAAACGTTTAACCTTTTTAGCGATTTAAGACAAATGTTTACAAACGTTACACCTTTTTAACAATTTAAGCTGAACATTTACAAACGTTACGAAACAAATCCAAACGTTTCACCTTCTTAGCGATTTAAGCCAAACATTTACAAAATGTTACGAAACAAATCCAAACGTTTCGCCTTTTTCGCAATTTAATCCAAACGTTTACAAATGTTACAAAACAAATCTAAACGTTTAACCTTTTTAGCAATTTAAGACAAATGTTTACAAACGTTTCACCTTTTTAACAATATAAGTCAAACATTTACAAACGTTACGAAACAAATCCAAACGTTTCGCCTTCTTAGCGATTTAAGCCAAACGCTTACAAAATGTTACGAAACAAATCCAAACGTTTCGCCGTTTTAGCAATTTAAGCCAAACGTTTACCAATGTTACGAAACAAATCCAAACGTTTTCCCTTTTTAGCGATTTAAGTCAAAGGTTTACAAAATGTTACGAAAAAAATCAAAACATTTCGCCTTTTTTGCAATTTAGACCAAACGTTTCGAAACAAATCCAAACGTTTCACCTTTTTAGTGACTTAAGCCGAACGTTTACAAACGTTACGAAACAAATCCAAATATTTAGCCTTTTTAGCAATTTAAGCCAAACGTTTACAAACGTTTAGAAACAAATCCAAATGTTTCACCTTTTAACCCACACCGTTTACAAAGGTTATGAAACAAATCAAAATGTTTCACCTATTTAGCAATCTAAGCGAAACGTTTACAAACATTACGAAACAAATCCAAGCGTTTCACCTTTCTAGCAATATAAGCCAACGTTTACAAACATTACGAAACAAATTTAAGCGTTTCACCTTTTGAGAAATTTAAGACAAAAGTTTACAAACGTGACAAAACAAATCCAAACGTTTCACCTTTATAGCGATTTAAGCCAAATGTTTACAAACGTTACGAAACAAATCCAAACGTTTAACCTTTTTAGCGATTTAAGCCAAATGTTTACAAACGTTTCACCTTTTTAACAATTTAAGCCAAACATTTACAAACGTTACGAAACAAATCCAAACATTTCACCTTCTTAGGGATTGAAGCCAAGCGTTCACAAAATGATACAAAAACAAATCCAAACGTTTCACCTTTTTAGCAATTTAAGCCAAACGTTTACAAATGTTTCAAAACAAATTCAAACGTTTCACCTTTTTAGCGATTTAAGCCAAACGTTTACAAACGTTACGAAATGAAACCAAACGTTTAAAACTTACGAAACAAATCCAAACGTTTCACATTTTTAGCGATTTAAGCCAAACCTTTACAAACATCACGAAACAAAACCAAGCGTTTAACCTTTTTACCAATTTAAGCAAAACATTTACAAACGTTACGAAACAAATCTAAACGTTTCATCTTTTTAGCAATTTAAGCCAAACGTTTACAAACGTTACGAAATTTCAAACATTTCACCTTTTTAACGATTTGAGCCAAACGTTTACAAACGTTACGAAAGAAATCCAAACGTTTCACATTTATAGCGATATAAAGAAAACGTTTACAAACATTACGAAATAAATCCAAATGCTTCACCTTTTTAGCGATTTAAGCGAAACGTTATCAAACGTTACGGAACAAATCCAAACGTTTCACCTTTTCAGCAATTTAAGCCAGATGTTTACAAACGTTATGAAACAAATCCAAACGTTTAATATTTGTACCGATTTAAGCCAAACGTTTACTTACTTTACGAAACAAATCCAAATGTTTAACCTTTTTAGCGATTTAAGCCAAACGTTTACAAAGGTTACGAAACAAATCCAAACGTGTCACCTTTTTAGCAATTTAAGCAAAACGTTTACAAACATTGCGAAACAAATCCAAACATTTCCCCTTTTTAGCGATTTAAGCAAAACATTTAGAAAGGTTACGAAACAAATCCAAACGTTTCACATTTTTAGCGATTTAAGCAAAACCCTTACAAACGTTACTAAACAAAACCAATCGTTTCACCTTTTTAGCAATTTAAGCCAAACGTTTACAAACCTTATGAAACAAATCCAAGCGTATAACCTTTTTAGCAATTTAAGCCAAACGTTTACAAACTTTCGGAAACAAATTCAAGCGTTTCACCTTTTTAGCAATTTATGCCAAACGTTTACAAAAGTTACGAAACAAATTCAAGCGTTTCACCTTTATAGCAATTTACGCCAAACGTTTACAAACGTTACGAAACAAATCCAAACGTTTCACCTTTTTAGCAATTTAAGCCAAACGTTTACAAAATATTACGAAACAAATCCAAATAGTTCACCTTTTTAGCAATTTAGGCCAAACGTTTACAAAATATTACGAAACAAATCCAAACATTTGACCTTTTTAGCGATTTAAGTCGAACGTTATAAACGTTACGAAACAAATCCAAACGTTTCGCCTTTTTGGAAATTTAAGCCAAACGTTTACAAACGTTTCGAAACAAATCCAAACGTTTCATCTTTTAACCCCAACCGTTTACAAAGGTTATGAAACAAGTCCAAATGTTTCACCTATTTATAAATCAAAGTTAAACGATTGGAAACGTTACGAAATTTCAAAAGTTTCACCTTTTTAGCAATTTGAGCCAAACGTTTACAAACGTTACGAAAGAAATCCAAACGTTTCACGTTTTAAGCGATATAAACCAAACGTTTACAAAAGTTACGAAACACAGCCAAACGTTTCGCATTTTTAGCATTTTTAGCCAAATGTTTACAAACGTTATGAAATAAATCCAAACGGTTCGTCTTTTTAGCGATTTAAGTCAAACATTTACAAAAGTTACGAATTAAAACCAAACGTTTAAAACGTTACGAAACAAATCCAAATGTTTCACCTTTTTAGCGATCTAAGCCTAATGTTAACAAACATTATGAAACAAATCCAAACGTTTCACCTTTTTAGCGATTTAAGCCAAATGTTTACAAAGGTTATGAAACAAATCCAAATGTTTAACCTTTTTAGCAATTTAAGCCAAACGTTTACAAATGCTACGAAATTTCAAACGTTTCCCCTTTTTAATGATTTGAGCCAAACGTTTACAAACATTACAAAACAAATCCAAACGATTCCCCATTTTGGCAATTTAAGTCAAACGTTTACAAACATTACGAAACAAATCCCAAAGTTTCACCTTTTTACCGATTTAAGCCGAACGTTTACAAA
Source organism: Mercurialis annua (assembly GCF_937616625.2). Lineage (NCBI taxonomy): Eukaryota > Viridiplantae > Streptophyta > Magnoliopsida > Malpighiales > Euphorbiaceae > Mercurialis > Mercurialis annua. The sequence goes on from NC_065572.1 coordinate 43,168,209, forward strand.
CATTACGAAACAAAGCCAAACGTTTAACCTTATTTGCAATTAAAGCAAAATGTTTTCAAACGTTAGGGAACAAATCTTAACGTTTCAACTATTTAGCGATTTAAGCGAAACGTTTACAAACGTTACGAAACAAATCAAAACGTTTCATATTTTTAGCGATTTAAGCCGAACATTTACAAATGTTACGAAATAAAACCAAACATTTAAATTGTTACGAAACAAATCCAAACGATTCCGCTTTTTAGCAATTTAAGCCAAACGTTTAAAAACGCTACGAAACAAATCCAAGCCTTTCACCTTTTTAGAAATTTAAGCCAAACGTTTACAAACGTTACGAAATTTCAAATGTTTCACCTATTTAGCGATTTGAGCCAAACGTTTACAAACGTTACGAAACAAATTCAAACGTTTCACGTTTTTAGCGATATAAGCCAAACGTTTACAAACGTTACGAAACACATCCAAACATTTCGCCATTTTTGCAATTTAAGCCAAATGTTTACAAACGTAACAAAATAAATCCAAACGTTTGTTCTTTTTAGCGATTTAAGCCAAACGTTTACAAACGTTACGAAACACATCCAAACGTTTAAAACGTTACGAAACAAATTCAAACGTTTCACCTTTTTAGCGATCTAAGCCTAACGTTAACAAATGTTACGAAACAAATCCAAACGTTTCACCTTTTTAGCGATTTAAGCAAAATGTTTACAAAGGTTATGAAACAAAATCCAAATGTTTAACCTTTTTCGCAATTTAAGCCAAACGTTTACAAACGTTACGAAAAAAATCCAAGCGTTTCACCTTTTTGGCAATTTAAGCCAAACGTTTACAAATGTTACGAAATTTCAAATGTTTTACCTTTTTAACGATTTGAGCCAAACGTTTACAAACGTTACGAAAAAAATCCAAAGGATTCCCCTTTTTAGCGATTTAAGCCAAACGTTTACAAACGTTACGAAACAAAACCAAATGTTTAAAACGTTAAGAAACAAATCCAAACATTTCACATTTTTAGCAATTTAAGCCAAACCCTTACAAACGTTACGAAACAAAACAAAGTGTTTCACCTTTTTAGCAATTTAAGCCAAACGTTTACAAACGTTACGAAATAAAACCAAACATTTAAATTGTTACGAAACAAATCCAAACGTTTCACTTTTTTTAGCAATTTAAGTCAAACATTTAAAAACGCTACGAAACAAATCCAAGCGTTCCACCTTTTTAGAAATTTAAGCGTAACGTTTACAAACGTTACGAAATTTGAAACGTTTCACCTTTTTAGCGATTTGAGCCAAACGTTTACAAACGTTACGAAACAAATTCAAACGTTTCACGTTTTTAGCGATATAAGCCAAACATTTACAAACGTTACGAAACAAATCCAAAATGTTTCGCCATTTAAGCGATTTAAGCCAAATGTTTACAAACGTTACGAAATAAATCCAAACGTTTCGTCTTTTTAGCGATTTAAGCCAAACGTTTACAAACGTTACGAAACACATCAAAACGTTTAAAACGTTACGAAATGAATCCAAACGTTTCACCTTTTTAGCGATCTAAGCCTAACGTTAACAAATGTTACGAAACAAATCCAAACGTTTCACCTTTTTAGCGATTTAAGCCAAATGTTTACAAAGGTTATGAAACAAAATCCAAACGTTTAACCTTTTTAGCAATTTAAGCCAAACGTTTACAAACGTTACGAAACAAATCCAAGCGTTTCACCTTTTTAGCAATTTAAGCCAAACGTTTACAAATGTTACGAAATTTCAAATGTTTTGCCTTTTTAACGATTTGAGCCAAACGTTTACAAATGTTACGAAAAAAGTCCAAATAATTCCCCTTTTTAGCGATTTAAGCCAAACGTTTACAAACGTTACGAAACAAAACCAAACTTTTAAAATGTTACGAAACAAATCCAAACGTTTCACATTTTTAGCAATTTAAGCCAAACCCTTACAAACGTTACGAAACAAAACAAAGTGTTTCACCTTTTTTGCAATTTAAGACAAATGTTTACAAACTTTCCGGAAAAAATTCCAACGTTTCACCTATTTAGGAATTTAAGCCAAATGTTTACCAATGTTACGAAACAAATCCAAGCCTTTCACCTTTTTAGCAATTTAAGCCAAACGTTTACGAACGTTACGAAAAAAATCCAAACGTTTCACCTTTTTTAGCGATTTAAACCAAACGTTTGCAAAATGTTACGAAACAAATCAAAACGTTTCGCCTTTTTTGCAATTTAGGCCAAACGTTTACAAACGTTTCGAAACAAATCTAAATGTTTCACCTTTTTAGTGATTTAAGCCGAACGTTTACAAACGTTACGAAACAAATCCGAATGTTTTGCCTTTTTAGCAATTTAAGCCAAACGTTTACAAACGTTTCGAAACAAATCCAAACAATTCACCTTTTAACCAAACCGTTTACAAAGGTTATGAAACAAATCCAAATAATTCACCTATTTAGCAATCTAAGCGAAACGTTTACAAACATTACGAAACAAATTCAAGCGTTTCACCGTTTTAGCAATATAAGCCAAACGTTTACAAACATTACGAAACAAATCCAAGCGTTTCACCTTTTGAGAAATTTAAGCCAAAAGTTTACAAACATTACGAAACAAATTCAAACGTTTAACCTTTTTAGCGATTTAAGACAACTGTTTACAAACGTTACACCTTTTTAACAATTTAAGTCGAACATTTACAAACGTTACGAAACAAATCCAAACGTTTCACCTTCTTAGCGATTTAAGCCAAACATTTACAAAATGTTACGAAACAAATCCAAACGTTTCGCATTTTTAGCAATTTAAGCCAAACGTTTACAAATGTTATAAAACAAATCTAAACGTTTATCCTTTTTAGCAATTTAAGACAAATAATTACAAACGTTTCACCTTTTTAACAATATAAGTCAAAATATTTACAAACGTTACGAAACAAATCCAAACGTTTCGCCTTCTTAGCGATTTAAGCCAAACGCTTACAAAATGTTACGAAACAAATCCAAACGTTTCGCCTTTTTAGCAATTTAAGCCAAACATTACCAATGTTACGAAACAAATCCAAACGTTTTCCCTTTTTAGCGATTTAAGTCAAAGGTTTACAAAATGTTACGAAAAAAATCAAAACGTTTCGCCTTTTTTGCAATTTAGACCAAACGTTTCGAAACAAATCCAAACGTTTCACCTTTTTAGTAACTTAAGCCGAACGTTTACAAACGTTACGAAACAAATCCAAATATTTCGCCTTTTTAGCAATTTAAGCCAAACGTTTACAAACGTTTAGAAACAAATCCAAACGTTCCACCTTTTAACCCAAACCGTTTACAAAGGTTATGAAACAAATCAAAATGTTTCACCTATTTAGCAATCTAAGCGAAACGTTTACAAACATTACGAAACAAATCCAAGCGTTTCACCTTTCTAGCAATATAAGCCAACATTTACAAACATTACGAAACAAATTTAAGCGTTTCACCTTTTGAGAAATTTAAGCCAAAAGTTTACAAACGTGACGAAACAAATCCAAACGTTTCACCTTTATAGCGATTTAAGCCAAATGTTTACAAACGCTATGAAACAAATCCAAACGTTTAACCTTTTTAGCGATTTAACCCAAATGTTTACAAACGTTTCACCTTTTTAACAATTTAAGCCAAACATTTACAAACGTTACGAAACAAATCCAAACGTTTCACCTTCTTAGCGATTGAAGCCAAACGTTCACAAAATGATACGAAACAAATCCAAACGTTTCGCCTTTTTAGCAATTTAAGTCAAACGTTTACAAATGTTTCAAAACAAATTCAAACGTTTCACCTTTTTAGCGATTTAAGCCAAACGGTTACAAACGTTACGAAATGAAACCAATCGTTTAAAACTTACGAAACAAATCCAAACGTTTCACATTTTTAGCGATTTAAGCCAAACCTTTACAAACATCACGAAACAAAACCAAGCGTTTAACCTTTTTACCAATTTAAGCAAAACATTTACAAACGTTAAGAAACAAATCTAAACGTTTCACCTTTTTAGCAATTTAAGCCAAATGTTTACAAACGTTACGAAATTTCAAACGTTTCACCTTTTTAACGATTTGAGCCAAACGTTTACAAACGTTACGAAAGAAATCCAAACGTTTCACATTTTTCGCGATATAAAGAAAACGTTTACAAATATTACAAAATAAATCCAAATGCTTCACCTTTTTAGCGATTTAAGCGAAACGTTTTCAAATGTTACGGAACAAATCCAAACATTTCACCTTTTCAGCAATTTAAGCCAGATGTTTACAAACGTTATGAAACAAATCCAAACGTTTAATATTTTTACCGATTTAAGCCAGACGTTTACAAACGTTACGAAAAAAATCCAAATGTTTAACCTTTTTAGCGATTTAAGCCAAACGTTTACAAAGGTTACAAAACAAATCCAAACGTGTCACCTTTTTAGCAATTTAAGCAAAACCTTTACAAACGTTGCGAAACAAATCCAAACATTTCCCCTTTTTAGCGATTTAAGCCAAACTTTTAGAAAGGTTACGAAATAAATCCAAACGTGTCACCTTTTTAGCAATTTAAACAAAACGTTTACAAACGTTGCGAAACAAATCCAAACATTTCACCTTTTTAGCGATTTAAGCCAAACATTTACAAACGTTACGAAACAAATACAAACGCTTCACATTTTTAGCGAAATAAGTCAAACATTTACAAACGTTACGAAATAAAACCAAAGATTTAAATTATTACGAAACAAATATAAACGTTTCACCTTTTTAGCATTTTAAGCCAAACGTTTAAAAACATTATGAAACAAATCCAAGCGATTCACCTTTTTAGAAATAGAAGCCAAACGTTTATAAACGTTACGACATTTGACACGTTTTACCTTTTTAGCGATTTGAGCCAAACGTTTACAAACGTTACGAAAGAAATCAAAACGTTTCACGATTTTAGCGATATATTCCAAACCTTTACAAACGATACGAAACAAATCCAAACATTTCCTCTTTTTAGCAATTTAAGCCAAACGTTTAAAAACGTTACGAAACAAATGCATGCGTTTCCCCATTTTAACTATTTAAGCCAAACATTTACAAGCGATACGAAACAAATCCAAATGTTTCACCTTTTTTGCGATTGAAGCCAAACGTTTACAAACATTACGAAACAAATCCAAACGTTTCACCTTTTTAGCGATTTAAACCACACATTTACAAACGTTATGAAATAAATACAAACGTTTTACATTTTTAGCAATATAAGCCGAACATTTACAAACCATACGTAACAAACCAAAACATTAAAATTTTTACGAAACAAATCCCAACGTTTCACCTTTTTAGCAATTTAAGCTAAACGTTTAAAAACGTTATGAAACAAATCCAAGCGTTTCACCTTTTTAGCAATTTAAGCCAATAGTTTCCAAACGTTATGAAACAAGCCCAAGCGTTTCACCTTTTTAGCAAATTAAGGCAAACGTTTATAAATGTTCCAAAACAAATTCAAGCATTTCACCTTTTTAGCAATTTAAGCCAAACGTTTACACACATTACGAAACAAATCTTAGCGTTTTACCTTTTTAGCAATTTAAGCCAAACGTTTCCAAACGTTACGAAACAAATCCAAATGTTTCACCTTCTTAGCGATTTAAGCCGAACGTTTACAAACGTTACGAAACAAAACCAAATATTTCACCCTTTTAGACATATAAGCCAAACGTTTACAAATGTTATGAAACAAATCCAAAAATTTCCCCATTTTAGCGATTTAAGCCAAACGTTTAAAACGTTATCAAACAAATCCAAACATTTCACCTTTATAGAAATTTATTCCAAACGTTTACAAACGATACGAAAAAAATCCAAACGTTTCACCTTTTTAGCGATTAAAGCCTAACGTTAACAAACGTTACGAAAAAAATCCAAACGGTTCACCTTTTTAGCTATTTAAGTCAAACGATAACAAAGGTTACGAAACAAATCCACAAGTTTAACCTTTTTAGCAATTTAGGCCAAACCTTTACAAACGTTACGAAACAAATCCAACTGTTTCACAATTTTAGCAATTTAAGCCAATCGTTTACAAACTTTACGAAACAAATCCTAACATTTTATATTTTTAGCGATAGTGCCAAATGGTTACAAACGTTACGAAACAAATCCAAACGTTTCATCTTTTTAGCGATTTATGCCAAACGTTGACAAAGGTTACGAAACAAAACCAAACGTTTCACCTTTTTAACGATTTAAGCCAAACATTTACAACACAAATCGAAAAATTTCACATTTTTAGCGATTTAAGCTAAACATTTACAAACATTACGAAACAAATCCAAAAGTTTCACCTTTTTAGCGATTTAAGCCAAACGTTTACAAGCATTACGAAATAAATCCAAGCGTTTCACCTTTTTAGCAATTTAGAGTTGTGATGGGAATTTCGGTTCTTGGTGTGAGTCGTGGCTGTCAGCTTTCAGTGAGGAGGATTCTGCCTTAGCTGATTTTGTGTGCTGGAATGTGTGGTTGAATAGAAACAACACAGTGTTGAAGAAGGAGAAGGGTAATCCAGTGACTATTGTGTCAGCAGCGGGGTTCCAGCAAGCTTCTTGGCAAGCTGCAAATAGCAACTCCGGCGAACTTCGTATGGCAGCAGTTCGCAGGGATGAGGGAGGCGTCATTTGGTCCGTTCTAGATAATGGGAGATTGAAAGTGAATGTCGAGATTGGAAAGGGAGTATTGTTCAAGCGAGGCAAGTTAATTTGCTTGGTTCGTATTCTGCTCGTCATGCTGAAATCATGGGGACTCGCGAGGCTTTGAGTTGGTTGAAGGGTGTAGATGATATGGTGATTGAGTCAGACGCAATGAATGTGATTTTAGAGCTACGTAATCCCGACTTAGTCGAGAAGGATATGCTGTTAGTTGATTGTTTGGTCCTAGCTAGGCAGTTTCATAATGTTTCTTTTGCTTTCGTGAGGCGATCTGCGAATCAGGCTGCGCATTTGTTAGCGCAAAATGCCCGGTACTTGTCAGGTCATCAAGAGTGGTTTTATCACTTTCCTGAGTTTCTCACAAATGTAACTGCCTCTGATTTGATTCAATGAAATCATTTTTACCATAAAAAAAGACAAACTTTTACAAACGTTCCGAAATAAATCCAAGCGTTTTGCCTTTTTAGTAATTAAAGCCAAACGTTTACAAACGTTATGAAACAAATCCAAGTGTTTCACCTTTTTACCAATTTAAGTGTAATACCCCGTGTTTTCAAACTTGATTTGTCACTTTGGTTATCCGTTACAAATTGGTTGTTTTCTTGCATTCGTTGTTATTTTGCATTTCAACATTTTTCTTGTTATGTTTCGAACTTGATTCTGAATGATTATATGTTAGAAGTAACACTTGTGATACCTTGGTTGTGTCTTTTTGAGTGTCTTATATGTATCCCATGATCTCGTATGTGTTTGATATTGATTCGATTTATTTTCAGGTATATATCAAAACAGCATTCGCATGTTTTCCAGAACTGCCCTGTTTTAGTAAAACGTTGATATTTCCCAATTGAAATGTCAGATCACGCCCATTTTTTGATATGTTGTTCATAAGAGTATTTTCTAGCATGAGTAAAATTTTCAAGTTGTTTGGATTCTTCTAACTCTCAAAATGATAATTAAACTGTGGTTTTTATCAAAGCCCATGTAAAACCCGCATAAGTCTATAAATAGACCCTTATTTTCATGTGAGCAGCCTCCTTTTCTTTTCCACAAATGCTAAAACGAATATCTTCATAGAAAATACACATTTATTTTGTTCTAACAAGTTCGGATGTGATTCATTACGCTAAGAACTTGATTTTTCATCATACTTGCAAGATCTACGCGATTTCTACGTTGTGTTCTTTATTGGTGGCTTGTAGATCCAATTGATTTCGGTCCAGCCCTTTGATCCTTGGGTTAATACATCAATTATAATCTTGTTCATCATTCTTAGGTAATGATTTTACTCCTAATTGATTTATGGATTCGTTGTTGTGTGATTTTGCCTAGAAATGCATAATATAGGATTTTGATGGATTGAATTGTTGTTATTGATATGCTATGTTTAAGCTACCGAACTTATATGATTAAATGATGGGTTTTACATATATAATCTGATGTTATAAGTTTTGGAGAGAATTTGGCATGATTCAATAACGAATTGGTGTAATTAAACAATGATTAGGCGATTTCTAGACTTGTGCGAATTGGATTCGTTTAATGAATTATTTAAATGGTTGAATCAAAATTTATTGATTATTAGGTGTTCTTATATAAATATCTACTGAAATAAAAAGTTTTTATTTGTAAATGAGAATCGAAATTGGTTTGGTTTGTAAAAATTCTATGATTTGCGAAAATGGCGATTTTAAGGAAATTGAACGTTACGAATACAATATGATTTTCAAATTCTATACCTACTGATATAATATATTCTAAGTGATGTTTTAAAGGTTTTAAATCAGTAGTAACATACTTTGTTTCATCGATTGTTGGTTTTGAATCGTTTGGCTAGTTTAGGCAATTTTCGGCAAAATTGCCATACTTGATTATTTGAGTGCTTTGGCTTAATTTTGATTTAAACCAAGTTATTAAAGGCTGAAAAATATGTTTTGAAAATGATTTGAACTTATAAAAGATGTTAGTTTACCTTGAATTGTCTTGATAATCGATGATTGTCTAAGCATTTGAGTTGTGGATATTCTTACAGGATTTTAAGGCTATTTTAAGTATATACTTCAGATGCGAGTTTAGTTAATTTAAAATGATTGAAATCATGTTTAGTTACAGTTAAGGTGTTTTATTTGAGATGTATGAACTTCGGGTGAAAGTGGCCAAGTGTTGGCAATATTGTTGTATTTTGTTGATATGAGTTTGACTTGTGTTGGGTTAAGCTTATAGTGAGTTTCTTTGTTTTCAAATACATTGGTTTGGTTTTAAAGGATTTAACTTTGGATTTTACTCTGGCTGGGTCGGGTTACATGTCACGACCCAAATTATTGAGCCGAGACCGGCGCTAGGGAATGGGAGTGGTAGCTCCGAAACCCGTAGCAAGCCTAAAACCACTCTAACTTTTTCGCGGAAACGCAAACACAACTATCCTATAGACATATAATAAGAAAGACACGTTTACAATCATAACATAACATCATATATAGACACATCATCGATACAATCATAGTGGGCATTTCACTTCCGTAACTGGTACGTACTAGCCCATCTATCGATCAATACAAAAACTGACAACCAAAAGACGTCACATCAAACAAACATTAAACACGTACACAACCTATAAGACCTAACTATACTAGGCTAAGACTCGTCACACGTATACTACTGCAGCACCAAGGGGACTTGTACCCAGCACACCAAAAATGGTCTGTCTGATCCGACTCTATACACCTGAAAAACATCAATGTGAGGGGTCAGTATTTGGGGAAATACTGAGTGAGAAAACACATTACTAGGGTATTATAGAAAATAACATCGCATTTAAAACAAAACACATATATACAAACATATTATACTTCAAGCATTTGATCCGATCGAAACCCTAATATCTTAGTATGCATAATGAACATTATCACAACATCTAACGATCGATCGATATGAGTCCGGGATAGTTCAACCAGCCGACTCGCAGATACAGGCCCCGGGATAGTTCAACCAGATAGGCTCTGTATCGCATGCACAAACAAGTATGATATACGACCCATGAAATCTCTATCTATGACTTACCCGGACGCTGGTGATCACACAGCCTATTGACACCCAATAGGTAGCTTGTTTCCCCCGGATCATATACTAGTTTTCACAATCTATATATATTTGATAATACGATGTACAAATTCATTTCTATCGATAAAAAACTATAGCATGCGATGTAGTTTAATATTATATCTATAATATAAAAACTATCTATTGCGTAATAATACTCAAAGTAAAGTTTAACTCACAACGATCGCTATTCCTTATATCCAAACGTAAGCTCCACACGTCATTCACTCTTTTAACTCTTCCAGCTCGTCGATCTCGTACCTCGTCGATGTATCCACTTCCTATTCAAATCATACGTACGTTTAATTCATAAACGTAGGCTTAATATCAAAACTCTAAGTTATAAACTTAGGTTAATATAATCGTAGTTTTCAGGACAATGCGCAGGTGCTGCCTGCGCACTGACACTGTTTAGTAAAACGACGATCTCTCCCAATTAAACCGTTGGATCGAGCTGAAATTTGACAGACGCGTTCCTAAGAGGCAAATCTATAAACTGACCGTAGGGTTTCTCAATCTGGCAACATTTAGGTAGTGTGCGAACGCACACAATGAGTGTGCGAACGCACACCCCAAAATTCAAGGAGTGTGCGATCGCACACTCAATGTGTGCGAACGCACACCCTTGACAGCCCCCGGAAAAGTCATTTTCCGGGCGCTGCGCCGCTTTCCGGCACTCCCGACATGCTTTCCCTTCATTTTAACATATAACCCAATCCAATTCATATCAAAAACGACTATAGAAACGCAATTACAATTCGTTTAATTCGTTAAAACGAAATAACCCTAAATTACCAATTCTCACAATAAAAACGTCAAGCTTACCTCGATTTGATGCTCGTGGTAGATAGGGAATTGAATTCTTAATCCAACGGCGCGAGAATCACTCGATTCGGACGAGAAACGGCGAAACCGCGGCGGATCGAAATCGTTCGTCAAAAACCATTTCTCTGTTTCTCATTCTCTCGATCCTTCTTCTCTTCTTAACATATATACATATTTGGCTAAAGGTTCACTTTGATCCCTCATTTCTTTTACTCAAACCATTTCTCTATTAAACTTTCTAATTTAACCAAACGGTTAATTATTCACTTAAACTCGAATATCTACGTATTATTTATATCCAAATAAATAATACTACTCCAAATATAACTATTCTCGTCGATAATCTTCTGATTGCTATTCTCGAGGCTAAATTGGCTAATTTGCACTTTGGTCCTTGAACTCTTCAAAATTGACGATTTAGCCCAAAATGAATCCGCGTCCAAATTTTAAAAGGTCTCCGATTGACCTGAAACTTTTACCACCAATACTATAAAACATTTCGCGGACCTTGGCGAAATAATTCCATTTTCGGACTTAACTGGTTAAATTACCACTTTAGTCCCTGAACTCTAGTTTGTAACTTTTCTTGATATTTTTCCTTATTTTCTTATTTTAATCCTCAAACATATACGTCTTACTCCATATTATCTTTTTCTTTAATATCCCATATCTTTATCTTTGCAACTCCGGTCCTTCTCTGCCGGACACGTTGCACTAAACGGCACCTGAACTTACGGGGTATTACATTACACTTGTGTCGCCCGACATGTTGTGTTAATCATATAGTTGATATATGGCTAACACGTTACTCTAGGATTTCTTGGATATCGAAAGGTGTTGTTTGAATTATATTACTCTGGATTGTTTTTAAAACGAGAACTCACCTAAGCTTAATTAGTTATTGTATTGGTTGGATATGTAATGTACTTTGCCTTTGGGCTTACTGTGTTTTGAATGTTGTTCTTTGGTTGTGTTAAGATACAAGTCCTATGTGGTGTCTAGTGCTCTTAGAGTTAGGGATTGTTCGGATTTTAACTTATATATTGTTTTAGACCCATCGACTGATCGTACTTCGGAGTCTACGCAGGGTTAGCTGTTTGCCAAGATTCACGTGGATAGCAAGCAGTGAGTTTGTAGTGCTATTTACCGCTTTATTAAGTACCGCAATGTAGTTTAGTATTATAAATTTTTTTGAACTGTTTTAAGCAATTATGGATCATGATTGAAACAAGCTACTCGATATGCTTGTATCGAGACTGTGTGCACCGGTAAATACTCTGGGATCGGCAGACAAATGTCTTGCTTACGCTGGTATATGACGAGGATATGTTCTCGTCCACTCTGGGTTTATCAGTATGCTATGTCATACTTACGCTGATATCATATCAATACTGCTTTCCATAATCATACTATATTAGTATAAAATGTTTTGATTTAATGGTTTTAAACTTAATAAATGTAAATAGTATTGCGAACTCATCTCAGTATATCTGACCCCGTTGTTTTTCCAAATTTTGCAGGTTTATGATTTGAAAGCTGGTCCACTCCGATTCTTTTGATTCCTCGGAGGTTTTATGTTATTTAAACTAGTTACTGTTTTCGAACTCTTAGACCGCAGTAGAACTAGTTTATATATTACTTTGGTTATTGCACATTGAGATTGTCGGTTTTTCCGATTGTTTATTGTTAGCTTGTTTACTCTGGATTATTTTATTATTATATTTAAGGCATGCTGTTGAGCATTTCAGATATTAAGTTATTTATATTAGATCTGTGATATAAATTGCTACTTTAGGTTGGAGTCTCGGTTGCCCTCGAGCAGTGTTCTGCAGGTTTATATGTTTGATTGTTTTTCGCAAGACTTGCTACGGGTTTCGGTACGACCATACCCATACCCTAGCGCCGGTCAAGATTCATGAAATTGGGCCGTGACATTAAGCCAAACATTTACAGACGTTACGAAACAAATCAAAACGTTTCACCTTTTTAGCGATTAAAGCCGAACGTTTACAAACACTACGAAACAAAACGAAACGTTTCACCTTTTTAGCAATTTAAGCCAAACATTAAAAAACGCTACGAAGCAAATCCAAACGTTACCCAATTTTAGCGATTTAAGCCAAATGTTAAAACGTTACGAAACAAATCCAAACGTTTCACCTTTTTAGCGATTGAAGCCAAACGTTTACAAACGTTACGAAACAAATCCAAACGTTTCACCTTTTAAGCGATTGAAGCCAAATGTTTACTAACGTTATGAAACAAATCCAACCCATTTTCAGCAATGTACGCCAAACGTTTACAAACATTACGAAACAAAAACCAAGCGTTTCACCTTCTTGGCAATTTAAGCCAAACGTTTACAGACGTAACGAAACAAATCCAAGCGTTTCACCTTTTTAGCAATTTAAGCCGAACGTATATAAACGTTGAGAAGCAAAATCAAACGTTTCACCTTTTTAGCTATTTAAGCCAAACGTTTACAATCGCTACGAAACAAATCCAAGCATTTCACCTTTTTAGCAATTTAAGCCAAATGTTTACTAACGTTACGGAACAAAACCAAACGTTTCACAGTTTTAGCGATTTAGGGAAAACATTTACAAACGCTACGAAACAAATCCAAACGTTTCACCTTTTTAGCGATTGAACACAAACGTTTACAAACGTCACGAAACAAATCCAAACGTTTCACCTTTTTAACGATTTAAGCCGAACGTTTACAAACATTACGAAACAAAACCAAAAGTTTCCCCTTTTTAGCGATTTAAGCCAAACGTTTACAAACGTTACAAAACAAAACCAAACGTTTACAATGTTACGAAACAAACATTACAAAATAAATCAAAACGTTTACAAACATTACGAAACTAAACAAAACGTTTCACCTTTTTAGCGATTTAAACCAAACGTTTACTAACGTTACGAAACAAAACCAAATATTTCACCTTTTAAGCGAATTAAGCCAAACGTTTACAAACATTACGAAACAAAACCAAACGTTTAAAACGTTACGAAACAAACGTTACAAAACAAATCCAAACGTTTACAAACTTTACGAAACAAAACCAAACGTCTCACCTTTTTACTGATTGAAGCCAAACGTTTACAAACGTTACGAAACAAAACCAAACGTTTCACCTTTTTAGCGATTTAAGCCATACGTTTACAAACGTTACGACACAAATCTAAATGTATCACCTTTTTAGCAATTTAAGCCAAAGGTTTACAAACGTTACGAAACAAATCCAAGTGTTTCACCTTTTTAGCGATTTAAGCCAAACATTTACAAACGATACGAAACAAAACCAAATGTTTCACCTTTTTAGCGATTTAAGCCAAACGTTTACAAACGTTATGAAACAAACCCAAACGTTTAAAACGTTACGAAACAAATCAAAACGATTAAAAATGTTACAAAAAAACACCAAACGTTTATAAAGGTTACGAAACAAATCCAAACGTTTCACCTTTTTAGCGATTTAAGCCAAACGTTTACAAAGGATACGAAACAAATCCAAACATTTCACCTTTCTAACGATATAAGCCAAACGTTTACAAACTTTACGAAACAAATCCAAGCGTTTCAACTTTTTACCAATTTAAGCTAAACGTTTTACAAACGTTAAACAAATCCAATCGTTTCACATTCTTAGAAATTTAAACCAAACATTTAAAACGTTACGAAAAAAATCCAAAAGTTTCACATTTTTAGCAATTTAAGGGAAACTTTTACAAACGTTATAAAACAAATCCAGACATTTCACCTTTTTAGCGATTTAAGCCGAACGTTTACAAACGTTACGAAACAAAACCAAACGTTTCACCGTTTTTGCGATTTAAGCGAAACGTTTTCAAACGTTACGGAACAAATACAAACGTTTTACCCTTTTTGGCGATTTAAGCCAAACGTTTACAAATGTTAAGAAACAAATCCAAACGTTTCACCTTTTTAGCGATTTAAGCCAAACGTTTACAAATGATAAGAAACAAATACAAACAATTTACCGTTTTAGCGATTTAAACCAATCGTTTACAAAGGTTATGAAACAGATCCAAACATTTCACCTTTTTAGCGATTTAAGCCAAACATTTACAAATTTTACGAAACAAATACAAACGTTTCACATTTTTAGCGAATTAAGTCAAACATTTACAAACGTTACGAAATAAAACCAAAGATTTAAATTATTACGAAACAAATATAAACGTTTCACCTTTTTAGCATTTTAAGCCAAACGTTTAAAAACATTATGAAACAAATCCAAGCGATTCACCTTTTTAGAAATAGAAGCCAAACGTTTATAAACGTTACGACATTTGAAACGTTTCACCTTTTTAGCGATTTGAGCCAAACGTTTAGAAACGTTATGAAAGAAATCAAAACGTTTCACGATTTTAGCGATATATTCCAAACCTTTACAAACGATACGAAACAAATCCAAACATTTCCTCTTTTTAGCAATTTAAGCCAAACGTTTAAAAACGTTACGAAACAAATGCATGCGTTTCCCCATTTTAACTATTTAAGCCAAACATTTACAAGCGATACGAAACAAATCCAAATGTTTCACCTTTTTTGCGATTGAAGCCAAACGTTTACAAACATTACGAAACAAATCCAAACGTTTCACCTTTTTAGCGATTTAAACCACACATTTACAAACGTCATGAAATAAATACAAACGTTTCACATTTTTAGCAATATAAGCCGAACATTTACAAACTATACGTAACAAACCAAAACATTAAAATTGTTACGAAACAAATCCCAACGTTTCACCTTTTTAGCAATTTAAGCTAAACGTTTAAAAACGTTATGAAACAAATCCAAGCGTTTCACCTTTTTAGCAATTTAAGCCAATAGTTTCCAAACGTTATGAAACAAGTCCAAGCGTTTCACGTTTTTAGCAAATTAAGGCAAACGTTTATAAATGTTCCAAAACAAATTCAAGCATTTCACCTTTTTAGCAATTTAAGCCAAACGTTTACAAACATTACGAAACAAATCTTAGCGTTTTACCTTTTTAGCAATTTAAACCAAACGTTTCCAAACGTTACGAAACAAATCCAAATGTTTCACCTTTTTAGCGATTTAAGCCGAACGTTTACAAACGTTACGAAACAAAACCAAATATTTCACCCTTTTAGACATTTAAGCCAAACGTTTACAAATGTAATGAAACAAATCCAAAAATTTCCCCATTTTAGCGATTTAAGCCAAACGTTTAAAACGTTACCAAACAAATCCAAACATTTCACCTTTATAGAAATTTATGCCAAATGTTTACAAACGATACGAAAAAAATCCAAACGTTTCACCTTTTTAGCGATTAAAGCCTAACGTTAACAAACGTTACGAAAAAAATCCAAACGGTTCACCTTTTTAGCTATTTAAGTCAAACGATAACAAAGGTTACGAAACAAATCCAAAAGTTTAACCTTTTTAGCAATTTAGGCCAAACCTTTACAAACGTTACGAAACAAATCCAACTGTATCACAATTTTAGCAATTTAAGCCAAACGTTTACAAACTTTACGAAACAAATCCTAACGTTTTATCTTTTTAGCGATAGTGCCAAATGGTTACAAACGTTACGAAACAAATCCAAACGTTTCATCTTTTTAGCGATTTATGCCAAACGTTGACAAACGTTACGAAACAAAACCAAACGTTTCACCTTTTTAACGATTTAAGCCAAACATTTACAACACAAATCGAAAAATTTCACATTTTTAGCGATTTAAGCTAAACATTTACAAACATTACGAAACAAATCCAAAAGTTTCACCTTTTTAGAGATTTAAGCCAAACGTTTACAAGAATTACGAAATAAATCCAAGCGTTTCACCTTTTTAGTAATTTAGAGTTGTGATGGGAATTTCGGTTCTTGGTGTGAGTTCGTGGCTGTCAGCTTTCAGTGAGGAGGATTCTGCCTTAGCTGCTTTTGTGTGCTGGAATGTATGGTTGAATAGAAACAACACAGTGTTGAAGAAGGAGAAGGGTAATCCAGTGACTATTGTGTCAGCAGCAGGGTTCCAGCAAGCTTCTTGGCAAGCTGCAAATAGCAACTCCGGCGAACTTCATATGGCAGCAGTTCGCAGGGACGAGGGAGGCGTCATTTGGTCCGTTCTAGATAAGGGGAGATTGAAAGTGAATGTCGACGCTGCCGTGTTTTCAGGTAAGCAGGAGATGGGAGTGGGAATAGTGGTTCGAGATTGGAAAGGGAGTATTGTTCAAGCGAGTCAAGTTAATTTGCTTGGTTCGTATTTTGCTCGTCATGCTGAAATCATGGGGATTCGCGAGGCTTTGAGTTGGTTGAAGGGTGCAGATGATATGGTGATTGAGTCAGACGCAATGAATGTGATTTTAGAGCTACGTAATCCTGACTTAGTCGAGAAGGATATGCTGTTAGTTGATTGTTTGGTCCTAGCTAGGCAGTTTCATAATGTTTCTTTTGCTTTCGTGAGGCGATCTGCGAATCAGGCTGCGCATTTGTTAGCGCAAAATGCCCGGTACTTGTCAGGTCATCAAGAGTGGTTTTATCACTTTCCTAAGTTTCTCACAAATGTAACTGCCTCTGATTTGGTTCAATGAAATCATTTTTACCATAAAAAAAGCCAAAGTTTTACAAAGGTTCCGAAATAAATCCAAGCGTTTTGCCTTTTTAGTAATTAAAGCCAAACATTTACAAACATTATGAAACAAATCCAAGTGTTTCACCTTTTTACCAATTTAAGTGTAATACCCCGTGTTTTCAAACTTGATTTGTCAGTTTGGTTATCCGTTACAAATTGGTTGTTTTCTTGCATTCGTTGTTATATTGCATTTCAACATTTTTCTTGTTATGTTTCGAATTTGATTCTGAATGATTATATGTTAGAAGTAACACTTGTGATACCTTGGTTGTGTCTTTTTGAGTGTCTTATATGTATCCCATGATCTCGTATGTGTTTGATATTGATTCGATTTATTTTCGGGTATATATCAAAACAGCATTCCCATGTTTTCCAGAACTGCCCTATTTTAGTAAAACGTTGATATCTCCCAATTGAAATCTCAGATCACGCCCATTTTTTGATATGTTGTTCATAAGAGTATTTTATAGCAAGAGTAAAATTTTCAAGTTGTTTGGATTCTTCTAACTCTCAAAATGATAATTAAACTGTGGTTTTTATCAAAGCCCATGTAAAACCCGCATAAGTCTATAAATAGACCCTTATTTTCATGTGAGCAGCCCCCTTTTCTTTTCCACAAATCCTAAAACGAATATCTTCATAGAAAATACACATTTATTTTGTTCTAACAAGTTCGGATGTGATTCATTACGCTAAGAACTTGATTTTTCATCATACTTGCAAGATTTACGCGATTTCTACGTTGTGTTCTTTGTTGGTGGCTTGTAGATCCAATTGATTTCGGTCCAGCCCTTGGAACCTTGGGTTAATACATCAATTATAATCTTGTTCATCATTCTTAGGTAATGAATTATTTAAATGGTTGAATCAAAATTCATTGATTATTAGGTGTTCTTATATCAATAGCTACTGAAATAAAAAGTTTTTATTTGTAAATGAGAATCGAAATTGGTTTGGTTTGTAAAAATTCTACGATTTGCGAAAATGGCGATTTTAAGGAAATTGAACGTTACGAATACAATATGATTTTCAAATTCTATACCTACTGATATAATATATTCTAAGTGATGTTTTAAAGGTTTTAAATCAGTAGTAACATACTTTGTTTCATCGATTGTTGGTTTTGAATCGTTTGGCTAGTTTAGGCAATTTTCGGAAAAATTGCCATACTTGATTATTTGAGTGCTTTGGCTTAATTTTGATTTAAACCAAGTTATTAAAGGCTGAAAAATATGTTTTGAAAATGATTTGAACTTATAAAAGATGTTAGTTTACCTTGAATTGTCTTGATAATCGATGATTGTCTAAGCATTTGAGTTGTGGATATTCTTACAGGATTTTAAGGCTATTTTAAATATATACTTCAGATGCGAGTTTAGTTAATTTACAATGATTGAAATCATGTTTAGTTACAGTTAAGGTGTTTTATTTGAGATGTATGAACTTCGGGTGAAAGTGACCAAGTGTTGGCAATATTGTTGTATTTTGTTGATATGAGTTTGACTTGTGTTGGGTTAAGCTTATAGTGAGTTCTTTGTTTTCAAATACATTGGTTTGGTTTTAAAGGATTTAACTTTGGATTTTACTCTGGCTGGGTCGGGTTACACTTGTGTCGCCCGATATGTTGTGTTAATCATATAGTTGATATATGGCTAACACGTTACTCTAGGATTTCTTGGATATCGAAAGGTGTTGTTTGAATTATATTACTCTGGATTGTTATTAAAACGAGAACTCACCTAAGCTTAATTAGTTATTGTATTGGTTGAATATGTAATGTACTTTGCCTTTGGGCTTACTGTGTTTTGAATGTTGTTCTTTGGTTGTGTTAAGATACAAGTCCTATGTGGTGTCTAGTGCTCTTAGAGTTAGGGATTGTTCGGATTTTAACTTATATATTGTTTTAGACCCATCGACTGATCGTACTTCGGAGTCTACGCAGGGCTAGCTGTTTGCCAAGATTCACGTGGATAGCAAGCAGTGAGTTTGTAGTGCTATTTACCGCTTTATTAAGTACCACAATGTATTTTAGTATTATAAATTTTTTTGAACTGTTTTAAGCAATTATGGATCATGATTGAAACAAGCTACTCGATATGCTTGTATCGAGACTGTGTGCACCGGTAAATACTCTGGGATCGGCAGACAAATGTCTTGCTTACGCTGGTATATGACGAGGATATGTTCCCGTCCACTCTGGGTTTATCAGTATGCTATGTCATACTTACGCTGATATCATATCAATACTGCTTTCCATAATCATACTATATTAGTATAAAATGTTTTGATTTAATGGTTTTAAACTTAATAAATGTAAATAGTATTGCGAACTCATCTCAGTATGTCTGACCCCGTTGTTTTTCCAAATTTTGCAGGTTTATGATTTGAAAGCTGGTCCACTCCGATTCTTTTGATTCCTCGGAGGTTTTATGTTATTTAAACTAGTTACTGTTTTCGAACTCTTAGACCGCAGTAGAACTAGTTTATATATTACTTTGGTTATTGCACATTGGGATTGTCGGTTTTTCCGATTGTTTATTGTTAGCTTGTTTACTCTGGATTATTTTATTATTATATTTAAGGCATGCTGTTGAGCATTTCAGATATTAAGTTATTTATATTAGATCTGTGATATAAATTGCTACTTTAGGTTGGAGTCTCGGTTGCCCTCGAGCAGTGTTCTGCAGGTTTATACGTTTGATTGTTTTTCGCAAGACTTGCTACGGGTTTCGGTACGACCATACCCATACCCTAGCGCCGGTCAAGATTCATGAAATTGGGCCGTGACATTAAGCCAAACATTTACAGACGTTACGAAACAAATCAAAACGTTTCACCTTTTTAGCGATTAAAGCCGAACGTTTACAAACACTACGAAACAAAACGAAACGTTTCACCTTTTTAGCAATTTAAGCCAAACATTAAAAAACGCTACGAAGCAAATCCAAACGTTACCCAATTTTAGCGATTTAAGCCAAATGTTAAAACGTTACGAAACAAATCCAAACGTTTCACCTTTTTAGCGATTGAAGCCAAACGTTTACAAACGTTACGAAACAAATCCAAACGTTTCACCTTTTAAGCGATTGAAGCCAAATGTTTACTAACGTTATGAAACAAATCCAACCCATTTTCAGCAATGTACGCCAAACGTTTACAAACATTACGAAACAAAAACCAAGCGTTTCACCTTCTTGGCAATTTAAGCCAAACGTTTACAGACGTAACGAAACAAATCCAAGCGTTTCACCTTTTTAGCAATTTAAGCCGAACGTATATAAACGTTGAGAAGCAAAATCAAACGTTTCACCTTTTTAGCTATTTAAGCCAAACGTTTACAAACGTTACGAAACAAATCCAAGCATTTCACCTTTTTAGCAATTTAAGCCAAATGTTTACTAACGTTACGGAACAAAACCAAACGTTTCACAGTTTTAGCGATTTAGGGAAAACGTTTACAAACGCTACGAAACAAATCCAAACGTTTCACCTTTTTAGCGATTGAACACAAACGTTTACAAACGTCACGAAACAAATCCAAACGTTTCACCTTTTTGGCGATTTAAGCCGAACGTTTACAAACATTACGAAACAAAACCAAAAGTTTCCCCTTTTTAGCGATTTAAGCCAAACGTTTACAAACGTTACAAAACAAAACCAAACGTTTACAATGTTACGAAACAAACATTACAAAATAAATCAAAACGTTTACAAACATTACGAAACTAAACAAAGCGTTTCACCTTTTTAGCGATTTAAACCAAACGTTTACTAACGTTACGAAACAAAACCAAATATTTCACCTTTTAAGCGAATTAAGCCAAACGTTTACAAACATTACGCAACAAAACCAAACGTTTAAAACGTTACGAAACAAACGTTACAAAACAAATCCAAACGTTTACAAACGTTACGAAACAAAACCAAACGTCTCACCTTTTTACTGATTGAAGCCAAACGTTTACAAACGTTACGAAACAAAACCAAACGTTTCACCTTTTTAGCGATTTAAGTCATACGTTTACAAACGTTACGACACAAATCTAAATGTATCACCTTTTTAGCAATTTATGCCAAACGTTTACAAACGTTACGAAACAAATCCAAGTGTTTCACCTTTTTAGCGATTTAAGCCAAACATTTACAAACGATACGAAACAAAACCAAATGTTTCACCTTTTTAGCGATTTAAGCCAAACGTTTACAAACGTTATGAAACAAAACCAAACGTTTAAAACGTTACAAACAAATCAAAACGATTAAAAATGTTACAAAAAAACACCAAACGTTTATAAAGGTTACGAAACAAATCCAAACGTTTCACCTTTTTAGCGATTTAAGCCAAACGTTTACAAAGGATACGAAACAAATCCAAACATTTCACCTTTCTAACGATATAAGCCAAACGTTTACAAACTTTACGAAACAAATCCAAGCGTTTCAACTTTTTACCAATTTAAGCTAAACGTTTTACAAACGTTAAACAAATCCAATCGTTTCACATTCTTAGAAATTTAAACAAAACATTTAAAACGTTACGAAAAAAATCCAAAAGTTTCACATTTTTAGCAATTTAAGGGAAACTTTTACAAACGTTATAAAACAAATCCAGACATTTCACCTTTTTAGCGATTTAAGCCGAACGTTTACAAACGTTACGAAACAAAACCAAACGTTTCACCGTTTTTGCGATTTAAGCAAAACGTTTTCAAACGTTACGGAACAAATACAAACGTTTTACCCTTTTTGGCGATTTAAGCCAAACGTTTACAAATGTTAAGAAACAAATCCAAACGTTTCACCTTTTTAGCGATTTAAGCCAAACGTTTACAAATGTTTAGAAACAAATACAAACAATTTACTGTTTTAGCGATTTAAACCAATCGTTTACAAAGGTTATGAAACAAATCCAAACATTTCACCTTTTTAGCGATTTAAGCCAAACATTTACAAACGTTACGAAACAAATACAAACGTTTCACATTTTTAGCGAATTAAGTCAAACATTTACAAACGTTACGAAATAAAACCAAAGATTTAAATTATTACGAAACAAATATAAATGTTTCACCTTTTTAGCATTTTAAGCCAAACGTTTAAAAACATTATGAAACAAATCCAAGCGATTCACCTTTTTAGAAATAGAAGCCAAACGTTTATAAACGTTACGACATTTGAAACGTTTCACCTTTTTAGCGATTTGAGCCAAACGTTTAGAAACGTTACGAAAGAAATCAAAACGTTTCACGATTTTAGCGATATATTCCAAACCTTTACAAACGAAACGAAACAAATCCAAACATTTCCTCTTTTTAGCAATTTAAGCCAAACGTTTAAAAACGTTACGAAACAAATGCATGCGTTTCCCCATTTTAACTATTAAAGCCAAACATTTACAAGGGATACGAAACAAATCCAAATGTTTCACCTTTTTTGCGATTGAAGCCAAACGTTTACAAACATTACGAAACAAATCCAAACGTTTCACCTTTTTAGCGATTTAAACCACACATTTACAAACGTTATGAAATAAATACAAACGTTTCACATTTTTAGCAATATAAGCCGAACATTTACAAACTATACGTAACAAACCAAAACATTAAAATTGTTACGAAAAAAATCCCAACGTTTCACCTTTTTAGCAATTTAAGCTAAACGTTTAAAAACGTTATGAAACAAATCCAAGCGTTTCACCTTTTTAGCAATTTAAGCCAATAGTTTCCAAACGTTATGAAACAAGTCCAAGCGTTTCACCTTTTTAGCAAATTAAGGCAAACGTTTATAAATGTTCCAAAACAAATTCAAGCATTTCACCTTTTTAGCAATTTAAGCCAAACGTTTACAAACATTACGAAACAAATCTTAGCGTTTTACCTTTTTAGCAATTTAAGCAAAACGTTTCCAAACGTTACGAAACAAATCCAAATGTTTCACCTTTTTAGCGATTTAAGCCGAACGTTTACAAACGTTACGAAACAAAACCAAATATTTCACCCTTTTAGACATTTAAGCCAAACGTTTACAAATGTTATGAAACAAATCCAAAAATTTCCCCATTTTAGCGATTTAAGCCAAACGTTTAAAACGTTACCAAACAAATCCAAACATTTCACCTTTATAGAAATTTATGCCAAACGTTTACAAACGATACGAAAAAAATCCAAACGTTTCACCTTTTTAGCGATTAAAGCCTAACGTTAACAAACGTTACGAAAAAAATCCAAACGGTTCACCTTTTTAGCTATTTAAGTCAAACGATAACAAAGGTTACGAAACAAATCCAAAAGTTTAACCTTTTTAGCAATTTAGGCCAAACCTTTACAAACGTTACGAAACAAATCCAACTGTATCACAATTTTAGCAATTTAAGCCAAACGTTTACAAACTTTACGAAACAAATCCTAACGTTTTATCTTTTTAGCGATAGTGCCAAATGGTTCCAAACGTTACGAAACAAATCCAAACGTTTCATCTTTTTAGCGATTTATGCCAAACGTTGACAAACGTTACGAAACAAAACCAAACGTTTCACCTTTTTAACGATTTAAGCCAAACATTTACAACACAAATCGAAAAATTTCACATTTTTAGCGATTTAAGCTAAACATTTACAAACATTACGAAACAAATCCAAAAGTTTCACCTTTTTAGAGATTTAAGCCAAACGTTTACAAGCATTACGAAATAAATCCAAGCGTTTCACCTTTTTAGTAATTTAGAGTTGTGATGGGAATTTCGGTTCTTGGTGTGAGTCGTGGCTGTCAGCTTTCAGTGAGGAGGATTCTGCCTTAGCTGCTTGTGTGTGCTGGAATGTGTGGTTGAATAGAAACACCATAGTGTTGAAGAAGGAGAAGGGTAATCCAGTGACTATTGTGTCAGCAGCGGGGTTCCAGCAAGCTTCTTGGCAAGCTGCAAATAACAACTCCGGCGAACGTCGTATGGCAGCAGTTCGCAGGGATGAGGGAGGCGTCATTTGGTCCGTTCTAGATAAGGGGAGATTGAAAGTGAATGTCGACGCTGCCGTGTTTTTAGGTAAGCAGGAGATGGGAGTGGGAATAGTGGTTCGAGATTGGAAAGGGAGTATTGTTCAAGCGAGGCAAGTTAATTTGCTTGGTTCGTATTTTGCTCGTCATGCTGAAATCATGGGGATTCGCGAGGCTTTGAGTTGGTTGAAGGGTGCAGATGATATGGTGATTGAGTCAGACGCAATGAATGTGATTTTAGAGCTACGTAATCCTGACTTAGTCGAGAAGGATATGCTGTTAGTTGATTGTTTGGTCCTAGCTAGGCAGTTTCATAATGTTTCTTTTGCTTTCGTGAGGCGATCTGCGAATCAGGCTGCGCATTTGTTAGCGCAAAATGCCCGGTACTTGTCAGGTCATCAAGAGTGGTTTTATAACTTTCCTAAGTTTCTCACAAATGTAACTTCCTCTTATTTGATTCAATGAAATCATTTTTACCATAAAAAAAAGCCAAACTTTTACAAACGTTCCGAAATAAATCCAAGCGTTTTTCCTTTTTAGTAATTAAAGCCAAACGTTTACAAACATTATGAAACAAATCCAAGTGTTTCACCTTTTTACCAATTTAAGTGTAATACCCCGTGTTTTCAAACTTGATTTGTCAGTTTGGTTATCCGTTACAAATTGGTTGTTTTCTTGCATTCGTTGTTATTTTGCATTTCAACATTTTTCTTGTTATGTTTCGAACTTGATTCTGAATGATTATATGTTAGAAGTAACACTTGTGATACCTTGGTTGTGTCTTTTTGAGTGTCTTATATGTATCCCATGATCTCGTATGTGTTTGATATTGATTCGATTTATTTTTGGGTATATATCAAAACAGCATTCGCATGTTTTCCAGAACTGCCCTGTTTTAGTAAAACGTTGATATCTCCCAATTGAAATGTCAGATCACGCCTATTTTTTGATATGTTGTTCATAAGAGTATTTTCTAGCATGAGTAATATTTTCAAGTTGTTTGGATTCTTAGAACTCTCAAAATGGTAATTAAACTGTGGTTTTTATCAAAGCCCATGTAAAACCCGCATAAGTCTATAAATAGACCCTTATTTTCATGTGAGCAGCCCCCTTTTCTTTTCCACAAATCCTAAAACGAATATCTTCATAGAAAATACACATTTATTTTGTTCTAACAAGTTCGGATGTGATTCATTACGCTAAGAACTTGATTTTTCATCATACTTGCAAGATTTACGCGATTTCTACGTTGTTTTCTTTGTTGGTGGCTTGTAGATCCAATTGATTTCGGTCCAGCCCTTTGAACCTTGGGTTAATACATCAATTATAATCTTGTTCATCATTCTTAGGTAATGATTTTACTCCTAATTGATTTATGGATTCGTTGTTGTGTGATTTTGCCTAGAAATGCATAATATAGGATTTTGATGGATTGAATTGTTGTTATTGATATGCTATGTTTAAGCTACTGAACTTAAATGATGGGTTTTACATATATAATCTGATGTTATAAGTTTTGGAGAGAATTTGGCATGATTCAATAACGAATTGGTGTAATTAAACAATGATTAGGCGATTTCTAGACTTGTGCGAATTGGATTCGTTTAATGAATTATTTAAATGGTTGAATCAAAATTTATTGATTATTAGGTGTTATTATATCAATAGCTACTGAAATAAAAAGTTTTTATTTGTAAATGAGAATCGAAATTGGTTTGGTTTGTAAAAATTCTACGATTTGCGAAAATGGCGATTTTAAGGAAATTGAACGTTACGAATACAATATGATTTTCAAATTCTATACCTACTGATATAATATATTCTAAGTGATGTTTTAAAGGTTTTAAATCAGTAGTAACATACTTTGTTTCATCGATTGTTGGTTTTGAATCGTTTGGCTAGTTTAGGCAATTTTCGGCAAAATTGCCATACTTGATTATTTGAGTGCTTTGACTTAATTTTGATTTAAACCAAGTTATTAAAGGCTGAAAAATATGTTTTGAAAATGATTTGAACTTATAAAAGATGTTAGTTTACCTTGAATTGTCTTGATAATTGATGACTGTCTAAGCATTTGAGTTGTGGATATTCTTACAGGATTTTAAGGCTATTTTAAGTATATACTTCAGATGCGAGTTTAGTTAATTTAAAATGATTAAAATCATGTTTAGTTACAGTTAAGGTGTTTTATTTGAGATGTATGAACTTCGGGTGAAAGTGGCCAAGTGTTGGCAATATTGTTGTATTTTGTTGATATGAGTTCTTTGTTTTCAAATACATTGGTTTGGTTTTAAAGGATTTAACTTTGGATTTTACTCTGGCTGGGTCGGGTTACACTTGTGTCGCCCGACATGTTGTGTTAATCATATAGTTGATATATGGCGAACACGTTACTCTAGGATTTCTTGGATATCGAAAGGTGTTGTTTGAATTATATTACTCTGGATTGTTTTTAAAACGAGAACTCACCTAAGCTTAATTAGTTATTGTATTGGTTGGATATGTAATGTACTTTGCCTTTGGGCTTACTGTGTTTTGAATGTTGTTCTTTGGTTGTGTTAAGATACAAGTCCTATGTGGTGTCTAGTGCTCTTAGAGTTAGGGATTGTTCGGATTTTAACTTATATATTGTTTTAGACCCATCGACTGATCGTACTTCGGAGTCTACGCAGGGTTAGCTGTTTGCCAAGATTCACGTGGATAGCAAGCAGTGAGTTTGTAGTGCTATTTACCGCTTTATTAAGTACCGCAATGTAGTTTAGTATTATAAATTTTTTGAACTGTTTTAAGCAATTATGGATCATGATTGAAACAAGCTACTCGATATGCTTGTATCGAGACTGTGTGCACCGGTAAATACTCTGGGATCGGCAGACAAATGTCTTGCTTACGCTGGTATATGACGAGGATATGTTCTCGTCCACTCTGGGTTTATCAGTATGCTATGTCATACTTACGCTGATATCATATCAATACTGCTTTCCATAATCATACTATATTAGTATAAAATGTTTTGATTTAATGGTTTTAAACTTAATAAATGTAAATAGTATTGCGAACTCATCTCAGTATATCTGACCCCGTTGTTTTTCCAAATTTTGCAGGTTTATGATTTGAAAGCTGGTCCACTCCGATTCTTTTGATTCCTCGGAGGTTTTATGTTATTTAAACTAGTTACTGTTTTCGAACTCTTAGACCGCAGTAGAACTAGTTTATATATTACTTTGGTTATTGCACATTGAGATTGTCGGTTTTTCCGATTGTTTATTGTTAGCTTGTTTACTCTGGATTATTTTATTATTATATTTAAGGCATGCTGTTGAGCATTTCAGATATTAAGTTATTTATATTAGATCTGTGATATAAATTGCTACTTTAGGTTGGAGTCTCGGTTGCCCTCGAGCAGTGTTCTGCAGGTTTATATGTTTGATTGTTTTTCGCAAGACTTGCTACGGGTTTCGGTACGACCATACCCATACCCTAGCGCCGGTCAAGATTCATGAAATTGGGCCGTGACATTAAGCCAAACATTTACAGACGTTACGAAACAAATCAAAACGTTTCACCTTTTTAGCGATTAAAGCCGAACGTTTACAAACACTACGAAACAAAACGAAACGTTTCACCTTTTTAGCAATTTAAGCCAAACATTAAAAAACGCTACGAAGCAAATCCAAACGTTACCCAATTTTAGCGATTTAAGCCAAATGTTAAAACGTTACGAAACAAATCCAAACGTTTCACCTTTTTAGCGATTGAAGCCAAACGTTTACAAACGTTACGAAACAAATCCAAACGTTTCACCTTTTAAGCGATTGAAGCCAAATGTTTACTAACGTTATGAAACAAATCCAACCCATTTTCAGCAATGTACGCCAAACGTTTACAAACATTACGAAACAAAAACCAAGCGTTTCACCTTCTTGGCAATTTAAGCCAAACGTTTACAGACGTAACGAAACAAATCCAAGCGTTTCACCTTTTTAGCAATTTAAGCCGAACGTATATAAACGTTGAGAAGCATAATCAAACGTTTCACCTTTTTAGCTATTTAAGCCAAACGTTTACAATCGTTACGAAACAAATCCAAGCATTTCACCTTTTTAGCAATTTAAGCCAAATGTTTACTAACGTTACGGAACAAAACCAAACGTTTCACAGTTTTAGCGATTTAGGGAAAACATTTACAAACGCTACGAAACAAATCCAAACGTTTCACCTTTTTAGCGATTGAACACAAACGTTTACAAACGTCACGAAACAAATCCAAACGTTTCACCTTTTTAACGATTTAAGCCGAACGTTTACAAACATTACGAAACAAAACCAAAAGTTTCCCCTTTTTAGCGATTTAAGCCAAACGTTTACAAACGTTACAAAACAAAACCAAACGTTTACAATGTTACGAAACAAACATTACAAAATAAATCAAAACGTTTACAAACATTACGAAACTAAACAAAACGTTTCACCTTTTTAGCGATTTAAACCAAACGTTACGAAATAAAACCAAATGTTTCACCTTTTAAGCGAATTAAGCCAAACGTTTACAAACATTACGAAACAAAACCAAACGTTTAAAATGTTACGAAACAAACGTTACAAACAAATCCAAACGTTTACAAACGTTACGAAACAAAACCAAACGTCTCACCTTTTTACTGATTGAAGCCAAACGTTTACAAACGTTACGAAACAAAACCAAACGTTTCACCTTTTTAGCGATTTAAGCCATACGTTTACAAACGTTACGACACAAATCCAAATGTATCACCTTTTAAGCAATTTAAGCCAAACGTTTACAAACGTTGCGAAACAAATCCAAGTGTTTCACCTTTTTAGCGATTTAAGCCAAACATTTACAAACGATACGAAACAAATCCAAACGTTTCACCTTTTAAGCGATTGAAGCCAAATGTTTACTAACGTTAAGAAACAAATCCAACTCATTTTTAGCAATGTACGCCAAACGTTTACAAACATTACGAAACAAAAACCAAGCGTTTCACCTTCTTGGCAATTTAAGCCAAACGTTTACAAACGTAACGAAACAAATCCAAGCGTTTCACCTTTTTAGCAATTTAAGCCGAACGTATATAAATGTTGCGAAGCAAAATCAAACGTTTCACCTTTTTAGCTATTTAAGCCAAACGTTAACAAACGTTACGAAACAAATCCAAGCATTTCACCTTTTTAGCAATTTAAGCCAAATATTTACTAACGTTACGGAACAAAACCAAACGTTTCACAGTTTTAGCGATTTAGGCCAAACGTTTACAAACGCTACGAAATAAATCCAAACGTTTCACCTTTTTAGCGATTGAACACAAACGTTTACAAACGTCACGAAACAAATCCAAACGTTTCACCTTTTTAGCGATTTAAGCCGAACGTTTACAAACATTACGAAACAAAACCAAACGTTTCCCCTTTTTAGCGATTTAAGCCAAACATTTACAAACGTTACAAAACAAAACCAAACGTTTACAATGTTACGAAACAAACATTACAAAATAAATCAAAACGTTTACAAACATTACGAAACTAAACAAAACGTTTCACCTTTTTAGCGATTTAAACCAAACGTTTACAAACGTTACGAAATAAAACCAAATGTTTCACCTTTTAAGCGAATTAAGCCAAACGTTTACAAACATTACGAAACAAAACCAAACGTTTAAAACGTTACGAAACAAACGTTACAAACAAATCCAAACGTTTACAAACGTTACGAAACAAAACCAAACGTCTCACCTTTTTACTGATTGAAGCCAAACGTTTACAAACGTTACGAAACAAAACCAAACGTTTCACCTTTTTAGCGATTTAAGCCATACGTTTACAAACGTTACGACACAAATCCAAATGTATCACCTTTTAAGCAATTTAAGCCAAACGTTTACAAACGTTACGAAAAAAATCCAAGTGTTTCACCTTTTTAGCGATTTAAGCCAAACATTTACAAACGATACGAAATAAATCCAAACGTTTCACCTTTTAAGCGATTGAAGCCAAATGTTTACTAACGTTAAGAAACAAATCCAACCCATTTTTAGCAATGTACGCCAAACGTTTACAAACATTACGAAACAAAAACCAAGCGTTTCACCTTCTTGGCAATTTAAGCCAAACGTTTACAAACGTAACGAAACAAATCCAAGCGTTTCACCTTTTTAGCAATTTAAGCCGAACGTATATAAACGTTGCGAAGCAAAATCAAACGTTTCACCTTTTTAGCTATTTAAGCCAAACGTTAACAAACGTTACGAAACAAATCCAAGCATTTCACCTTTTTAGCAATTTAAGCCAAATATTTACTAACGTTACGGAACAAAACCAAACGTTTCACAGTTTTAGCGATTTAGGCCAAACGTTTACAAACGCTACGAAATAAATCCAAACGTTTCACCTTTTTAGCGATTGAACACAAACGTTTACAAACGTCACGAAACAAATCCAAACGTTTCACCTTTTTAGCGATTTAAGCCGAACGTTTACAAACATTACGAAACAAAACCAAACGTTTCCCCTTTTTAGCGATTTAAGCCAAACGTTTACAAACGTTACAAAACAAAACCAAACGTTTACAATGTTACGAAACAAACATTACAAAATAAATCAAAACGTTTACAAACATTACGAAACTAAACAAAACGTTTCACCTTTTTAGCGATTTAAACCAAACGTTTACAAACGTTACGAAATAAAACCAAATGTTTCACCTTTTAAGCGAATTAAGCCAAACGTTTACAAACATTACGAAACAAAACCAAAAGTTTAAAACGTTACGAAACAAACGTTACAAACAAATCCAAACGTTTACAAACGTTACGAAACAAAACCAAACGTCTCACCTTTTTACTGATTGAAGCCAAACGTTTACAAACGTTACGAAACAAAACCAAACGTTTCACCTTTTTAGCGATTTAAGCCATACGTTTACAAACGTTACGACACAAATCCAAATGTATCACCTTTTAAGCAATTTAAGCCAAACGTTTACAAACGTTACGAAACAAATCCAAGTGTTTCACCTTTTTAGCGATTTAAGCCAAACATTTACAAATGATACGAAACAAAACCAAATGTTTCACCTTATTAGCAATTTAAGCCAAACGTTTACAAACATTATGAAACAAAACCAAACGTTTAAAACGTTACGAAACAAATCAAAACGATTAAAAATGTTACAAAAAAACACCAAACGTTTATAAAGGTTACGAAACAAATCCAAACGTTTCACCTTTTTAGCGATTTAAGCCAAACGTTTACAAAGGATACGAAACAAATCCAAACATTTCACCTTTCTAACGATATAAGCCAAACGTTTACAAACTTTACGAAACAAATCCAAGCGTTTCAACTTTTTACCAATTTAAGCTAAACGTTTTACAAACGTTAAACAAATCCAATCGTTTCACATTCTTAGAAATTTAAACAAAACATTTAAAACGTTACGAAAAAAATCCAAAAGTTTCACATTTTTAGCAATTTAAGGGAAACTTTTACAAACGTTATAAAACAAATCCAGACATTTCACCTTTTTAGCGATTTAAGCCGAACGTTTACAAACGTTACGAAACAAAACCAAACGTTTCACTGTTTTTGCGATTTAAGCGAAACGTTTTCAAACGTTACGGAACAAATACAAACGTTTTACCCTTTTTGGCGATTTAAGCCAAACGTTTACAAATGTTAAGAAACAAATCCAAACGTTTCACCTTTTTAGCGATTTAAGCCAAACGTTTACAAATGTTAAGAAACAAATACAAACAATTTACCGTTTTAGCGATTTAAACCAATCGTTTACAAAGGTTATGAAACAAAACCAAACGTTTCAACTTTTTAGCGATTTAAGCCAAACGTTTTCAAAGATTACAAAACAAATCCAAACGTTTCACCGTTTTAGCCATTTAAGCCAAACGTTTACAAACGTTTCGAAACAAATCCGAACGTTTCCCCTTTTTAGCGATTTAAGCCAAACATTTTCAAACGTTACGAAACAAATACAAACGTTTTACATTTTTAGCGTTTTAAGCCGAATGTTTACAAACATTACGAAAGAAAACCAAACGTTTAAAACGTTACGAAACAAATCCAAACGTTTCTCGTTTTTAGCAATTTAAGCCCAACGTTTACAAACGATACGAAACAAATCCAAGCATTTCACCTCTTTAGCAACTTAAGCCAACCGTTTACAAACATTGCGGAACAAATCCAAACGTTTCGCCTTTTTAGCAATTTAAGCCAAACATTTACAAGAGTTACGAAAAAAATCCAAACGTTTTGCCTTATTAGCAATTTAAGCCAAATGTTTACAAACGTTACAAAACAAAACCAAACGTTTAATACGTTACAAAATAAATCCAAAAGTTTCACATTCTTAGCGATTTAAGCCAAACCCTTACAAACGTTATGAAACAAAACCAAGCATTTCATCTTTTTAGCAATTTAAGCCAAACGCTTACAAACGTTCCGAAACAAATTCTAGTGTTTCACCTTATTAGCAATTTAAGCCAAACGTTTAAGCAAAACGTTTACAAACGTTACGAAACAAATCCAAACATTTCACCTTTTTAGCAATTTGAGCCAAAAGTTTACAAACGTTACGAAACAAATCCAAACGTTTCACCTTTTTAGCGATTTAAGTCAAACGTTTACAAACGTTACGAAACAAATCCAAACGTTTCACCTTTTTAGCGATTTCAGTCAAACGTTTACAAATGTTACAAACAAATCCAAACGTTTCACATTTTTAGCGATTTAAGCCAAACATTTACAAACATTACAAAACAAATCCAAACGTTTCATGTTTTTAGATATTTAAGCCAAACGTTTACAAATGTTACGAAATAAATCCAAACGTTACGCCTTTTTAACAATTTAAGCCAAACGTTTGCAAACGTTACAAAACAAATCCAAACGTTTCACCTTTTAAGCGATTAAGCCAAACGTTACAAAACAAATCCAAACGTTTAAAACTTTACGAAACAAGTCCAAACGTTTCCCCTTTTATTGAAGCCAAACGTTTACAAACGTTACGAAATATAACCAAACATTTAAAAAGTTTCGAAACAAATCGAAACGTTTCACCTTTTTAGCGATTTAAGCCAAACCTTTACAAACGTTACAAAACAAATCCAAAAGTTTCACCTTTTTAGCGATTGAAGCCAAGCGTTAAAAACGTTACGAAACAAATCCAAGCGTTTAAAACGTTACAAAACAAATCCAACCGTTTCGCCTTTAAAGCAATTTAAGCCAAACGTTTACCAACATTACAAAACAAATCCAAACGCTTTTTTAGCGATTTAAGCCAAATGTTTACAAACTTTACAAAATAAACCCAAGCGTTTAAAATGTTACGAAACAAATCAAAATGTTTCACCTGTTTAGCAATTTAAGCCAAACGTTTAGAAACGCTACAAAACAAATCCAAACATTTAAAACATTATGAAACAAATCCAAACGTTTCCCCTTTTTAGCGATTTAAGCCAAACGTTACAAAACAAACCTTTTTAGCAATTTAAGCCAAACGTTTCCCCTTTTTAGCGATTTAAGCCAAACGTTTAAAAACGTTTCACCTTTTAAGCGATTGAAGCAAAAAGTTTACAAACGTTACCAAACAAAACCAAACGTCTATACGGTTACTAAACAAATCCAAACGTTTCTCCTTTTTACGATTGAAGCCAAAAGTTTACAAACGTTACAAAACAAATCCAAACGTTTCACCTTTTTAGTGATTTAAGCTAAACGTTTACAAATGTTACAAAACAAATCCAAACGTTTACAAACGTTACGAAACAAATCCAAACGTTTACAAAAGTTACAAAACAAATCCAAATGTTTCACCTTTTTAGCGATTTAAGCCAAACTTTTTCAAATGTTACAAAACAAATCCAAGCGTTTACAAACGTTACGAAACAAATACAAACGTTACAAAACAAATCCAAGCATTTACAAACGTTACTAAACAAAACCAAACGTTTCATCTTTTTAGCAATTTGAACCAAACGTTTACAAATGTTACAAAATAATACTAAACGTTTATAAATGTTACGAAACAAATCCAAGCGTTTCACCTTTTTAGCAATTTAAGCCAAATGTTTACAAACATTACAAAATAAATCCAAACGTTTCACTTTTTTAGCGATTTAAGCCAAATGTTTACAAACTTTACGAAACAAATCCAAACGTTACAACTTTTTTAGCGATTGAAGCCAAACGTTTATAAACGTTACAAAACAAATCCAAACGTTTAAAATGTTTCGAAACAAATCCATACATTTCACCTTTAAACGTTACGACACAATTTGAGCCAAACGTTTACATACATTACAAAACAAATCCCAACGTTTCACCTTTTTAGTGATTTAAGCCAAACATTTACACAGGTTACAAAACAAATCGAAACGTTTAACAAAACCAATAGTTTACAAACATTACGAAATAAATCCGAACGTTTCACCTTTTAAGCGATTGAAGCCAAAAGTTTACAAACTTTACGAAACAAATCCAAACGTTTCACCTTTTTAGCAATTTAACCAAACGTTTACAAACGCTACGAAAAAATCCAAACGTTTCACCTTTTTAGCAATTTAAGCCAAACGTTTACAAACGTTACAAAACAAATCCAAGCGTTTAAAACATTACAAAACAAATCCAAACGTTTTACCTTTTAAGCAATTTAAGCCAAACGTTTACAAACGTTACAAAACAAATCCAAACGCTTTTTTAGCGATTTAAGCGAAATGTTTACAAACGTTACAAAACAAATCTAAGCGTTTAAAATGTTTCGAAACAAATCCAAACGTTTCACCTTTTTAGCGATTGAAGCCAAACGTTACGAAACAATTTGAGCCAAACGTTTACATACGTTATAAAAAAAATCCCAATGTTTCCCCTTTTTAGCAATTTAAGCCAAACGTTTACAAATATTACAAAACAAATCCAAACGTTTCACCTTTTTAGCGATTTAAGCCAAACGTTAACAAATGTTACAAAACAAATCCAAACGTTTACAAACGTTAAGAAACAAATCCAAACAATTACAAAGGTTACAAAACAAATCCATATGTTTCACCTTTTTAGCGATTTAAGACAAACTTTTTCGAATGTTACAAAACAAATCCAAGCGTTTACAAACGTTACGAAACAAATCCAAATGTTTACAAACGTTACAAAACAAATCCAAACATTTACAAACGTTACAAATCAAAACCAAACGTTTCATCTTTTTAGGAATTTGAACCAATCGTTTACAAATGTTACAAAATAAAATTAAACGTTTACAAACTTTACGAAACAAATCCAAGCGTTTCACCTTTTTAGCGATTTAAGCCAAACGTTTACAAACGTTACAAAATAAATCCAAATGTTTCACTTTTTTTAGCAATTTAAGCCAAATGTTTACATACTTTACGAAACAAATCCAAACGTTACACCTTTTTTAGCGACTGAAGCCAAACGTTACAAAAAATTTGAGCTAAATGTTTGCATACATTACAAAACAAATCCAAACGTTTCACCTTTTTATCGATTTAAGCCAAATGTTTACACACGTTACAAAACAAATCCAAATGTTTCACCTTTTTAGCGATTTAATCCAAACCTTTACAAATGTTATACATAACAAAACCAAACTTTTACAAACGTTACGAAATAAATCCAAACGTTTCACCATTTTGGCGATTGAAGCCAAAAGTTTACAAACGTTACGAAACAAATCCAAACGTTTCACCTTTTTAGCAATTTAAGCCAAACGTTTACAAACGCTACGAAAAAATCCAAACGTTTCACCTTTTTAGCAATTTATGCCAAACGTTTACAAACGTTACAATACAAATCCAAGCATTTAAAACGTTACAAAACAAATCAAAAGTTTTACCTTTAAAGCAATTTAAGCCAAACTTTTATCAACATTACAAAACAAATCCAAACGCTTATAGCGATTTAAGCCAAATGTTTACAAATGATACAAAAAAAAATCTTAGTGTTTAAAACGTTTCGAAACAAATCCAAACATTTCACCTTTTTAGCGATTGAAGCCAAACGTTACTAAACAATTTGAGCCAAACGTTTACATACGTTACAAAACAATTTCCAACGTTTCACCTTTTTAGCGATTTAAGCCAAATGTTTACCAATATTACAATACAAATCCAAATATTTCACCTTTTTAGCAATTTCAGCCAAACGTTTACAAATGTTACAAAACAAATCCAAACGTTACGAAACAAATCCAAACGTTTACAAACGTTACAAAACAAATCCAAATGTTTAACCTTTCTAGCTATTAAAGCCAAACTTTTTCAAATGTTATAAAACAAATCCAAGCGTTTACAAACGTTACGAAACAAATCCAAACGTTTACAAACGTTACAAAACAAATCCAAACATTTACAAACGTTACTAAAAAAAACCAAACGTTTCATCTTTTAAGCAATTTGAACCAAACATTTACAAATGTTACAAAATAAAACTAAACGTTTACAAACTTTACGAAACAAATCCAAACGTTTCACCTTTTTAGCGATTTAAGCCAAACGTTTACAAACGTTACAAAACAAATCCAAACGTTTCACTTTTTTAGCGATTTAAGCCAAATGTTTACAAACTTTACGAAACAAATCCAAACGTTACACCTATTTTAGCGATTGAAGCCAAACGTTTGCAAACGTTACAAAAAAAATCCAAACGTTTAAAACGTTTCGAAACAAATCCAAACGTTTCACCTTTTTAGCGATTGAAGCCAAACTTACGAAACAAAGTAAATCCCAATGTTTCACCTTTTTAGCAAACGTAAGTAAATCCCAATGTTTCACTTACGTTTCACCTTTTTAGCAATTTGAGCCAAACGTTTACATACATTACAAAGTAAATCCCAATGTTTTACCTTTTTAGCGATTTAAGCCAAACGTTTACACACGTTACAACACAAATCGAAACGTTTCACCTTTTTAGCGATTTAAGCCAAACCTTTACAAATGTTATACATAACAAAACCAAACGTTTACAAACGTTAGGAAATAAATCCAAACGTTTCACCTTTTTAGCGATTGAAGCCAAAACGTTTACAAATGTTACAAAACAAATCCAAATGTTTCAACTTTTTAGCGATTTAAGGCAAACGTTTACAAACGTTTCCCCTTTTTAGAAATTTAAGGCAAACGTTTACAAATGTTACAAAAAAGATCAAAATGTTACACCTTTTTAGCAATTTGAGCCAAACGTTTACAAACGTTACAAAACAAATCCAAATGTTTCACCTTTTTAACGATTTAAGAGAAAAGTTTACAAGCGTTACGAAACAAGTCCAAACGTGTCACCTTTTTAGGATTTAAGCCAAACATTTACAAACGTTACCAAACAAATACAAACGTTTCACCTTTTTAGCGATTTAAGCCAAACGTTTACAAACGTTACGAAACCAAACATTTATAACATTTCGAAACAAATCTAAATGTTTCGCCTTTTTAACAATTTATACCAAATGTTTAGAAACGTTACGAAACATATCCAAACGTTTCATCTTTTTAGCCATTTAAGCCAAAAGTTTAAAAACGTTACAAAAAAAAACCAAACGTTTCACCTTTTTAGCGATTGAAGCCAAACGTTTAAGCCAAACGTTTACAAACGTTACGAAACAAATCCAAACATTTCACCTTTTTAGCAATTTGAGCCAAACGTTTACAAACGTTACGAAACAAATCCAAACGTTTCACCTTTTTAGCGATTTAAGTCAAACGTTTACAAACGTTACGAAACAAATCCAAACGTTTCACCTTTTTAGCGATTTCAGTCAAACGTTTACAATTGTTACAAACAAATCCAAACGTTTCACATTTGTAGCCATTTAAGCCAAACATTTACAAACGTTACAAAACAAATCCAAACGTTTCCCCTTTTTAGCGATTTAAGCCAAACGTTTACAAAAGTTACAAAACAAATCCAAACGTTTCATCTTTTTAGATATTTAAGCCAAACATTTACAAACGATACGAAAAAAATCCAAACGTTTCACCTTTTTAGCGATTAAAGCCTAACGTTAACAAACGTTACGAAAAAAATCCAAACGCTTAACCTTTTTAGCTATTTAAGTCAAATGATAACAAAGGTTACGAAACAAATCCAAAAGTTTAACCTTTTTAGCAATTTAGGCCAAACCTTTACAAACGTTACGAAACAAATCCAACTGTTTCACAATTTTAGCAATTTAAGCCAAACGTTTACAAACTTTACGAAACAAATCCTAACGTTTTATCTTTTTAGCGATAGTGCCAAATGGTTACAAACGTTACGAAACAAATTCAAACGTTTCATCTTTTTAGCGATTTATGCCAAACGTTCACAAACGTTACGAAACAAAACCAAACGTTTCACCTTTTTAACGATTTAAGCCAAACATTTACAACACAAATCGAAAAATTTCACATTTTTAGCGATTTAAGCTAAACATTTACAAACATTACGAAACAAATCCAAAAGTTTCACCTTTTTAGCGATTTAAGCCAAAAGTTTACAAGCATTACGAAATAAATCCAAGCGTTTCATCTTTTTAGCAATTTAGAGTTGTGATGGGAATTTCGGTTCTTGGTGTGAGTCGTGGCTGTCAGCTTTCAGTGAGGAGGATTCTGCCTTAGCTGCTTTTGTGTGCTGGAATGTGAAGTTGAATAGAAACAACACAGTGTTGAAGAAGGAGAAGGGTAATCCAGTGACTATTGTGTCAGCAGCGGGGTTCCAGCAAGCTTCTTGGCAAGCTGCAAATAGCAACTCCGGCGAACGTCGTATGGCAGCAGTTCGCAGGGATGAGGGAGGCGTCATTTGGTCCGTTCTAGATAAGGGGAGATTGAAAATGAATGTCGACGCTGCCATGTTTTTAGGTAAGCAGGAGATGGGAGTGGGAATAGTGGTTCGAGATTGGAAAGGGAGTATTGTTCAAGTGAGGCAAGTTAATTTGCTTGGTTCGTATTCTGCTCGTCATGCTGAAATCATGGGGATTCGCGAGGCT
This sequence comes from Mercurialis annua, assembly GCF_937616625.2. Lineage (NCBI taxonomy): Eukaryota > Viridiplantae > Streptophyta > Magnoliopsida > Malpighiales > Euphorbiaceae > Mercurialis > Mercurialis annua. The sequence continues at coordinate 43,207,486 of NC_065572.1, forward strand.
TTGAGTTGGTTGAAGGGTGTAGATGATATGGTGATTGAGTCAGACGCAATGAATGTGATTTTAGAGCTACGTAATCCTGACTTAGTCGAGAAGGATATGCTGTTAGTTGATTGTTTGGTCCTAGCTAGGCAGTTTCATAATGTTTCTTTTGCTTTCGAGAGGCGATCTGCGAATCAGGCTGTGCATTTGTTAGCGCAAAATGCCCGGTACTTGTCAGGTCATCAAGAGTGGTTTTATCACTTTCCTGAGTTTCTCACAAATGTAACTGCCTCTGATTTGATTCAATGAAATCATTTTTACCATAAAAAAAAGCCAAACTTTTACAAATGTTCCGAAATAAATCCAAGCGTTTTGCCTTTTTAGTAATTAAAGCCAAACGTTTACAAACGTTATGAAACAAATCCAAGTGTTTCACCTTTTTACCAATTTAAGTGTAATACCCCGTGTTTTCAAACTTGATTTTTCAGTTTGGTTATCCGTTACAAATTAGTTGTTTTCTTGCATTCGTTGTTATTTTGCATTTCAACATTTTTCTTGTTATGTTTCGAACTTGATTCTGAATGATTATATGTTAGAAGTAACACTTGTGATACCTTGGTTGTGTCTTTTTGAGTGTCTTATATGTATCCCATGATCTCGTATGTGTTTGATATTGATTCGATTTATTTTCGGGTATATATCAAAACAGCATTCGCATGTTTTCCAGAACTGCCCTGTTTTAGTAAAACGTTGATATCTCCCAATTGAAATGTCAGATCACGCCCATTGTTTGAAATGTTGTTCATAAGAGTATTTTATAGCATGAGTAAAATTTTCAAGTTGTTTGGATTCTTCTAACTCTCAAAATGATAATTAAACTGTGGTTTTTATCAAAGCCCATGTAAAACCCGCATAAGTCTATAAATAGACCCTTATTTTCATGTGAGCAGCCCCCTTTTCTTTTCCAAAAATCCTAAAACGAATATCTTCATAGAAAATACACATTTATTTTGTTCTAACAAGTTCGGATGTGATTCATTACGCTAAGAACTTGATTTTTCATCATACTTGCAAGATCTACGCGATTTCTACGTTGTGTTCTTTGTTGGTGGCTTGTAGATCAAATTGATTTCGGTCCAGCCCTTTGAACCTTGGGTTAATACATCAATTATAATCTTGTTCATCATTCTTAGGTAATGATTTTACTCCTAATTGATTTATGGATTCATTGTTGTGTGATTTTGCCTAGAAATGCATAATATAGGATTTTGATGGATTGAATTGTTGTTATTGATATGCTATGTTTAAGCTACTGAACTTAAATGATGGGTTTTACATATATAATCTGATGTTATAAGTTTTGGAGAGAATTTGGCATGATTCAATAACGAATTGGTGTAATTAAACAATGATTAGGCGATTTCTAGACTTGTGCGAATTGGATTCGTTTAATGAATTATTTAAATGGTTGAATCAAAATTTATTGATTATTAGGTGTTATTATATCAATAGCTACTGAAATAAAAAGTTTTTATTTGTAAATGAGAATCGAAATTGGTTTGGTTTGTAAAAATTCTACGATTTGCGAAAATGGCGATTTTAAGGAAATTGAACGTTACGAATACAATATGATTTTCAAATTCTATACCTACTGATATAATATATTCTAAGTGATGTTTTAAAGGTTTTAAATCAGTAGTAACATACTTTGTTTCATCGATTGTTGGTTTTGAATCGTTTGGCTAGTTTAGGCAATTTTCGGCAAAATTGCCATACTTGATTATTTGAGTGCTTTGGCTTAATTTTGATTTAAACCAAGTTATTAAAGGATGAAAAATATGTTTTGAAAATGATTTGAACTTATAAAAGATGTTAGTTTACCTTGAATTGTCTTGATAATCGATGATTGTCTAAGCATTTGAGTTGTGGATATTCTTACAGGATTTTAAGGCTATTTTAAGTATATACTTCAGATGCGAGTTTAGTTAATTTAAAATGATTGAAATCATGTTTAGTTACAGTTAATGTATTTTATTTGAGATGTATGAACTTCGGGTGAAAGTGGCCAAGTGTTGGCAATATTGTTGTATTTTGTTGATATGAGTTTGACTTGTGTTGGGTTAAGCTTATAGTGAGTTCTTTGTTTTCAAATACATTGGTTTGGTTTTAAAGGATTTAACTTTGGATTTTACTCTGGCTGGGTCGGGTTACACTTGTGTCGCCCGACATGTTGTGTTAATCATATAGTTGATATATGGCTAACACGTTACTCTAGGATTTCTTGGATATCGAAAGGTGTTGTTTGAATTATATTACTATAGATTGTTTTTAAAAAGAGAACTCACCTAAGCTTAATTAGTTATTGTATTGGTTGGATATGTAATGTACTTTGCCTATGGGCTTACTGTGTTTTGAATGTTGTTCTTTGGTTGTGTTAAGATACAAGTCTTATGTGGTGTCTAGTGCTCTTAGAGTTAGGGATTGTTCGGATTTTAACTTATATATTGTTTTAGACCCATCGACTGATCGTACTTCGGAGTCTACGCAGGTTAGCTGTTTGCCAAGATTCACGTGGATAGCAAGCAGTGAGTTTGTAGTGCTATTTACCGCTTTATTAAGTACCGCAATGTATTTTAGTATTATAAATGTTTTTGAACTGTTTTAAGCAATTATGGATCATGATTGAAACAAGCTACTCGATATGCTTGTATCGAGACTGTGTGCACCGGTAAATACTCTGGGATCGGCAGACAAATGTCTTGCTTACGCTGGTATATGACGAGGATATGTTCCCGTCCACTCTGGGTTTATCAGTATGCTATGTCATACTTACGCTGATATCATTTCAATACTGCTTTCCATAATCATACTATATTAGTATAAAATGTTTTGATTTAATGGTTCTAAACTTAATAAATGTAAATAGTATTGCGAACTCATCTCAGTGTATCTGACCCCGTTGTTTTTCCAAATTTTGCAGGTTTATGATTTGAAAGCTGGTCCACTCCGATTCTTTTGATTCCTCGGAGGTTTTATGTTATTTAAACTAGTTACTGTTTTCGAACTCTTAGACCGCAGTAGAACTAGTTTATATATTACTTTGGTTATTGCACATTGGGATTGTCGGTTTGTCCGATTGTTTATTGTTAGCTTGTTTACTCTGGATTATTTTATTATTATATTTAAGGCATGCTGTTGAGCATTTCAGATATTAAGTTATTTATATTAGAACTGTGATATAAATTGCTACTTTAGGTTGGAGTCTCGGTTGCCCTCGAGCAGTGTTCTGCAAGTTTATATGTTTGATTGTTTTTCGCAAGACTTGCTACGGGTTTCGGTACGACCATACCCATACCCTAGCGCCGGTCAAGATTCATGAAATTGGGTCGTGACATTAAGCCAAACATTTACAGACGTTACGAAACAAATCAAAACGTTTCACCTTTTTAGCGATTTAAGCCGAACGTTTACAAACACTACGAAACAAAACGAAACGTTTCACCTTTTTAGCAATTTAAGCCAAACATTAAAAAACGCTACGAAGAAAATCCAAACGTTATCCAATTTTAGCGATTTAAGCCAAATGTTAAAACGTTACGAAACAAATCCAAACGTTTCACCTTTTTAGCGATTGAAGCCAAACGTTTACAAACGTTACGAAACAAATCCAAACGTTTCACCTTTTAAGCGATTGAAGCCAAATGTTTACTAACGTTATGAAACAAATCCAACCCATTTTTAGCAATGTACGCCAAACGTTTACAAACATTACGAAACAAAAACCAAGCGTTTCACCTTCTTGGCAATTTAAGCCGAATGTTTACAAACGTAACGAAACAAATCCAAGCGTTTCACCTTTTTAGCAATTTAAGCCGAACGTATATAAACGTTGCGAAGCAAAATCAAACGTTTCACCTTTTTAGCTATTTAAGCCAAACGTTTACAAACGTTACGAAACAAATCCAAGCATTTCACCTTTTTAGCAATTTAAGCCAAATGTTTACTAACGTTAAGGAACAAAACCAAACGTTTCACAGTTTTAGCGATTTAGGCCAAACGTTTACAAACGCTACGAAACAAATCCAAACGTTTCACCTTTTTAGCGATTGAACACAAAAGTTTACAAACGTCACGAAACAAATCCAAACGTTTCACCTTTTTAGCGATTTATGCCGAACGTTTACAAACATTACGAAACAAAACCAAACGTTTCCCCTTTTTAGCGATTTAAGCCAAACGTTTACAAACGTTACAAAACAAAACCAAACGTTTACAATGTTACGAAACAAACATTACAAAATAAATCAAAACGTTTACATACATTACGAAACTAAACAAAACGTTTCACCTTTTTAGCGATTTAAACCAAACGTTTACAAACGTTACGAAACAAAACCAAATGTTTCACCTTTTAAGCGAATTAAGCCAAACGTTTACAAACATTACGAAACAAAACCAAACGTTTAAAACGTTACGAAACAAACGTTACAAAACAAATCCAAACGTTTACAAACGTTACGAAACAAAACCAAACGTCTCACCTTTTTACTGATTGAAGCCAAACGTTTACAAACGTTACGAAACAAAACCAAACGTTTCACTTTTTTAGCGATTTAAGCCATACGTTTACAAACGTTACGACACAAATCCAAATGTATCACCTTTTTAGCAATTTAAGCCAAACGTTTACAAACGTTACGAAACAAATCCAAGTGTTTCACCTTTTTAGCGATTTAAGCCAAACATTTACAAACGATACGAAACAAAACCAAATGTTTCACCTTTTTAGCGATTGAAGCCAAACGTTTACAAACGTTTTGAAACAAAACCAACGTTTAAAACGTTACGAAACAAATCGAAACGATTAAAAATTTTACAAAAAAACACCAAACGTTTATAAAGGTTACGAAACAAATCCAAACGTTTCACCTTTTTAGCGATTTAAGCCAAACGTTTACAAAGGATACAAAACAAATCCAAACATTTCACCTTTCTAACGATATAAGCCAAACGTTTACAAACTTTACGAAACAAATCGAAACGTTTCAACTTTTTACCAATTTAAGCTAAACGTTTTACAAACGTTAAACAAATCCAATCGTTTCACATTCTTAGAAATTTAAACCAAACATTTAAAACGTTACGAAAAAAATCCAAAACTTTCACATTTTTAGCAATTTAAGGGAAACTTTTACAAACGTTATAAAACAAATCCAGACATTTCACCTTTTTAGCGATTTAAGCCGAACGTTTCCAAACGTTACGAAACAAAACCAAACGTTTAACTGTTTTTGCGATTTAAGCGAAACGTTTTCAAACGTTACGGAACAAATACAAACGTTTTACCCTTTTTGGCAATTTAAGCCAAACGTTTACAAATGTTAAGAAACAAATCCAAACGTTTCACCTTTTTAGCGATTTAAACCAAACGTTTACAAATGTTAAGAAACAAATACAAACAATTTACCGTTTTAGCGATTGAAGCCAAACGTTTACAAACGTTACGAAACAAATCCAAACGTTTCACCTTTTAAGCGATTGAAGCCAAATGTTTACTAACGTTATGAAACAAATCCAACCCATTTTTAGCAATGTACGCCAAAAGTTTACAAACATTACGAAACAAAAACCAAGCGTTTCACCTTCTTGGCAATTTAAGCCGAATGTTTACAAACGTAACGAAACAAATCCAAGCGTTTCACCTTTTTAGCAATTTAAGCCGAACGTATATAAACGTTGCGAAGCAAAATCAAACGTTTCACCTTTTTAGCTATTTAAGCCAAACGTTTACAAACGTTACGAAACAAATCCAAGCATTTCACCTTTTTAGCAATTTAAGCCAAATGTTTACTAACGTTAAGGAACAAAACCAAACGTTTCACAGTTTTAGCGATTTAGGCCAAACGTTTACAAACGCTACGAAACAAATCCAAACGTTTCACCTTTTTAGCGATTGAACACAAAAGTTTACAAACGTCACGAAACAAATCCAAACGTTTCACCTTTTTAGCGATTTATGCCGAACGTTTACAAACATTACGAAACAAAACCAAACGTTTCCCCTTTTTAGCGATTTAAGCCAAACGTTTACAAACGTTACAAAACAAAACCAAACGTTTACAATGTTACGAAACAAACATTACAAAATAAATCAAAACGTTTACATACATTACGAAACTAAACAAAACGTTTCACCTTTTTAGCGATTTAAACCAAACGTTTACAAACGTTACGAAACAAAACCAAATGTTTCACCTTTTAAGCGAATTAAGCCAAACGTTTACAAACATTACGAAACAAAACCAAACGTTTAAAACGTTACGAAACAAACGTTACAAAACAAATCCAAACGTTTACAAACGTTACGAAACAAAACCAAACGTCTCACCTTTTTACTGATTGAAGCCAAACGTTTACAAACGTTACGAAACAAAACCAAACGTTTCACTTTTTTAGCGATTTAAGCCATACGTTTACAAACGTTACGACACAAATCCAAATGTATCACCTTTTTAGCAATTTAAGCCAAACGTTTACAAACGTTACGAAACAAATCCAAGTGTTTCACCTTTTTAGCGATTTAAGCCAAACATTTACAAACGATACAAAACAAAACCAAATGTTTCACCTTTTTAGCGATTTAAGCCAAACGTTTACAAACGTTTTGAAACAAAACCAACGTTTAAAACGTTACGAAACAAATCGAAACGATTAAAAATTTTACAAAAAAACACCAAACGTTTATAAAGGTTACGAAACAAATCCAAACGTTTCACCTTTTTAGCGATTTAAGCCAAACGTTTACAAAGGATACAAAACAAATCCAAACATTTCACCTTTCTAACGATATAAGCCAAACGTTTACAAACTTTACGAAACAAATCGAAACGTTTCAACTTTTTACCAATTTAAGCTAAACGTTTTACAAACGTTAAACAAATCCAATCGTTTCACATTCTTAGAAATTTAAACCAAACATTTAAAACGTTACGAAAAAAATCCAAAACTTTCACATTTTTAGCAATTTAAGGGAAACTTTTACAAACGTTATAAAACAAATCCAGACATTTCACCTTTTTAGCGATTTAAGCCGAACGTTTCCAAACGTTACGAAACAAAACCAAACGTTTCACTGTTTTTGCGATTTAAGCGAAACGTTTTCAAACGTTACGGAACAAATACAAACGTTTTACCCTTTTTGGCGATTTAAGCCAAACGTTTACAAATGTTAAGAAACAAATCCAAACGTTTCACCTTTTTAGCGATTTAAACCAAACGTTTACAAATGTTAAGAAACAAATACAAACAATTTACCGTTTTAGCGATTGAAGCCAAACGTTTACAAACGTTACGAAACAAATCCAAACGTTTCACCTTTTAAGCGATTGAAGCCAAATGTTTACTAACGTTATGAAACAAATCCAACCCATTTTTAGCAATGTACGCCAAACGTTTACAAACATTACGAAACAAAAACCAAGCGTTTCACCTTCTTGGCAATTTAAGCCGAATGTTTACAAACGTAACGAAACAAATCCAAGCGTTTCACCTTTTTAGCAATTTAAGCCGAACGTATATAAACGTTGCGAAGCAAAATCAAACGTTTCACCTTTTTAGCTATTTAAGCCAAACGTTTACAAACGTTACGAAACAAATCCAAGCATTTCACCTTTTTAGCAATTTAAGCCAAATGTTTACTAACGTTAAGGAACAAAACCAAACGTTTCACAGTTTTAGCGATTTAGGCCAAACGTTTACAAACGCTACGAAACAAATCCAAATGTTTCACCTTTTTAGCGATTGAACACAAAAGTTTACAAACGTCACGAAACAAATCCAAACGTTTCACCTTTTTAGCGATTTATGCCGAACGTTTACAAACATTACGAAACAAAACCAAACGTTTCCCCTTTTTAGCGATTTAAGCCAAACGTTTACAAACGTTACAAAACAAAACCAAACGTTTACAATGTTACGAAACAAACATTACAAAATAAATCAAAACGTTTACATACATTACGAAACTAAACAAAACGTTTCACCTTTTTAGCGATTTAAACCAAACGTTTACAAACGTTACGAAACAAAACCAAATGTTTTACCTTTTAAGCGAATTAAGCCAAACGTTTACAAACATTACGAAACAAAACCAAACGTTTAAAACGTTACGAAACAAACGTTACAAAACAAATCCAAACGTTTACAAACGTTACGAAACAAAACCAAACGTCTCACCTTTTTACTGATTGAAGCCAAACGTTTACAAACGTTACGAAACAAAACCAAACGTTTCACTTTTTTAGCGATTTAAGCCATACGTTTACAAACGTTACGACACAAATCCAAATGTATCACCTTTTTAGCAATTTAAGCCAAACGTTTACAAACGTTACGAAACAAATCCAAGTGTTTCACCTTTTTAGCGATTTAAGCCAAACATTTACAAACGATACGAAACAAAACCAAATGTTTCACCTTTTTAGCGATTTAAGCCAAACGTTTACAAACGTTTTGAAACAAAACCAACGTTTAAAACGTTACGAAACAAATCGAAACGATTAAAAATTTTACAAAAAAACACCAAACGTTTATAAAGGTTACGAAACAAATCCAAACGTTTCACCTTTTTAGCGATTTAAGCCAAACGTTTACAAAGGATACAAAACAAATCCAAACATTTCACCTTTCTAACGATATAAGCCAAACGTTTACAAACTTTACGAAACAAATCGAAACGTTTCAACTTTTTACCAATTTAAGCTAAACGTTTTACAAACGTTAAACAAATCCAATCGTTTCACATTCTTAGAAATTTAAACCAAACATTTAAAACGTTACGAAAAAAATCCAAAACTTTCACATTTTTAGCAATTTAAGGGAAACTTTTACAAACGTTATAAAACAAATCCAGACATTTCACCTTTTTAGCGATTTAAGCCGAACGTTTCCAAACGTTACGAAACAAAACCAAACGTTTCACTGTTTTTGCGATTTAAGCGAAACGTTTACAAACGTTACGGAACAAATACAAACGTTTTACCCTTTTTGGCGATTTAAGCCAAACGTTTACAAATGTTAAGAAACAAATCCAAACGTTTCACCTTTTTAGCGATTTAAACCAAACGTTTACAAATGTTAAGAAACAAATACAAACAATTTACCGTTTTAGCGATTTAAACCAATCGTTTACAAAGGTTATGAAACAAAACCAAACGTTTCAACTTTTTAGCGATTTAAGCCAAACGTTTTCAAAGATTACAAAACAAATCCAAACGTTTCACCGTTTTAGCCATTTAAGCCAAACGTTTACAAACGTTTCGAAACAAATCCGAACGTTTCCCCTTTTTAGCGATTTAAGCCAAACATTTACAAACGTTACGAAACAAATACAAACGTTTTACATTTTTTGCGATTTAAGCCGAATGTTTACAAACATTACAAAAGAAAACCAAACGTTTAAAACGTTGCGAAACAAATCCAAATGTTTCTCCTTTTTAGCAATTTAAGCCCAACGTTTACAAACGATACGAAACAAATCCAAGCATTTCACCTCTTTAGCAACTTAAGCCAACCGTTTACAAACATTGCGGAACAAATCCAAACGTTTCGCCTTTTTAGCAATTTAAGCCAAACATTTACAAGAGTTACGAAAAAAATCCAAACGTTTTGCCTTATTAGCAATTTAAGCCAAATGTTTACAAACGTTACAAAACAAAACCAAACGTTTAATACGTTACAAAATAAATCCAAAAGTTTCACATTCTTAGCGATTTAAGCCAAACCCTTACAAACGTTATGAAACAAAACCAAGCATTTCATCTTTTTAGCAATTTAAGCCAAACGCTTACAAACGTTCCGAAACAAATTCTAGTGTTTCACCTTATTAGCAATTTAAGCCAAACGTTTACAAACGTTACGAAACAAATCCAAGCATTTCACCATTTTAACAATTTAAGCCAAACGTTTACAAACGTTATGAAACAAATCCAAACGTTTCCCCTTTTTAGCGATTTAAGCCAAACGTTTACAAAATGTTACGAAACATATCCAAACGTTTCGCCTTTTTTGCAATTTCGGCAAAACGTTTACAAACGTTTGGACAAAAATCCAAACGTTTCACCTTTTTAGCGATTTAAGCCGAACGTTTACAAACGTTACGAAATAAAACAAAATATTTCTCCTTTTTAGATATTTAAGCCAAACGTTTACAAACGTTACGAAACAAATCCAATCGTTTCAACTTTTTAGCAATTTAAGCTAAACGTTTTACAAACGTTACGAAACAAATCCAATCGTTTCACATTCTTAGAAATTTAAACCAAACATTTAAAACGTTACGAAAAAAATCCAAAACATTTTTAGCAATTTAAGTGAAACTTTTACAAACGTTATAAAACAAATCCAGACATTTCACCTTTTTAGCGATTTAAGCCGAACGTTTACTAACGTTACGAAACAAAACCAAACGTTTCACCGTTTTTGCGATTTAAGCGAAACGTTTTCAAACGTTACGGAACAAATACAAACGTTTTATCCTTTTTGGCGATTTAAGCCAAACGTTTACAAATGTTAAGAAAAAAATCCAAACGTTTCACCTTTTTAGCGATTTAAGCCAAACGTTTACAAATGTTAAGAAACAAATACAAACAATTTACCGTTTTAGCGATTTAAACCAATCGTTTACAAAGGTTATGAAACAAAACCAAACTTTTCAACTTTTTAGCGATTTAAGCCAAACGTTTTCAAAGATTACAAAACAAATCCAAACGTTTCACCGTTTTATCCATTTAAGCCAAACGTTTATAAACGTTTCGAAACAAATCCAAACGTTTCCCCTTTTTAGCGATTTAAGCCAAACATTTACAAACGTTACGAAACAAATACAAACGTTTTACATTTTTAGCGATTTAAGCCGAATGTTTACAAACATTACAAAAGAAAACCAAACGTTTAAAACGTTACGAAACAAATCCAAACGTTTCCCCTTTTTAGCAATTTAAGCCCAACGTTTACAAACGATACGAAACAAATCCAAGCATTTCACCTTTTTAGCAACTTAAGCCAACCGTTTACAAACATTGCGGAACAAATCCAAACGTTTCGCCTTTTTAGCAATTTAGGCCAAACATTTACAAGAGTTACGAAAAAAATCCAAACGTTTTGCCTTATTAGCAATTTAAGCCAAATGTTTACAAATGTTACAAAACAAAACCAAACGTTTAATACGTTACAAAATAAATCCAAAAGTTTCCCATTCTTAGCGATTTAAGCCAAACCCTTACAAACGTTATGAAACAAAACCAAGCATTTCACCTTTTTAGCAATTTAAGCCAAACGTTTACAAACGTTCCGAAACAAATCCTAGTGTTTCACCTTATTAGCAATTTAAGCCAAACGTTTACAAACTTTCCGAAAAAAATTCCTGCATTTCACCTTTTGATTAATTTAAGCCAAACGTTTACAAACGTTAAAAAACAAATCCAAGCATTTCACCATTTTAACAATTTAAGCCAAACGTTTACAAACATTATGAAACAAATCCAAACGTTTCCCCTTTTTAGCGATTTAAGCCAAACGTTTACAAAATGTTACGAAACATATCCAAACGTTTTGCCTTTTTTGCAATTTCGGCCAAACGTTTACAAACGTTTGGACAAAAATCCAAACGTTTCACCTTTTTAGCGATTTAAGCCGAACGTTTACAAACGTTATGAAATAAAACAAAATATTTCTCCTTTTTAGATATTTAAGCCAAACGTTTACAAACGTTACGAAACAAATCCAAACGTTTTCCCATTTTAGCGATTTAAGCCAAACGATTTAAACGTTACGAAACAAATCCAAATATTTCACCTTTATAGCAATTTATGCCAGACGTTTACAAATGTTATGAAACAAATCCAAACGTTTCACCTTTTTAGCGATTTAAGCCTAAAGTTAACAAACGTTACGAAAAAATAGAAACGGTTCACCTTTTTAGCTATTTAAGCCAAATGTTTAAAAAGGTTACGAAACAAATCCAAAAGTTTAACCTTTTTAGCAATTTAGGCCAAACCTTTACAAATGTTACGAAAAAAATACAAGCGTTTCACCTTTTTAGCAATTTAAGCCAAACGTTTACAAACGTTACGAAACAAATCCAAACGTTTCATCTTTTTAGTGATATATGCCAAACGTTAACAAACGTTACGAAACAAATCCAAACGTTTCACCTTTTTAGCGATTAAAGCCAAATGTTTACAAACAAATCCAAACGTTTCACCTTTTTAGCGATTTAAGCCAAACATTTACAAATGTTACGAAACAAATCCAAAAGTTTCACTTTTTTAGCGATTCAAGTCAAATGTTTACAAACGTTACGAAACAAATCCAAGCGTTTCACCTTTTTAGCCATTTAAACCAAACGTTTACAAACGTTACGAAACAAATCCAAAAGTTTCACCTTTTTAGCGATTCAAGCCAAATGTTTACAAACGTTAAGAAAAAAACCAAACCACTCACCTTTTTAGCGATTTAAGCAAACGTTTACAAACGGTACAAAACAAAACCAAACATTAAAAACAAAACCAAACGTTTAAAACGTTACGAAACAAACATTATGAAACAAATTGAAACGTTTACAAACATTAAAAACAAAACAACACGTTTCACCTTTTTAGCTATTTAAGCCAAACGTTTACAAACGTTATGAAACAAAACAAAACATTTACAAACGTTACGAAACAAAACCAAACGTTTCACCTTTTTAGTGATATAAGCCAAACGTTTACAAACATTACGAAAACAAAACCAAACGTTTAAAACGTTACGAAACAAATCCAAACTTTTACAAACGTTACGAAACAAAACCAAACGTCTCACCTTTTTACTGATTGAAGCCAAACGTTTACAAACGTTACGAAACAAAACCAAACATTTCACCTTTTTAACGATTTAAGCCATATGTTTACAAACGGTACGACACAAATCCAAACGTATCACCTTTTTAGCAATTTAAGCCAAACGTTTACAAACGTTACGAAACAAATCCAACTGTTTCACCTTTTTAGCAATTTAAGCCAAACGTTTACAAACGATACGAAACAAAACCAAATGTTTCACCTTTTTAGCAATTTAAGCCAAACATTTAAAAACTATACGAAATAAAACCAAACGTTTAAAACGTTACGAAACAAATCTAAACGTTTACAAATGTTACAAAACAACACCAAACATTTCCCTATTTTAGCGATTTAAGCCAAACATTTATAAACGTTACGAAACAAAGCTAAACGTTTGTAAACATTACGAAACAAATCCAAATGTTTCCCTATTTTAGTGATTTAAGCCAAACGTTTACAAACGTTACGAAACAAATCCAAACGTTTCACATTTTTAGTGATTTAAGCCAAACGTTTACAAACGTTACAAAACAAATCCAAACGTTTAAAACGTTACAAAACAAATCCAACTATTTCGCCTTTTTAGCAATTTAAGCCAAGCGTTTTACAAATGTTATGAAACAAATCCAAACGTTTCACCTTTTTAGCGATTTAAGCCAAACGTTTACAAACGATACGAAACAAATCCAAATGTTTCACCTTTTTAGCGATATAAGCCAAACGTTTACAAACTTTACGAAACAAATCCAAGCGTTTCAACTTTTTAGCAATTTAAGCCAAATGTTTACAAACGTTATGAAACAAATCCAAGCGTTTCACATTTTTAGAAATTTAAACCAAACGTTTAAAACATTACGAAACAAATCTAAACGTTTCACATTATTAGCAATTTAAGCCAAACTTTTACAAACGTTACAAAACTAATCCAAACATTTCACCTTTTTAGGGATTTAAGCCGAACGTTTACAAACGTTACGAAACAAAACCAAACGTTTTATCTTTTTTGTGATTTAAGTGTAACGTTTTTAAACGTTACGGAACAAATGCAAACGTTTTACCCTTTTAGCGATTTAAGCCAAACGTTTACAAACGTTAAGAAACAAATCCAAACGTTTCACCTTTTTAGCGATGTAAGCCAAACGTTTACAAACGTTAAGAAACAAATCCAAACGTTTTACAGTTTTAGCGATTTAAGCCAAACGTTTACAAAGGTTACGAAAGAAATCCAAACGTGTCATCTTTTTAGCAATTTAAGAAAAATGTTTACAAACGTTACGAAACAAATCCAAAAGTTTTACCTTTTTAGCAATTTAAACCAATCATTTACAAAGGTTATGAAACAAAACCAAACGTTTCAACTTTTTAGCGATTTAAGCCAATCGTTTTCAAAGATTAGAAAACAAATCCAAACGTGACACCGTTTTAGCCATTTCAGCCAAACATTTATAAACGTTTCAAAACAAATACACACGTTTCACATTCTTAGCGATTTAAGCCGAACGTTTACAAACGATACAAAAAAAACCAAACGTTAAAACGTTACGAAACAAATTCAAACGTTTCCCCTTTTTAACAATTTAAGCCCAACGTTTACAAACGTTATGAAAAAAATCCAAGCGTTTCCCCTTTTTAGTAACTTACTCCAAACGTTTACAAACGTTACGGAACAAATCCAAAGGTTTCTCCTTTTTAGCAATTTAAGCCAAACATTTACAAAAGTTACGAAACAAATCCAAACGTTTCGCCTTATTAGCGATTTCACCCAAACGTTTACAAACGTTACGAAACAAAACCAAACGTTTAATACGTTGCAAAATAAATCTGAACGTTTTACTTTTTAGCAATTTAAGCCAAACCCTTAAAAACGTTACGAAACAAAACCAAGCGTTTCCCCTTTTTAGCAATTTAAGCCAAACGTTTAACGTTACGAAACAAATCCAAGTGTTTTACCTTTTTAGAAATATAAGCCAAACGTTTACAAACTTTCCGAAACAAATTCAAGTGTTTCACCTTTTTAGTAATTTAAGCCAAACGTTTACAAACGTTATGAAACAAATCCAAGCGTTTCCCCTTTTTAGCAATTTAAGCCAAACGTTTCCAAACGTTACGAAACAAATCCAAACGTTTCACTTTTTTAGCGATTTAAGCCAAACGTTTAGAATATGTTACGAAAATATCCAAACGGTTCGCCTTTTTTGCAATTTAGGCCAAACGTTTACAAACGTTTCGAAACAAATCCAAACGTTTCACCTTTTTAGTGATTTAAGCTGAACGTTTACAAACATTACGAAACAAATCCAGAAGTTTTGCCTTTTTAGCAATTTAAGCCAAACATTTCGAAACAAATCCAAACGTTTCCCCTTTTAACCCAAACAGTTTACAAAGGTTATGAAACAAATCCAAATGTTTCACCTATTTAGCAATCTAAGCCAAACGTTTACAAATATTACGAAACAAATCTAAGTGTTTCACCTTTTTAGCAATATAAGCCAAACATTTACACACGTTACGAAACAAATCCAAGCGTTTCACCTTTTGAGAAATTTAAGCCAAAAGTTTACAATCGTTACAAAACAATTCCAAACGTTTCACCTTTTTAGCATTTTAAGCCAAACGTTTACAACGTTACGAAATAAATTCAAACGTTTAACCTTTTTAGCGATTTAAGCCAAACGTTTACAAACGTTTCACCTTTTTAGCAATTTAAGCCAAACATTTACAAACATTACGAAAAATGCTACGAAGCAAATCCAAACGTTTCGCCTTCTTAGCAATTTAAGCGAAACGTTTACAAACGTTTCGAAACAAATTCAAACGTTTCACCTTTTTAGCGATTTAAGCCAAACGTTTACAAACGTTACGAAACAAAACCAAACCTTTAAAACGTTACGAAACAAATCCAAACGTTTCACATTTTTAGCGATTTAAGCCAAACCTTTACAAACATCACGAAAGAAAACCAAGCGTTTAACCTTTTTAGCAATTTAAGCAAAATATTTACAAACGTTACGAAACAAATCCAAGTGTTTAACCTTTTTAGCAATTTAAGCCAAACGTTTACAAATGTTAAGAAATTTCAAACGTTTCACCTTTTTAGCGATTTGAGCCAACAGTTTACAAACTTTACGAAATTTCAAACGTTTCACCTTTTTAGCGATTTGAGCCAAACGTTTACAAACGTTACTAAACAAATCTAAACGTTTCACTTTTTTAGCGATATAAGCCAAACGTTTACAAACGTTACGAAACAAATCCAAACGTTTCACATTTTTAGCGATTTAAGCCAAACCTTTACAAACATCACGAAACAAAACCAAGCGTTTAACCTTTTTAGCAATTTAAGCAAAATATTTCAAACGTTACGAAACAAATCCAAGCGTTTAACCTTTTTAGCAATATAAGCCAAACGTTTACAAACGTTAAGAAATTTCAAACGTTTCACCTTTTTAGCGATTTGAGCCAAACGTTTACAAACGTTACGAAATTTCAAACGTTTAACCTTTTTAGCGATTTGAGCAAAACGTTTACAAACGTTACGAACCAAATCCAAACGTTTCACGTTTTTAGCGATATAAGCCAAACGTTTACAAATGTTACGAAACAAATCCAAACGTTTCGCCTTTTTAGCAATTTAAGCTAAACGTTTACAAACGTTACGAAACAAATCCAAACGTTTCACATTTTTAGAGATTTAAGCCGAACGTTACAAACAGTACGAAACAAAACCAAACATTTCACCTTTTTTGCGATTTAAGCCAAACGTTTTCAAACGTTACGGAATAAATTCAAACGTTTCACCTTTTTAGCAATTTAGGCCAGACGTTTACAAACGTTATGAAACAAATAAAAACTTTTAACCTTTTTAGTTATTCAAGCCAAACGTTTATAAACGTTACGAAACAAATCCAAATGTTTAAACTTTTTAGCGATTTAAGCCAAATGTTTATAAAGGTTACGAAACAAATCCAAACGTTTCATCTTTTTAGGAATTTAAGCAAAACGTTTACAAACGTTACAAAACGAAATCCAAATGTTTCCCCTTTTTAGCGATTTAAGTCAAACTTTTACAAAGGTTAGGAAACAAATCCAAACGTGTCACCTTTTTATCAATTTAAGCCAAACGTTTACAAAGGTTATGAAACAAATCCAAACATTTCGCCTTTTTAGCGATTTAAGCCAAACATTTACAAACGTTATGAAACGAATACAAAGTTTCACATTTTTAGCGATTTAAGCCAAAAATTTACAAACGTTACGAAACAAAACCAAACATTTAAATTGTTACGAAACAAATCCAAACGTTTCACCTTTTTAGCAATTTAAGCCAAACATTTAAAAACGTTATGAAACAAATCCAAGCGTTTCATCTTTGTAGCAATTTAAGCCAAACGTTTACAAACATTACGAAATTTCAAAGGTTTCACCTATTTAGCGATTTGAGCCGTTTACAAACGTTACGAAACCCATTTTAGCGATTTAAGCCAAACGTTTACAAACATTACGAAACAAATCCAAATGTTTCACCTTTTTTGCGATTGAAGCCAAACGTTTACAAACATTACCAAACAAATTTAACATTTCCCATTTTTAGCAATTTAAACCAAACATTTACAAACGTTATGAAACAAATACAAACTTTTCACATTTTTAGCGCTTTAAGTCGAACATTTACAAACGTTACGAAACTAAACAAAACATTAAAATTGTTACGAAACAAATCCCAACGTTTCACCTTTTTAGCAATTTAGGCCAAACGTTTAAAAACATTATGAAACAAATCCAAGTGTTTCACCTTTTTAGCAATTTAAGCCAAATGTTTACAAACGTTACGAAATTTCAAACGTTTCACCTTTTTAGCGATTTGAGCCAATCGTTTACAAACGTTACGAAACAAATCCAAACGTCTCGCGTTTTTAGCGATATGTGCCAAACATTTACAAACGTCACGAAACAAATCCAAACGTTAGCAATTTAAGCCAAACGTTTACAAACGTTACGAAACAAATCCAAATGTTTCACCTTTTTTGGCGATTTAAGCCAAACGTTTACAAACATTACGAATTAAAACCAAACATTTAAAACGTTACGAAAAAAATCCAAATGTTTCACAGTTTTAGCGATTTAAGCGAAACCCTTACCAACGTCACGAAACAAAACCAAGCGCTTCACCTTTTTAGCTATTTAAGCCAATAGTTTCCAAACGTTATGAAATAAGTCCAAACATTTTACCTTTTTACCAAATTAAGCCAAACGTTTATAAACATTCTGAAACAAATTCAAGCGTTTCACCTTTTTAGCAATTTAAGCCAAACGTTTACTAACGTTACGAAACAAATCCAAGCGTTTCACCTTTTTAGCAATTTAAGCCAAACATTTACAAACGTTACGAAACAAATCCAAACGTTTCACCTTTTTAGCAATTTAAGCCGAACGTTTACAAATGTTACTAAACAAAACCAAATATCTCACTTTTTAGCAATTTAAGCCAAACGTTACGAATAAAATCCAAACGTGTCCCCATTTTCGCGATTGAAGCCAAACGTTAAAACGTTACGAAACAAATCCAAACATTTTACCTTTTTTGTAATTTATACCAAACGTTTCACCTTTTTAGCGATTCAAGCCAAACGTTAACAAACGTTACGAAACAAATCCAGTCATTTAACTTTTTTAGCTATTTATGCCAAAAGTTTACAAAGGTTATGAAACAAATCCAAATGTTTAACCTTTTTAGCAATTTAGGCCAAACGTTTACAAACGTTACAAAACAAATCCGAGCGTTTCACCTTTTTAGCAATTTAAGCCAAACGTTTGCAAACGTTGTGAAACATATCCAAACGTTTCATCTTCTTATCGATTTATGCCAAACGTTGACAAAAGTTACGAAACAAATCCAAACGTTTCCCCTATTTAGCAATTTAAGCCAAACGTTTACAAAACAAATCCAAACGTTTCACCTTTTTAGCGATTTAACCCATACATTTACAAACGTTACAAAACAAATCCAAAACTTTCACCTTTTTAGTGATTTAAGCCAAACGTTTACAAACTTTACGAAATAAGTCCAAGCGTTTTTCCTTTTAGCAATTTAAGCCAAATGTTTACAAACGTTGTGAAACAAATCCAAGCGTTTCAATTTTTTAGTAATTAAAGCTAAACGTTTACAAACGGTACGAAACAAATCCAAGCGTTTCACATTCATAGCAATTTAAGCAAAACATTTACAAACGTTACGAAACAAATAAAAACGTAACGTTTTAAACGTTTGGATTTGTTTCGTAAATTTTGTTACAAACGCTTCGAAACAAATCTAAACGTTTAAAACGTTACGTTTGTATATGTTTCGTAAAGTTTGTAAACGTTTGGCTTAAATCGCTAAAAAGATGAAACATTTGGATTTGTTTTGTAACATTTCTAAACGTTTAGCTTAAATCGCTAAAAAGAGGAAACGCTTGGATTTGTTTCGTAAGGTTTGTAAACGTGTGGCTGAAATCGCTAAAAAGGCAAAACGTTTGCATTTGTTTTGTAACGTTTATAAACGTTTGGCTTAAATCGATAAAAAGGTGAAATATTTGGATTTGTTTCATAACGTTTGTAAACGTTTGTCTTAAATCGTTAAAAAGGTGAAACGTTTGGATTTGTTTCGTAACGTTTGTAAACGTATGGCTTATATCGATAAAAAGGTGAAACATTTGGATTTGTTTCAGAACGTTTGTAAACGTTTGTCTTAAATCGCTAAAAAGGTGAATTGTTTGGATTTGTTTTACGTTTGTAAACGTATGGCTTATATCGCTAAAAAGGGGAAACGTTTGGTTTTGTTACGTAACATTTGTAAACGTTTTATTTAAATCACTAAAAAGGTGAGACGTTTTGTTTTGTTTTGAAACGTTTGTAAACGTTTGGATTTGTTTTGGAACGTTTATTTCATAACATTTTAAACGTTTGGTTTTGTTTCGTAGCGTTTGTAAACGTTTGGCTTAAATCGGTAAAAAGGTGAAACGTTTGGTTTTGTTTCGTAACGTTAGTAACCGTTTTGATTTGTTTCGTAACGTTTGTTTCGTAATATTTTAAACATTTGGTTTTGTTTCGTAACGTTTGTAAACGTTTGGCTTAAATCGCTAAAAAAGTGAAACATTTGGTTTTGTGTCGTAAATTTTGTTAACGTTTGCCTTAAATCGATAAAAAGGTTAAATGTTTGGATTTGTTTCGTAACATTTGTAAATGTTTGGGTTCAATCGCTGAAAAGGGGAAACGTCTGGATTTGTTTCACATAGTTTATAAACGTTTGGCTTAAATCGCTAATAAGTTGAAACGTTTGGTTTTGTTTCGTAATTTTGGTAAACGTTTGGCTTAAATCGCTAAAAAGGTGAAATGTTTGGATTTGTTTTGTAACGTTTGTAAACGTTTGGCTTAAATCGATAAAAATGTGAAACGTTTGGATTTGTTTCGTAATGTTTGTAAACGTTTGGCTTAAATCGCTAAAAAGGCGAAACGTTTGGATTTGTTTTGTAAAGTTTATAAACGTTTGGCTTAAATCGATTAAAAGGTGAAACATTTGGATTTGTTTCATAACGTTTGTATACGTTTGTCTTAAATCGCTAAAAAGGTGAAACGTTTGGATTTTTTCGTAACATTTGTAAACGTATGGCTTATATCGCTAAAAAGGGGAAACGTTTGGTTTTGTTACGTAACATTTGTAAACGTTTTATTTAAATCACTAAAAAGGTGAGGCGTTTTGTTTTGTTTTGAAACGTTTGTAAACGTTTGGATTTGTTGGAACGTTTATTTCGTAGTATTTTAAACGTTTGGTTTTGTTTCGTAACATTTGTAAATGTTTGGCTTAAATCGGTAAAAAGGTGAAACGTTCGGTTTTGTTTCGTAACGTTTGTAAACGTTTTGATCTGTTTCGTAACGTTTGTTTCATAACGTTTTAAACGTTTGGTTTTGTTTCGTAACGTTTGTAAACGTTTGGCTTAAATCACTAAAAAGGTGAAACATTTGGTTTTGTTTCGTAATTTTTGTTAACGTTTGGCTTAAATCGCTAAAAAGGTGAAACGTTTGGATTTGTTTCGTAACATTTGTAAACGTTTGGGTTCAATCGCTAAAAAGGGGAAACGTTTGGATTTGTTTCACATAGTTTGTAAACGTTTGGCTTAAATCACTAATAAGTTTAAACGTTTGGTTTTGTTTCGTAATTTTGGTAAATGTTTGGCTTAAATCGCTAAAAAGGTGAAATGTTTGGATTTGTTTTGTAACGTTTGGCTTAAATCGATAAAAATGTGAAACGTTTGGATTTGTTTTGTAGCGTTTGTAAAGGTTTGGCTTAAATCCCTAAAAATGTGAAACGTTTGGATTTGTTTCATAACGTTTACAAACATTTGGTTTTGTTTCGTATCGTTTATAAACGTTTGGCTTAAATCGCTAAAATAGGGAAACGTTCGGTGTTGTTTTGTAACGTTTGTAAACGTTTAGATTTGTTTCGTAACGCTTGAAATGTTTGGTTTTGTTTCATAACGTTTGTAAATGTTTCGCATAAATCGCTAAAAAGGTGAAACGTTTGGTTTTGTTTCGTAACATTTGTAAACGTTTTGCTTAAATCACTAAAAATGTGAAACGTTTGGATTTGTTTCGTAACGTTTTAAATGTTTGGTTTTGTTTCATATCATTTGTAAACGTTTGGCTTAAATCGCTAAAAAGGGGAAACGTTTGGATTTGTTTCGAAACTTTTGTAAACGTATGGCTTATATCGCAAAAAAGGTGAAACGTTTGTTTTCTTTCGTAATATTTGTAAACGTTTGGCTTAAATCACTAAATATGTGAGACGTTTGGTTTTGTTTTGAAACGTTTGTAAACGTTTGGATTTGTTTTCGTAACGTTTGTTTCGTAACGTTTGTAAACGTTTGGCTTAAATCGCTAAAAAGTGAAAAAGTTTGGTTTTGTTTCGTAATGTTTTAAACGTTTGGTTTTGTTTCGTAACGTTTGTAAACGTTTGGCTTAAATCGCTAAAAAGGTTTAACGTTTGGATTAGTTTGGTAACATTTGTAAACGTTTGGGTTCAATCGCTAAAAACGTGAAACGTTTGGATTTGTTTCGTAGCGTTTGTATACGTTTGGCTTAAATCGCTAAAAATGTTAAACATTTGGTTTTGTTCCGTAACGTTAGTAAACGTTTGGCTTAAATTTCTAAAAAGGTGAAACGCTTGGATTTTTTTCGTAACGTTGTAAACGTTTGGCTCAAATCGGTAAAAAGGTGTAACGTTTGGTTTTATTTCGTAACGTTTGTAAACATTTGGCTTAAATTTAAATAAAGGTGAAACACTTGGATTTGTTTCGTAACGTTTGTAAACGTTTGGCTTTGTTTCGTAACGTTTGTAAGCGTTTGGCTTAAATCACTATAAAGGTGAAACGGTTGAATTTGTTTTGAAACGTTTGGATTTGTTTCGTAACATTTGTAAATGTTTGGCTTCAATCTCTAAAAATGTGAAACGTTAGGATTTGTTTCGTAAAGTTTGTAAACGATTGGCTTAAATTGCTGAAAAGGTGAGACGCTTGGATTTGTTTCATAACGTTTATAAACCTTTGGCTTAAATGGCTAAAAGGTGAAACGCTTGGATTTGTTTCGTAACGTTTGTAAACGTTTGGCTTAAATTGCTAAAAAGGTGAAACGCTTGGTTTTGTTTCGTAATGTTTGTAAACGTTTGGCTTAAATCGCTAAAAATGTGAAACCTTTGGATTTGTTTCGTAAAATTTAAACGTTTGGTTTTGATTTGTAACATTTGTAATCGTTTGGCTTAAATCGATAAAAAGGTGAAACGTTTGGATTTGTTTCATAGTGTTTGTGAACGTTTGGCTTATATCGCTAAAAACGTGAAACGTTTGGATTTGTTCTATAACATTTGTAAACGTTTGGCTTAAATCGCTAAAAAGGGGAAACATTTGAATTTGTTTCATAACGTTTGTAAACGTTTGGCTTAAATTGCTAAAAAGGTGAATCGTTTGAATTTGTTTTGTAACGTTTGTAAATGTTTGGCTTAAATCGCTAAAAAGGTGAAACGCTTGGATTTGTTTGGTAACGTTTGTAAACGTTTGGATTTGTTTCGTAACGTTTGCAAACGTTTGGCTTAAACTGCTAAAAATGTGATAAATTTGGATTTGTTTCGTAATCTTTGTAAACGTTTGGCTTAAATCGCTAAAAGGGGAAAATATTTGGATTTGTTTCATACGTTTGTTAACGTTTGGCTTAAATCGCTAAAAACGTGAAATGTTTGGTTTTGTTTCGCAATATTTATACACATTTGACTTGAATTACTAAAAAGGCGAAATGTTTGGATTTGTTTTGTAACGTTTGTAAATGTTTGATTTTAATATGCTAAAAAGGTGAAACGCTTGGTTTTGTTTCGTAATGTTTGTAAACATTGGGCTTAATTCGCTAAAAATGTGAAAAGTTTGGATTTCTTCCGTAACGTTTGCATAAAAGTATAAAGAGGTAAAACACTTGGATTTTTTTCGTAACGTTTCTAAACGTTTGGCTCAAATCGCTAAAAAGGTGTAACATTTGGGTTTGTTTCGTATCTTTTGTAAACGTTTGGCTTAAATTGCTGTAAAAGTGAAACGCTTGGATTTGTTTCGTATTGTTTGTAAACATTTGGCCTTGTTTTGAAACGTTTGTAAACGTTTGGCTTAAATTGCTAAAAAGGTGAAATGTTTGGTTTTGTTTCGCAATATTTATAAACATTTGACTTGAATTACTAAAAAGGCGAAACGCTTGGATTAGTTTAGTAACATTTGTAAACGTTTGGCTTAATATGCTAAAAGAATGAAACGCTTGGTTTTGTTTCGTAATGTTTGTAAATGTTTGGCTTAAATCGCTAAAAATGTGAAACGTTTGGATTTATTTCGTAACGTTGTAAATGTTTGGTTTTGTTTCGTAACGTTTGTAAATGTTTGGCTTAAATCGCTAAAAAGGTGAAACGTTTGGATTTCTTCCGTAACGTTTGTAAACGTTTGCATAAATTGTGAAAGAGGTGAAACGCTTGGATTTCTTTCGTAACGTTTCTAAATGTTTTGCTCAAATCGCTAAAAAGGTGTAACGTTTGGGTTTGTTTCGTAACGTTTGTAAACGTTTGGCTTAAATTGCTGTAAAGGTGAAATGTTTGAATTTGCTTTGTAACGTTTTAAACGTTTTGATTTGTTTCGAAACGTTTGGATTTGTTTCGTAACATTTGTAAACGTTTGGCTTCAATCACTAAAAAGGTGAAACGATTGGATTTGTTTCGTAACGTTTGTAAACGTTTGGCTTAAATTGCTAAAAAGGTGAAACGCTTGGATTTGTTTCGTAATGTTTGTAAACGTTTTGCTTAAATTGCTAAAAGGTGAAACGCTTGGATTTCTTTCGTAACGTTTGTAAACATTTGGCTTAAATTGCTAAAAAGGTGAAACGCTTGATTTTGTTTCGTAACGTTTGTAAATGTTTGGCTTAAATCGCTAAAAATGTGAAAAGTTTGTATTTGTTTTGTAACGTTTTAAACGTTTGGTTTTGTTTCGTAACATTGATAAACATTTGGCTTAAATCGCTAAATAGGTGAAACGTTTGGATTTGTTTCGTAATGTTTGTAAACATTTGGCTTAAATAACTAAAAAGGTGAAACGTTTGGATTGGTTTGGTAATGTTTGTTAATGTTTGGCTTAATTTGCTAAAAAGGTGAATTGGCTTAAATCGCTAAACAGGTGAAACGTTTGGATTTGTTTGGTAACGTTTGTAAACGTTTGGCTTAAATTGCTAAAAAGGTGAAACGCTTGGATTTGTTTCGTAACGTTTGTAAACGTTTGGTTTAAATTTCTAAAATGGTGAAACGCTTGGATTTTTTTCATAACGTTTGTAAACGTTTGGCTTAAATTGCTAAAAATGTGAAAAATTTGGATTTGTTTCGTAACCTTTGTAAACGTTTGGCTTAAATTACTAAAAAGGTGAAATGTTTGGATTTGTTTCATAAGTTTGTAAACGTTTGACTTAAATCGGTATAAAGATGAAACGCTTGGATTTGGTTCGTAACCTTTGTAAACGTTTGGACGAAATATATATATTATATAAAAAATAAAAAGAAAGAACAAAAAGGAGAGGCGGTGCAGTTGTGGGCGGCAAGTAAGGACAATTGTCCATTTTAGTCCCTAAACTTTTACTTCAATTAGTTTTCATTATCAACTAATAAGTTTTGTGTTAATATTCGCAAAATAATTTGACGAAGCTACCGTCAAATGTTTATGGAGTTGGGAAATAGTAATTTTAATTAAGCGGGACTAATTTGGACCAAATAAATATTCTGGAATTTATTGAAAATAAAATATAAGTCGGATGCGCATAAAAATTATATTTTTATTCGTTTTATATTTTATTGGAATTTTGGGTAAAATTTCGTAAAATATGGAATTAGTCTCTCTTTAGTGTCACGACCCAAAACCCGTAGCAAGTCTCGCGGAAATCAACAAACACATTAATCTGCAGAAACTGCTTGGGGGCAACCGATACTCCAACCTAAGTCTATCAATTTATATTAGAGTTCTAATATAAATAACTTAAATATCTGAAATACTCAACAGCAATTTAAGCCAGATGTTTACAAACGTTATAAAACAAATCCAAACGTTAAATATTTTTACCGATTTAAGCCAAACGTTTACAAACGTTACGAAACAAATCCAAATGTTTAACCTTTTTAGCGATTTAAGCCAAACGTTTACAAAGGTTACGAAACAAATCCAAACGTGTCACCTTTTTAGCAATTTAAGCAAAACGTTTACAAACGTTGCGAAACAAATCCAAACATTTCCCCTTTTTAGCGATTTAAGCCAAACGTTTAGAAAGGTTACGAAACAAATCCAAGTGTGTCACCTTTTTAGCAATTTAAACCTAAAATTTAGAAAGGTTACGAAACAAATCCAAACATTTCACCTTTTTAGCGATTTAAGCCAAACATTTACAAACGTTACGAAACAAATACAAACGTTTCACATTTTTAGCGAATTAAGCCAAACATTTACAAACTTTACGCAATAAAACCAAAGATTTAAATTATTACGAAACAAATCCAAATGTTTCACCTTTTTAGCATTTTAAGCCAAAGGTTTAAAAACATTACGAAACAAATTCAAGCAATTCACCGCTTTAGAAATATAAGCCAAACGTTTATAAACGTTACGACATTTGAAACGTTTCACCTTTTTAGCAATTTGAGCCAAACGTTTACAAACGTTACGAAAGAAATCAAAACGTTTCACGATTTTAGCGATATATTCCAAACCTTTACAAACGATACGAAACAAATCCAAACATTTCCTCTTTTTAGCAAATTAAGCCAAACGTTTAAAAACGTTACGAAACAAATGCATACGTTTCCCCATTTTAACTATTTAAGCCAAACATTTACAAGCGATACGAAACAAATCCAAATGTTTCACCTTTTTTGCGATTAAGGCCAAATGTTTACAAACATTACGAAACAAATCCAAACGTTTCACCTTTTTAGCGATTTAAACCACACATTTACAAACGTTATGAAACAAATACAAACGTTTCACATTTTTAGCAATATAAGTCGAACATTAACAAACTTTACGAAACAAACCAAAACATTAAAATTGTTACGAAACAAATCCCAACGTTTCACCTTTTTAGCAATTTAAGCTAAACGTTTAAAAACGTTATGAAACAAATCCAAGCGTTTCACCTTTTTTGCAATTTAAGCCAATAGTTTCCAAACGTTATGAAACAAGTCCAAGCGTTCCACCTTTTTAGAAAATTAAGGCAAACGTTTATAAATGTTCCAAAACAAATTCAAGCATTTCACCTTTTTAGCAATTTAAGCCAAACGTTTAAAAACGGTACGAAACAAATCTTAGCGTTTCACCTTTTTAGCAATTTAAGCCAAACGTTTCCAAACGTTACGAAACAAATCCAAATGTTTCACCTTTTTAGCGATTTAAGCCGAACGTTTACAAATGTTACGAAACAAAACCAAATATTTCACCCTTTTAGACATTTAAGACAAACGTTTACAAATGTTATGAAACAAATCCAAACGTTTCCCCATTTTAGCGATTTAAGCCTAACGTTTAAAACAATACCAAACAAATCCAAACATTTCACCTTTATAGAAATTTATGCCAAACGTTTACAAACGATACGAAAAAAAATCCAAACGTTTCACCTTTTTAGCGATTGAAGCCTAACGTTAACAAATGTTACGAAAAAAATCTAAACGGTTCACCTTTTTAGCTAATTAAGCCAAACGATAACAAAGGTTACGAAACAAATCCAAAAGTTTAACCTTTTTAGCAATTTACGCCAAACCTTTACAAACGCTACGAAACAAATCCAACTGTTTCACAATTTTAGCAATTTAAGCCAAACGTTTACAAACTTTACGAAACAAATCCTAACGTTTCATCTTTTTAGCGATAGTGCCAAACGGTTACAAACGTTACGAAACAAATCCAAACGTTTCATCTTTTTAGCGATTTATGCCAAACTTTGACAAACGTTACGAAACAAATCCAAGCGTTTCACCTTTTTAACGATTTAAGCCAAACATTTACAACACAGATCCAAAAATTTCACATTTTTAGCGATTTAAGCTAAACATTTACAAACATTACGAAACAAATCCAAAAGTTTCACCTTTTTAGCGATTTAAGCCAAATGTTTACAAACATTACGAAATAAATCCAAGCGTTTCACCTTTTTAGCAATTTAAAGTTGTGATGGGAATTTCGGTTCTTGGTGTGAGTCGTGGCTGTCAGCTTTCAGTGAGGAGGATTCTGCCTTAGCTGCTTTTGTGTGCTGGAATGTGTGGTTGAATAGAAACAACACAGTGTTGAAGAAGGAGAAGGGTAATCCTGTGACTATCGTGTCAGCAACGGGGTTCCAGCAAGCTTCTTGGCAAGCTGCAAATAGCAACTCCGGCGAACTTCGTATGGCAGCAGTTCGCAGGGATGAGGGAGGCGTCATTTGGTCCGTTCCAGATAAGGGGAGATTGAAAGTGAATGTCGACGCTGCCGTGTTTTCAGGTAAGCAGGAGATGGGAGTGGGATTAGTGGTTCTAGATTGGAAAGGGAGTATTGTTCAAGCGAGGCAAGTTAATTTGCTTTGTTCGTATTTTGCTCGTCATGCTGAAATCATGGGGATTCGCGAGGCTTTGAGTTGGTTGAAGGGTGTAGATGATATGGTGATAGAGTCAGACGCAATGATTGTGATTTTAGAGCTACGTAATCCTGACTTAGTCGAGAAGGATATGCTGTTAGTTGATTGTTGGTCCTAGCTAGGCAGTTTCATAATGTTTCTTTTGCTTTCGTGAGGCGATCTGCGAATCAGGCTGCACATTTGTTAGCGCAAAATGCCCGGTACTTGTCAAGTCATCAGGAGAGGTTTTGTCACTTTCCTGAGTTTCTCACAAATGTAACTGCCTCTGATTTGATTCAATGAAATCATTTTTACCATAAAAAAAAAGTCAAACGTTTACAAACGTTCCGAAATAAATCCAAGCGTTTTGCCTTTTTAGTAATTAAAGCCAAACGTTTACAAATGGTACGAAACAAATCCAAGTGTTTCACCTTTTTACTAATTTAAGTGTAATACCCCGTGTTTTCAAAATTGATTTGTCAGTTTGGTTATCCGTTACAAATTAGTTATTTTCTTGCATTCGTTGTTATTTTGCATTTCAACATTTTTCTTGTTATGTTTCGAACTTGATTCTGAATGATTATATGTTAGAAGTAACACTTGTGATACCTTGGTTGTGTCTTTTTGAATGTCTTAGATATATCCCATGATCTCGTATGTGTTTAATATTGATTCGATTTATTTTCCGGTATATATCAAAACAGCATTCGCATGTTTTCCACAACTGCCGTGTTTTAGTAAAACGTTGATATCTCCCAATTGAAATGTCGGATCATGCCCATTTTTTGATATTTTGTTCATAAGAGTATTTTCCAGCATGAGTAAAATTTGCAAGTTGTTTGGATTCTTCTAACTCTCAAAATGATTATTAAACTGTGGTTTTTATCAAAGCCCATGTAAAGCCCGCATAAGTCTATAAGTAGACCCTTATTTTCATGTGAGCAGCCCCTTTTTCTTTTCCAAAAATCCTAAAACAAATATCTCCATAGAAAATACACATTTATTTTGTTCTAACAAGTTCGGATGCGATTCATTACGCTAAGAACTTTATTTTTCATCATACTTGCAAGATCTACGGGATTTCTACGTTGTGTTCTTCGTTGGTGGCTTGTAGATCCAATTGATTTCGGTCCAGCCCTTTGAACCTTGGGTTAATACATCAATTATAATCTTGTTCACCATTCTTAGGTAATTATTTTACTCCTAATTGATTTATGGATTCGTTGTTGTGTGATTTTGCCTAGAAATGCATAATATAGGATTTTGATGGATTGAATTGTTGTTATTGATATGCTATGTTTAAACTACTGAACTTATATGATTAAATGATGAGTTTTACATATATAATATGATGTTATAAGTTTTGGAGAGATTTTGGCATGATTCAATAACGAATTGGTGTAATTAAACAATGATTAGGCGATTTCTAGACTTGTGCGAATTGGATTCGTTTAATGAATTATTTAAATGCTTTTAATCAAAATTTATTGATTATTAGGTGTTCTTATATCAATAGCTACTGAAATAAAAAGTTTTTATTTGTAAATGAGAATCGAAATTGGTTTGGTTTGTAAAAATTCTACGATTTGCGACAATGGCGATTTTAAGGAAATTGAACGTTACGAATACAATATGATTTTCAAATTCAATACCTACTGATATAATATATTCTAAGTGATGTTTTAAAGGTTTTAAATCAGTAGTAACATACTCTGTTTCATCGATTGTTGGTTTTGAATCCTTTGGCTAGTTTAGGCAATTTTCGGCAAAATTGCCATACTTGATTATTTGAGTGCTTTGGCTTAATTTTGATTTAAACCAAGTTATTAAAGGCTGAAAAATATGTTTTGAAAATGATTTGAAATTATAAAAGATGTTAGTTTACCTTGAATTGTCTTGATAATCGATGATTGTCTAAGCATTTGAGTTGTGGATATTCTTACAGAATTTTAAGGCTATTTTAAGTATATACTTCAGATCTTAGTTTAGTTAATTTAAAATGATTGAAATCATGTTTAGTTACAGTTAAGGTGTTTTATTTGAGATGTATGAACTCCGGGTGAAAGTGGCCAAGTGTTGGCAATATTGTTGTATTTTGTTGATATGAGTTTGACTTGTGTTGGGTTAAGCTTATAGTGAGTTCTTTGTTTTCAAATACATTGGTTTGGTTTTAAAGGATTTAACTTTGGATTTTACTCTGGCTGGGTCGGGTTACACTTGTGTCGCCCGACATGTTGTGTTAATCATATAGTTGATATATGGCTAACACGTTACTCTGGGATTTCTGGGATATCGAAAGGTGTTGTTTGAATTATATTACTCTGGATTGTTTTTAAAACGAGAACTCACCTAAGCTTATCTAGTTATTGTATTGGTTGGATATGTAATGTACTTTGGCTTTGGGCTTACTGTGTTTTGAATGTTGTTCTTTGGTTGTGTTAAGATACAAGTCCTATGTGGTGTCTAGTGATCTTAGAGTTAGGGATTGTTCGGATATTAACTTATATATTGTTTTAGACCCATCGACTGCTCGTACTTCGGAGTCTACGCAGGGTTAGCTGTTTGCAAAGATTCACGTGGATAGCAAGCAGTGAGTTTGTAGTGCTATTTACCGCTTTATTAAGTACCGCAATGTATTTTAGTATTATAAATGTTTTTGAACTGTTTTAAGCAATTATGGATCATGATTGAAACGAGCTACTCGATATGCTTGTATCGAGACTGTGTGCACCGGCAAATACTCTGGGATTGGCAGACAAATGTCTTGCTTACGCTGGTATATGACGAGGATATGTTCCCGTCCACTCTGGGTTTATCAGTATGCTATGTCATACTTACGCTGGGATCATTGTGAACTCATCTCAGTATATCTGACCCCGTTGTTTTTCCAAATTTTGCAGGTTTATGATTTGAAAGCTGGTCCACTCCGATTCTTTTGATTCCTCGGAGGTTTTATGTTATTTAAACTAGTTAATGTTTTCGAACTCTTAGACCGCAGTAGAACTAGTTTATGTAGTACTTTGGTTATTGCACATTGGGATTGTCGGTTTGTCCGATTGTTTATTGTTAGCTTGTTTACTCTAGATTATTTTATTATTATATTTAAGGCATGCTGTTGAGCATTTCAGATATTAAGTTATTTATGTTAGAACTGTGATATAAATTGCTTCATTAGGTTGGAGTCTCGGTTGCCCTCGAGCAGTGTTCTGCAGGTTTATATGTTTGATTGTTTTTCGCAAGGCTTGCTACAGGTTTTGGTACGACCATACCCATACCCTAGCGCCGGTCAAGATTCATGAAATTGGGTCGTGACATTAAGCCAAACATTTACAGACGTTACGAAACAAATCAAAACGTATCACCTTTTTAGCGATTTAAGCCGAACGTTTACAAACGCTACGAAACAAAACCAAACGTTTCACCTTTTTAGCAATTTAAGCCAAACATTAAAAAACGCTACGAAGCAAATCCAAACGTTACCCAATTTTAGCGATTTAAGCCAAATGTTAAAACGTTACGAAACAAATCCAAACGTTTCACCTTTTTAGCGATTCAAGCCAAACATTTACAAACGTTACGAAACAAATCCAAACGTTTCGCCTTTTAAGCGATTGAAGCCAAACGTTTACTAACGTTGCGAAACAAATCCAACCCATTTTTAGCAATGTACGCCAAACGTTTACAAACGTTACGAAACAAAAACCAAGCGTTTCACCTTCTTGGCAATTTAAGCCAAACGTTTACAAACGTAACGAAACAAATCCAAGCGTTTCATATTTTTAGCAATTTAAGCCGAACGTATACAAACGTTGCGAAGCAAAATCAAACATTTCACCTTTTTAGCTATTTAAACCAAACGTTTACAAACGTTATGAAACAAATCCAAGCATTTCACCTTTTTAGCAATTTAAGCCAAATGTTTACTAACGTTACAGAACAAAACCAAACGTTTCACAGTTTTAGCGATTTAGGCCAAACGTTTACAAACGCTACGAAACAAATCCAAACGTTTCACCTTTTTATCGATTGAACACAAACGTTTACAAATGTCACGAAACAAATCCAAACGTTTCACTTTTTTAGCAATTTAAGCCAAACGTTTACAAACATGACGAAACAAAACCAAACGTTTCCCCTTTTTAGCGATTTAAGCCAAACGTTTACAAACGTTACAAAACAAAACCAAACGTTTGCAATGTTACGAAACAAACATTACAAAATAAATCAAAACGTTTACAAACATTACGAAACAAAACAAAACGTTTCACCTTTTTAGCGATTTTAACCAAACGTTTACAAACGTTACGAAACAAAACAAATGTTTCACCTTTTTAGCGAATTAAGCCAAACATTTACAAACATTACGAAACAAAACCAAACGTTTAAAACGTTACGAAACAAACGTTGCAAAACAAATCCAAACGTTAACAAACGTTACGAAACAAAACCAAACGTCTCACCTTTTTACTGATTGAAGCCAAACGTTTAAAACCGTTACGAAACAAAACCAAATGTTTCCCCTTTTTAGCGATTTAAGCCATACGTTTACAAACGTTACGACACAAATCCAAACGTATCACCTTTTTAGCAATTTTAGCCAAACGTTTACAACCGTTACGAAACAAATCCAAGTGTTTCACCTTTTTAGCGATTTAAGCCAAAACATTTACAAAGGATACGAAACAAATCCAAACGTTTCACCTTTCTAACGATATAAGCCAAACGTTTACAAAGGATACGAAACAAATCCAAACGTTTCACCTTTCTAACGATATAAGCCAAACGTTTACAAACTTTACGAAACAAATCCAAGAGTTTCAACTTTTTAGCAATTTAAGCTAAACGTTTCACAAACGTTACGAAACAAATCCAATCGTTTCACATTCTTAGAAATTTAAACCAAACATTTAAAACGTTACGAAAAAATCCAAAAGTTTCACATTTTTAGCAATTTAAGCGAAACTTTTACAAACGTTACAAAAGAAATCCAGACATTACACCTTTTTAGCGATTTAAGCCGAACGTTTACAAACGTTACGAAACAAAACCAAACGTTTCACCGTTTTTGCGATTTAAGCGAAACGTTACGGAACAAATCCAAACGTTTTACCCTTTTTGGAAATTTAAGCCAAACGTTTACAAACGTTATGAAACAAATCTAAACGTTTCACCTTTTTTGCGATTTAAGCTAAACGTTTACAAATGTTAAGAAACAAATACAAACAATTTACCGTTTTAGCAATTTAAGACAAATGTTTACAAAGGTTACGAAAGAAATCCAAATGTGTCATCTTTTTAGCAATTTAAGCAAAACGTTTACAAACATTACGAAACAAATCCAAACTTTTCACCTATTTAGCAATTTAAACCAATCGTTTACAAAGGTTATGAAACAAAACCAAACGTTTCAACTTTTTAGCGATTTAAGCCAAACGTTTTCAAAGATTACAAAACAAATCCAAACGTGTCACCGTTTTAGCCATTTAAGCCAAACGTTTACAAACATTTCGAAACAAATCCAAACGTTTCCCATTTTTAGCGATTTAAGCCAAACATTTACAAACGTTACGAAACAAATACAAACGTTTTACATTTTTAGCGATTTAAGCCGAATGTTTACAAACATTACAAAAGAAAACCAAACGTTTAAAACATTACGAAACAAATCCAAACGTTTCTCCTTTTTAGCAATTTAAGCCCAACGTTTACAAACGATTCGAAACAAATCAAAGCATGAACCTTTTTAGCAACTTAAGCCAACCGTTTACAAACGTTGCGGAACAAATCCAAACGTTTCGCCTTTTTAGCAATTTAAGCCAAACATTTACAAGAGTTACGAAAAAATTCCAAACTTTTTGCCTTATTAGCGATTTAAGACAAATGTTTACAAACGTTAGAAAACAAAACCAAAAGTTTAATACGTTACAAAATAAATCCAAAAGTTTCACATTCTTAGCGATTTAAGCCAAACCCTTACAAACGTTATGAAACAAAACCAAGCATTTAACCTTTTTAGCAATTTAAGCCAAACGTTTACAAACTTTCCAAAACAAATCCTAGTGTTTCACATTATTAGAAATTTAAGCCAAACGTTTACAAACTTTCCGAAACCAATTCAAGCATTTCACCTTTTTAGTAATTTAAGCCAAACGTTTACAAACGTTATAAAACAAATCCAAGCATTTCACCATTTTAGCAATTTAAGCCAAACGTTTATAAACGTTATGAAACAAATCCAAACGTTTCCCCTTTTCGCGATTTAAGTCAAACGTTTACATAATGTTACGAAACATATCCAAACGTTTCGCCTTTTTTGCAATTTCGGCCAAACGTTTACAAACGTTTCGAAACAAATCCAAACGTTTCACCTTTTTAGCGATTTAAGCCGAACGTTTACAAACGTTACGAAATAAAACAAAATATTTCTTCTTTTTAGATATTTAAGCCAAACGTTTACAAAAGTTACGAAACAAATCCAAACATTTCCCCATTTTAGCGATTTAAGCCAAACGATTTAAACGTTACGAAACAAATCCAAATATTTCACCTTTATAGCAATTTATGCCAGACGTTTACAAATGTTACGAAACAAATCCAAACGTTTCACCTTTTTAGCGATTTAAGTCTAAAGTTAACAAACGTTACGAAAAAATAGAAACGGTTCACCTTTTTAGCTATTTAAGCCAAATGTTTAAAAAGGTTACGAAACAAATCCAAAAGTTTAACCTTTTTAGCAATTTAGGCCAAACCTTTACAAATGTTACGAAACAAATACAAGCGTTTCACCTTTTTAGCAATTTAAGCCAAACGTTTACAAACGTTACGAAACAAATCCAAACGTTTCATCTTTTTGGCGATTTATGCCAAACGTTAACAAACGTTACGAAACAAATCCAAACGTTTCACCTTTTTAGCGATTTAAGCCAAACGTTTACAAAACAAATCCAAACGTTTCACCTTTTTAGCGATTTAAGCCAAACATTTACAAACGTTACGAAACAAATCCAAAAGTTTCACTTTTTTAGCGATTCAAGTCAAATGTTCACAAACGTTACGAAACAAATCCAAGCGTTTCACCTTTTTAGCCATTTAAACCAAACGTTTACAAACGTTACGAAACATATCCAAACGTTTCCTCTTTTTAGCGATTTATGCCAAACGTTAACAAACGTTACGAAACAAATCTAACCTTTTTAGTGATTTAAGCCAAACATTTACAAACGTTAAGAAACAAATCCAAAAGTTTCACCTTTTTAGCGATTCAAGCCAAATGTTTACAAACGTTACGAAACAAATCCAAACCACTCACCTTTTTAGCGATTTAAGCAAACGTTTACAAACGGTACAAAACAAAACCAAACATTAAAAACAAAACCAAACGTTTAAAACGTTACGAAACAAACATTATGAAACAAATCGAAACGTTTACAAACATTAAAAACAAAACAACACGTTTCACCTTTTTAGCGATTTAAACCAAACGTTTACAAACGTTACGAAACAAAACCAAACATTTACAAACGTTACGAAACAAAACCAAACGTTTCACCTTTTTAGTGATTTAAGCCAAACGTTTACAAACATTACGAAAACAAAACCAAACGTTTAAAACGTTACGAAACAAATCCAAACGTTTACAAACGTTACGAAACAAAACCAAACGTCTCACCTTTTTACTGATTGAAGCCAAACGTTTACAAACGTTACGAAACAAAACCAAACGTCTCACCTTTTTACTGATTGAAGCCAAACGTTTACAAACGTTACGAAACAAAACCAAACATTTCACCTTTTTAGCGATTTAATCCATATGTTTACAAACGGTACGACACAAATCCAAACATATCACCTTTTTAGAAATTTAAGCCAAATGTTTACAAATGTTACGAAACAAATCCAAGTGTTTCCCCTTTTTAGCGATTTAAGCCAAACGTTTACAAACGATACGAAACAAAACCAAATGTTTCACCTTTTTAGCAATTTAAGCCAAACATTTACAAACTATACGAAATAAAACCAGACGTTTAAAACGTTACGAAACAAATCTAAACGTTTACAAATGTTACAAAACAACACCAAACATTTCCCTATTATAGCGATTTAAGCCAAACATTTATAAACGTTACGAAACAAAGCCAAACGTTTGTAAACATTACGAAACAAATCCAAACGTTTCCCTATTTTAGTGATTTAAGCCAAACGTTTACAAACGTTACTAAACAAATCCAGACGTTTCACATTTTTAGTGATTGAAGCCAAATGTTTACAAACGTTACAAAACAAATCCAAACGTTTAAAACGTTACAAAACAAATCCAACTATTTCGCCTTTTTAGCAATTTAAGCCAAGCGTTTACAAATGTTATGAAACAAATCCAAACGTTTCACCTTTTTAGCGATTTAAGCCAAACGTTTACAAACGATACTAAACAAATCCAAATGTTTCACCTTTTTAGCGAGATAAGCCAAACGTTTACAAACTTTACGAAATAAATCCAAGCGTTTCAACTTTTTAGCAATTTAAGCAAAATGTTTACAAACGTTATGAAACAAATCCAAGCGTTTCACATTTTTAGAAATTTAAACCAAACGTTTAAATCATTACGAAACAAATCCAAACGTTTCCCATTATAAGCAATTTAAGCCAAACTTTTACAAACGTTACAAAACAAATCCAAACATTTCACCTTTTTAGCGATTTAAGCCGAACGTTTACAAACGTTACGAAACAAAACCTAACGTTTTATCTTTTTTGTGATTTAAGTGTAACGTTTTTAAACGTTACGGAACAAATCCAAACATTTTAACCTTTTAGCGATTTAAGCCAAACGTTTACAAACGTTATGAAACAAATCCAAACGTTTCACCTTTTTAGCGATTTAAGCCAAACGTTTACAAACGTTAAGAAACAAATCCAAACGTTTTACCGTTTTAGCGATTTAAGCCAAACGTTTATAAAGGTTACGAAAGAAATCCAAACGTGTCATCTTTTTAGCAATTTAAGAAAAATGTTTACAAACGTTACGAAACAAATCCAAAAGTTTCACCTTTTTAGCAATTTAAACCAATCGTTTACAAAGATTATGAAACAAAGCCAAACGTTTCAACTTTTTAGCGATGTAAGCCAATCGTTTTCAAAGATTAGAAAACAAATCCAAACGTGACACCGTTTTAGCCATTTAAGCCAAACATTTATAAACGTTTCAAAACAAATACAAACGTTTCACATTCTTAGCGATTTAAGCCGAACGTTTACAAACGTTTCAAAAAAAAAAAACCAAACGTTTAAAACGTTACGAAACAAATTCAAACGTTTTCCATTTTTAGCAATTTAAGACCAACGTTTACAAACGTTATGAAAAAAATCCAAGCGTTTCCCCTTTTTAGCAACTTACTCCAAACGTTTACAAACATTACGGAACAAATCCAAACGTTTCGCCTTTTTAGCAATTTAAGCCAAACATTTACAAAAGTTACGAAACAAATCCAAACGTTTCTCCTTATTAGCGATTTCAGCCAAATGTTTACAAACGTTACGAAACAAAACCAAACGTTTAATACGTTGCAAAACAAATCTAAACGTTTTACTTTTTAGCGATTTAAGCCAAACCCTTAAAAACGTTACGAAACAAAACCAAGCGTTTCCCCTTTTTAGCAATTTAAGCCAAACGTTAAACGTTACGAAAAAAATCCAAGTGTTTCACCTTTTTAGAAATTTAAGCCAAACGTTTACAAACTTTCCGAAACAAATCCAAATGTTTCACCTTTTAACCCAAACCGTTTACAAAGGTTATGAAACAAATCCAAATGTTTCACCTATTTAGCAATCTAAGCCAAACGTTTACAAACATTACGAAAGAAATCTAAATGTTTCACCTTTTTAGCAGTATAAGCCAAACATTTACACACGTTACGAAACAAATCCAAGCGTTTCACCTTTTGAGAAATTTAAGCCAAAAGTTTACAATTGTTAAGAAACAATTCCAAACGTTTCACCTTTTTAGCATTTTAAGCCAAACGTTTACAACGTTACGAAATAAATTCAAACGTTTAACCTTTTTAGCGATTTAAGCCAAACGTTTACAAACGTTTCACCTATTTAGCAATTTAAGCCAAACATTTACAAACATTACGAAAAATGCTACGAAACAAATCCAAACGTTTCTCCTTCTTAGCAATTTAAGCCAAACGTTTACAAACGTTTCGAAACAAATTCAAACATTTCACCTTTATAGCGATTTAAGCCAAACGTTACGAAACAAAACCAAACATTTAAAACGTTACGAAACAAATCCAAACGTTTCACATTTTTAACGATTTAAGCCAAACCTTTACAAACATCATGAAACAAAACCAAGCGTTTAACCTTTTTAGCAATTTAAGAAAAATATTTACAAACGTTACGAAACAAATCCAAGCATTTAACCTTTTTAGCAATTTAAGCCAAACGTTTACAAACGTTAAGAAATTTCAAACGTTTCACCTTTTTAGCGATTTAAGCCAAACGTTTACAAACGTTACGAAATTTCAAACGTTTCACCTTTTTAGCAATTTGAGCCAAACGTTTACAAACGTTACTAAACAAATCCAAACGTTTCACGTTTTTAGCGATATAAGCCAAACGTTTACAAACGTTACGAAACAAATCCAAACATTTCACATTTTTAGCGATTTAAGCCAAACCTTTACAAACATCACTAAACAAAACCAAGCGTTTAACCTTTTTAGCAATTTAAGCAAAATATTTACAAACGTTACGAAACAAATCCAAGCGTTTAACCTTTTTAGCAATTTAAGCCAAACGTTTACAAACGTTAAGAAATTTCAAACGTTTCACATTTTTAACGATTTAAGCCAAACGTTTACAAGCGTTACGAAATTTCAAACGTTTCACCTTTTTAGCGATTTGAGCCAAACGTTTACAAACGT
Source organism: Mercurialis annua (assembly GCF_937616625.2). NCBI lineage: Eukaryota > Viridiplantae > Streptophyta > Magnoliopsida > Malpighiales > Euphorbiaceae > Mercurialis > Mercurialis annua. The sequence goes on from NC_065572.1 coordinate 43,246,448, forward strand.
TACTAAACAAATCCAAACGTTTCAGGTTTTTAGCGATATAAGCCAAACGTTTACAAACGTTACGAAACAAATCCAAACGTTTTGCCTTTTTAATTTTTTAAGTTAATCGTTTACAAACGTTACGAAACAAATCCAAACGTTTCACGTTTTTAGAGATTTAAGCTGAACGTTAGAAACAGTACGAAACAAAACCAAACATTTCACCTTTTTTGCGATTTAAGCCAAACGTTTTCAAACGTTACGGAACAAATCCAAACGTTTCACCTTTTTAGCAATTTAGGCCAGACGTTTACAAACGTTATGAAATAAATAAAAACGTTTAACCTTTTTAGCTATTCAAGCCAAACGTTTATAAACGTTACGAAACAAATCCAAATGTTTAAACTTTTTTGCGATTTAAGCCAAAGGTTTATAAAGGTTACGAAACAAATCCAAATGTGTCATTTTTTCAGCAATTTAAGCAAAACGTTTACAAATGTTACAAAACAAATCCAAATGTTTCCCCTTTTTAGCGATTTAAGTCAAACATTTACAAAGGTTAGGAAACAAATCCAAACGTGTCCCCTTTTTAGCAATTTAAGCCAAACGTTTACAAAGGTTATGAAACAAATCCAAACATTTCGCCTTTTTAGCAATTTAAGCCAAACATTTACAAACGTTATGAAACAAATACAAAGTTTCACATTTTTAGCGATTTAAGCCAAAAATTTACAAACGTTACGAAACAAAACCAAACATTTAAATTGTTACGAAACAAATCTAAACGTTTCACCTTTTTAGCAATTTAAGCCAAACGTTTAAAAACGTATCACCAAACAAATCCAAGCGTTTCATTTTTTTAGCAATTTAAACGTTTACAAACGTTACAAAATTTCAAACGTTTCACCTATTTAGCGATTTAAGTCAAACGTTTACAAACATTACGAAACAAATCCAAATGTTTCACCTTTTTTGCGATTGAAGCCAAACGTTTACAAACATTACCAAACAAATTTAAACGTTTCCCATTTTTAGCAATTTAAACCAAACATTTACAAACGTTATGAAACAAATACAAACGTTTCAAATTTTTAGCGCTTTAAGTAGAACATTTACAAACGTTACGAAACAAAACAAAACATTAAAATTGTTACGAAACAAATCCCAACATTTCCCCTTTTTAGCAATTTAGGCCAAACGTTTAAAAACATTATGAAACAAATCCAAGTGTTTCACCTTTTTAGCAATTGAAGCCAAACGTTTACAAACGTTACGAAATTTCAAACGTTTCACCTTTTTAGCGATTTGAGCCAATCGTTTACAAACGTTACAAAACAAATCCAAATGTTTCGCGTTTTTAGCGATATGTGCCAAATATTTACAAACGTCACGAAACAAATCCAAACGTTTCGCCTTTTTAGCAATTTAAGCCAAACGTTTACAAACGTTACGAAACAAATCCAAATGTTTCACCTTTTTTGGCGATTTAAGACAAACGTTTACAAATGTTACGAATTAAAACCAAATATTCAAAACGTTACGAAAAAAATCCAAACGTTTCACAGTTTTAGCGATTTAAGCGAAACCCTTACAAACGTCACGAAACAAAACCAAGCGCTTCACCTTTTTAGCTATTTAAACCAATAGTTTCCAAACGTTATGAAATAAGTCCAAACATTTTACCTTTTTACCAAATTAAGTCAAACGTTTATAAACATTCTGAAACAAATTCAAGCGTTTCACCCTTTTAGCAATTTAAGCCAAACGTTTACAAACGTTACGAAACAAATCCAAGCGTTTCACATTTTTAGCAATTTAAGTCAAACATTTACAAACGTTATGAAACAAATCCAAACGTTTCACCTTTTTAGCAATTTAAGCCGAACGTTTACAAATGTTACTAAACAAAACCAAATATCTCACTTATTAGCAATTTAAGCCAAACGTTACGAATAAAATCCACACGTGTCCCCATTTTCGCGATTGAATCCAAACGTTTAAAACGTTACGAAACAATTCCAAACATTTTACCTTTTTTGTAATTTATGTCAAACGTTTCACCTTTTTAGCGATTCAAGCCAAACGTTAACAAACGTTACGAAACAAATCCAAACATTTAACTTTTTTAGCTATTTATGCCAAAAGTTTACAAAGGTTATGAAACAAATCCAAATGTTTAACCTTTTTAGCAATTTAGGCCAAACGTTTACAATCGTTACGAAACAAATCCGAGCGTTTCACCTTTTTAGCAATTTAAGCCAAACGTTTGCAAACGTTGTGAAACATATCCAAACGTTTCATCTTCTTATCGATTTATGCCAAACGTTGACAAAAGTTACGAAACAAATCCAAACGTTTCCCCTTTTTAGCAATTTAAGCCAAACGTTTACAAAACAAATCCAAACGTTTCACCTTTTTAGCGATTTAAGCCAAACATTTACAAACGTTACGAAACAAATCCAAAACTTTCACCTTTTTAGTGATTTAAGCCAAACGTTTACAAACGTTACGAAACAAATCCAAGTGTTTTGCCTTTTAGCAATTTAAGCCAAACGTTTACAAACGTTGCGAAACAAATCCAAGTGTTTCAATCTTTTAGTAATTAAAGCCAAACGTTTACAAACGGTATGAAACAAATCCAAGCGTTTCACTTTTTTAACAATTTAAGGAAAACATTTACAAACGTTATGAAACAAATAAAAACGTAACGTTTTAAACGTTTGGATTTGTTTCGTAAAGTTTGTTACAAACGCTTCGAAACAAATCTAAACGTTTGTATATGTTTCGTAAAGTTTGTAAACGTTTGGCTTAAATCGCTAAAAAGATGAAACATTTGGATTTGTTTTGTAACATTTCTAAACGTTTAGCTTAAATCGCTAAAAAGGGGAAACGTTTGGATTTGTTTCTTAAGGTTTGTAAACGTGTGGCTTAAATCGCTAAAAAGGCGAAACGTTTGCATTTGTTTTGTAATGTTTATAAACGTTTGGCTTAAATCGATAAAAAGGTGAAATATTTGAATTTGTTTCATAACGTTTGTAAACGTTTGTCTTAAATTGCTAAAAAGGTGAAACGTTTGGATTTGTTTCGTAACGTTTGTAAACGTATGGCTTATATCGATAAAAAGGTGAAACATTTGGATTTGTTTCATAACGTTTGTAAACGTTTGTCTTAAATCGCTAAAAAGGTGAAACGTTTGGATTTGTTTCGTAACGTTTGTAAAAATATGGCTTATATCACTAAAAAGGGGAAACGTTTGGTTTTGTTACGTAACATTTGTAAACGTTTTATTTAAATCACTAAAAAGGTGAGACGTTTTGTTTAGTTTTGAAACGTTTGTAAACGTTTGGATTTGTTTTGGAAAGTTTATTTCGTAACATTTTAAACGTTTGGTTTTGTTTCGTAGCGTTTGTAAACGTTTGGCTTAAATCGGTAAAAAGGTGAAACGTTTGGTTTTGTTTCGTAACGTGAGTAACCGTTTTGATTTGTTTCATAATATTTGTTTTGTAACGTTTTAAACGTTTGGTTTTGTTTCGTAACGTTTGTAAACGTTTGGCTTAAATTGCTAAAAAAGTGACACATTTGGTTTTGTTTCGTAATTTTTGTTAACGTTTGCCTAAAATCGATAAAAAAGTGAAATGTTTGGGTTCAATCGCTAAAAAGGGGAAACGTCTGGATTTGTTTCACATAGTTTATAAACGATTGGCTTAAATCGCTAATAAGTTGAAACATTTGGTTTTGTTTCGTAATTTTGGTAAACGTTTGGCTTAAATCGCTAAAAAGGTGAAATGTTTGGATTTGTTTTGTAACGTTTGGCTTAAATCGACAAAAATGTGAAACGTTTGGATTTATTTCGTAATGTTTGTAAACGTTTGGCTTAAATCGCTAAAAAGGCGAAACGTTTGGATTTGTTTTGTAAAGTTTATAAACGTTTGGCTTAAATCGATAAAAAGGTGAAACATTTAGATTTATTTCATAACGTTTGCAAACGTTTGTCTTAAATCGCTAAAAAGGTGAAACGTTTGGATTTGTTTCGCAACGTTTGTAAACGTATGGCTTATATCGCTAAAAAGGGGAAACGTTTGGTTTTGTTACGTAACATTTGTAAACGTTTTATTTAAATCACTAAACAGGTGAGGCGTTTTGTTTTGTTTTGAAACGTTTGGATTTGTTGGAACGTTTATTTCGTAGTATTTTAAACGTTTGGTTTTGTTTCGTAACGTTTGTAAATGTTTGGCTTAAATCGGTAAAAAGGTGAAACGTTTGGTTTTGTTTCGTAACGTTTGTAAACATTTTGATCTGTTTCGTAACGTTTGTTTCGTAACGTTTTAAACGTTTGGTTTTGTTTCGTAACGTTTGTAAACGTTTGGCTTAAATCACTAAAAAGGTGAAACATTTGGTTTTGTTTCGTAATTTTTGTTAACGTTTGGCTTAAATCGCTAAAAAGGTGAAACGTTTGGATTTGTTTCGTAAGATTTGTAAACGTTTGGGTTCAATCGCTAAAAAGGGGAAATGTTTGGATTTGTTTCACATAGTTTGTAAACGTTTGGCTTAAATCGCTAATAAGGTGAAATGTTTGGATTTGTTTTGTAACGTTTGTAAACGTTTGGCTTAAATCGATGAAACATTTGGATTTGTTTTGTAGCGTTTGTAAAGGTTTGGCTTAAATCCCTAAAAATGTGAAACGTGTGGATTTGTTTCATAACGTTTAGAAACATTTGGTTTTGTTTCGAAACGTTTATAAACGTTTGGCTTAAATCGCTAAAATAGGGAAACGTTCGGTGTTGTTTTGTAACGTTTGTAAACGTTTAGATTTGTTTCTTAACGCTTGAAATGTTTGGTTTTGTTTCGTAACGTTTGTAAACGTTTCGCATAAATCGCTAAAAATGTGAAACGTTTGGTTTTGTTTCGTAACATTTGTAAACGTTTTGCTTAAATCACTAAAAATGTGAAACGTTTGGATTTGTTTCGTAACGTTTTAAATGTTTGGTTTTGTTTCATATCATTTGTAAACGTTTGGCTTCAATCGCTAAAAAGGTGAAACGTTTGGATTTGTTTCGAAACTTTTGTAAATGTATGGCTTATATCGCAAAAAAGGTGAGACGTTTGGTTTCTTTCGTAATGTTTGTAAACGTTTGGCTTAAATCACTAAATAGGTGAGACGTTTGGTTTTGTTTTAAAACGTTTGTAAACATATGGATTTATTTTCGTAACGTTTGTTTCATTACGTTTTAAACGTTTGGTTTTGTTTCGTAACGTTTGTAAACGTTTGGCTTAAATCACTAAAAGGTGAAAAGTTTGGTTTTGTTTCGTAATGTCTATAAACGTTTGGCATTAATCGCTAAAAAGGTGAAAAGTTTGGTTTTGTTTCGCAACGTTTGTAAACGTTTCGATTTGTTTCGTAACGTTTGTTTCGTATTGTTTTAAACGTTTGGTTTTGTTTCGTAACGTTTGTAAACGTTTTGCTTAAATCGCTAAAAAGGTGAAACGTTTGGATTAGTTTGGTAACATTTGTAAACGTTTGGGTTCAATCGCTAAAAACGTGAAAGGTTTGGATTTGTTTCGTAGCGTTTGTATACGTTTGGCTTAAATCGCTAAAAATGTTAAACATTTGGTTTTGTTCCGTAACGTTAGTAAACGTTTGGCTTAAATTTCTAAAAAGGTGAAACGCTTGGATTTGTTTCGTAACGTTGTAAACGTTTGGCTCAAATTAGTAAAAAGGTGTAACGTTTGGTTTTATTTCGTAACGTTTGTAAACATTTGGCTTAAATTTCTATAAAGGTGAAACACTTGGATTTGTTTCGTAACGTTTGTAAACGTTTGGCTTTGTTTCGTAACGTTTGTAAGCGTTTGACTTCAATCACTATAAAGGTGAAACGGTTGAATTTGTTTTGAAACGTTTGGATTTGTTTCGTAACATTTGTAAATGTTTGGCTTCAATCTCTAAAAATGTGAAACGTTAGGATTTGTTTCGTAACGTTTGTAAACGATTGGCTTAAATTGCTGAAAAGGTGAGACGCTTGGATTTGTTTCATAACGTTAATAAACCTTTGGCTTAAATTGCTAAAAGGTGAAACGCTTGGATTTGTTTCGTAACGTTTGTAAACGTTTGGCTTAAATTGCTAAAAAGGCGAAACGCTTGGTTTTGTTTCGTAATGTTTGTAAACGTTTGCCTTAAATCCCTAAAAATGTGAAACGTTTGGATTTGTTTCGTAAAATTTAAACGTTTGGTTTTGATTTGTAACATTTGTAATCGTTTGGCTTAAATCGCTAAAAAGGTGAAACGTTTGGATTTGTTTCATAGTGTTTGTGAACGTTTGGCTTAAATCGCTAAAAACGTGAAACGTTTGGATTTGTTCTATAACATTTGTAAACGATTGGCTTAAATCGCTAAAAAGGTGAAACGTTTGAATTTGTTTCGTAACGTTTGTAAACGTTTGGCTTAAATTGCTAAAAAGGTGAAACGTTTGAATTTGTTTTGTAACGTTTGTATTTGTTTGGCTTAAATTGCTAAAAAGGTGAAACGCTTGGATTTGTTTGGTAACGTTTGTAAACGTTTGGCTTATATTGCTAAAAAGGTGAAACGCTTGGATTTGTTTCGTAACGTTTGTAAACGTTTGGCTTAAACTGCTAAAAATGTGAAAAATTTGGATTTGTTTCGTAACCTTTGTAAACGTTTGGCTTAAATCGCTAAAAGGGGAAAATGTTTGGATTTGTTTCATACGTTTGTTAACGTTTGGCTTATATCGCTAAAAAGGGGAAATGTTTGGTTTTGTTTCGCAATATTTATAAATATTTTACTTGAATTACTAAAAATGCGAAATGCTTGGATTTGTTTTGTAACGTTTGTAAATGTTTGACTTAATATGCTAAAAAGGTGAAACGCTTGGTTTTGTCTCGTAATGTTTGTAAACGTTTGGCTTAATTCGCTAAAAATGCAAAAAGTTTGGATTTCTTCCGTAACATTTGTAAACGTTTCCATAAATATATAAAGAGGTGAAACACTTGGATTTTTTTCGTAACTTTTATAAACGTTTGGCTCAAATCGCTAAAAAGGTGTAACATTTGGGTTTGTTTCGTATCTTTTGTAAACGTTTGGCTTAAATTGCTGTAAAAGTGAAACGCTTGGATTTGTTTCGTATTGTTTGTAAACTTTTGGCTTTGTTTCGTAACGTTTGTAAACGTTTGGATTAAATTGCTAAAAAGGTGAAATGTTTGGTTTTGTTTCGCAATATTTATAAACATTTGACTTGAATTACTAAAAAGGCGAAATGCTTGGATTTGTTTCGTAACGTTTGTAAACGTTTGGATTAATATGCTAAAAAAATGAAACGCTTGGTTTTGTTTCGTAATGTTTGTAAACGTTTGGCTTAAATCGCTAAAAATGTGAAACGTTTGGATTTATTTCGTAACGTTGTAAATGTTTGGTTTTGTTTCGTAACGTTTGTAAATGTTTGGCTTAAATCGCTAAAAAGGTGAAACGTTTGGATTTCTTCCGTAATGTTTGTAAACGTTTTCATAAATTGTGAAAGAGGTGAAATGCTTGGATTTCTTTCGTAACGTTTCTAAACGTTTGGCTCAAATCGCTAAAAAGGTGTAACGTTTGGGTTTGTTTCGTAACGTTTGTAAACGTTTGGCTTAAATTGCTGTAAAGGTGAAATGTTTGAATTTGCTTTGTAACGTTTTAAACGTTTTGATTTGTTTCGAAACGTTTGAATTTGTTTCGTAACATTTGTAAATGTTTGGCTTCAATCACTAAAAAGGTTAAACGATTGGATTTGTTTCGTAACGTTTGTAAACGTTTGGCTTAAATTGCTAAAAAGCTGAAACGCTTGGATTTGTTTCGTAACGTTTGTAAACGTTTTGCTTAAATCGCTAAAAGGTGAAACGCTTGGATTTCTTTTGTAACGTTTGTAAACATTTGGCTTAAATTGCTAAAAAGGTGAAACGCTTGATTTTGTTTCGTAATGTTTGTAAATGTTTGGCTAAAATCGCTAAAAATATGAAAAGTTTATAATTGTTTTGTAACGTTTTAAACGTTTGGTTTTGTTTCGTAACGTTTATAAACGTTTGGCTTAAATCGCTAAATAGGTAAAACGTTTGGATTTGTTTCGTAATGTTTGTAAACATTTGGCTTAAATAACTAAAAAGGTGAAACGTTTGGATTGGTTTTGTAACGTTTGTAAACGTTTGGCTTATTTTGCTAAAAAGGTGAATTGGCTTAAATCGCTAAACAGGTGAAACGTTTGGATTTGTTTGGTAACGTTTGTAAACGTTTGGCTTAAATTGCTAAAAAGGTGAAAAGCTTGGATTTGTTTCGTAACGTTTGTAAACGTTTGGCTTAAATTGCTAAAAAGGTGAAACGCTTGGATTTTTTTCGTAACGTTTGTAAACATTTGGCTTAAACTGCTAAAAATGTGAAAAAATTGGATTTGTTTTATAACCTTTGTAAACGTTTGGCTTAAATCGCTAAAAAGGCGAAACGTTTGGATTTGTTTCATAAGTTTGTAAACGTTTGGCTTTAATCGCTAAAAAGCTAAAATGTTTGGATTTGTTTTGTAACGTTTGTAAACGTTTGGCTTAAATTGCTAAAAGGTGAAACGCTTGGTTTTCTTTCGTAACCTGTGTAAACGTTTGGCTTAAATCGCTAAATAGGTGAAACGGATTTGTTTCGTAATGTTTGTAAACATTTGGCTTAAATAACTAAAAAGGTGAAACGTTTGGATTGGTTTGGCAACGTTTGTAAACGTTTGGCTTAATTTGCTAAAAAGGTGAATTGGCTTAAATCGCTAAACAGGTGAAACATTTGGATTTGTTTGGTAACGTTTGTAAACGTTTGGCTTAAATTGCTAAAAAGGTGAAACGCTTGGATTTGTTTCATAACGTTTGTAAACGTTTGGCTTAAATTGCTAAAAAGGTGAAACGGTTGGATTTTTTTCGTAACGTTTGTAAACATTTGGCTTAAACTGCTAAAAATGTGAAAAATTTGGATTTGTTTTGTAACCTTTGTAAACGTTTGGCTTAAATCGCTAAAAAGGTGAAACGTTTGGATTTGTTTCATAAGTTTGTAAACGTTTGGCTTTAATCGCTAATAAGCTGAAATGTTTGGATTTGTTTTGTAACGTTTGTAAACGTTTGGCTTAAATTGCTAAAAGGTGAAACTCTTGGTTTTGTTTCGTAACGTTTGTAAACGTTTGGCTTAAATCGCTAAAAATGTGAAACGCTTGGATTTCTTCCATAATGCTAGTAAATGTTTGCTTAAATTGCTAAAATTGTGAAACACTTGGATTTGTTTCGTAACGTTTGTAAACGTTTGGCTCAAATCGCTAAAAAGGTGTAACGTTTGGTTTTATTTCGTAACGTTTGTAAACGTTTGGCTTAAATCGCTATAAAGATGAAACGCTTGGATTTGGTTTGTAACCTTTGTAAACGTTTGGACAATATATATGTATATATATATATATATATATATATATATATTATATAAAAAATAAAAAGAAAGAATAAAAAGGAGAGGCGGTGCAGTTGTGGGCGGCAAGTAAGGACAATTGTCCATTTTAGTCCCTAAACTTTTACTTCAATTAGTTTTGATTATCAACTAATAATTTTTGTGTTAATATTCGCAATATAATTTGACGAAGCTACCGTCAAATGTTTATGGAGTTGGGAAATAGTAATTTTAATTAAGCGGGACTAATTTGGACCAAATAAATATTCTGGAATTTATTGAAAATAAAATATAAGTCGGATGCGAATAAAGATTATATTTTTATTCGTTTTATATTTCATTGGAATTTTGGATAAAATTTGGAATTAGTCTCTGTTTAGTGTCACGACCCAATTTCATGAATCGTGACCAGCGCTAGGGTATGGGTATGGTCGTACCAAAACCCGTAGCAAGCTTCGCGGAAATCAACAAACACATTAATCTGCAGAAACTGCTTGGGGGCAACCGATACTCCAACCTAAGTCTAGCAATTTATATTACAGTTCTAATATAAATAACTTAAATATCTGAAATAATCAACAACATGCCTTAAATATAATAATAAAATATTCCATAGTAAACATGCCTATAATAAATAATCGAACAGATCGACAATCTCAAGTGCAATAACAATGTAATATATAAACTAGTTCTACTGTGGTCTAAGAGTTCGAAAACAATAACTACTTAAATAACATAAAACCTCTGAGGAATCAAAAGAATCGGAGTGGACCAGCTTACAAAATAAACCTGGAAAATTTGGGAAAACAACGGAGTCAGATATACCGAGATGAGTTCATAATGCTATTTACATTTATTAAGTTTAAAACCCTTAAAACAAATCCTTTTATACTAATATACGTAAGATTATGGAAATAGCAGTATTGAAATGATCACAGCTTAAATATGACGTATCATACCGAACCCAGAGTGGACGGGAACAAATCCTCGTCATATACCAGCATAAGCAAGACATTAGTCTGCCGATCCCAGAGTACTTACCAGTGCACACAGTCTCGATACAAGCCTATCGAGTAGCTCGTTCCAATCCAGATCCATAATCGTTTAAAACAGTTCGAAAACAGTTTATATACTAAAATAATTGCGGTACTTAATAAAGCGGTAAATAACACTGCAAACTGACTGCTTACTAATCCACGTGAAAGTCTTGGCAAACATCTAACCCTGCATAGACTCCGAAGCACGCGCAGTCGACGGGTCTAAAACAAGGCACAGGTTAAAAACCATACGACCTCTAACTCTAAGAATACTAGACACCATGTAAGACCAACATCTCAAACCACAACCAAAATATAGCCAAGGAATAACATTCGAATACAAGCAATTCAAAGCCAAAGCACAGATACATCCAACCAATTCAATAACCAGTTAAGCTTAGATGAGTTCTCATTTTAAACAATCCAGAGTCCTATTAATTTAGATAGCGCCTTTTGATTCAAAAGAAATTCCAGAGTAGTGTGTTAGCCATATATCAACTATATGCTCAACAACATGTCGGGCGATCCAAGTCTAACCCGACCTAACCTTAAGCCAGAGTGTAAACCAAGTTTGAAACCAATTCCTTAAATCAAAACCAAAGTTATTTGAAAATCGAGAACTCAACTTAAGCTTAACAAAACCAAAGTTTAACACTAGCGACACGTGTTAAACAGTTTGCCAACACTTGACAAACTTCACCCAAAGTATTTATGACTTAAACAAGTCATCGCAACAAAGTCAAATATGATTTAAAACACATTTAGCATACTCAATTCAGATCTGAAATACTTAATCAAAACCATCAATTTAGCATGGAAAAACATAACATGACTTCACTACAATAATGTAAGACCTTTGTCAATCAACATAAACAATGTCAACATACCACAAACAACAAAACACCTATAGATTCAACCATAGGCAGCCATGACATAACCCAACACAACAATCAATTCAACCATGTGTGTCTAAGCATTTACAAGCACTAGCTCCAACAATCAATTCGCCCAACAACCGAATAACCAAGGTATAAATCTCAAGCACCAAAACAGCCCTACATCTACGTTTCCAGCCACCTTAAACCTTTATAAAACAGTAACCAATTTAAGGTATAGCATACAATTCATTGAAACCCTAGAATTAACTTGTTTAATCATCAACAATCATGCTAAACTTAACCCTTAATAAAATTACAGATTTAATAACAACAAAAACCAGAATATGTGAGCCACAACACACAAATAACCAAACCACCACAACAATCTAGGATTCCCTGCACAAAAATCAAATGAATAGGGATTGCATACCTTTTAAAAGCCAAAGGAATCAAAACCCAAAATTTCTTAATCAATCTCAGCCTATAAATTGAGAAACAAAGGGACATTGAGCTAAGAATCGAATCACATGTAAAACCAAGAATTGAGATGGAACTATGAGAATTAAATCACTTACCAAATTTTTTGGACACCACTAATTAGAGCAAAATTGCCTAGGAATAGTTTAGAATGAGTTTAGGGTTTTAAAAATCGAATAGGGGCTGATTAGGTCTCAGAAACGGGGTTTAAATAGGTAAAAATAAAGCTAACCGGACCTACGGCCGGTTCTACCCAGCATGTCCGGTTCTAGATCCGGTTGAGCCACTGCCACAACAAAAAATGAAGTGAAACAGACCTACGGCTTGTTCTACCCAGCAGGTCCGGTTCACAGGTCTGGTTGACCCAAAAAAAGGTCAAATCGACGATACGAACGGTCGAATGAAAGACAGTCCTCTTCGGTACAACATATCAAATATTCAGCCCGATCTGACGGTTCAATTGGGAGATATGGACGTTTTACTACAGTATGGCTGTAATACCACAAAATATTTAATTAGCTAATTGGACCACGTGTGTAGTTTTGATTCGCCAGAGTGGCGATATCAGAACAATTTCTGAAAAGATAAAGTAAATAAATTTCAAGTAGGTCGGTTTCGGGAAAATTAATTATAAGGACATTAAGGTTATATTTCAATTCTAAAGATATAATTGGACTTAAAAGGAAAAATGTCAAGAAAAGCCCAAAATAAAGTACAGGGACTAAAGTAGTAATTTATCCACTTTGTGTCGAAAATGGAAACACTGGATTTTGACGGGAAAGTGTTAATATCGAGCTTCGTATTATTTATTGGATATAAATAATACGTATAAGTTATAATTTAAGAATTAATCGATTTAGTTATGGACTAAATTGTACAAAAGAGAAGTTTAAAGGATAAAAGATAGTAAACAAAAAGAACAAGGACCAAAGTGGCACTTTAGCCATTCAATATATAAGAAAAGAATATGAATCAGGGAAGCAGAGGAAGGTTCTAGAGAAATTTAGAAACCATCGCCGATTACGATCGTTTCGCCGCTGTTTCGCCGTTCGACGTCCGATTCAAGTGATTCAAGCGGCAATTTCTTCAGAATCGAATCCTCTATCGATCCTAAGCTTCGTTTAAAGGTAAATATTTTGATATTTAGTGATAAATTCGAATTAAATGGCGGTTTTAGTATAAAACAGAAATTTATCGATTTAAGCTCGGTTTTAGCGTTTTAACGAAAACCGAGTTGCGGGTTTTGAAGGAAAAGAGGTTTTGTATGTATATGGTGAATGGTGGCACGACGGGACGCCCGGAAACAACGTTTCTAGGGGCGGTGTGCGAACGCACACTCACGGTGTGCGAACGCACACCACCCTGCGCGGGCCAACAGTGAGTCCACGGAGGACCAAAATGGGCTTTTTGCCCTAATTAAATGGGATTTAGTATTTTTGAATATTAGACCCTAAAAACGATTAAGGACCCCGATAATTCGAAAAAAATAAAGTTTTAGCTCGACGTTTTACGCGAGCAGTGATAATGAAAAACGCTAAGGATATTATACGTTTCTCGAATGCGAGAACCAGGGTTCGATATATCGTGAATATGATAAAGGAATATCGAGTTCACGAATAACATTAGGAATGAAACTAATCCTTAGAATTTGAAAGTAATATACGTGTAAAAGTACGAGTTTCACGTCTAACTGTTAAACGATTTGTCAGACGTGTCAGCGAGTAGTGGAGTCAGTAGACGTGGATTAGCGAGGGCATACTATCAGATCGACCACATCATTACTTGGATAGCGGTCACTGTGAGTTGCACTTTGCTTTCGTATATTATATACTAAATTTATTTTATATTATATACTGTTTTTACGCATCGCATGTTATATGATTTGATTAAATGTTAGATATTTCTATTAAGTATATATACGAGAACTAGTATGCGATCCGAAGAAACTAGCTACCTATTGGTGTTAATAGGCTGTGTGATCACCAGTATCGAGTCGGTCTAGTGTGTTTGCATTTGAGAAATAAATTGATACGTATAACGAGATACGAATAAGAATTTCGAAATCAGATAATGATTTGATACAAGTGAGCACTCGGTTACGGTGTAACCTGGAGTCCCCGTATCTAGTGGGTTGGACCCACCAGTGAGTTGGACTCATAACTTGAGATTTATGATTGGGTTGAACGATATATTATTATTCAAGAGATGTGTCGCATGCTAGGATATTAGTTTCGAAATGGATCAGATACCTCTTTATATGTTTTATATTATTATTTTCTTGAGATGTGATGCTATGTTTTTATATTAATACCGTTAGTAAATGCAAACTCACTCAGTATTTTCCCAAATACTGACCCCTCACCTTTGATGCTTTCAGGTGCTTAGTATGTGGACCTAGCTAGAGGCTAATTTTGAAGCCTATAAGTCAGCTGTGTATGTATAGTATCTGACTTCTGTGAATGCTGCAGTAGTGGTCCCGTGTGACAGAGTCGTAACCTAGACAGCAGTACATTTTGAGTGTACATATTACTTGCTGTCTTGTTTATACGCTTTTGATAGGCTACATGTAGTGCGCTTTGTTCACGGCCCTAGATGCCGGTGATATGTTTTATTACACTAACTTTTGTATACAGTACCGCGAGGCCAGTTCGTACAGGGTACGGTTACTAGAGCCCGTTAGGTTTTTGAATAGTTAGTGTAAATATTTGATTAGATGTTATAAATGCGTACTTGCTTCCGTTGTTTATTGTTATCTGTTATTATTTGCGAAAAATTATTAGCGGTTTAAGGCTTGCTACGGGTTCCGGAGCTACCACTCCCGTTCCCTAGCGCCGGTTGCGGCTCAATAATTTGGGTCGTGACAATGTCGGTATTAGAGCAGTTGGTCCAGTTACCACTACAAGATAGTTTCAGTGTTTATTTGAGAGCAGTTGGTCCAGTTACGACTACTAGTTTGTTTTGGATGTCTATCTAATTTGTGAAACTCTGTCAGTAAGTAAACCTATGAACTACTGCAGCAAGAGAGTCGGACCTTAGTTGTTCGCATGTATTTGATGTATGCATTAGTGGTATGTTATATAACGCGCGCGAATCCAAAATCTTAAGCGAATAAAGTGATTAATGTTTGGAAATACGAACGGCTAAGGTAATTAAGTTTGTATTGCTCGTGTAAGGAATATTAGGTGATTCTATATTTATGAATTATGTATAGACTGATTGAAAGTTTAATGTTTGTGATGCCTTATGAGATGATACTGAAGTTAAGCAAGGAAAAAGGGGGGCTCAGATGGTCGCTGACGTTGGGAATTGTTTCTTTTCAGCATGTCTGGGCAAAATGGAGCTCAGCCACATGCTGCAGAGGAACGGGAGGAAGCGCCTTCTATCTATCAAAATGGATTTCACAACGAAGTAGGCGGACCATCTGAAATCCACCAGGATGGATTCCACATAGATAGTGGGAGATCATCTGAGATATATCAGAATGGTTTCACGTCAGTATCAGAAATTGGTAGTTCTTCTAGGGTTAGAGGTAGAACTCACTCGCTTGAAATGGAGCATAATGAGGAAAGTGAGGAATATCCTGAGGAAGATCTAGAGGAGGATCTAGAGGAAATATCAGAAGAAGTTCCTTAAGAGGAGGACTTTGAAGAAGAAGAGTTATCAGATGAGTCAGACGTCGAGGAGTATCGGAGTGAACATTTCTAGTCCAATGTGCGGAGATACCGCAATTTGAGAGAGGATACAGAGATAGCTAAAGGTCAGGGGCATGAGGTTTTGAATCAGGTTAGGAGGCAAATGCGCTCTTTTTCTAGAGGAATACTACTAGTGGGACTGTATTCCTCTGAATTTCTGCGCATGGACGAAAGAGTTCCAGACCTTAATGAAGATAATAGGACGATTAACCGTAGATACGTTAGGGGTTTGGGGCTCGAGTTTGATGAGCTATATGAGTATGTTCACGAGTACTTTGGAACGCTCACTATGATGGCCCGTAAGATCGAGGCTGACCGCGAGTGGGATGGCAGTCCTATTCGACCCTACTTTTTCAGACTTGCGTTCTATCCAGATTATACTAGTCGATCTTATGGTATTAGGACTAACCCCGACTCCGTGCATAGAGGCAGAGACAACACCAGTAGAAAAGAGAAGGGTCGACACACTGGAATAGTTATTTGGGAATCTAGCGTTCCACATCAGGCACCCTTAGGTATAAATGATTAATATGCTTTGAGTATTTGTGTTTATATGTTGCATTGTTGTGTATATATATGCTGCATTGCCTAATAGAGCATAGCAATTAAGGATATGCCTATAGGATAATACCTTCGATAGCTAGAACCTAGAGAAAGCGATGTTAATAAACACGCGACTAATAAAAGAATATATAAACATAATTTGCAACAGCAATCATATAATAAACAATACATAATACACTATCGCGAACGTAATTCCTATATTACGTTCTAGAACCTGTGAAGGAAAAGATGGTTTACTAAAAGGTAATCGATGTAGAACATCGGTACCTGCGTTTGTATATGATATAATATAGTGTACCGAAGGAGTGGATGTAGGGATTACGGTCACAGAGAACTTTGAATTGAATTGAATTATCGGAGATATGGAAAGAGAAGTGATGTGACAGAAGAATAGTCAGGGAAGACGACAGTCGGTGACAGCAATACAAAAATTTGAAATGTACCCAATAATAATAAAAAAAGCCGTTAATAGTCGCAGAGTGTACAATTTGGAGTAAACTTATGTTTTATGAAAAGTATGAAGAATTTTTAAATTTTTTCAAAGTACGATTGTGCTCAGACATCGTATATGACATTGCATAATCATGATAGGAATGCATAAGAAAATGATTTTCAAAATATAGATCATACATCATATTTTTACAATGATAAAGAAAATGCAATTTTGAGCAACTCTTTAGTGATAAGAGGCGTCATCACTCTGAGTTACAATTGTACTAACGATTTCAAACGATTTATGAAAAGTGATTTAAAGTGCTAGCTAGCCAAAAATATGTTTTCGAAATCGTATTGGTGTTGTAAGTGAACTCAGATGTGAAACTCTGCGACAGATAATAAAAGAATCCTAATAAATAAGAATAAGACTTGTAAAACAAACCCTAATAAAAGAATAAAGCCATGTTAACGATTAATTGCAACAAAGCCAATAAGGCTGAAGTAAAATACGAATAAGGAATTATCGCCGGAGTGTATACGCAGTTAAGCTGCGATGCGCTGGCAATATTTAAGGATATAGTAATTATCCTTATGATAGAATAAAGGATGAAATGACAGAGAGTCATGTTAGACGAAAGAAACGTAACAAATACGAAAGGATGAAGAGTATAATGATTATTCTTATGTCAAGATAAGTAATGTAGCAATCGAGGGACATGTTGGAGGAGAGAGATTAAAAGTATGAAGAACAAGAAGATGATACTATGAATGATGAACATGAAGCGATATTTAAAGGATATATAACCTTATCAATATCAGTGTTTGAAGATACAGAAGTAGAAAGAGAAAGGATACGAAATGACGAAGCAGGCGATTTTGAAAAAAGTGAAGGTTTAAGGTTAGATAGATCAAGAGAGATCATGATGCTATTTGACTGATATTACATAAAGTTACTAATATCAGCATTAACAGTTATAAGTTGCGTTAACAGAAAGGAGAAAAGTTAAGTTGTAAAATTCTAGCATAAGGAGAAAAGTACACGTATAGGCATACGTGTCGGTAAATATCAAAATGATGGAAATTATAAAAGAAAGTATAGTGGGAAAACTTGAATACCCTCGAAATTTAGTAAGAGGATTAGAGAAATGAAAAGTTCTAGAGGTACGTTAGAAGAGTTATCAGAAAAGAGCGGTAACAGCAAAACTGTTATAAACAGAGGAAAGGCGTAAAAGATACAATAAGTAAAGAGCAAGATGATACTTCATTGCTATTGAACAGATAGGAGTAAACTATATCCAAGAGGCCATGATGTCATAAGGACGAGAGATGATGCTAGTACAGAGAATCAAGTTATTTAAAAGGACAATTAGAATCATGATATAAGTGCTAAGGAAACACTTCGAGAAGAAGATGAAAGACATAATAAGGACAAACTAAGAAATAATCGTAACTAGTATTAAGACGATACCTTAAAGAGTAAGAATAAAGTCGTAAAGCTATTTGAAAGTAAGAAACAGAAGATGAAAGAGAAAATTTTTATACAGTAAGAAGGAATGACGATAAATGAAGTAAATAAGTTATTAAGGATCTACTGAATCCGTTAAGGATTTAAGGTAAAGATGAAGTTAAGCGAAGGCTAACTAGCGATAAGGATTCTTGAAACAGTTAAATGCTAAAGAAACATATGAGATTCTTATGAGGTCATCATGAGTAGGGAACTGTGACGTAAAGGAAGAACATCGTTGACTAAGAAGTCAATAAGAGATTCGAGACAAACCTCAAAGGAGCAACTACAAGGAAGTGAAGAGGATAAGAATACGAGTAGTACTAGTAAACAAGGGCAACTATACAAGCCATACGATCTAAAGTAACATGAAATGAAATGTTTAAGACAATGGTGAAGGATGAAGAATCACGACCAACAGAACAACGTGAAGATCATGATAGCTTAAAGAAACAAAGAAAAGAGAAATTGTAGACAGTAAAGGATATATTAGGCTTAGCTATGTTAAGAAACAAGGAATGTGTTAGACAAAGTACAAGTTGAAAAAGATTGGTTGATAAAAAGCGAAGTGTCAGATAACGGTAGAGAGAAATAAGAAACGACGATAACCACTTAAAGAAAATACTCATAGAAGTATGAATAAAGTAAGTACGTCATTAAGGATGGAGCCGACACGTCGTGACTATTCACGTATAAAGGGGACGAGTAGCAACATCATGGTTACTAAGAATGAAATGATGGAACGAGAAAACATTAGACAATGGTTAGTGACAACTAGGTAGTAATGACGCAAGGACTACGACATCAAGAATACGTCCAAAGGCTATTCTATGTGCATGGAAAACTAATAGTTCCAGTAAAAGAAAAAGCTACGACTAACGCGTAGCAATGAACATCAAGAGAAGTATAAGGACAATTTTAAGATCCCAAGAAGTTTTATGAAAATTCGAGGACGAATTTTTATAAGGGGGGAAGAATGTAATACCCCAAAATATTTAATTAGCTAATTGGACCACGTGTCCAGTTTTGATTCGCCAGAGTGGCGATATCAGAAGAATCTCTGAAAAGATAAAGTAAATAAATTTCAAGTAGGTCGGTTTCGGGAAAATTAATTATAAGGAAATTAAGGTTATATTTCAACTCTAAAGATAGAATTGGACTTAAAAGGAAAAATGTCAAGAAAAGCCCAAAATAAAGTACAGGGACTAAAGTGGTAATTTAGCCACTTTGTGTCGAAAATGGAAACATTGGATTTTGACGGGAAAGTCTAAATATCGAGCTTCGTATTATTTATTGGATATAAATAATACGTATAAGTTATAATTTAAGAATTAATCGATTTAGTTATGGACTAAATTGTACAAAATAGAAGTTTAAAGGATAAAAGATAGTAAAAAAAAGAACAAGGACCAAAGTGGCACTTTAGCCATTCAATATATGAGAAAAGAATACGAATCAGGGAAGCAGAGGAAGGATCGAGAGAAATTTAGAAACCATCGCCGATTATGATCGTTTCGCCGCCGTTTCGCCGTTCGACGTCCGATTCAAGTGATTCAAGCGGCAATTTCTTCATAATCAAATCCTCTATCGATCCTAAGCTTCGTTTAGAGGTAAATATTTTGATATTTGGTGATAAATACGAATTAAATGGCGGTTTTAGTATAAAACGGAAATTTATCGATTTAAGCTCGGTTTTAGCGTTTTATCGAAAACCGAGTTGCGGGTTTTGAAGGAAATGAGGTTTTGTATGTATATGGTGAATGGTGGCACGACGGGATGCCTGGAAACAATGTTTTCGGGGGCTGTGTGCGAATTGCACGCGGTGTGCGGACGCACACCCACGGTGTGAACGCACACTACCCTGCGCGGGCGCACAGTGGGTCCACGGAGGACCAAAATGGAATTTTAGTCCGGATGACCAAAATGGGCTTTTTGCCCTAATTAAACGGGATTTAGTATTTTTGAATAATAGACCCTAAAAACGATTAAGGACCCCGATAATTCGAAAAATAAAGTTTTAGCTCGACGTTTTACGCGAGCAGCGATAATGAAAAACGCTAAGGATATTATATGTTTCTCGAATACAAGAACTAGGGTCTACACGCTAAGGATATTATATGTTTCTCGAATACGAAAAACCTTAGAATTTGAAAGTAATATACGTGTAAAAGTACGAGTTTCACGTCTAACTGTTAAACGATTTGTCAGACGTGTCAGCGAGTAGTGGAGTCAGTAGACGTGGATTAGCGAGGGTATACTATCAGATCGACCACAGCATTACTTGGATAGCGGTCACTGTGAGTTGCACTTCACTTTCGTGTATTATATGCAAAAGTTATTTTATATTGATACATATACTGTTTTTACGCATCACATGTTATATGATTTGATTAAATGTTTGATATTTCTATTAAGTATATATACGAGAACTAGTATGCGATCCGAAGAAACTAGCTACCTATTGGGTGTCAATAGGCTGTGTGATCACCAGTATCGAGTCGGTCTAGTGTGTTTGAATTTGAGAAATAAATTGATACGTATCACGAGATACGAATAAGAATTTCGAAATTAGATAATGATTTGATACGAGTGAGCGCTCGGTTACGGTGTAACCTGGAGTCACCGTATCTAGTTGGTTGAACCCACCAGTGAGTTGGACTCACAACTTCAGATTTATAATTGGGTTGAACGATATATGATTATTCAAGAGATGTGTCGCATGCTAGGATATTAGTTTCAAATGGATCAGATACTTGTTTATATGTTTTATATTATTATTTTCTTGAGATGCGATGCTATGTTTTTATATTAATAACGTTACTAAATGCAAACTCACTCAGTATTTTCCCTATTGACCCCTCACCTTTGATGCTTTCGGGTGCTTAGTATGTGGACCTAGGTAGAGGCCAATTTAAAAGCCTAGAAGTCAGCTGTGTATGTATAGTATCTGACTTCTGTGAATGCTGCAGTAGTGGTCCCGTGTGACAGAGTGGTAACCTAGACAGCAGTACATTTTGAGTGTACATATTACTTGCTGTCTTGTTTATACGCTTTTGATAGGCTACAGGTAGTACGGTTTGTTCATGGCCCCAGATGCCGGTGATATGTTTTAGTACACTAACTTTTGTATACAGTACCGCGAGGCCAGTTCGTACAGGGTACGGTAACTAGAGCCCGTGAGGTTTTTGAACAATTAGTGTAAATATTTGATTAGATGTTATAAATGCGTACTTGCTTTCGTTGTTTATTGTTATCTGTTATTATTTCAGAAAAATTATTAGCGGTTTAAGGCATGCTACGGGTTCCAGAGCTACCACTCCCGTTCCCTAGCGCCGGTTGCGGCTCAATAATTTGGATCGTGACAGTGGCAGATTTGGATAACATGCGAACACTGATTCAATATAAACCCGGAAATAAATCAATTCGACATTAAATACTTAAAGGCTAAAGGGGTACACATAAGTCACTAAACATGACACAACCAAGGTACCACATATGCTAATCCGAACATATATCAATTCGAAAACAAGTCGGAATCACAACGAGAACTTGTCGAAGCGAAAACACAGCCAAAGTCCATCATTAGCCAAACTTTAAACGGACAACCAAACCACCAAAACAAGTTGGAAAACACGGGGTATTACATTCTCCACACCTTATAAAAATTCGTCCTCGAATTTAACATAAAACATTTCAATAAAACATGAAACATAGCACGCACACAAAAATCAATAAATACATATAAACAATAAAGCCAATGTACTCCAAGAAAAAAAAAAGATAACTTATTCGCTCATCAGCCTACTAATCTTTACCACACGTCTTAACTGTGTGACTAAGTAACAAGTTTAACCACATGAATTCCTTTACTCAACAACTTACATACGATCGTACACCTCTCTAACAGTTTCCCCCTGAAAGATATCTCAAATACCACCGCTCGATTACTCTTATCAATCTCATATGGTTAAATCAGCCTTAAAGCTAAACTCATGCATAACAGAAAACATCAACACCAAGACTAGGTGGACACGAAGGAACACACAAGCCTCTAACTAAAAATGAAAATCTTACATTCTGAATCCCAAAATTCTTATGTCAAATTAAACATTTTTCCACTGCAACAAGCCGAAGATACTCTCTCCATTATCGAACTTATATTTCAAACATCATCTATGTCTCAAAAGATCAAACACACAAACGCGCAAACATACACTCGATCAAACAACAATTTAATGCCGAAAAGTTCTATAGCTAAACACTATAAAACACCATATAATAGAGTGAAACCGAAAACAGCTCCAATCTGACCGACTTTAAAAACACACTAACAAGGTGCGATAACAAGCCCGCATCTCAAATTGTATACCCAAGTCTATGGCCTCAAATTTGAAAATGATAAAATTCACAAACCAAAATAAATTCACCAACACTTACCACTCATTCACTATTGATCTCAAAACCAAGTAGACCTTATCAAAATACTCGCTATACCAAAAGGTTATATAAACAAAAAAACCATAAATGAATCAGTCGAATTCTATACACTCGGTTAAACAACCAATCAATCAATAACAAAAATTTAACCTATAAAAACCTCAATCAAAAGTCTCGAGCAACCAACCTTGTTGTTGAAACCCATCAATCACAATCTTCCGATCAACAAATCCAAATATTTTAATTAAGATCAATTCTTCAAAATTATATCTTAAATATAACCTCATGAATAACTAAGGATCTCTCAGATCCAGATCACGAATTGTTAGGTCATTGGTTAGGCTCAAAACCAATCTTATAGTAAAATAATTTCCTTTTACCATATATTATATAGTAAAAAAATCCACTTCTCTTTAAAGAACACAACAACATAAACTCCATTTTATTTTTAAAAAACCAAAATAACAACTTTTGAAAAACATCCCGCTTCTTATACACATCATGTTTTAAAACTCCCATAATTTCTGAATTCGCATTAAATTTCGCTTTTGAATAAATTTGTAAATTTACAAAATCGTTCAACCGATGAAATTTATCATTTGCTTTAAATCAAACTTGATAAAAAGTCCAGCCATATTCAAAAGATAGAATCTTGCAAAGAAAATCTCTCTTTTTAAATTATCAAAAAAAAATCTCTCTGTTTACAAAAATATTTTTATATAAATATATCAAAACATTGAAAAACAAAACATCCATTAAAATCACACACATGCGTGGAGCATGACCAAATTCCTTAATTCAACACTACTCATGTCATAAATCGGAAATTAACACATAAGCCTTGAACTCCGATTCCAACATCTTATCGTACTTATCAAAACAAAATATTGAGTGCAACCTTAAATCGAATACTATATACTACGAAACATAGTTATTCAAATAATATAACCTGATCCTTTATAATGTAGTTGTCCTTAAATCACCACTATCGTCACAGAGTATTTGTTTAACTACCTTTCGGTAAAACAAAACTTCAAACCATTTGAAATCCAACAACTTTATTAATACATTTATCTCCAAGTGACTCGCGAGTTCATTTCAAAACATATTTCTCAAAAACACTTTATCGATAAAATCCATTTTACTTAATTGTGCTCCAGTGTGATGACACCTTTCATCCCCAAAGAGTTGCATCCAACTCTAGTCATTTCTATGCACGTGATGCATGTACTATTATGCATGAATCAATTGTTAATTTCTCTTTTATTCAGTGAACATACTCAGTGCTCAATGAAATTCCCTATTCATGGCATTAAAAATTCATGTTCATGATACATGTCTGAGCACAATTATGTAGGAAAAATATTTCAAATATTTTCAAAAACTTAACATTTGAAATCAGTTTCTGGATAAAAACATTTGCTAGATGTTACACTCTGTGAGATGTGCACTCGATAGTCTCAAAATAGTTTTCAGATTCCATACTTGTAATCTACCAGTTTATACGGTACTATCATAACAGTTCAAACCGATAATTCAACTAAATCCTCTTATGCAGTGCTAATATCTAGATTAACCTCAAATCAAAATGAAATTATACTCAAGTAAACAATACTTAAAGGAAACCAATACATCTCATACGTCTCAACAAAACTTACCATTAGTTTCAGCATCGCATCGTTCATCATAATGTACTCACCAGTTTATTACTACACTGATCTATCATCTCGGTCAAAATTCTAACATTCTTTTCTAGTATTATCAGAAACCACTAACTGTTCCAAAGAGTAACTCTCCTAGTCTTTCTCGGTATCATAATCCAAAAGACTTCGATCCATAAATCGATACACCAAACCCAACGTAACCCAAAACCGACATCAAAAGCAACACAGGGTCTAACAAAGGTTCGACTCACAATCAAAACTAAAACATCAAGGTTATGACAAAAAGAACTGCATGAAAGAAATTACCTCATGTGTTACTCTGCACGACGAGACAGAACAAAAATTAATCAACGAACATACATGTATTCAAACGCAAACAATATCAAAAATTTATATTTCCCACAAACCAAAAATAACTCAAACATGCCATTATCCACATTAAACTCAAAGCTATCTAAAAAGATAAAATCAAAATGTGCTACAACGTCCTCCAAATTGTTGTAACAAAATCAACAAGTATTAAGTCATCGATTAAAATACGCATCAAAACTCATTTTGAAATATAAGTCAATCATAAAAGTTTCCAAGTTCTAGTTGAGTCTCACGAATTTTAAAAAAATTCATTTTTCGGAAAACCTCCTTTATAAATCAATTTCCTTAAGAGTTTCCAAAGTATCTCAATCCAAATCAACCATTGAGTTAGCCGAGTCATTACAACTACCAGGCTCAACTCCCAAATTTGGGTGACCCAAGTCAAACCCAAAACTACCATTTATAAAACGTATTTAAAATATTAATAAATCAGGAAAAATTCTTTTAATTAAAAATCTCAATCCTTTCAAAATAAGAGCTCAACGCTACCCAAGTATCAAAAATCAACTCAATCACTCAATTGAGAAAAACATAATTCACAACAACCATTCTGTATACACCTAACCCAGCCAAACATAAAATACCAGACATATGACCAACGACGCTTCAAACGTCGACAAACCACAATACGGTAAAAAATATAACAACAACAACCTTAAATCCTCCATACGGTGACATATCTTATAAATATTACTATTTAAAAAAAATAAAAAAACAATGTTCGTCTATCCAATCCAAACGTAAAATTTTGATATACGAGAACTTCGTTTTACTTGCAAAATAACCAAAAATTACATTTTAAAAGTATTATGATCAGACCGCTCATCCGGCTCTCGTGTCAAAACACAAACCAAAATTAAAAAAATTTCCTTAATAAAACTATAAAACCAATGTGTGGTCAAACAACATAAAGCCACAAAACATGCTTAAAGATTTAACACAAAAATCCTTTAAAAACCACATAAGGCCAACGACGAACATATCTTAGTACATGCCAACCTATTTAGCACCTAACAAACACAGCCAAAACCAAACTGTACTCACCAGCAAGGTGAAAGCAATCATATTATAATCAAAACCATCCAAGGCGTAAAAGCCAACAACTAATCTCCAAAGGTAAACATCATACAAGGCACAACAGCCAAAAAAGCATCACTCGAAGTAAACACCATATAAGGCACAACAGCCAACCAAAACGTCACCCGAAGTAAACACCATATAAGGTACAACAGCCAACAAAACATCTCCCAAAGTATATCTCACATATGGCACAACGGCCAACAAATCACCCAATGTATAAGCAATAAACATTCCAAAGTAAAGCATCAGTAACATATAAGACCGACACTCAACATTCTTATAGGTGAAGGTAGAAAGTTTTGAAAACAAAAGATGACGTTACAAAAGACAAGACTTGAATCCTAATTCCTAGTAGCTCCTATGACACAACAACAACTAAACATGCCATAAAATAGTAAACAAATAACATGCAAAATGGCCTTGGTTTGAAACCAGGCTATGATACCAACTTTGTCACGACCCAATTTCATGAATTGTGACCGGCGCTAAGGTATGGGTATGTTCGTACCAAAACCCGTAGCAATCCTCGCGGAAATCAACAAACACATTAACCTGCAGAAGCTGCTCGGGGGCAACCGAGACTCCAACCTAAGTCTAGCAATTTATATTACAGTTCTAATATAAATAACTTAAATATCTGAAATACTCAACAGCATGCCTTAAATATAATAATAAAATATTCCAGAGTAAACATGCCAATAATAAATAATCGAACATATCAACAATCACAAGTTAAATAACAATGTAATATATAAACTAGTTCTACTGCGGTCTAAGAGTTCGAAAACAGTAACTACTTAAAATAACATAAAACCTCCGAGGAATCAAAAGAATCGGAGTGGACCAGCTTTCAAATCATAAACCTGGAAAATTTGGGAAAATAACGGGGTCAGATATACTGAGATGAGTTCATAATGCTATTTACATTTATTAAGTTCAAAACCCTTAAAACAAATCCTTTTATACTAATATTTATAAGATTATGGAAATAGCAGTATTGAAATGATCCTAGTGTAAGTATGACGTATCATACCGAACCCAGAGTGGATGGGAACAAATCCTCGTCAAATACCAGCGTAAGCAAGACATTTGTCTGCCGATCCCAGAGTACTTACCGGTGCACACAGTCTCGATACAAGTCTATCGAGTAGCTCGTTCCAATCCAGATCCATAATTGTTTAAAACAGTTCGAAAACAGTTTATATACTAAAATAATTGTGGTACTTAATAAAGCGGTAAATAACACTACAAAGTGACTGCTTGCTAATCCACGTGAAAGTCTTGGCAAACAGCTACCCCTGCATAGATTCCGAAGCACGAGCAGTCGACAGGTCCAAAACAAGGCACAGGTTAAAAACCATACAACCCCTAACTCTAAGAATGCTAGACACAATGTACGACCAACATCTCAAACCACAACCAAATTATAGCCAAGGAATAACATTCGAATACAAGCAATCCAAAGACAAAGCACAGATACATCCAACTAATTCAATAACCAGTTAAGCTTATATGTGTTCTCATTTTAAACAATCCAGAGTTCTATTAATTTAGGTAACGCCTTTTGATTCAAAAGAAATTCCAGAGTAGTGTGTTAGCCATATATCAACTATATGCACAACAACATGTCGGGCGACGCAAGTCTAACCCGACCCAACCTTTAGCCAGAGTGTAAACCAAGTTTGAAATCAAAACCAAAGTTATTTGAAAATCGAGAACTCAACTTAAGCTTAACAAAACCAAAGTTTAACACTAGCGACACGTGTTAAACAGTTTGCCAACACTTGGCAAACTTCACCCAAAGTATTTATGACTTAAACA
Source organism: Mercurialis annua (assembly GCF_937616625.2). Classification (NCBI taxonomy): domain Eukaryota; kingdom Viridiplantae; phylum Streptophyta; class Magnoliopsida; order Malpighiales; family Euphorbiaceae; genus Mercurialis; species Mercurialis annua. Next base: position 43,273,833 of record NC_065572.1, read on the forward strand.
AGTCATCGCAACGAAGTCAAATATGATTTAAAACACATTTAGCATACTCAATTCAGATCTGAAATACTTAATCAATACCATCAATTTAGCATGGAAAAATATAACATGACTTCACTACAATCATGTAAGACCTTTGTCAATCAACATAAACAATGTCAACATACCACAAACAACAAAAAACCTCTAGATGCAACCATAGGCAGCCATGACATAACCCAACACAACAATCAATTCAACCATGTGTGTCTAAACATTTACAAGCCATAACTCCAACAATCAATTCGCCAAACAACCGAATAACCAAGGTATAAATCTCAAGCACCAAAACAGCCCTACATCATACGTTTCCAGCCACCTTAAACCTTTATAAAACAGTAACCAATTCAAGGTATAGCATACAATTCATTGAAACCCTAGAATTAACTTGTTTAATCATCAACAATCATGCTAAACTTAACCCTTAATAAAATTACAGATTTAATAACAACAAAAACCAGAATATATGAGCCACAACACACAAATAACCAAACCACCGCAACAATCTAGGATTCTCTACACAAAAATCAAAGGAATAGGGATAACATACCTTTTGAAAGCCAAAGGAATCCAAACCCAGAATTTCTTAATCAATCTCAGCCTATAAATTGAGAAATAAATAGACATTGAGCTAAGAATCAAATCACATGTAAAACCAAGAATTGAGATAAAATTATGAGAATTAAATCACTTACCAAATATTTTGGACACCACTAATCAGAAGAAAATCGCTTAGGAATAGTTTGGAATGAGTTTATGGTTTTAATAATAGAATAGGGGCTGATTAGGTCTCAGAAACGGGGTTTAAATAGGTAAAAACAAAGCTAACCGGACCTACAGGCGGTTCTACCCAGCAGGTCCGGTTCTAGGTCTGGTTGACCCACTGCCACAACAAAAAATGAAGTGAACCGGACCTACGGCTTGTTCTACCCAGCAGGTCCGGTTTACAGGTCCGGTTGACCCGAACAAAGGTCAAATCGACGATCCGAACGGTCAAATGAAAGACAATCCTCTTAGGTACAACATATCAAAAATTCAGCCCGATCCGACGATTCAATTGGGAGATATGGACGTTTTACTACAGCATGGCAGATTTGGATAACATGCGAACACTGTTTCAATATAAACCCGGAAATAAATCAATTCGACATTAAATACTTAGAGGCTCAAGGGGTACACATAAGTCACTCAACATAACACAACCAAGGTACCACATATGCTAATCCGAACATATATCAATTCGAAAACAAGTCGGAATCACAACGAGAACATGTCAAAGCGAAAACACAGCCAAAGTCCATCATAAACCAAACTTTAAACGGACAACCAGACGACCAAACAAGTTGGAAAACACGGGGTATTACAAGTTATAGCAAGCGGGCCGCGGCGGCGGGATGCATTTGGCGATTCCGACTCCGATTCTTCAACGAATCCATTAGTAATCGAGGTATTAATCTCGTATACGATGTTTATTTTGATATATATTAATTATATATTCGATATTAAACGGTAAAATTATCGAATCGATCGCGTACGTATCGATTGGACGTTTTAATTATAGAATTGAATTTTTTGGATTGAGTTTAAGTGTTAGGTGCAGAAAAATGGATTCGAGCACGTCAGAAATCAGCCCGGGGAGTCACCCTGAGGCTGCACGTCGTACAGCCAGTGGGCTGCACGAACGTGCAGCACACTGCATGACCGTACAGCATGCTATTGCACGATCGTGCAGTCTTCTTCCGACGGATTTTAAGTGGGCTTTTCGGGGCCCTAACGCGACGCGAAAACTCGATCTTTGAATAGTTTCATGTCGTGTGATCAATTGGGATTTGATTGAATTTTAAAATATGAACTAGGACGTTTAACAGGGTTAAAAGAACCTAGACGTTTGAGCATAGTCGAGTTATTAAAACGATGTGATGTTTTAATAAAACCCTAAATTAATAAATGTGATTAATGTTTAAAGGACTATAAGTCTATACCAAGAGTGGTATTACATATTGAACGAGAAGTTCAATATTGAGATTAGTTTATGTGTTTATTTATAGAGTCGTCTATAAACATTAGTTGTTGAGTCTATCTTTTATACGATAGGACTAGAGTTAGAAATTCAATGTCTAATATTATTTTGACATTCGAATTTTAATTAGATCCGATGAATAGCCGATCTAACGAGCCAAACACCAACGTGTTTGACTAACATGCTTGTTTGGAGCTTACGTTTTTTGAAAATGGGGACGACAGTACTATGAGTTTTACTTTGTGGTTTTTACTTTTGAATGTTTATATTTAAACTGTTTTAAATAACAAATCGCACTATTATAATTAAGCCATTATAGATCCATTAGAAAATGCTATCTATTGGGCAACAATAGGACTGTGTGATCACCGGTGTTAATAAATCACTGCATTGCATATTGATTGGGTTCTTTGACTAGATACTTGCAAAGCGGCCTAGACCCTACAGGTTGTACTGGGGAGCCAGTAATTCAATTTAAGGCCCAGCAAACCTTACACAGTGTTAAGATGACTGTGACATTGAGAGTTCACAGTTCAGCCTGTGTTAAACAAGTGAGCATGAACTATGGCGATATCCATAGTTAACCAAATGGGGTTCCTTCTAGGGTTTCATTTGGATCGATTATTTGGTTATATTTTATACATACAAATGCTTTATGTATATGCGATTTAAATCTTCAACTGTAAATATGTGAACTCACTCAGAAATATTTATATTTCTGACCCTCCCCAATATTCACCTTTCAGGTTATCATGTACGAGGTCTGATTTCCACAATAATTACGGAAGTCAATGTCAGCCATACCTCTAGAGCTGCAAGTAGTTGGGTACTAGGAAGTCTGTCTTTCTGTTTACAGCAGTTCAAACTATTTTGATAAACTCTGATTTGAACGACTGTATAAGATATATGTTTTGAAAAGTTGCGTGTTTTCTAAAATGCTTGGACCAATTGTTTGAGTCATACACCGGTTTCATGTTTTTAGCATTTTAGGATTGTATTAGAAATAGAGCAGGTACGTCATAAGAGATTGATGTTTGCGCTCTGGTTTCTTGAAATACAATCGGGTTTTAAGAACCCGTTTTCATGTACTGTTGGCATTGAATGCAAACAGGGTAATATTTGGATTTGTTTGGTTTTGGCTTAAATTGATAAAAAGGTCAAATGTTTGTAAACGTTTGGCTTAAATTGATAAAAAGGTCAAACGTTTGGTTTTGTTTCGTAACGTTTGTAAACGTTTGGCTTAAATCGCTTAAAATGCGACACATTTTGTTTCGTAATGTTTTAAACATTCGGTTTTGTTTTGTAACGTTTGTAAACGTTTGGCTTAAATCACTAAAAAGGAAAAATGTTTGGATTTGTTTCGTAATGTTTGTAAAAACGTTTGGCTTAAATCGGTAAAAGAGGTGAAATGTTTGGATTGGTTTTGTAACGTTTGTAAATATTTTGCTTAAATTGCTAAAAAGGTGAAACATTTGGATTTATTTCGTAATATTTGTAAACGTTTGGATTTATTTCGTAGTGTTTGTAAACATTTGGCTTAAATCGCTAAAAAGGTGAAACATTTGGATTTAATTCGTAATGTTTGTTAACATTTTGGGTTAAATTGCTAAAAAGGTTAAACGCTTGGATTTTTTTCTTGACGTTTGTAAACGTTTGGTAAAAATTGCTAAAAAGGTGAAACCCTTGGATTTGTTTCGTAACGTTTGTAAACTTTTGGCTTAAATTACTAAAAAGGTGAAACGCTTTGATTTGTTTCATAACGTTTGTAAACGTTTGGCTTAAATTTGTAAAAAGGTGAAATGCTTGGTTTTGTTTCGTAACGTTTGTAAACGTTTGGCTTAAATCGCTAAAAAGGTGAAAAATTTGGATTTGTTTCGAAACCTTTGTAAACGTTTGGCTTAAATCGCTAAAAAGGTGAAATGTTTGGATTTGTTTCGTAAGGTTTGTAAACGTTTGGCTTAAATTTCAAAAAAGGTGAAACGCTTGGATTTGTTTCGTAACGTTTATTAACGTTTGACTTATATTGCTAAAAAGGTGAAACGCTTGGATTTGCCTCGTAATGTTTGTAAATGTTTGCCATAAATCGCTAAAAAGGTGAAACGTTTGAATTTGATCGTTATGTTTGTAAACGTCTGGCTTAAATCGCTAAAAATGTGAAACGTTTGGATTTCTTTCGTAATGTTTGTAAACGTTTGGCTTAAATCGCTAAAAAGGTGAAACGTTTACATTTGTTTCTTATCGTTTGTAAAAGTTTGGCTTAAATTGTAAAAAGGTGAAACTTTTGGATTTGTTTCGTAACCTTTCTAAACATTTGGCTTAAATCGCTAAAAAGGTGAAATGCTTTGATTTGTTTCGTAACGTTTGACTTAAATCGCTAAAAAGGTAAAACGTTTGGATTAATTTCGTAACGTTTGTTAACGTTTTGCTTAAATCGCTAAAAAGGTGAAACGCTTAGATTTGTTTCATAACGTTTGTAAACGTTTGGCTTAAATTGCTAAAAAGGTGAAAAGCTTGGATTTGTTTCGTAAGTTTGTTAACGTTTGGCTTAAATTGCTAAAAAGGTGAAATTCTTGGATTTGCTTTGTAACATTTGTTAACATTTGGCTTAAATCGCTAAAAAGGTGAAACGCTTACATTTGTTTCGTAACATTTGTTAACGTTTGGCATAAATTGCTAAAAAGGTGAAACACTTGGATTTGTTTCGTAACGTTTGTAAACGTTTGGCATAAATTGCTAAAAAGGTGAAATGCTTGGATTTTCTTCGGAACGTTTGTACACGTTTAGCTTAAATTGCTAAAAAGGTGAAAATTTTGGATTTGTTTCGCAACCTTTGTAAACGTTTGGCTTAAATCGCTAAAAAGGTGAAACGTTTGGATTTGTTTCTTACGTTTGTAAACGTTTGGCTTAAATGGCTAAAAAGGTAAAATGTTTTGATTTCTTTCGTAACGTTTATAAACGTTTGGCATAAATTGCTAAAAAGGTGAAACGCTTGGATTCGTTTCGTAACGTTTGTAAACGTTTGCCATAAATTGCTAAAATGGATTGAGTTTAAGTTAGGAGCAGAAAAATGGATTCGAGCACGTCGGAAATCAGCCCCGAGGAGTCACCCTGATGCTGCACGTCGTACAACTTGTGGGCTGCACGAACGTGCAGCACTGAAGCTGCACGACCGTGCAGCACACTGCACGACCGTATAGTGTGCTATTGCACGAATGTGCCGTCTTCTTCTGACAGATTTTAAGTGGGCTTTTCGGCGTCCTAACGCGACGCGAAAAGTCGATCTTTCAATAGTTTCAAGTCGTGTGATCAATTGTGATTTGATTGAATTTCAAAATATGAACTAGGAATTTTAACAGGGTTAAAAGAACCTAGACGTTTGAGCATAGTCGGGTTATTAAAACGATGTGATGTTTTAATAAAACCCTACATTAATAAATGTGATTAATGTTAAAAGGACTATAAGTCTATACCAAGAGTGGTATTACATATTAAAAAGTTCAATATTGAGATTAGTTTATGTGTTTGTTTATAGAGTCGTCTATAAACATTAGTTGTTGAGTCTATCGTTTATACGATAGGACTAGAGTTAGAAATTCAATGTCTAATATTATTTTGACATTCGAATTTTATTTAGATCCAACGAATAGTTGATCTAGCGAGGGAAACACCAACGTGTTTGACTCACAAGCTTGTTCAGAGCATACGTTTTTTGAAAATGGGGACGACATTACTGTGAGTTTTACTTTGTGGTTTTTACTTTTGAATGTTTATATTTAAACTGTTTTAAATAACAAATCGCACTATTATAATTAAGAAATTATAGATCCATTGGAAAATTCTATCTATTGGGCAACAATAGGACTGTGTGATCACCGGTGTTAATAAATCACTGCATTGCATATTGGTTGGGTTCTTTGACTAGATGCTTGCAAAGCGGCCTAGACCCTACAGGTTGTACTGGGGAGCCAGTAATTCAATTTACGGCCCAGTAAACTATACACAGTGTTAAGATGACTGTGACATTGAGAATTCGCAGTTCATCCTGTGTTAAACAAGTGAGCATGAACTATAGCGATATCCATAGTTAACCAAATGGGGTTCCTTCTAGGGTTTCATTTGGATCGATTATTTGGTTATATTTTATTCATACAAATGCTTTATGTATATGCGATTTAAAGCTTCAACTGTAAATATGTGAACTCACTCAGAAATATTTATATTTATGACCCTCCCCAATATTCACCTTTCAGGTTATCATGTACGAGGTCTGATTTCCATAATAATTCCGGAAGTCAATGTCAGCAATACCTCTAGATCTGCAAGTAGTTGGGTACTGGGAAGTCTGTCTTTCGGTTTACAGCAGTTCAAACTATTTTGATAAACTCTGATTTGAACTATTGTATAAGATATATGTTTTGAAAAGTTGCGTGTTTTCTAAAATGCTCGGACCAGTTGTTTGAGTGATACACTGGTTTCATGTGTTTAGCATTTTAGGATTGTATTAGAAATAGAGCAGGTACGTCATAAGAGATTGATATTTGCGCTCTGATTTCTTGAAATACAATCGGGTTTTAAGAACCCGTTTTCATATATTGTTGGCATTGTATGCAAATAGGGTAATATGTTATGTGTAATAACAATTGTACCCTAATGTCTAGAGAAACAATCACAGTTTATGAACGCATTTTCAGAAAAGGGTTTAAAGTGCCTAAGCAACGAAGTTGCAAACCTTTTTATATTTAAAAAACGAGAAAAATTTATAAAGGTTTCTAGGCTTGCTACGGGTTTCGGAGCAATCACTCCCATTTCCTAGCACCGGTCTCGGCTCGAGTTTAGGGTGGAAATCGGGTCGTGACATAACGTTTGTGGTTTGGCTTAAATTGATAAAAAGGTGAAACGCTTGGTTTTGTTTCGTAAAGTTTGTAAATGTTTGGCTTAAATCTCTAAAAATGCGAAACGTTTGGATTTGTTTCGTAATGTTTTAAATGTTCGGTTTTGTTTTGTAACATTTGTAAACGTTTGGCTTAAATCGCTAAAAAGGGGAAACGTTTGGATTTGTTTCGTAATGTTTGTAAAAACCCTTAGCTTAAATCGGTAAAAAGGTGAAATGTTTGGATTTGTTTTGTAACGTTTGTAAACGCTTTGCTTAAATCGCTAAAAAGGTGAAACGTTTGGATTTATTTCGTAATGTTTGTAAACGTTTGGCTTAAATTGCTAAAAAGGTGAAACATTTGGATTTGTTTCGTAGTGTTTGTAAACATTTGGCTTAAATCGCTAAAAAGGTGAAACGTTTGGATTTGTTTCGTAATGTTTGTTAACGTTTTGGGTTAAATTGCTAAAAAGGTTAAACGCTTGGATTTTTTTCTTGACGTTCGTAAACGTTTCGCAAAAAATACTAAAAAGGTGAAACTCTTGGATTTGTTTTGCAACGTTTGTAAACATTTGGCTTAAATTACTAAAAAGGTGAAACGCTTTAATTTGTTTCATAACGTTTGTAAACGTTTGGCTTAAATTGGTAAAAAGGTGAAACGCTTGGTTTTGTTTCATAACGTTTGTAAACATTTGGCTTAAATCGCTAAAAAGGTGAAAAATTTGGATTTGTTTCGAAACCTTTGTAAACATTTGGGTTATATCGCTAAAAAGGTAAAACATTTGGATTTGTTTTATACGTTTGTAAATGTTTGGCTTAAATCGCTAAAAAGGTGAAATGTTTGGATTTGTTTCGTAAGGTTTGTAAACGTTTGGCTTAAATTTCTAAAAAGGTGAAACGCTTGGATTTGTTTCGTAACGTTTCTTAACGTTTGACTTAAATTGCTAAAAAGGTGAAACGCTTGGATTTGTTTCGCAATGTTTGTAAACGTTTGGCTTAAATCGCTAAAAAGGTGAAACGTTTGAATTTGTTTCGTAATGTTTGTAAACGTTTGGCTTAAATCGCTAAAAATGTGAAACGTTTGGATTTATTTCGTAAAGTTTGTAAACGTTTGGCTTAAATCACTAAAAAGGTGAAACATTTAGATTTATTTCTTATCGTTTGTAAACGTTTGGCTTAAATTGTAAAAAGGTGAAACGTTTGGATTTGTTTCGTAACCTTTCTAAACATTTGGCTTAAATTGCTAAAAAGGTGAAACGCTTGGATTTGTTTCGTAACGTTTTTTAACGTTTGACTTAAATTGCTAAAAAGGTGAAAAGCTTAGATTTGTTTCGTAATGTTTGTAAATGTTTAGCTTAAATCGCTAAAAAGGTGAAACATTTGAATTTATTTCGTAATGTTTGTAAATGTTTAACTTAAATTGCTAAAAAGGTGAAACGTTTGGATTTGTTTCGTAATGTTTGTAAATTTGGCTTAAATCACTAAAAAGGTGAAACGTTTGGATTCGTTTGTAAACGTTTGGCAAAAATTACTAAAAAGGTGAAACCCTTGGATTTGTTTCGTAACGTTTGTAAACATTTGGCTTAAATTGCTAAAAAGGTGAAACAATTGGATTTGTTTCGAACGTTTGTCTTATATCGTTAAAAAGGTAAAACATTTGGATTTGTTTCATACGTTTGTAAACGTTTGACTTAAATTGCTAAAAAGGTGAAATGTTTCGATTTGTTTCGTAACGTTTGCAAACGTTTGGCTTAAATTACTAAAAAGGTGAAACGCTTGGATTTTATTCGTAATGTTTATTAACGTTTGACTTAAATGGCTAAAAAGGTGAAACATTTAGATTTGTTTCGTAATGTTTGTAAACGTTTTTGCTTAAATCGCTAAAAAGTTGAAACGTTTGGATTTGTTTCATAACGTTTGTAAACGTTTGGCTTAAATTTCTAAAAAGGTGAAACGCTTGGATTTGTTTCGTAACGTGTGTAAACGTTTGGCTTAAATTGCTAAATAGGAGAAACGCTTGGATTTATTTCGCAACGTTTGTAAACGTTTGGCTTAAATTGCTAAAAATGTGAAAACTTTGGATTTGTTTCTTAATGTTTGTAAACATTTGGCTTAAATCGCTAAAAACGTGAAACGTTTGGATTTTTTTCGTAACTTTTATTAACGTTTGGTTTAAATTGCTAAAAAAGTTAAACACTTGGATTTTTTTCTTGACGTTTGTAAACGTTTGGCAAAAAATGCTAAAAAGGAGAAACCCTTGGATTTGTTTCGTAACGTTTGTAAACATTTGGCTTAAATTGCTAAAAAGGTGAAACAATTTGATTTGTTTCGAAACCTTTGTAAACATTTGGTTTATATCGTTAAAAAGGTAAAACATTTGGATTTGTTTCATACGTTTGTAAACGTTTGGCTTAAATCGCTAAAAAGGTGAAATGTTTGGATTTGTTTCGTAACGTTTGTAAACGTTTGGCTTAAATTGCTAAAAAGGTGAAACGCTTGGATTTGATTCGTAATGTTTATTAACGTTTGACTGAAATGGCTAAAAAGGTCAAACACTTAGATTTGTTTTGTAATGTTTGTAAACGTTTTTGCTTAAATCGCTAAAAAGTTGAAACGTTTGGATTTGTTTCATAACGTTTGTAAACGTTTGGCTTAAATTTCTAAAAAGGTGAAACACTTGGATTTGTTTCGTAACGTGTGTAAACGTTTGGCTTAAATTGCTAAATAGGAGAAACGCTTGGATTTATTTCGCAACGTTTGTAAACGTTTGGCTTAAATTGCTAAAAATGTGAAAACTTTGGATTTGTTTCTTAATGTTTGTAAACATTTGGCTTAAATTGCTAAAAACGTGAAACGTTTGGATTTGTTTCGTAACGTTTGTTAACGTTTGGTTTAAATTGTTAAAAAAGTTAAACACTTGGATTTTTTTCTTGACGTTTGTAAACGTTTGGCAAAAATTGCTAAAAAGGTGAAACCGTTGGATTTGTTTCGTAACGTTTGTAAACGTTTGGCATGAATTGCTAAAAAGGTGAAAAATTTAGATTTGTTTTGAAACATTTGTAAACGTTAGGCTTATATCGCTAAAAAGGTGAAACATTTGAATTTGTTTCATACGTTTGTATACGTTTGGCTTAAATCGCTAAAAAGGTGAAATGTTTGGATTTGTTTCGTAACGTTTGTAAACGTTTGGCTTAATTTGCTAAAAAGGTAAAACGCTTGGATTTCTTTCGTAACGTTTATTAACGTTTGACTTAAATGGCTAAAAAGGTGAAACACTTGGAATTTTTTTCATAATGTTTGCAAACGTTTTGCTTAAATCGCTAAAAAGGTGAAACGTTTGGATTTATTTCGTAATATATATAAAAGTTTGGCTTAAATTGCTAAATAGGTGAAACATTTGGATTTGTTTCGTAATGTTTGTAAACATTTGGCTTAAATCGCTAAAAAGGTGAAACATTTGGATTGGTTTTGTAACGTTTGTTAACGTTTGGTTTAAATTGCTAAAAAGGTTAAACGCTTGGATTTTGTTTCTTGAGGTTTGTAAACGTTTGGCATAAATTGCTAAAAAGGTGAAATCCTTGGATTTGCTTCGTAACGTTTGTAAACGTCTGGCTTAAATTTCTAAAAAGGTGAAACGCTTGGATTTGATTCGTAATGTTTGTAAACGTTTTGCTTAAATCGCTAAAAAGGTGAAATATTTGGATTTGTTTCGTAACGTTTGTAAACATTTGGCTTAAATTGCTAAAAAGGTGAAATGCTTGGATTTGTTTCGTAACGTTTGTAAACGTTTGGCTTAAATTGCTAAAAAGGTGAAAAATTTGAATTTGTTTCGTAATTTTTGTAAACGTTTGGCTTAAATCTAAAAAGGTGAAACTTTTGGATTTGTTTCATACGTTTGTAAACGTTTAGCTAAAATTGTTAGAAAGGTGAAATGTTTGGATTTGTTTCATAACGTTTGTAAACGTTTGGCTTCAATTGCTAAAAAGGTGAAACGCTTGGATTTGTTTCGTAACGTGTGTAAACGTTTGGCTTAAATGGCTAAAAAGGAGAAACTCTTGGATTTATTTCGTAACGTTTGTAACATTTGGCTTAAATTGCTAAAAATGTGAAAACTTTGGATTTTTTCGTAACCTTTGTAAACGTTTTCCTTAAATCGCAAAAAAGGTGAAACGTTTGGATTTGTTTTATAACGTTTGTTAACGTTTGGTTTAAATTGCTAAAAAAGTTAAACGCTTGGATTTTTTTTTTGACGTTTGTAAACGTTTGGCAAAAATTGCTAAAAGGGTGAAACCCTTGGATTTGTTTCGTAACGTTTGTAAACGTTTGGCTTAAATTGCTAAAAAGGTGAAAAATTTGGATTTGTTTCGAAACCTTTATAAACGTTTTGCTTATATCGCTAAAAAGGTGAAACATTGATTTGTTTCATACGTTTGTAAACATTTGGCTTAAAACGCTAAAAAGGTGAAATGTTTGGATTTGTTTCGTAACGTTTGTAAACGTTTGGCTTAAATTGCTAAAAAGGTGAAACGCTTGGATTTGTTTCGTAATGTTTATTAACGTTTGACTTAAATGGATAAAAAAGGTGAAACGCTTGGATTTTTTTCATAATGTTTGCAAACGTTTTGCTTAAATCGGTAAAAAGGTGAAACGTTTGGATTTATTTCGTAATTTTTGTAAACGTTTGGCTTAAATTGCTAAAAAGGTGAAACTTTTGGATTTGTTTTGTATTGTTTGTAAATATTTGGCTTAAATCGCTAAAAAGGTGAAATGTTTGGATTTGTTTCGTAATGTTTGTTAACGTTTTGGGTTAAATTGCTAAAAAGGTTAAACGCTTGGATTTTTTTCTTGGCGTTTGTAAACGTTTGGCAAAAATTACTAAAAAGGTGAAACCCTTGGATTTGTTTCGTAATGTTTGTAAACATTTGGCTTAAATTACTAAAAAGGTGAAACGCTTTAATTTGTTTCATAACATTTGTAAACGTTTGGCTTAAATTGGTAAAAAGGTGAAACGCTTGGTTTTGTTTCGTAACGTTTGTAAACATTCGGCTTAAATCGCTAAAAAGGTGAAAAATTTGGATTTGTTTCGAAACCTTTGCAAACATTTGGGTTATATCGCTAAAAATGTAAAACATTTGGATTTGTTTCATACGTTCGTAAACGTTTGGCTTAAATCGCTAAAAAGGTGAAATGTTTGGATTTGTTTCGTAAGGTTTGTAAACTTTGGTTTAAATTTCTAAAAAGGTGAAACGCTTGGATTTGTCTCGTAACGTTTATTAACGTTTGACTTAAATTGCTAAAAAGGTGAAACACTTGGATTTGTTTCGTAATGTTTGTAAACGTTTGGCTTAAATCGCTAAAAAGGTGAAACGTTTGAATTTGTTTCGTAATGTTTGTAAACGTTTGGCTTAAATCGCTAAAAATGTGAAACGTTTGGATTTATTTTGAAACCTTTGTAAACGTTTGGCTTATATCGCTAAAAAGGTGAAACATTGATTTGTTTCATACGTTTGTAAACCTTTGGCTTAAATCACAAAAAGGTGAAAAGTTTGGATTTGTTTCATAACGTTTGGTTTAAATTGCTAAAAAAGTTAAACTCTTGGATTTTTTCTTGACGTTTGTAAACGTTTGGCAAAATTGCTAAAAAGGTGAAACCCTTGGATTTGTTTCGTAACGTTTGTAAACGTTTGGCATAAATAGCTAAAAAGGTGAAAAATTTAGATTTGTTTCGAAACATTTGTAAACGTTAGGCTTATATCGCTAAAAAGGTGAAACATTTGGATTTGTTTCATACGTTTGTATACGTTTGGCTTAAATCCCTAAAAAGGTGAAATGTTTGGATTTGTTTCGTAACGTTTGTAAACGTTTGGCTTAATTTGCTAAAGAGGTGAAACGCTTGGATTTGTTTCGTAACGTTTATTAACGTTTGACTTAAATGGCTAAAAAGGTGAAACACTTGGATTTTTTTTTTCATAATGTTTGCAAACGTTTTGCTTAAATCGCTAAAAAGGTGAAACGTTTGGATTTATTTCGTAATGTTTGTAAAAGTTTGGCTTAAATTGTTAAATAGGTGAAACGTTTGGATTTGTTTCGTAATGTTTGTAAACATTTGGCTTAAATCGCTAAAAAGGTGAAACATTTGGATTTGTTTCGTAACGTTTGGTTTAAATTGCTAAAAAGGTTAAACGCTTGGATTTTTTTCTTGACGTTTGTAAACGTTTGGCATAAATTGCTAAAAATGTGAAATCCTTGGATTTGCTTCGTAATGTTTGTAACTGTTTGGCTTAAATTGCTAAAATGGTGAAAAATTTAGATTTGTTTCGAAACCTTTGTAAACGCTTGGCTTATATCACTAAAAAGGTGAAACATTTTGATTTGTTTCATTCGTTTGTAAACATTTGGCTTAAATCGCTAAAAAGGTGAAATGTTTGGATTTGTTTCGTAACGTTTGTAAACGTCTGGCTTAAATTTATAAAAAGGTGAAACGCTTGGATTTGTTTTGTAACGTTTATTAACGTTTGACTTCAATTGCTAAAAAGGTGAAACGCTTGGATTTGATTCGTAATGTTTGTAAACGTTTTGCTTACATCGCTAAAAAGTTGAAACGTTTGGATTTGTTTCATACGCTTGTAAACGTTTCGCTTAAACCGCTAAAAAGGTGAAATATTTGGATTTGTTTCGTAACGTTTGTAAACATTTGACTTAAATTGCTAAAAAGATGAAACGCTTGGATGTGTTTCGTAACGTTTGTAAACGTTTGGCTTAAATTGCTAAAAAGGTGAAAAATTTGAATTTGTTTCGTAATTTTTGTAAACGTTTGGCTTAAATCTAAAAAGGTGAAACTTTTGGATTTGTTTCATACGTTTGTAAACATTTAGCTTAAATCGTTAGAAAGGTGAAATGTTTGAATTTGTTTCATAACGTTTGTAAACGTCTGGCTTCAATTGCTAAAAAGGTGAAACGCTTGGATTTGTTTCGTAACGTGTGTAAACGTTTGGCTTAAATTGCTAAAAAGGAGAAACTCTTGGATTTATTTCGTAACGTTTGTAAACGTTTGGCTTAAATTGCTAAAAACGTTTTCCTTAAATCGCAAAAAAGGTGAAACGTTTGGATTTGTTTTATAACGTTTATTAACGTTTGGTTTAAATTGCTGAAAAAGTTAAACGCTTGAATTTTTTTCTTGACGTTTGTAAACGTTTGGCAAAAATTGCTAAAAAGGTGAAACCCTTGGATTTGTTTCGTAACGTTTGTAAACGTTTGACTTAAATTGCTAAAAAGGTGAAAAATTTGGATTTGTTTCGAAACCTTTGTAAACGTTTGGCTTATATCGCTAAAAAGGTGAAACATTGAACTGTTTCATACGTTTGTAAACGTTTTGCTTAAATCGCTAAAAAGGTGAAATGTTTGGATTTGTTTCGTAACGTTTGTAAACGTTTGGATTAAATTGCTAAAAAGGTGAAACGCTCGGATTTGTTTCGTAACGTTTATTAACGTTTGACTTAAATGGATAAAAAGGTGAAACGCTTGGATTTTTTTCATAATGTTTGCAAACGTTTTGCTTAAATCGCTAAAAAGGTGAAACGTTTGGATTTATTTCGTAATGTTTGTAAACGTTTGCGTTAAATTGTTAAATAGGGGAAAGTTTGGATTTGTTTCGTAATGTTTGTAAACATATGGCTTAAATCGCTAAAAAGGTGAAACATTTGGATTTGTCTCGTAACGTTTGTTAACGTTTGGTTAAAATTGCTAAAAAGGTTAAACGCTTGGATTTTTTTCTTGACGTTTGTAAACGTTTGGCATAAATTGCTAAAAAGGTGAAATTCTTGGATTTGCTTCGTAACTTTTATAAACGTTTGGCTTAAATTGCTAAAAAGGTTAAACGCATGGATTTGTAAACATTTTGCTTAAATCGCTGAAAAGGTGAAACATTTGGATTTGTTTCATACGCTTGTAAACGTTCGTCTTAAACCGCTAAAAAGGTGAAATGTTTGGTTTTATTTCGTAACATTTTAAAAGTTTGGCTTAAATTGGTAAAAAGGTGAAATGCTTGGATTTGTTTAGTAACGTTTGTAAATGTTTGGATTAAATTGCTAAAAAGGTGAAACGCTTGGTTTTGTTTCGTAATCTTTGCAAATGTTTGGCTTAAACTTAAAAAGGTGAAACTTTTGGATTTGTTTCATACGTTTGTAAACGTTTGGCTAAAAACGTTAAAAAGGTGAAATGTTTGGATTTGTTTCGTAACGTTTGTAAACGTTTGTCTTAAATTGCTAAAAAGGTTAAAACGCTTGAATTTACTTCGTAACGTGGGTAAACGTTTGGCTTAAATTGCTAAAAAGGAAAAACACTTGGATTTATTTCGTAACATTTGTAAATGTTCGTCTTAAATTGCTAAAAATGTGAAAACTTTGGATTTGTTTCGTAACCTTTGTAAACGTTTTCCTTAAATCGCAAAAAAGGTGAAACGTTTGGATTTGTTTCGTAACGTTTGTTAACGTTTGGTTTAAATTGCTAAAAAAGTTAAACGCTTGGATTTTTTTCTTGACGTTTGTAAACGTTTGGCGAAAATTGTTAAAAAGGTGAAACATTTTGGATTTGTTTCGTCATAATTATAAACGTTTGACTTAAATCGCTAAAAGGGAGAAACATTTTGGATTTGTTTCGTAACGTTTGGTTAAAATTGCTAAAAAGGTTACGAAACAAATCAAAGCGTTTCACCTTTTTAGAAATTTAAGCCAAACGTTTACAAACGTTGCGAAACAAATCCAAACATTTCACCTTTTTAGCGATTTAAGCCAAACGTTTACAAACATATGAAACAAATCCAAATGTTTTACCTTTTTAGCGATATAAGCGAAACGTTTACAAAGGTTTCGAAACATATCCAATTTTTTCACCTTTTTAGCAATTTAAGCCAAACGTTTATAAACGTTACGAAGCAAATCCAAAGATTTCACCTTTTTAGCAGTATATGCCAAACGTTTACAAACGTCGAAAAAAAATCCAACGTTCATTAACGTTTGACTTAAATTGCTAAAAAGGTGAAACACTCGGATTTGTTTCGTAATGTTTGTAAACATATTGCTTAAATTACTAAAAAGGTGAAACATTTGGATTTGTTTCATACGCTTGTAAACGTTTGGCTTAAACCACTAAAAAGGTGAAATGTTTGGATTTGTTTCGTAACGTGTGTAAACGTTTGACTTAAATTGTTAAAAAGGAGAAACACTTGGATTTCTTTCGTAACTTTTGTAAACGTTCGGCTTAAATTGCTAAAAATGTGAAAACTTTGGATTTGTTTTGTAACCTTTGTTAACGTTTTCCTTAAATCGCAAAAAAGCTGAAACGTTTGGATTTGTTTCCTACGTTTGTAAACGTTTGGCTTAAATCGCTAAAAAGGGGAAATGTTTGGATTTGTTTCGTAACGTTTATAAACGTTTGGCTTAAATTGCTAAAAAGGCGAAATGCTTGGATTTGTTTCGTAACGTTTATAAACGTTTGGCTTAAATTTCTAAACAGGAGAAGCGTTTGGATTTGTTTCGTAATATTTATATACGTTTGGCTTAAATTGCAAAAAAGTTGAAACGCATGGTTTTGTTATGATTGTAAACGTTTGGCTTAAATTGCTAAAAATGTGAAACGTTTGGATTTGTTTCATAACGTTGTACAAGTTTTGTTTTGTTTCAAAACGTTTGTTAACGTTTGGCTTAAATCGTTAAAAAGGTGAAATGTTTGGATTTGTTTCGTAATGTTTGTAAACGTTTGGCTTAAATTGCTAAAAAGGTGAAATGCTTGGATTTGTTTTGTAACATGTGTAAACATTTGGCTTAATTGCTAAAAAGGAGAAACACTTGGATTTATATAGTAACCTTTGTAAATGTTTGGCTTAAATTACTAAAAATGTGAAAACTTTGGATTTGTTTCGTAACCTTTGTAAACGTTTTCCTTAAATCGCAAAAAAGGTGAAACATTTGGATTTGTTTCATAACGTTTGTTAACGTTTGGTTTAAATTGCTAAAAAAGTGAAACGCTTGGATTTTTTTCTTGACGTTTGTAAACGTTTGGCATAAATTGCTAAAAAGGTGAATTAGATCCTACTCTCTTATCTTAATCGTGACAATCTTCTATTGTCTACCCTCAAACTTTTATTTACCATAAAAGTTCATCACTAGACTTATACCAGTCTACACCTGAGTAAGAATATAGATTCTCACTCACTCTATTCTTCCTGTACTTTCATTAATCTCTAATGTCTCGGAATGAAACATTAGAATCTAGGTCTTTATTATTTATTCTTATAATAAAAACCATTATTCTTTATCTTTTTTTTTCCCATCTACCTTGTCACTATCACAGAGTTTTCGTTTGAGCAAATACAGTTTTGTCTCGCGTACACTGACGCTCAACAATTTCAAATCAATTTGTTTTGCTTGCAAGCCTTTCTTTAAATCTCACTTTAAAAACAAATTGTGAATTCTCAAATTCACGGTTCAAAACCTTTTCATACAATTGTGCTTCAGGGTGATGACATCTCTCATCCCCAAGGAGTTGCTATTTCAATTCACTTTTTATTGATATACTGATATATCAATATATATGATGCATGCCCTAATCAAAATCATTTTATGTATATATATGATATATATAAAATTCAGGTATGCTTATTCTATAGTGATTTTTGCAACATGCACCTTTAATGCATTTGAGCACAATTATATGTTCAATTGTAAAACAAAACTTTAATAAGTTTCTTTCAAACTACTTCTCTTTGCCATTTCAAGGTTTTCCTAATCCTCACATTAGGATTTATTGTTCTGTATTCAACATTTACCTTTTATGTTATTATTCATCGTTATGCTGTTTATTAACAGTTATTTTTCATTAGTATGTGTGTTTTGTTTAAGGATATGCTTTATCTCTGTACTTTATGTTTTCTAGTTTTAGTATTTCGTACTAAAACACATATATGTACTTTCTTAAACACAAGACATATGTCTAAATGTTACCTGATGATGATTGTTGAGGCAGTAGTGCCTCTCGAATCATCGGACCTTCTCCTCGTCTGCAACGGAGTTTAACTATCCCTTTCCAGATACTTCTCAAATGGTTAACTTCTCCTAAAAAGTGCTCCAGCCTGAACCCTTTATAGGCTGGTATAAAAGTAGATTCAGACACTGAATCATAACTGTCATCATTAACATCTATGTCTCCCATTAATCTTTCCAGATCCTCTTATTCGATAACATCATCGTCCGTATCCATCTCATTAACTGAAGCAAAATCTTTAGCCTCTAGGCACAATTGGCTGATCAGGCAACCATGTGGATCAGGCGCAACATGTAGCTAAGCTCGACTAGGCCCAAACATGCTGAAACACTTGTGGCCATAACGCGAGTAGCCGATATAACAGTTATAGAAAAACACATTTTTTCATATAACACACAACACCTTTTAAACACATATAAAATAAAACACATAGCAATCACACATATAGTTCAGAGAAAATCTAACTATTTTCTCGAACAAACGCTTCTTCTAAAATCTTCACTTTGTCCTGTATTCGAACAGAATCAACTTCTTTGAATACTGGTCAATTGATCTGACCATTGCGTACTACTCTAATAGAGCGTCTCGAACACAGGAACATCTCACATGTTCCCTCGTTAGCGTCGCGTTTCAAACAAAAGAACATTTCATATGTTCTTGATCAAACATCACATATACTCTACACACGTATACAGGCTGCTACTTATAGCTGAATGTTTTCAACGACTGAAAACTGATCAAGACATGACTCGAATCCTATGTTGCTGCAATAGTCTACTAAGAATCCCAACAATTCCTAACACAACTTACTTAACAGTATCAGTAACAGTACTTCGGATGGTCGAGTACTTAAAACGTTGCTCTGATACCACATTTGTCACGACCCGAATTCCACCCTAATCCAAGTCACGACCGGCGTTAGGGAATGGGAATGGTTGTTCCGAAACCCGTAGCAAGCCTAGAACCTCTAGAAATTCTTCGCAAATATTATTACTGGATCGTACCTCGCGTACGATCCGTTTTCAGAAAATACCGTTATTCTTTTCTCGTTTTATGCAAACACATTTCTGAAAATATACATATAAGCAAAATCTAGTTTTCAGAAGTACTGGTTGGATAACCTCGTTATCTCAACGCTCGCTTCCTTCTGAAAACCTGGCGTATAGGCATTGGAAAGCCAGGGACTTATCTTTTGCTTGCCTCAACACATAGGCATCCCTTTTCCAACCATACGCCACTGTTAATATGTTTAATAAAATAAAGCGGACACCTCTGCGTCTCGCAACGGTGGTATTAAACATATTAAAATACACAGCGGACCGGATACACATAGCCGGCGTATATAAAACATATTGTTTTTGAACCTCATAAAAACACATGAGGCCGACTCGGTAACTAGATAAAATATGCCACTAAGCAGCCACCCGAAAGGTATACATGTGCACTAGATCCTATCAGAGTGTCTGAACAGAGGACTAGTGGCACGATTGCTGGCACACTACACTTATACTATTGCAGCATACTAAGAGTACAAAATCCTATGTACTTTACCAAAGAAGAGCTTTCCTGAAGAAAGGATGTGGAAGCTCGACTGACCTCAAAGCTCGTTTCTTGAAAATAGGGAAACAACAACGGAGTCAGAAATATAAATATTTCTGAGTGAGTAAACAGTTTACAGATAAATACCAAAATCGCATTATATATATAAAACAGTTATATATAAAATATGACCAATTACGTCGATCCATATGAAACCCTAGTTCACAAATGTCCTAACAGACACACTCATCTTACGAGCTTATGGACAACAAAATAAAGACCGTGAACTGAATCACTGCCGTCCAATTCTGTATCTCTGGTACCTGGACCGTAATCAGAAACTGCCTTCGCGGCTTATTCCGCGACCGTAACTGTATTACTGCCGTCTCAGGGTTTACCCGTGAAGTCAGGGCATCTAATTTCCCAATGACTTACACGACATGCATACCTCTATACCTCGACAAAAGTACATCTAAAAATCGGTGTTGGTGATCACGCAACCCTATTGTTGCCCAATAGGTAGCTCGTTCCAATGGACCTCTCTTGGCTAGTTTATACTACTGCGATTTATGGATTTAAAATAATTGAATACTGATATTCAAAAGTAAACACGTAAACTCACAGTACTGCTAAGTTACTACTTAGCCCTGCCGTATGTTTGACAGACTCCCTGGAGTCCTGGTCTGACTGCTGGACAGCTAGTCGGATCAAACATACAAAATACACAAGACAATACATCAATATCTATTTCTGGTATAAACATCTAGGTCCTGAAACCTAGGTCCAGACAAATCACACAAACATATAACATATAACACTTATGGTCCTTTTTATTTTTAAAAACCATTTGCATCGTTTTCATCTCGAGAAAACGTTTAATTCTCTCTAGAAGTCATTTTAGGTATAGAAATACCTAATTAAAATCATTTAATAGTATAGACTTGATTGTCAAAACAATTCACAGTCGTATACTAATTATTTAGCAAAGCCGATTGCTAAATCTTTTAAACTGGTTAAACGTCGACTCTAACTCTTTTAAAGTCCTTTTTAAACGTTTAACTTTACTTTTAAAATCTCATTTTAAAAGTCTTTATCTTAGATTTAAAAACATTTCTTTAAAACGTTTTAGATTAGGTCGGAAAACATCTCGGGTTATTAAGCGAAAACCCCTTGGAATCGCCCCCGTCAAAGTCCGACAAAATCCCCACGTATGCGCTCGAGGAACTATCAATGCGGGCGAGCCGCCGGCCTGTGCGGGCGCATCGCACAAACTGGGCAGGCGCGTCGCCCGCTTGTGCGGGCGCACACCGCACAAACTATGCGGGCGCGTCGCCCACTTGTGCGGGCGCACGCCGCACGCCGCCCCGGGAAAATCAATTCCCGGACCGTTCCGACGTGCTTTTTTTAGTTCGAAACGTCCAAAAATGCAAATTTAACGTCCTATAACACATATACACAATCCAATTATAAATCGGACGTTTAAATCGATCGTTCGATACGGTAACCGTTTATAAACGAATATATATTCGAATTATATCGAAATATATTAAAATAAATGTTTAATACGGGATTAATACCTCCATTACTCGAGTAATCGTCGAAGAAACGGAGTTAAAATCGAGAAACGGACGGAATCGCATCGAAACACTATCTCACGTCGCCTGAGAGAGAGAGAGCTTCTACTCTTTCATTTCTTTGGCAAGTGAAGAAATGAATTTGCTGTCTAAATTCATTCCAATTCAAGTTATATATATAAGTTTTGGTTAAAATATTACTTTAACTCAAATTCTTGAATTGTCGTCCGTAACTTAAACGGAAACGACTTTTAAATTTCGTAAAATTTTACCCAAAAATCTAATAAAATCTAATAAGAATAATCCGACTTATATTTTATCTTTAATAAATCTCTGAAGATTTATTAGGTGCAAATCAGTCCCACTTGATTAAACTTTCTACGTCCAAATTTCATGAAACTTTGACGATAGCTTCGTCAAATTATTTCGCGAATAATGACACCAAAATTATTCGCTCGGAACATATAAATTATTTTATTTGAATTTTTACTAACAAATAATACTTAATTAGTTTATAATAAAAAATTAATTGAAGTAAAAGTTCAGGGATCAAAATTGCCCTTTTTCATTACTCGGTTACCACTTCATCACCGCCTCACTATAATTCATTTCCTTTTTTTTTTAAAATTTCTTATTTTATATAATATATATTTATATATTTATATATATCTTTAACTTATATTCGTTAATTACACGTCGAGACTTCCGAGCATCGACATTTTAATTTCGGGGTTTTGTCCGAAATATTAAACTCTCCACTTAGAGTGGTATATTGATATATTAATTATCAATATATTTTTATCTTATGACTCCAGTCGTATTTCTTATATTATTACTCCCATTCATATCCCTTTATTAAAATTTAAATCTACGTTTTAAATTTTAAATTTCTATTATTACAATATACTTTTAGGGATACTTATATATTAAATTTACTTTTAAATTTAATATACGTATTCCCGGCTAATAAAATCCTTACACGTGGCTTATAAGAATACGGGGTATTACAGTTTCGTAACGTTTGTTAACGTTTGGTTAAAATTGCTAAAAAGGTTAAACGCTTGGATTTTTTTCTTGACGTATGTAAACGTTTGGCATATATTGCTAAAAAGGGGAAATCCTTGGATTTGCTTCGTAACGTTTATAAATGTTTGGCTTAAATTGCTAAAAAGGTGAAAAATTTGGATTTGTTTCGAAACCTTTGTAAATATTTGGCTTATATCGTTAAAAAAGTGAAACATTTGGATTTGTTTCATATGTTTGTAAACGTTTGGCTTAAATCGCTAAAAAGGTGAAATGTTGGGATTTATTTCGAAAATTTTGTAAACGTTTGGCTTAAATTTATAAAAAGGTGAAACGCTTGGATTTGTTTTGTAACGTTTATTAACGTTTGACTTAAATTGCTAAAAAGGTGAAACACTTGGATTTGTTTCATAATATTTGTAAACGTTTTGCTTAAATCGCTGAAAAGGTGAAACGTTTGGATTTGTTTCATACGCCTGTAAACGTTTGGCTTAAACCGCTAAAAAGGTAAAATGTTTGGATTTGTTTCATAACGTTTGTAAACGTTTGGCTTAAATTGCTAAAAAGGTAAAACGCTTGGATTTTTTTCGTAACGTTTGTAAACGTTTGGCTTAAATTGCTAAAAAGGTGAAAAATTTAGATTTGTTTCGTAATCTTTGTAAACGTTTGGCTTAAATTACTAAAAAGGTGAAACTTTTGGATTTGTTTCATACGTTTGTAAACGTATAGCTTAAATCGTTAAAAAGGTGAAATGTTTGGATTTGTTCCGTAACGTTTGTAAATGTTTGGCTTAAATTGCTAAAAAGGTGAAACGCTTGGATTTGTTTCGTAACGTGTGTAAACGTTTGGCTTAAATTGCTAAAAAGGAGAAACACTTGGATTTATTTCGTAACGTTTGTAAACGTTTGGCTTAAATTGCTAAAAATGTGAAAACTTTGGATTTGTTTTGTAACCTTTGTAAACGTTTTCCTTAAATCGCAAAAAAGGTGAAACGTTCCGATTTGTTTCATACGTTTGTAAACGTTTGGCTTAAATCACTAAAAAGGGGAAATATTTGGATTTGCTTCGTGACGTTTATAAACGTTTGGCTTAAATTGCTAAAAAGGCGAAACGCTTGGATTTGTTTCGTAACGTTTATAAACGTTAGGCTTAAATTTCTAAACAGGACAAACGCGTGGATTTCTTTCGTAATATTTGTAAACATTTGGCTTAAATTGCTAAAAAGGTGAAACGCATGGTTTTGTTATGCTTGTAAACGTTTGGCTAAAATTGCTAAAATTGTGAAACGTTTGGATTTGTTTCATAACGTTGTACACGTTTTGTTTTGTTTTAAAACGTTTGTAAACTTTTGGCTTAAATTGTTAAAAAGGTGAAACGTTTGGATTTGTTCCATAACGTTAGTAAACATTTTCTTAAATTGCTAAAAATGTGAAAAATTTGGATTTGTT
Source organism: Mercurialis annua (assembly GCF_937616625.2). NCBI lineage: Eukaryota > Viridiplantae > Streptophyta > Magnoliopsida > Malpighiales > Euphorbiaceae > Mercurialis > Mercurialis annua. The sequence continues at coordinate 43,297,383 of NC_065572.1, forward strand.
TCGTAACCTTTGTAAACGTTTAGCTTAAATCGTTCTAAAGGTGAAACGTTTGGATTTGTTTCATACATTTGTAAACGTTTGGCTTAAATCGCTAAAAAGGTGAAATGTTTGGATTTGTTTCGTAATGTTTGTAAACGTTTGGCTTAAATCTATTAAAAGGAGAAACATATGGATTTGTTTCGTAACGTTTGTTAACAGCTTGGATTTATTTTGTAATGTTTTTAAACCTTTGGCTTAAATCGCTAAAAAGGTGAAATGCTTGGATTTGTTTCATAACATTTGCAAACATTTGGCTTAAATCGCTAAAAAGGTGAAACGTTTGGATTTGTTTCGTAACGTTTGTTAACGTTTGGCTTAAATTGCTAAAAAGGTGAAACGCTTGAATTTGTTTCGTAACGTTTGTAAACGTTTGACATAAATCGCTAAAATGGTGAAATGTGTGGATTTGTTTCGTAACGTTTGTAAACGTTTTGCTTAAATCGCTAAAAAGGTGAAACGCCTGGATTTGTTTCGTAACCTTTGCAAACGTTTTGCTTAAATCGTTAAAAAGAGGATACATTTGGATTTGTTTCGTAACGTTTGTAAGCGTTTGGCTTAACTTGTTAAAAATGTGACAATTTTTGATTTGTTTCGTAACTTTTGTAAAGGTTTGGCTTAAATCGCGAAAAAGGCAAAACGTTTTGATTCTTTTCATACGCTTGTAAAATTTTGGCTTAAATCGCTAAAAAGGTGAAATGTTTGAATTTGTTGCGTAACGTTTGTAAACGTATGGCTTCAATTGCTAAAAAAGGTAAAAAATATGGATTTGTTTCGTAACCTTTGTAAACGTTTGGCTTAAATCGGTAAAAAGGTGAAACGTTTGGATTTGTTTCGTAATGTTTGTTAACATTTGGCCTAAATCGCTAAAAAGGTGAAACGCTTGGATTTATCTAGTAATGTTGGTAAACGTTTTACTTAAATTGCTAAAAAGGTGAAATGCTTGGATTTGTTTCGTAACGTTTGTAAACTTGGCTTAAATCGCTAAAAAGGTGAAACGTTTTGAATTATTTTGTAACGTTTGTTAACGTTTGGCTTAAATTGCTAAAAAGGTGAAACACTTGGATTTGTTTTGTAACATTGGTAAAAGTTTGGCATAAATAGCTAAAACGGTGGAACGCTTGGATTTGTTTCACAGCGTTTGTATATTTGGCTTAAATCTCTAAAAAGGTGAAACGTTTGGATTTGTTTCGTAACGTATGTAAACGTTTGGCTTAAATCGTTAAAAAGGTGTAACATTTGGATTTGTTTCGTAACCATTGTAAACGTTTGGCTTAAATTGCTAAAAAGCTGAAAGGCATGGATTTGTTTCGTAACATTTTTTCAAGCTTCGCTTAAACTGCTAAAAAGGTGAAACGCTTTGATTGGTTTCGTAACGTTTGTAAACGTTTCGCATAAATTGGTAAAAAAGTGAAAAATTGGATTTGTTTCATAGCCTTTGTAAACGTTTGGTTTAAATCGCTAAAAAAGTGAAACGTTTGGATTTGTTTCATACGTTTGTAAACGTTTGGATTAAATCGCTAAAAAGGTGAAATGTTTGAACTTGTTTCGTAGCGTTTGTAAACGTTTGGCTTAAATTGCTAAAAGGACGAAACACTTGGAGCTGTTTCGTAACGTTTATAAACATTTTACTTAAATTACTAAAAAGGAGAACCGATTGGATTTGTTTCGTAACGTTTGTAAACGTTTGGCTTAAATTGCAAAAAAGGTGAAACGCTTGGTTTTGTTTCGTAACGTTTGTAAACAGTTTGGCTTAAATCGCTAAAAATGGGAAACGTTTGGATTTGTTTCGTAACGTTGTAAACTTTGGTTTTGTTTCGTAACATTTGTAAATGTTTGGCTTAAGTTGCTAAAAAGGTGAAACGCTTGGATTTGTTTCGCAACGTTTGTAAACTTTTGGCATAAGTCGCTAAAAAGGTGTAACGTTTGGTTTTGTTTAGTAACGTTTGTAAACGTTTGACTTAAATTGCTATAAAGGTGAAACGCTTGAATTTGTTTTGTAATGTTTGTAAACTTTTGGCTTTGTTTAGAAATGTTTGTTAACGTTTGGCTTAAATCGTTAAAAAGATGAAACGTTTGAATTTGCTTCGTAACGTTTTAAACGTTTGGATTTGTTTCAAAACGTTTCGGTTTGTTTCGTAACATTTATAAACGTTTGGCTTCAATCACTAAAAATGTGAAATGTTAGGATTTGTTTCGTAACGTTTCTAAACGTTTGGCTTAAATTGCTAAACAAGTGAAACGCTTGGATTTGTTTCGTAAAGTTTGTAAACGTTTGGCTTAAATTGCTAAAAAGGTGAAACGCTTTGATTTGTTTCGTAATGTTTGTAAACATTTGGCCTAAATTGCTAAAAAGGTGAAACGCTTGGTTTTGTTCCGTAACGTTTGTAAACGTTTGGCTTAACTCGCTAAAAATGTGAAACGTTTGGATTTGTTTCGTAACGTCTTAAACGTTTGGTTTTATTTCGTAAGGTTTGTAAACGTTTGGCTTAAATCGCTAAAAATATGAAACGTTTGAATTTATGTCGTAACGTTTGTAAACGTTTGGCATAAGTCGCTAAGATGGTGAAACGGTTTGATTTGTTTCGTAACGTTTGTAAATGTTTGGCCTAAATTTCTAAAAAGGTTAAATGTTTGGAGTTGTTTCATAACGTTTACTAACGTTTGACTTAAATTGCTAAAAAGGTGAAACACTTGGATTTGTTTCGTAATGTTTGTAAACGTTTTGCTTAAATCGCCGAAAAGGTGAAACGTTTGGATTTGTTTCATACGCTTGTAAACGTTTGGCTTAAACCGCTAAAAAGGGGAAATGTTTCGTTTTTTTTCGTAACGTTTGTAAACATTTGGCATAAATTTGTAAAAAGGTGAAACTCTTGTATTTGTTTCGTAACGTTTGTACACGTTTGGCTTAAATTGCTAAAAGGTGAAAACTTTGGATTTGGTTCGTAATCTTTGTAAACGTTTGGCTTAAATCTAAAAAGGTGAAACTTTTGGATTTGTTTCATACGTTTGTAAACGTTTGGCTTAAATCGTTAAAACGGTGAAATGTTTGGATTTGTCTCGTAACGTTTGTAAACGTTTGGCTTAAATTTCTAAAAAGGTGAAACGCTTGGATTTGTTTCGTAACGCGTGTAAACATTTGGCTTAAATTGCTAAAAAGGAGAAACACTTGGATTTATTTCGTAACGTTTGGCTTAAATTGCTAAAAATGTGAAAACTTTGGATTTGTTTCGTAACCTTTGTAAACGTTTTTCTTAAATCGCAAAAAAGGTGAAACGTTTGGATTTGTTTCGTAACGTTTGTAAACGTTTGGTTTAAATTGCTAAAAACGTTAAACGCTTGGATTTTTTTCTTGACGTTTGGCAAAAATTGCTAAAAAGGTGAAACCCTCGGATTTGTTTCGTAACGTTTGTAAACGTTTGGCTTAAATTGCTAAAAAGGTGAAAAACTTGGATTTGTTTCGTAACGTTTGTAAACGTTTGGCTTATATCGCTAAAAAGGTGAAACATTTGGATTTGTTTCATACGTTTGTAAACGTTTGGCTTAAATCGCTAAAAAGGTGAAATTCTTAGATTTGTTTCGTAACGTTTGTAAACGTCTGGCTTAAATTGCTAAAAAGGGGAAACGCTTGGATTTGTTTTGTAACGTTTATTAAAGTTTGATTTAAATTGCTAAAAAGGTGAAACGCTTGGATGTTTTTCATAATGTTTGCAAACGTTTTGCTTAAATCGCTAAAAAGGTGAAATGTTTAGATTTATTTCGTAACGTTTGTAAACGTTTGGCTTAAATCGCTAAAAAGGTGAAACGTTTAGATTTATTTCTTAACGTTTGTTAATGTTTTGCTTAAATTGCTAAAAAGGTGAAACGCTTGAATTTGTTTCGTAACGTTTGTAAACGTTAGGCATAAATCGCTAAAAAGGTGAAATGTGTGGATTTGTTTCGTAACGTTTGTAAACGTTTTACTTAAATCGCTAAAAAGGTGAAACGCCTGGATTGGTTTCGTAACCTTTGTAAACGTTTGGCTTAAATCGCTAAAACGGGAATATATTTGGATTTGTTTCGTAACGTTTGTAAACGTTTGGCTTCAATTGCAAAAAAAGGTGAAAAATTTGGATTTGTTTCGTAACCTTTGTAAACATTTGGCTTAAATCGCTAAAAAGGGGATACATTTGGATTTGTTTCATAACGTTTGTAAATGTTTGGCTTCAATTGCTGAAAAAGGTGAAAAATTTGGATTTGTTTTGTAACCTTACGTTTGGCTTAAATCGCTAAAAAGGTGAAATGTTTGGATTTGTTTCGTAATGTTTGTTTACATTTGGCTTAAATCGCTAAAAAGGTGAAACGCTTTGATTTATCTCGTAATGTTGGTAAACGTTTGGCTTAAATTGCTAAAAAGGTGAAATCCTTGGATTTGTTTCGTAACGTTTGTAAACGTTTGGCTTAAATCGCTAAAAATGTGAAACGTTTTGAATTATTTCGTAACGTTTGTTAACGTTTGACTTAAATTGCTAAAAAGGTGAAACGCTTGGGTTTGTTTTGTAACGTTTGTAAGAGTTTGGCATAAATAGCTAAAAAGGTGAAACACTTGGATTTGTTTCGTAACGTTTGTATACGTTTGGCTTAAATCTCTAAAAAGGTGAAACGTTTGGATTTGTTTCGTAACGTTTGTAAACGTTTGGCTTAAATCGCTAAAAAGGTGTAACATTTGGATTTGTTTCGTAACGTTTGTAAACGTTTGGCTTAAATTGCTCAAAAGCTGAAAGGCTTCGATTTGTTTCGTAATGTTTGTTCACGCTTGGCTTAAACTGCTAAAAAGGTGAAACGCTTTGATTGGTTTCGTAACGTTTGTAAACGTATGGCATAAATTGCTAAAAATGTGAAAAAAATGGATTTGTTTCGTAACCTTTGTAAACGTTTGGCTTAAATCGCTAAAAAAGTGAAACGTTTGGATTTGTTTCATACGTTTGTAAACGTTTGGATTAAATCGCTAAAAAAGTGAAATGTTTGGATTTGTTTCGTAGCGTTTGTAAATGTTTGGCTTAAATTGCTAAAAAGGCGAAACGCTTGCAGTTGTTTCCAAAAGTTTATAAACGTTTAGCTTAAATTACTAAAAAGGAGAAACGATTGGATTTGTTTCGTAACGTTTGTAAACATTTGGCTTAAATTGCAAAAAATGTGAAACGCTTGGTTTTGTTTCGTAATGTTTGTAAACGTTTGGCTTAAATCACTAAAAATGGGAAACGTTTGGATTTGTTTCGTAACGTTGTAAACGTTTGGTTTTGTTTCGTAACGTTTGTAAACGTTTGGCTGAAATTGCTAAAAAGGTGAAACGCTTGTATTTGTTTCGTAACGTTTGTAAACGTTTGGCTTAAGTCGCTAAAAAGGTGTAAAGTTTCGTTTTGTTTAGTAACGTTTGTAAATGTTTGGCTTAAATTGCTATAAAGGTGAAACTCTTGGATTTGTTTTATAATGTTTGTAAACGTTTGGCTTTGTTTAGAAATGTTTGTAAACGTTTGGCTTAAATCGCTAAAAAGGTGAAACGTTTGAATTTGCTTCATAACGTTTTAAACGTTTGGATTTGTTTGGAAACATTTCGATTTGTTTCGTAACATTTGTAAACGTTTGGCTTCAATCACTAAAAATGTGAAACGTTAGGATTTGTTTCGTAACGTTTCTAAACGTTTGGCTTAAATTGCTAAACAAGTGAAACGCTTGGATTTGTTTCGTAAAGTTTGTAAACGTTTGGCTTAAATTGCTAAAAAGGTGAAACGCTTTGATTTGTTTTGTAACGTTTGTAAACATTTGGTTTAAATTGCTAAAAAGGTGAAACGCTTGGTTTTGTTTCGTAACGTTTGTATACGTTTGGCTTAACTCGCTAAAAATGTGAAACGTTTGAATTTCTTTCGTAATGTTTGTAAACGTTTGGCTTAAATCGCTAAAAATGTGAAACGTTTTAATTTATTTCGTAACGTTTGTAAACGTTTGGCATAAATCGCTAAAATGGGGAAACGTTTGGATTTGTTTCGTAACGTTTGTAAACGTTTGGCTTAAATTTCTAAAAAGGTGAAATGTTTGAAATTGTTTCGTAATGTTTATTAACGTTTGACTTAAATTGCTAAAAAGGTGAAACGCTTGGATTTGTTTCGTAATGTTTGTAAACGTTTTGCTTAAATCGCTAAAAAAGTGAAACATTTGAATTTCTTTCATACGCTTGGAAACGTTTGGCTTAAACCGCTAAAAATGTGAAATGTTTGGTTTAAATTGCTAAAAAGGTGAAACGCTTTGATTTGTTTCGTAACTTTTGTAAACATTTGGCCTAAATTGCTAAAAAGGTGAAACGCTTGGTTTTGTTCCGTAACGTTTATAAACGTTTCGCTTAACTCGCTAAAAATGTGAAACGTTTGGATTTGTTTCGTAACGTCTTAAACGTTTGGTTTTGTTTCGTAAGATTTGTAAACGTTTGGCTTAAATCGCTAAAAATATGAAACGTTGGAATTTATGTCGTAACGTTTGTAAACGTTTGGCAATAAGTCGCTAAGATGGTGAAACGGTTGGATTTGTTTCGTAACTTTTGTAAATGTTTGGCTTAAATTTCTAAAAAGGTGAAATGTTTGGATTTGTTTCATAACGTTTACTAACGTTTGACTCAAATTGCTAAAAAGGTGAAACGCTTGGATTTGTTTCGTAATGTTTGTAGACGTTTTGCTTAAATCGCTGAAAAGGTGAAACGTTTGGATTTGTTTCATACGCTTGTAAACGTTTGGCTTAAACCGCTAAAAAGGTGAAATGTTTCGTTTTTTTCGTAACGTTTGTAAACATTTGGCTTAAATTGGTATAAAGGTGAAACTCTTGGATTTGTTTCGTAACGTTTGTAAACGTTTGGCTTAAATTGCTAAAAAGGTGAAAACTTTGGATTTGGTTCGTAATCTTTGTAAACGTTTGGCTTAAATCTAAAAAGGTGAAACTTTTGGATTTGTTTCATACGTTTGTAAACGTTTGGCTTAAATCGTTAAAATGGTGAAATGTTTGGATTTGTTTCGTAACGTTTGTAAACGTTTGGCTTAAATTGCTAAAAAGGTGAAACGCTTGGATTTGTTTCATAACGTTTGTAAACATTTGGCTTAAATTGCAAAAAATGTGAAACGCTTGGTTTTGTTTCGAAATGTTTGTAAACGTTTGGCTTAAATCGCTAAAAATGGGAAACGTTTGGATTTGTTTCGTAACGTTGTAAACGTTTGGTTTTGTTTCGTAACGTTTGTAAACGTTTGGCTTAAATTGCTAAAAAGGTGAAACGCTTGTATTTGTTTCGTAACGTTTGTAAACGTTTGGCTTAAGTCGCTAAAAAGGTGTAAAGTTTCGTTTTGTTTAGTAACGTTTGTAAATGTTTGGCTTAAATTGCTATAAAGGTGAAACGCTTGGATTTGTTTTATAATGTTTGTAAACGTTTGGCTTTGTTTAGAAATGTTTATAAACGTTTGGCTTAAATCGCTAAAAAGGGGAAACGTTTGAATTTGCTTCATAACGTTTTAAACGTTTGGATTTGTTTGGAAACATTTCGATTTGTTTCGTAACATTTGTAAACGTTTGGCTTCAATCACTAAAAATGTGAAACGTTAGGATTTGTTTCGTAACGTTTCTAAACGTTTGGCTTAAATTGCTAAACAAGTGAAACGCTTGGATTTGTTTCGTAAAGTTTGTAAACGTTTGGCTTAAATTGCTAAAAAGGTGAAACGCTTTGATTTGTTTCGTAACGTTTGTAAACATTTGGTTTAAATTGCTAAAAAGGTGAAACGCTTGGTTTTGTTTCGTAACGTTTGTATAAGTTTGGCTTAACTCGCTAAAAATGTGAAACGTTTGAATTTCTTTCGTAATGTTTGTAAACGTTTGGCTTAAATCGCTAAAAATGTGAAACGTTTGAATTTATTTCGTAACGTTTGTAAACGTTAGGCATAAATCGCTAAAATGGGGAAACGTTTGGATTTGTTTCGTAACGTTTGTAAACGTTTGGCTTAACTTTCTAAAAAGGTGAAATGTTTGGAATTGTTTCGTAATGTTTATTAACGTTTGACTTAAATTGCTAAAAAGGTGAAACGCTTGGATTTGTTTCGTAATGTTTGTAAACGTTTTGCTTAAATCGCTAAAAAAGTGAAACATTTGAATTTGTTTCATACGCTTGTAAACGTTTGGCTTAAACCGCTAAAAATGTGAAATGTTTGGTTTAAATTGCTAAAAAGGTGAAACGCATTGATTTGTTTCGTAACGTTTGTAAACATTTGGCCTAAATTGCTAAAAAGGTGAAACGCTTGGTTTTGTTCCGTAACGTTTATAAACATTTGGCTTAACTAGCTAAAAATGTGAAACGTTTGGATTTGTTTCGTAACGTCTTAAACGTTTGGTTTTGTTTCGTAAGGTTTGTAAACGTTTGGCTTAAATCGCTAAAAATATGAAACGTTTGAATTTATGTCGTAACGTTTGTAAACGTTTGGCAATAAGTCGCTAAGATGGTGAAACAGTTGGATTTGTCAATGTTTGGCTTAAATTTCTTAAAAGGTGAAATATTTGGATTTGTTTCATAACGTTTACTAACGTTTGACTTAAATTGCTAAAAAGGTGAAACGCTTGGATTTGTTTCGTAATGTTTGTAAACGTTTTGCTTAAATCGCTGAAAAGGTGAAACGTTTGGATTTGTTTCATACGCTTGTAAACGTTTGGCTTAAACCGCTAAAAAGGTGAAATGTTTCGTTTTTTTTCGTAACGTTTGTAAACATTTGGCTTAAATTGGTAAAAAGGTGAAACTCTTGGATTTGTTTCGTAACGTTTGTAAACGTTTGGCTTAAATTGCTAAAAAGGTGAAAACTTTGGATTTGGTTCGTAATCTTAGTAAACGTTTGGCTTAAATCTAAAAACGTGAAACTTTTGGATTTGTTTCATACGTTTGTAAACGTTTGGCTTAAATCGTTAAAACGGTGAAATGTTTGGATTTGTTTCGTAACGTTTGTAAACGTTTGGCTTAAATTGCTAAAAAGGTGAAACGCTTGGATTTGTTTCGTAACGCGTGTAAACATTTGGCTTAAATTGCTAAAAAGGAGAAACACTTGGATTTATTTCGAAACGTTTTGCTTAAATTGCTAAAAATGTGAAAACTTTGGATTTGTTTCGTAACCTTTGTAAACGTTTTTCTTAAATCGCAAAAAAGGTGAAACGTTTGGATTTGTTTCGTAACGTTTGTAAACGTTTGGTTTAAATTGCTAAAAACGTTAAACGCTTGGATTTTTTTCTTGACGTTTGGCAAAAATTGCTAAAAAGGTGAAACCCTTGGATTTGTTTCGTAACGTTTGTAAAAATTTGCCTTAAATTGCTAAAAAGGTGAAAAATTTGGATTTGTTTCGAAACCTTTGTAAACGTTTGGCTTATATCGCTAAAAAGGTGAAACATTTGGATTTGTTTCATACGTTTGTAAACGTTTGGCTTAAATCGCTAAAAAGGTGAAATGCTTAATTAGATTTGTTTCGTAACGTTTGTAAGCGTTTGGCTTAAATTGCTAAAAAGGGTAAACGCTTGGATTTGTTTTGTAACGTTTATTAAAGTTTGATTTAAATTGCTAAAAAGGTGAAACGCTTGGTATTTTTTCATAATGTTTGCAAACGTTTTGCTTAAATTGCTAAAAAGGTGAAATGTTTAGATTTATTTCGTAACATTTGTAAACGTTTGGCTTAAATCGCTAAAAAGGTGAAACGTTTAGATTTATTTCTTAACGTTTGTTAACGTTTGGCTTAAATTGCTAAAAAGGTGAAACGCTTGAATTTGTTTCGTAACCTTTGTAAACGTTAGGTATAAATCGCTAAAAAGGTGAAATGTGTGGATTTGTTTCGTAACGTTTGTAAACGTTTTGCTTAAATCGCTAAAAAGGTGAAACGCCTGGATTTGTTTCGCAACCTTTGTAAACGTTTGGCTTAAATCGCTAAAAAGGGGATATATTTGGATTTGTTTCGTAACGTTTGTCTTCAATTGCAAAAAAAGGTGAAAATTTTGGATTTGTTTCGTAACCTTTGTAAACGTTTGGCTTAAATCGCTAAAAAGGGGATACATTTGGATTTGTTTCATAACGTTTGTAAACGTTTGGCTTCAATTGCTAAAAAAGGTGAAAAATTTGGATTTGTTTTGTAACCTTTGTAAACGTTTGGCTTAAATCGCTAAAAAGGTGAAATGTTTGGATTTGTTTCGTAATGTTTGTTAACATTTGGCTTAAATCGCTAAAAAGGTGAAACGCTTTGATTTATCTCGTAATGTTGGTAATTGTTTGATTTAAATTGCTAAAAAGGTGAAATCCTTGGATTTGTTTCGTAACGTTTGTAAACGTTTGGCTTAAATCGCTAAAAAGGTGAAACGTTTTGAATTATTTCGTAACGTTTGTTAACGTTTGGCTTAAATTGCTAAAAAGGTGAAACGCTTGGGTTTGTTTTGTAACGTTTGTAAGAGTTTGGCATAAATAGCTAAAAAGGTGAAACACTTGGATTTGTTTCGTAACGTTTGTATACGTTTGGTTTAAATCTCTAAAAAGGTGAAACATTTGGATTTGTTTCGTAACGTTTGTAAACGTTTGGCTTAAATCGCTAAAAAGGTGTAACATTTGGATTTGTTTCGTAACGTTTGTAAACGTTTGGCTTAAATTGCTGAAAAGCTGAAAGGCTTGGATTTGTTTCGTAATGTTTGTTCACGCTTGGCTTAAACTGCTAAAAAGGTGAAACACTTTGATTGATTTCGTAACGTTTGTAAACGTATGGCATAAATTGCTAAAAATGTGAAAAAAATGGATTTGTTTCGTAACCTTTGTAAACGTTTGGCTTAAATCGCTAAAAAAGTGAAACGTTTGGATTTGTTTCATACGTTTGTAAACGTTTGGATTAAATCGTTAAAAAAGTGAAATGTTTGGATTTGTTTCGTAGCGTTTGTAAATGTTTGGCTTAAATTGCTAAAAAGGCGAAACGCTTGGAGTTGTTTCCTAAAGTTTATAAACATTTTGCTTAAATTACTAAAAAGGAGAAACGATTGGATTTGTTTCGTAACGTTTGTAAACATTTGGCTTAAATTGCAAAAAATATGAAACGCTTGGTTTTGTTACGTAATGTTTGTAAATGTTTGGCTTAAATTGCTATAAAGGTGAAACGCTTGGATTTGTTTTATAATGTTTGTAAACGTTTAGCTTCGTTTAGAAATGTTTGTAAACATTTGGCTTAAATCGCTAAAAAGGTGAAACGTTTGAATTTGCTTCATAACGTTTTAAACGTTTGGATTTGTTTGGAAACATTTCGATTTGTTTCGTAACATTTGTAAACGTTTGGCTTCAATCACTAAAAATGTGAAACGTTAGGATTTGTTTCGTAACGTTTCTAAACGTTTGGCTTAAATTGCTAAAAAAGTGAAACGCTTGGATTTGTTTCGTAAAGTTTGTAAACGTTTGGCTTAAATTGCTAAAAAGGTGAAACACTTTGATTTGTTTGGTAACGTTTGTAAACATTTGGTTTAAATTGCTAAAAAGGTGAAACGCTTGGTTTTGTTTCGTAACGTTTGTAAACGTTTGGTTTAACTCGCTAAAAATGTGAAACGTTTGAATTTCTTTCGTAATGTTTGTAAACGTTTGGCTTAAATCGCTAAAAATGTGAAACGTTTGAACTTATTTCGTAACGTTTGTAAACGTTTGGCATAAATCGCTAAAATGAGGAAACGTTTGGATTTGTTTCGTAACGTTTCTAAACGTTTGGCTTAAATTTCTAAAAAGGTGAAATGTTTGGAATTGTTTCGTAATGTTTATTAACGTTTGACTTAAATTGCTAAAAAGGTGAAACGCTTGGATTTGTTTCGTAATGTTTATTAACGTTTTGCTTAAATCGCTAAAAAGGTGAAACATTTGAATTTGTTTCATACGCTTGTAAACGTTTGGCTTAAACCGCTAAAAATGTGAAATGTTTTGTTTAAATTGCCAAAAAGGTGAAACGCTTTGATTTGTTTCGTAACGTTTGTAAATATTTGGCCTAAATTGCTAAAAAGGTGAAACGCTTGGTTTTGTTCCGTAACGTTTGTAAACGTTTGGCTTAACTCGCTAAAAATGTGAAACGTTTGGATTTGTTTCGTAACGTCTTAAACGTTTGGTTTTGTTTCGTAAGGTTTGTAAACGTTTGGCTTAAATCGCTAAAAATATGAAACGTTTGAATTTATGTCGTAACGTTTGTAAACGTTTGGCAATAAGTCGCTAAGATGGTGAAACGGTTGGATTTGTTTCGTAACGTTTGTAAATGTTTGGCTTAAATTTTTAAAAAGGTGAAATGTTTGGATTTGTTTCAAAACGTTTACTAACGTTTGACTTAAATTGCTAAAAAGGTGAAACGCTTGGATTTGTTTCGTAATGTTTGTAAACGTTTTGCTTAAATCGCTAAAAAGGTGAAACATTTGAATTTGTTTCATACACTTGTAAACGTTTGGCTTAAACCGCTAAAAATGTGAAATGTTTGGTTTTGTTTCATAACGTTTGTAAACATTTGGCTTAAATTAGTAAAAAGTTGAAACACCTGGATTTGTTTCGTAACGTTTGTAAACGTATGGCTTAAATCACTAAAAAGGTGAAAATTTTGTATTTGTTACGTAATCTTTGTAAACGTTTGGCTTAAATCTAAAAAGGTGAAACTTTTGGATTTGTTTCATACGTTTGTAAACGTTTGGCTTAAATCGTTGAAACGGTGAAATGTTTGGATTTGTTTCGTAACATTTGTAAATGTTTTGCTTAAATTGCTAAAAAGGTGAAACGCTTGGATTTGTTTCGTAACGCGTGTAAACATTTGGCTTAAATTGCTAAAAAGGAGAAACACTTGGATTTATTTCGTAACGTTTGGCTTAAATTGCTAAAAATGTGAAAACTTTGGATTTGTTTCGTAACCTTTGTAAACGTTTTTCTTAAATCGCAAAAAAGGTGAAACGTTTGGATTTGTTTCGTAACGTTTGTAAACGTTTGGTTTAAATTGCTAAAAACGTTAAACGCTTGGATTTTTTTCTTGACGTTTGGCAAAAACTGCTAAAAAGTTGAAACCCTTGGATTTGTTTCGTAACGTTTGTAAACATTTGCCTTAAATTGCTAAAAAGGTGAAAAATTTGGATTTGTTTCGAAACTTTTGTAAACGTTTGGCTTATATCGCTAAAAAGGTGAAACATTTGGATTTGTTTCATACGTTTGTAAACGTTTGGCTTAAATCACTAAAAAGGTGAAACGGTTGGATTTGTTTCGTAACGTTTGTAAATGTTTGACATAAATTGCTAAAAAGGGGAAACGCTTGGATTTGTTTTGTAACGTTTATTAAAGTTTGATTTAAATTGCTAAAAAGGTGAAATGCTTGGATTTTTTTTATAATGTTTGCAAACGTTTTGCTTAAATCGCTAAAAAGGTGAAACATTTGAATTTGTTTCATACGCTTGTAAACGTTTGGCTTAAACCGCTAAAAATGTGAAATGTTTGGTTTTGTTTCATAACGTTTGTAAACATTTGGCTTAAATTAGTAAAAAGGTGAAACACTTGGATTTGTTTCGTAACGTTTGTAAACGTTTGGCTTAAATCACTAAAAAGGTGAAAATTTTGTATTTGTTACGTAATCTTTGTAAACGTTTGGCTTAAATCTAAAAAGGTGAAACTTTTGGATTTGTTTCATACGTTTGTAAACGTTTGGCTTAAATCGTTGAAACGGTGAAATGTTTGGATTTGTTTCGTAACGTTTGTAAATGTTTTGCTTAAATTGCTAAAAAGGTGAAACGCTTGGATTTGTTTCGTAACGCGTGTAAACATTTGGCTTAAATTGCTAAAAAGGAGAAACACTTGGATTTATTTCGTAACGTTTGGCTTAAATTGCTAAAAATGTGAAAACTTTGGATTTGTTTCGTAACCTTTGTAAACGTTTTTCTTAAATCGCAAAAAAGGTGAAACGTTTGGATTTGTTTCGTAACGTTTGTAAACGTTTGGTTTAAATTGCTAAAAACGTTAAACGCTTGGATTTTTTTCTTGACGTTTGGCAAACACTGCTAAAAAGTTGAAACCCTTGGATTTGTTTCGTAACGTTTGTAAACATTTGCCTTAAATTGCTAAAAAGGTGAAAAATTTGGATTTGTTTCGAAACCTTTGTAAACGTTTGGATTATATCGCTAAAAAGGTGAAACATTTGGATTTGTTTCATACGTTTGTAAACGTTTGGCTTAAATCACTAAAAAGGTGAAACGGTTGGATTTGTTTCGTAACGTTTGTAAATGTTTGGCTTAAATTGCTAAAAAGGGGAAACGCTTGGATTTGTTTTGTAACGTTTATTAAATTTTGATTTAAATTGCTAAAAAGGTGAAATGCTTGGATTTTTTTTATAATGTTTGCAAACGTTTTGCTTAAATCGCTAAAAAGGTGAAACATTTGAATTTGTTTCATACGCTTGTAAACGTTTGGCTTAAACCGCTAAAAATGTGAAATGTTTGGTTTTGTTTCATAACGTTTGTAAACATTTGGCTTAAATTAGTAAAAAGGTGAAACACTTGGATTTGTTTCGTAACGTTTGTAAACGTTTGGCTTAAATCACTAAAAAGGTGAAAATTTTGTATTTGTTACGTAATCTTTGTAAACGTTTGGCTTAAATCTAAAAAGGTGAAACTTTTGGATTTGTTTCATACGTTTGTAAACGTTTGGCTTAAATCGTTGAAACGGTGAAATGTTTGGATTTGTTTCGTAACGTTTGTAAATGTTTTGCTTAAATTGCTAAAAAGGTGAAACGCTTGGATTTGTTTCATAACGCGTGTAAACATTTGGCTTAAATTGCTAAAAAGGAGAAACACTTGGATTTATTTCGTAACGTTTGGCTTAAATTGCTAAAAATGTGAAAACTTTGGATTTGTTTCGTAACCTTTGTAAACGTTTTTCTTAAATCGCAAAAAAGGTGAAACGTTTGGATTTGTTTCGTAACGTTTGTAAACGTTTGGTTTAAATTGCTAAAAACGTTAAACGCTTGGATTTTTTTCTTGACGTTTGGCAAAAACTGCTAAAAAGTTGAAACCCTTGGATTTGTTTCGCAACGTTTGTAAACATTTGCCTTAAATTGCTAAAAAGGTGAAAAATTTGGATTTGTTTCGAAACCTTTGTAAACGTTTGGCTTATATCGCTAAAAAGGTGAAACATTTGGATTTGTTTCAAACGTTTGTAAACGTTTGGCTTAAATCACTAAAAAGGTGAAATGCTTAGATTTGTTTCGTAACGTTTGGCTTAAATTGCTAAAAAGGGGAAACGCTTGGATTTGTTTTGTAACGTTTATTAAAGTTTGATTTAAATTGCTAAAAAGGTGAAATGCTTGGATTTTTTTATAATGTTTGCAAACGTTTTGCCTAAATCGCTAAAAAGGTGAAATGTTTAGATTTATTTCGTAACGTTTGTAAACGTTTGGCTTAAATCGCTAAAAAGGTGAAACGTTTAGATTTATTTCTTAACCTTTGTTAACGTTTGGCTTAAATTGCTAAAAAGATGAAACGCTTGAATTTGTTTCGTAACGTTTGTAAACGTTAGGCATAAATCGCTAAAAAGGTGAAATGTGTGGATTTGTTTCGTAACGTTTGTAAACGTTTTGCTTAAATCGCTAAAAAGGTGAAACGCCTGGATTTGTTTCGTAACCATTGTAAACGTTTGGCTTAAATCGCTAAAAAGGGGATATATTTGGATTTGTTTTGTAACGTTTGTAAACGTTTGGCTTCAATTGCAAAAAAAGGTGAAAATTTTGGATTTGTTTCGTAACCTTTATAAACGTTTGGCTTAAATCGCTAAAAAGGGGATACATTAGGATTTGTTTCATAACGTTTGTAAACGTTTGGCTTCAATTGCTAAAAAAGGTGAAAAATTTGGATTTGTTTTGTAACCTTTGTAAACGTTTGGCTTAAATCGCTAAAAAGGTGAAATGTTTGGATTTGTTTCGTAATGTTTGTTAACATTTGGCTTAAATCGCTAAAAAGGTGAAACGCTTTGATTTATCTCGTAATGTTGGTAATTGTTTGGTTTAAATTGCTAAAAAGGTGAAATCCTTGGATTTGTTTCGTAACGTTTGTAAACGTTTGGCTTAAATCGCTAAAAAGGTGAAACGTTTTGAATTATTTCGTAATGTTTGTTAACGTTTGGCTTAAATTGCTAAAAAGGTGAAACGCTTGGGTTTGTTTTGTAACGTTTGTAAGAGTTTGGAATAAATAGCTAAAAAGGTGAAACACTTGGATTTGTTTCGTAACGTTTGTATACGTTTGGCTTAAATCTCTAAAAAGGTGAAACGTTTGGATTTGTTTCGTAACGTTTGTAAACGTTTGGCTTAAATCGCTAAAAAGGTGTAACATTTGGATTTGTTTCGTAACGTTTGTAAACGTTTGGCTTAAATTGGTCAAAAGCTGAAAGGCTTGGATTTGTTTCGTAATGTTTGTTCACGCTTGGCTTAAACTGCTAAAAAGGTGAAACGCTTTGATTGGTTTCGTAACGTTTGTAAACGTATGGCATAAATTGCTAAAAATGTGAAAAAAATGGATTTGTTTCGTAACCTTTGTAAACGTTTGGCTTAAATTGCTAAAAAAGTGAAACGTTTGAATTTGTTTCATACGTTTGTAAACGTTTGGATTAAATCGCTAAAAAGTGAAATGTTTGGATTTGTTTCGTAGCGTTTGTAAATGTTTGGCTTAAATTGCTAATAAGGCAAAACGCTTGGAGTTGTTTCCTAAAGTTTATAAACGTTTTGCTTAAATTACTAAAAAGGAGAAACGATTGGATTTGTTTCGTAACGTTTGTAAACATTTGGCTTAAATTGCAAAAAATGTGAAACGCTTGGTTTTGTTTCGTAATGTTTGTAAACGTTTGGCTTAAATCGATAAAAATGGGAAACGTTTGGATTTGTTTCGTAACGTTGTAAACGTTTGGTTTTGTTTCGTAACGTTTGTAAACGTTTGGCTTAAATTGCTAAAAAGGTGAAACGCTTGTATTTGTTTCGTAACGTTCGTAAACGTTTGGCTTAAGTCGCTAAAAAGGTGTAAAGTTTCGTTTTGTTTAGTAACGTTTGTAAATGTTTGGCTTAAATTGCTATAAAGGTGAAACGCTTGGACTTGTTTTATAATATTTGTAAACGTTTGGCTTTGTTTATAAATGTTTGTAAACGTTTGGCTTAAATCACTAAAAAGGTGAAACGTTTGAATTTGCTTCATAACGTTTTAAACGTTTGGATTTGTTTAGAAACATTTCGATTTGTTTCGTAACATTTGTAAACATTTGGCTTCAATCACTAAAAATGTGAAACGTTAGGATTTGTTTCGTAACGTTTCTAAACGTTTGGCTTAAATTGCTAAACAAGTGAAACGCTTGGATTTGTTTCGTAAAGTTTGTAAACGTTTGGCTTAAATTGCTAAAAAGGTGAAACGCTTTGATTTGTTTGGTAACGTTTGTAAACATTTGGTTTAAATTGCTAAAAAGGTGAAACGCTTGGTTTTGTTTCGTAACGTTTGTAAACGTTTGGTTTAACTCGCTAAAAATGTGAAACGTTTGAATTTCTTTCGTAATGTTTGTAAACGTTTGGCTTAAATCGCTAAAAATGTGAAACGTTTGAACTTATTTCGTAACGTTTGTAAACGTTTGGCATAAATCGCTAAAATGAGGAAACGTTTGGATTTGTTTCGTAACGTTTCTAAACGTTTGGCTTAAATTTCTAAAAAGGTGAAATGTTTGGAATTGTTTTGTAATGTTTATTAACGTTTGACTTAAATTGCTAAAAAGGTGAAACGCTTGGATTTGTTTCGTAATGTTTATTAACGTTTTGCTTAAATCGCTAAAAAGGTGAAACATTTGAATTTGTTTCATACGCTTGTAAACGTTTGGCTTAAACCGCTAAAAATGTGAAATGTTTGGTTTAAATTGCTAAAAAGGTGAAACGCTTTGATTTGTTTCGTAACGTTTGTAAATATTTGGCCTAAATTGCTAAAAAGGTGAAACGCTTGGTTTTGTTCCGTAACGTTTGTAAACGTTTGGCTTAACTCGCTAAAAATGTGAAACGTTTGGATTTGTTTCGTAACGTCTTAAACGTTTGGTTTTGTTTCGTATGGTTTGTAAACGTTTGGCTTAAATCGCTAAAAATATGAAACGTTTGAATTTATGTCGTAACGTTTGTAAACGTTTGGCAATAAGTCGCTAAGATGGTGAAACGGTTGGATTTGTTTCGTAACGTTTGTAAATGTTTGGCTTAAATTTCTAAAAAGGTGAAATGTTTGGATTTGTTTCAAAACGTTTACTAACGTTTGACTTAAATTGCTGAAAAGGTGAAACGCTTGGATTTGTTTCGTAATGTTTGTAAACGTTTTGCTTAAATCGCTAAAAAGGTGAAACATTTGAATTTGTTTCATACGCTTGTAAACGTTTGGCTTAAACCGCTAAAAATGTGAAATGTTTGGTTTTGTTTCATAACGTTTGTAAACATTTGGCTTAAATTAGTAAAAAGGTGAAACACTTGGATTTGTTTCGTAACGTTTGTAAACGTATGGCTTAAATCACTAAAAAGGTGAAAATTTTGTATTTGTTACGTAATCTTTGTAAACGTTTGGCTTAAATCTAAAAAGGTGAAACTTTTGGATTTGTTTCATACGTTTGTAAACGTTTGGCTTAAATCGTTGAAACGGTGAAATGTTTGGATTTGTTTCGTAACGTTTGTAAATGTTTTGCTTAAATTGCTAAAAAGGTGAAACGCTTGGATTTGTTTCGTAACGCGTGTAAACATTTGGCTTAAATTGCTAAAAAGGAGAAACACTTGGATTTATTTCGTAACGTTTGGCTTAAATTGCTAAAAATGTGAAAACTTTGGATTTGTTTCGTAACCTTTGTAAACGTTTTTCTTAAATCGCAAAAAAGGTGAAACGTTTGGATTTGTTTCGTAACGTTTGTAAACGTTTGGTTTAAATTGCTAAAAACGTTAAACGCTTAGATTTTTTTCTTGACGTTTGGCAAAAACTGCTAAAAAGTTGAAACCCTTGGATTTGTTTCGTAACGTTTGTAAACATTTGCCTTAAATTGCTAAAAAGGTGAAAAATTTGGATTTGTTTCGAAACCTTTGTAAACGTTTGGCTTATATCGCTAAAAAGGTGAAACATTTGGATTTGTTTCATACGTTTGTAAACGTTTGGCTTAAATCACTAAAAAGGTGAAATGCTTAGATTTGTTTCGTAACGTTTGCAAACGTTTGGCTTAAATTGCTAAAAAGGGGAAACGCTTGGATTTGTTTTGTAACGTTTATTAAAGTTTGATTTAAATTGCTCAAAAGGTGAAATGCTTGGATTTTTTTTTATAATGTTTGCAAACGTTTTGCTTAAATCGCTAAAAAGGTGAAATGTTTAGATTTATTTCGTAACGTTTGTAAACGTTTGGCTTAAATCGCTAAAAAGGTGAAACGTTTAGATTTATTTCTTAACCTTTGTTAACGTTTGGCTTAAATTGCTAAAAAGGTGAAACGCTTGAATTTGTTTCGTAACGTTTGTAAACGTTAGGCATAAATTGCTAAAAAGGTGAAATGTGTGGATTTGTTTCGTAACGTTTGTAAACGTTTTGCTTAAATCGCTAAAAAGGTGAAACGCCTGGATTTGTTTCGTAACCATTGTAAACGTTTGGCTTAAATCGCTAAAAAGGGGATATATTTGGATTTGTTTTGTAACGTTTGTAAACGTTTGGCTTCAATTGCAAAAAAAGGTGAAAATTTTGGATTTGTTTCGTAACCTTTGTAAACGTTTGGCTTAAATCGCTAAAAAGGGGATACATTAGGATTTGTTTCATAACGTTTGTAAACGTTTGGCTTCAATTGCTAAAAAAGGTGAAAAATTTGGATTTGTTTTGTGACCTTTGTAAACGTTTGGCTTAAATCGCTAAAAAGGTGAAATGTTTGGATTTGTTTCGTAATGTTTGTTAACATTTGGCTTAAATCGCTAAAAAGGTGAAACGCTTTGATTTATCTCGTAATGTTGGTAATTGTTTGGTTTAAATTGCTAAAAAGGTGAAATCCTTGGATTTGTTTCGTAACCATTGTAAACGTTTGGCTTAAATCGCTAAAAAGGGGATATATTTGGATTTGTTTTGTAACGTTTGTAAACGTTTGGCTTCAATTGCAAAAAAAGGTGAAAATTTTGGATTTGTTTCGTAACCTTTGTAAACGTTTGGCTTAAATCGCTAAAAAGGGGATACATTAGGATTTGTTTCATAACGTTTGTAAACGTTTGGCTTCAATTGCTAAAAAAGGTGAAAAATTTGGATTTGTTTTGTGACCTTTGTAAACGTTTGGCTTAAATCGCTAAAAAGGTGAAATGTTTGGATTTGTTTCGTAATGTTTGTTAACATTTGGCTTAAATCGCTAAAAAGGTGAAACGCTTTGATTTATCTCGTAATGTTGGTAATTGTTTGGTTTAAATTGCTAAAAAGGTGAAATCCTTGGATTTGTTTCGTAACGTTTGTAAACGTTTGGCTTAAATCGCTAAAAAGGTGAAACGTTTTGAATTATTTCGTAATGTTTGTTAACGTTTGGCTTAAATTGCTAAAAAGGTAAAACGCTTGGGTTTGTTTTGTAACGTTTGTAAGAGTTTGGCATAAATAGCTAAAAAGGTGAAACACTTGGATTTGTTTCGTAACGTTTGTATACGTTTGGCTTAAATCTCTAAAAAGGTGAAACGTTTGGATTTGTTTCGTAACGTTTGTAAACGTTTGGCTTAAATCGCTAAAAAGGTGTGACGTTTGGATTTGTTTCGTAACGTTTGTAAACGTTTGGCTTAAATTGGTCAAAAGCTGAAAGGCTTGGATTTGTTTCGTAATGTTTGTTCACGCTTGGCTTAAACTGCTAAAAAGGTGAAACGCTTTGATTGGTTTCGTAACGTTTGTAAACGTATGGCATAAATTGCTAAAAATGTGAAAAAAATGGATTTGTTTCGTAACCTTTGTAAACGTTTGGCTTAAATCGCTAAAAAAGTGAAACGTTTGAATTTGTTTCATACGTTTGTAAACGTTTGGATTAAATCGCTAAAAAGTGAAATGTTTGGATTTGTTTCGTAGCGTTTGTAAATGTTTGGCTTAAATTGCTAATAAGGCGAAACGCTTGGAGTTGTTTCCTAAAGTTTATAAACGTTTTGCTTAAATTACTAAAAAGGAGAAAAGATTGGATTTGTTTCGTAACGTTTGTAAACATTTGGCTTAAATTGCAAAAAATGTGAAACGCTTGGTTTTGTTTCGTAATGTTTGTAAACGTTTGGCTTAAATCGATAAAAATGGGAAACGTTTGGATTTGTTTCGTAACGTTGTAAACGTTTGGTTTTGTTTCGTAACGTTTGTAAACGTTTGGCTTAAATTGCTAAAAAGGTGAAACGCTTGTATTTGTTTCGTAACGTTGGTAAACGTTTGGCTTAAGTCGCTAAAAAGGTGTCAAGTTTCGTTTTGTTTAGTAACGTTTGTAAAAGTTTGGCTTAAATTGCTATAAAGGTGAAACGCTTGGACTTGTTGTATAATGTTTGTAAACGTTTGGCTTTGTTTAGAATTGTTTGTAAACGTTTGGCTTAAATCACTAAAAAGGTGAAACGTTTGAATTTGCTTCATAACGTTTTAAACGTTTGGATTTGTATGGAAACATTTCGATTTGTTTCGTAACATTTGTAAACATTTGGCTTCAATCACTAAAAATGTGAAACGTTAGGATTTGTTTCGTAACGTTTCTAAACGTTTGGCTTAAATTGCTAAACAAGTGAAACGCTTGGATTTGTTTCGTAAAGTTTGTAAACGTTTGGCTTAAATTGCTAAAAAGGTGAAACGCTTTGATTTGTTTGGTAACGTTTGTAAACATTTGGTTTAAATTGCTAAAAAGGTGAAACGCTTGGTTTTGTTTCGTAACGTTTGTAAACGTTTGGTTTAACTCGCTAAAAATGTGAAACGTTTGAATTTTTTTCGTGATGTTTGTAAACGTTTGGCTTAAATCGCTAAAAATGTGAAACGTTTGAACTTATTTCGTAACGTTTGTAAACGTTTGGCATAAATCGCTAAAATGAGGAAACGTTTGGATTTGTTTCGTAACGTTTCTAAACGTTTGGCTTAAATTGCTAAAAAAGTGAAACGTTTGAATTTGTTTCATACGTTTGTAAACGTTTGGATTAAATCGCTAAAAAGTGAAATGTTTGGATTTGTTTCGTAGCGTTTGTAAATGTTTGGCTTAAATTGCTAATAAGGCAAAACGCTTGGAGTTGTTTCCTAAAGTTTATAAACGTTTTGCTTAAATTACTAAAAAGGAGAAACGATTGGATTTGTTTCGTAACGTTTGTAAACATTTGGCTTAAATTGCAAAAAATGTGAAACGCTTGGTTTTGTTTCGTAATGTTTGTAAACGTTTGGCTTAAATCGATAAAAATGGGAAACGTTTGGATTTGTTTCGTAACGTTGTAAACGTTTGGTTTTGTTTCGTAACGTTTGTAAACGTTTGGCTTAAATTGATAAAAAGGTGAAACGCTTGTATTTGTTTCGTAACGTTCGTAAACGTTTGGCTTAAGTCGCTAAAAAGGTGTAAAGTTTCGTTTTGTTTAGTAACGTTTGTAAATGTTTGGCTTAAATTGCTATAAAGGTGAAACGCTTGGACTTGTTTTATAATATTTGTAAACGTTTGGCTTTGTTTAGAAATGTTTGTAAACGTTTGGCTTAAATCACTAAAAAGGTGAAACGTTTGAATTTGCTTCATAACGTTTTAAACATTTGGATTTGTTTAGAAACATTTCGATTTGTTTCGTAACATTTGTAAACATTTGGCTTCAATCACTAAAAATGTGAAACGTTAGGATTTGTTTCGTAACGTTTCTAAGCGTTTGGCTTAAATTGCTAAACAAGTGAAACGCTTGGATTTGTTTCGTAAAGTTTGTAAACGTTTGGCTTAAATTGCTAAAAAGGTGAAACGCTTTGATTTGTTTGGTAACGTTTGTAAACATTTGGTTTAAATTGCTAAAAAGGTGAAACGCTTGGTTTTGTTTCGTAACGTTTGTAAACGTTTGGTTTAACTCGCTAAAAATGTGAAACGTTTGAATTTCTTTCGTAATGTTTGTAAACGTTTGGCTTAAATCGCTAAAAATGTGAAACGTTTGAACTTATTTCGTAACGTTTGTAAACGTTTGGCATAAATCGCTAAAATGAGGAAACGTTTGGATTTGTTTCGTAACGTTTCTAAACGTTTGGCTTAAATTTCTAAACATTTCGATTTGTTTCGTAACTTTTGTAAACATTTGGTTTAAATTGCTAAAAAGGTGAAACGCTTGGTTTTGTTTCGTAACGTTTGTAAACGTTTGGCTTAACTTTCTAAAAATGTGAAACGTTTGAATTTCTTTCGTAATGTTTGTAAACGTTTGGCTTAAATCGCTAAAAATGTGAAACGTTTGAATTTATTTCGTAACGTTTGTAAACGTTTGGCTTAAATCGCTAAAAAGGTGTAACATTTGGATTTGTTTCGTAACGTTTGTAAACGTTTGGCTTAAATTGTTTAAAAGCTGAAAGGCTTGGATTTGTTTCGTAATGTTTGTTCACGCTTGGCTTAAACTGGTAAAAAGGTGAAACGCTTTGATTGGTTTCGTAATGTTTGTACACGTATGGCATAAATTGCTAAAAATGTGAAAAAAATGGATTTGTTTCGTAACCTTTGTAAACGTTTGGCTTAAATCGCTAAAAAAGTGAAACGTTTGAATTTGTTTCATACGTTTGTAAACGTTTGGATTAAATCGCTAAAAAAGTGAAATGTTTGGATTTGTTTCGTAGCGTTTGTAAATGTTTGGCTTAAATTGCTAAAAAGGCGAAACGCTTGGAGTTGTTTCCTTAAGTTTATAAACGTTTTGCTTAAATTACTAAAAAGGAGAAACGATTGGATTTGTTTCGTAACGTTTGTAAACATTTGGCTTAAATTGCAAAAAATGTGAAACGCTTGGTTTTGTTTCGTAATGTTTGTAAACGTTTGGCTTAAATCGATAAAAATGGGAAACGTTTGGATTTGTTTCGTAACGTTGTAAACGTTTGGCTTAAATCGCTAAAAAGGTGAAACGTTTGAATTTGCTTCATAACGTTTTAAACGTTTGGATTTGTTTGGAAACATTTCGATTTGTTTCGTAACATTTGTAAACGTTTGGCTTCAATCACTAAAAATGTGAAACGTTAGGATTTGTTTCGTAACGTTTCTAAACGTTTGGCTTAAATTGCTAAACAAGTGAAACGCTTGGATTTGTTTCGTAAAGTTTGTAAACGTTTGGCTTAAATGGCTAAAAAGGTGAAACGCTTTGATTTGTTTCGTAACGTTTGTAAACATTTGGTTTAAATTGCTAAAAAGGTGAAGCGCTTGGTTTTGTTTCGTAACGTTTGTAAACGTTTGGCTTAACTCGCTAAAAATGTGAAACGTTTGAATTTCTTTCGTAATGTTTGTAAACGTTTGGCTTAAATCGCTAAAAATGTGAACCGTTTGAATTTATTTCGTAACTTTTGTAATCGTTTGGCATAAATCGCTAAAATGGGGAAACGTTTGGATTTGTTTCGTAGCGTTTGTAAACGTTTGGCTTAAATTTCTAAAAAGGTGAAATGTTTGGAATTGTTTCGTAATGTTTATTAACGTTTGACTTAAATTGCTAAAAAGGTGAAACGCTTGGATTTGTTTCGTAATGTTTGTAAACGCTTTGCTTAAATCGCTAAAAAGGTGAAACATTTGAATTTGTTTCATACGCTTGTAAACGTTTGGCTTAAACCGCTAAAATTGAGAAATGTTTGGATTAAATTGATAAAAAGGTAAAACGCTTTGATTTGTTTCGTAACGTTTGTAAACATTTGGCCTAAATTGCTAAAAAGGTGAAACGCTTGGTTTTGTTCCGTAATGTTTGTAAACGTTTGGCTTAACTCGCTAAAAATGTGAAACGTTTGGATTTGTTTCGTAACGTCTTAAACGTTTGGTTTTGTTTCGAAAGGTTTGTAAACGTTTGGCTTAAATCGCTAAAAATATAAAACGTTTGAATTTATGTCGTAACGTTTGTAAACGTTTGGCATAAGTCGCTAAGATGATGGAACGATTGGATTTGTTTCGTAACGTTTGTAAATGTTTGGCTTAAATTTCTAAAAAGGTGAAATGTTTGGATTTGTTTCATAACGTTTACTAACGTTTGACTTAAATTGCTAAAAAGGTGAAACGCTTGGATTTCTTTCGTAATGTTTGTAAACGTTTTGCTTAAATCGCTGAAAAGGTGAAACGTTTGGATTTGTTTCATACGCTTGTAAACGTTTGGCTTAAACCGCTAAAAAGGTGAAATGTTTCGTTTTTTTTCGTAACGTTTGTAAACATTTGGCTTAAATTGGTAAAAAGGTGAAACTCTTGGATTTGTTTCGTAACGTTTGTAAACGTTTGGCTTAAATTGCTAAAAAGGTGAAAACTTTGGATTTGGTTCGTAATCTTTGTAAACGTTTGGCTTAAATCTAAAAAGGTGAAACTTTTGGATTTGTTTCATACGTTTGTAAACGTTTGGCTTAAATCGTTAAAACGGTGAAATGTTTGGATTTGTTTCCTAACGTTTGTAAACGTTTGGCTTAAATTGCTAAAAAGGTGAAACACTTGGATTTGTTTCGTAACGCGTGTAAACATTTGGCTTAAATTGCTAAAAAGGAGACACTTGGATTTATTTCGTAACGTTTGGCTTAAATTGCTAAAAATGTGAAAACTTTGGATTTGTTTCGTAACCTTTGTAAACGTTTTTCTTAAATCGCAAAAAAGGTGAAACGTTTGGATTTGTTTCGTAACGTTTGTAAACGTTTGGTTTAAATTGCTAAAAATGTTAAACGCTTGGATTTTTTTCTTGACGTTTGGCAAAAATTGCTAAAAAGGTGAAACCCTTGGATTTGTTTCGTAACGTTTGTAAACATTTGCCTTAAATTGCTAAAAAGGTGAAAAATTTGGATTTGTTTCGTAACCTTTGTAAACGTTTGGCTTATATCGCTAAAAAGGTGAAACATCTGGATTTGTTTCATACGTTTGTAAACGTTTGGCTTAAATCGCTAAAAAGGTGAAATGCTTAGATTTGTTTCGTAACGTTTGTAAACGTTTGGCTTAAATTGCTAAAAAGGGAAAAAACTTGGATTTGTTTTGTAACGTTTATTAAAGTTTGATTTAAATTGCTAAAAAGGTGAAACGCATGGATTTTTTTCATAATGTTTGCAAACGTTTTGCTTAAATCGCTAAAAAGGTGAAATGTTTAGATTTATTTCGTAACGTTTGTAAACGTTTGGCTTAAATCGCTAAAAAGGTGATACGTTTAGATTTATTTCTTAACGTTTGTTAACGTTTGTCTTAAATTGCTAAAATGGTGAAACGCTTGAATTTGTTTCGTAACGTTTGTAAACGTTAGGCATAAATCGCTAAAAAGGTGAAATGTGTGGATTTGTTTCGTAACGTTTGTAAACGTTTTGCTTAAATCGCTAAAAAGGTGAAACGCCTGGATTTGTTTCGTAACCATTGTAAACGTTTGGCTTAAATCGCTAAAAAGGGGATATATTTGGATTTGTTTCGTAACGTTTGTAAACGTTTGGCTTCAATTGCAAAAAAAGGTGAAAATTTTGGATTTGTTTCGTAACCTTTGTAAACGTTTGGCTTAAATCGCTAAAAAGGGGATACATTTGGATTTGTTTCATAACGTTTGTAAACGTTTGGCTTCAATTGCTAAAAAAGGTGAAAAATTTGGATTTGTTTTGTAACCTTTGTAAACGTTTGGCTTAAATCGCTAAAAAGGTGAAATGTTTGGATTTGTTTCGTAATGTTTGTTAACATTTGGCTTAAATCGCTAAAAAGGTTAAACGCTTTGATTTATCTCGTAATGTTGGTAATTGTTTGGTTTAAATTGCTAAAAAGGTGAAATCCTTGGATTTGTTTCGTAACGTTTGTAAACGTTTGGCTTAAATCGCTAAAAAGGTGAAACGTTTTGAATTATTTCGTAACGTTTGTTAACGTTTGGCTTAAATTGATAAAAAGGTGAAACGCTTGGGTTTGTTTCGTAACGTTTGTAGGAGTTTGGCATAAATAGCTAAAAAGGTGAAACACTTGGATTTGTTTCGTAACGTTTGTATACGTTTGGCTTAAATCTCTAAAAAGGTGAAACGTTTGGATTTGTTTCGTAACGTTTGTAAACGTTTGGCTTAAATCGCTAAAAAGGTGTAACGTTTGGATTTGTTTCGTAACGTTTGTAAACGTTTGGCTTAAATTGGTCAAAAGCTGAAAGGCTTGGATTTGTTTCGTAATGTTTGTTCAAGCTTGGCTTAAACTGCTAAAAAGGTGAAACGCTTTGATTGGTTTCGTAGCGTTTGTAAACGTATGGCATAAATTGCTAAAAATGTGAAAAAAAATGGATTTGTTTCGTAACCTTTGTAAACGTTTGGCTTAAATCGCTAAAAAAGTGAAACGTTTGAATTTGTTTCTTACGTTTGTAAACGTTTGGATTAAATCGCTAAAAAGTGAAATGTTTGGATTTGTTTCGTAGCGTTTGTAAATGTTTGGCTTAAATTGCTAATAAGGCGAAACGCTTGGAGTTGTTTCCTAAAGTTTATAAACGTTTTGCTTAAATTACTAAAAAGGAGAAACGATTGGATTTGTTTCGTAACGTTTGTAAACATTTGGCTTAAATTGCAAAAAATGTGAAACGCTTGGTTTTGTTTCGTAATGTTTGTAAACGTTTGGCTTAAATCGATAAAAATGGGAAACGTTTGCATTTGTTTCGTAACGTTGTAAACGTTTGGCTTAAATCGCTAAAAAGGTGAAACGTTTGAATTTGCTTCATAACATTTTAAACGTTTGGATTTGTTTGGAAACATTTCGATTTGTTTCGTAACATTTTTAAACGTTTGGCTTCAATCACTAAAAATGTGAAACGTTAGGATTTGTTTCGTAACGTTTCTAAACGTTTGGCTTAAATTGCTAAACAAGTGAAACGCTTGGATTTGTTTCGTAAAGTTTGTAAACGTTTGGCTTAAATGGCTAAAAAGGTGAAACGCTTTGATTTGTTTCGTAACGTTTGTAAAC
Source organism: Mercurialis annua (assembly GCF_937616625.2). Lineage (NCBI taxonomy): Eukaryota > Viridiplantae > Streptophyta > Magnoliopsida > Malpighiales > Euphorbiaceae > Mercurialis > Mercurialis annua. The sequence continues at coordinate 43,325,525 of NC_065572.1, forward strand.
ATTTGGTTGAAATTGCTAAAAAGGTGAAACGCTTGGTTTTGTTTCGTAACGTTTGTAAACGTTTGGCTTAACTCGCTAAAAATGTGAAACGTTTGAATTTCTTTCGTAATGTTTGTAAACGTTTGGCTTAAATCGCTAAAAATGTGAACCGTTTGAATTTATTTCGTAACTTTTGTAAACGTTTGGCATAAATCGCTAAAATGGGGAAACGTTTGGATTTGTTTCGAAACGTTTGGATTAGTTTCGTAGCGTTTGTAAACGTTTGGCTTAAATTTCTAAAAAGGTGAAATGTTTGGAATTGTTTCGTAATGTTTATTAACGTTTGACTTAAATTGCTAAAAAGGTGAAACGCTTGGATTTGTTTCGTAATGTTTGTAAACGTTTTGCTTAAATCGCTAAAAAGTTGAAACATTTGAATTTGTTTCATACGCTTGTAAACGTTTGGCTTAAACCGCTAAAAATGAGAAATGTTTGGTTTAAATTGATAAAAAGGTAAAACGCTTTGATTTGTTTCGTAACGTTTGTAAACATTTGGCCTAAATTGCTAAAAAGGTGAAACGCTTGGTTTTGTTCCGTAATGTTTGTAAACGTTTGGCTTAACTCGCTAAAAATGTGAAACGTTTGGATTTGTTTCGTAACATCTTAAACGTTTGGTTTTGTTTCGTAAGGTTTGTAAACGTTTGGCTTAAATCGCTAAAAATATAAAACGTTTGAATTTATGTCGTAACGTTTGTAAACGTTTGGCATAAGTCGCTAAGATGATGGAACGGTTGGATTTGTTTCGTAACGTTTGTAAATGTTTGGCTTAAATTTCTAAAAAGGTGAAATGTTTGGATTTGTTTCATAACGTTTACTAACGTTTGACTTAAATTGCTAAAAAGGTGAAACGCTTGGATTTCTTTCGTAATGTTTGTAAACGTTTTGCTTAAATCGCTGAAAAGGTGAAACGTTTGGATTTGTTTCATACGCTTGTAAACGTTTGGCTTAAACCGCTAAAAAGGTGAAATGTTTCGTTTTTTTTCGTAACGTTTGTAAACATTTGGCTTAAATTGGTAAAAAGGTGAAACTCTTGGATTTGTTTCGTAACGTTTGTAAACGTTTGGCTTAAATTGCTAAAAAGGTGAAAACTTTGGATTTGGTTCGTAATCTTTGTAAACGTTTGGCTTAAATCTAAAAAGGTGAAACTTTTGGATTTGTTTCATACGTTTGTAAACGTTTGGCTTAAATCGTTAAAACGGTGAAATGTTTGGATTTGTTTCGTAACGTTTGTAAACGTTTGGCTTAAATTGCTAAAAAGGTGAAACACTTGGATTTGTTTCGTAACGCGTGTAAACATTTGGCTTAAATTACTAAAAAGGAGACACTTGGATTTATTTCGTAACGTTTGGCTTAAATTGCTAAAAATGTGAAAACTTTGGATTTGTTTCGTAACCTTTGTAAACGTTTTTCTTAAATCGCAAAAAAGGTGAAACGTTTGGATTTGTTTCGTAACGTTTGTAAACGTTTGGTTTAAATTGCTAAAAACGTTAAACGCTTGGATTTTTTTCTTGACGTTTGGCAAAAATTGCTAAAAAGGTGAAACCCTTGGATTTGTTTCGTAACGTTTGTAAACATTTGCCTTAAATTGCTAAAAAGGTGAAAAATTTGGATTTGTTTCGTAACCTTTGTAAACGTTTGGCTTATATCGCTAAAAAGGTGAAACATCTGGATTTGTTTCATACGTTTGTAAACGTTTGGCTTAAATCGCTAAAAAGGTGAAATGCTTAGATTTGTTTCGTAACGTTTGTAAACGTTTGGCTTAAATTGCTAAAAAGGGAAAAAACTTGGATTTGTTTTGTAACGTTTATTAAAGTTTGATTTAAATTGCTAAAAAGGTGAAACGCAAGGATTTTTTTCATAATGTTTGCAAACGTTTTGCTTAAATCGCTAAAAAGGTGAAATGTTTAGATTTATTTCGTAACGTTTGTAAACGTTTGGCTTAAATCGCTAAAAAGGTGATACGTTTAGATTTATTTCTTAACGTTTGTTAACGTTTGTCTTAAATTGCTAAAATGGTGAAACGCTTGAATTTGTTTCGTAACGTTTGTAAACGTTAGGCATAAATCGCTAAAAAGGTGAAATGTGTGGATTTGTTTCGTAACGTTTGTAAACGTTTTGCTTAAATCGCTAAAAAGGTGAAACGCCTGGATTTGTTTCGTAACCATTGTAAACGTTTGGCTTAAATCGCTAAAAAGGGGATATATTTGGATTTGTTTCGTAACGTTTGTAAACGTTTGGCTTCAATTGCAAAAAAAGGTGAAAATTTTGGATTTGTTTCGTAACCTTTGTAAACGTTTGGCTTAAATCGCTAAAAAGGGGATACATTTGGATTTGTTTCATAACGTTTGTAAACGTTTGGCTTCAATTGCTAAAAAAGGTGAAAAATTTGGATTTGTTTTGTAACCTTTGTAAACGTTTGGCTTAAATCGCTAAAAAGGTGAAATGTTTGGATTTGTTTCGTAATGTTTGTTAACATTTGGCTTAAATCGCTAAAAAGGTTAAACGCTTTGATTTATCTCGTAATGTTGGTAAACGTTTGGTTTAAATTGCTACAAAGGTGAAATCCTTGGATTTGTTTCGTAACGTTTGTAAACGTTTCACTTAAATCGCTAAAAAGGTGAAACGTTTTGAATTATTTCGTAACGTTTGTTAACGTTTGGCTTAAATTGATAAAAAGGTGAAACGCTTGGGTTTGTTTTGTAACGTTTGTAGGAGTTTGGCATAAATAGCTAAAAAGGTGAAACACTTGGATTTGTTTCGTAACGTTTGTATACGTTTGGCTTAAATCTCTAAAAAGGTGAAATGTTTGGATTTGTTTCGTAACGTTTGTAAACGTTTGGCTTAAATCGCTAAAAAGGTGTAACGTTTGGATTTGTTTCGTAACGTTTGTAAACGTTTGGCTTAAATTGGTCAAAAGCTGAAAGGCTTGGATTTGTTTCGTAATGTTTGTTCACGCTTGGCTTAAACTGCTAAAAAGGTGAAACGCTTTGATTGGTTTCGTAACGTTTGTAAACGTATGGCATAAATTGCTAAAAATGTGAAAAAAAATGGATTTGTTTCGTAACCTTTGTAAACGTTTGGCTTAAATCGCTAAAAAAGTGAAACGTTTGAATTTGTTTCTTACGTTTGTAAACGTTTGGATTAAATCGCTAAAAAGTGAAATGTTTGGATTTGTTTCGTAGCGTTTGTAAATGTTTGGCTTAAATTGCTAATAAGGCGAAACGCTTGGAGTTGTTTCCTAAAGTTTATAAACGTTTTGCTTAAATTACTAAAAAGGAGAAACGATTGGATTTGTTTCGTAACGTTTGTAAACATTTGGCTTAAATTGCAAAAAATGTGAAACGCTTGGTTTTGTTTCGTAATGTTTGTAAACGTTTGGCTTAAATCGATAAAAATGGGAAACGTTTGGATTTGTTTCGTAACGTTGTAAACGTTTGGTTTTGTTTCGTAACGTTTGTAAACGTTTGGCTTAAATTGCTAAAAAGGTGAAACGCTTGTATTTGTTTCGTAACGTTTGTAAACGTTTGGCTTAAGTCGCTAAAAAGGTGTAAAGTTTCGTTTTGTTTAGTAACGTTTGTAAATGTTTGGCTTAAATTGCTATAAAGGTGAAACGCTTGGACTTGTTTTATAATGTTTGTAAACGTTTGGCTTTGTTTAGAAATGTTTGTAAACGTTTGGCTTAAATCGCTAAAAAGGTGAAACGTTTGAATTTGCTTCATAACGTTTTAAACGTTTGGATTTGTTTGGAAACATTTCGATTTGTTTCGTAACATTTGTAAACATTTGGCTTCAATCACTAAAAATGTGAACCGTTAGGATTTGTTTCGTAACGTTTCTAAACGTTTGGCTTAAATTGCTAAACAAGTGAAACGCTTGGATTTGTTTTGTAAAGTTTGTAAACGTTTGGCTTAAATTGCTAAAAAGGTGAAACGCTTTGATTTGTTTCGTAACTTTTGTAAACATTTGGTTTAAATTGCTAAAAGGGTGAAACGCTTGGTTTTGTTTCGTAACGTTTGTAAACGTTTGGCTTAACTTTCTAAAAATGTGAAAAGTTTGAATTTCTTTCGTAATGTTTGTAAACGTTTGGCTTAAATCGCTAAAAATGTGAAACGTTTGAATTTATTTCGTAACGTTTGTAAACGTTTGGCTTAAATCGCTAAAAAGGTGTAACATTTGGATTTGTTTCGTAACGTTTGTAAACGTTTGGCTTAAATTGTTTAAAAGCTGAAAGGCTTGGATTTGTTTCGTAATGTTTGTTCACGCTTGGCTTAAACTGCTAAAAAGGTGAAACGCTTTGATTGGTTTCATAACGTTTGTACACGTATGGCATAAATTGCTAAAAATGTGAAAAAAATGGATTTGTTTCGTAGCCTTTGTAAACGTTTTGCTTAAATCGCTAAAAAAGTGAAACGTTTGAATTTGTTTCATACGTTTGTAAACGTTTGGATTAAATCGCTAAAAAGTGAAATGTTTGGATTTGTTTCGTAGCGTTTGTAAATGTTTGGCTTAAATTGCTAATAAGGCGAAACGCTTGGAGTTGTTTCCTAAAGTTTATAAACGTTTTGCTTAAATTACTAATAAGGAGAAACGATTGGATTTGTTTCGTAACGTTTGTAAACATTTGGCTTAAATTGCAAAAAATGTGAAACGCTTGGTTTTGTTTCGTAATGTTTGTAAACGTTTGGCTTAAATCGATAAAAATGGGAAAAAATGGATTTGTTACGTAACCTTTGTAAACGTTTGGCTTAAATCGTTAAAAAAGTGAAACGTTTGGATTTGTTTCATACGTTTGTAAACGTTTGGATTAAATCGCTAAAAAAGTGAAATGTTTGGATTTGTTTCGTAGCGTTTGTAAATGTTTGGCTTAAATTACTAAAAAGGAGAAACGATTGGATTTGTTTCGTAACGTTTGTAAACATTTGGCTTAAATTGCAAAAAATGTGAAACGCTTGGTTTTGTTTCGTAATGTTTGTAAACGTTTGGCTTAAATCGCTAAAAATGGGAAACGTTTGGATTTGTTTCGTAACGTTGTAAACTTTTGGTTTTGTTTCGTAACGTTTGTAAACGTTTGGCTTAAATTGCTAAAAAGGTGAAACGCTTGTATTTGTTTCGTAACGTTTGCAAACGTTTGGCTTAAGTCGCTAAAAGGTGTAAAGTTTCGTTTTGTTTAGTAACGTTTTTAAATGTTTGGCTTAAATTGCTATAAAGGTGAAACGCTTGGATTTGTTTTAAAATGTTTGTAAACGTTTGGCTTTGTTTAGAAATGTTTGTAAACGTTTGGCTTAAATCGCTAAAAAGGTGAAACGTTTGAATTTGCTTCATAACGTTTTAAACATTTGGATTTTTTTGGAAACATTTTGATTTGTTTCGTAACATTTGTAAACGTTTGGCTTCAATCACTAAAAATGTGAAACGTTAGGATTTGTTTCGTAACGTTTCTAAACATTTGGCTTAAATTGCTAAACAAGTGAAACGCTTGGATTTGTTTCGTAAAGTTTGTAAACGCTTGGCTTAAATTGCTAAAAAGGTGAAACGCTTTGATTTGTTTCGTAACGTTTGTAAACATTTGGTTTAAATTGCTAAAAAGGTGAAACGCTTGGTTTTGTTTCGTAACTTTGTAAACGTTTGGCTTAACTCGCTAAAAATGTGAAACGTTTGAATTTCTTTCGTAATGTTTGTAAACGTTTGGCTTAAATCGCTAAAAATGTGAAACGTTTGAATTTATTTCGTACCGTTTGTAAACGTTTGGCATAAATCGCTAAAATGGGGAAACGTTTGGATTTGTTTCGTAACGTTTGTAAACGTTTGGCTTAAATTTCTAAAAAGGTGAAATGTTTGGAATTGTTTCGTAATGTTTATTAACGTTTGACTTAAATTGATAAAAAGGTGAAACGCTTGGATTTGTTTCGTAATGTTTGTAAACGTTTTGCTTAAATCGCTAAAAAGGTGAAAGATTTGAATTTGTTTCATACGCTTGTAAACGTTTGGCTTAAACCGCTAAAAATGTGAAATGTTTGGTTTTGTTTCGTAACGTTTGTAAACATTTGGCTTAAATTGGTAAAAAGGTGAAACGCTTGGATTTGTTTCGTTACGTTTGTAAACGTTTGGCTTAAATCACTAAAAAGGTGAAAATTTTGGATTTGTTACGTAATCTTTGTAAACGTTTGGCTTAAATCTAAAAAGGTGAAACTTTTGGATTTGTTTCATACGTTTGTAAACGTTTGGCTTAAATCGTTAAAAAGATGAAATGTTTGGATTTGTTTCGTAACGTTTGTAAACGTTTGGCTTAAATTGCTAAAAAGGTGAAACGATTGGATTTAATTCGTAACATGTTTAAACGTTTGGCTTAAATTGCTAAAAAGGAGAAACACTTGGATTTATTTTGTAACATTTGTAAACGTTTGGCTTAAATTGCTAAAAATGTGAAAACTTTGGATTTGTTTCGTAAGCTTTGTAAACGTTTTCCTTAAATCGCAAAAAAGGTGAAATGTTTGGATTTGTTTCGTAACGTTTGTTAACGCTTGGTTTAAATTGCTAAAAAAGTTAAACGCTTGGATTTTTTTCTTGACGTTTGTAAACGATTGGCAAAAATTGCTAAAAACGTGAAACCCTTGGATTTGTTTCGTAACGTTTGTAAACGTTTGGCTTAAATTTCTAAAAAGGTGAAAAATTTGGATTTGTTTCGAAATTTTTGTAAACGTTTGGCATATATCGCTAAAAAGGTGAAACATTTGAATTTGTTTCATACGCTTGTAAACGTTTGGCTTAAACCGCTATAAATGTGAAATGTTTGGTTTTGTTTCGTAACGTTTGTAAACATTTGGCTTAAATTGGTAAAAAGGTGAAACGCTTGGATTTGTTTCGTTACGTTTTTAAACGTTTGGCTTAAATCACTAAAAAGGTGAAAATTTTGGATTTGTTACGTAATCTTTGTAAACGTTTGGCTTAAATCTAAAAAGGTGAAACTTTTGGATTTGTTTCATACGTTTGTAAACGTTTGGCTTATATCGTTAAAAAGATGAAATGTTTGGATTTGTTTCGTAACGTTTGTAAACGTTTGGCTTAAATTGCTAAAAAGGTGAAACGATTGGATTTATTTCGTAACGTGTGTAAACGTTTGGCTTAAATTGCTAAAAATGTGAAAACTTTGGATTTGTTTCGTAAGCTTTGTAAACGTTTTCCTTAAATCGCAAAAAAGGTGAAATGTTTGGATTTGTTTCGTAACGTTTGTTAACGCTTGGTTTAAATTGCTAAAAAAGTTAAACGCTTGGATTTTTTTCTTGACGTTTGTAAACGATTGGCAAAAATTGCTAAAAAGGTGAAACCCTTGGATTTGTTTCGTAACGTTTGTAAACGTTTGGCTTAAATTTCTAAAAAGGTGAAAAATTTGGATTTGTTTCGAAATTTTTGTAAACGTTTGGCATATATCGCTAAAAAGGTGAAACATTTGAATTTGTTTCATACGCTTGTAAACGTTTGGCTTAAACCGCTATAAATGTGAAATGTTTGGTTTTGTTTCGTAACGTTTGTAAACATTTGGCTTAAATTGGTAAAAAGGTGAAACGCTTGGATTTGTTTCGTTACGTTTTTAAACGTTTGGCTTAAATCACTAAAAAGGTGAAAATTTTGGATTTGTTACGTAATCTTTGTAAACGTTTGGCTTAAATCTAAAAAGGTGAAACTTTTGGATTTGTTTCATACGTTTGTAAACGTTTGGCTTATATCGTTAAAAAGATGAAATGTTTGGATTTGTTTCGTAACGTTTGTAAACGTTTGGCTTAAATTGCTAAAAAGGTGAAACGATTGGATTTATTTCGTAACGTGTGTAAACGTTTGGCTTAAATTGCTAAAAAGGAGAAACACTTGGATTTATTTCGTAACATTTGTAAACGTTTGGCTTAAATTGCTAAAAATGTGAAAACTTTGGATTTGTTTCGTAACCTTTGTAAACGTTTTCCTTAAATCGCAAAAAAGGTGAAATGTTTGGATTTGTTTCGTAACGTTTGTTAACGCTTGGTTTAAATTGCTAAAAAAGTTAAACGCTTGGATTTTTTTCTTGACGTTTGTAAACGATTGGCAAAAATTGCTAAAAAGGTGAAACCCTTGGATTTGTTTCGTAACGTTTGTAAACGTTTGGCTTAAATTTCTAAAAAGGTGAAAAATTTGGATTTGTTTCTAAATTTTTGTAAACGTTTGGCATATATCGCTAAAAAGGTGAAACATTTGAATTTGTTTCATACGCTTGTAAACGTTTGGCTTAAACCGCTATAAATGTGAAATGTTTGGTTTTGTTTCGTAACGTTTGTAAACGTTTGGCTTAAATTGGTAAAAAGGGGAAACGCTTGGATTTGTTTCGTAACGTTTGTTAACGTTTGATTTAAATGGCTAAAAAGGTGAAACGCTTGGATTTTTTTCATATTGTTTGCAAACGTTTGGCTTAAATCGCTAAAAAGGTGAAACTTTTGGATTTATTTCGTAATGTTTGTAAACGTTTGGCTTAAATTGCTAAATAGGGGAAATGTTTGGATTTGTTTCGTAACGTTTGTAAACATTTGGCTTAAATTGCTAAAAAGGTGAAACGATTGGATTTATTTCGTAACGTGTGTAAACGTTTGGCTTAAATTGCTAAAAAGGAGAAACACTTGGATTTATTTCGTAACATTTGTAAACGTTTGGCTTAAATTGCTAAAAATGTGAAAACTTTGGATTTGTTTCGTAACCTTTGTAAACGTTTTCCTTAAATCGCAAAAAAGGTGAAATGTTTGGATTAGTTTCGTAACGTTTGTTAACGCTTGGTTTAAATTGCTAAAAAAGTTAAACGCTTGGATTTTTTTCTTGACGTTTGTAAACGATTGGCAAAAATTGCTAAAAAGGTGAAACCCTTGGATTTGTTTCGTAACGTTTGTAAACGTTTGGCTTAAATTTCTAAAAAGGTGAAAAATTTGGATTTGTTTCGAAATTTTTGTAAACGTTTGGCATATATCGCTAAAAAGGTGAAACATTTGGATTTGTTTCATACGTTTGTAAACGTTTGGCTTAAATCGCTAAAAAAGTGAAATGTTTAGATTTGTTTCGTAACGTTTGTAAACGTTTGGCTTAAATTGCTAAAAAGGGGAAACGCTTGGATTTGTTTCGTAACGTTTATTAACGTTTGATTTAAATGGCTAAAAAGGTGAAACGCTTGGATTTTTTTCATATTGTTTGCAAACGTTTTGCTTAAATCGCTAAAAAGGTGAAACGTTTGGATTTATTTCGTAATGTTTGTAAACGTTTGGCTTAAATTGCTAAATAGGGGAAACGTTTGGATTTGTTTCGTAATGTTTGTAAACATTTGGCTTAAATCGCTAAAAAGGTGAAACATTTGGATTTGTTTCGTAACGTTTGTTAACGTTTGGTTAAAATTGCTAAAAAGGTTAAACGCTTGCATTTTTTATCTTGACGTTTGTAAACGTTTGGCATAAATTGCTAAAAAGGTGAAATCCTTGGATTTGCTTCGTAACGTTTATAAACGTTTGGCTTAAATTGCTAAAAAGGTAAAAAAATTGGATTTGTTTCGAAACCTTTATAAACGTTTGGCTTATATCGCTAAAAAGGTGAAACATTTGGATTTGTTTCATATGTTTGTATACGTTTGGCTTAAATCACTAAAAAGGTGAAATGTTTGGATTTGTTTCGCAACGTTTGTAAATTTTTGGCTTAAATTTCTAAAAAGGTGAAACGCTTGGATTTATTTCGTAGCGTTTATTAACGTTTGACTTAAATTGCTAAAAAGGTGAAACACTTGGATTTGTTTCGTAATGTTTGTAAACGTTTTGCTTAAATTGCTAAAAAGGTGAAACGTTTGGATTTGTTTCATACGCTTGTAAACGTTTGGCTTAAACCGCTAAAAAGGTGAAATATTTGGATATGTTTCGTAACATTTGTAAACGTTTGGCTTAAATTGCTAAAAAGGTGAAACGCTTGAATTTGTTTCATAACGTTTGTAAACGTTTGGCTTAAATTGCTAACAAGGTGAAAAATTTGGATTTGTTTCGTGTCACGACCCAAATCATTGAGCCGAGACCGGCGCTAGGGAATGGGAGTGGTAGCTCCGAAACCCGTAGCAAGCCTAAAACCACTATTAATTTTTCGCATTTAAAATTATAATATCATATTTAAACCTTTTTAGAAAACTCTTTTACATAATATAATTGTAGATATTAAAATATCATATTACAGTTTACATTCAAAACTAACTATTTGAAATCCAAATGTCTATCTAATACTGACATCTACTGACTACTGCAGCTCTAGGAACTCATGCTTGTGCAAGTACAATGACTTCTAGCACAATGGAGATGGTTTGTCTGATCCGACTCTGCTTACCTGCAAACATCAGAGTGAGGGGTCAGTATTTGGGAAAATACTGAGTGAGTTTGCAAGTTACTTATAGTATTATTAAAATATAGCGTTACACGCTGAATACATATATAAATTTATGATATAAGCAAACATTATTAATTTTAAAAGTGTGAGTCCAACTCACTAGATACGGGGACTTCCAGACTACACCGTAGCCGAGTGCTCACTCGTATCAAAATTATAAAGTGTGAGTCAAACTCACTGGTGGCCCAGCCACTGGTGGGCCCAGCCCACTAGATACGGGGACTTCCAGGCTACACCGTAGCCGAGTTCACTCTCGTATCGAATTCATATCATATCATACATAAACATATTTTAATTCTTAATCATAAAGTCAGATACTCTAGACTGACTCACCAATGATCATGCAGCCTATTGACACCCAATAGGTAGTTGGTCTCTTCGGACCGCACATTAGACACTTATCTCCAAAACAACAAGTACAACAACATTCATATAATCAAATCTATTAAAGAAAACAGCTCATACGAGCAAGTCATATAGATACGAGATATTTAATAACAATACTCATAGTATAAGAAAATAACTTTCATAACAATAATACGCGAAAGTAAATTGCCACTCACAGTGACCGCTATTCCTTATATCCGAACGTAAGCTCCAGGAGACTGGTCCGTCAATCCTCGTCGAGCTTCTTGGTTCGTCATACTCGTAGCTCGATAGTCCTTCACATCTATCATAGGATTCTATCGTTAAAGCATATACTTAGAGAATCCTATTCTTAAAACCTGCACTAGATACTTAACACGACAAAAGCACGAAACATAACCGCAGTGCTCCAAACGTATCTTTCTATGTAGATATCTATTCATATCTTGATTACTTATCATGCTAATGTTCATTGCTATAATGTCTTATTGATATTCATTTTAAGACATTAGTCAGAGTTCTACACCCGTATCATGTCATCGGAAGCCAATTTTCGCTCCCGAAAGTCCCCCGGAGGTTCCGGTCAAGGTGGGGCACGTCGTGCTAGCTTGGCACGTCGTGCCCTTCAATTTTCATGAAGGGAACGTCGTGCCCTTCCTTGTGCACGTCGTGCACCCCTGGTGGTGCACGTCGTGCACCCTTGTGGTGCACGTCGTGCACTTCTGGTAGTGCACGTCGTGCCCACTTCGGGTACGATGTTTCCGACGTGCTCTAGACCATTTCTGAGGCCCCAAATCATCCAAAACTCATACCAAGTCGCATCTAACTCATATAAACACTTAACTTATCACTTTACACCTCAAACGTATCAAGAGTAACTCGATTTACATCCGAACGATTCAAACGTAACTTTTCAAACGAAACAGCCACTAACTCAGCAAATTTCACCATCAAAACGAAACTCATACCTTGATTTGAGGCTGTAAAATGATATAGGATCCTTTCCTTGTTCCGTGTCCGCGAGAATCGCTCAATTCCGAGTCCGAACGAATGAGTTATGTCGATTTTAATTTTGATCGCGTCGCGAAACTATGTCGCACGTCGTGAGATATAGTCGCACGTCGTGCGACACCCCTAAACAGGTCCAAACATCATCTCGACATGCTCCCGACATCCCTAACTCATTCCGACATGGTTCTACATCAATATAACACAATATTCAACTCAATAATCATCAAAAACGTCAAAACCGACGTGGTTACGGTTGATACGATTCAATCGCAACAAAACAGCCTATATATCTTCCATTTCAGCAACAAAAACCTGAAAGTTACCTTGCTTAAAAGCTTGAGGAAGATAGAGGGTCGAATTCTCGATCCAACGGCGCGAGAATCACTCGATTCGGACGAGAAACGGCGAAACGGCGGCGGATCGAATCGATCGTCACATTTCTTCATTTCCTTCATTTGATTCTTTTTTTCTTCTTCTGGACTCTTCATTTCTCTTCTTAATTCTTATATACATATTGGTAAAAAGGTCATTTTGATCCCTCACTTCTTTAACTCAAACCATTTCTCTTTTAAACTTCCTAATTTAACCAAATGGTTAAATTATCCTTTTAACTCAACTTTATACGTATTATTTATATCCAAATAAATAATACTATCCCAAAATTATTATTTCCGTCAATAGTCTTTTAACTACTATACCCGAGGCTTAATTGGCTAATTTACATTTTAGCCTTTGAAACTTTTCAAAAGTTACAATTTAGCCCAAACGCATCCGCGTCCAAATTTTAAAAGGTCTCCGATTGACCCGAAACTTTTACCACATATACTATAAAACATTTCGCGGATCTTGGCGAAATAATTTCCATTTTAAATCGTAGTGGCTAAATTACCACTTTAGTCCCTGTACCTTATTTCGAGCTTTTCTTGACATTTTTCCTTCTAATTCCAATTCTAACTTTAGAATTGAAATATAGTATTAAGTTTCTCGAAAATTATTTCCAATATCGCCACCCTGGCGAAACAGGACTGGACACGTAGTCCAATTAAATACTTCAATATTTTGGGGTATTACATTTCGTAATCTATGTAAACGTTTGGCTTAAATTACTAAAAAGGTGAAAGTTTTGGATTTGTTTCACACGTTTCTAAACGTATGGCTTAAATCGTTAAAAAGATGAAATTTTTGGGTTTGTTTCGTAACGTTTGTAAATGTTTGGCTTAAATTGCTAAAAAGGAGAAACACTTGGAATTGTTTCGTAACGTTTGTAAACGTTTGGCTTAAATTGCTAAAAATGTGAAAACTTTGGATTTGTTTCGTAACCTTTGTAAACGTTTTCCTTAAATCGCAAAAAAGGAGAAACGTTTGGATCTGTTTCATACGTTTGTAAACGTTTGGCTTAAATCGCTAAAAAGGGGAAATGTTTGGATTTGTTTCGTAACGTTTATGAACGTTTGGCTTAAATTGCTAAAAATGCAAAACACTTGGATTTGTTACGTAATGTTTATAAACGTTTGGCTTAAATTTCTAAACAGGAGAAACGCTTGGATTTGTTTCGTAATATTTGTAAACGTTTGGCTTAAATTGCTAAAAAGGTGAAACGCATGGTTTTGTTATGATTGTAAACGTTTGGCTTAAATTGCTAAAAATGCGAAACGTTTTGATTTATTTCATAATGTTGTACACGTTTTGTTTTGTTTCATAACGTTTGTAAATGTTTGGCTTAAATTGCTAAAAAGGTGAAACGTTTGGATTTGTTCCATAACGTTAGTAAACGTTTTCTTAAATTGCTAAAAAAGTGAAAAATTTGGATTTGTTTCGTATCCTTTGTAAAAGTTTAGCTTAAATTGTTAAAAAGGTGAAACGTTTGGATTTGTTTCATACATTTGTAAACGTTTGGCTTAAATCGCTAAAAAGGTGAAATGTTTGGATTTGTTTCGTAACGTTTGTAAACGTTTGGCTTAAATCTATAAAAAGGAGAAACGTTTGGATTTTTTTCGTAACGTTTGTTAACGTTTGACTTAAATCGCTAAAAAGGTTAAAAGCTTGGATTTATTTTGTAATGTTTGTAAACATTTGGCTTAAATCGCTAAAAAGGTGAAATGCTTGGATTTGTTTCATAACATTTGTAAACATTTGGCTTAAATAGCTAAAAAGGTGAAATGTTTCGATTTGTTTCGTAACGCTTTTTAACGTTTGGCTTATATTACTAAAAAGATGAAACGCTTGAATTTGTTTCGTAACGTTTGCAAACGTTTGGCATAAATCGCTAAAAAGGTGAAACGCCTTGATTTGTTTCGTAACCTTTGCAAACATTTGGCTTAAATCGCTAAAAAGGGGATACATTTGGATTTGTTTCGTAGCGTTTGTAAGCGTTTGGCTTAACTTGTTAAAAATGTAACAATTTTGGATTTGTTTCGTAACCTTTGTAAAGGTTTGACTTAAATCGCTAAAAAGACAAAACGTTTTGATTCGTTTCATACGCTTGTAAACGTTTGGCTTGTAAACGTTTGGCTTCAATTGCTAACAAAGGTAAAAAATTTAGATTTGTTTCGTAACCTTTGTAAACGTTTGGCTTAAATCACTAAAAAGGTGAAATGTTTGAATTTGTTTCGTAATGTTTGTTAACATTTGTCTTAAATCGCTAAAAAGGTGAAACGCTTGGATTTATTTCGTAATGTTGGTAAACGTTTGGCTTAAATTGCTAAAAAGGTGAAATGCTTGGATTTGTTTCGTAGCGTTTGTACACGTTTGGATTAAATCGCTAAAAAGGTGAAACGTTTTGAATTATTTCGTAACGTTTGTTAACGTTTGGCTTAAATTGTTAAAAAGGTGAAACGCTTGGATTCGTTTCGTAACGTTTGTAAAAGTTTGGCATAAATAGCTAAAAAGGTGAAACGCTTGGATTTGTTTCATAACGTTTGTAAACGTTTGGCTTAAATCGCTAAAAAGGTGAAACGTTTGGATTTGTTTCCTAACGTTTGTAAACGTTTGGCTTAAATCGCTAAAAAGGTGTAACATTTGGATTTGTTTTGTAACGTTTGTAAACGTTTGGCTTAAATTTCTAAAACGCTGAAAGGCTTGGATTTGTTTCGTAACATTTGTACACGCTTGGCTTAAACTGCTAAAAAGGTGAAACGCTTTGATTGGTTTCGTAACGTTTGTAAACGTTTGGCATAAATTGCTCAAAATGTGAAAAAATTGGATTTGTTTCGTAAACGTTTGGCTTAAATCGCTAAAAAAGTAAAACATTTGGATTTGTTGCATATGTTTGTAAACGTTTGGATTAAATCGCTAAAAATGTGAAATGTTTGGATTTGTTTCGTAGCGTTTGTAAACGTTTGTCTTAAATTGCTAAAAAAGGCGAAACGCTTGGAGTTGTTTCATAACATTTATAAACATTTTGCTTAAATTACTAAAAAGGAGTAACGATTGGATTTGTTTCATAACGTTTGTAAACGTTTGGCTTAAATTGGAAAAAAGGTGAAACGCTTGGTTTTGTTTCGTAATGTTTGTAAACTTTTGGCTTAATTCGCTAAAAATGGGAAACGTTTGGATTTGTTTCGTAAAGTTGTAAACGTTTGGTTTTGTTTCGTAACGTTTGTAAATGTTTGGCATAAATTGCTAAAAAGGTGAAACGCTTGGATTTGGTTTGTAATGTTTGTAAACTTTTGGCTTAAGTCGCTAAAAGGTGTAACGTTTGATTTTGTTTAATAACGTTTGTAAACGTTTGGCTTAAATTGCTATAAAGGTGAAACGGTTGGATTTGTTTTGTAATGTTTGTAAACGTTTGGCTTAAATCGCTAAAAAGGTGAAACATTTGAATTTGTTTCATAACGTTTTATACGTTATGATTTGTTTCGAAACATTTCGATTTGTTTCGTAACATTGGTAAACGTTTGGCTTCAATCACTAAAAATGTGAAACGTTAGGATTTGTTTCGTAACGATTCTAAACGTTTGGCTTAAATTGCTAAACAGGTGAAACACTTGGATTTGTTTTGTAAAGTTTGTAAACGTTTGGCTTAAATTTCTAAAAAGGTGAAACGCTTTGATTTGTTTCGTAACGTTTGTAATTATTTGGCTTAAATTTCTAAAAAGGTGAAACGCTTGGTTTTGTTTCATAACGTTTGTAAACGTTTGGCTTAACTCGCTAAAAATGTGAAACGTTTGGATTTGTTTCGTAACATCTTAAACGTTTGGTTTTGTTTCGTAACGTTTGTAAACGTTTGGCTCAAATCGCTAAAAAGGTGAAACGTTTGAATTTCTTTCGTAATGTTTGTAAACGTTTGGCTTAAATCGGTAAAAATGTGAAACGTTTGAATTTATTTCGTAACGTTTGTAAACGTTTGGCATAAATCGCTAAGATGGTGAAACGTTTGGATTTGTTTCGTATCGTTTGTAAACGTTTGGCTTAAATTGTAAAAAGGTGAAACGTTTGGATTTGTTTCGTAACCTTTCTAAACGTTTGGCTTAAAACGCTAAAAAGGTGAAACGCTTTGATTTGCTTCGTAACGTTTTTAACGTTTGACTTAAATCGCCAAAAAGGTGAAACGTTTGGATTAATTTCGTAACGTTTGTTAACATTTGGCTTAAATCGGTAAAAAGGTGAAACGCTTAGACTTGTTTCGTAACGTTTGTAAACGTTTGGCTTAAATTGCTAAAAAGGTGAAACTCTCAGATTTGTTTCGTAACGTTTGTAAACGTTTGGATTAAATCGCTAAAAAGGTGAAATGCTTGGATTTGCTTCGTAACGTTTGTTAACGTTTGGCTTAAATCGCTGAAAAGGTGAAACGCTTACATTTGTTACGTAACGTTTGTAAACGTTTGGCATAAATTGCTAAAAAGGTGAAACACTTGGATTTGTTTCGTAACATTTGTAAACGTTTGGCATAAATTGCTAAAAAGATGAAATACTTGGATTTGCTTCGTAACGTTTGAACATGTTTGGCTTAAATTGCTAGAAAGATGAAAATTTTGGATTTGTTTCGCAACCTTTGTAAAGGTTTGGCTTAAATCGCTAAAAAAGGGAAACGTTTGGATTTGTTTCTTACGTCTGTAAACGTTTGGCTTAAAAAGGTAAAATGTTTGGATTTCTTTCGTAATGTTTATAAACGTTTGGCATAAATTGCTAAAAAGGTGGAACGCTTGGATTTGTTTCGTAACGTTTGTAAACGTTTGTCATAAATTGCTAAAAAGGTGAAATGCTTGGATTTGCTTCGTAACGTTTGTACACGTTTGGCTTAAATTGCTAAAAAGGTAAAAAAATTGGATTTTTTTCGCAAACTTTGTACACGTTTGGCTTAAATCGTTAAAAAGGTGAAACGTTTGGATTTGTTTCTTGTGTTTATAAACGTTTGGCTTAATTCGTTAAAAAGGTGAAATGTTTGGATTTCTTTCGTAACGTTTGTAAACGTTTGGCTTAAATTACTAAAAAGGTAAAACGCTTGGATTTCTTTTGTAACCTTTATAAACGTTTCGCTTAAATTGCAAAAAAGGTGAAACGCTTGGTTTTGTTTCGTAACGTGTGTCTTAAATGGCTTAAAAGGTGAAACGCTTGGCTTTGTTTCGTAATGTTTGTAAACATTTTGCTTAAATCGATAAAAATATGAAATTCGGTTTGTTTCGTAACGTTTTGAACGTTTGGTTTTTTTTTCGTAATGTAAACATTTGGCTTAAATCGCTAAAAAGGTGAAATGTTTGGATTTGTTTCGCAACGTTAGTAAACGTTTGGCTTATATCGCTAAAAAGGTAAAACAATTGGATTTATTTTGTAACGTTTGTAAATGTTTAGCTAAAATTGCTAAAAAGGTGAAACGCTTGGATTTGTTTCGTAACGTTTGCAAACGTTTGGCTTAAATTGCTAAAAAGGTGGAGACGCTTGGAATTGTTTCGTACGTTTCTAAACGTTTGGCTTAAATTGCTAAAAAGGGGCTTAATTATTTAAAAACCACCCACCTTGAACTTTTTTTTCGTTTATACCTTGACCTAGAAAAAAATTCATTTATACCCTGACATATGTGTTTATGTTTCACTTCTACCCCGAAGCACTAAATTAACCTCTTTTCATTTAAAAAAAAGTTTAAAATAGTCCTTCATTTAGGGAAAAATTCATTTCTAATTAAACTCTAATTAGCTTAAGTTAAAAATGAAGAACTATTTTAAACTTTTTTCTTAATAAAAAGAGGTTAATTTAGTGCCTCAGGGTAGAGGTGAAACATAAATACATACGTCATGGTATAAATGAATTTTTTTCTAGGTCGGGGTATAAACGAAAAAAAAGTTCAAGGTGAGTGGTTTTTAAGTAATTAAGCCCTAAAAAGGTGCAACGCTTGGTTTTGTTTCGTAACATTTGTAAACGTTTGGCTTAAATTACTAAATATGGGAAACGTTTCGATTTGTTTCGTAACGTTTGCCTTCAATCGCTAAAAAGGTGCAACGTTTGGATTTGTTTCGAAATGTTTGTAAACGTTTGGCTTAAATCGCGAAAAAGGGGAAACGTTTGGATTTGTTTCGAAACGTTTTTAAAAGTTTGGCTTAAACTTCTAAAAAGGTGAAACATTTGGATTTGTTTCATAACCATTGTAAATGTTCAACTTAAATCGCTAAAAAGGTAAAACATTTAGACTTGGTTCATAGCGTTTGTAAACGTTTGGCATAGATTGCTAAAAAGGTGAAATGCTTGGATTTGTTTTGTAACGTTTGTAAATGTTTGGCTTAAATTGCTAAAAAGGGGAAAATTTTGGATTAGTTTCGTAACCTTGGTAAACATTGGGCTTAAATCGCTAAAAAGGTGAAATGTTTGGATTTGTTTCTTACGTGTGTAAACGTTTGGCTTAAAACGCTAAAAAGATGAAATGTTTGGATTTGTTTCGTAACGTTTGTAAACGTTTAGCTTACATTGCTAAAAAGTTGAAACGTTTGGATTTCTTTCCTAGCGTTTATAAACGTTTGGCTTAAATCGCTAAAAAGGTGAAACGTTTGAATTTGTTTTGTAGCGTTTGTACACGTTTGGCTTAAATTGCTAAAAAGGTGGAGACGCTTGGAATTGTTTCGTAACGTTTGTAAACGTTTGGCTTAAATTGCTAAAAAGGTGAAACGCTTGGTTTTGTTTCGTAATGTTTGTAAACGTTTGGCTTTAATTACTAAAAATTTGAAACGTTTGGATTTGTTTCGTAACGTTTGGCTTGAATCACTGAAAAGGTGAAACGTTTGGATTTGTTTCGTAACGTTTGAAAATGTTTTGCATAAATCGCTAAAAAGGTGAAATGTTTGGATTTGTTTCGTAACGTTTTAAACGTTTGGCTTAAATCGCTAAAATGGGGAAACGTTTGATTTTTTTCATAACGTTTGTAAACGTTTGGCTAAAATCGCTAAAAAGATGAAACGTTTGGTTTTGTTTTGTAACGTTTGTAAATGTTCGGCTTAAATCGCTAAAAAGGTGAAACATTTGGATTTCTTTCGTAACGTTTGTAAATGTTTGGCTTAAATTGCTACAAAGGTGACACGCTTGGATTTATTTCGTAACGTTTGTTAACGTTTGGCCTAAATTGCTAAAAAGGTGAAACGCTTGAATTTGTTTAGTAAAGTTTGTAAACGTTTGGCTTAAATTGCTAAAAAGGTGAAACATTCAGATTCGTTTCATAACCTTTGTAAACGTTTGGTTTAAATCACTAAAAAGGTGAAACGTTTGGATTTTTATCGTAATGTGTGTAAACGCTTGTCTTAAATTGCCAAAAAGGTGAAACGCTCTGATTTGTTTTGTAACGTTTGTAGACGTTTGACATAAATTGCTACAAAGGGGAAACACTTAGATTTGTTTCATACCATTTGTAAACGTTTGGCTTAAATCGCTAAAAAGGTGAAATGCTTGGATTTGTTTCGTAAAGATTGTAAATATTTGGCTTAAATTGCTAATAAGGTGAAACGCTTGGATTTGTATCGTTAAGTTTGTAAACGTTTGGCTTAAATTGCTAAAAAGGTGAAACGCTTGGTTTTTATTTCGTAATATTTGTTAACATTTGGCTTAAATTGCTAAAAATGTGAAATATTTGGATTTGTTTCGTAACATTTGCAAACGTTTGGTTTCGATCGCAAAAAAGGTGAAACGTTTGGATTTGTTTTGTAACGTTTGGCATAATTCGGTAAAAAGGTGAAACGTTTGGATTTGTTTCGAATCGTTGTAAACGTTTGGCTCAAATCACTAAAAAGGAGAAACGTTTGGATTTGTTTCGTAACGTTTGTAAACCTTTGTCTTAATTTTCTAAGAAGGTGAAAGGTTTGATTTTGTTTCTTAAAGTTTGTAAACGTTAAGCTTAAATCGCTAAAAAGTTGAAACGGTTGGATTTAATTCGTAATGTTTGTACACATTTGGCTTAAATTGCTAAAAAGGTGGAACGTTTGGACTTGTTTCATAATGTTTGTAGCATAAATTGCTAAAAAGGTGAAACGCTTAGATTTGTTTCCTAACATTTGTAAATGTTTGGCTTAACTTGCTAAAAAGGTGAAAATTTTGGATTAGTTTCGTAACCTTTGTAAACGTTTGGCTTAAATCGCTAAAAAGGTAAAATGTTTGGATTTGTTTCTTACGTTAGTAAACGTTTGGCTTATAACGCTAAAAAGATGAAATGTTTGGATTTGTTTCGTAACGTTTGTAAACGTTTGGCCAACATTGCTAAAAAGGTGAAACACTTGGATTTGTATCATAACGTTTATAAATGTTTGACTTAAATTGCTAAAAAGGTGAAACGCTTAGATTTGTTTCTTAACGTGTGGCTTAGATTGCTAAAAAGGTAAAACGTTTGGTTTTGTTTCGTAATGTTTGTAAACATTTGGCTTAAATCGCTTAAAATATGAAACGTTTGGTTTGTTTCTTAATGTTTTAAACGTTTGGTTTTATTTCGTAACGTTTGTAAATCGCTCTAAAGGTGAAACGTTTGGATTTGTTTCATACATTTGTAAACGTTTGGCTTAAATCGCTAAAAAGGTGAAATGTTTGGATTTGTTTCGTAACGTTTTAAATGTTTGGCTTAAATCTATAAAATGGTGAAACGTTTGAATTTTTTTCATAACGTTTGTAAACATTTGGCTAAAATCGCTAAAAAAGTGAAACATTTGCTTTTTTTTTTGTAACGTTTGTAAACGTTCGGCTTAAATCGCTAAAAAGGTGAAACGTTTGGATTTTTTTTGTAACATTTGTAAACGTTTTGGCTTAAATTGCTACAAAGGTGAAAAGCTTGGATTTATTTCGTAACATTTGTACACGTTTCGCTTAAATTGCTAAAAAGGTGAAACGCTTGGATTTGTTTCGTAAAGTTTGTAAACGTTTGGCTTAAATTACTAAAAAGGTGAAACATTTAGATTCATTTCATAACCTTTGTAAACGTTTGGTTTAAATCACTAAAAAGGTGAAACGTTTGGATTTTTATCGTAACGTGTGTAAACGCTTGGCTTAAATTGCCAAAAAGGTGAAACGCTCTGATTTGTTTCGTAACGTTTGTAGACGTTTGACTTAAATTGCTACAAAGGGGAAACACTTGGATTTGTTTCATACCATTTGTAAACGTTTGGCTTAAATAGCTAAAAAGGTGAAATGCTTGGATTTGTTTCGTAAAGATTGTAAATGTTTGGCTTAAATTGCTAATAAGGTGAAACGCTTGGATTTGTATCATTAAGTTTGTAAACGTTTGGCCTAAATTGCTAAAAAGGTGAAACGCTTGGTTTTTATTTCGTAATGTTTGTAAATGTTTGGCTTAAATTGCTAAAAATGTGAAATATTTGCATTTGTTTCGTAATGTTTGTAAACGTCTGGCTTCAATCGCAAAAAGGTGAAACGTTTGGATTTGTTTTGTAACGTTTGTAAACGTTTGGCTTAAATTTCTAAAAAGGTAAAAGGTTTGATTTTGTTTCTTAACGTTTGTAAACGTTCAGCTTAAATCGCTAAAAATTTTAAACGTTTGGATTTGTTTCGTAATGTTTGTAAACATTTGGCTTAAATTGCTAAAATGGTGAAACGTTTGGATTTTTTTCGTAACGTTTGTAAACATTTGGCTTAAATTCCTAAAAATGTGAAACACTTGGATTTGTTTCAGAACGTTTGTAAACGTTTTGCTTAAATTGCTAAAAAGGTGAAACGCTTGAAACATTTGTAAATGTTTGGCTTAAATTGCTACAAAGGTGAAACACTTGGTTTTGTTTCGTAACGTTTGTAAAGGTTTGGCTTAAATCGCTAAAAATGTGAAACATTTGGATTTGTTTCGTAACATTTTAAGCGTTTTGTTTTGTTTCGTAATGTTTGTAAACGTTTTCCTTCAATCGCTAAAAAGGAGAAACGTTTGGATTTGCTTCGTAATGTTTGTAAACGTTTGGCTTAAAGTGCTAAAAAGAGGAAACGTTTGTATTTGTTTAGTAAAGTTTGTAAACGTTTGGCTTAATTCGCAAAGAAGGTGAAACGTTTGGATTTGTTTCATAGCGTTTGTAAACGTTTGGCTTAAATCGATAAAAAGGTGAAACATTTGGATTTTTTTTGTAAAGTTTGTAGATATTAGGCTTAAATAGCTAAACTAGTGAAATGTTTGGATTTGTTTCGTAACGTTTGGCTTAAATCGCTAAAACGGTGAAACGTTTGGATTTGTTTCGGAACGTTTGTAAACGTTTGGCTTATATTTCTAAATAGGTGAAACGCTTAACGTTTGGCTTAAATTTCTAAAAAGGTGAATCGCTTGGATTTGTTTCGTAACGTGAGTAAACGTTTTGCTTAAATTACTAAAAAGGTTAAATGTTTGGATTTGATTAGTAACGTTTGTAAACGTTTGGCTGAAATCGCTAATAAGGTTAAACGTTTGGATTTGTTTTGTAACGTTTGTAAATGTTTGGCTTAAATCTGCTAAAAAGGGGAAACGTTTGGATTTGTTTCGTAACATTTGTAAACGTTTGACTTCAATCAATAAAAAAGTGAAACGTTTGGATTTGTTTCGTAACGTTTGTAAACGTTTGGCTTAAACTTCTTAAAAGGTGAAACGATTGGATTTGTTTCGTAAAGTTTGTAAACGTTTGGCATAAATTGCTAAAAAGGTGAAACATTTGGATTTGTTTCATAACCTTTGTAAACGTTTGTCTTAAATTGCTAAATATGTGAAACGTTTGGATTTGTTTCGTAACGTTTGTAAACGTCTCGTTTCACTCGCTAAAAGGGTGAAACGTTTGGATTTGTTTCGTAACGTTTGTAAACGTTTGGCAGAATTTGCTAAAAAGGTGAAACGTTTGGATTTGTTTCGAAACGTTTTAAACGTTTGGCTTAAATCCCTAAAAAGGGGAAACATTTGGATTTGTTTCGTAACGTTTGTAAACGTCTGGCTTAAATTTTCTAAAAAGGTGACATGTTTGGTTTTTTTTTCGCAATGTTTGTAAACGTTCGGCTTAAATCGCTAAAAAGGTTAAGCGTTTTTATTTGTTTCGTAACGTTTGTAAACGTTTGGATAAAATCGCTAAAAAGGTAAAACGTTTGGTTTTGTTTTGTAACGTTTGTAAATGTTCGGCTTAAATCCCTAAAAAGGTGAAACGTTTGGATTTCTTTCGTAACGGTTGTAAACGTTTGGCTTAGATTGCTACAAAGGTGAAACGCTTGGATTTATTTCGTAACTTTTGTAAACATTTGGCTTAAATTGCTAAAAAGGTGAAACGCTTGGATTTGTTTCGTAACGTTTGCAAACGTTTGGCTTAAATTGCTACAAAGGTGAAACATTTGGATTTGTTTCATAACCTTTGTAAACGTTTGGTTTAAATCACTAAAATGGTGAAACGTTTGGATTTTTATCATAATGTGTCTAAACGTTTGGCTTAAATTGCTAAAAAGGTGAAACGCTTGGATTTGTTACATAACGTTTGTAAATGTTTGGCTTAAATTGCTAAAAAGGTGAAACGCTTGGATTTGTTTTATACCATTTGTAAACGTTTGGCTTAAATCGTAAAAAATGTGAAATGTCGTTAATAGTATGTGCCCTAGGGCCATTTTGTATTTATTCTTGTATAAACAAATTCCATTGGCAATGATATATGTGTTTTATTAGAACTAAGTGTCTCATCAACTAAGTGTTTATTTATTACATATTGTCCTTATCACATTGTGATAGAATATATTCTTAAGGTGTTAAGAGTATGAGTGACAGATTCTATTATACAAGTGATCTAAATAACCGTTCACGATCGATGGGCTCCTACGAATAAGGGCATCGCATTATCCCGGAAAGTTCGCCACCTCTATTTATTCTCTTGATTAGTAAAGAGTTACTAATTAAAGGAAGTAGTGAGTCTCATACTACTTGATGGGGATCAGAATAAACATGTGGACACTTAAGGTGTTGAGTGAGTCGAACAAGTGACGCTAGATGACTTATACATGGTAATTTATTAAAGTCAATTTAATGTCATCTAGTTCATAATTGTACATATGTCCTTAGTCTTGCGGTGACACTATCTTGTATATAGGTGATTAGAGTTTGATACTCCTTAACCCTAGATCTTTCATGAGCTAGGGCCGCGGGATGTGTTGGCTTTAATTAGTTGTATATGGAGATAGGGGTTTAACCTAGAAAGGATTCATCACTCTGGATGAACGGAGACAAGATTCTATGCTATCTCGAATTGGTCTTGATGGATGATAAAACCTGCGCAGGTGTATATGACTTATATAGAAAGTTGTTTCTAGTGGAAGTCATATTTATCAAGAATTAGAACTGAGAGATGAGGTCATATAATCAAGAAAAACAGTGTTTGACTTAACCGTGACACTAGTCGAGATTGGAATCTTAGATGAAGAGAATTTTGAGTGTACGGTAATTATGAACATTGGTTCATAAAGAATGCATCGAAACATTCATCACTCTCGATTTACGAGAATTAATAATTAAATGGGATTTAATTATTTAATATAAGAAAGGCGTTTCTTATTACTCTTGTTGCCATATAGATGTGAACCTAGTTAGTCACACACAATAGAGTGTGCAACCGATTGAGTTTACGAAAGATCGATTTCATATAGATACTAGCATATCTCGGAAATTAATCTAAGATGAAAAACAAGATCAAATTAGGGACTAATTTGTAAGAGTTATAAATTAGTAGGAACCTAATTGTACTATGTCCATGTTAATTAGGTACTAATTTATAAGAGTTATAAATTAGTAGGAACCTAATTATAATTTAACCAAGTTTTATGATTAAAAGACTTAAGTAATTAATTAGTGTAATTAATGTTACTTAAATCACTAATCATAAGCTAGTGGAATGATGATGTCATGGTGATGATGTAATGAGATAAGCTTATGTCATATATGTGATATCGTATAATGACATCACCTTGCTAATTTCATTACACCACACAACACATATCTCACTACAAAGTTGTAGAGAGAGAAAGCACTTGAAGGAGTTAAAGGAGTCATCAATCACGAGAAAACCTTGGCGACGTTTTTCATACATCCGAGCAAGGTCGTGATCACGGCAAGAGGTTGAGCTTAAGGCTGCTCGGCAAGAGGAACTCTTTCAGGATTACTTCAAGGCGAGAATTCAATCGGACGCATACTCGTGTGGACGAGTTTTTGGTCGCCGTACTTTCGGGACTACATGAATCGTTGGCGAATCGACATAGGTATTCTTCTTACGATTCCTAGATGCGTGCTTTAATTACTAAATGATACGACGATCCATTTGTTGTTGATATGATCAACTTTAGGATTCGGATTGTTGAAATTTCGATTTGAATTGAAATATATGATCCGGACCCGCGCGTCCCGCTGCGTCAACAGTTGTATCGGAGCCACCGTATCATCGAGTATTAATGCTCTACTATTGAATACATGTATAAATAATCTAGGACTTAGGAATTATTATTGGGCATGTATTTATAATTTCAAGGGCTTAATTTTTTTTTCTTTCCCAAAACGAACAATCGCTATTGTGATATTAACCTCATTTAATTAAATTCTGTCTAGGAAATTGGTACTTAAGTGGTCCGCTCGTGACCCTCCAATCTATCCTGGTAATTTTTCTAATCTGATCATTTAACACAAGACGTGATTAGCTTGTGCATTATGTTGTCATCAACGGAATATGCGAAAAAAGCGAAACCCGAAACAAAAAAAAAAGCCAAAACAAAAAATATTATTTTTTTTCATAAAAACCAAAAATGATGAAAAACGGGTTTTACACCCGGAAAAAAGTTTTTGGCTTGAAAAAAAAATTATTTTTTTTCCGTAAAAAACCGATATGGTGAAAAAGGGGTTTTACACCTGGGAAAAAGTTTCCGACTCGAAAAAAAAACCGTAAAAAAAACCGTAAAAAAATAAAGTAATTTTTTTTAGGATCAGCAATCGGTTGAAGTTTTCGGAGGTTCTAGGATGATTCCTCGATACCTAAAGAAAGTAGATATTACATAGTAAATGATTAGAGAATCATTTCCGAGATATGTAATGATTAGAGAATCATTTCCGAGATATGTAATGATTAGAGAATCATGTGTGATTGCATGATTTATTTTAACTTTAATATGTATGGGATGCATGCTAAAATGTGTTGTGTGTTTAGTGAGACCAGAATAACTTAAAACCCTAAGAAATATTCCTAAAAGTTGAAAGATTAAGTTTATATTGATTAATCATTAAATTGTTTATCAATGGCTCTCCATTGGAGCAATAAACTAACACGCTTTAAGTTCTCATCTTCTCGGCTATGTATACATAGGGGTAAGATGATATCGTCAAAAGATATTGTTGAGTTTATTGTTAAGCATGAGATGTTACGGGTGTAGTCGATATAATATACGGCGAGAAAGGCAATTAGGCGTACCTCAGTCGTATATTATTTAAATCGATACATCTTAGTTGATTCAATGGGTTAGACTTAACTAATGTGGAAACCTAAGAATATCATTAAGTACTTGAGGGTGAAAGCATTAGGAGCCGGAATTGATTGAACCTCCTATGAGATATGATGAATAAGTAGTTGTTCACTTATATATCATTTTGATCCTAAGAATAGCATTAAGTACTTGAGGGAAAGATAAATGAATATAAGAAATTAATCACCTGTTGAAATCTTTTCCAACGAAAATTTACGTTTTCTATTTTGGAAGTGTAGGATTCGAAAAAAAATAGTGGGAGGCCATTTTGATAAAGACCAAATCATTATGGTTAAATATACAAGACAATAATACTAATTAGAGATCTTTGCTATCCATAGGTTGATAAGATAAGATGAAATCGAAACTGTTAAGTAGCATTCTCGACAATAATCGATTAGTGGGTCCTAACTTTGTTGATTGGTTAAGAAATCTCAAAATAGTTCTTGCAAGTGAACACATAGCATATGTTCTTGATGCAAATGCTTCAGGACCATTGCCGATTGAGGCACCTCTTGAGGAACATGAGGCATCGCGCAAGTGGAAGTTAGATGACGAACAAGTCAAGTGCTACATGTTGGCATCTATGAATAACGAGTTGCAAAAGCAACACGAGAAATATCCGGGAGCCCGCGAAATATTGTTTCACTTACAAGAGTTGTATGGTGAATCAAGTCGTTCTACTAGGTATGAGATATCTAAGCAATTATTTCGAGCGAAGCTCTCCAAGGGAAAGGATGTTGGAGAACATCTGAACAGATGATTCGATGTATCGAACGTCTAGAGGGTCTAGATTTCATCATGGACTTCATTCTCCAAACGGATATGATCCTCAAATCCCTTCCGGATTCATATGGTAATTTCATCACGAATTACTATATGAATCGGATAGAATGTACACTTGCCGAGTTATCAAGCATGTTGATAACCGCTCAAAAGAACAATGTTATGGGAAAGGAAGGAAGTTTCTCTTCTGGTTGCTTCTTCTAGAAAGACTAAGAAGAATGTTTTGAAGGCCCAAAAGGAAGCGCACCTCGGAGAGCAAAGGAAAGTGTTTCTTTTGCGAGGGCGAGGGACATTGGAAATGAAATTGCCCCAAGTATAAGGAATTTAAGGGCAAGAACAAGAAGAATGAAAATACCGGTGAAGGTATGTCTATTTCTTGTTCTTTCAATTCCAATAACGATAGCTCGTCCAAAGCTTGGGTATTAGATTCCGGAGCTAGTTCTCACATTTGTTCATCCTTACAGGATCTAGCAAATGAGAGGAAGTTGGACAAGGATGAAGTGATCTTGAAGCTTGGAAATTACGCAAGTGTTGCGGCTAAAGCTATTGGATCGTCTTCTATTTTGTTGTATAAGCATGTTTTGTATTTGAACAATGTTTTGTACTTACCAAACGCTTATAGAAATATCATGTCTATTTCTTGTATGACAAGATTAGCATATGATTTTCTATTTACAAAGGATGTTTATGAAATTATCTATAATAATGAAATCGTTAGTTATGGTTATGTACAAAATGGTCTTTATTGTATAAATGAAGATGTTCGTAATACAAATAATGTTTTAGAAATAAATACCGTAAGTAATCAAACCTCGAAACAACTTTGGCACTTACGATTAGGACATATTGCGGAAGATAGACTTAACAAGTTTGATAAGATGGGAATATTGAGCAATCTTGATTTTGCATCAATTTCGACTTGTGAGTCGTGTCTTAAAGGCAAGATGACCCGATCACCCTTTCTTGGACAAAGTTGTAGAGCCAAAGATGTTTTGGAAATCATACATAGTGATGTATGTGGACCATTTAAGGAAATGGCACGAGGTGGTTATTTATACTTCATTACCTTCACCGATGATTTATCACGGTATGAATATGTTGTTCTTATGAAGAACAAGAGTGAAGCTTTTGAAAAATTCAAAGATTTCAAAAATGAAGTAGAAAACCAAATTGGAAAAAGTATTAATATCCTTCGATCTGATCGAGGAGGTGAATACTTGAGGAATTTGCTACATTCTTAAAAGAATGAGGTATTATTTCCCAACAGAATCCTACGGGAGCACCACAATTGAATGGTGTATCAGAACGGAGGAATCGTACATTGTTAGACATGGTACGGTCAATGATGAGCTATACTGATTTACCCATTTCATTATGGGGTCATGCACTTCTTAGCGCAAATTATATTCTAAATCGAGTTCCAACTAAATCCACTCCAAGAATACCGTATAAGATATGATATAGTAAGGAAGCAAGTCTTAAACATATTAACATTTGGGGATGTTCGGCATATATTAAAAAGTTGATAACCGACAAGTTGGAACCTAGATCAATCATGGGAAGGTTCGTTGGTTATCCTAAAGACAGTTTAGGATATTATTTCTATATTCCATCCGAACAAACAATTAAGATTAGTCGGGATGCCCAATTTCTTGAAAAGGAGTTTATTCAAGAAGGGGGCAAAGGAAGAAATATATAATTAGATGAGGAATCATATAAAGACCAACAATATGATACAATGGAGATTGATCAAACCCATAGTGAACCAGAATTAGTAAAATCTATAGAAACATCTCGAAGATCAAGTAGAGTATCTCATCCACCAGAGAGATATGGTTTTTTTCATGATATACAAGAGTTGTTCATTCATGGAGAAAATGATCAAATAGTTGATCCCTCTACTTATGAGGAAGCTATATGTGATATAGATTCTTCAAGATGGCTTGAAGCTATGAAATCCGAAATGGATTCCATGTATAGTAACCCAATATGGGAGCTAGTTGATCCACCCGAAGGTATTATACCAATAGGGAACAAATGGATCTTCAATCGTAAAATTGTTGCTGATGGAAAAGTGGAAACTTTTAAAGCTAGGCTTGTTGCGAAAGGGTTTTGGCAGAGGCAAGGAGTCGATTATGAAGAGACTTTCTCGCTGGTAGCTATGCTTAAGTCCATCCGAATTCTTCTTGCCATAGCTGCACATTTAGATTATGAGGTTTGGCAAATGGATGTCAAGACCGCATTTGGAACAACCTAAGGGTATATTGAGGAGGAAATCTATATGGAACAACCTAAGGGTTTTGAATCCGAAAAAGGTTCCAAGGTGTGTAAGCTAAAACGATCCATATATGGATTGAAGCAAGCTTCGAGAAGTTGGAATCGTCGTTTTGATGAAGCCGTAAAGAATTACGAGTTTATAAAAAACGAAGATGAACCATGTGTTTACAAGAAGGTTAGTGGGAGTGCAGCTACTTTCCTAGTCTTGTACGTAGATGATATTTTACTAATAGGAAATGATGTCGGTATGTTAACCTTTGTAAAGCTTTGGTTGTCTAAAACTTTCTCCATGAAAAACCTCGGAGAAGCGACTTACATTCTCGGTATTAAACTCTATAGAGATAGATCTAAGAGAATGACTGGTCTCTCCCAAAGGCTCTACTTAGAAAATATATTGAACAAGTTCAATATGGAAAATTCTAAGAGAGGATTGATTCCTGTTAGGCATGGAATTCACCTTTCAAAGGAAATGTCTCCAAAGACTTCTGAAGAAAGAGTTGAAATAGCAAAGATACCATATGCTTCGGCAATTGGTAGTCTTATGTACGCTATGTTGTGTACGAGGCCAGATATTGCCTATGCAGTTAGTTTGACTAGCACATATCAATCAAATCCAAGTTCAGAACACTAGATGACGGTTAAGAATATCTTTAAGTACTTGAGAAGAACTAAAGATATGGTCTTAACATATGGAAGAGGTGATTATAAAATAGATGGCTTTACAGATTCTAATTTTCAATCAGATATAGACGATCGTAAGTCTATATCTGGATTCGTATTCACGTGTAATGGAGGAGCAGTGAGTTGGAAGAGTTACAAACAAGAAACCACTGCAGATTCCACTACAGAAGCCGAGTATATTGCGGCATCAGATACTGCAAAGGAAGCTGTTTGGATTAGGAAGTTTGTTTCTGAACTTGGTGTGGTTCCTACCATTGAGTCCGCAGTTCCTCTTTTCTGCGACAACAATGGTGCTATAGCCCAGGCAAAGGAACCCCGGTCTCACCAAAAATCCAAACACATAGAAAGGCGATATCATATTATTCAAGAAATTATTGGAAAAGGAGAAGTGTCTCTCCAAAGGATAGCATCAGCCGATAACACGGCTGACCCACCGACAAAGCCTATGATCCAGAGTCAATTAGATTTACATCTTGAGAAGATGAGGCTTAGATATAGTAGCCAATGGAACTAGTGCAAGTGGGATATTGTTAGTAGTATGTGCCCTAGGGCCACTTTGTATTTATTCTTGTGTAAACAAATCCCATTGGCAATGATATATATGTTTTATTTGAACTAAGTGTCTCATCAACTAAGTGTTTATTTATTACATATTGTCCTTATCACATTGTGATAGAATCTATTGTTAAGGTGTTAAGAATATGAATGACAAATTCTATTATACAAGTGATCTAAATAACTGTTCGCGATTGATGGGATCCTACGAATAAGGGCATCGCATTATCCCGGAAAGATCGTCACCTCTGTTTATTCTCTTGATTAGTAAAGAGTTACTAATTAAAGAAAGTAGTGAGTCTCATACTACTTGATGGGGATCAGAATAAACATGTGGACACTCAAGGTGTTGAGTGAGTCGAACAAGTGACGCTAGATGACTTATAAATGGTAATTCATTAAAGTAAATTTAATGTCATCTAGTTCATAATTGTACATATGTCCTTTGACTTGCGGTGACACTATCTTGTATATAGGTGATTAGAGTTTGATAACCCTAGATCTTTCATGAGCTAGGGCTGCGGGATGTGTTGGCTCTAGTTAGTTGTTTATGAAGATAGGGGTTTAACCTAGAAAGGATTCATCACTCTGGATGAACGGAGAGAAGATTCTATGCTATCTCGAATTGTTCTTGATGGATGATAAAACCTGCGCAGGTGTATATGACTTATATAGAAAGTTGTTTCTAGTGGAAGTCATATTTATCAAGAATTAGAACTAAGAGATGAGGTCATATAATCAAGACAAACAGTGTTTGACTAAACCGTGACACTAGTCGAGATTGGAATCTTAGATGAAGGGAATTTTGAGTGTACGGTAATTATGAACATTGGTTTATAAAGAATGCATCGAAACATTCATCTCTATTTGGGGGTCGTGATATGTTGCTAGACGTCACTCCCGATCTACGAGAATTAATAATTAAATGGGATTTAATTATTTAATATATGAAAGGCGTTTCTTATGACTCTCGTTGCCATATAGATGTGAACCTAGTTAGTCACACACAATAGTGTGTGCAACCGATTGAGTTTATGAAAGATTGATTTCATATAGATACTACCATATCTCGGAAATTAATCTAAGATGAAAAACAAGTACAATTAGGGACTAATTTGTAAGAGTTATTAATTAGTAGGAACCTAATTGTACTATGTCCATGTTAATTAGGGACTAATTAATAAGAGTTATAAATTAGTAGGAACCTAATTAAATTTTAACCAAGTTTTATGATTAAAAGGCTTAAGTAATTAATTAGTGTCATTAATGTTACTTAAATCACTAATCATAAGCTAATGGAATGATGATGTCATGGTGATGATTTAATGAGATAAGCTTATGTCATATATGTGATATCATATGATGACATCACCTATGTGATGTCACCACATGAAAGGTGTCATGTGGTGGCAACACCTTTGCTTGGTGTTTTTGACACCTAGCATGCAAGGTGTTGCATTCTTAAGACATGCTCTAGCCTATAAATAGAGCTTGTCCTTGCTCATTTTATTACACCACACAACACACATCTCACTACAAAGTTGTAGAGAGAGAAAGCACTTGAAGGAGTTCAAGGAGTCATCAATCACGGCAAAAACTTGGCGACGTTTTTCATACATCCAAGCAAGGTCGTGATCACGGCGAGAGGTTGAGCTTCGGGCTGCTCGGCAAGAGGAACTCTTGCAGGATTAGTTCAAGGCGAGAATTCAATCGGACGCATACTCGTGTGGATGAGCTTGAGGTCGCCATACTTTCGGGATTACAAGAATCGTTGGAGAATCGACATAGGTATTCTTCTTATGATTCCTAGATGCGTGCTTTAATTACTAAATGATACGACGATCCATTTGTTGTTGATATGATCAACCATAGGATTTAGATTGTTGGAATTTTGATTTTGAATTGAAATATACAATCCTGACGCGCGCGTCCCGCTGAGCCAAGAAATGTTTGGATTTGTTTCGTAACGTTTGGAAATGTTTGGCTTAAATTGTTAAAAAGGTGAAACACTTGGATTTGTATCGTTAAGTTTGTAAACGTTTGGCTTAAATTTCTAAAAAGGTGAAACGCTTGGTTTTTATTTCATAATGTTTGTAAACGTTTGGCTTAAATTGCTAAAAATGTGAAATGTTTGGATTTGTTTCGTAACGTTTGTAAACGTTTGGCTTCAATCGCTAAAAAGGTGAAACGTTTGGATTTGTTTCGTAACGTTTGTAAACGTTTGGAATAATTCGGTAAAAAGGTGAAACGTTTGGATTTGTTTCGAATCATTTTAAACGTTTGGCTTAAATCGCTAAAAAGGAGAAACGTTTGGATTTGTTTCGTAACGTTTGTAAACGTTTGACTTCAATTTCTAAAAAGGTGAAAGTTTTGATTTTGTTTCTTAGCCTTTGTAAACGTTCGTCTTAAATCGCTAAAAAGTTGAAACGTTTGAATTTGTTTCGTAATGTTTGTAAACATTTGGCTTAAATTGCTAAAAAAGTGAAACGTTTGGATTTGTTTTGTAACGTTTGTAAATATTTGGTTTAAATTCCAAAAAATGTGAAACACTTGGATTTGTTTCGTAACGTTTGTAAACGTTTGGTTTAAATTGCTATAAAGCTGAAATGCTTGGATTTATTTCATACCGTTTGTAAATGTTTGGCTTAAATCGCTAAAAATATGAACTGTTTGGATTTGTTTCGTAACGTTTGTAAATGTTTGAATTAAATTGCTAAAAAAGAGAAACGCTTGGATTTGTATCGTTAAGTCTGTAAACATTTGGCTTAAATTGCTAAAAAGGTGAAACGCTTGGTTTTTATTTCGTAATGTTTGTAAACGTTTGGCAAAAATTGCTAAAAATGTGAAACGTTTGGATTTGTTTCGTAACGTTTGTAAACGTCTGGTTTCAATCGCTAAAAAGGTGAAACGTTTGGATTTGTTTCGTAAAATTTGTAAACGTTTGGCATAATTTGCTAAAAAAGATGAAACGTTTGGATTTTTTTCGAAACGTTTTAAACGTTTGACTTAAATAGTTAAAAACGGGAAACGTTTGGATTTGTTTTGTAACATTTGTAAACGTTTGGCTTAAATAAGCGAAATGTTTGGTTTTGTTTCGTAATGTTTGTAAATATTCGGCTTAAATCGCTAAAATGGTTAAACGTTTGTATTTGTTTCGTAACGTTTGTAAACGTTTGGCTTAAATTACTAAAAAGGTGAAACGCTTGGATTTGTTTTGTAACGTTTGTAAACGTTTGGCTTAAATTACTAAAAAGGTAAACCCTTGGATTTGTTTCAAAACGTTTGTATGTGTTTGGCTTAAATTGCTAAAAAGGTGAAACGCTTGGATTTGTTTCGTAACGTTTGTAAACGTTTGGCTTAATTTGCTAAAAAGGTGAAACCCTTGATTTTGTTTCGTAACATTTGTAAAGGTTTGCCTGAAATCGCTAAAAATGTTAAACGTTTGGATTTGTTTCATAACGTTTTAAATGTTAGGTTTTCTTTTGAAACGTTAGTAAACGTTTGACTTATATCGCTAAAAAGGCAAAATGTTTGGATTTGTTTTGTAACGTTTGTAAACATTTGGCTTGAATTGCTAAAAAGGCGAAACGTTTGGATTTCTTTATTAACGTTTGTAAACGTTTGGCTTAAATCGCTAAAAAGGTGAAACGTTTGGATTTGTTTCGTAACATTTGTAAACGTTTGGCTGAAATCGCTAGAAAGGTTAAACATTTCTATTTGTTTTGCAACGTTTGTAAACGTTTGGCTTAAATTGCTAAAAAGGTCAAACGTTTGGATTTGTTTCATAACGTTTGAAAAACGTTTTGCTTAAATCGCTAAAAAGGAAAAAGTTTGCATTTGTTTCGTAACGTTTGTAAACGTTTGGCTTAAATTGCTAAAAAGTTGAAATATTTGGATTTATTTCATAACCTTTGTAAATGTTTGGCTTAAATCGCCAAAAAGATGGAACGTTTGGATTTGTTTCGTAACGTTTGTAAACGTTTGGCTTATATCGCTGAAAAGGTTAAACGTTTGGATTTGTTTCGTAACGTTTGTAAAAGTTTGGCTTATATCGCTGAAAAGGTTAAACGTTTGGATTTGTTTCGTAACGTTTGTAAATGTTTGGCTTAAATTGCTAAAAAGAGGTTATGAAACAAAACCAAACGTTTAAAACGTTACAAAATAAATCCAAATCGTTTAAAATGTTTATATATGTTTGGCTTAAATCGTTAAAAAGGTGAAACATTTTGATTTGTTTCATATCGTTTGTAAACATTTGGCTTAAATTGAAACGTTTGGATTTACATAACGTTTGTAAACGTTTGGATTTACATAACGTTTGTAAACATTTGGCTTAAATTGTTAAAAAGGTGAAACGTTTGGATTTGTCTCGTAACTATTGTAAACGTTTGGCGTAAATTGCTAAAAAGGTAAAACGTTTGGATTTGTTTTGCAACGTTTGTAAACGTCTGGCTTAAATCGCTTAAAAGGGGAAATGTTTGAATTTGTTTATAAACGTTTGGCTTAAACTACTAAAAATGGGAAACGTTTGGATTTCTTTCGTAATGTTTGTAAATGTTTTGCTTAAATCACTAAAAAGGTTAAACGTTTGGATTTGTCTCGTAACGTTTGTAAACGTTTGGCATAAATCGCTAAAAATGTGAAACATGTTAATTTATTTCGTAACTTTTGTAAACGTTTGACATAAATTGCTAAAAGGATGAAACGTTTGTATTTGTTTCGTAACGTTTGTTAACATTTGGCATAAATTGCTAAAAAGGTGAAATGTTTTGATTTGCTTCGTAACATTTTAAACGTTTAGCTTAAATCGCTAAAATGGGGAAACATTTGGATTTGTTTCGTAACGTTTGTAAGGGAAAATGTTTGGATTTGTTTCGTAACGTTGAAAAATGATTGGCTTAAATCGCTAAAAAGGTGAAACTTTAGGATTTGTTTCGTAACGTTTGTAAACGTTTCGCTTAAATTGCATAAAAGGTGAAACGCTTGGATTTGTTTCGTAACGTTTGTAAATGTTTGGCTTAGATTGCTAAAAAGGTGAATCGCTTGGATTTGTTTGGGAACGTTTGTATATGTTTGGCTAAAATTGCTAAAAAGGTGAAACTCTTGGATTTGTTTCGTGATGTTTGTAAACGGCTTAATTTGCTAAAAAGATCAAACGTTTGGTTTTGTTTCGTAATATTTGTAAAGGTTTGGCTTAAATCGCTAAAAATGTGAAATGTTTAGATTTGTTTCATAACGTTTAAAACGTTTAGTTTTGTTTAGTAACGTTTGGCTTAAATCACTAAAAAGATGAAACATTTGGATTTGTTTTGTAACGTTTGTAAAAGTTTGGCTTGAATTGCTAAAAAGGCGGAACGTTTGGATTTTTTTCGTAACGGTTGTAAACTTTTGGCTTAAATCGTTAAAAAGGTGAAACGTTTGAATTTGTTTTGTAACGTTTGTAAACGTTTGGCTGAAATCGGTAAAAAGGTTAAACGTTTGTAAACATTTGTCTTTAATTGCTAAAAAGGTCAACGTTTGGACTTTTGTTTCGTAACCTTTGAAAAACGTTTGGCTTATATCGCTAAAAAGGTGAAACGTTTGCATTTGTTTCGTAACGTTTGTAAACGTTTGGCTTAAATTGCTAAAAAGGTGAAACGATTGGATTTGTTTCGTAACGTTTGTAAATGTTTGGCTTAAATTGCTAAAAAGGTGAAACACTTGGATTTGTTTCCTAACGTTTGGCTTAAATTGCTGAAAAGTTGAAATATTTGGATTTGTTTCATATCCTTTGTAAACGTTCGGCTAAAATTGCTAAAAATGTGAAACGTATGGATTTGTTTCGTAACCTTTTTTAACGTTTGAATTTGTTTTTTAACGTTTGTAAATGTGTGGCATAATTCGCTAAAAAGGTGAAACGTTTGGATTTGTTTCGAAACCTTTTAAACGTTTGGCTTAAATCGCTAAAAAGGGGAAACGTTTGGATTTGTTATGTAACGTTTGTAAACGTTCGGCTTAAATTGCTAAATAGGGGAAACGTTTGGTTTTGTTTCGCAAAGTTTGTAACCGTTCGGCTCAAATCGCTAAAAAGGTGAAGCGTTTGGAATTGTTTTGTAACTTTTGTAAACATTTGGCTTAAATTGCTAAAAATGTGAAACGCTTGGATTTGTTTTGAAAGATTTGTAAAGGTTTGGCTTCAATAACTAAAAAGGTGAAACGCTTGGATTTGTTTTGTCACGTTTCTAAACGTTTGGCTTAAATTGCTAAAAGGTGAAATGCTTTTTTATGTTTCGTAACATTTGTAAAGGTTTGGCTTAAATCGCTAAAAATGTGAAACGTTTGGATTTGTTTCGTAACGTTTTAAACGTTTAGCTTTGTTTCGTAATGTTTGTAAACGTTTGGCTTAAATCGCTAAAAAGGGGAGACATTTGGATTTGTTTCGTAACTTTTGTAAATGATTTGCT
This sequence comes from Mercurialis annua, assembly GCF_937616625.2. NCBI lineage: Eukaryota > Viridiplantae > Streptophyta > Magnoliopsida > Malpighiales > Euphorbiaceae > Mercurialis > Mercurialis annua. Next base: position 43,363,000 of record NC_065572.1, read on the forward strand.
TAAATTGCTAAAAAAGCGAAATGTTTGGATTCGTTTCGTAATGTTTGTAACGTTTGGCTTAAATCGCTAAAAATGTGAAACTTACGGATTTGCTTCGTAACGTTTGGCTTAAATTGATAAAAAGTTGAAACATTTAGATTTGTTTTGTAACATTTGTAAACGTTTGGCTTAAATCGCTAAAAAGGTGAAACATTTAGATTTGTTTCATAACGTTTGGCTTAAATCCCTAAAAAGGTGAAACGTTTGGATTTGTTTCGTAACGTTTGGCTTAAATTTCTATTAAAAGGTTAAACGTTTGGATTTGTTTCGTAACGTTTGGATTTGTTTCGTAACGTTTGTAAACGTTTGGCTTAAATTTCTTAAAAGGTGGATCGCTTGGATTTGTTTCGTAACATTTATAAATGTTTGGCTTAAATTCCTAAGAACGTGAAACATTTGGATTTGTTTCATAACCTATGTAAACGTTTGGTTTAAATCGCTAAAACGATATAACGTTTGGATTTGTCTCGTAACGTTTGTAAACGTTTGGCTTAAATTTATAAAAAGGTGAAACGTCTGGATTTGTTTCGTAAACGTTTTTAAACGTTTGGCTTCAATTGCTAAAAAGGTGAAACGTTTGAATTTGTTTTGTAATGTTTGTATAGGTTTGGCATAAATCCGTAAAAAGGTGAAATCTTTGGATTTGTTTCGTAACATTTTAAACGTTTGGATTAAATAGCTAAAATGGGGAAACATTTGGATTTGTTTTGTAACGTTCGTAAACGTTTGCCTCAAATTGCTAAAAAGGTGAAATGTTTGGATTTGTTTCGTACCGTTTAAAAACGTTTGGCTTAAATTACTAGAAGGGTGAAACGCTTGGATTTGTTTCGTAGCATTTGTAAATATTTGGCTTAAATTACTCAAAAGGTGAAACACTTGGATTTGTTTCGAAACGTTTGTAAATGTTTGGCTTAAATTGCTAAAAAGGTGAAACGCTTGGATCTGTTTTGTAACATTTGTAAACGTTTGGTTTAATTTGCTAAAAAGGAGAAACGCTTGATTTTGTTTCGTAACATTTGTGAAGGTTTGGTTCAAATTGCGAAAAATGTGAAACGTTTGGATTTGTTTCATAACGTTATAAACGTTTGGTTTTGTTTCGTAACGTTTGTAAACGTTTGGCTTCAATCCCTAAAAAGGAGACACGTTTGGATTTATTTTGTAACGTTTGTAAACGTTTGGCTTGAATTGCTAAAAAGGCGAAACGTTTTGATTTCTTTCGTAACGTTTGTAAACGTTTGGTTTAAATCGCTAAAAAGGTGAAACGTTTGGATTTGTTTCGAAACATTTTAAACGTTTGGCTTAAATTGCTAAAACGGGGAAACGTTTGGATTTGTTTTTTAACATTTGTAAACGTTTGGCTTAAATTGCTAAATAGGTGAAACGTTTGGTTTTGTTTCGTAAAGTTTGTAACCGTTCGGCTTAAATCGCTAAAAAGGTGAAGCATTTGGATTTGTTTCGTAACGTTTGTAAACATTTGGTTAAATTACTAAAAGGTTGAAACGCTTGGATTTGTTTCGTAATGTTTGTAAACATTTGGCTTAAATTCCTAAAAATGTGAAACACATGGATTTGTTTTGAAACGTTTGTAAAGGTTTGGCTTAAATAACTAAAAAGGTGAAACTCTTGTATTTCGTTTGTAACTTTTGTAAAGGTTTGGCTTAAATCGCTAAAAATGTGTAACGTTTGGATTGGTTTCGTAACGTTTTAAGCGTTTAGTTTTGTTTCGTAATGTTTGTAAATGTTTGGCGTAAATCGCTAAAAAGGGGAAACGTTTGGATTTGTTTCGTAACATTTGTAAATGTTTTGCCTAAATTGCTAAAAAAGCGAAATGTTAGGATTCGTTTCGTAATGTTTGTAAACGTTTGGCTTAAATCGCTAAAAAGGTGAAACGTATGGATTTGTTTCGTAACGTTTGTAAACGTTTGGCATAAATCAATAAAAAGGTGAAACGTTTTGATTTGTTTTGTAACGTTTGTAAACGTTTGGCTTAAATAGCTAAAAAGGTGAAACGTTTGGATTGGTTTCGTAACGTTTGGCTTAAATCACTAAAAAGGTGAAATGTTTGGATTTGTTTATAACGTTTATAAGTTTGGTTTTGTTTAGTAATGTATGTAAACGTTTGGCTTAAATCACTAAAAAGATGAAACATTTGGATTTGTTTTGTAACGTTAGTAAAAGTTTGGCTTGAATTGCTAAAAAGGCGAAATGCTTGGATTTCTTTCGTAACGTTTGTAAACTTTTGGCATAAACCATTAAAAACGTGAAACGTTTGGATTTGTTTCGTAACGTTTGTAAACGTTTGTCTGAAATCGCTAAAAAGGTTAAATATTTGTATTTGTTTTGTAACGTTTGGCTTAAATTGCTAAAAAGGTCAAACGTTTGGATTTGTTTCGTAACGTTTGAAAATCGTTTGGCTTAAATTGCTAAAAAGGGAAACGTTTGCATTTGTTTTGTAACGTTTGTAAACGTTTGGCTTAAATTGCTAAAAAGGTGAAACGATTGGATTTGTTTCGTAACGTTTGTAAACGTTTGGCTTAAATTGCTAAAAAGGTGAAACGCTTGGATTTGTTTCCTAACGTTTGTAAATGTTTGGCTTAAATTTCTAAAAAGTTGAAACAGTTAGATTTGTTTCATAACCTTTGTAAACGTTCGGCTAAAATCGCTAAAAATGTGAAACGTTTGGATTTGTTTCGTAACCTTTGTAAACGTTCGGCTTCAATCGCTAAAAAGGTGAAACGTTTGGATTTGTTTCATAACCTTTGTAAACGTTTGGCTTAAATTGCTAAAAAGGTGAAACGCTTGGATTTGTTTCTTAACATTTGGAAACGTTTGTCTGAAATCACTAAAAAGGTTAAATATTTGTATTTGTTTTGTAACGTTTGTAAACGTTTGGCTTAAATTGCTAAAAAGGTCAAACGTTTGGATTTGTTTCGTAACGTTTGAAAATCATTTGGCTTAAATTGCTTAAAAGGGAAACGTTTGCATTTGTTTTGTAACGTTTGTAAACGTTTGGCTTAAATTGCTAAAAAGGTGAAACGATTGGATTTGTTTCGTAACGTTTGTAAACGTTTGGCTTAAATTGCTAAAAAGGTGAAACGCTTGGATTTGTTTCCTAACGTTTGTAAATGTTTGGCTTAAATTTCTAAAAAGTTGAAACATTTAGATTTGTTTCATAACCTTTGTAAACGTTCGGCTAAAATCGCTAAAAATGTGAAACGTTTGGATTTGTTTCGTAACCTTTGTAAACGTTCGGCTTCAATCGCTAAAAAGGTGAAACGTTTGGATTTGTTTCATAACCTTTGTAAACGTTTGGCTTCAATCGCTAAAAAGGTGAAACGTTTGGATTTGTTTCTTAACATTTGGAAACGTTTGGCATAAATTCGCTAAAAAGGGGAAAAGTTTGGATTTGTTTCGAAACATTTTAAACGTTTGGCTTAAATCGCTAAAAAGGGGAAACGCTTGGATTTGTTTTGTAACGTTTGTAAACGTTTGGCTTAAATTGCTAAATTGGGGAAACGTTTGGTTTTGTTTCGCAAAGTTTGTAACCGTTCGGCTCAATTCGCTAAAAAGGTGAAGCGTTTGGAATTGTTTTGTAACGTTTGTATGGCTTAAATTGCTAAAAGGTTGAAACACTTGGATTTGTTTCATAATGTTTGTAAACATTTGGCTTAAATTCCAAAAAATATTAAACGCTTGGATTTGTTTTGAAACCTTTGTAAAGGTTTGGCTTAAATAAGCAAAAAAGTGAAACGCTTGGATTTGTTTTGTAACGTTTCTAAACGTTTGGCTTTAATTGCTAAAAAGGTGAAATGCTTGGTTTTGTTTCGTAACGTTTGTAAAGGTTTGGCTTAAATCGCTTAAACTGTGAAATGTTTGGATTTGTTTCGTAACGTATTAAACGTTTAGTTTTGTTTCGTAATGTTTGTAAACGTTTGGCTTAAATCGCTAAAAAGGGGAAGCGTTTGGATTTGTTTCGTAACGTTTGTTAATGTTTTGCATAAATTGCTAAAAAAGCAAAATGTTTGGATTCGTTTCGTAATGTTTGTAAACCTTTGACTTAAATCGCTAAAAAGGTGAAACTTATGGATTTGTTTCGTAACTTTTGTAAACATTTGGCATAAATCGATAAAAAGGTGAAACGTTTGGATTTGTTTTGTAACGTTTGTAAACGTTTGGCTTAAATCGCTAAAAAGGTGAAACGTATGGATTTTTTTCGTAACGTTTATAAACGTTTGGCCTAAATCGATAAAAAGGTGAAACGTTTTGATATGTTTTGTAACGTTTGTAAACGTTTGGCTTAAATCGCTAAAAAGGTGACACATTTGGATTTGTTTCGTAATGTTTGGCTTAAATCACTAAAAAGGTGAAACGTTTGGATTGGTTTCGTAACGTTTGGCTTAAATCGCTAAAAAGGTGAAACGTTTGGATTTGTTTCTTAACATTTTAAACGTTTGGTTTTTTTTAGTAACGTTTGTAAATGTTTGGCTTAAATGGCTAAAAAGATGAAACATTTGGATTTGTTTTGTAACGTTTGTAAAAGTTTGGCTTGAATTGCTAAAAAGGCGAAACGTTTGGATTTCTTTCGTAACGTTTGTAAACTTTTGGCTTAAATCGTTAAAAAGGTGAAACGTTTGGATTTGTTATGTAACGTTTGTAAACGTTTGGCTGAAATCGCTATAAAGGTTAAACATTTCTATTTGTTTTGTAACGTTTGTAAACGTTTGGCTTAAATTGCTAAAAAGGTGAAAAGCTTGGATTTGTTTCCTAACGTTTGTAAATGTTTGGCTTAAATTGCTAAAAAGTTGAAACATTTGGATTTGTTTCATAACCTTTGTAAACATTCGGCTAAAATTGCTAAAAATGTGAAACGTTTGGATTTGGCTTCAATCGCTAAAAAGGTCAAACGTTTGGATTTTTTTCTTAACATTTGGAAACGTTTGGCATAATTCGCTAAAAAGGTGAAACTTTTGGATTTGCTTCGAAACATTTTAAACGTTTGGTTTAAATCGCTAAAAAGGGGAAACGTTTGGATTTGTTTTGTAACGTTTGTAAACGTTTGGCTTAAATTTATAAATAGGGGGAAACGTTTGGTTTTGTTTCACAAAGTTTGTAACTGTTCGGCTCAAATCTCTAAAAAGGTGAAGCGTTTGGAATTGTTTTGTAACGTTTGTAAACATTTGGCTTAAATTGCTAAAAGGTTGAAACGCTTGGATTTGTTTCATAATAATTGTAAACATTTGGCTTAAATTCCTAAAAATATAAAACGCTTGGATTTGATTTGAAACGTTTGTAAAGGTTTGGCTTAAATAACTAAAAAGGTGAAACGCTTGGATTTGTTTTGTAACGTTTCCAAACGTTTGGCTTAAATTGCTAAAAAGGTGAAATGCTTGGTTTTGTTTCGTAACGTTTGTAAAGGTTTGGCTTAAATCGCTAAAAATGTGAAACGTTTGGATTAGTTTCGTAACGTTTTAAACGTTTAGTTTCGTTTCGTAATGTTTGTAAACGTTTGGCTTAAATCTCTAAAACGGGGAAATGTTTGGATTTGTTTCGTAACGTTTGTAAATGTTTGCTTAAATTGCTAAAAAAGCAAAAAATTTGGATTCGTTTCGTAATGTTTGTAAACGTTTGGCTTAAATCGCTAAAAAGGTGAAACTTATGGATTTGTTTCGTAACGTTTGTAAACGTTTGTCTGAAATCGCTAAAAAGGTTAAATATTTGTATTTGTTTTGTAACGTTTGTAAACGTTTGGCTTAAATTGCTAAAAAGGTCAAAAGTTTGGATTCGTTCGTAACGTTTGAAAATCATTTGGCTTAAATTGCTTAAAAGGGAAACGTTTGCATTTGTTTTGTAACGTTTGTAAACGTTTGGCTTAAATTGCTAAAAAGGTGAAACGATTGGATTTGTTTCGTAACGTTTGTAAACGTTTGGCTTAAATTGCTAAAAAGGTGAAACGCTTGGATTTGTTTCCTAACGTTTGTAAATGTTTGGCTTAAATTTCTAAAAAGTTGAAACATTTAGATTTGTTTCATAACCTTTGTAAACGTTCGGCTAAAATCGCTAAAAATGTGAAACGTTTGGATTTATTTCGTAACCTTTGTAAACGTTCGGCTTCAATCTCTAAAAAGGGGAAACGTTTGGATTTGTTTCATAACCTTTGTAAACGTTTGGCTTCAATCGCTAAAAAGTTGAAACGTTTGGATTTGTTTCTTAACATTTGGAAACGTTTGGCATAAATTCGCTAAAAAGGGGAAACGTTTGGATTTGTTTCGAAACATTTTAAACGTTTGGTTTAAATCGCTAAAAAGGCGAAACACTTGGATTTGTTTTGTAACGTTTGTAAACGTTTGGCTTAAATTGCTAAATTGGTGAAACGTTTGGTTTTGTTTCGCAAAGTTTGTAACCGTTCGGCTCAAATCGCTAAAAAGGTGAAGCGTTTGGAATTGTTTTGTAACGTTTGTAAACATTTGGTTTAAATTGCTAAAAGGTTGAAACGCTTGGATTTGTTTCATTATGTTTGTAAACATTTGGCTTAAATTCCAAAAAATATTAAACGCTTGGATTTGTTTTGAAACGTTTGTAAAGGTTTGGCTTAAATAAGTAAAAAAGTGAAATGCTTGGATTTGTTTGTAACGTTTCTAAACGTTTGGCTTAAATTGCTAAAAAGGTGAAATGCTTGGTTTTGTTTCGTAACGTTTGTAAAGGTTTGGCTTAAATCGCTTAAAATGTGAAACGTTTGGATTTGTTTCGTAACGTATTAAACGTTTAGTTTTGTTTCGTAATGTTTGTAAACGTTTGGCTTAAATCGCTAAAAAGGAGAAGCGTTTCGATTTGTTTCGTAACGTTTGTTAATGTTTTGCTTTAATTGCTAAAAAAAGCAAAATGTTTGGATTTGTTTCGTAATGTTTGTAAACGTTTGGCTTAAATCGCTAAAAAGGTGAAACTTATGGATTTGTTTCGTAACTTTTGTAAACATTTGGCATAAATCGATAAAAAGGTGAAACGTTTGGATTTGTTTTGTAACGTTTGTAAACGTTCGGCTTAAATCGCTAAAAAGGTGAAACGTATGGATTTGTTTCGTAACGTTTATAAACGTTTGGCCTAAATCGATAAAAAGGTGAAACGTTTTGATATGTTTTGTAACGTTTGTAAACGTTTGGCTTAAATCGCTAAAAAGGTGAAACATTTGGATTTGTTTCGTAATGTTTGGCTTAAATCGCTAAAAAGGTGAAACGTTTGGATTGGTTTCGTAACGTTTGGCTTAAATCGCTAAAAAGGTGAAACGTTTGGATTTGTTTCTTAACATTTTAAACGTTTGGTTTTTTTTAGTAACGTTTGTAAATGTTTGGCTTAAATCGCTAAAAAGATGAAACATTTGGATTTGTTTTGTAACGTTTGTAAAAGTTTGGCTTGAATTGCTAAAAAGGTGAAACGTTTGGATTTCTTTCGTAACGTTTGTAAACTTTTGGCTTAAATCGTTAAAAAGGTGAAACGTTTGGATTTGTTATGTAACGTTTGTAAACATTTGGCTGAAATCGCTAGAAAGGTTAAACATTTCTATTTGTTTTGTATCGTTTGTAAACGTTTGGCTTAAATTGCTAAAAAGGTCAAACTTTTGGATTTGTTTCATAACGTTTGAAAAACGTTTTGCTTAAATTGCTAAAAAGGGAAACGTTTGCATTTGTTTCGTAACGTTTGTAAACGTTTGGCTTAAATTGCTAAAAAGGTGAAAAGCTTGGATTTGTTTCCTAACGTTTGTAAATGTTTAGCTTAAATTGCTAAAAAGTTGAAACATTTGGATTTGTTTCATAACCTTTGTAAACATTCGGCTAAAATTGCTAAAAATATGAAACGTTTGGATTTGCTTCGTAACCTTTATAAAGGTTTGGCTTCAATCGCTAAAAATGTCAAACGTTTGGATTTTTTTCTTAACATTTGGAAACGTTTGGCATAATTCGCTAAAAAGGTGAAACGTTTGGATTTGCTTCGAAACATTTTAAACGTTTAGTTTTGTTTCGTAATGTTTGTAAACGTTTGGCTTAAATCGCTAAAAAGGGGAAACGTTTGGATTTATTTCGTAACGTTTGTAAATGTTTTGCTTAAATTGCTAAAAAAGCGAAATGTTTGGATTCGTTTCGTAATGTTTGTAAACGTTTGGCTTAAGTAGCTAAAAAGGTGAAACTTATGGATTTGTTTCGTAACGTTTGAAAACATTTGGCTTAAATCGATAAAAAGGTGAAACGTTTGGATTTGTTTTGTAACGTTTGTAAACGTTTGGCTTAAATCGCTAAAAAGGTGAAACGTTTGGATTTTTTTCGTAACGTTTGGCTTAAATCACTAAAAAGGTGAAACGTTTGGATTTGTTTCGTAACATTTGGCTTAAATTTCTATTAAAAGGTGAAACATTTGGATTTGTTTCGTAACGTTTGTAAACGTTTGGCTTAAATTGCTTAAAAGGTGAATCGCTTGGATTTGTTTCGTAACGTTTGTAAATGTTTGGCTTAAATTTCTAAGAACGTGAAACATTTGGATTTGTTTCATAACCTTTGTAAACGTTTGGTTTAAATCGCTAAAAAGGTGAAACGTTTGGATTTGTCTCGTAACGTTTGTAAACGTTTTGCTTAAATTTCTAAAAAGGTGAAACGTTTGGATTTGTTGCGTAAGGTTTTTAAACGTTTGGCTTCAATTGCTAAAAAGGTGAAACGTTTGAATTTTTTTTGTAATGTTTGTATACGTTTGGCATTGTAACACCCCGTATTTTTTCTAACTTGTTCCGTTAAGCCTAAGCGATACCTTGGGTTCATTGGAGGTAGTAGCATTTCGCGGGCGCGACATGCATGAATCACGGGCGCGATTCATGTTTCGCGGGCGCGAAGGAGGTGTAGCGGGCGCGACGCGTGCACTGTGCAGTTCGCTGATTTCTATTTAAACTCACCTTAACTCGACCTAAAACAGATTTTAAACACTTTTAACTTCTCTAAAAACCCTAATTCGGCTGAGGCTCTATCTTAGGTCATTCCTCCATCATTTCATCTCAATTTTGATTCTTGGTGAGTGTTTCTAATCATTCCCTTGTGATTTCATCTATAGTTCGTCAATTCTAGGAGTTCTAAATCCTATAGCCTATATGTGTGTGATTGTTGGCTGATTTGGGTTGGTTGAATTCTGAGTTTTATTGCTATTAGCCTAATCAAGAGGTATGTGGTTCAATTCCCTTTTCTTATGTGGTGTAGAGATTGCTAGATCGTTGTATGAATCAATACTTTGGGTGGTTTGATTGTATTTCTATATTGCTTTGAATTATAAATTCTGGAAAGCTTAACTTGATGTTATATTAGTCTCTTGAATTTCAATTCTACATTGGGTGATTTGGTTTTAATGTTACAATTGATAGACTTATCGAATTGCTAAAGATTTTGGGTTATAAACTGTTTTTGATGCTTATTTAAAAATCTAGAAATTTCTTAAAAGCTAATCTTAGGTTGTTAGACACAAACGTACATTGGGTGTGTTGGGGGAATCTTGTGAATGGATTTTAGTATCGTTTGATTAATGCTTTTGAGATAAAATTATGTTTTAAGATTAAACTAAAATCTGGAAATTTCAAACTAATGGATCATAGGGTATTAGATGCTAAACAATACATGGGGTGGTTTTGAGAAATTGTTTAAATGGAATAGCATATAGTTTGGTTAACATTTTTGAATTTAAACTCGGTTTGAACTTATTACTAAGGGCTGGAAATTGTTTAGGAGATGGATTAAAACTTGTTAAAAGAATGTTAGATTATCTTAGGATGTGGTTTGTCTTGAATTAAATAATATAAGGCATACAAGGCGTTATATGTCATGTAGGGTTTCGGTTGAACTATTTTAACTTCAAGTTGATACTTGAAAGGTGTTGAATCTTATTGGTTCTATTTGAGGAGGCATAATTAAATATACTTGGGATGCTACTTGCTAAGTGTTAGCAAGCTAAATTGTTTATGGCATTATTAAGCTACGGTGTGAGTTCTTATTATAAATAACTTTGATTTCATTTAAGGTTTGATTAAAGACTTTGGTTTTAAACTTGGTTTATGGATGGGTCGGGTTAGACGTGGTCTCCCGACATGTTGTGTTGAGCTATATTGCAATAAGGCTAACACACTACTTTGGGAAATGTAATTGTTTTGTAAAGACTATTTAAGTATTTAAGTACTTTGGTTTCGTTTTAAAAGATAAGAACTCACCTAAGCTTAACTTGCCTTATTTGTAAATTGGTTGTATAGATACTTGGTGGTATTTTGATTACCTTGTTTGAATCTTTGGTTGCGTTATGAAATGCTAGTCCTATGTGGAGTCTAGTATTCTTAGAGTTAGGGGTTGTTCGGATTTTGACTTATATAATGTTTTAGACCCGTCGACTTCTCGTGCTTCAGAGTCTACGCAGGGTTAGCTGTTTGCCAGGATTCACGTGGATAAGCAAGCAGTGAGTTTATAGTGTTATTTACCGCTTTATTAAGTACCGCAAGTTATTTTAGTATATCAAATGTTTATGAACTGTTTTAATGATTATGGATCTGGATTGAAACGAGCTACTCGATAGGCTTGTATCGAGACTGTGTGCACCGGTAAGTACTTTGGGATTGGCTGACTAATGTCTGGCCTACTTTAGGAATCGATGAGGATATGTTCCCATCTACTTTGGATTAAATACTTTGGGATTTCATTTCAATACTGTTTTCCATAATCAAGTATATATATTAGTATAAAAGGATTTGTATTAAGGGTTTTAAACTTAATAAATGTAGATAGCATTATGAACTCATCTCAGTATATCTGACCCCGTTGTTTTCCAAACTTTCCAGGTTTGTGATTTTGAGAGCGTTGGTCATCTTCGATCTTTTGATTCCTTGGAGGTCTTTTTATGTTATTAGACTAGTCAACAGTTTTACCTCTTAGACCGCAGTAGAACTAGTTCTCTATATTATTGTACTTTGGTTGTCGTAGTGGTACGACTTTTATATTATTATAATTTGGTATGTTGCATTGGATTATTTATATATGAGGCATGTTTCATAGTTTTTGAATTGCTATCAAGTAATTATACTAGAACTACCATATAAGTTGTTAGACTTAGGCTGAAGTCTCGGTTGCCCTCGAGCATTGGTTTTCTTGCAGGTTATATTGAATATAAGGTTTTCCGTGAGGCTTGCTATGGGTTTCGGTACGACCATACCCATACCCTAGCGCCGGTCGCGATCCATGAAATTGGGTCGTGACAAAGTTGGTATCAGAGCCTTAGTTTCGAACTAAGGCCAAATTTTTGCATGTTATGTGTTTATCGTTTTAAGGCATGTTAAGTGTTACTGTTGTGTTATAGGATCTATTGCGGAATTAGGATTCAAATCTTGACTTTTGAAACGTCATCATTTGTTTTCAAAACTTTCTACCTTCACCTTTAGGAATGTTTGAGTCGTCTTATATGTTACTGATGTTTTATTTTGCAAGTTATGCTTTACTTTGAAATGTTGTTGTTATTACTTGGATAAATTGTGGATTTTTGAGCTATTTAAATTTACTCTGGGTGTTGCCATGTGGGCATTGTTTGAGATTTCTCTGTTTCATTCTTAGGAATGAATACTTGTAGGCGTGCTGCAACTCAGGCTGAGTCTGAAGCTGATGACGCTATGTCGATTGAAGTTGACAAACATGAACTAGAGGGTCAAGTTGGCAGGGGACGTGCAGGTGGAGTTCCGGCTGGTAGAGGCCGAGCTGGCAGAGGACGGGGTGGCAGAGGACAGGCTGCTGGAGGCAGAGGTAGGGGACGTGGTGGTGCAGGCGTTCAGGCACCAGTTGTACCACAAGCTCCTATGGATCCATTTGACTTCACGACGTTTCTAGCTGAGATTACTGCACTCTAGAATAATCAAGTGCAACTGCAAGCGGGACAGGTAGCCATGCAGAACCAGTATGCTATGATGGGATAGATTGTACAACAGCAGGTGCCACAGGCTGGTGGTGTTGCAGTTGGTGGTGGCGGAACCACTGCCAAAGATTTGGTGTTGGCTTATGCAAGACTAAAGTCGACTAATTTTTCGGGCGACGGCGATGCCCTAGACTTTCTAGAGGAAGTTGAGCGGAATGCTCAGAGATTGCAGGCTACCGAGAGGCAAACTATAATGTTAATGGAAATGTCTTTGAAGGGTTCTGCAAGTGATTGGTTTCGTAGTGCCATTCGTGCTGAAATGGCTATTATTACTTGGGAGGATTTTATGACTCGATTCAAGAACTTTTACTTGCCTTTTTCAGTGACCGAAGGTCATAGAGACAGATTGCTGGTTTTGAAAAGGGGAGACAGGTCGGTGAACGAGTACACTACCGAGTTTGTGGGGCTATGTCGTTTTGCCCCAGATCTGCAGACTGAGCAGCAAAGGGTGAACAACAGGTATGTGAAAGGTTTAGGCTCAGATTTTACCAGTCTTCTAACTGAGACGAGCAAGGAATTTCCGGTTCTAGTGGATAGTGCCCGTCGGATGGAGGCAAATTTACTGCACTTTGGGAAAATGACTGAGACCAAGAAGGCGGGCGGTGTTGTTCAGAGTAGTGGGCAGCAGAGTGGTAGCAGTAGCTATCAGTCCAAGTCTTCCCAGTACAAGAGTAAGAAAGGGGGTGAACGGAGGGGATATCATCCGTATTCCCACAGTTCTAGTTACAGCGGTGGTAGCCATAGTTTTGGACAGGGTAGCAGTGGAGCATCCAGTGTTCCTTTTTGTCAGAACTGCAGACGCAGGCACTTTGGAGTTTGTACGGTAGCCCCGGGTAGCTGCTATGCTTGTGGCCAACCGGGCCATTTTGCGAGACAGTGCCCGACATCTGGGCAGCAATTGTCGTTGGCTAGTGTTGCTCAGCCATCTTTTCAGCAGCAGAGGACTGCTTTTACTCCTTCGTCGGGGTATTCTCAACCCGCCGCTTCGTTTTTGTGGCCAGCGGGGCCGTGGTTCAGGAGGACGTGGTTTTGGTGGCCGTGGTAACGGTGGTAGAGGTTCGGGTAGTTTGAGTTCTGCTCAGGCACCGCAGCAGGGACAGGGTCAGGCTAGAGTGTTTGCTTTGACTCCTCATGATGCTCGTGCATCAAACGCCGTGGTGCAAGGTACTATTCCGATTTCTTTTGTAGATGCACTGGTTTTGTTTGATGCGGGTGCAACTCACTATTTTGTTTTTTCGAGTTTTGCTGCTAAGTTGAGTGAAACACCATCTTGGTTGCTAGAGCCTTTATCTGTATCTACACCTTTGTCTGACTGTGTTGTGGTGGACGTGGTTTATCCGTCTTGTTCTGTGGTTATTCATGGTAGAGATCTTAGGGCTGATTTGATTGTACTTAACGTGTTATCTTTTGATGTTATCTTGGGGATGGATTGACTTTCACGCCATTTTTCTTCTATCGACTTTCGAGGGAAGTCGGTTGTGTTTGGGGTTCCTGGTGATGTACCTTTTTCTTTCCATGGGGAGAGGGTAGAGACACCAAAGAATCTTATTTCAGCAATCAAGGCCAAGCGCATGATGGGCAAGGGTTGCCAGGGTTTCTTAGCGGTGGTTCGTGACTTAGAGGTTGTCAGTGGTAATGCGCATAGTGTCTCGATAGTGAATGAGTTCACTGATGTGTTTCCAGAAGAGTTACCTGGATTACCACCTGACCGTTATATTGAGTTCTGTATCGATGTTGTTCCTGGAACAGCTCTTATTTCGATACCTCTGTATCGGATGGCTCCTGCAGAGCTAAAAGAGTTGAAGGAACAGTTGCAAGAGTTACTGGATAATGGTTTTATCAGACCGAGTACTTCTCCGTGGGGTGCTCCTGTGTTGTTTGTCAAGAAGAAGGATGGTTCTTTTTTGCTGTGTATTGACTACAAATAGCTGAACAAAGTTACTATCAAGAACAGGTATCCTCTTCCTCGTATTGATGATTTGTTCGATCAGTTAGAGGGTGCTAAGTGTTTTTCGAAGATTGACTTGAGATCCGGGTATCATCAACTTCGGATCCGAGACATCGATGTGCCTAAGACTGCTTTATGGACACTTCGAGTTTCTGGTCATGTCTTTTGGGTTAACTAACGCCCCAGCAGCATTTATGGATATGATGAACCAGGTGTTCAAGCCTTTTCTGGATCAGTTCGTTATTGTGTTTATTGATGACATACTGATTTACTCTCGGAGTGAGGAGGAGCATGCTTTCCACTTGAAGACAATACTGCAGACTTTGCGTGAGCATCAACTGTATGCTAAGTTCTCAAAGTGCGAATTCTGGCTGGACCAAGTTACTTTCTTAGGACACGTGGTGTCGAAGGATAGGATCAAGGTTGACCCGAAGAAGATTGAGGCGGTTATGGATTGGCAGAGGCCAAGGTCAGTTATTGAGATCAGAAGTTTTCTTGGTTTGGCTGGCTACTATCGTCGGTTCGTGCAAGATTTCTCCAGAATATCTGCACCGTTGACTAAACTGACATAGAAGGGTGTTAAGTTTGAATGGACTGACAAGTGTGAGGCAAGCTTTGAGAAGCTCAAAGATATTTTGACTACACCTCCTGTGTTGGCTTTGCCATCTGGCATTGAGGGGTTCACTGTATATTGTGATGCTTCTCGTATCGGTTTGGGCTGTGTGTTAATGCAATATGGTAAGGTGATTGCCTATGCTTCTCGACAGCTGAAGAAGCATGAGGTGAATTATCCTACTCATGATCTGGAGTTAGCAGCTGTGGTTTTTGCTCTTAAGATTTGGAGGCATTATTTGTACGGTGCTACTTGCGAGATCTTTACTGGTCATAAGAGTCTGAAGTACATCTTTGATCAGCGGGAGTTGAATCTGAGGCAGCACAGATGGTTGAAGCTATTCAAAGACTACGATTGTTCTATTCAGTACCATCCGGGTAAGGCTAATGTGGTGGCCGATGCGTTGAGTCGCAAGTCTTCGGGCAGTTTGGCCCATATTTCTGAGGTTGGGCGGAGACCCATGGTCCGTGAGTGGCATAGTTTTTTAGCTTCGGGATACAGATTTCAGGTTTCGCAGAAAGGTTGTATGTTGGCACAATTGCAAGTGCAACCGGTTTTGATTGATAGGATCAAAGCTTCACAAGCTGATGATCCACAATTGAAACGGATTATGGATGAGATCCATCTGGATGGAAATTTTGAGTTTGTTCTGGTGGATGGAGTTCTTAGGTTCGGTTCTCGACTGTGTATTCCGGATTCAGATGGTTTGAGAGACCAGATTCTGGAGGAAGCGCACAAGTCAGCTTACAGTGTTCATCCGGGTTCTACCAAGATGTATCATGATCTCAAGGGTACGTACTGGTGGAGCGGAATGAAAAAGGATGTTGCAGAGTTTGTGTCTAAGTGTTTGACTTGCCAGCAGGTAAAGTTAGAACATCAGAGACCGTTTGGATATCTGCAACCGCTACCTATTCCAGAGTGGAAATGGGAGCGGATCGCTATGGATTTTGTGGTTGGTTTACCACGTACTTGGCAGGGGTATGATTTGATTTGGGTGATAGTTGACCGTTTGACCAAGTCAGCTCACTTCTTACCGATCAAGGTTACTTATCAGGCTTCGAAGTTGGCACAATTGTACATCGATCGAATTGTTAGTCTTCATGGTGTACCAGTGTCGATAGTTTCAGACAGAGGTTTGATTTTCACATCTCGGTTTTGGAAGGCATTGCAGAAATCCTTGGGTTCGAGGTTGGATTTCAGTACTGCATTTCATCCTCAGACTAACGGACAGTCTGAGAGGACTATTCAGACTTTGGAGGACATGCTCAGGATGTGTGTTCTGGATTTTCAGGGTAGCTGGGATACTCATTTGCCTTTAATTGAGTTTTCCTACAACAACAGTTACCACGCTAGTATTGAGATGGCACCCTATGAGGCTTTGTACGGGCGCAAGTGTCGATCTCCTATATGTTGGGAAGAGGTCGGCGAGCATAAATTTTCTGGAGCTGAGATTATCCAGTTTTCCTCTGAGACGGTACCTTTGATCAAGCGTAGGCTTGAGACTGCCTTTAGTCGGCACAAAAGCTATGCCGATCTTAAGCGGAAGGACTTTGAGTTTCAGGTTGGTGACTATGTATTTCTTCGAGTTTCGCCTATGAAGGGCGTTGTGCGTTTTGGTGTTAAGGGAAAGTTAGCGCCTAGGTTTGTTGGTCCGTATGAGATTACGGAGAGAGTTGGGGCAGTTGCTTATCGTTTGGCTTTGCCGCCAGACATGTCTTTGGTGCATCCAGTATTTCATATCTCGATGTTGCGGAAGTGCATTTCTGACCCTTCTCAAGTGATTGTACCACAGAGTGTTGAGGTTGACCAAGAGCTGTCTTATAAGGAACAACCTGTTAAGATTGTCGATACGCAGGTGCGTAGGTTGCGGAACAAGGAGATTCCGATGGTCAAAGTTCTGTGGCGGAATCACTCTGTAGAAGAATGCACTTGGGAGACGGAGTCCGACATGAGGAACCGTTATCCTTTCCTCTTTCCTTGAGGTACGTTGGTATTGTTGGTTGCTTTTATGATATGTTAGTACTTTGGGTTATGTGTGTATTTATGTGCTACTTGGTGATTGATATTTTGGGCATTGTACTATGTGCATTACTTTGGTGTGTTTATGTGAGTTGTTGTTTAGTTTCGTTGTTGTAAAATCGAGGACGATTTTGTTTTAAGTTGGGGAGAATGTAACACCCCGTATTTTTTCTAACTTGTTTCGTTAAGTCTAAACGATACCTTAGGTTCATTTGAGTGGTTCGACCACTTAGATTCGCGTGTCAAAGGTTCCAAACCTTTTAAAATGTGTTTTAAGATGTATTAGAAGTATTCTCAGAGTTTGAAACGCTTTCGATTTCAATTTCAAAATCTCAAATTTTCATCGGAGGCAGTAGCATTTCGCGGGCGCGACATGCATGAATCACGGGCGCGATTCATGTTTCGCGGGCGCGAAGGAGGTGTAGCGGGCGCGACGCGTGCACTGTGCAGTTCGCTGATTTCTATTTAAACTCACCTTAACTCGACCTAAAACAGATTTTAAACACTTTTAACTTCTCTAAAAACCCTAATTCGGCTGAGGCTCTATCTTAGGTCATTCCTCCATCATTTCATCTCAATTTTGATTCTTGGTGAGTGTTTCTAATCATTCCCTTGTGATTTCATCTATAGTTCGTCAATTCTAGGAGTTCTAATGTCACGACCCATTTTCATGGATCGCGACCGGCGCTAGGGTATGGGTAATGTAGTACCGAAACCCGTAGCTAGCCTTTCATCTAACTCATAAACACATAAACCTGCAGAAAACCAATGCTCGGGGGCAACCGAGACTTCAGCCTAAACTAGCAGTTATAATAATCAACAGTTAATACAACATGCTTAATCAATTCTGAGTCTAAAAATAGGCATAACATAAATAATCCGAAATAACTACAAAACATGCCAGAGCAATATAACCAGTCGAACCAATCCGACAAACAACTGTAATAATAGTAAAGACGTCTAGTCAACTACTGCGGTCTAAGAATAAAATAGTTTGACAGTATATCAAAATAATGGAACCTCCGAGGAAAAGTAAATGCGGAGATCACCCGACTCTCTCAGATCATAACCCTGGGAAAATTGGGAAAACAACGGGGTCAGATATACTGAGATGAGTTCATACCACTATCTACATTTATTAAGTGGAAAACCTTTAAAACGTTTAAAACATTTAATAACGATATTACGGATAATAGTTGGAACCCTAATCCACAATTCTAAATAATAATCATGATCCAATAGGTCTGGTCCCGAGAGCTGAGCTACACCGAGTTACCACTGACCACACTTATACCAGAGTCCCGAGAGCTGAGCTACACCGAGTTACTCTACCTGGTCCCGAGAGCTATGCTCACACCGAGTTACCACATTTCCATAAATACCTTACCCAGATCAATACCGGTGCGCACGCAGTCCTAATGATGCCCATTAGGTAGCACGTTCCAACTAAGAGCCATAATATAAAAACAGTTCGAAATATACGTACAGTATATATATTTAATATTAAAATAACAATTTACTTAATAAAGCGGTAAATAGTAAATATAAACTCACTGCTTGCTAATCCGCGTGAAATACCGGCAAGCAACTAACTCTGGTTCGCCTCTGAAGCACGAACAGTAGACGAGTCTAGACAAATAAAATAATTATTAAAATCAGACCCTAACTCTAGAGAGTACTAGACACCACACAAGACTAGCACAAATAATCACGTAGTAATTAAACAATCCAAAATAACACAAATATATCCAAAAGGTAATAAAGCCCAATTAATATAAGTCTATTGAGTTCCCGCTTAAAATCCAATTTATAAATATTATTTAATAACTTTAAATAATAAATAATTTACAAATACTGGGTTTGCCGAGTTACCAAATAACTACCAAGCTAACCTCACTTGTCGGATGACCCAAGTCTAATCCGACTCAAAACGTTTATCAAATATAAACCCGAGTTTATATTTATAAAACAATTTAACAAAATGATAATCCATTTTAAAAAGCGGAACTCAATAACTTCAATTTCAAGTAACCCAAGTTACGAACCAAAAACTTAGTTGTATAAGTCAAATAAAAATTCAGGGACCAAATTGTATTTTAACCAAGTAGGGACTAAATGGTACTTTTGCCAATTAGGGGCTAAATTGCACTTTAGCCAATTTAATATCCGAAATCAATTTATTGCTTTTCTTTATAATTAAAACCAACAATAAAGTTATTAACCAAAAATCCACTTAATTAAGTTATAAAATAAGTTTAGGGGCTAAATTGTAATTTAGCCAACTTTTGACAAAACAACATTAGTAGGCAAATATAATTACCCGAGTAATTATATTAAATTAATTCATAATTAATAATCGTTAACAACTTTATAGTTATAAATCAAAAAGAAATCCATTCCATTAGGTATAGCTAACTTAAGGTATTAAATTGATTAAAGTTTAAGTCTTTGGTGATTAAAGTGACTATTTAACCAATCATCTTCCTAAATTATAACCCATGAAACCCACGTACAGAAGCTCAAAACATTGAAACAAACCAAACACTGTAACTTCAAACTTAAAGCAAATCATGAAACTGAATCATAGTAACCAAGATAAAATGCATCCCTAAATCATACAACAACCACATTACTCATGAACAAAGAACAAATCTGATCACCTAGCAAAACCCAATAACAGAAAATCAAGGACAAGAATACGGCAGTGGAAGGAAAATCAAAACGACGATAACCGTACAACAAACCGATAGATTTAACATCACGTTATCAATTTGTTTATGAATCACAACAAACCTAAGGATCTAACACCATGAGAAATATCAAGATCAAGCCAAAAGAAAAGAAATGGTTTGGCAGAAACTTCAAAAACCAAAACAGAAATATATAGCAAACCGAAACGATGAAACGGAATTGATTAAAACGAGATCGTCGGCGTACCGTTCAGCGAAACTGAGATAGGGAAACGTAGATACGTGAGTCTAGATCGTCTGGAATCAAACGGTTCAGATTTCGATCTAGAAACGAGAGAGAACGAACCAAATTACGCAATGACGTTCAAAAGCAAAATCTGGAAATCCAAGAAATCAGAAACTTACCGGACAGCGATCTTTGGCAGATGAAAACGGCTTCGATACTCAGCGAAATGACAAGCGGAAAACGGCTAGGGTTTCAGTGATGAGTGGTGAAGATTTTCTGTTAAGAAGTCGACTTTAAATATCGAGAGGAGACGGGTCGAAAATGAGTGCGAACAGGGCCGGGCGAAGGGATCCAAGACCTGCTGCCATTCACGAACGGGAATGGCCATATTTGGCCTGTTCCCGTTCGAGAATGGGCCTGTTCCCGAACGGGAACAGGCCAGAAAAAGGATTCCCGTTCGGGAATTCCAATTCCCGAACGGGAATGAATAATTTCTATTTTTTTTTTTAATTAAAAAAAAATATAATTGGTTAAACCAATAAATCACACCCAAACCAAACAACTCGAACCAAGCCACTAATATCGAGATTATTTTAAAACGACCGGGAAAAATGTCGGAATTTAAATGAAAAAAAATATAAAATATTACGGGATATTACATTCTCCCCAACTAATTAAAAATTCGTCCTCGAATTTAACACGACAAGTAAATCACATCAGAACAACACGTAACACAAGCAAAACTACAAAAGTCACAGAAAATCAAGATATCGTACCTCACGGAAAAAGAAAAGGATAGCGATTCCGCATATCCAATTCGGTCTCCCAAGTACACTCCTCTACAGAATGATTGCGCCAGAGAACTTTGACCATCGGAATCTCCTTGTTCCGCAATTTACGCACCTGCGTATCAACAATCTCAACTGGCTGTTCCTCATAGGACAGCTCCTGGTCAATCTCAACACTCTGAGGCACAATCACGTGCGAAGGATCTGAAATGCACTTTCTCAACATAGAAACGTGAAACACCGGATGTACTAACGACATGTCTGGCGGTAGAACCAGACGATAAGCCACAGCTCCAATCCGTTCCGAAATCTCATAAGGACCAATATACCTCGGTGCTAACTTTCCCTTGACGCCAAAACGAACCACGCCTTTCATAGGCGAAACCCGAAGAAATACGAAATCACCAACCTGGAACTCAATGTCTTTCCTCTTCGGATCAGCATAACTCTTATGCCGACTAAAAGCAGTCTCTAACCTCCGCTTAATCAACGGTACCTTCTCAGAGGTAATCTGAATAATCTCCGCTCCCGAGAGTTTACGCTCTCCGACCTCCTCCCAACAGATAGGAGATCTACACTTGCGCCCGTACAAAGCCTCATACGGCGCCATCTCGATACTCGCATGATAACTGTTGTTATAGGAAAACTCAATCAACGGCAAATGAGTATCCCAGCTACCCTGAAAATCGAGAACACACATCCTGAGCATATCCTCCAACGTCTGAATAGTCCTCTCAGACTGACCGTCAGTCTGAGGATGAAAAGCTGTACTGAAATCCAACCGAGAACCCAAGGATTCCTGTAACGCTTTCCAAAACCTCGAAGTAAACACGGAACCTCTGTCTGAAACAATAGAAACCGGTACACCGTGCAAACTGACAATCCTGTCGATGTACAACTGAGCCAACCTCGAAGCAGTATACGAAACCTTTATCGGAAGGAAATGAGCTGACTTGGTCATACGGTCAACTATCACCCAGATGGAGTCGTATCCCTGTCGAGTACGTGGTAACCCAACCACAAAATCCATAGCAATCCGCTCCCACTTCCACTCTGGAATAGGTAGTGGCTGCAGATAGCCAAAAGGTCTCTGATGCTCCAGCTTCACCTGCTGGCACGTCAGACACTTAGAAACATACTCAGCGACATCCTTCTTCATCCCGCTCCACCAGTAGGTACCCTTAAGATCATGGTACATCTTAGTAGAACCCGGATGAACACTATAAGCAGACTTGTGCGCTTCTTCCAGAATCTGGTCCCTCAAACCATCTGAATCCGGAACACACAATCTCGAACCATGTCTCAGAACACCACCCACAAAAGTAAACTCAGAATTTCCATCCTGCTGAACTTCCTCAATGATCCGTTTCAATTGTGGATCCTCAGCTTGTAAAGCTTTGATCCGATCAATCAAAACGGGTTGCACTTGCAACTGTGCTAACAAACAACCAGTCTGAGAAATCTGAAAACCATAGCCCGAAGCTATCAAACTGTGCCACTCTCTAACCATGGGTCTACGCCCAATCTCAGAAATATGAGCCAAGCTGCCCGAAGACTTGCGACTCAACGCATCGGCTACCACATTAGCCTTACCAGGATGGTACTGAATAGTACAGTCGTAGTCTTTCAGTAACTCTAACCACCTCCTCTGTCTCAAGTTCAATTCTCTCTGATCAAAGATATACTTCAAACTCTTATGATCAGTGAAAATCTCACAAGTAGCACCATACAAATAATGCCTCCAAATTTTCAGCGCAAAAACCACAGCTGCCAACTCTAAATCATGAGTAGGGTAATTCACCTCATGCTTCTTCAATTGTCTGGAAGCATAGGCAATCACCTGGCCATGTTGCATCAGAACGCAACCCAAACCAATCCGAGACGCATCACAATACACTGTGAAGCCATCAATGCCAGAAGGCAATGCCAAAACCGGAGCTGTAGTCAAAATCTCCTTGAGCTTCTCAAAGCTTGCTTCGCACTTGTCAGTCCATTCAAACTTGACACCCTTCTGTGTCAGTTTAGTCAAAGGTGCAGATATTCTGGAGAAATCTTGCACAAACCGACGATAGTAGCCAGCTAAACCCAGAAAGCTTCTGATCTCGGTAACTGACCTTGGCCTTTGCCAATCCATGACCGCCTCAATCTTCTTCGGATCAACCTTGATCCCATCTTTCGACACCACGTGTCCTAGAAAGGTAACCTGATCCAACCAGAACTCACATTTTGAGAACTTAGCATACAACTGATGCTCACGCAACGTCTGCAGTATAGTCCTCAAATGATAAGCATGCTCCTCCTCACTCCGAGAATAGATCAAAATGTCATCAATGAAGACGATAACAAATTGATCCAAAAACGGCTTGAACACTCTGTTCATCATATCCATAAACGCTGCTGGTGCATTCGTCAGACCAAAGGACATAACCAGAAACTCAAAATGTCCATAACGAGTCCGAAAAGCAGTCTTAGGCACATCTGTATCACGGATCCGTAGCTGATGATACCCTGACCTCAAATCAATCTTGGAAAAACACTTCGCACCCTGCAACTGGTCAAACAGATCATCGATGCGAGGAAGAGGATATCTGTTCTTGACAGTAGCCTTATTCAACTGTCTGTAGTCGATACAGAGCCGAAAGGAACCGTCTTTCTTCTTTACAAACAGAACTGGAGCACCCCACGGAGAAATACTCGGTCTGATGAACCCGCTATCCAACAACTCTTGTAACTGGTCCTTCAACTCCTTCAGCTCTGCAGGAGCCATCCGATACGGCGGTATCGAAATCGGAGCTGTACCAGAAACCACATCAATGCAAAACTCAATATCACGATCAGGTGGTAATCCAGGCAATTCCTCTGGAAACACATCAGTGAACTCATTCACTATCGGAACACTATGCATATCACCACTACTAGTCTCCAAATCACGAACCACAGCAAGAAAACCCTGGCAACCCTTGCCTAACATCCGCTTCACCTTGATGGCGGAAATCAGATTCTTAGGTGTCTCTGCCTTCTCTCCCTGAAAGGAAAAAGGTAGACCACCTGGAATCCTGAACTCGACTGACTTCCCTCGACAGTCAATAGAAGCATAATGGCGTGACAACCAGTCCATCCCCAAGATAACATCAAAAGAAAGAACGTCAAGTACAATCAAATCAGCACATAATTCTCTACCCTGAATAACCACAGGACAAGAAGGATAGACGACGTCCACTACTACACCTTCAGACATAGGTGTAGACACAGCTAGAGGTTCACTCAAAACAGATGGTGCTCTACCCAATTTCCCAGCAAAACAAGTAGAAACAAACGAATGGGTCGCACCCGCATCAAATAATACCAAAGCATCAGTAAAAGAAATCGGAATGGTACCTTGCACCACAGCGTTTGATGCACGCGCATCCTGAGGAGGAAGTGCGAACACTCTGGCCTGACCCTGCGGCTGCGGCTGCGAACTCTGTCCAGTACCATAACCGTTGGAACCTCTACCGCCGTTACCACGGCCACCAAAACCTCTGCCACCAGAACCACGGCCCCGCTGGCCACCAAAAGATGCTGCAGGTTGAGCGTACCCTACAGACTGTGTAAACGCAGGTCTCTGCTGCTGATAAGATGACTGCGCCACACTGGAGTTAGACATCTGCTGCCCAGATGTCGGACACTCCCTAGAAAAATGACCCGGCTGGCCACAAGTAAAACAACCTCCAGGAGCTAACTGACACTGACCATAGTGCCTGCGTCTGCAATTCTGGCAGAACGGAATGTTCGATCCACCACTGTACCCGCGTCCTGAACCACGGTTGCTCCCACTGCTACTGGAACTGTACGGAGCACTCCTGGCACTATGCCTCCCTTTGTTGTGAGTCCGTCGACTCCCCCTGTTGGCCTGAGAAGAGCCACTGTAGTAGTTCCCACTACCATGCTGCACTGGGGCCTGCTGCCCCCCACTAGGAACGTCACTCTTTCCCTTCTGATTCTGGAAAGGGTCAGAGATCGTCCCAAACTGAACCATCGAATTTTCCATCCGCCGCGCACTATCCACTAACCGGGCAAACTCCATGTTTGTCCCTATCAGCAAAGGAAGAAACCGAGCCTAAACCCCTAACATAACGGTCGTTCACTCGCTCTTGATCACCCTGTAGATCTGTAGCAAACCGCCCCAAACGTACAAACTCAGTAGTGTAGTCTGTCACTGATCTATCCCCCTTCTTCAAAGTGAGCAGCTTTTCTCTGAAACTCTCAGTAACAGAGAAGGGTAGATAGTAACCTCTGAACCTGGTCACAAAATCAGCCCAAGGCAAAGTATCCATAACTGGCCTGATGTTATCGCGATACCAATCCTTAGCTGGACCTTTCAGCGACATTTCCACAAGCATCACTGATTGACGATCAGACGCTTGAATCCTCTGACTGTTGTACTCAAATTCCTCCAAAAAGTCAAGAGCATCCCCAGTACCATCAAAAGAAGTCGGATTCAACTTCAAGTAGGTCATCACCAACTCTCTGTCTGTTGGAATATGACCGTCACCAGCATTTCCACCAATACCAGCTACAGCACCAACCTGAGGTTGCTGTTGCTGCGCTAACTGACCCAGTATATTACACTGATTCTGCAGTAGAGCCTGATTGTTCTGCATCTCGACAACGCCAGCCAAGAAAGTAGTGAAGTCGAACGCTTGCATATTTGGTGCCTGCTGCACATTCGGTGCCTGAACACCAGCTGCACCGCGCCCTCTAGCTCCACCTCTACCAGCACCAGCTCCTCTGCCTCTACCAGCACCTCTACCTCTGCCAGCACCTCCACCTCGACCACGTCCAGCATTTGCCTGAACTGGTGGTGCGTTCTGATCGACTTCCATAGAAATCGCATCATCAGCCACAGCTTCTTGCTCTGCCGCAGCACGAGCACGAGTACGAATAACGTTGTCCATATCCTAAGATTGAACAACAACAATTTAAATAACAGATATTTCATACCCAAGTATGAACAAAACAAGCAACATATAGGATTTCCCAAGAAATCAACAGCAATAAAATGTTCACCCAAGTGAAATAGCATTAACAATTAAAAGCATCAAATCAACAAATAATGACTGACTCGACGCAATCCTATTGGTGAAGGCAGAATGTTTTAAAATCAAAAGATGACGTTTTTAAAGACATGATAGAATCCTATATCCGCAGTAGTTCCTAAGACACAACCAAACTTAACAGAGTAAACACATAGCAAGCAATGGCCTTGGTTTGAAACCAAAGCTCTGATACCAAGTTTGTCACGACCCATTTTCATGGATCGCGACCGGCGCTAGGGTATGGGTAATGTAGTACCGAAACCCGTAGCTAGCCTTTCATCTAACTCATAAACACATAAACCTGCAGAAAACCAATGCTCGGGGGCAACCGAGACTTCAGCCTAAACTAGCAGTTATAATAATCAACAGTTAATACAACATGCTTAATCAATTCTGAGTCTAAAAATAGGCATAACATAAATAATCCGAAATAACTACAAAACATGCCAGAGCAATATAACCAGTCGAACCAATCCGACAAACAACTGTAATAATAGTAAAGACGTCTAGTCAACTACTGCGGTCTAAGAATAAAATAGTTTGACAGTATATCAAAATAATGGAACCTCCGAGGAAAAGTAAATGCGGAGATCACCCGACTCTCTCAGATCATAACCCTGGGAAAATTGGGAAAACAACGGGGTCAGATATACTGAGATGAGTTCATACCACTATCTACATTTATTAAGTGGAAAACCTTTAAAACGTTTAAAACATTTAATAACGATATTACGGATAATAGTTGGAACCCTAATCCACAATTCTAAATAATAATCATGATCCAATAGGTCTGGTCCCGAGAGCTGAGCTACACCGAGTTACCACTGACCACACTTATACCAGAGTCCCGAGAGCTGAGCTACACCGAGTTACTCTACCTGGTCCCGAGAGCTATGCTCACACCGAGTTACCACATTTCCATAAATACCTTACCCAGATCAATACCGGTGCGCACGCAGTCCTAATGATGCCCATTAGGTAGCACGTTCCAACTAAGAGCCATAATATAAAAACAGTTCGAAATATACGTACAGTATATATATTTAATATTAAAATAACAATTTACTTAATAAAGCGGTAAATAGTAAATATAAACTCACTGCTTGCTAATCCGCGTGAAATACCGGCAAGCAACTAACTCTGGTTCGCCTCTGAAGCACGAACAGTAGACGAGTCTAGACAAATAAAATAATTATTAAAATCAGACCCTAACTCTAGAGAGTACTAGACACCACACAAGACTAGCACAAATAATCACGTAGTAATTAAACAATCCAAAATAACACAAATATATCCAAAAGGTAATAAAGCCCAATTAATATAAGTCTATTGAGTTCCCGCTTAAAATCCAATTTATAAATATTATTTAATAACTTTAAATAATAAATAATTTACAAATACTGGGTTTGCCGAGTTACCAAATAACTACCAAGCTAACCTCACTTGTCGGATGACCCAAGTCTAATCCGACTCAAAACGTTTATCAAATATAAACCCGAGTTTATATTTATAAAACAATTTAACAAAATGATAATCCATTTTAAAAAGCGGAACTCAATAACTTCAATTTCAAGTAACCCAAGTTACGAACCAAAAACTTAGTTGTATAAGTCAAATAAAAATTCAGGGACCAAATTGTATTTTAACCAAGTAGGGACTAAATGGTACTTTTGCCAATTAGGGGCTAAATTGCACTTTAGCCAATTTAATATCCGAAATCAATTTATTGCTTTTCTTTATAATTAAAACCAACAATAAAGTTATTAACCAAAAATCCACTTAATTAAGTTATAAAATAAGTTTAGGGGCTAAATTGTAATTTAGCCAACTTTTGACAAAACAACATTAGTAGGCAAATATAATTACCCGAGTAATTATATTAAATTAATTCATAATTAATAATCGTTAACAACTTTATAGTTATAAATCAAAAAGAAATCCATTCCATTAGGTATAGCTAACTTAAGGTATTAAATTGATTAAAGTTTAAGTCTTTGGTGATTAAAGTGACTATTTAACCAATCATCTTCCTAAATTATAACCCATGAAACCCACGTACAGAAGCTCAAAACATTGAAACAAACCAAACACTGTAACTTCAAACTTAAAGCAAATCATGAAACTGAATCATAGTAACCAAGATAAAATGCATCCCTAAATCATACAACAACCACATTACTCATGAACAAAGAACAAATCTGATCACCTAGCAAAACCCAATAACAGAAAATCAAGGACAAGAATACGGCAGTGGAAGGAAAATCAAAACGACGATAACCGTACAACAAACCGATAGATTTAACATCACGTTATCAATTTGTTTATGAATCACAACAAACCTAAGGATCTAACACCATGAGAAATATCAAGATCAAGCCAAAAGAAAAGAAATGGTTTGGCAGAAACTTCAAAAACCAAAACAGAAATATATAGCAAACCGAAACGATGAAACGGAATTGATTAAAACGAGATCGTCGGCGTACCGTTCAGCGAAACTGAGATAGGGAAACGTAGATACGTGAGTCTAGATCGTCTGGAATCAAACGGTTCAGATTTCGATCTAGAAACGAGAGAGAACGAACCAAATTACGCAATGACGTTCAAAAGCAAAATCTGGAAATCCAAGAAATCAGAAACTTACCGGACAGCGATCTTTGGCAGATGAAAACGGCTTCGATACTCAGCGAAATGACAAGCGGAAAACGGCTAGGGTTTCAGTGATGAGTGGTGAAGATTTTTTGTTAAGAAGTCGACTTTAAATATCGAGAGGAGACGGGTCGAAAATGAGTGCGAACAGGGCCGGGCGAAGGGATCCAAGACCTGCTGCCATTCACGAACGGGAATGGCCATATTTGGCCTGTTCCCGTTCGAGAATGGGCCTGTTCCCGAACGGGAACAGGCCAGAAAAAGGATTCCCGTTCGGGAATTCCAATTCCCGAACGGGAATGAATAATTTCTATTTTTTTTTTTAATTAAAAAAAAATATAATTGGTTAAACTAATAAATCACACCCAAACCAAACAACTCGAACCAAGCCACTAATATCGAGATTATTTCAAAACGACCGGGAAAAATGTCGGAATTTAAATGAAAAAAAATATAAAATATTACGGGATATTACATTTAAATCCTATAGCCTATATGTGTGTGATTGTAGGCTGATTTGGGTTGGTTGAATTCTGAGTTTTATTGCTATTAGCCTAATCAAGAGGTATGTGGTTCAATTCCCTTTTCTTATGTGGTGTAGAGATTGCTAGATCGTTGTATGAATCAATACTTTCGGTGGTTTGATTGTATTTCTATATTGCTTTGAATTATAAATTCTGGAAATCTTAACTTGATGTTATATTAGTCTCTTGAATTTCAATTCTACATTGGGTGATTTGGTTTTAATGTTACAATTGATAGACTTATCGAATTGCTAAAGATTTTGGGTTATAAACTGTTTTTGATGCTTATTTAAAAATCTAGAAATTTCTTAAAAGCTAATCTTAGGTTGTTAGACACAAACGTACATTGGGTGTGTTCGGGGAATCTTGTGAATGGATTTTAGTATCGTTTGATTAATGCTTTTGAGATAAAATTATGTTTTAAGATTAAACTAAAATCTGGAAATTTCAAAGTAATGGATCATAGGGTATTAGATGCTAAACAATACATGGGGTGGTTTTGAGAAATTGTTTAAATGGATTAGCATATAGTTTGGTTAACATTTTTGAATTGAAACTCGGTTTGAACTTATTACTAAGGCCTGGAAATTGTTTAGGAGATGGATTAAAACTTGTTAAAAGAATGTTAGATTATCTTAGGATGTGGTTTGTCTTGAATTAAATAATATAAGGCATACAAGGCGTTATATGTCATGTAGGGTTTCAGTTGAACTATTTTAACTTCAAGTTGATACTTGAAAGGTGTTGAATCTTATTGGTTCTATTTGAGGAGGCATAATTAAATGTACTTGGGATGCTACTTGCTAAGTGTTAGCAAGCTAAGTTGTTTATGGAATTATTTAGCTACGGTGTGAGTTCTTATTATAAATAACTTTGATTTCATTTAAGGTTTGATTAAAGACTTTGGTTTTTAATTGGTTTATGGATGGGTCGGGTTAGACGTGGTCTCCCGACATGTTGTGTTGAGCTATATTGCAATAAGGCTAACACACTACTTTGAGAAATGTAATTGTTTTGTAAAGCGTAGGAAATCCCAAAGGATTCACGTACCGTAATGAACGATGATGAACGCCCTATCGGTTGAGAGCGAACAGATCAATGTGACGACAAACACGATCTCACGACGATGCTATAATGATAATAATCGTATAATTATGAACGGACAAGTGATGTCGAGAGGTAATGAACGAAAGCAATTGATAGAGATCAAAGAAAATTACCGACGATTAGAAAGCAAACTGAAGAGATTAGAAGATGAGTTATTCTCTAAGTGAATGTTAGGGTTTAGGTCGGCTAGGGTTAGAAAGTAACGAAATAGGGTTTTAAACAAATGAACGAAAGAAAAGAAAGGAAACGCGTAACACATATATTTATAGGAACAGTACGTGAGTCACGCAGAACCAAGTGTGCGTTTTCACACTAAGTGTGTGCGTTTGCACACTAAGTGTGTGCGTTCGCACACTGCATGATTTCAAGGGTGTGCGTTCGCACACTAATTGTTCGTTCGCACACTCGAAGACTACTCCAATGCGTCTGAAATTTTGATCCAACAGTCAACTGTTTGTCGCGCATAACATATCCAAAGATGAGCTCAATCCAAGGGTGAAATTGGGAGATATGGATGTTTTATCAAAACATGTCAGATTTAGAAGGCATACGAACACAACATCGATTATAATCCGGATACAAATCCAATCTGCATCGAAAACTCACACGACAAATGCAACACCTAAAAGGTACAACTCCAACCCCAATTAAAGTTTCACACTTACTAAGTCCACCATTAATAATCCATAATTAAGTCAGAAACACAACGAAACTATGACGGAAAAATACGGGATATTACAATCTCCCCAACTTATATAAAATTCGTCCTCGAATTTAAAACAAAACCAACGACGTACCATATAGCTTAAAGTTACACGTCCAGTTGAACAAAATTTTCAAAGCCGATAAGAAAACGCATTTACAAGGTACCCAACGTAAACAAGGACAACAAAAAAAAACGAAACTGCAAACGACCTCTGTCATTAAAGAACAGTTCTCAACCAAGAAACTTACCCAACTGTAGTCAATGGTATTCCATGCTCAACGACATACGCACGCGCGTAAGAAAAACTCAACAGGTTGTCCCTCAAACAACTCAATACTTCCAGTTGCAAAAAGAAAAACGAACATACTCCAGGTCACCATAGTACCCACACAACTTCCACTAGGCATAAACGATAACACAACTCTAGGTGAGATCAACTAAGATAAAACAAATTGTATAACACAACACTCGGCTGATATACTTAAGATAATAAAGAACGAATCTCAAATCTCAAAACTGACACTGCTTCGTAATATAAGCGATCACAACACACATATGTACCAAATTCTGTTTTTAGCAATTAGATGCTCCAACTAATAATAACACAATTATTCAACTGAGAGTCACAATTACTCTATACCGGAGTGGCTTCCAAAACCAGCTCAAAACTCATTTATTATAAAATCCCCGATATCAAATACAAGATTAAGCACTAAGCTCGACTATAGTTCTTACAATTCCAAACTCTTTTGTCTCAAACAAAAACAAGGATACTGCAAACATAGCTGATAAAATCTATCGTTCTAAAACAATTTCTTACTTCCACTTATAACATCTAGACATTAAAATAATCGATAACAAAACCCAATAAACTTCAGATAATATTTGGGTACCACAACATTGCTATAATAATCATTAAATCTTGATGATTAATACCAACTCGATAATAACATTAACTTGTGAATCATAAAACACAAGACGCATTACCGTTTTTTTTCCCCAAGAAAACGTGAAATTAACTCATAATATTAGAATCTCAAGATTAGCAATAAACAATCTCAATTACAATGATTCCTCCAATCATTTAGAAACATAACACCCCAACTAAGTTGAACATTGACTGCATCTGACAACTTCAAAATTTTGTCTCTCACAACAAGGGTTCAACCATGATCAAACGATATATAAACATTACAACAATATCATTAATTAACAAAATCGATCAACCAATCATGGTTGTCGAAACCTATTAACCGCGATTCCCAATTCTCAAATCAACTATCTCATATAACCAAATCGAACTCAAATTCTCAAAATTAATCATTCAATTGACTATTGCCTCGTATACAACGAGTGATAACTACGATCAAATCACCATGACCGGATTGTTAGTTATGCCCAAAACCAACCCCTGGGGTATAAAATCTTTTAATACAAAATATTTTATATACAAAATTCTCCACCCTGTTAAAAAAAAACCCTACGTCTTATACCTCCTTTTGCATTCAAAATCGAAATACCTTTACCGTTGAAAAACCACCGGTTTGTAAACCCTTGAAAATTTTCAAAATATTCACATTTTGAATCCGAAATTTCCTCTTACTTTCCAACACCTTAGCAAATCTATGAAACAGTTCAACTGACAAAATTTATGTTCCTCTAAATCAAACTTGCTAAAACACTTGTTAAATAGTTTATACTTTTCTTGTAAAAGTCAAACTTTAGCAAAATCCTCCGTATTCAAAATACACATTAATGTTTTAAAACGTTAAAAATTTAAATCGTATCTAAATTTTTGCTCTTAAACAAAAACACAATTGAAGAAATCGCTCAAGCGAAAAAAAAAATTATCCCTTTGTGAATCAATTTTGACAAAATTTCTCCCTTTCCTCAGAAAGGTATAATCAGCAATGTAAATCTCTTGTTTATAAACATACCTTTATATCAGTACACCAAAATACTTTGGACAATTCAAATCTGGAAAGATAAAGTTTCTTTTAAAAACGTAGTGTATACACACACATGAGCATAACCAACATCCTTAATCCACAATTCCTTAAATCAGAAATCGTAAATTATCACGAAAGCTTTCTATCCTAAATTACTCTATACTGCACTTAGCACAACTATATCTCGAGCGCAAACCTCAAAGCCATTATTACTTCCTAAGAAGCATAAGATTCTAAAAAACACTAACCGATCCCTAACAACGTAATCGTCCAAAATTCACCACCATCATCACATAGTATTTTTCTAGCTACCTCTCGGTAACAGTTTCAAAATCATTTGAAATTCCACAACTTTATAAATACATTAAAGGGACTCGCGAGTTTGTTTCAAAATACTTTCCTCAACACACTTTATTGACAAAATCCATTTTATAAAATTGTGCGCCAGGGTGATGACATCTCTCATCCCCAAAGAGTTCCATCCAACCCTAATCATATCTATGCACATGATGCATGTACTATTATGCATGTATCAATTATTAATTTATCTTTTATTTAGTGAACATACTTAGTGCTTAATGCAATCCTATTCGTGACATTCAAAATGCATGTTCATGATTTGTCTGGGCACAATTACGTGTAAAAAAAAAATTCAAATATTTTAACAAATCAACCTTTGAAATTCTTTTCAAAATAAAATATTTGCTAGACGTTATACTCTGTGAGATGTGCACTCGATAACCTCAAAATATTTCTCAAATTCCTTACTTGCAACCTAGCAACACTCGATGCTATATGACAACTCATCCTAATAACTTCATTACAACCCTACCATATAAGATATCCCAATAACCTCAATTTATACTGAGCTTATACCTAAAGAAATAACACATCAATACGTTCCTACAAAACTTACCGCCAGCTCCCGCATTGCATCATCAGACTTGATGGAAACACCAGAGTATTCATATACTGATCTATCTTCTTTGTTCAGAGTTTCCGATATCCGTTCTGGGATAATCAGAAATCATCAGCTAATCCAAGGTAATATTTCCCTCATCTTCCTCGATATTGAAACCCAAAGATTTCGATCCACGAATCATACATCAAGGTAAGCCAACCTTGACCAGATGAAATAAATCATCCCACGTGCTACTTCGTACGAAGAGACAAAACAAAACAATTAACATATTTCAACAGGTAAGAAAATTATACCACGCAATTTAAAATCAAAATATTATGATTTCTACGAATCATAAACCACGTACGTGTTTCCATTGAACACAATTAACTCAAACATACTTAAAAGACAAATCGGGACATGTCACAACATTTTTTTGAAATCTCCTTACAAAATCACCATGTAAATATATCATTATTTAATAGTACGCTTCAAAATTCGTTTTAAAATTTAAAGTCAAATACGAAAACTTCCAAATTTCGTTGAGCCCCTTTGTTAAAACAAAATCAGAATCTGGAAAAAATATTCCTATAAAACCATTGCTTAAAAGAATTCCCAATTATCTCAATTCATGAAACCATCGAGTTAGCCGAGTCATTACAACTACCAAGCTAAACTCCTAAATTTGGGTGACCCAAGTCGAACCCAAAACAATCGTTTATAAAACGTATTCAAAATATTTGTAAGTCCGGAAAAATATTTTAACAAAATTTCCATCCTTTCAAATTTGGGTGCTCAACTTAAACCAACCGCTAAAACGGTAATTTAAAACTCAAGTGAGAAATCTTTGATTTCAAACATCTATTCCGTAAATCTCAAAAAATTAAAATGCTGACATACTACAACATGATAAAATAACTTCAACGTTAAATTCTTAAAACAATGGCTCATCTCATAAAATATCATTTTGAAATCATCGCTTGTTAACACAAGACCAAACATAATATTTCAAAATACAAGAATTTCTTTTTACTGGTGACTTAACCAAAATCAACCTTCTAATAATTTAAAACCAAACTTCCTTTATGATTCTGTGTCAAAACACAATTCGAATAAAAATTAATTTTCTCAATGAAGATCCTTAAAGCAGCATGTGGTCAAACCATATATGACCACAAGACACGTTTAAAAGTTTAACCCAAAAATACTTTAATAGAAAACAAGGTTCATGCCTAAATGTATCCTCATAGGTGCTAGTGTATATAGCACCTAACAATTTCGGCCAAAGCCAAAATGTACTATCATATAATCTATCGTTATTAAATCATTAGTGGCATAAGGCCAATGTTTTTCAAACAGCATCATACCCAAGTATTAATTTTAGAAAACATTTACCAACCTAAGATTTCCCGAGAAATCGAAAGCAATAGTAATCACCCAAGTGTAATAACCTCAACTTGATATAACACAACAATTAACACCCAAGTGAAATAAATTGCCAATCATAGCATCAACACCAAATCAAAACTGACAGACATCACCTATAGGATGTAGGCTGAAAGTTTGAAAAGAAAACGATGACGTTTTAAAAGACAAGACATGAATCCTAATTCCGCAGTAGTTCCTATGACACGATACCAATTTATCATGACAAAATAATAAACACATAACATGCATAAGGCCTTGGTTTGAAACTAAAGCTCTGATACCAACTTTGTCACGACTCATTTTCATGATCGCGACTGGCGCTAGGGTATGGGTATTGTTGTACCAAAAACCGGTAGCTAGCCTTGCGGATAACCAACAAATACATAAGCTTGCAAGAAAACCAATGCTCGGGGGCAACCGAGACTTCAGCCTAGTTCTAGCAGTTCATAATATACAACATTTATTATAAAGTGCTCAGCCAACTCCGAGTCTTAAACATGGCAGAAGTATATATTAACCCAAGTTAATAAAAGAAAGCCAAAATAGCAATAATTCATTGAATAAATTTATAACAAGTATTCGACATAAGACTTATATTTACTACTGCGGTCTAAGAATAAAATTAGTTTAATAAACTTTATAAAATAAAGTAAAACCTCCGAGGAAATAAAGAATCGGAGAGCAGCTGACTCGCTCATATCATAACCCTGGAAAAATTGGGAAAACAACAGGGTCAGATATACTGAGATGAGTTCATACCACTATTTACATTTATCAAGTGGAAAACCTTTAAAACCATTTAATACATTTAATAACAACATTACGTTTAATAGTTGGAACCCTAATCCACAATACTAAATATAACCATAATCCAATAGGTCTGATCCCGAGAGCTGAGCTACACCGAGTTACCACCGACCACTCTTAATTCATAACCAGAGTCCCGAGAGCTGAGCTACACCGAGTTACTCTACTGGTCCCGAGAGCTATGCTCACACCGAGTTACCACCGTATATCACATACCTTATCTAGATCAATACCGGTGATACTTGAATTTGAATTTCAATTTGGCATGTTGTTTTGGGCTAAATAACAATTTAGCCCTTAAATGTTTTTTAAACTTAATTTAGTTAAGTTTTTGGTTTGTAACTTAGGTTACTTGAACTTTAAGCTATTGAGTTCCGTTTTGATTTTTTTACTATTATTTTATCAAGGTTATTCTATAATTATAAACTATGGTTTATAATTGGCTTTTAATATAATTACTTATCAAGTTGTTTTCTACAATTATAAACTATGGTTTATAATTCAATATAATTATATTTATTTTATCAAAGTTATTTTTGGGAATTATAAATTCTGGTTTATATTTTTGATAATATATTTTTGGTCGAGCTAGACTTGGGTCGCCCGACATGTGAGGTTAGCTTGGTAGTTATCGGTAACTCGGCTAACCCATTATTTTGGAAATCAGATTATTTTATTAATTAATGTTATTTACATAATATTTGCGGAACGAATTTTAAAACGAGAACTCAATAGGCTTGGTTTGTTATGATTTTATTGCGATTCGAGTATTGTGTTTACTCTGACTTGGTTTTACCTTGACTTGTTATTTGTGCTAGTCCTATGTGGTGTCTAGTACTCTCTATAGTTAGGGTATGTTTTTAATAACGGTTTATAATTGTTTAGACTCGTCGATCGTTCGTGCTTTTGAGGCGAACCGAGTCTAGGTTGCTTGCCAGGAGTTTTCACGTGGATTAGCAAGCTGTGAGTTTGTACTTACTATTTACTTCTTTATTAAGTAAATTGTTGTTTTAATATATAAATATATATTGTACGTATATTTCGAACTGTTTTATCATTATGGATTCTAGTTGGAACGTGCTACCTAATGGGCATCATTAGGACTGCGTGCGCACCGGTATTGATCTAGATAAGGTATGTGATATATGGTGGTAACTCGGTGTTAGCATAGCTCTCGGGACCAGTAGAGTAACTCAGTGTAGCTCAGCTCTCGGGACTCTGGTTATGAATTAAGAGTGGTCGGTGTTAACTCGGTGTAGTTCAGCTCTCGGGACCAGACCTATTGGATTATGGTTATATTTAGAATTGTGGATTAGGGTTCCAACTATTAAACGTAATGTTGTTATTAAATGTTTTAAATGGTTTTAAAGGTTTTCCACTTGATAAATGTAAATAGTGGTATGAACTCATCTCAGTATATCTGACCCCGTTGTTTTCCCAATTTTTCCAGGGTTATGATATGAGCGAGTCAGCTGCTCTCCGATTCTTTATTTCCTCGGAGGTTTTGCTTTATTTTATAAAGTTTATTAAACTAATTTTATTCTTAGACCGCAGTAGTAAATAGAAGTCTTATGTCGAATACTTGTTATAAATTTATTCAATGAATTATTGCTATTTTGGCATTCTTTTATTAACCTGCATTAATATATACTTCTGCCATGTTTGAGACTCAGAGTTGGTTGAACACTTTATAATAAATGTTGTATATTATGAACTGCTAGAACTAGGCTGAAGTCTCGGTTGCCCCCGAGCATTGATTTTCTTGCAAGCTTATGTATTTGTTGGTTATCCGCAAGGCTAGCTACGGGTTTTGGTACAACCATACCCATACCCTAGCGCCAGTCGCGATTCATGAAAATGGGTCGTGACAGTTTTAAACGTTTGCTTTTGTTTCGTAATGTCTAAAACGTGTGGCTTAAATCGTTAAAAATGGGAAACGTTTTGTTTTGTTTCGTAACGTTTGTAAACGGTTCCCCAATTTGTTTCACCTTTTAACATTTGGATTTGTTTTATAATGTTATAAGCGTTTGGATTTGGATTTATTTCGTAACGTTTTAACTAATTGGTTTTGTTTCATAACGTTTAAAACGTTTGGCTTAAATCGCAAAAAATGGAAAACGTTTGGTTTTGTTTCGTAACGTTTGTAAATGTTTCCCAAAATCGTTTCACCTTTTCACGTTTGGATTTTTTCCGTAACGTTTTAAACGTTTGGATTTGTATTTTTTTTTGTAACGTTTTAAACGTTTGGATTTGTTTCGTAACATATTAAATGTTTAGCTTAAATCGCTAAAAAGGTGACCCGTTTGGATTTTTTCGTAACGTTTGTAAACGTTTGACTTAAATTGCTAAAAAGGTGAAACGCTTGGATTTATTTCGTAGCGTTTGTAAACGCTTAGTTTTGTTCCGTAACGTTTGTAAATGTTTGGCTTAAATTGTTAAAAAAGAGAATTCTTGGATTTATTTCGTAACGTTTTAAATGTTTGGTGAAACGTTTGGATTTGTTTATAAATGTTTGGTTTTGTTTCGTAACGTTTGTAAACGATTGCCTTAAATTGCTAAAATGGTGAAACGTTTGGTTTTGTTCTGTAACGTTTGTAAATGTTTGGCTTCAATCGCAAAAAAGGTGAAACATTTGGATTTGTTTCATTACGTTTGTAAACTTTTCGCTTAAATTGCTAAAATGGAGAAACGCTTGGATTTGTTTCGTAACATTTGTAAATGTTTGGCTTGAATTGCTAAAAAGGTGAAACATTTGGATTTCTTTCGTGACGTTTGTAAACGTTTGGCTTAAATTGCTAAAAAGGTGAAATGTTTTGATTTGTTTCGTAACGTTTATAAATGTTTGGCCTAAATTACTAAAAAGGGGAAACGTTTGGATTTTTTCGTAGTGTTTGTAAACGTTTGGCTTCAACCGCTGAAAAGGTGAAACGTTTGGATTTGTTTTGTACCGTTTGTAAACGTTTGGCTTAAATCACTAAAAAGGTGAAACGCTTGGATTTCTTTCGTAACGTTTGTAAATGTTTGGCTTAAATCTCTTAAAAGGTGAAACGTTTGAATTTGTCTCGTAATGTTTGTAAATGTTTGGCTTAAATCACTAAAAAGGTGAAACATTTTAATTTATTTCGTAAAGTTTGTAAACGTTTGGCTTAAATTGCTAAAATGGTGAAACGCTTGGATTTGTTTCGTAACGTTTGTAAATGTTTGGCTTAAGTCGCTAAAATGGGGGAAAAAAAATTAAACGTTACGAAACAAATCCAAACGTTTTACCTTTTTAGAAATTTAAGCCAAATGTTTACAAAGGTTATGAAACAAAACCAAACGTTTCCCCATTTTAGCGATTTAAGCCGAACGTTTTCAAATGTTACGAAACAAAGCCAAACGTTAACAAAAATCCAAACGTTTCTCCTTTTTTTCAATTTAAGCCAAATGTTTACAAACGTTACGGAACTAAACCAAATGTTTAATATTTTTAGTTATTTAAGTCAAACGTTTTACAAACTTTACGAAACAAATCCAAATGTTTCACATTTTTAGCGATTTAAGCCAAACGTTACGAAACAAATCCAGTCCAAACCTTTCCCCATTTTAGTGATTTAAGCCAAACGTTTTGTTTCATAACCTTTGTAAACGTTTGGCTTAAATCGCTAAAAAGGTGAAACTTTTGGATTTGTTTCGTAATGTTTGTAAACGTTTGGTTTAAACCCCTACAAACGTTTGGATTTGCTTAGTAACGTTTTAAACGTTTGGCTTAAATTGCTAAAATGGGGAAACGCTTGGCTTTGTTTTGTAACGTTTGTAAACGTTTGGTTTAAATCGCTAAAAATGTGAAACATTTGGATTTATTTCTGAACGTTTGTAAACGTTTGGCTTAATTCGCTAAAAAGGTGAAACGCTTGGATTTGTTTCGTAAAGTTTGTAAACGTTTGGCTTATATCGCTATAAAGGTGAAACGTTTAGATTTGTTTCGTAAAGTTTGTAAACGTTTGGCTTATATCACTAAAAAGGTGAAACGTTTCGTTTCGTAACATTTGGAAAAGTTTGGCTTAAATCGCTAAAATGGAGAAATGTTTGCATTTGTTTCGTAACGTTTGTACCCGTTTGGCTTAAGTTGCAAAAAATGTGAAACTTTTGGATTCGTTTCATAACGTTTGTAAACGTTTGACTTAAATCGCTAAAGAGGTAAAACGTTTGGATTTGTTTCGTAACGTTTGTAAACGTTTGGCTTAAATCGCTAAAGAGGTGAAACGTTTGTATTTTTTTCGTAACATTTTAAACGTTTGGCGTAAATCGCTAAAATTGGGAAACGTTTGGATTTGCTTCGTAACGTTTTAAATGTTTGGCTTAAAACGCTAAAATTGGGAGACGTTTGGATTTGTTTTGAAACGTTTGTAAACGTTTGGCTTAAATCGCTAAAAATGTGAAACGTTTGGATTTGTTTCGTAAAGTTTGTCAACATTTGGCTTAATTCGCTAAAAAGGTGAAACGCTTGGATTTGTTTCGTAACGTTTATAAAGGTTTGGCTTAAATCGCTAAAAAGGGGAAACGTTTGGTTTTGTTTTGTAATGTTTGGAAATGTTTGGCTTAAATCACTAAAATTGTGAAACGTTTGGATTTGTTTCGTAACATTTGTAAAAGTTTGGCTTAAATTACTTAATTGGGGAAATGTTTTCATTTGTTCGTAAATCGCTAAAATTGGGAAACGTTTGGATTTGCTTCGTAACGTTTGTAAACGTTTGGCTTAAATCGCTAAAGAGGTGAAATGTTTGGTTTTGTTTTGTAACGTTTGTAAACATTTGGCTTAAATTGCTAAAAAAATTAAACGCTTGGATTTGTTTCGTAACGTTTGTAAACGTTTGGCTTAAATCACTTAATAGGGGAAACGTTTGGATTTGTTACGTTACGTTTGTAAACGTTTGGCTTAAATCGCTAAAAAGGTGAAACGTTTTGATTTGTTTCGTAACGTTTTAAATGTTTGGCTTAAATCGCTAAAAATGTAAAACGTTTGGTTTTGTTTCGTAACGTTTTAAACGTTTGGTTTTGTTTCATAACGTTTGTAAACGATTGGCTTCTATCGCTAAAAAGGAGAAACGTTTGCATTTGTTTTGTAACGTTTGCTAACGTTCGGCTTAAATCGCTAAAATGGGGAAATGTTTCAATTTATTTCGTAACGTTTTAAACGTTTGCTTTTTTCGTAATGTCTAAAACGTGTGGGTTAAATCGCTAAAAATGGGAAACGTTTTGTTTTGTTTCGTAACATTTGTAAACGGTTCCCCAATTTGTTTCACCTTTTCACATTTGGATTTGTTTTGTAATGTTATAAACGTTTGGATTCTGATTTGTTTCGTAATGTTTTAATTGTTGGGTTTTGTTTCATAACGTTTAAAATGTTTGGCTTAAATCGCAAAAAATGGAAAACGTTTGGTTTTGTTTCGTAACGTTTGTAAATGTTTCCCCAAATCGTTTCACCTTTTCACGTTTGGATTCTTTTTCGTAAAGTTTTAAACGTTTGGATTTGTATTTGTTTCGTAACGTTTTAAACGTTTGGATTTATTTCGTAACATTTAAAACGTTTAGCTTAAATCGCTAAAAAGGTGACACGTTTGGATTTTTTTTCGTAACGTTTGTAAACGTTTGACTTAAATTGCTAAAAAGGTGAAACGCTTGGATTTATTTCGTAGCGTTTGTAAACGCTTGGTTTTGTTCCGTAACGTTTGTAAATGTTTGGCTTAAATTGTTAAAAAGGAGAATTATTGGATCTATTTCGTAACGTTTTAAATGTTTGGTGAAACATTTGGATTTGTTTATAAATATTTTGTTTTGTTTCGTAACGTTTGTAAACGATTGCCTTAAATTGCTAAAATGGTGAAACGTTTGGTTTTGTTCAATAACATTTGTAAATGTTTGGCTTCAATCGCTAAAAAGGTGAAACATTTGGATTTGTTTCGTTACGTTTGTAAACTTTTGGCTTAAATCGCTAAAATGGAGAAACGTTTGGATTTGTTTCGTAACATTTATAAACGTTTGGCTTGATTTGCTAAAAAGGTGAAACATTTGGATTTCTTTCGTGAAGTTTGTAAATGTTTGGCTTAAATTGCTAAAAAGGTGAAATGTTTTGATTTGTTTCGTAACGTTTATAAACGTTTGGCCTAAATTGCTAAAAAGGGGAAACGTTTGGATTTTTTCGTAGCGTTTGTAAACGTTTGGCTTCAATCGCTGAAAAGGTGAAACGTTTAGATTTGTTTCGTACCGTTTGTAAACGTTTGGCTTAAATCACTAAAAAGGTGAAACACTTGGATTTCTTTCGTAACGTTTGTAAATATTTGGCTTAAATATCTGAAAAGGTGAAACGTTTGAATTTGTCTCGTAATGTTTGTAAATGTTTGGCTTAAATCACTAAAAAGGTGAAACATTTTGATTTATTTCGTAAAGTTTGTAAACGTTTGGCTTAAATTGCTAAAATGGTGAAACGCTTGGATTTATTTCGTAACGTTTGTAAAAGTTTGGCTTAAGTCGCTAAAATGGGGAAAAAAATTTAAACGTTACGAAACAAATCCGAACGTTTTACCATTTTAGAAATTTAAGCCAAATGTTTAAAAAGGTTATAAAACAAAACCAAACGTTTCCCCATTTTAGCGATTTAAGCCGAACGTTTAAAAATGTTACGAAACAAAGCCAACCGTTAACAAAAATCCAAACGTTTCTCCTTTTTTTCAATTTAAGCGAAATGTTTACAAACGTTACGGAACTAAACCAAATGTTTAACATTTTTAGTTATTTAAGTCAAACGTTTTATAAACTTTACGAAACAAATCCAAATGTTTCACTTTTTTAGCGATTTAAGCCAAACGTTACGAAACAAATAACTAAAAATGTTAAAAAAGCCAAACGTTTGGATCTGTTTCGTAATGTTTGTAAACGTTTGGCTTAAATGACTAAAAAGATGAAACTTTTGGATTTGTTTTGTAACGTTTGTAAACGTTTGGCTTAATTTGCTAAAAAGGTGAAACACGTGGATTTGTTTCATATCATTTGTAAACGTTTGTCTTAAATTTCTAAAAAGGTAAAACGTTTGGATTTTTTTCCTAATGTTTGTAAACGTTTGGCTTAAATTGCTAAAAAGGTGAAATGTTTCGATTTGTTTCATAGCGTTTGTAAACGTTTGGTTTAAATTGCTAAAAAGATAAAATGTTTGGATTTGTTTCGTAGCGTTTGTAAACGTTTAGCTTAAATTGCTAAATGAGGAAACGTTTGGATTTCTTTGGTAATGTTTATAAACGTTTGGCTTAAATTGCTAAAAACAGGAAACATTTGGATTTGTTTCGTAACATTTGTAAATGTTTGGCTTAGATCACTAAAAAGGTTAAACGTTTGGCTTAAATTGCCAAAAAGATGAAATGCATGGATTTGTTTCGTAACGTTTGTAACCGTTTGGCTTCAATCGCTAAAATGGGGAAACGTTTCGATTTGTTTCGTAAAGTTTGTAAACGTTTGGTTTAGATTGCTAAAAATGTGAAAAATTTGGATTTGTTTTGTAACGTTTATAAACGTTTGGCTTAAATCGCTAAAAAAGATAAAAGTTTGGTTTTCTTTTGTAACGTTTGTAAATGTTTGGCTTAAATCGCTAAAAAGGTGAACCTTTGGATTTGTTTCGTAACGTTTGTAAACTTTTGGCTTAAATCGTTAAAAAGGTGAAACATTTGGATTTGTTTTGTAACGTTTGTAAACGTTTGGCTTAAATCGCTAAAAAGGTGAAACATTTGGATTTGTTTTATAACATTTATAAACATTTGACTTTAATTGCTAAAAAGGTGAAACGCTTGGATTTGTTTTATAACGCTTGTAAACGTTTGGCTTTGTCTCGTAACATAAGTAAAACGTTTGGTTTAAATTGCTAAAAATGTGAAACGTTTGGATTTGTTTGTAACGTTTACAAACATTTGGCTTGAATTGCAAAAAAAGTGAAACGTTTGATTTTGTTTCGTAATATTTGTAAAAGTTTGGCTTAAATTGCTAAAAAGGTGAAACATTTGGACTTCTTTCGTGACATTTGTAAACGTTTGGTTTAAATTTCTAAAAAGGTGAAATGTTTTGATTTGTTTCGTAACGTTTATAAACGTTTGACCTAAATTGCTAAAAAGAGGAAACATTTGATTTGTTCGTAGCGTTTGTAAACGTTTGTCTTCAATCGCTAAAAAGGTAAAATGTTTGGATTTGTTTCATAACATTTGTAAACGTTTGGCTTAAATCGCTAAAAAGTTGAAACGCTTGGATTTGTTTCGTAACGTTTGTAAATGTTTGGGTTAAATCTCTAGAAGGGGTCGATCCGCTGCTGATGCTTCCTTCTACCCTCCCTTTATTGGAGACTCTTTTTTTCAGTTTTCTTACATATCTGATTCCACATGCCACAGTTAGTAAACATTACATGTTAATACACAGTATTGAGAAAATTCAGTAACATTACGTTTCAAATGGGTACATCCAGCGATACTGAACCGGCCCTGCCATCATAGCTTCGATCGGTAGATGTACGGGTAGATGTTCCATGGAGTCAAAAAAGCTTGGCGAAAAAATACGTTCTAGCTTGCACAGTATCTTTGGGATTTTCAGCCTCATACGTTCTATATCTTTCTCTGTTAGAGACGTGGAGGTTAACGCACGGAAAAAGATACTCAGCTCTGTTAAAGGCTCCCACACTTCCTTCGGTAATAGCTCACGGAGAGCGATTGGCGAAATTCTTTGCATAAAAATGTGGCAGTCATGACTTTTCATTCCATGCATTTTCAGACTGATTGTATCGACACATCTGGAAAAGTTAGACGCATAACCATCTGGAAACTTTATTAACTTAATCCACTCGAGTAAAGCCTTTTTTCCGTCCCTGTCCAAAGCATACATCGCCTTAGGAAATCTCCCAGTAAC
Source organism: Mercurialis annua (assembly GCF_937616625.2). Classification (NCBI taxonomy): domain Eukaryota; kingdom Viridiplantae; phylum Streptophyta; class Magnoliopsida; order Malpighiales; family Euphorbiaceae; genus Mercurialis; species Mercurialis annua. The sequence continues at coordinate 43,407,355 of NC_065572.1, forward strand.
CGGATCTTTTGCTAACTCAGGCTGATCACATATGTCATTCAACTCATCTCTAGATTTTGCATGGTCTTTCGTTTTCCCGGGAACATTTAGTACCGTATTGAAAATGTTGTCGAATAGGTTTTTCTCAATGTGCATGACATCGAGATTGTGACGAATGAGATTCGTTTTCCAATACGGCAAATCCCAAAAAATGCTTTTTTTATTCCAACCATAATCTGTCGACTTTGCAGCATTATTTTTCTCAGCCCCAATTTCATATGCCTTCATAAAACCTAGACTGTCCACCTCTGCCAGCAATTCTTCTCCGGTTTTCGGCTGTCCGAATTCTTGATTTACGGTTTTCCCTTTACGGAAATGAGTTGTGTTATGACGGTACGGGTGACCACGAGGCAAGAACTTTTTGTGGCAATCAAACCACGGCTGTTTTCTACTCCCTTTAAGCGTGAAAGCATCCTTATTTTCCATGCAGTGTCGGCAAGCCAGTCTCCCAGATGTGCTCCAGCCAGACAACATGGAATAAGCGGGAAAATCATTAATTGCCCACATCAGTGCCGCTTTCATTTGAAAATTCTGTCGCCTATGAACGTCGAATGTCTGGACTCCAAATTCCCACAGTTGGTTCAGCTCAGCTATTAATGGCTGCAGGAATATATCCATTTGGTGTTTAGGATTTCGAGGCCCAGGGACAATAACAATTAAAAACATGAACTCATCTTTCATACACATCCCTGGGGGGACATTGTAGGGTGTCAAAATTACTGGCCATGATGAATAATTCTGCCCGAAGGCCACAAATGGTTGAAACCCATCAGTACACAGGCCTAGTCTGACGTTTCGAATTTCTCCCGCAAACTCTGTATGCAATTCACTGAAATGTTTCCACGCCGGAGAGTCTTACGGGTGACAAATCTTTCCATCAACCATCTCGTGTTTTGCGTGCCACGTCATATGCTTGGCAGTGGCTATAGAAGCGTACAACCTCTGCAGTCTCAGAGTTATAGGAAAATAAAACATTTTCCTATAAGGGACGTTAACTCGTCTTTTCACAGAATTTCCTTTAGGGGGCGGTTTCCACCGTTCGTGATCGCAAATTTTGCATCGTGTTAACTTCGCGTATGACCCCCAGTAAATCTTGGAGTTGCGGAAACAGCAATCGATAACTTCAACCGGCAACCCAAGACCTCTAATTATCTTCTTTATTTCAGCAAAGTTCTTTGGCATCTTGTTGTCCTCTGGGAGAAGCTCTTGTATAAATTCTGTCACATCATCTACTAAAGCTACTGACCCACTATGTCGACATTTGATGTCTAACATTTTAGCAGCTGTAGACAAGGGAGAGTGTTTGCTATTACCGGGGCATACAGGTTCTTTGGCCGCACGCATCATATCCTAAAAGTGTTTAGCTTCATTATTCAGTTCCTCCTCCGTGAACACTACTTCTGGACCGGCAGCATCGATAACCATTCTCTAAACGGAGCTGAACTCGTCACCCCCCTCATATTCCATGTCAACGTCATACTCCGGTAGCTGTGCAACGGTACGGGGATTTAAAACATTTCACTCACCATGAAAAACCCAGACTTGATAATCTTCGACAAACCCTTTCTGCAAAATGAGAAGCTTGATTGTTTCGACATCCCGATAACTCGTATTTTTACATCATGTCCTAGGACAAGGCATTTAATCTCAGCCCCACTCATACATGCAGGATGATGTAAGGCGAAATTCACAAACTGTTGTACGCGCTCGTCAAAACCTGGGTAAAACAACCCGCCGTGGAGCCGCCTATACATCCAACTTCGGTCTGATTCCATTTCTGTAGCACGGATAATTAGGAGGGGTTTTTGCTCGAAAATAGCAAAGTCAATGTAATTGACTGCTTTAAAGGTATGGACCTATTCGCAAAACTGGCGCCCCTTAACTCGGACACGATATATGCCTAGCAACGGAGAAAAATATTCGGCAGCCTTCCGGCGTCGTTCTCCTTAAGTGCGATATTTAGTATATGCGTTGTAACGCTAATTATATATTCCGCGACGAAAAAGCGTTACAAAACATATAATATACATCCACCCGGAGAACAAACGCTGGAAAACAACCAAATATTTTTCTACCGCTAGTAGACATATATGGTTTTCGTAATCGAGTTACGGGAGAACCAATTTTGCGAACTGTACAAACTATACAATCCCGTGTCGTTCAATCTCTTGAACACACGGGACGGGAAATCTATGGCTAGGTTTACAATTTTATTCGGTGGGAATAAAATCGAGGTCAATTTAGGTTGAAATAGCTTCTAAATTAACTAATTAATTATAAATGAAAATGAAAATAAAAATAATAACGGTACTTACTTGTTGTAGAGCAAAACTGCAACAGATATAAAAGAACAATAAGGAATGTCGAGCCGCTGCAACAAACTAACGGATATCACACCTATCACGCAATAAATATATTAAATTTTTTAAAAAAATTGGGCAGCACTTCCCCGAAAAATGAGCATCACCCATTTTTCAGGGAAGTCCTGCAAGGAAATTACAATCCACAAACCACAATCTACATTAAACAACTAATTTCTCTAAATAACAATTAATTCAATTACCGAAAATTAAAGATAATTATGTGACCTAATTAAACAATTATTTAACCTAATTAAATAAAAAAAATCAAATTAAACATTTGAATAACAAGTTAATCTAAACCAATATAAAAAAGCTTAATTAATTAAATATTATTATTAACTAGAACAATTATATTTAAACTAAAATACATTAAATTAATTACAATAATTAATTCCCCTAAATTACATTTGCAAAGTTATGGGTTTAATTAATTAACCAAAATTATCAAATTAACCTATTTAAATTAATTAATCAATAATCAAACAAATTATTAACAAGCTAATTTATTCAACTAAGTAAACAATTAAACAACTAATTACCAAAAATAATTAACAATTTTAATCTAAGTTAACCTAACAAATTATAAACTCCTATCTAACCTAACAAATAACCTATAACTAATATAACATAATTAATAATTAACATTTAATTAAATAACTAATTAATAAAAAAAAACTTAAACTTACAATATAAGGCAACGGCAGCGTGGCAACAGCGGCAGCAGCGGAGGCAGCAGAGTAAGCAGCGGCAGCGGCGGCAGCTGAAAGGCTGTTTTTTTATTATTTTAATTAAAACCAAATAAAAAACAACAAATAATAAAAAACAACTTACCTGAGGCGGTGGCGGCAGCGCGGTGGTGCAGGAAACGGCGGTGGTTGACAGCAAAGAAGAGGCGGTGGTTGACAACAAAGGAGAGGCGGTGGTTGACAGCAAAGGAGGAAGGAGAGGCGGTGGCTGGCGGGAGGAGAAATGGAAGGAGAGACGGTGGTTGGCGAGACGAACAGCGGGGGAGTAACGGCAGTGGTTGGCGAGACGAAAGCAACGGCAGACGGGGGAGTGGCGGGAGAAGAAAAGAGAAATGGGTAGGCAGAAATGGGAAAGAAGAAAGGAGAAAACTATTTTAATTAGGTCTAAGATTAGCGACGGACAATATCCGTCGCTAATCTTTGCCCCAATTAAAACGTTCCGTTTCAATTAGAGATTGAGCGACGGATATGTATATCCATCGCTACAATATAGAGACGGATATGTATATCCGTCGCTAGACCTCCAATTGAAACGGAACATTTTAATTAGGGGCAAAATTGGCGACGGATATTTAAATCTGTCGCCAATTTTTCCATTAATATATGCGCCAAAGGTTCCCGCCATGCTCCCGCCACTTTAGCGACGAGTTAGCGACGGAAACGTCCGTCGCTAATGTGGCGGGAGCATTCCCGCCAATCTTTTTGCCATATTGGTGACGGATTCTGCGTCTGTCGCTGAATCCGTCGCCAATACTCCTAATTAGCGACGGAAATAACCTAATTATCGATATTTAATACGCTGATGTTTTAATTAAATTGATTCGGTGTGATGCGGCAACTGGTGGTAAGTTTAGAAGAAATGCATGTGATTTTTTTTTTGAATTAAGTTTCAGTTTATTTGGAGTTTTATTGGAAATTACTTTATGCTTATGAATTTTAGTGGAGATATCGTTTTGATTTTTTTTGTGGTATCGTATGATTTGATAGATTGTAAGTATGGAATTGAAGGAATATCTTAAGGTTGCATGCGGGAATTTAGTTGTGCTAAGTGAGTAATATAGTTATATGTAGATTAGAAAACTTTCGTGGAAAATTTATGATTTTGATTAGAGGATTGTTAGATTAAGGGATTTGGTTATATGCTCCATTTATGTTTTTTTTACACTGAAATTTTAAAAGTAAGTAGTTTACTCAAATGTTTCGGTACTGATATAAAGGTGTTTTCATAAATAAAGAGATATGCATTACTAAATTTTAAGTCGGGCGGAAAGAAAACAATTTTTTCAAATTTGATTCAAAAGGAATAATTAATTTTTCGGTTGAACGATTCTTCAAATCGTGTTTTGTTTGAGAGTAAGACTTAAGAGCGACTTAAATTTTGGATATTTTGAAACTTCAATGTGTATTTTGAATACAGAGGATTTTTCCACTGTTTGATTATTTACGAGAAAAGGATAAATTATTTAGTAAGTTTGATTTACAGATCACATAAGTTTTACCATTTGAACGGTTTCACAAATTGCAAACTTATTTAAAAGTAAGGGGAATCTGCAAATTTAAAAATGCAAATATTTTGAAAATTTTCACGGGTTTACAAACTGATGGTTTTCCAATGGTAAAGGTGCTTCGATTTTGATATATAAAAAGAAGGTGTAAAATGTTAAGTCTTTTAAAATAAAGGTGGAAAATTTTAAATATAAAATCTTCTGCGTATTTAAAAATTTTATACTTCCATAGGTTGCTTTTGAGCATAATTAACAATCCGGTCGGGTAAATTGGTCGTAGTGATTTCTTGTTGTATACGAGCTTATAGTCAATCGATGGAATAATTTTGAGAATTTAGATTTGATTTGGGTACATGAACTAGTTGATTTGGAAAAAATCTGATGATTGTGTTTGGTGAGTTTCGACAACAAAGTTGGTTGGTCGACACTGTAGATTAAGGGTTTAATTGTTAAGAGTTTTAATATCATTTTATTCGAATATTAAAATCTTTTTGTACGGAATAAAGTTAAGCCAGTGAGACATAGTTAGGATGTAAGTTGATGATTAGATACTTAGAGTATTACGACCTATTTTATTTTTGAATGATTGGAGGAATAACTAGGATTGAGATTTTGTTGCTAATTTGGAAATTTTGTTATCTTGAGTTAAGTTTACGTATTCTTTTGAATGACGGTAAGAGTTTTGTGTTTTTGATTCATGAAGTTAATGGTATTATCGAAATTGGTGTAAATTGTTGGACCAAAAGATTCAAATAGTGGTTGTTTTTTGCCAAAATACTATTTAGTTGTTGTGGAGTATTGTTATCGATTGGTTTGGATGTCGAGCTCGTTATAAGTGGATAAGTGAATAGGTGTTGTAGAACGCAAGATTTTATCAACTTGTGTTTTCAATACCTTGTATGAAACGATAGAGTTCGGAATTGTAAGAACTATTGTTGAGCTTAGGGCTTGTTCTTGCACTTTGATAATGTGGAGTTAGAAATCATATAGATTTATTAAGTTATTGAAGCCAACTTGTTAAAGAGTATTTGTGGCTCTCAATTGGATAATGGTTGATTATTTACATTATGTTGATCGAGTGATTAGGGCACTAAGTTGTTAGAATCAAAATTTTGCGCATAAGTGTGTTGTGACCGTTTAAACTGCGAGACAGTTTCATATTTAAAATTCGAGGTCGAGTTTTTCATAGGTTGGGGAGAATGTAATACCCCATATGTTTTCGACATGTTTTGTCTTGTGTTGACCTTCCTGAGTGGAAATTTTGTTTGGAGTTATCATTGCGAGAGATTCGAGGTTTCGTTCTAGATTATTTTAAGTTTTTCAGTTAAAACTTTAGTGGGAGAGTTTGTTTTCCCTCGTGGATGTCACTTAGATAAGGTGTTATCATTTATGTCAAGTGAAAGTTAGTGAATTACTTTTTGTGACCATTTGAGATTGTTTAGTGTATGGGTTGTAATATTTAGTTATTCTTCGAGGAACAACCTGTTGAGTTTTGCTTACGCAAGCGCTTAAGTCGTTAAGCACGGAATTACTATGTTCTCGCTTGTGGTGCTATTTTTAGCATGTTTGTTATTCTGGATTTTATCAAACACTCTGGGTGCGTGTTGTTAATTGCTGACTAGTTAAGTAATGTTGAGTTCTGTTGCTTTTCAAACTTCATGTTATTTTATCAAATGAATTTTCAGATTTTAAACATTGGTACATATTGGGGTTTCTTTGGTTCGGGTTTGACTTGGGTCGCCTGACACGTTATTAAGATTGGAATTCTTGGTTGACTCGGCTTTGTACCATTTGTTCTTTTAAGTTGTTTTACCAAATGGTTTAAAAATGTTTTCGGATTATGTTTTCAAATGGAGCTCGATATGGCTTAACTGCTGTATGGTTTTGGTTTTATTGATTACTTGGTTGAGTAATGTTCTTAAGAGACGGAGTTCGTTACGCATAATTATTATTATTGTTGTCCTTGGTTACCTTCGGTATCTGGTTTGTGAGTTTTACGTTGGTTATGTGTGTTCTGTATGTAATTTATGTTGTGTATTACGTCAGTCGTTTTCGTTTTAAATTCGAGGACGAATTTTCAATAAGTTGGGGAGAATGTAATATCCCGTATTTTTAAATTATTATTTTTAAATTTCTAATTATAATTTTGCATTCCGTCAAGTTTTAGGTAATTTATTATTATTTTTATTAAATATTTTTATTTAATATTATTGGAATCGCTCGTTGATTCGGTCGTGATCCGATTCATATTTGGTTGGTATTATTAAATCTTAAAAGGAAAAAAAACAAAAAAAAAAGAATTTAAATGTTGGCTATTCTTTCTTTTTAAGCATGATTAAGCCCATTCCTTTACAACATATAAAGCACATCACCTGTGTAAAATGAATTATTCATGATTTATGTAGCAAACCATCAAATATATATACGTTTCTTTTTTATTTCTTTCATTCATTATTTCAAAATCCTATTCTTTTCATTTTTCTATTCTGAAACCCTAGCCGTCAAACGCTTCAAACCATTATGAGATATCACATTCATCGTTCATTCACTCGCCTCGGATTCGGTAAGAATATCGCTTTCGTCTCATCCGTTTATTCTATTCGATATCGTACTTTCGTTTATAATTCTATTCATTATTGTTGTAGTATCATTTCGAAATTTTTTCTTCGTCATATTGTTCGACTTCATTCACAACGATAGTAATTTTCAATACGGTACGTTCAATTCCTACGAAAAATTTGTTAGATTTCTTGTTCGTGCGATGACCGCCGATCTTCCATGATTCATGTTCTGTCGTCCCTTTTGTTCCTGATGCTGCTGTTTTAGGATAATCTTTTTGATATTATAGTTTGCGTTATTGATTCAAAATCTGAATCGATAGTGTTCGAGATTGAATTCCGTTCATTCTCCTTTGTCTTTGACAGTGTGAGTTCCGCCGTCACCTAGTTGATTTGCGTGGACTGTAAATCATAAGTCTTTTGAAATGTTCTCTTAAATTGGTTATAGTCTTGCTGCAATATTGATGTAGCCACTGTGTTATATTTTCCCAACTTGTTTAAATGTTGGCTTTTGATATTAGATTCATGGTTTGGTTACAGTGACTTGGAAATTTATAATTGATGATAATGATGATGGTCTTGGCAGGAAGTCTATTTTGGGCTTATTGTTTTGATAGAAAGTGGTGGCTAAATGGCCATCTAAGTTACTCATTATTTTGTTTCTAATCAATTGATTCTTTAAGTTAATTATTAACTATTTCACATTTTAACTATTATTATTTGAATTTGATTTTAACTTTCGGATTTCGTTTCGATTTATAAATTGTCAATATTATTTTAAATCTAAAATAATGATAGTCCATTTATAATTTAAATTATTATTTTGATTATTATAAATGGAAAGTGATAATTATATTTTTAATCAATAATTAATAATTACTCGGGTAATTATTATATTTTGAAATTATTGACTAGGCGTGTCAATTTGACATTTTAGATTTTTAACGTTTTATTTATTTATTTATTTATTAAATAAATTATTAGTAACTATTGGTTACTTGGATCTTAAGATATTGAGTTACGTTTTAAATACTGATTTATTATTTTATCAAATTGTTATTTTAGGAATTATAAACTAAGGTTTATATTTTTGATAAAATATTTTGGGCCGGGTTAGACTTGGGTCACCCGACATGTGAGGTAGCTTGGTAGTTATCGGTAACTCGGCTAACCCACTATTTGGAAATTAAATTAATTTATTATTTAAATATTATTTAAATAATATTGTTCTATGTGGACTTTAAGGCGGGAACTCAATAGACGTGATTTGTTTATGGCTTATTTATTATTCGAATATTATGATTACTCTGATTTGGATTTACCTTGACTTGTCATTGTGCTATTCCTATGTGGTGTCTAGTACTCTCTAGAGTTAGGGTCTGTTTTTAATACTGATTTTATACTATGTCTAGACCCGTCGACTGTTCGTACTTCAGAGGCGAACCAGAGTTAGGTTGCTTGCCAGGTTCACGTGGAATAGCAAGCAGTGAGTTTATATCTCTATTTACCTCTTTATTAAGCAAATATTATATTTTGTATATGTATATGTATAAACAGTTTTTGAACTGTTTTTCGGCATTGTGTATTTGATTTGGAACGTGCTACTCGATGGGCATCATCGTGACTGCGTGCGCACCGGTAATGATTATGGTATTGAGGTAGGTTTCAGATACGTCTCACCTTAGTGAGGGCACCGGTGGAAGATACGTCTCCTGGGCTCACAATTTATTTAAGTGATAGTCGGGGATCGGTTATTGAGATACGTCTCACCAACACGACAATGGATTTAGAATTGTGGTTTAGGATTTCATTGATAATCCATAATGAAAATGTTTTATTAAACGTTTTTAAAGGTTTTCAACTTAATAAATGTAAATGGTTATACTGACCCCGTTGTTTTTACCAAATTTTCCAGGTTTATGATTTGAGCATTGGTCGATCTCCGTTTCTTCATTCTCGGAGGTTCTTTATTTTATTTTCAGAATAAAAGAGTCGAACTATTTTAATCTCTTAGACCGCAGTAGTAGTATCAGATTATTCATGTCTTAGTTTTACGTTTATATTTTTGACTATTGTTTGTTGGCATGGTCCAACTATTATTTTATTAGCTTTGGCATGATTACAGTGATTTTGATATTATATATTATTTTCCATGCTGTTGGAATTTAATTTGAGATTAAGTATACTTTGAATATATGTTGCTTAAAATGTACTGCTAGACTAGGTTGGAGTCTCGGTTGCCCCCGAGCATGTGGTTTTATGCAGGTACATTGTTTTAAACGTTATAAGTTGGTTATCCGCAAGGCTAGCTACGGATTTCGGTACAACCATACCCATACCCTAGCGCCGGTCACGATTCATGAAAATGGGTCGTGACACAGACTATGCTGAGTGAGTTTGCAATTTACTAACCGTATTATAAAATAACATCGCATTCAAAAAAAGCAATAATATGAAAATACATATAAGCAAGTAATTGATCCGTTCGAAACTAAAATCCTGAAACTTAACACGAATTACAAATATTCAAATCAAACTGATCCAAATGGTCCGGCCCCGGGATAACTCAACCGCGTCTGCCGCGACCAACATCTTAATCCCAAGTTGTAGGCCCCGGGATAACTCAACCAAGTTCAACCCACTAGATATGGGGCTCAGGTTACTCTAACCGAGTTCACTCTCGTATCCACATTCGTATTCCAACTTTCCTAATCGTATCATGCATTTATATCAAATCATTTCACATAGTCTAAACACACTAGATTGACACAAAGACGAAGCTTAAGATTGAATTAAATCGCTAAAATGGGGAAACGTTTGGTTTTGCTTCATAACCTTTGTAAACATTTGGCTTAAATTGCTAAAAAGGTGAAACATTTGGATTTGTTTCGTAATATTTGTAAATGTTTGGCTTAAATCGCTAAAAAGGTGACACGTTTGGTTTTGAAAGGTTATGAAGCAAAACCAAACATTTAAAACGTTACAAATCAAATCCAAACGTTTCACCTTTTTAGCGATTTAAGCCGTAGCGTTTATAAACGTTTGGCTTAAATCGCTGAAAAGGTGAAACATTTGGATTTGTTCCATAACGTTTAGATTTCTTTCATAACGTTCCCAAATGTTTGGCTTAAATTGCTAAAAAAGGTGAAACATTTGGATTTTTTTCAGGAACCTTTGTAAATGTTTGGCTTAAATCGCTAAAAAGGGTAAACGTTTAAAATTTCGTAACGTTTGTAAAAGTTTGGCTTAAATTGCTAAAAAGGTGAAACGCTTTGATTTGTTTCGGAACGTTTGTAAACGTTTGGCTTAAACTGCTAAAAAGGGAAAAAGTTTGGATTTGTTTCGTAACGTTTTAAACGTTTGGTTTTTTTTCGTAGCGTTTGTAAAAATTAGGCTTAAATCAGTAAAAATGGGAAACATTTGTATTTGTTTCGTAATGTTTGTAAACGATTGGCTTAAATTGCTAAAAAGGTGAAATGTTTGGATTTTTTTCGTAACGTTTGTCAACATTTGGCTTAAATCGCTAAAAAGATGAAACCTTTGGATTTGTTTCGTAACATTTTTAAACGTTTGGTTTAAATTACTAAAAAGGTGAAATGTTTGGTTTTGTTTTGTAACGTTTGTAAACTTTCCGCTTAAATCGCTAAAAAGGTGAAACGTTTGGATTTGTTTCGTAACATTTATAAATGTTTGGCTTAAATTGCTATTAATGCGAAACATTTGGATTTATTTCGTAACATTTGTAAACGTTTGGCTTAAATCGTAAAAGAGGGGAAACGTTTGGATTTGTTTCGTAACGTTTGTCTTAAATCGTTAAAAAGGTGAAACGTTTGAAATTTCGTAACATTTGTAACCTTTTGGCTTAATTTGTTAAAAAGGTGAAACGTTTTGATTTAGTTCGTAACGTTTTAAACGTTTGGTTTTGTTTCGTAACGTTTGTAAACGTTCGGCTTAAACTGCTAAAAATGTGAAACGTTTGGATTTGTTTCGTAACATTTTTAAACGTTTGGCTTAAATTACGAAAAAGGTGAAATGTTTAGTTTTATTTTGTAACGTTTGTAAACCTTCCGCTTAAACCGCTAAAAAGGTGAAACGTTTGGATTTGTTTCGTAACGTTTATAAACGTTTGGCTTAAATTGCTAAAAAGGCGACACCTTTGGATTTATTTCGTAACATTTGTAAACGTTTGGCTTAAATCGCTAAAGAGGTGAAACGTTTGGATTTGTTTCGTAACGTTTGTAAACATTTGGCTTAAATCGCTAAAAAGGTGAAACGTTTGAAATTCGTAACGTTTGTAAACGTTTAGCTTAAATTGCTAAAAAGGTAAAAACGTTTTGATTTATTTCGTAACGTTTGTAAACGTTCGGCTTAAGTCGCTAAAAATATGAAATGTTTGTATTAGTTTCGTAATGTTTGTAAACGATTGACTTAAATCGCTAAAAAGCTAAAACGTTTGGATTTGTTTCGTAACGTTTGTAAACGTTTGGCTTAAATTGCTAAAAAGGTGACACGTTTTGATTTGTTTTGTAACCTTTGTAAACGTTTGGCTTAAATCGCTAAAAAGGTGAAACGTTTTGTTTTGTTTCATAACCTTTGTAAACGTTTGGCTGAAATCGCAAAAAAGGTGAACGTTTGGATTTGTTTCGTTACGTTTGCATAAATTGCTAAAAAGGTGACACGTTTGGATTTGTTTCGTAACCTTTGTAAACGTTTTGCTTAAATCGCTAAAACAGGGAAACGTTTGGAAATATTTCGTAACGTTTGTGAACGTTTGGCTTAAATCACTAAAAAGGTGAAACGTTTGGATTTGTTTCATAACGTTTGTAAACGTTTGGCTTAAATCGCTAAAAGGGTGAAACGTTTGGATTTGTTGCATAACGTTTGAAAACGTTTGGCTTAAATCGCAAAAAAGGTGAAATGTTTAGATTTATTTCGTAACGTTTATATACGTTTGGCTTAAATCGCTAAAAAGATGAAACGTTTGCATTTAATTCGTAACGTTTTAAACGTTTGGCTTAAAACGCTAAAATGGAGAAACGTTTGGATTTGTTTCGTAACGTTTGTCTTAAATCGCTAAAAAGGTGAAACGTTCGGATTCGTTTTGTGATGTTTGTAAACGTTTGACTTAAATTGCTAATAAGGTGAAACGTTTGGTTTTGAAAGGTTATGAAACAAATCCAAACATTGCGAAACAAATCCAAACGTTTCACCTTTTTAGGGATTTAAGCCGTAAAGTTTATAAATGTTTGGCATAAATTGCTAAAAAGGTGAAACCTTTAGATTTGTTCCATAACGTTTGTAAACGTTTGGCTTAAATTGAAACGTTTGGATTTGTTTCATAACGTTTGCAAACGTTTGGCTTAAATTGCTAAAAAGGTAAAACGTATGCTTTTGTTTCGTTACATTTGTAAACGTTTGGCTAAAATTGCTAAAAAGGTGAAACGCTTGGATTTGTTTCGTTACCTTTGTAAACGTTTGGCTTAAATTGCTAAAAAGGTCAAACGTTTGAATTTGTTTCGTAACGCTTGTAAACGTATGGCTTAAATTGCTGAAAAGGTGAAATGTTTAGTTTTGTTTCATAACGTTTGTAAACGTTATGCTTAAATCGCTAAAAAGGTGAAACATTTGGATTTGTTTCGTAACGTTTGTAAACGTTTGGCTTAAATTGCTAAAAGGCAAAACTTTTGGATTTATTTCGTAACTATCATAAACGTTTGGCTCAAATCGCTATAAAGGGGAAACGTTTAGATTTTTTCGTAACGTTTGTAAACATTTGACTTAAATCGCTAAAAAGGTAAAATGTTTGAAATTTCGTAACGTTTGTAAACGTCTGGCTTAAATTGCTAAAAAGGTGAAACCCTTTGATTTGTTTCGTAACGTTTGTTAACGTTTGGTTTAAATTGCTAAAAAGGTTAAACGTTTGGTTTTGTTTCGTAACCTTTGTAAACGTTTTGCTTAAATCGCTAAAACGGTGAAACGTTTGGAATTATTTCGTAACGTTTGTGAACGTTTGGCTTAAATCACTAAAAAGGTGAAACGTTTGGATTTGTTTCATAACGTTTGTAAACGTTTGGCTTAAATCGCTAAAAGGGTGAAACGTTTGGATTTGTTGCATAACGTTTGAAAACGTTTGGCTTAAATCGCAAAAAAGGTGAAATGTTTAGATTTATTTCGTAACGTTTATAAACGTTTGGCTTAAATCGCTAAAAAGATGAAACGTTTGCATTTAATTCGTAACGTTTTAAACGTTTGGCTTAAAACGCTAAAATGGAGAAACGTTTGGATTTGTTTCGTAACGTTTGTAAACGTTTGTCTTAAATCGCTAAAAAGGTGAAACGTTCGGATTCGTTTTGTAATGTTTGTAAACGTTTGACTTAAATTGCTAATAAGGTGAAACGTTTGGTTTCGAAAGGTTATGAAACAAATCCAAACGTTGCGAAACAAATCCAAACGTTTCACCTTTTTAGGGATTTAAGCCGTAAAGTTTATAAATGTTTGGCATAAATTGCTAAAAAGGTGAAACCTTTAGATTTGTTCCATAACGTTTGTAAACGTTTGGCTTAAATTGAAACGTTTGGATTTGTTTCATAACGTTTGCAAACGTTTGGCTTAAATTGCTAAAAAGGTAAAACGTATGCTTTTGTTTCGTAACATTTGTAAAAGTTTGGCTAAAATTGCTAAAAAGGTGAAACGCTTGGATTTGTTTCGTTACCTTTGTAAACGTTTGGCTTAAATTGCTAAAAAGGTCAAACGTTTGAATTTGTTTCGTAACGCTTGTAAATGTATGGCTTAAATTGCTGAAAAGGTGAAATGTTTAGTTTTGTTTCATAACGTTTATAAACGTTATGCTTAAATCGCTAAAAAGGTGAAACATTTGGATTTGTTTCGTAACGTTTGTAAACGTTTGGCTTAAATTGCTAAAAGGCAAAACTTTTGGATTTATTTCGTAACTATCATAAACGTTTGGCTCAAATCGCTATAAAGGGGAAACGTTTAGATTTTTTCGTAACGTTTGTAAACATTTGACTTAAATCGCTAAAAAGGTAAAATGTTTGAAATTTCGTAACGTTTGTAAACGTCTGGCATAAATTGCTAAAAAGGTGAAACCCTTTGATTTGTTTCGTAACGTTTGTTAACGTTTGGCTTAAATTGCTAAAAAGGTTAAACGTTTGGTTTTGTTTCGTAACGTTTGTAAACGTTCGGCATAAATCGCTAAAAATTTGAAACGTTTGTATTTGTTTCGTAAAGTTTGTAAACGATTGGCTGAAATCGCTAAATAGGGGAAACGTTTGGTTTTGTTTCATAACCTTTGTAAACGTTTGGCTTAAATCGCTAAAAAGGTCAAACGTTTGGATTTGTTTCGTAACGTTTGTAAACGTTTTGCATAAATAGCTAAAAAGGTGACACGTTTGGATTTGTTTCGTAACCTTTTAAATATTTGGCGTAAATCACTAAAACGGTGAAACGTTTGGATTTGTTTCGAAACGTTTGTAAACGTTTTTTGATTAAATCGCTAAAAAGGTAAAACATTTGGATTTGTTTCTTAACGTTTGTAAACGTTTGGCTTAAATCGCTAAAAGGGTGAAGCGTTTGGATTTGTTCCGTAACGTTTGAAAACGTTTGGCTTAAATCGCAAAAAAGGTGAAACGTTTAGATTTGTTGCGTAGCATTTGTAAACGTTTGGCTTAAATCGCTAAAAAGGTGAGACATTTGAATTTATTTCGTTACGTTTTAAACGTTTGGCTTAATTCACTAAAATGGGGAAACGTTTGGATTTGCTTTGAAACGTTTGTAAACGTTTGGCTTAAATCGCTAAAAAGGTAAGACGTTTTGTTTTGTTTGGTAACGTTTGTAAACATTTGGCTTAAATTTCTAAAAAGGTGAAACGTTTGGATTTGTTCCGTAACATTTGTAAACATTTTGCATAAATTTCTAAAAAGGTGACTCATTTGAATTTGTTTCGTAATGTTTGTAAACATTTGGCTTAAATCGCTGAAAAGGTGAAACGTTTGGTTTTGTCTCGTAACGTTCTTAAATGTCTGGCTTAAATCACTAAAAAGGTGAGACGTTTGGTTTTATTTCGCAACATTTGTAAATGTTTGGCTTAAATCACAAAAAAGGTGAGACGTTTGGTTTTGTTCCGTAATGTTTGTAAACGTTTGGCTTAAATCGCTAAAAAGGTGACACGTTTGGATTTGTTTCGTAACGTTTGTAAACGTTTTGCATAAATTGCTAAAAAGGAGACACGTTTGGATTTGTTTTGTAACCTTTGTAAACGTTTGGCTTAAATCGCTAAAACGGTGAAACGTTTGGATTTGTTTCGTAACGTTTGTAAACGTTTAGCTTAAATCGCTAAATAGGGGAAACGTTTGGATTTGTTGCATAACGTTTGTAAATGTTTGGCTTAAATCGCTAAAAGGGTGAAACGTTTGGAATTGTTTTGTAACGTTTGTAAACGTTTCGATTTTTTTCGTAACGTTTTAAACGTTTATTTTTGTTTCGTAACGTTTGTAAACGTTTGGCTAAGACCGCTAAAAAGGTGAAACGTTTGGATTTGTTTCGTAACGTTTGTAAATATTTGGCTTAAATCGCTAAAAAGGTAAAACTCTTGAAATTTCGTAACGGTTGTACACGTTTGGTTTAAATTGCTAAAAAGTTGAAACGCTTTGATTTGTTTCGTAATGTTTGTAAATGTTTGGTTTAAATTGCTAAAAAGTGGAAACGTTTGGATTTTTTTCGTAACGTTTTAAACTTTTGGTTTTGTTTCGGAACGTTTGTAAACGTTCGGCTTAAATCGCTAAAAATTTGAAACGTTTGTATTTGTTTCATAACGTTTGTAAACGATTGGCTTAAATCGCTAAAAAGATGAAATGTTTGGATTTGTTTCGTAACATTTCTAAACGTTTGGCTTAAATTGCTAAAAAGGTGACACGTTTGGATTTGTTTCGTAATCTTCGTAAACGTTTGGCTTAAATTGCTAAATAGGTGAAACGTTTGGTTTTGTTTCGTAACCTTTGTAAACGTTTGGCTTAAATCGCTAAAAAGGTGAAACGTTTGGATTTGTTTCGTAACGTTTGTAAACGTTTTGCATAAATTGCTAAAAAGGTGACACGTTTGGATTTGTTTCGTAACCTTTGTAAACGTTTGGCTTAAATCGCCAAAACGGTGATACTTTTGGATTTGTTTCATAACGTTTCTAAACGTTTGGATTTCTTTCTTATCGTTTGTAAACGTTTGGCTTAAATCATTAAAAGGGGAAACGTTTGAATTGGTTCCATAACGTTTGAATACGTTTTGCTTAAGTCGCATAAAAGGTGAAACGTTTCGATTTGTTTCGTAACGTTTGGCTTAAATCACTAAAAAGGTTAAACGTTTGGATTTGTTTCGTAATGTTTGTAAACGTTTGGCTTAAATCGCTAAAAAGGTGAAACGTTTGGTTTTGAAAGGTTATGAAATAAAACCAAACGTTTAAAACGTTACGAAACAAATCCAAACGTTTCACCTTTTTAGCGATTTAAGCCGTAACGTTTATAAACGTTTGTCTTAAATCGCTAAAACGGTGAACCGTTTGGATTTGTTCCATAGCGTTTGTAAACGTTTGGCTTAAATTGAAACGTTTGGATTTGTTTCATAATGCTTGCAAACGTTTGGCTTACATTGCTAAAAAGGAAAAACTTGGTTTTGTTTCGTAACTTTTGTAAACGTTTGGCTTAAATTGCTAAAAAGGTGAAACGTTTGGATTTGTTTCGTTACATTTGTAAACGTTTGGCTTAAATTGCTAAAGAGGTGAAACATTTGGATTTATTTCGTAATGTTTGTAAAGGTTTGGCTTAAATTGCTAAAAAGGTGAAATGTTTGGTTTTGTTTCATAACATTTCTAAACGTTCCGCTTAAATCTCTAAAAAGGTGAAACGTTTGGATTTGTTTCGTATCGTTTGTATATGTTTGGCTTAAATCGCTAAAAAGGTGAAACGTTTGAAATTTTGTAACGTTTGTAAACGTTTGGCGTAAATCGCTAAATAGGTGAAACGTTTTGATTTGTTGCATAACGTTTGTAAACGTTTGGCTTAAATCGATAAAAAGGGTGAAACATTTGGTATTGTTTTGTAACGTTTGTAAACGTTTCGATTTGTTTTGTAACGTTTGTTTCGTAACATTTTAGACGTTTATTTTTGTTTCGTAACGTTTGTAAACGTTTGGCTTAAATCGCTAAAAAGGTGAAACGTTTGGATTTGTTTCTTAATGTTTGTAAATATTTGGCTTAAATCGCTAAAAAGGTAAAACTCCTGAAATTTCGTAACGGTTGTAAACGTTTGGCTTAAATTGCTAAAAAGATGAAACGCTTTGATTTATTTCGTAACGTTTGTAAACGTTTGGCTTAAATTGCTAAAAAGTGGAAAAGTTTGGATTTTTTTCATAACGTTTTAAAAGTTTGATTTTGTTTCGAAATTTTTGTAAACGTTTGGCTTAAATCGCTAAAAATTTGAAACTTTTGTATTTGTTTCATAACGTTTGTAAACGATTGGCTTAAATCGCTAAAAAGGTGAAATGTTTGGATTTGTTTCGTAACATTTGTAAACGTTTGGCTTAAATTTCTAAAAAGATGATACGTTGAGATTTGTTTCGTAACCTTTCTAAACGTTTGGCTTAAATTGCTAAATAGGGGAAACGTTTGGTTTTGTTTCGTAACCTTTGTAAACGTTTGGCTTAAATCGCTAAAAAGGTGAAATGTTTGGATTTGTTTCGTAACGTTTGTAAATGTTTTGCATAAATTGCTAAAAAGATGACACGTTTGGATTTGTTTCATAACCTTTGTAAACATTTGGCTTAAATCGCCAAAACGGTGAAACGTTTGGATTTGTTTCCTAACGTTTGTAAACGTTTGGCTGAAATTGCTAAAAAGGGGAAACGTTTGGATTTGTTTCTTATCGTTTGTAAACGTTTGGCTTAAATCACTAAAAGGGGAAACGTTTGAATTGGTTCCGTAATGTTTGAATACGTATGGCTTAAGTCGCAGAAAAGGTGAAACGTTTTAATTTGTTTCGTAACGTTTGTAAACGTTTGGCTTAAATCACTAAAAAGGTGAAACGTTTGGATTTGTATCGTAATGTTTGTAAACGTTTGGCTTAAATCGCTAAAAAGGTGAAACGTTTGATTTTGAAAGGTTATGAAATAAAACCAAACGTTTAAAACGTTACAAAACAAATCCAAACGTTTCACCTTTTTAGCCATTTAAGCCTTAACATTTATAAACGTTTGGCTTAAATCGCTAAAAAGGCAAAACGTTTGGTTTTCTTTCGTAACGTTTGTAAACGTTTAGCTTAAATTGCTAAAAAGGTGAAACGTTTGGATTTGTTTCGTTACATTTGTATACGTTTGGCTTAAATTGCTAAAAAGGTGAAATGTTTGGATTTATTTCGTAATGTTTGTAAAGGTTTGGCTTAAATTGCTAAAAAGGTGAAATGTTTGCTTTTGTTTCGTAACGTTTGTAAACGTTCCGCTTAAATCTCTAAAAAGGTGAAACGTTTGGATTTGTTTCATATCGTTTGTATATGTTTGGCTTAAATCGCTAAAAAGGTGAAACGTTTGAAATTTTGTAACGTTTGTAAACGTTTGGCTTAAATCGCTAAATAGGTGAAACGTTTGGATTTGTTGCATAACGTTTGTAAAGGTTTGACTTAAATCGCTAAAAGGGTGAAACGTTTAGTATTGTTTTGTAACGTGTGTAAACGTTGCGATTTGTTTCGTAATGTTTTAAAAGTTCATTTTTGTTTCGTAACGTTTGTAAACGTTTGGCTTAAATCGCTAAAAAGGTGAAACGTTTGGATTTGTTTCGTAACGTTTGTAAATATTTGGCTTAACTCGCTAAAAAGGTAAAACTCTTGAAATTTTGTAACGGTTGTAAACGTTTGGCTTAAATTGCTAAAAAGGTGAAACGCTTTGATTTGTTTCGTAACGTTTGTAAACGTTTGGCTTAAATTACTAAAAAGGGGAAACGTTTGGATTTTTTTGGTAACGTTTTAAACGTTTGGTTTTGTTTCGTAACGTTTGTAAACGTTCGGCTTAAATCGCTAAAAATTTGAAACGTTTGTATTTGTTTCATAACGTTTGTAAACGATTGGCTTAAATCTCTAAAAAGGTGAAATGTTTGGATTTGTTTCGTAACGTTTGTAAAAGTTTGGCCTAAATTGCTAAAAATGTGATACGTTTGGATTTGTTTCGTAACCTTTGTACACGTTTGGCTTAAATCACTAAATAGGTGAAACGTTTAGTTTTGTTTCGTAACCTTTGTAAACGTTTGGCTTAAATCGCTAAAAAGGTGAAACGTTTGGATTTGTTTTATAACGTTTGTAAACGTTTTGCATAAATTGCTAAAAAGGTGACACGTTTGGATTTGTTTCGTAACCTTTGTAAACGTTTGGCTTAAATCGCCAAAACGGCAAAACGTTTGGATTTGTTTCGTAAAGTTTGTAAACGTTTGGCTGAAATTGCTAAAAAGGTGAAACGTTTGGATTTGTTTCTTATCATTTGTAAACGTTTGGCTTAAATCACTAAAAGGCGAAACGTTTGAATTTGTTCCGTAACATTTGAATACGTTTGGCTTAAGTCACATAAAAGGTGAAACGTTTCGATTTGTTTCGTAACATTTGTAAACGTTTGGCTTAAATCTTTAAAAAGGTGAAACATTTGGATTTGTTTCGTAGTGTTTGTAAACGTTTGGCTTATATCGCTAAAAAGGTGAAACAAAACCAAACGTTTAAAACGTGACGAAATAAATCCAAACGTTTCTCCTTTGTAGCGATTTAAGCCGTAACGTTTATAAACGTTTGGCTTAAATCGCTAAAAAGGTGAACCGTTTGGATTTGTTCCATAGCGTTTGTAAACGTTTGGCTTAAATTGAAACGTTGGATTTGTTTCATAACGCTTACAAACGTTTGGCTTAAATTGCTAAAAAGGTAAAACGTTTGGTTTTGTTTCGTAACGTTTGTAAACGTTTGGCTTAAATTGCTAAAAAGGTGAAACGTTTGGATTTGTTTCGTTACATTTGTTAACGTTTGGGTTAAATTGCTAAAAAGGTGAAACGTTTGGATTTATTTCGTAATGTTTGTAAAGGTTTGGCTTAAATTGCTAAAAAGGGGAAACGTTTGGATTTATTTCGTAATGTTTGTAAACGTTCCGCTTAAATCTCTAAAAAGGTGAAACGTTTGGATTTGTTTCGTATCGTTTGTATACGTTTGGCTTAAATCGCTAAAAAGGGGAAACGTTTGAAATTTTGTAACGTTTGTAAACGTTTGGCTTAAATTGCTAAAAAGGTGAAACGCTTTGATTTGCTTCGTAACGTTTGTAAACGTTTGGCTTAAATTGCTAAAATAGTGAAACGTTTGGATTTGTTTCGTAACGTTTTAAATGTCTGGTATTGTTTCGTAACGATTGTAAACGTTCGGCTTAAATCGCTAAAAATGTGAAATGTTTGTATTTATTTCGTAACGTTTGTAAACGATTGGCTTAAATCGCTAAAAAGGGAAAACGTTTGGATTTGTTTCGTAAAGTTTGTAAACGTTTGGCTTAAATTGCTAAAAAGGTGACACGTTTGGATTTATTTTTAACATTTGTAAACGTTTGGCTTAAATCGCTAATATGGGGAAACGTTTGGTTTTGTTTTGTGACCTTTGTAAACGTTTGGCTTAAATCGCTAAAAAGGTGAAACGTTTGGATTTATTTCGTAACATTTGTAAATTTTTTGCATAAATTTCTAAAAAGATGACACGTTTGGATTTGTTCCATAAGATTTGTAAACGTTTGGCTTAAATCGCTAAAAAGGTGAAATGTTTGGATTTGTTTCGTAACATTTCTAAACGTTTGGCTTAAATTGCTAAAAAGGTGACACGTTTGGATTTGTTTCGTAACCTTTGTAAACGTTTGGCTTAAATTGCTAAATAGGTGACACGTTTGGATTTGATTCTTAACATTTCTAAACGTTTCGTTTTGTTTCGTAACGTTTGTAAACGTTTAGCTTAAATTGCTAAAAAGGTGAAACTTTTGGATTCGTTTCGTTACATTTGTATACGTTTGGCTTAAATTGCTAAAAAGGTGAAATGTTTGAATTTATTTCGTAGTTTTTGTAAAGGTTTGGCTTAAATTGCTAAAAAGGTGAAATGTTTGCTTTTGTTTCGTAACTTTTGTAAACGTTCCGCTTAAATCTCTAAAAAGGTGAAACGTTTAGATTTGTTTCGTATCGTTTGTATATGTTTTGCTTAAATCGCTAAAAAGGTGAAACGTTTGAAATTTTGTAACGTTTGTAAACGTTTGGCTTAAATCGCTAAATAGGTGAAACGTTTGGATTTTTTGCATAACGTTTGTAAACGTTTGGCTTAAATTGCTAAAAGGGTGAAACGTTTGGTATTGTTTTGTAACGTTTGTAAACGTTTCGATTTATTTCGTAACTTTTGTTTCGTAACGTTTTAAAAATTCATTTTTGTTTCGTAACGTTTGTAAACGTTTGGCTTAAATCGCTAAAAAGGTGAAACGTTTGGATTTGTTTCGCAACGTTTTAAACGTTTGGTTTTGTTTCGTAACGTTTGTAAACGTTCGGCTTAAATCGCTAAAAATTTGAAACGTTTGTATTTGTTTCATAACGTTTCTAAATGATTGGGTTAAATCGCTAAAAAGGTGAAATGTTTGGATTTGTTTCGTAACGTTTGTAAACGTTTGGCTTAAATTGCTAAAAATGTGACACGTTTGGATTTATTTCGTAACCTTTGTAGACGTTTGGCTTAAATCGCTAAATAGGGGAAACATTTGGTTTTGTTTCGTAACCTTTGTAAACGTTTGGCTTAAATCGCTAAAAAGGTGAAACATTTCGATTTGTTTCGAAATGTTTGTAAACGTTTTGCATAAATTTCTAAAAAGGTGACACGTTTGGATTTGTTTCGTAACCTTTGTAAACGTTTGGCTTAAATCGCCAAA
The DNA here is from genome assembly GCF_937616625.2 of Mercurialis annua. Classification (NCBI taxonomy): domain Eukaryota; kingdom Viridiplantae; phylum Streptophyta; class Magnoliopsida; order Malpighiales; family Euphorbiaceae; genus Mercurialis; species Mercurialis annua. The sequence goes on from NC_065572.1 coordinate 43,429,533, forward strand.
ACGGCGAAACGTTTGGATTTGTTTCGTAAAGTTTGTCAACGTTTGGCTTAAATCTCTAAAAAGGTGAAACATTTGGATTTGTTTCTTATGATTTGTAATACGTTTGGCTTAAGTCGCATAAAAGGTGAAACATTTCGATTTGTTTCGTAACGTTTGTAAACGTTTGGCTTAAATTTCTAAAAAGGTGAAACATTTGGATTTGTTTCGTAGTGTTTGTAAACGTTTGACTTATATCGCTAAAAAGATGAAACAAAACCAAACGTTTAAAACGTGACGAAACAAATCCAAACGTTTCACCTTTTTAGCAATTTAAGCCGTAACGTTTATAAACGTTTGGCTTAAATCACTAAAAAGGTGAACTGTTTGGATTTGTTCCATAGCGTTTGTAAACGTTTGGCTTAAATTGAAACGGTTGGATTTGTTTCATAACGCTTATAAACGTTTGGCTTAAATTGCTAAAAAGGCAAAATGTTTGGTTTTGTTTCGTAACGTTTGTAAACGTTTGGCTTAAATTGCTAAAAAGGTGAAACGTTTGGATTTGTTTCTTAACCTTTGTAAACGTTTGGCTTAAATCGCCAAAACGGTGAAACGTTTGGATTTGTTTCGTAACGTTTCTAAACATTTGGCTGAAATTGCTTAAAAGGTGAACCGTTTGGATTTGTTTCTTATCGTTTGTAAACGTTTGGCTTAAATCACTAAAAGGGGAAACGTTTGATTGGTACCATAACGTTTGAATACGTTTTTCTTAAGTCGCAAAAAAGGTGAAACGTTTCGATTTGTTTCGTAACGTTTGTAAACGTTTGGTTTAAATCACTAAAAAGGTGAAACGTTTGGATTTGTTTTGTAATGTTTGTAAACGTTTGGCTTGAATCGCTTAAAAGGTGAAATGTTTGGTTTTGAAAGGATATGAAAGAAAACCAAACGTTTAAAACGTTACGAAACAAATCCAAACGTTTCACCTTTTTAGCGATTTAAGCGGAAACGTTTATAAACGTTTGTCTTAAATCGCTAAAAAGGTGAACCGATTGGATTTGTTCCATAGCGTTTACAAACGTTTGGCTTAGATTGAAACGTTTGGATTTATTTCATAACGCTTGCAAACGTTTGGCTTACATTGCTAAAAAGGCAAAATGTTTGGTTTTATTTCGTAACGTTTGTAAACGTTTAGCTTAAATTGCTAAAAAGGTGAAACGTTTGGATTTGTTTCGTTACATTTGTAAACGTTTGGCTTAAATTGCTAAAAAGGGGAAACGTTTGGATTTATTTCGTAATGTTTGTACAGGTTTGGCTTAAATTGCTAAAAAGGTAAAATGTTTGGTTTTGTTTCATAACGTTTCTAAACGTTTCGCTTAAATCTCTAAAAAGGTGAAACGTTTGGATTTGTTTCGTATCGTTTGTATATGTTTGGCTTAAATCGCTAAAAAGGTGAAACGTTTGAAATTTTGTAACGTTTGTAAACGTTTGGCCTAAATCGCTAAATAGGTGAAACGTTTTGATTTGTTGCTGTCACGACCCAAAATATTGAGCCGCAACCGGCGCTAGGGAACGGGAGTGGTAGCTCCGGAACCCGTAGCAAGCCTAAAATCACTATAATTTTTTTTTGCAAATAATATAAACAAACAGCGTATCACAACAGAAGCAAATATATAACATATATAAACATTTACACTAACTGTTCTGTTAACCTCGCGGGCTCTAGTTACCGTACCCTGTACGAACTGGCCTCGCGCTACTATATACATCACTTAGTGTCTCAAAACATCACACCGGCATCTGGGGCCGTGGATCATATACTAAACACGTAGCCTATCAAAATGCATATACAATAATGACAGCAGTTAATATATACAATCAAAATGAACTGTTGTCTAGGCTACTATACTATCGACAAAGGACCACTACTGCAGCATTCACAGAAGTCAGAAGCTAACATATACAGCTGACTTCTGGACTTCAAAATTTGCCTCTAGCTAAGTCCACAAGCTAAGCACCTGAAAGACATCAAAGGTGAGGGGTCAGTATTTGGGAAAATACTGGGTGAGTGTGCATTTACTAACGGTATTATCATAAAAACATAGCATCACATTTCAAGAAACAATAATATAAAACATATAAATATGTATTTGATCCGTACGAAACTAATATCCTAGTATGCGACACGTTTCTCGAATAATCATTATCATTCAATCCAATCATAAATATCAATCGCGAGTCTAGCTCGCTGGTGGCCCAGCCACTAGATACGGGGACTCCAGACTACACCGTAGCCGAGTACTCACTCGTATCAAAAACCCAATCGTAAATATCAATCGCGAGTCTAACTCGCTGGTGGCCCAGCCACGTAAATTTTATAATCATCAACAGCTCCCAGCTGCATCAAGTCATTTCTCAAATGCAAACATACTAGACTGACTCGATACTGGTGATCACACAGCCTATTGACACCCAATAGGTAGCTAGTTTCTTCGGATCGCATACTAGTTCTCGTATATAGAAATTAATAAAGCATATAACATTTTGATCAAATATATATAATGCGATGCGTATAGACAATATATATATCTATACAAAATAACTTTATACATATAATACACGAAAGTAAAATGCAACTCACAGTGACCGCTATCCAAGAAATGATATGATCGATCTGATAGTATGCCCTCGCTAGTTCGCTTCTACTGACTCCACTACTCACTGACACGTCTGATAAATTGTTAATGATTAGACTGCACCTCATACTTTAATACGTATAACACTTTTAAGTTCTAGGATTTAGTTTTATTTTTAATTTTATTTATGATCGCATTCTTCCTTTATCATAGTTGCGATATCTCGAACTCTGTTTCTCGTATTCGAGAAACGTATAATTTTCTTGACATTTTTCGTTATCATAGCTCACGTAAAACGTCGAGCTAAAACTTTACTTTTCAATTTATCAGGATCCTTAATCGTTTTTAGGGTCTAATATTCAAAAATGTTGAAATCCCATTCAATTAGGGCTAAAAGCTCAATTAGGTCCCTGCGGACCCACTGTGTGCGCTCGCACACTACAGTGTGCGTCCGCACACTTGGGAGTGTGCGTCCGCACACCACAAGTGTGCGTTCGCACACTTGCTCAAGTGTGCGTCCGCACACTGCAAGTGTGCGTTCGCACTCTTCGGTGTGCGATCGCACACCGAGTGCATCTCACGCACAGCCCCGGAAACGTCGTTTCCGGGCTTCCCGTCGTGCTATGACTCCCCATACACGCCAAACACTCCGTTTCCAACAAAACCCATAACTTTGTTTTTCCAAAAACGCTAAAATCGAGTTTAAATCAATAATTCCAAATTCTAAACTAAAACAGCCCTTATAACTCAAATTTGGCACCAATTCTCGAAAGTTTACCTTTATTTGAAGCTAGAGATCGATAAATCTTTCAATTCCGAAGAGATTGCCGCTTGAATCACTCAATTCGGACGTCGGACGGAGAAACGGCGGCGGAACGACGGAATCGGCGATGGTTTCTCTAATTCTCTCGATAGTTCTTCTGATTCCTTCATTCAAATGGTTTTCTTATATATATTTTGGCTAAAGTGCCACTTTGATCCTTGTTCTTTTTTTTTCTTATCATTTATCCTTTAAACTTTTCTTTCGTACGATTTAGTCCATAACTAAATCGATAAACTCTTAAATTATTACTTATACGTATTATTTATCCCCGATAAATAATACGGAACTCGATATTAACACTTTCTCGTCAAAATCCTACAAATTTCCATTTTCGACAAAATGGCTAAATAACCACTTCGGTCCCTATACTAAATTTTGGACTTTTCTTAACATTTTTCCTTTTAATTCCAATTCTAACTTTAGAATTGAAATATAATCTTAATTTCTTCATAATAAATTTCCTAAAATCGACCTACTTAAAATTTATTTACTGTTCTTTTATCAAAAATTCTTCTGATACTGCCACTCTGGCGAATCAAAACTGAACACGTGTTCCAATTAGATAATTATACATTTTGGGGTATTACATTCTTCCCCCCTTATAAAAATTTGTCCTCGAATTTTCATAAATCTTGTTGGGATCTTAACTTATCCTTATTGCCTCCTTAGTGTCCATTAATACATATTAGTTGTATCTTTTCTTGTACGTTAACTTTTATTTCTCTTCTCATAACTTCCTGTCTTGTATAGCTATTTGCTGTCGCATCGTTGAAAATTCTCTTACTGGTACCTTCGTCTTATCTATTATCTTTTTCAAAACAGTATGATCCTTGGACGTATTCTTGATATTGTAGTCCTTGCATTATTGCTACCTAGTTGGCACTAATCATGATCTAATGTTTTCTCAATTCATCATTTCATCCTTAGTAGCCATAAGATTGCTACTCGTCTCCTTGATACGTGAATAGTCACGACGTGTTGAATCCATCTTTAATAACGTACTTACTTTATGCATATTCCTATGAATATTTTCTCATGTAATCATAACTTGCAGTTATGATCTTTCCTATCGTCTGTAGTTATCACCTTCCTTTCTTAACTGGTTCTTGTCATTTTTCACTCCTTGCTGTCATCATCTGACACTTTGTTCTTTATTATTCAATCTTCTTCAACTTACTTTACGTCTAATACATTCACTGTCTCTTAACATCGTTAAGTCTGATACATTCTTTACTATCTTTGACTTCTCCTTCCTTTGCTTTTCTGATCTATCGTGAATTTCATGTCACCTGTAGACTATGATCTTTCATTCCTTTTTCCGTTACCCTAACGTTCCACTTTACGTTACCTTAATTGTGTAACTTATACAGCCTTCTTCTTTGACTGATACTATTCGTATCCTCATTTTCTTACCTTCCCCTTTAATTACTCTTTTAAGGTTCATTTTGAGTTTCTTATTGACTTTTCAGTCAAAGCTGTCTTTCCTTTACGTCACAATTCCTTATTTATTATAACTTCATAAGAATCTCATATGTTTCTTTAACGTTTATCTGTTTCGAGAATCTTTCTCGTTAACAAACTTTTACTTAACTTCTTTCTCATCTTTAACCTTTAATTAACTTCATCTTTAACTTTCGTCCTTAACGGATTCAGTAGATCCTTAATAACTTATTTATTCCCTTAATCGCCATTCCTTCTTACTACATAATCTACTTCCTCTTTCGACTTATACTTCTTCTTCTTACTTTCGAATAGCTTCACAACATTGTTCTCACTTTTTAAGGTATCCTCTTGGCACTGACTACGATCATTTCTTAGTTTGTCTTTACTCTGGCTCATCTTCCTCTTGAAGTGTTTCCGACTATTCCTAATGTATAAGTTATACTTAACCTTATAAATTCCAAAATTAGGGAATAGTTTCGATTTTGTTGTCCTATACACCTTACGCTTCTTTAGCACTTATAACCTGGTTCTCCTTGTCTTTAAATAACTTAATTTCTCCGTACTAGCATCATCTCTTGTCCTTATGACATCGTGACTTCTTAGCTGCAATTCACTCCTTTCTGTTCAAAAGTAATAAAGTATCACTTTATTCTTTACTTACTGTATTCACTGCATCTTTCCTTCGTTTATAATAGCTCCATTATTGCTATTTTATTCTAATAATCCTTCTGACGTATCTCTTACATTTATTAACACGTACACCTATACGTGTGCTTTCCTGCTTATGTTAGAATTTTACGCTTAACCTTTCTCTTTTTTGTTAACGCAACTTATAGCTTTTAATGCTGATACTAGTGTCTTCACTTAATATCAGTCCATAGTATCATTATCTTTCTTGATTTATTTATATCTCTTCTTCTTTCTACTTCTGTATTCTTCGAACACTGGTATTATAAGGTTGTATATCCTTTAAATATCACTTAATGTTCATCATTCATATTACTCTCTTTTCGTCCTTCATACTTTTAATTTCTTTCCTCCAATTATGACTTTGGATTGCTACTTTCTCTATAAGAACAATCGTTATATTCTTCATCCTTGCGTGCTTATACGTTTCTTTCGCCTAACACAACTCTCTGTCATTTCATCCTTCTTTTATCATATGGATAAATATCATATCCTTAAGTATTGCCAGTGCATTGCAACTTATCTGCATATGCTCTCCGGCGATAAGTCCTTATTCACATTCTTCTTTAGCTCCACTAGCTTCGTTGCAATAATTATTAACATGGCTTTATTCTGTTATTGGAGTTTCTTTTACAATTTTTATTCTTATTTAATAAGAATCTTTTATTCTTCGTCGCAGGGCTTTATATCCGAGTTTACTTACTGAACAAAACGACTTTAAAACTTCTTTTGGCTGCGCAGCTCTTTCTAAACCACTTTTCATAATTCATTTAAAATCGTTAGTACAATTGTTGCTCAGAGTGATGACACCTCTCATCACCAAGAAGTTGCTCAAAATCGCAGTTTCTTACAAAGATATGATGCATGATCTAAAATTTTGAAAATCATTCTTTTATGCATTTCTATCGTGATTGTGCAATGTCACATGTGATGTCTGAGCACAATTGTACCTTGAAAAAAATCATAAAAACTTTCAAAATTTTCATAAAATCGTAAGTCTTACTCTAGATTATACGCTCTGCGACTATTAACGGCTTTCTTTATACTTATTGGATATATTTCAAATTTTTGTACTGCTGTCATTTTCTGTCATTTACAGACTGTTCATCTGTCACATCCCTTCTCTCTTCATATCTCCAACATCTCAGTCAAATTCAAAATTCTCTAGTGCTATAATTACCATAATCACTTCTGCAATATTCTATTCTACGTCATATACAGACGCAGATACCGATGTTTCACATCGACTTCCTGTAAGTAATCCATCTCTTTCTTCAAGTTCTAAAACGTAATATAGGAATTATGTTTGCGATAATTATATGTTGTGATACTTATTATATCATTGTTTCTGTAAGTTATATTTATATATATTTTCTTTCATTAGGCACGTATTTAATAACAGCGCTTCCTATAGGTTCTCACTTTCTGAGGTTTTATTCTAAAGCCAAAACCTATTACTGACATTCTACTATGCAATGCAGCAATTATATAAACACAATAACGCAAACACATAAACACAATACTTAAAGCACGTAAATCACTAATACCTGGAGGTGCCTGATGCGGAACGTTAGGTTCCCTAATAACTACGCCAGTGTGTCGGCCCCTAATTGTTCTACCGGAATTTCTTCCACCTCTCTGCACGAAATAGGGGTTGGTTCTAATTCTGGAGGACGTACTGACGTAATCTGGGTGATACTCACGTCTAAAGTAATAGGGTCGTACCGGGTCACCCGCCCACTCATGCTCTGTTTCAATCCTACGGGCCATCATAATGAGCGTGCTGAAATGTTTGTGCTCATACAGCTCATCAAACTGAGGTCCTAAACCCCTGATATACCTATGATTAATGGTTCTATTGCTTTCGTTCAGATCAGTGACTCCCTCTGCCATCCGCAGAAAATCAGTAGAGTACGCTCCTACAGTCAACATTCCTCTATAAAAAGAACGCATCTGCCTTCTAACCTGATTTAGAGCTATTTGCGCTTGACCGTTAGCTATGTCCGCATCTTCCCTCAAATTGCGGTATCTCCGCACACTTGACCAGAAATAGTCACCTCTGTATTCCTCAACGTCTAACTCATCTAACTGTTCTTCTTCTTCATACTCTTCTTCCTGAGGATTTTCCTCCTCCGCTTCTTCTAATTCTTCTTCTGGATCCTCCTCATGATCCTCCTCAGGGTCTTCCTCAAGATCTTCTTCAGGATCCTCTTCCGGATCTTCCTCCAGTTCCTCTTCCTCTTCTTTGCTGTATTCTATCTCCGGTGAATGCACTCTAACTCTGCTTCTAGAAGAACTACCTATCTCCGACACAGACATAAAACCATTTTGATATATTTCTGGCGATGCTCCATTATTTGAGTGGAATCCATTCTGATGGACCCCAGATGGTTCGCCTACTTCGTTATGAAACCTGTTTTGAAATATAGGAGGCGCTTCCTCCCGTTCTTCCTCAGCATGCGACTAAGCTCCGTTTTGCCCAGACATGCTGAAAAGAAACAATTTCAAACGTAAGCGACCATCTGAGCCCATTTCACACGCAATTCCAGTATCAACTTATAAAATGCTATAAACATTTAGAATTTAATCCTGTCGCACGTACTTTACGATCAAATAATCACTTAATTACCTCAATCGTTCGTAATTTGCAAACAGATAACCACTTTCTATCTCTTAGCGTAAATAACAGATACTTAGTTACCTTAGTTATCCGCATAAACATATACTATTCACTTACTAACTTAATAGTCCTGGTTCGCGCGCATTATAAAGCTTATTAACAATGCACATACCAATCAAATGCAGACAACTAGGGTCCGACTCATTGCTGCAGTAGTTCCTAGGTATACCTACTGACAAGTACTACCAATCAAACAGACAATCAGACAATTCTAGCAGTGGTAACTGGACCAACCTGCTCTGATACCAACATTGTCACGACCCAAAATATTGAGCCACAACCGGCGCTAGGGAACGGGAGTGGTAGCTCCGGAACCCGTAGCACGCCTAAAATCACTATAAATATTTTTTGCAAATAATATAAACAAACAGCGTAACACAACAGAAGCAAATATATAACATATATAAACATTTACACTAACTGTTCTGTTAACCTCGCGGGCTCTAGTTACCGTACCCTGTACGAACTGGCCTCGCGGTACTATATACATCAGTTAGTGTCTCAAAACATCACACCGGCATCTGGGGCCGTGGATCATATACTAAACACGTAGCCTATCAAAATGCATATAAAACAATGACAGCAGTTAATATATACAATCAAAATGAACTACTGTCTAGGCTACTATACTATCGACAAAGGACCACTACTGCAGCATTCACAGAAGTCAGAAGCTAACATATACAACTGACTTATGGACTTCAAAATTGGCCTCTAGCTAAGTCCACAAGCTAAGCACCTGAAAGACATCAAAGGTGAGGGGTCAGTATTTGGGAAAATACTGAGTGAGTGTGCATTTACTAACGGTATTATCATAAAAACATAGCATCGCATTTCAAGAAACAACAATATAAAAAATATAAACATGTATTTGATCCGTACGAAACTAATATCATAGTATGCGACACGTTTCTAGAATAATCATTATCATTCAACCCAATCATAAATCGCGAGTCTAGCTCGCTGGTGGCCCAGCCACTAGATACGGGGACTCCAGACTACACCGTAGCCGAGCACTCACTCGTATCAAAAACCCAATCGTAAATATCAATCGCGAGTCTAACTCGCTGGTGGCCCAGCCACGTAAATTTTATAATCATCAACAGCTCCCAGCTGTGTCAAGTCATTTCTCAAATGCAAACATACTAGACTGACTCGATACTGGTGATCACACAGCCTATTGACACCCAATAGGTAGCTAGTTTCTTCGGATCGCATACTAATTCTTGTATATAAAAATTAATAAAGCATATAACATTTTGATCAAATATATATAATGCGATGCGTATAGACAGTATATATATCTATACAAAATAACTTTATATATATAATACATGAAAGTAAAATGCAACTCATAGTGACCGCTATCCAAGAAATGATATGATCGATCTGATAGTATGCCCTCGCTAGTCCGCTTCTACTGACTCCACTACTCGCTGACACGTCTGATAAATTGTTAATGATTAGACGTGCACCTCATACTTTAATACGTATAACACTTTTAAGTTCTAGGATTTAGTTTTATTTTTAATTTTATTTATGATCGCATTCTTCCTTTATCATAGTTGCGATATCTCGAACTCTGTTTCTCGTATTCGAGAAACGTATAATTTCCTTGACATTTTTCGTTATCATAGCTCACGTAAAACGTCGAGCTAAAACTTTACTTTTCAATTTATCAGGGTCCTTAATTATTTTTAGGGTCTAATATTCAAAAATGTTGAATTCCCATTCAATTAGGGCTAAAAGCTCAATTAGGTCCATGTGGACCCACTGTGTGCGCTCGCACACTTCAGTGTGCATCAGCACACTTGGGAGTGTGCGTTCGCACACTTGCTCAAGTGTGCGTCCGCACACTGCAAGTGTGCGTTCGCACTCTTCGGTGTGCGATCGCACACCGAGTGCAGCTCACGTCGTTTCCGGGCTTCCCGTCGTGCTATCACTCCCCATACACGCCAAACACTCCGTTTCCAACAAAACCCATAACTTTGTTTTTCCAAAAACACTAAAATCGAGTTTAAATCAATAATTCCAAATTCTAAACTAAAACAGCCCGTATAACTCGAATTTGGCACCAATTATCGAAATTTTACCTTGATTTGAAGCTAGTGATCGATAAAGCTTTCAATTCCGAAGAGATTGCCGCTTGAATCACTCAATTCGGACGTCGGACGGAGAAACGGCGGCGGAACGACGGAATCGGCGATGGTTTCTCTAATTCTCTCGATAGTTCTTCTGATTCCTTCATTCAAATGGTTTTCTTATATATATTTTGGCTAAAGTGCCACTTTGATCCTTGTTCTTTTTGTTTCTTATCATTTATCCTTTAAACTTTTCTTTCGTACGATTTAGTCCATAACTAAATCGATAAAATGGGGAAAGAATTGGTTTTGGTTTTTAACGTTTGTAAACGTTTGGATTTGTATTGTAAAGTTTGTAAACGATTGCCTTAAATCGCTAAAAAGGTGAAACATTTGGTTTTCTTTCGTAATGTTTGTAAACGTTTGGCTTAAATTGCTAAAAATGTGAAACGATTTGATTTGTTTCGTAACGTTAGGCATAAATCGCTAAAAACGTGAAACGTTTGGATTTGTTTTGTAACGTTTGTAAACATATGGCTTAAATCGCTAAAAAGGTGAATCGTTTGGTTTTGTTTCGTAACGTTTGTAAATGTTTGGCTTAAATCACTAAAAAGGTGAGACGTTTGGTTTTGTTTCGTAAGGTTTGTAAATGTTTGCCTTAAATCACAAGAAAGGTGAGACATTTTGTTTTGTTTCGTAATGTCTATAAACGTTTGGATTTGTTTCATAACGTTTGTTTCTTAACATTTTAAACGTTTGGTATTGTTTCGTAACGTTTGTAAATGTTTGGCTTAAATCGTTAAAATGGTGAAACGTTTCGTTTTGTTTCGTAATTTATGTAAACGTTTGGCTTAAATCGCTAAAAAGGTGAAACGTTTGGATTTGTTTCGTAACGTTTGTAAACGTTTGGGTTGAATCGCTAAAAAGGTGAAACGTTTGGATTTGTTTCGTAGCGTTTGTAAACGATTGGCTTAAATCGCTAAAAATGGGAAACGTTTGGTTTTGTTCAATAATGTTAATAAACGTTTGGCTTAAATTGCTAAAACGGTAAAACGCTTGGATTTGTTTTGTAACGTTTGTAAATGTTTGGCTTAAACTGCTAAAAAAGGGGAAACGTTTGGATTTGTTTTGTTGCGTTTATAAACGTTTGGCTTAAATCTCTAAAAAGGTGAAACGCTTGGTTTGTTTCGTAACGTTTGTAAACTTTTGGCTTAAATTGCTAAAAATATGAAACTTATGGATTAGTTTCGTAATGTTTGTAAACGTTTGGCATCAATCGCAAAAAAGGTGAAACGTTTGGATTTGTTTCATAACGATTGTAAACGTTGGCTTAAATCGCTGAATAGCTGAAACGTTTGGATTTGTTTCGTAACGTTTTAAACGTTTAGCTGAAATCGCTAAAATGGGGAAACGTTTGAATTTTGTTTCGTAAACTTTGTATACGTTTGGCTAACATAGCTAAAAAGGTGAAACGTTTGGTTTTGTTTCATAACGTTTGTAAACGTTCAGCTTGAATCACTAAAAAGATGGAAACATTTGGATTTGATTCGTAACGTTTGTAAATGTTTGGCTTAATTTGCTAAAAAGATTAAACGCTTGAATTTGTTTCGTAATGTTTTTAAACGTTTGGATTTGTTTCGTAACGTTTGTAAATGTTCGGCTTAAATCCCAAAAAAGGTGAAACGTTTAGTTTTGCTTCGTAACATTTGTAAACGTTCGGCTTAAATATCTAAAAAGGTGAAAGGTTAGGATTTTTTTCATAACGTTTGTAAACGTTCGGCCTAAATCGCTAAAAAGGTGAAACGTTTGGTTTCGTTTCGTAAACATTGTAAACGTTCGGCTTTTATCGCTAAAAAGGTGAAACACTTGGATTCGTTTCGTAATGTTTTAAGCATTTAGATTTATTTCAAAACATTTGTATTCGTTTCGTAACGATTGTAAGCGTTTGGCTTCAATCACTAAAAAGGTGAAACGTTTGGATTTGTTTAGTAACGTTTGTAAACGTTTTGCTTAAATAACTAAAAATGTGAAACGTTTGGATTTGTTTCGTAACGTTTGTAAACGTTTGGCTTAAATCACTAAAAATGTGAAACGTTTGGATTTGTTTCGTAACGTTTGTAAACATTTGGCTTAAGTCACTAAAAATGTGAAACGTTTGGATTTGTTTCGTAACGTTTGTAAACAAATGGCTTAAATCGCTAAAAAGGTGAAACATTTGGTTTTGTTTCGTAACGTTTGTAAATGTTTGGCTTAAATCACTAAAAAGGTGAGACGTTTGGTTTTTTTTCGTAACGTTTGTAAATGTTTGGCTTTAATCACTAAAAAGGTGAGACGTTTTGTTTTGTTTCGTAACATTTGTAAACGTTTGGATTTGTTTCATAACGTTTGTTTCTTAACGTTTTTAACATTTGGTTTTGCTTCGCAACGTTTGTAAATGTTTGGCTTATATCGTTAAAATGGTGAAACGTTTGGTTTTGTTTCGTAAAGTTTTGGCTTAAATCGCTAAAAATGTGAAACATTTGGTTTTGTTTCGTAACGTTAGTAAACGTTTTGCTTAAATTGCTAAAAAGGTAAGACACTTGGATTTATTTCGTAACGTTTGTAAACGTTTGGCTTAAATCGCTAAAAAGTGTAACATTTAGATTTGTTTCGTAACGTTTGTAAACGTTTTGCTTAAATCGCTAAAACAGTGAAATGTTTGGATTTGTTTCGTTACGTTTGTAAACATTTGGCTTAAATCACTAAAAAGGGGAAACGTTTCGATTTGTTTCGTAACGTTTGCAAAGTTTGGCTTAAATTGCTAAAAAGGTGAAAAATTTCGATTTGTTTCGTAATCTTTGTAAACGTTTGGCTTGACTCGCTAAAAAGTTCAAACGTTTCGATTTGTTCCATACGTTTGTAAATGTTTGGCTTAAATCACTAAAAAGGTGAGATGTTTGGTTTTGTTTCGTAACGTTTGTAAACGTTTGGATTTGTTTCGTAACTTTTTAAACGTTTGGTTTTGTTTCGTAACGTTTTTAAATGTTTGGCTTAAATCGCTAAAGAGGTGAAACATTTGGTTTTGTTTCGTAGCGTTTGTAAATGTTTAGCTTAAATCGTTAAAAGGGTGAAGCGTTTGGCTTTGTTTCGTAGCGTTTGTAAACGTTTCGATTTGTTTTGTAACGTTTGTTTCGTAACGCTTTAAAATTTTTGTTTTGTTACATAATGCATGTCAACGTTTGGCTTAAATTGTTAAAAAGGTAAAACGCTTGGATTTGTTTCGTAACGTTTGTAAACGTTTTGCTTAAATTGCTAAAAAAGGGGAAACGTTTGGATTTGTTTCGTTGCGTTTATAAACGTTAGGCTTAAATCTCTAAAAAGGTGAAACGCTTGGTTTGTTTCGTAACATTTGTAAACTTTTGGCTTAAATTGCTAAAAATTCGAAACGTATGGATTAGTTTCATAATGTTTGTAAACGTTTGGCTTCAATCGCGAAAAAGGTGAAACGTTTGGATTTGTTTCGTAACGATTGTAAACTTTTGGCTTAAATCGCTGAAAAGGTGAAACGTTTGGATTTGTTTCGTAATGTTTTAAACGTTTAGCTGAAATCGCTAAAATGGGGAAAAGTTTGAATTTGTTTCGTAAAGTTTGTAAACGTTTGGCTAATATCGCTAAAAAGGGGAAACGTTTGGTTTTGTTTCGTAACGTTTGTAAATGTTCCGCTTGAATCAGTAAAAAGGTGAAACGTTTGGATTTGTTTCGTAACGTTTGTAAACGTTTGGCTTAAATTGCTAAAAAGATGAAACGCTTGGATTTGATTCGTAATGTTTGTAAACGTTTGGCTTAAATTGCTAAAAAGGTTAAACGTTTGGTTTTGTTTCATACATTTGTAAACATTCGGCTTAAATCTCTAAAAAGGTGAAAGGTTAGGATTTGTTTCGTAATGTTTGTAAACGTTCAGCCTAAATCGCAAAAAAGGCGAAACGTTTGGTTTTGTTCCGTAAACATTGTAAACATTCGGCTTTAATCAATAAAAAGGTGAAACATTGTAAACATTGTAAATGTTCGGTTTTGTTTCGTATTTGTTTCGTAACGCTTGTAAACGTTTGGCTTCAATCACTAAAAAGGTGAAACGTTTGGATTTATTTCGTAATATTTGTAAATGTTTGGCTTAAATCACTAAAAATGTGAAACGTTTGGATTTGTTTCGTAACGTTTACAAACGTTTGGTTTTGTTTCGTAACGCTTATAAACGTTTGGCATAAATCGCTAAAATGGGGAAACGTTTGGTTTTGGTTTTTAACGTTTGTATTTGTTTTGTAGAGTTTGTAAACGATTGGCTTAAATGGCTAAAAAGGTGAAACATTTCGTTTTCTTTCGTAACGTTTGTAAACGTTTGGCTTAAATCGCTAAAAAAGGTGAAACGATTGGATTTTTTTCGTAACGTTTGTAAACATTAGGCTTAAATCGCCAAAAAGGAGAAACATTTGGATTTTTTCCGTAACGTTTGTAAACACATGGCTTAAATCGCTAAAAATGTGAAACGTTTGGTTTTGTTTCGTAACGTTTGTAAATGTTTGGCTTAAATCACTACAAAGGTGAAACATTTGGTTTTGTTTCTTAACGTTTTAAACGTTTGGTTTTGTTTCTTAACATTTGTAAATGTTTGGCTTAAATTGCTAAAAAGGTGAAACGTTTGGTTTTGTTTCGAAACGTTTGTAAAAAAAGTTTGGCTTAAATCGCTGAAAAGGTTAAATGTTTTGTTTTGTTTCGTAACGTTTGTACACGTTTCGATTTGTTTCGTAACGTTTCTTTTGTAACGTTTTAAACATTTTGATTTGTTTCGTAATGTTTGTAAACGTTTGGCTTAAATCGCTAATAAGGTGAAACGTTTGGTTTTGTTTCGTAGATTTTGTAAAGATTTGGCTTAAATCGCTAAAAAGGTGAAACGTTTGGATTGGTTTCGTAACATTTTTAAACGTTTGGGTTCAATCGCTAAAAAGGTGAAACGGTTGGATTTGTCTCGTAGCGTTTGTAAACGATTGGCTTAAATCGCTAAAAATAAGAAACGTTTGGTTTTGTTCCGTAACGTTTGTGAACGTTTTGCTTAAATTGCTAAAAAGGTGAAACATTTTGTTTTGTTTCGTAACGTTTGTAAACGTTTGGCTTGAATCGCTAAAACGGTGATACGTTTGGTTTTGTTTCGTAACGTTTGTAAACGTTTCGATTTGTTTAACAACGTTTTAAACGTTTTGTTTTGTTTCGTAAAGTTTGTAAACTTTTGGCTTAAATCGCTAAAAAGGGGAAACGTTTGGTTTTGTTTCGTAATTTTTGTAAACGTTTGGCTTAAATCGCTAAAAAGGTGAAAGGTTTGGATTTGTTTAGTAACGTTTATAAACGTTTGGGTTCAATCGCTAAAAAGGTGAAACGTTTGGATTTGTTTCGTAGCGTTTGTAAATGATTGGCTTAAATCGCTAAAAATGTGAAACATTTGGTTTTGTTCCATAATGTTAGTAAATGTTTGGCTTAAATTGCTAAAAAGGTAAAATGCTTGGATTTGTTTCGTAACGTTTGTAAACGTTTGGCTTAAATTGCTAAAAAATGGGAAACGTTTGGATTTGTTTCGTAGCGTTTATAAAGGTTTGGCTTAAATGGCTAAAAAGGTGAAACGCGTGGTTTGCTTCGTAACGTTTGTTAACTTTCAGCTTCAATTGCTAAAAATAAGAAACGTATGGATTAGTTTCATAATGTTTGTAAACGTTTGGCTTCAATCGCGAAAAAGGGGAAACATTTGGATTTGTTTCATAACGATTCTAAACGTTTGGCTTAAATTGCTGAAAAGGTGAAACGTTTGGATTTGTTTTGTAATGTTTTAAACGTTTAGCTGAAATCGCTAAAATGGGGAAACGTTTGAATTTGTTTCGTAAAGTTTGTAAACGTTCGGCTAAAATCGCAAAAAAGTTGAAACGTTTGGTTTTGTTTCGTAACGTTTGTAAACGTTATGCATGATTCACTAAAAAGGTGAAATGTTTGGATTTGTTTCGTAACGTTTGTAAACGTTTGTCTTAAATTGCTAAAAAGATGAAACGCTTGGATTTATTTCGTAACGTTTGGCTTAAATTGCGAAAAAGGTGAAACGTTTGGATTTGTTTCGTAACGTTTGTAAACGTTCGGCTTAAATCTCTAGGAGGTTAGGCTTTGTTTTGTAACGTTTGTAAATGTTCGGCCTAAATCATTAAAAAGGTGAAACGTTTGGTTTTGTTTCGTAAACATTGTAAACGTTCGGCTTTTATCGCTAAAAAGGTGAAACGTTTGGATTTGTTTCGTAATGTTTTAAACGTTTAGCTGAAATCGCTAAAATGGGGAAACGTTTGAATTTGTTTCGTAAAGTTTGTAAACATTCGGCTAAAACCGCAAAAAAGATGAAACGTTTGGTTTTGTTTCGTAACGTTTGTAAACGTTCCGCATGATTCACTAAAAAGGTGAAATGTTTGGATTTGTTTCGTAACGTTTGTAAATGTTTGTCTTAAATTGCTAAAAAGATGAAACGCTTGGATTTATTTCGTAACGTTTGTAAACATTTGGCTTCTATTGCGAAAAATGTGAAATGTTTAGATTTGTTTCGTAACGTTTGTAAACGTTCGGCTTAAATCTCTAGGAGGTTAGGATTTGTTTCGTAACCTTTGTAAACGTTCGGCCTAAATCATTTAAAAAGTGAAACGTTTGGTTTTGTTTCGTAAAGCTTGTAAACGTTTGGCTTCAATCACTAAAAAGGTGAAACGTTTGGATTTGTTTCGTAACGTTTGTAAACGTTTGTCTTAAATCGCTAAAAAGGTGAAACGATTGGATTTGTTTCGTAATGTTTGTAAACGTTAGGCTTAAATCGCTAAAAAGGTGAAATGTTTAGATTTATTTCGTAACTTTTATAAACATATGGCTTAAATTGCTAAAACGGTGAAACGTTTGGTTTTGTTTCGTAACGTTTGTAAATGTTTGGCTTAAATCAATAAAAAGGTGAGACTTTTGGTTTTGTTTCGTAACATTTCTAAATATTTGGCTTAAATCACTAAAAAGGTGAGACGTTTGGTTTTGTTTCGTAGCGTTTGTAAACGTTTGGATTTGTTTCGTAATGTTTATTTCTTAACATTTTTAACTTTTGGTTTTTTTTCGTAATGCTTGTAAATGTTTGGCTTAAATCGCTAAAAAGGTGAAACGTTTGGTTTTTTTGTAACTTTTGTGAACGTTTTGCTTAAATCGCCAAAAAGGTTAAACATTTGGTTTTGTTTCGTAACGCTTCTAAACATTTCGATTTGTTTCGTAACGTTTGTTTCGTAACGTTTTAAACATTTTGTTTTGTTTCGTAACGTTTGTAAATGTTTGGCTTAAATCGCTAAAAAGGTGAAACATTTGGTTTTTTTTCGTAACGTTTGTAAATGTTTGGTTCAAATCGCTAAAAAGTTGAAACATTTGGTTTTGCTTCGTAACGTTTGTAAACGTTTCGATTTGTTTTGTCACGTTTTAAACGTTTTGTTTTGTTTCGTAATGTTTGTAAATATTTGGCTTAAATCGGTAAAAACGTGAAACGTTTGGTTTTGTTTCGTAATTTTTGTAAACGTTTGGCTGAAATCGCTAAGAAGGTGAAACGTTAGTGTCACGACCCATTTTCATGAATCGCGACCGGCGCTAGGGTATGGGTAATGTAGTACCGAAACCCGTAGCTAGCCTTTCATTTAATTCATAAACACATAAACCTGCAGAAAACCAATGCTCGGGGGCAACCGAGACTTCAGCCTAATCTAGCAATTATAATAATCAACAGTTAATATAACATAAATAATCCGAAATCAATACATAACATGCCAGAGCAATATAACCAGTCAGATCAATCCGACAAACAACTGTAATAATAGTAAAGACGTCTAGCCAACTACTGCGGTCTAAGAATAAAATAGTTTGACAGTTTAACAAAATAAATGGAACCTCCGAGGAAAAGTAAATGCGGAGATCACCAGACTCTCTCAGATCATAACCCTGGGAAAAATTGGGAAAACAACGGGGTCAGATATACTGAGATGAGTTCATACCACTATTTACATTTATTAAGTGGAAAACCTTTAAAACGTTTAAAACATTTAATAACGATATTATAGATAATAGTTGGAACCCTAATCCACAATTCTAAATAATAATCATAATCCAATAGGTCTGGTCCCGAGAGCTGAGCTACACCGAGTTACCACTGACCACACTTATACCAGAGTCCCGAGAGCTGAGCTACACCGAGTTACTCTACCTGGTCCCGAGAGCTATGCTCACACCGAGTTACCACATTTCCATATATACCTTACCCAGATCAATACCGGTGCGCACGCAGTCCTAATGATGCCCATTAGGTAGCATGTTCCAACTAAGAGCCATAATATAAAAACAGTTCGAAATATACGTACAGTATATATATTTAATATTAAAATATCAATTTACTTAATAAAGCGGTAAATAGTAAATACAAACTCACTGCTTGCTAATCCGCGTGTAATACCGGCAAGCAACTAACTCTGGTTCGCCTCTGAAGCACGAACAGTAGACGAGTCTAGACAAATAAAATAATTATTAAAATCAGACCCTAACTCTAGAGAGTACTAGACACCACATAAGACTAGCACAATTAACACGTAGTAAATAAACAATCCAAAGTAACACAAATATATCCAAAAGGTAATAAAGCCCAATTAATATAAGTCTATTGAGTTCTCGCTTATAATTCAATTTATAAATATTATTTAATAATTTTAAATAATAAATAATTTCCAAACAGTGGGTTAGCCGAATTATCATTAACTACCAAGCTAACCCCACTTGTCGGGTGACCCAAGTCTAACCTGATCAAAACGTTTATCAAATATAAACCCGAGTTTATATTTATAAAATAATTTCATAAAATAATAAACCGTTTTAAAAGCGGAACTCAATAACTTCAATTTCAAGTAACCCAAGTTACAACCCAAAAACTTAATTATATAAGTCAAATAAAAATTCAGGGACTAAATTGTATTTTAACCAAGCAGGGACTAAATGGTACTTTTGCCAATTAGGGGCTAAATTGCACTTTAACCAATTTGATTTCCAAAAATCAAATTAATTACTTTTTATTTACAATTAATACAAAATACAAAGTTATAAATCAAAAATCCACTTAATTAAGTTATAGAAATAAGTTCAGGGGCTAAATTGTAATTTAGCCAAATTATACCAAATCGAAATTCAAAGTTAAATAAAATTACCCGAGTAATTATATCAACTTAAATTTATAACCAACTTTCGTTTAAATATTTAATTTGAAAATCAAAATAAAATCCAAGTTATTAGGTAATATTTAACTTTAAGGATTAATTTGATTTAA
Organism: Mercurialis annua; assembly: GCF_937616625.2. Classification (NCBI taxonomy): domain Eukaryota; kingdom Viridiplantae; phylum Streptophyta; class Magnoliopsida; order Malpighiales; family Euphorbiaceae; genus Mercurialis; species Mercurialis annua. The sequence goes on from NC_065572.1 coordinate 43,449,235, forward strand.
ACAAAATAATTACATAACTAACATAGCCATTTGACCATCTTCTCATTTCAAATCATTAACAGACCCCGCCATACATAACACATCTCCATTTCATTAACAAATTCAATTTCAGAAACACGGGATTCATTATTTTCAAAGTAACAAATTCCATAACTCCTAACCAATCCATAACTAAGAAATCTTGATAATTCAAATTCCCTAAACATCAACAATGCAGTAACTTTTTAACAAAACTGAAACCGAGAGAACGTTCATTACAATGGATCCGAATTGACGGATTTAAAACCGCAACCAAAAGCTTAAACCATTAAGGACCAATCCTCCAAGATATTTATAACATAATTGAAGCCAAAATCAAAGCCAAAGAGAAGGAATGGTTCGGCAGAAACCATGTCAAACAATAACAGTTATGGCATTTCTAAAACGAAAACCGTACGGCGAATGGAAACGAGGTCGATCACGTACCGTTCAACGAAAAAGAGGTGGGGAATCGAAGGTATATGAGTCTAGAACGTCTGGGATCAAGCGGAATCAATTTCGATCTAGAAACGAACAAGAACGAATCAAATTACGCAAAGCCGTTCAAAAGCAAAATCTGGAAATCAAAGGAATTATAAACACTTACTGAACAGCGATCTTTGGAAGATGATAACAGCTTCGATACTCAGCGAAATGACAAGAGGAAAACGGCTAGGTTTCAGTGATGAGTGGTGAAGATTTTCTGTTTAGAAGTCGAGCTGATATAACGAGAGGGAGTAGGTCGAAAACGGGTTGGAAGTGGGCTGGGCGAAGGGGTCCAAGGAACAATCTGTTCTCGAACGGGAATGGCCATATTTTGGCCTGCTCCCGTTCGAGAAAGGGCCTGGTCTCGAACGAGACCAGGCCTACAAAAGGATTCTCGTTCGAGAATCCTTGGATTCTCGAACGGGAACCATCGTTTTTTCTCAGGTCTCAAATGAGACCTGAGTCAAACGAAAGTGGTTCAACCACTTCGGTTGAACCACAACCCAAAGAAGAAGTTTTTTTTTTTTTTAAACCGAACCGAAGATGAATCGAACCACCATTAATTTACGAAACTTCAAATACCCCTCAAAACACATCCGGAACCACGTCGGAAATTAACAAAATAAATTTAAAATTTTACGGGATATTACAGTTAGGATTTGTTTCGTAACGTTTGTAAACGTTTGGGTTCAATCGCTAAAAAGGTCAAACGTTTGCATTTGTTTCGTAACATTTGTTTCGTAACGTTTTAAACGTTTTGTTTTGTTTCGTAACGTTTGTAAACGTTTGGCTTAAATCGCTAGAAAGGGGAAACGTTTGGTTTTGTTTCGTAATTTTTGTCAACGTTTGGCTTAAATAATAAGGTGAAACGTTTGGATTTGTTTCGTAACGTTTGTAAACGTTTGGGTTCAATCGCTAAAAAGGTGAATCGTTTGGATTTGTTTCGTAGCGTTTGTAAACGATTGGCTTAAATCGCTAAAAATGTGAAACGTTTGGTTTTGTTCCGTAACATTAGCAAACGTTTTACTTAAATTGCTAAAAAGGTAAAACGCTTGGATTTATTTCGTAACGTTTGTAAAAGTTTGGCTTAAATCGCTAAAAAATGTTACGTTTGGATTTGTTTCGTAATGTTTGTAAACGTTTCGCTTAAATCGCAAAAAAGGTGAAACATTTGGATTTTTTTCGTAACGTTTGTAGATGTTTGGCTTAAATCGATAAAATGGTGAAACGATTGGATTTGTTTTGTTACGTTTGTAAACGTTTCGCTTAAATCGCTAAAAAGGGGAAACGTTTTGATTTGTTTCTAACGTTTGTAAACGTTTGGCTTAAATTTCTAAAAAGGTGAGAAATTTTGATATATTTCATAATCTTTATAAACGTTTGGCTTGGATCGCTAAAAAGTTGAAACGTTTGGATTTGTTTCCTACGTTTGTAAATGTTTGACTTAAATCACTAAAAAGGTGAGACGTTTGGTTTTGTTTCGTAACGTTTGTAAACGTTGGGATTTGTTTTGTAATGTTTGTTTCGTAACGTTTTAAACGTTTGGTTTTATTCCGTAACGTTTGTAAATGTTTGGCTTAAATCGCTAAAAAGGTGAAACATTTGGTTTTGTTTCGCAACGTTTGTAAACGTTTGGCTTAAATCGCTAAAAAGGTGAAACGTTTGGTTTTGTTTCGTAACGTTTGTAAACGTTTCGATTTGTTTCATAACGTTTGTTTCTTAACGTTTTAAACATTCGGTTTTGTTTCGTACCGTTTGTAAACATTTGGCTTAAATCGCTAAAAAGGTGAAACGTTTGGTTTTGTTTCGTAATTTTTGTAAACGTTTGGCTTAAATCGCTAACAAGGTGAAACGTCTGGATTTGTTTCGTAACGTTTGTAAACGTTTGGGTTCAATCACTAAAAAGGAGAACGTTTGAATTTGTTTCGTAGCGTTTGTAAACGATTGACTTAAATCGCTAAAAATGTGAAACGTCTGGTTTTGTTCCATAATGTTAGTAAACGTTTGGCTTAAATTGCTAAAAAGGTAAAATGCTTGGATTTGTTTCGTAACATTTGTAAACGTTTGGCTTAAATCGCTAAAAAGTGTAACGTTTGGATTTGTTTTGTAACGTTAGTAAACGTTTTGCTTAAATTGCTAAAAAGGTGAAACGATTGGATTTGTTTCGTAAAGTTTGTAAACGTTTGGCTTAAATCGCTAAAAAGGTGAATCGTTTGGATTTGTTTCGTTACGTTTGTAAACGTTTGGCTTAAATCACTAAAAAGGTGAAATGGTTTAATTTGTTTCGTAACATTTATAAACGTTTGGCTTAAATTGCTAAAAAGGTGAAAGCCTTGGATTTGATTCGTATCGTTTGTAAACGTTTGGCTTAAATTTCTAAAAAGGTGAAACGCTTGGTTTTGTTTCGTAACGTTTGAAAACGTTTGGCTTAAATCGCTAAAAAGGTGAAAAGTTTGGATTTGCTTCGTAACATTTTAAACGTTTGGATTTGTTTCGAAACGTTTGGATTTGTTTCGTTGCCTTTGTAAACGTTTGGCTTCAATCACTAAAAAGGTGAAACGTTTGGATTTGTTTCATAACATTTGTAAAAGTTTGGCCTAAATTTTTAAATAGGTGCAACGCTTTGATTTGTTTCGTAACGTTTGTAAACGTTTGGCTTAAATTGCTAAAAAGGTGAAACATTTGGATTTGTTTCATAACCTTTGTAAGAATTTGGCTTAAATTGCTAAAAAGGTGAAACATTTGGATTTTTTTCGTAATGTTTGTAAACGTTTGGCTTAAATAGCTACAAAGGGGAAATGTTTGGATTTGTTTCGTAACGTTTGTTAACGTTTGGCTTAAATTTCTAAAAAGGGGAAACGCTTGGTTTTTTTTTCGTAATGTTTGTAAACGTTTGGCTAAAATTGCTAAAAAGGTGAAAGGCTTGGTTTTGTTTCATAACGTTTGTAAACGTTTGGCTTAAATCGCTAAAAATGTGAAACATTTGGATTTGTTTCGTAATGTTTTAAACGTTTGGTTTTGTTTCGTAACGTTTGTAAACGTTTTGCTTAAATTGCTGAAAAGGTGAAACGTTTGGATTTGTTTCGTTATGTTCGTAAACGTTTCGCTTATATCGTTGAAAAGGGGAAACGTTTGGATTTGTTTCGTTATGTTTGTAAACGTTTGGCTTATATCGCTAAAAAGGTGAAACGTTTGGATTTCGTTTGTAACTGTTTGGCTTAAATCGCTAAAAAGGGGAAACGTTTGGATTTGTTTCCTAACGTTTGTAAAAAAATTGGCTTAAATCGCTAAAAAAGTGCAACGTTTGGACTTGTTTCGTAACGTTTGTAAACGTTTGGCTTAAATCGCTAAAAAGGTGAAAGCTTGGATGTGTTTCGTGACGTTTGGAAACGTTTTGCTTAAATTGCTAAAAAGGTGAAACGCTTTGATGTGTTTCGTATCGTTTGTAAACGTTTGGCTTAAAATGCTAAAAAGGTGAAACACTTGGATTTGTTTCGTAACGTTTGTAAACGTTTGGCTTCAATTGCTTAAATGGGAAAACGTTTGTATTTGTTTTGTAGCGTTTGTAAACATTTGCCTTATATAGCTATAAAGGCGAAACATTTGGATATTTTTCGTAACGTTTGTAATCGTTTGGCTTAAATCGCTGAAAATGTGGAACCTTTGGATTTGTTTCGTAACGTTTGTAAACGTTTGGCTTCAATTGGTGAAAAGGTGAAACGTTTGGATTTTTTCCGTAACGTTTGTAGACGTTTGGCTTTAATAGGTAAAAAGGTGAAACGTTTGGATATGTTTCGTAATGTTTGTCAACATTTGTCTTAAATCGCGAAAAAGGTGAAACATTTGGATTTGTTTCGTAACGTTTGTAAACGTTTTGCTTAAATTGCTAAAAATGTGAAACGCTTGAATGTGTTACGTAACGTTTGTAAACGTTTGGCTTAAATTGCTAAAAAGGTGAAACGCTTGGACTTGTTTCGTAACGTTTGTAAACATTTGGCTTAAATTGCTAAAAAGGTGAAACGCTTTTGTTTTGTTTCGTAACATTTGTAAAACTTTTGGCTTAAATAGCTAAAAGTGTGAAACGTTTAGATTTGTTTCATAATGTTTTAAACGTTTGGTTTTGTTTTGTAATGTTTCTAAACGTTTGATTTAAATCGCTAATAAGGTGAAACGTTTGGATTTGTTTTGTAATGTTTGTAAACGTTTGGCTTAAATCGCTAAAAAGGTGAAACATTTGGATTTGTTTCGTAACATTTGTAAATGTTTGGCTTAAATCGCTAAAAAGGTGAAATGCTTGGATTTGTTTCGTAACATTTGTAAACGTTTGGGTTAAATCGATAAAAAGGAGAAACGTTTGTATTTGTTTCGTAACATTTGTAAACGTTTGGCTTAAATAGCTAAAAGGCGAAAAGTTAGGATTTGTTTCGTAACGTTTGTAAACGTTTGGCTTAAATTACTAAAAAGGTGAAACGCTTGGATGTGTTTCGTAACGTTTGTAAACGTTTGCCTTAAATTGCTAAAAATGTGAAACGCTTGCATTTGTTTCGTATCATTTATAAACGTTTGGCTTAAATCGCTAAAAAGGTGATACGTTTGGATTTGTTTCATACTGTTAGTAAACGTTTGCCTTAAATCGCTAAAAAGGTGAAATGTTTGGATATGTTTCGTAACGTTTGTAAACGTTTGGTTTAAATTGCTAAAAAGGTGGAAACGCTTGGATTTGTTTCGTAACGTTTGTAAACGTTTGGCTTATATTGCTAAAAAGTTTAAACGCTTAGTTTTGTTGAGGAACGTTTGGCTTAAATAGCTGAAAATGTGAAACGTTCGGATTTGTTTCGTAACGTTTGTAAACATGTGGCTTCAATTTCTAAAAAAGTGAAACGTTTGGATTTGTTTCGTAACGTTTGTAAACGTTTGGCTTAGATTGCTAAAAACGTTAAACGTTTGGATTTGTTTCCTAATGTTTTAAACGTTTTGTTTAAATCGCTAAAATGGTTAAACGTTTGAATTTTATTCGTAACATTTGTTAACGTTAGGCTAAAATCGCTAAAAAGGTGAAACGTTTGGTTTTGTTTTATAACGTTTGTAAACGTTCGGCTTAATTGGCTAAAAAGGTGAAACATTTGAATTTGTTTCGTAATGTTTATAAACGTTTGACTTAAATTGCTAAAAAGATGGAAACGCTTGGATTTGTTACGTAATGTTTGTAAACGTTTGGCTTATATTGCTAAAAAGGTTAAACGCTTAGTTTTGTTGCGGAACGTTTGGCTTAAATAGCTGAAAATGTGAAACGTTTTGATTTGTTTCGTAACGTTTGTAAACGTTTGGCTTCAATTTCTAAAAAGGTGAAATGTTTGGATTTGTTTCGTAACGTTTGTAAACGTTTGGCTTAAATTGCTAAAAACGTTAAACGTTTGGATTTGTTTCCTAACGTTTTAAACATTTTGTTTAAATCGCTAAAATGGGGAAACGTTTGAATTTGATTCGTAACATTTGTAAACGTTAGGCTAAAATCGCTAAAAAGGTGAAACATTTGGTTTTGTTTTATAACGTTTGTAAACGTTCGGCTTAATTCGCTAAAAAGGTTAAACATTTGAATTTGTTTCGTAATGTTTATAAACGTTTGACTTAAATTTCTAAAAAGGTGGAAACGCTTGGATTTGTTACGTAACGTTTGTAAACGTTTGGCTTATATTGCTAAAAAGGTTAAACGCTTAGTTTTGTTGCGTAACGTTTGGCTTAAATAGCTGAAAATGTGAAACGTTTGGATTTGTTTCGTAACGTTTGTAAACGTTTGGCTTCAATTTCTAAAAAGGTGAAACGTTTGGATTTGTTTCGTAACGTTTGTAAACGTTTGGCTTAAATTGCTAAAAACGTTAAACGTTTGGATTTGTTTCCTAACGTTTTAAACATTTTGTTTAAATCGCTAAAATAAGGAAACGTTTGAATTTGATTCGTAACATTTGTAAACGTTAGGCTAAAATCGCTAAAAAGGTGAAACGTTTGGTTTTGTTTTATAACGTTTGTAAACGTTCGGCTTAATTCGCTAAAAAGGTTAAACATTTGAATTTGTTTCGTAATGTTTATAAATGTTTGACTTAAATTTCTAAAAAGGTGGAAACGCTTGGATTTGTTACGTAACGTTTGTAAACGTTTGGCTTATATTGCTAAAAAGGTTAAACGCTTAGTTTTGTTGCGTAACGTTTGGCTTAAATAGCTGAAAATGTGAAACGTTTGGATTTGTTTCGTAACGTTTGTAAACGTTTGGCTTCAATTTCTAAAAAGGTGAAACGCTTGGATTTGTTTCTTAACGTTTGTAAACGTTTGGCTTAAATTGCTAAAAACGTGAAACATTTTGATTTGTTTCTGGATGTTTGTAAACTTTTGGCTTAAATTGCTAAATATGCGACGTTTGGATTTTTTTTGTAACGTTTGTAACCGTTTGGCTTACATTGCTAAAAAGGTGAAACGTTTGGATTTGTTTCGTAATGTTTATAAACGTTTGGCTTAAATTGCTATGAACAAGAAACGTTTGGCTTAAATTGCTATGGACAAGACACATTTGAATTTGTTTCGTAGTGTTTGTAAACGTTTGCCTTCAATCACTAATAAGGTGAAAGGTTTGGTTATTTCGTAACGTTTGTAAACGTTTGGCTTAAATTGCTAATAAGGTGAAACGCTTGGATTTTTTTCATATCGGTTGTAAACGTTCGGCTTAAATTGAAACGTTTGGATTTGTTTAATAACGTTTGTAAACGTTTGGCTTAAATTGCTAAAAAGGTAAAACGTTTGATTTTGTTTTGTAACGTTCGTAAACGTTTGGCTTAAATAGAAAACAAGGTAAAGCGTTTGGATTTATTTCGTAATGTTTGTAAACGTTTGGAATAAATTGCTAAAAAGGTGAAACGTTTTGATTTGTTTCGTAATGTTTATAAACGTTTAGCTTAAAACGGGAAACGTTTGGATTTGTTTCGTAGCGTTTGTAAATGTTTGGCTTAAATCGCTAAAAAGGTGAAAGGTTTGGTTTATTTTGTAACGTTTGTGAACGGTTGGCTTAAATCGCTAAAAAGGCGAAACGTTTGGTTTTGTTTCGTAACATTTGTAAAGTTTGGCTTATATCGCTAAAAAGGTGAAACGTTTTGTTTTGTTTCGTAACGTTTGTAAACGTTTCGATTTGTTTCGTAACGTTTTAAATGTTTGGTTTTGTTTCGTATCATTTTTAAACGTTTGGCTTCAATCGTTTAAAAGGTGAAATGTTTGTTTCTGTTTTGTAATTTTTGTAAACATTTGGCTTATATCGCTAAAAAGGGGAAAAGTTTGGATTTGTTTCGTAACGTTTGTAAACGTTTGGGTTCAATCGCTAAAAAGGTGAAACATTTGGATTTGTTTCGTAGCGTTTCTAAATGATTGGCATAAATCGCTAAAATGTGAAACGCTTACTTTTGTTCAGTAACGTTAGTAAACGTTTGGCTTAAATTGCTTAAAAGGTAAAACGCTTGGATTTGTGTCGTAACGTTTGTAACCGTTTGGCTTAAATAGCTAAAAAGTGTAACGATTGGATTTGTTTCGTAACGTTTGTAAATGTTTTTCTTAAATAGCTAAAAAGGTGAAACGTTTGGATTTGTTTCGTAACGTTTGTAAACGTTTGGCTTTAATCGCTAAAAAAGTGAAACGTTTGGATTTGTTTCGTTACGTATGTAAACGTTTGGCTTAAATAGATAAAAAGGTGAAACGTTCCGATTCGTTTCCTAATGTTTGTAAACGTTTGGCTTAAATTGCTAAATAGGTGAAACGCTTTGATTTGTTTCGTAACGTTTGGAAACGTTTGGCTTAAATGGCTAAAAAGGTGAAATTTTTTGATTTGTTTCGTAATCTTTGTAAACGTTTGGCTTGAATCGCTAGAAAGTTGAAACGTTTGGATTTGTTTCCTACGTTTGTAAACGTTTGGCTTAAATCACTAAAAATGTGAAATGTTTTGATTTATTTTGTAACGTTTGTAAACGTTTGGCTTAAATTTCTAAAAAGGTGAAAATTTGGATTTGTTTCGTAATGATTGTTAATGTTTGGCTTAAATTTCTAAGAAGGGGAAACGTTTTGATTTGTTTGGCAATATTTGCAAACGTTTTGCCTAAATCGCTAAAAAGACGAAACATTTGGATTTGTTTCGCAACGTCTGTAGTCGTTTGGCTTAATTCGCTAAAAAGGTGAAACGTTTGGATTTGTTCCGTAACGTTTGACAACGTTTGGCTTAAATTGCTAAAAATGTAAAAAGTTTGGATTTGTTTCATAATGTTTGTAAATGTTTGGCTTCAATCGCTAAAAAGATGAAACGTTTGGATTTGCATCGTAACGTTTTAAATGTTTGGCTTAAATCGCTAAAATGGGAAAAGGTTTGAATTTGTTTTGTAACGTTTGTAAATGTTTGGCTAAATTCGCTAAAAAGGTGAAACGTTTGTTTTGAGACGTTTGTAAACGTTCACCTTAAATTGCTAAAAAGGTGAAACGTTTAGATTTTTTTAGTAACGTTTGTAAACGTTTGGCTTAAATTACTAAAAAGGTGAAACGCCTGGATTTGTTTCGTAACGTTTGTAAATGTTTGGCTAAAATCGCTAAAAAGGTGAAACATTTTGTTTTGTTTCATAACGTTTGTAAATGTTTGGCTTAAATCGCTAAAAAGGTGAAACGTTTGGTTTTGTTTCGTAACATTTGTAAATGTTTGGCTTAAATCGCTAAAAAGGTGAAACATTTGGTTTTGTTTCGTAATGTTTGTAAATGTTTGGCTTAAATCGCTAAAAAGGTGAAACGTTTTGTTTTGTTTCATAACATTTGTAAACATTTCGATTTGTTTCGTAACGTTTTAAACGTTTGGTTTTGTTTCGTAACGTTTGTAAACGTTCGGCTTAAATCGCTAAAGAGGTGAAATGTTTGTTTTTCTTTGGTAATTTTTGTAAACGTTGGCTTATATCGCTAAAAAGGGGAAACGTTTGGATTTGTTTCCTAACGTTTGTAAATGTTTGGTTCAATCGCTAAAAAGGTGAAACGTTTAGATTTGTTTCGTAGCGTTTGTAAACGTCTGGCTTAAATCGCTAAAAATGTGAAACGTTTGGTTTTCTTCCGTAACCTTAGTAAACGTTTGGCTTAAATTGCTAAAAAGGTGAAACGCTTGGACTTGTTTCGTAACGTTTGTAAACGTTTGGCTTAAATCGCTATAAAGGTGTAACGTTTGGTTTTGTTTCGTAACGTTTGTAAATATTTGGCTTAAATATCTATAAAGGTGAAACGCTTGGATTTGTTTCGTTACGATTGTAAACGTTTACAAACGTTACGAAACAAATCCAAGCATTTCACCTTTTTAGCCATTTAAGCCGAACGTTTGTAAACATTTTGCATAAATTGCTAAAAAGGAGAAACGTTTGGTTTTGTTTCATTACGTTTGTAAACGTTTGTCTTCAATCGAGTAAAAGGTGAAACGTTTGGATTTGTTTTGTAACCTTTGTAAACGTTTGGCATAAATTGCCAAAAAGGTGAAACGCTTGGATTGGTTTCGTAACGTTTGCAAACGTTTGGCTTAAATCGCTGAAAAGGTGTAACGTTTGGTTTTGTTTCGTAACGTTTGTAAATGTTTGGCTTAAATATCTATAAAGTTGAAACGCTTGGATTTGTTTCGTAACATTTGGCTTAAATTGCTGAAAAAGGTGGAAACGCTTGGATTTGTTTCGTAACGTTTGTAAACGTTTGGCTTAAATTGCCAAAAAGGGGAAACACTTGGTTTTGTTTCGTAACGTTTGTAAACGTTTGGCTTATATTCTTGAAAATGTGAAAAGTTCTGATTTGTTTCGTAACGTTTTAAACATTTGGTTTTGTTTCGTAACGTTTGTAAACGTTTGGCTAAAATCGCTAAAAAGGGAAAACGTTTAGATTTGTTTCGTAACGTTTGTAAATGTTTGGCTTAAATTGCTAAAAAGGTGAAACGCCTAGATTTGTTTCGTAACGTTTGTAAATGTTTGGCTAAAATCGCTAAAAAGGTGAAACATTTTGTTTTGTTTCATAACGTTTGTAAATTTTTGGCTTAAATCGCTAAAAAGGTGAAACGTTTAGTTTTTTTTCGTAACGTTTGTAAATGTTTGGCTTAAATCGCTAAAAAGGTGAAACGTTTGGTTTTGTTTCGTAATGTTTGTAAATGTTTGGCTTAAATCGCTAAAAAGGTGAAACGTTTTGTTTTGTTTCATAACATTTGTAAACGTTTCGATTTGTTTCGGAACGTTTTAAACGTTTGGTTTTGTTTCGTAACGTTTGTAAACGGTCGGCTTAAATCGCTAAAAAGGTGAAATGTTTGTTTTTGTTTGGTAATTTTTGTAAACGTTGGCTTATATCGCTAAAAAGGGGAAACGTTTGGATTTGTTTCCTAAAGTTTGTAAATGTTTGGGTTCAATCGCTAAAAAGGTGAAACGTTTAGATTTGTTTTGTAGGGTTTGTAAACGTCTGGCTTAAATCGCTAAAAATGTGAAACGTTTGGTTTTCTTCTGTAACCTTAGTAAACGTTTGGCTTAAATTGCTAAAAAGGTGAAACGCTTGGATTTGTTTCGTAGCGTTTGTAAACGTTTGGCTTAAATCGCTATAAAGGTGCAACGTTTGGTTTTGTTTCGTAACGTTTGTAAATATTTGGCTTAAATATCTATAAAGGTGAAACGCTTGGATTTGTTTCGTTACGATTGTAAACGTTTACAAACGTTACGAAACAAATCCAAGCATTTCACCTTTTTAGCCATTTAAGCCGAACGTTTGTAAACATTTTGCATAAATTTCTAAAAAGGTGAAACCAACAAATCCAAGCGTTTCACCTTTTTAGCCATTTAAGCCGAACGTTTGTAAACATTTTGCATAAATTGCTAAAAAGGTGAAACGTTTGGTTTTGTTTCATTACGTTTGTAAACGTTTATCTTCAATCGAGTAAAAGGTGAAATGTTTGGATTTGTTTCGTAACCTTTGTAAAGAACAAAGGGTCAATTCACCCCCTCAACTTGGCACCAAATATCAAATAAGTCATTTTCGAGCATTTTGGATCAAACAGACCCGCAACTTGCGTTTTTCGGTCAAAAAAGCCCCTCCCCAATCTCAGCTCGGCAAGTGAATTACACTCTCCCTATAAAAATGAAAAAAGCCGTGAAACACCCTTGATATTCTATTTATTTCTTCAATTAATCCTTAATATTTTTTAAATTTCAATTATAACTTTATAATTTTAAAATTTTAATAATTAATTTATTTTTTAATAAAAGATAAAGAACCCCATTTTACCTTTTTCCCTTCTTCTTCATCCTTCCTTCTTCTTCTTCTTCTTCCCTCCTTCTTCCTTTCTATCTCCATCCTTCTTTCCTTTCTACCACCTACTTCCGGCACCCACCGCTATCGACCTCCACCTACCTCACCACCCTCCGCCTTGACCTTCTCAGGCGAGGAGCTGTTGCTCCTCGCCTGAGGAGCAGTAGATCTGCTCGTTAGAGCAGATCTGCCGTTTCAGGAGAGGAGCAGCAGCTCCTCGTTGGTGCTGCTGCTCCTCGTTGCTCCTCCAACGTGGAGGAGCAACAGCTCCTCCAACAGGAGCATATCTGCTTCTCCGACGTGGAGAAGCATATCTGCTCCTGATGAGCAGATCTGTTGCTCCTCCGGCGAGGAGCTGAAGAGCGGTTTCCGGTGGAATGGCTCGGCGGGAGTTAATGGCGGCGGCGGCGGTTTTCTGATGATTAGTTTAGGTGTTTAATTAGAATAATTAGGTTTAATTAGAGTTTGAATTATATTTAATTAGTATTAATTATAATTAATTAATAATAAAATATAAATTATTTCATCTCACTCTCTTTTTTATGTCAGAGGGGCGTTTTTGATCCGAAAATACAAGTTGCGGGTTTTTTTGATATGAAAATGTAAGTTGTGGGTCTGTTTGTACTAAAAACGTCCAAAATGACTCATTTGATATTCGGTGCCAAGTTGAGGGGGTGAATTGACCCTTTGTTCCCTTTGTAAATGTTTGGCATAAATTGCTAAAAAGGTTAAACACTTGGATTTGTTTCGTAACGTTTGTAAACGTTTGGCTTAAATCGCTGAAAAGGTGTAACGTTTGGTTTTGTTTCGTAACGTTTGTAAATGTTTGGCTTAAATATCTATAAAGTTGAAACGCTTGGATTTGTTTCGTAACATTTGGCTTAAATTGCTGAAAAAGGTGGAAACGCTTGGATTTGTTTCATAACGTTTGTAAACGTTTGGCTTAAATTGCCAAAAAGGTGAAACACTTGGTTTTGTTTCGTTGCGTTTGTAAACGTTTCTCTTCAATCGAGTAAAAGGTGAAACGTTTGGATTTGTTTCGTAACCTTTGTAAACGTTTGGCATAAGTTGCTAAAAAGGTGAAACGCTTGGATTTGTTTCGTAACGTTTGCAAACGTTTGGCTTAAATCGCTGAAAAGGTGTAGCGTTTGGTTTTGTTTCGTAACGTTTGTAAATGTTTGGCTTAAATATCTATAAAGTTGAAACGCTTGGATTTATTTCGTAACATTTGGCTTAAATTGCTGAAAAAGGTGGAAACGCTTGGATTTGTTTCGTAACGTTTGTAAACGTTTGGCTTAAATTGCCAAAAAGGTGAAACACTTGGTTTTGTTTCGTAACATTTGTAAACGTTTGGCTTATATTCTTGAAAATGTGAAAAGTTTTGATTTGTTTCGTAACGTTTTAAACGTTTGGTATTGTTTCGTAACGTTTGTAAACGTTTGGCTAAAATCGCTAAAAAGGGAAAACGTTTAGATTTGTTTCGTAACGTTTGTAAATGTTTGGCTTAAATTGCTAAAAAGGTGAAACGCTTAAATTTGTTTCGTAAAGTTCGTAAATGTTGGGCTTAAATTGCTAAAAAGGTGAAACGTTTGGATTTGTTTCACAACGTCTGTAAACGTTTGGCTTAATTCGCTAAAAAGGTGACACGTTTGGATTTGTTTCGTAATGTTTGTCAACGTTTGGCTTAAATTGCTAAATATGTGAAAAGTTTGGATTTGTTTCGTAATATTTGTAAATGTTTGGCTTCAATCGCTAAAAAGATGAAACGTTTGGATTTGTATCGTAACGTTTTAAATGTTTGGCTTAAATCACTAAAATGGGGAAACGTTTGAATTTGTTTCATAACGTTTGTAAATATTTGGCTAAATTCGCTAAAAAGGTAAAACGTTTGGTTTTGTTTTGACGTTTGTAAACGTTCAACTTAAATTTCTAAAAAGGTGAAACGTTTGGATTTTTTTTGTAACGTTTGTAAACGTTTAGCTTAAATTGCTAAAAAGGTCAAACGCCTGGATTTGTTTCGTAACGTTTGTAAATGTTTGGCTAAAATCGCGAAAAAGATGAAACATTTTGTTTTGTTTCGTAACGTTTGTAAATTTTTGGCTTAAATTGCTAAAAAGGTTAAACGTTTGGTTTTGTTTCGTAACGTTTGTAAATGTTTGCCTTAAATCGCTAAAAAGGTGAAACGTTTTGTTTTGTTTCGTAACATTTGTAAACGTTTCGATTTGTTTCGTAACGTTTTAAACGTTTGGTTTTGTTTCGTAACGTTTGTAAACGTTCGGCTTAAATCGCCGAACGTTTGTAAACATTTTGCATAAATTGCTAAAAAGGTGAAACGTTTGGTTTTGTTTCATTACGTTTGTAAACGTTTATCTTCAATCGAGTAAAAGGTGAAATGTTTGGATTTGTTTCGTAACCTTTGTAAATGTTTGGCATAAATTGCTAAAAAGGTTAAACGCTTGGATTTGTTTCGTAACGTTTGTAAACGTTTGGCTTAAATCGCTGAAAAGGTGTAACGTTTGGTTTTGTTTCGTAACGTTTGTAAATGTTTGGCTTAAATATCTATAAAGTTGAAACGCTTGGATTTGTTTCGTAACATTTGGCTTAAATTGCTGAAAAAGGTGGAAACGCTTGGATTTTTTTCGTAACGTTTGTAAACGTTTGGCTTAAATTGCCAAAAAGGTGAAACTCTTGGTTTTGTTTCGTAACGTTTGTAAACGTTTGGCTTATATTTGTCATGACCCAATTTCATGAATCGTGACCGACGCAAGGGTATGGGTATGGTTGTACCAAAACCCGTAGCAAGCCTTGCAGAAATCAAATAAACATTTAAACCTGCAGAAACTGCTCAGGGGAAACCGAGACTCCAACCTAAGTCTAGCAATTTATAATGCAGTTCTAATATAAATAACTTAAGTATCTGAAACATTCCACAACGTGCCTTAAATATAATAATAAAATATTCCAGTGTAAATATGCTAATAATAAATAATCGGTCTAATCGACAATCCCAATGCAATAATAAATGTAATATATAAACTAGTTCTACTGCGGTCTAAGAGTTTGAAAACAGAAACTAGTTTAATAACATAAAAACATCTGAAGAATCAAAAGAATCGGAGTGGACCAGCTTTCAAATCATAAACCTGGAAAATTTGGGAAAACAACGGGGTCAGATATGCTAAGATTAGTTCGCAATACTATTTACATTTATTAAGTTTAAAACCCTTAAATCAAAACAGTTTATACTAATATAGTATGATTATGGAAAACAGTATTGAAATGATCCCAGCGTAAGTATGACATAGCATTCCGATAAACCCTGAGTGGACGGGAACAAATCCTCGTCATATAAATATACCAGCGTAAGCAAGACTTTAGTCTGCCGTTTCCCAGAGTACTTACCGGTGCACACAGTCTCGATACAAGCCTATCGAGTAGCTCGTTTCAATCCAGATCCATAATCCGTAAAAACAGTTCACAAACATTTATAATATTATAATACGATGCGGTACTTAATAAAGCGGTAAATAGCACTACAAACTCACTACTTGCTTATCCACGTGCATCTTGGCAAACAGCTAACCCTGCATAGACTCCGAAGCACTAGCAGTCGACGGGTCTAAAACATTATACAAGTTAAAATCCGGAAAACCCCTAACTCTAAGAATACTAGACACCACATAGGACTAGCATCTCAAACACAACCAAAGAACAACCAAGGTAATCAAAGTACAACCGATGTTTATCCAAAGTATCCATTCAAACCAAATAACAAAGTTAGGCAAATTAAGTTAGGTGAGTTATTATCTTTAAAACAAAACCAAAGTCCTTTCATAACTTAAATACATTATTTAAAATCGAAAGATTTTACAAGGTAGTGTGTTAGCCTTAACTGCAGTATAGCTCAACATCACATGTCGGGTGACACACGTCTAACCCGACTCAACCATAATCCAAAGTGAAAACCAAAGTCTTAAATTAATATTTAAATAAAACCCAAGTCGAAATAAGAACTCATTCCCTAACTTAACAATGCCAAAAACACTGAAAGCAACAAAGCCAAAAACGCTTGCCAACACTTGGCAAGTAACACCCAAGGTACACTTGAATATATCACCTTAAATAGAATCGATAAAATTCAACATCTTTCAAGTATCAACTTGAAACTAAAATAACTTAGCTAAACATAATACAACTATCTTACACCTTACATGCCTTTAATCGATTACTTAACCCATGTTAACCACAACCTAGAATAAGACTAACATCCTTTTAATATGTTTAAACCACTTTTAAAACATAGTCTCCAGCCTCTTATATTTAATAAAAACCATCTTAAATATGCCTTAAACATTTGGCAAAAACGTTGGTTAACCATTTAAATCCAGTCTCCCCCAAAGTAGCATTATAATTACTTAAAATCAACATTAAAATAATTTCCAGCAATATAAGTCATTTCAAAACAGCGATTTAATCTTTGTAAAACGTTAATTAGCCTATGTTTTAACCTTAGCCAATTTATCACAAACCCCCCAATGAATTAGTTGTTAACTAACAACCTATAATCATCCTATAGCGGATTTCCAGATTTTCAATAAAGCTTAAGACCAGAATTTTAATTCAAAGCATTACCCAATGTATTAATCCTCCAATTAACTCAACCAAATCAATCCACCCAAAGTACAATTGACAAGAACAAGCCAATCACAACACTAATCAATATTTACAGATTTTTATATTGCAACCGAACAAAAATTAACAAGCCAAACACCACAGGTATGGATTCATACAATCATCTAGCAATCTCTACACATTTAAACAAGGGATTAGAGCCACTAACCTCTTGAAACGGATTAAGAACGGTTCAATATAGGGAACCCAGAAAATATTTGATTAGAATAAGCCTACAATCAACCAAACGTCATAACTAATGAATCCAATTCGAAGGGACAAGGAAATCAATGAATTAAACAACAAGGGATATTGTTAGAACACTTACCGAATGTCTAATGCATCAAGAAAAGGTAGAGAATCAGTTGGGAATGAGTTAGAATGGAGTTTAGGGTTTTAGAAACGAGTGGGGGCTGATTAGGTTTCAGAAACGGGGTTTTTTTATAGCAAACCCGTATGTGAACCGGTTCACTGGCCGGTTCTATTGGACAGAACCGGTCAATGAACCGGCCAAGCACAAAGTGAGCCGGCCCTCTGGCCGGTTCTACTGGGCAGAACCGGTCGGAGAACCGGTTTTCCCTCTGCTCAGTAAAACTGAGCAAACCGGACCTCCAAACCGGTTCTACTCAGGAGGTCCGGTCCTAGGTCCAGTCAAGGCCTTAAAACCGACTTAAAACATGTCCGAACACGTCCCGAAAGCTACGATACGATCCGCCAATCGCACACACAAGTGTTAATCAAACCGACACCAAAACAAATGCACAAACCGAAGTGAAAACACGGCTAGTGTTCAACCTAAACCGAACATTATACGGTCAACCAACCTTCGAATCGAGTCATAAAAACACGGGGTATTACATTCTCCCCAACTTAAAAACAAAATCGTCCTCGATTTTAACACAACGCAAACAAGCACAAAACACGATATACGCGCACAAAGCAGCCCAAGTAAAACATATAACACAAATACAAAGTACTAAAATAACATCGAACATTCGAAGCAACGCTAAACTCAACGTACCTCAAGGAATGAAATATAACAATTCCACATAATGGACTCCGTCCCCTAAGTATACTCCCCAACAATAAAACTGACTAAAACTGAAACCATAGGCATATCTTCACTCATCAACCTACGCACTTGCGTGACCACTGACTTAGTAGGTTGCTCCCGGAATGATAACTCAAAAATACCACACATATAAATCAACAACTCAAATTGTCACCACACAATATGCGCAAAATTTTAAATCCAACAGTTCGTTGATCCAAACGATTACTTGATTAAACAAAATATAAACCTTTAAGATTTTTCAACTACAAACAACAAATATCCTCACAAAGGAGGTTACCAAGACCCTCTCAAGGTCTAACAGCTATAATAACAACCTTAACAAGGTGCAAGGACAAACCCGAAACTCAAATTGTAATTCTTACAATACCAAAATCTAACACTTCAAAATGGAAACTTTGAAATCCGCATTAATAATATCATGCAATCCTCGCCACCTACTTAACATCACTACACCTATTATCTCATATCAAAGATATAAATAAACTCGTTATATCAAACGAACAGTCTAGTCCAAAATTAACTAGATAAGGTTCTCGCCAATATATATCAGCCAACTTTAAAACATCATCAAAATCGAGTTGTACCCACGACAAGGACTAAGCTCAACAAGACCATCAACCTTAACAATCATTAAACACGTACTCACATACTGACATTCCAAAGAATATACCGTTTTAACTTATGATAACAAAATCTCCAAGTTACATACAAACTGACTCATTCAAATAGATCCTTCCACTCATACAATAAGAAAGCATACAGCCCGAAGTTACCCAAGGTAATTAAACACCAACATACATACAAATTTTTGCACAAACCAAATTTTATGCCGCACACAAAAGGTTCAACAACTAAATAAAACGATATCCAACTTTAAACGACAAAAATCCCCAATCAATAGTATCGACCAGCCAACCTTTATAGTCGAAACCTACTCATAACGATTTTTGAATCCGCTAACTCATAAATCCGAACCTAACTCAAATTCTCAAAATCATCTTACCAATGTAACTGTAATCTTGCAACCAGGATATCACCTAGATCAAATTCACTAGCAACTGGGTCATTGGTTATGCTCAAGTCAAACTTATATGAAAACAAAATTTCCAAACACAAAATATTATATTTATATTTTCCACTTCTCTTTTAAAGACGTTAACATCTTATACCTCTCTTCATATACATAGACCAAAATTCTTTTACCGTTCGAAAACCTCCAGTTTTGTAAACACAATAAAAGTTTTAAAACATTCGTATTTTGAATTCTGCAGTTACACCTTACTTTCAATATAAGTTTGCAAATATATAAAATAGTTCAACTAACATAATTATTATTCTCTTAAATCAATGCTTGATAAAAATTTATCCCTTTATCAAAATAGAAAATATTTGTAAAGAAAATATCTTCTTCCACACAATATTTTCATACGAGTATACCAAAACATTTATACAAAAACGAATTATGTAAAAATAAACTTCTTTTAAAATCACGACGTAAACACATACGACGAGCATAACCAAATCCCTTAATCTAATAACCTCAAATCATAAATTGAAAGCTAACACATAATCCTTTCAATCCGACCTCAAAATCCTATCACATTTATAGCAACAATAACTCAAGTGCAACCTTTATATTCATTCTTACTCCTTATGAAGCACCAAATTTATAATACTACAAATCAATCACTCATAACGTAATCGTCCTTAATTCACCACCGTAATCACAGAGTATTTGCCTAGCTACCTTTCGGTAACAGTTTCAAAATGATTTGAAATCCAACAACTTTATAAATACATTTATCACAATGTGACTCGCGAGTTCGTTTCAAAACATCTTTCATAAAAACACTTTATCGATAAAATCCCTTTTTACATAATTGTGCGCCAGGGTGATGACATCTCTCATCCCCAAAGAGTTGCATCCAACTCTAAACTTTTCTATGCACGTGATGCATGTACTATTATGCATGTATCAATTATTAATTTTTTTTTTGTGAACATACTCAGTGCTCAATGCAATTTCCTATTCGTGACATACAAAAATGCATGTTCGTGATATGTCTGGGCACAATTACGTGATAAAAACATTTCAAATACGTTAACAAATTAACATTGGAAATCAATTTCTCGATAAAACATTTACTAGACGTTACACTTTGTGGGACGTGCACTCGATAACCTCAAAAATATTTCTCAAACTCCATACTTGCAATTCACTAAATCACACGATACTATTATAACAATCTAACTCAATAACTCCATTAAACTATCTAATGCATAAATAATATCCATCTAAATTTCAACAAAATTGAAACTTACACCCAAGGGAAACAACACATCATATGCGTTTCTGCAACACTTACCACCCGTTCTCGCATCACATCGATTAACCTTGATTAAAAACACTAGTGTATTAATACACTGATATATATCCTCGAGTTAGAATTTCCAATATCCTTATCTAGGATAAACATAAACCACCAACTGTTCCAAAGAAACAATTCCATCAATTTCCTCGATATCGAAATCCAAAGATCTCGATCCACAAACAAAACACCAAATCCAGCGTCACCCAAACTGAAACTAAAGCAAAATAGGGTCTAAACGAAGGTTCGACTGACTATCAAACCAACATCAAGGTAAGCCAAAAAGAACCGCGTGAAATAATTTATCTCACGTGCTTCTCCGCACGAAGAGACAAAACAAACTCAACTAACATAAATCGACTAAACTTGCGAGGTAAACAACGCAAATTCAAATCAAGAGATCACGAATTCTACAATTCTAAAACCCTCCAAGTGTGCCATACAGCCAATTAAACCAACATACTTAAATGACAAAATCAAAATGTGCTACAACCAGTTTTGAATTTGTAATAAAGTCAACCTGTAATATGTCACCTTTCAAGAGTACGCTTCAAATTCATTTTGAAATTTAAAGTCAACCAAAAAAATATTCAATTATTTTTTTTTGTTGAGCCCCACTGTTAAAACGAAATCAATTATCCAAAAAAAAATATCTCTTCTTATAAATAAATCGCTCTAAAAGAATTCCCAAAGTATTTCAATTATTAAATCATCGAGTTAGCCGAGTCATTACAACTACCAAGCTCAACTCCCAAATTCGGGTGACCCAAGTCGAACCCAAAACAACCGTCTATAAAACGTATTCAAAACATTTGTAAGTCCGGAAGGATGCCTTTAAA
Source organism: Mercurialis annua (assembly GCF_937616625.2). NCBI lineage: Eukaryota > Viridiplantae > Streptophyta > Magnoliopsida > Malpighiales > Euphorbiaceae > Mercurialis > Mercurialis annua. The sequence continues at coordinate 43,470,015 of NC_065572.1, forward strand.
TAAAATTCCATTTTTTATAAGAGCTCAACGCAACCCAAGTATCAAAAATCAACTCAATCACTCAATTGAGAAGAACGTAAATCACCACAACCATTTATAAATTTGAAAAAAAAAACATTTAAATAAAATCTCATTTTTTCTTAAAAAAATATAGGAGTTCAACATTATCCGAAAATCAAAAGCATTTCAAAATCTTAAGTGAGAAAATCTTTAATCTCAAACAGTCATTCTGTAAACACCTAATCTGGCCAAACGTAATGTACCAAACATATGACCAACGATGCTTCAAACGTCGACAAACCACAACGCAGTGAAAATAACAAAAGCAATATTAAATCCTCAAATGTGAATCACCTCATAATTTAAATTATTTTGAAAATAATTGTTTGTCAACGCTAATCCAAACGTAAGATTCTGAAATACATGTAATCCATTTTACTTGCAAAGTAATTAAAAATCACTTTTTAAAAAAAGTATTAAAACCAGACGTCTATTCCGATTCTCGTGTCAAAACACAAAAGTAATCAAAACAATTTTTTTAATAAAAACTGTAAAACCAACGTGCGATCAAACAACATAAAGCTACAAAACATGCTTAATGATTTAACACAAAAATCCTTTAAAAATCACACAAGGCCAAAGCCTAACGTATCATAGTACGTGCCAACTTATTTAGCACCCAACAATACAGCCAAAAGCAAATTGTACTCACCAACAAGGTGAGGGCAACCTAATTATAATCAAAATCATCCAAGGTGTAAAAGCCAAGAACTAATCACCCAAGGTAAACATCATATAAGGCACAACAACCAACAAAGTATCACCTGAAGTAAACACCATATAAGGCACAACAGCCAATAAAACATCACCCAAGGTATATCTCATATATGGCACAACAACCAATAAATCACCCAATGTATAAGCAAGAAACATTCAGAAGTAAGGCATAAGTAACACATAAGACCGACACTCAACATTCCTATAGATGAAGGTAGAAAATTTTGAAAACAAATGATGACGTTTCAAAAGACAAGACTTGAATCCTAATTTCAGCAGTAGATCCTATGACCCAATAACAACACTTAACATGCCTTAAAGCGATAAACACATAACATACAAAAATTTGCCCTTAGTTCGAAACTAAAGCTCTGATACCAACTTTGTCACGACCCAATTCATGAATCGTGACCGGCGCTAGGGTATGGGTATGGTTGTACCAAAACCCGTAGCAAGCCTTGCGGAAATCAAATAAACATTTAAATCTGCAGAAACTGCTCGGGGGCAACCGAGACTCCAACCTAAGTCTAGCAATTTATAATACAGTTCTAATATAAATAACTTAAGTATCTGAAACATTCCACAGCGTGCCTTAAATATAATAATAAAATATTCCAGTGTAAATATGCTAATAATAAATAATCGGTCTAATCGACAATCCCAATGCAATAACAAATGTAATATATAAACTAGTTCTACTGCGGTCTAAGAGTTTGAAAACAGAAACTAGTTTAATAACATAAAAACATCCGAAGAATCAAAAGAATCGGAGTGGACCAGCTTTCAAATCATAAACCTGGAAATTTTGGAAAAACAACGGGGTCAGATATACTGAGATGAGTTCGCAATACTATTTACATTTATTAAGTTTAAAACTCTTAAATCAAAACAGTTTAATCTAATATAGTATGATTATGGAAAACAGTATTGAAATGATCCCAGCGTAAGTATGACATAGCATACCGATAAACCCAGAGTGGACGAGAACAAATCCTCGTCATATAAATATACCAGCGTAAGCAAGACTTTAGTATACCGTTTCCCAGAGTACTTACCGGTGCACACAGTCTCGATACAAGCCTATCGAGTAGCTCGTTTCAATCCAGATCCATAATCCGTAAAAACAGTTCACAAACATTTATAATATTAAAATACGATGCGGTAAATAGCACTACAAACTCACTGCTTGCTTATCCACGTGAATCTTGGCAAACAGCTAACCCTGTGTAGACTCTGAAGCACGAGCATTCGACGGGTCTAAAACATTATACAAGTTAAAATTCGGACAACCCCTAACTCTAAGAATACTAGACACCACATAGGACTAGCATCTCAAACACAACCAAAGAACAACTAAGGTAATCAAAGTACAACCGATGTATATCCAAAGTATCCATTCAAACCAAATAACAAAGTTAGGCAAATTAAGTTAGGTGAGTTCTTATCTTTGAAACAAAACCAAAGTCCTTTCATAACTTAAATACATTATTTAAAATCGAAAGATTTTCCAAGGTAGTGTGTTAGCCTTAACTGCAGTATAGCTCAACATCACATGTCGGGCGACACACGTCTAACCCGACTCAACCATAATCCAAAGTGAAAACCAAAGTCTTAAATAATTCTTTAAATAAAACCCAAGTCGAAATAAGAACTCATTCCCTAACTTAACAATGACAAAAACACTGAAAGCAACAAAGCCAAAAACGCTTTCCAACACTTGGCAAGTAACACCCAAGGTACACTTGAATATATCACCTTAAATAGAATCGATAAGATTCAACATCTTTCAAGTATCAACTTGAAACTAAAATAACTTAGCTAAACATAATACAACAATCTTACACCTTACATGCCTTTAATCGATTACTTAACCCATGTTAACCACAACCTAGAATAAGACTAACATCCTTTTAATATGTTTAAACCACTTTTAAAACATAGTCTCCAGCCTCTTATATTTAATAAAAACCATCTTAAATATGCCTTAAACATTTGGCAAAAACGTTGGTTAACCATTTAAATCCAATCTCCCCCAAAGTAGCATTACAATTACTTAAAATCAACATTAAAATAATTTCCAGCAATATAAGTCATTTCAAAACAGCGATTTAATCTTTGTAAAACGTTAATTAGCCTATGTTTTAACCTTAGCCAATTTATCACAAACCCCCCAATGAATTAGTTGTTAACTAACAACCTATAATCATCCTATAGCGGATTTCCAGATTTTCAATAAAGCTTAAGACCAGAATTTTAATTCAAAACATTACCCAATGTATTAATCCTCCAATTAACTCAACCAAATCAATCCACCCAAAGTATAATTGACAAGAACAAGCCAATCACAACACTAATCAATATTTACAGATTTTTATATTGCAACCGAACAGAAATTAACAAGCCAAACACCACAGGTATAGATTCATACAATCATCTAGCAATCTCTACACATTTAAACAAGGGATTAGAGCCACTAACCTCTTGAAACGGATTAAGAACGGTTCAATATAGGGAACCCATAAAATATTTGATTAGAACAAGCAAACAATCAACCAAACGCCATAACTAATGAATCCAATTCGAAGGGACAAGGAAATCAATGAATTAAACAACAAGGGATATGCTTAGAACACTTACCGAATGTCTAAAGCACCAAGAAAAGGTAGAGAATCAGTTGGGAATGAGTTAGAATGGAGTTTAGGGTTTTAGAAACGAGTGGGGACTGATTAGGTTTCAGAAACGGGATTTTTATAGCAAACCCGTAAGTGAACCGGTTCACTGGCCGGTTCTACTGGACAGAACCGGTCAATGAACCGGCCAAGCATAAAGTGAGCCTGCCCTCTGGCCGATTCTACTGGGCAGAACCGGTCAGAGAACTGGTTTGCCCTCTGCTCAGTAAAACTGAGCAAACCGGACCTCCAAACCGGTTCTACTAAGGAGGTCCGGTCCTAGGTCCAGTCAAGGCCTTAAAACCGACTTAAAACATGTCCGAACACGTCCCGAAAGCTACGATACGATCCGCCAATCGCACAAACAAGTGTTAACCAAACCGACACCAAAACACATGCACAAACCGAAGTGAAAACACAGCTAGTGTTCAACCTAAACTGAACATTATACGGTCAACCAACCTTCTAATCGAATCATAAAAACACGGGGTATTACAATATTCTTGAAAATGTGAAACGTTTTGATTTGTTTCGTAACGTTTTAAACGTTTGGTTTTGTTTCGTAACGTTTGTAAATGTTTGGCTAAAATCTCTAAAAAGGGGAAACGTTTAGATTTGTTTCGTAACGTTTGTAAATGTTTGGCTTAAATTGCTAAAAAGGTGAAACGCTTGGATTTGTTTCGTAAAGTTTGTAAATGTTGGGCTTAAATTGCTAAAAAGGTGAAACGTTTGGATTTGTTTCGTAACGTTTGTAAAAGTTTGGCTTAAATCGTTAAAAAGGTGAAACGTTTGGTTTTATTTTATAAGCTGTGTAAACGTTCGGCTTAAATCGCAAAAAGGGTGAAACGGTTGGATTTTTTTCGTAACGTTTTAAACGTTTGGATTTGTTTCGAAACGTTTGGATTTGTTTCAAAATGTTTGGATTTGTTTCGTAACGTTTGTAAACGTTTGGCTTCAATCACTTAAAAAGTGAAACATTTGGATTTGTTTCATGACATTTGTAAACATTTGGCTTAAATCACTAAAAATATGGAATGTTTGGATTTGTTTCGTGACGTTTACAAACGTTTGGTTTTGTTTCGTATAAACGTTTGGCATAGATCGCTAAAATGGGGAAACTGTCACGACCCAATTTCATGGATCGCGACCGGCGCTAGGGTATGGGTATGGTTGTACCAAAACCCGTAGCAAGCCTTGCGGAAAACCACCAATCAGATAAACCTGCAGAAAATCCAATGCTCGGGGCAGCCGAGACTCCAACTTAAACTAACAGTTTAAATATAAGTATTTCCATTAAATAAAAAAATAACCAGAGTTAAACAATAATAATGCCAAAGCATAAAATTAAACCAGTCAGACAAATCCGACAAACAGACTAAAATAATAGACTTCTAGTTTACTACTGCGGTCTAAGAATAAAAATAGTTTGACAATTTATTAAAATAAAATAAACCTCCGAGGAATAAAGATTCGGAGATCAGTAGACTTGCTCAAAATAATAAACCTGGAAAATGGGAAAACAACGGGGGTCAGATATACTGAGATGAGTTCATAATACTATTTACATTTATTAAGTTTAAAACCCTTAAAACAAATCCTTTTATACTAATATATATAAGATTATGGAATAACAGTATTGAAATGATCCCAGCGTAAGTATGACATAGCATACTGAAAAAATCCAAAGTGGACGGGAACAAATCCTCGTCATATACCAGCGTAAGAAATACATTAGTCTGCCGATCCCAGAGTACTTACCGATGCACACAGTCTCGATACAAGCCTATCGAGTAGCTCGTTCCAATCCAGATCCATAATCGCTTAAAACAGTTCGAAAACATTTATAATACTAAAATAAATTTCGGTACTTAATAAGCGGTAAATAGCACTACAAACTCACTGCTTGCTAATCCACGTGAAAAACCTGGCAAGCGACAAAAACTGATTTGACTCCGAAGAACTAGTAGTCGACGAGTCTAAGACAGGATAAAACAAATATTAAAATCAACCCCTAACTCTAGAGATTACTAAACACCACATAGGACTAGCACAATACCAAGTCTCGTACAAGCATAGCCAAAGAAGAAAGAACAATTAATTACATAATGACCCGAGTCAAAATACAAACCACCTTGAGTAAACACAATACTCAAAATTAATAAGTCAAGTTTATTGAGTTCCCGCTTTAAAATCCGTTCCACAAAATATTACTTAAATAATATTTAAATAATAACTTAAATTCATTTCCTCAAATATTGGGTTAGCCGAGTTACCAATAACTACCAAGCTACCTCAAATGTCGGGTGACCCAAGTCTAACCCAACCCAAAATATTTATCAAAATATAAACAAGAGTTTATAATTCCCAAAAATGACTTTGATAAAATAAATATATTTATATCCAATTATAAACCATAGTTTATAATTATAGAAACAACCTTGATAAAATAATAATCAAAATTTAAAACGGAACTCAATAATTTAGTAACCATTAGTTACTAACAATTTATTTAATTAAATTAAATTAAGAAAACGTTTAAAATTTAAAACGTCAAATTGACACGCCTAGTCAATAATTCCAAAATATAATAATTGCCCGAGTAATTATAAATTGTTGGTTAAAAATATAATTATATTTTTTTTTCAAAAACAAATCAATTATAATTGAACAAATATTGTTTTCAGATTCTTAAATAATATTATCGATTAGCAATTTGTAAAAACAAAATGATAATTGAAAGCCCGGTTTTAAATCGATAAAAACATTATAATATTAAACTAATATAAATAAAATAGCTAAAGATGATATGGTTTAACAATTAGAAATAGTTACAAAAAAATTCAATATATATATAACACCATTTCATTACTGCCAATCAAATCATGAAACTAAAATCATTATTAAAATATGGAACCCATCTCACACGAGCCAATAATTTAGACCAATAATTACAGTAAACCATTTACTTAACCAAACACTATTATTTTGCATAAAGAAACCTACTGAAATAGAAATGGAAATTAGCCAATACAAATTTAAATTTCAATCTGCCGCCAACCAATTATTAAAGAAATCAAACAACTAGAAACCGAGTCCAACAGTTAGCAGCCAAAAGTAATTCCAAGGCATCAAAACAAAAATATTAATCAATGAACATTTCAGTAATAACATCACCAAATAACCAACAAGAGTAATTGCAAAACCACAACAATGTACTCCTGCAATAACAATCACATGCTGGCCAAGCACAGAGGTTAAGAAGAACGAACCGAGACGAAGCAGTGATACAAGCAACGAGAATCAATCTCTGCACAACAGCCATACAATAAAAGATCAGATTATAATCATAAAAGCAACATGAATCACATCAGCAACCAAGAAAAATGGGCAGCAACATAAAAAATAGACGACAGATTAATGGCATGAACAAACAGTCACCATAACAACAAAGACGATGAAACGACGGCGCGAATAACGGAGAGATTGACATACCGTTTGACGAAGAAAAAAAAATAATTGTTGAGGATGACGTGAACTAGTCTTGGGACGAAACGGATCTCAAATAGATGCTAAAACGAATAAGATATAGTTAAAAAAGCGAGACGTGACGATAACGATGAATAACAAAGAACAAAAGCTTAGTCTTACCGAATTGTTGCAGCAATGGAGAGGATGAAAATAGTATTAGTTCAGAGAATTTTGAAGTGTGTAGGTCGGGTAGGGTTTGGAAAAAATAGAGGAATAAAAAAATTTAGGGTTGTTAAGAATTATTTATAGAAGGAACAAAAATGTCGCAGGACGAAGAAAAGGATTGGGCTGCTGAAACATGTGAGAAATGGGCCAACACTAAGCATGGTCAACACCAAGAGGCCCAAGTTAAACAAAACAAAACATAGTCCAACAAAGCTGAAACACAATCCAAAAAAAATTACTCACAGCACGAATCGAACCACGAATTCGTAATGGCTCAAAATTATTATAGGAAACTCATCAGAAAATAAAAAAAAATACGGGATATTACATTCTCCCCAACTTAATAAAAATTCGTCCTCGAATTTACCAAAAAACCAAAATACTAAAAAAAAAAAAAAACATTTATAGTACGCAAGAAATCTCACATAACTCAAAATACGGAGCAACGCATCCCCAATGGAACGAAAGAAAACAATTACGCATCACGATTTCCGATCCCTAAAATCACTCACGACCGAGTGACAACTCAACGGAAACAAAATAAAAAAAAAACGCCTAACTCAACTTAATTAAGCAAAACACCACCGCAAATTCAATAGATTAAACCAAACTCTTACCCAAGGAAATTCTATCACAAAAACAACTGAGGAAAGTCAAGCGAAACGAAACATAATATAACCTAAAACACGTTGAAAAATATGGGGTGCCACATTCTCCCCAACTTAAATAAATACGACCTCGAATTTAAAACTGATTTGAAAACTCGAAAGATCACCACACGCATACGCGAAAAATTCTGAATTCAACAATCTGGTACCTCAAACGACTTCTCAGACACAACGTGCAAATTAAAAAATTTCTTCCAACCGGGAATAACCAACATGCAATACGAGGAAAATCCCTAGGTTACAAACCAAAAACCTACAGACACTCTCAACTAGAAATAATATTCCATTCCTAACAATACGCCCTATATCACCTATAGTGGTCACAACACCAAATACCTCAATGAGAAAACTTAAAACGCCTGTTAACGAGCAATTCAAAATATCCTCGTGCTTACATACTTTTTCACAAAAATAACAGCAGAAACTAAATACAACTAGAATCGTCTCGATTTAACTAACTAAGATCAGTTCAACAATTTCATCAACTTTTCGATCCCAGATGTAAGAAAGCACACCGATTCTAAGGAAAATATAACTTAAACTCCTGACAACAAAATTTTTCATCCTCAGCTTTTTTTTTATATATTCACCCATTATAACCTTGAATCTTACAGAAGATCATTTAGATCAAATCGCAATTAATCGGTTTATTGGTTAGGCTCAAAACAAAAAAAATTTATATAAAAACGTTTTTTGCAACCACAAAATATTTAATAATACCATCCGCCTTTAATTTAAAATTACTAACATTTTTAGTTTAATTTTATTTTCAACCGAAAATAATTAATCAGTTGAAAAATTTCTAGTTTCGTAAACGCATCCACGAAATAAAGTACTCTCACTTTGAAATCATAACCGAACCCTACTTTCACCATAAATTCACGATTTTATAAAATCATTCATTTAGAAAAAAAAATTAAAATCCTCTTTTAGTTAAAACTGACAAAATTTCATCTTTTTCTCAACAAAATAAAGTTTTGCAATTAAGAATCCCTTCATTTACGAAATATTCCCATACTGGTACCAAAACGTCTTAAACAGAAATCGAATTTGTAAAAACAAAATTCCTTTTAAGTCTTTCAGTGTAAATGAACACGCAGAGTATAACCAATTTCCTTAAAACAAAATTCCTCAAATTATATACTCTAAGCTGACACAATTCTTTAATCCGAACTCAAAATTTTCCTGCACTTACCACACCTGAACCTCGAGCGCAACCTTATAACCATAGCTCTTATTTATCAAATACCGATACTCCATCAATATAAAACAATTCCTTAAAATGTCATTTCTCTTAAGTCATCACCGTCATCACAGAGTATTTGTCTAGACACACCAGATAAAGATTTCAAAACAGTTTGAAATTTAACAACTTTTTAAACACCATTTTCACAATGTGACTCGCGAGTTTATTACAAAACATTTTCCTTGAAAAAGCCTTACTGATAAAATTTATTTTACATAATTGTGCGCTAGGGTGATGACAGCTCTCATCCCCAAAGAGTTGCATTTAACCCTAATAATTTAATGTCGTGATGAATGTTCTAATTGCATGTCTCAATTATTTATTTCTCTTTTAATTAGTGATCATACTCAATGCTCAATGCAGTTTCCTATTCGTGGCATTTCAAATGCATGTTCATGACATGTCTGGGCACAATTATGTGATAAAAATATTTCAATTACTTTAACAAATTAATATTTGGAATTAATTTTCCTTCGAAACATTTTTCTAGACATTACACTCTGTGAGACGTGCACTCGTCCATCTTGACATATTTGCCCATCTCTATTATCCTAGTCCGCCAATTTGCATTGTCAAAAACGAAATGACCCAAAATCATAAATGAAACTAAAATTTTACCTGACAACAAGTTCCCCCTCAAATTTTCCAAAGGCATCAAACAACACGAACGCCTTTGCAGCCTCACTATCTATTTTGGTATATCACCGATCTTCCTAATGAAAGATGCCAGTGTATTACTACACTGATCAACCTCGAACACAATTTCCACATTCTTTTCCAGAATGCCAAAAGCCGAAAGATTTAGATACACCAATTTATCACAAACGAGCCTGAAGTAAAAACGCATAACGCTCGAAATTTCCACGCACGAGGCAAATACTCACGAATAGAATTATTCCTCCGGTGTTGAGCAATATAACTCAAATCACTTTCCTCTGACCAGGACAGATTCGGAAATTCGAATCTGCAAACAACTCCTGAGAATCGCTCCCCAAATCTATTGATAAGAAAATTAATCACTTCGATTTCCAAGGTCAAACGTTCGATCCGGCTAAACCAATTATAACATCTAAATTAATCGCAGGGTCAAAACAAAGGTTCGAATCGCTCATCGACATCAACGCCAAAGCTTAACCAAAGAAAAACTAGCGAGAAGTGTCCTCGCGTGATACTTCACACAATGAGGCGAACGAGCACAAAACTACCATGACATAACTTAATGAGAGACAATAACGACATAGTAATATAGGTCAAGAATTTTTCACACATCTGAAAAGCACTTAAGCATCTTGCAGTAAAATAACTACTCATTAAGATAAATAATCAATATAAATTTCAAAAGATTGAGCATAGAACATCTTATGTGATCAACGAATGGTAGCAACTCAAATAGTCCAACAATGACTAAATTATCGAATCAATTAAAAACATCCAATTAGGTTAAAATAATAAAGATGTTGATCCAAAAATATTTATCAAAACCATTCGAAAGGTAAATTTACAAAATAGATTTCAAGTTCATGTCGAGCCCCATAGTATAAAAAATCATTTTCCGGAAAACGTCTTTTATAAAACAATAGATATATTTGTTTCCAAACGCCTCAAATTAAAATCACTGAGTTAGCCAAGTAATTACGTTTCCCAAGCTCAACTCCAAGTTTGGGCGACCCAAGTCAAACCCGCAATTACCATTTGTATAACGTATACAAAATATTTTAAAATCCGGAAAAACGTATTTTAAACAAATTCCAGTCCTTTCAAAAATAGGAAGCTCGACGTCTCCCAAATGATAACATCAACACTTCACCCAAGTAAGAAAATAATTTAATCTCTAACAATCTTTTCAAAAACACATAGATCGGTCAATACTAGCAAATCGAGCATAAGACCAACAACACTACAATTTTTGACGAACCGAAATATGGTAAAATTACGAAAGTAATATTAAATTACCAACTCTGTATCCCCCTTCAAAATAATTTTATTTCAAAAAAAAAACAATCAGTTTAGAAGTACCAATCCAGACGTAAAAATTTAAATTTCAAATTACGAGAAATTCATTAAAAAGCATAACCCTCTTTCAATCCTTAGTCAAATATAAAATTTGTAATATGTTAATTTCATTTTTTATTGGCAAGATGCTGAAAATAATATTTTAGGGTGTCGTGTCCAGACTACCCATTTGACTATTTACGTCAAAATACTAGTTAGAATTGTGATAGTCGGGGATCGGTTGAGGGCACCGGTGGAAGATACGTCTCATGGGCTCACTATTTATTAAGTGATAGTCGGGGATCGGTTATTGAGATACGTCTCACCGACACAACAATGGATTTAGAATTGTGCTTTAGGGTTTCATTGATAATCCATAATGAAAATGTTTTATTAAACGTTTTAAAGGTTTTTAACTTAATAAATGTAAATGGTTATATAAACTCTACTCAGTAAATCTGACCCCGTTGTTTTCCCAAATTTTCCAGGTTTATGATTTGAGCATTGGTCGATCTCCGTTTCTTCATTCTCGGAGGTTCTTTATTTTATTTTCTGAATAAAAGAGTCGAACTGTTTTAAACTCTTAGACCGCAGTAGTAGTATCAGATTATTTATGTTTTAGTCTTATACTATATTTTCAGACTGTTGTTTGTTGGTAATTACTTTATCGCTTTTGGCATGATTACAGTGTTTATGGTATTTATATTATATTGCCACACTGTTGGAGTTATAATTTAAGATAAGCATACTTTGAATATATGTTGCTTATTGTACTGCTAGACTAGGCTGAAGTCTCGGTTGCCCCCGAGCATGTGGTTTTCTGCAGGTACATTGTTTTAACTGTTTAAGTTGGTTATCCGCAAGGCTTGCTACGGGTTTTGGTACAACCATACCCATACCCTAGCGCCGGTCACGATTCATGAAAATGGGTCGTCACAAACTTGGTATTAGAGCTTTGATTTCAAACCAAGACCTTTTAAATGTTAAGTGTTTACTTTGTTTGGCATGTTAAGTGGTTAACTTGTCCTAGGAACTACTGCAGAATTAGGATTCGAGTCTTGTCTTTGAAACGTCATCTTTTGTTTTCAAAACTTTCTGCCTACTCCTATAGGAATGTCGTGAGTCAGTCATGAGAATTTATTTGCTTATTGCTTTTTATATGTTGTTTTCACTTGGGTGATTACTTGTTGGCTGATTCTCCATGTTGTGTTTATTTGGTTAAATTTTGTTGTATTGAGAAATTTTGTTTCATTCTTAGGAATGAATACTCGTACTCGTGCTGCGGCTCAGCAAAATGTTGAGGCTGATGACGCGATCTCTATGGAGGTGGACCAAAATGAACCAGAGGTTCAAGCTGGTAGAGGACTAGCAGGCAGAGGCCCAGCTAGTCGGGGTCGAGCTGGTCGAGGTCGAGATGGCCGAGGTCAAGCTGGCCGAGGTCAAGCTGGCAGAGGCAGAGGCAGAGGCGTAGGACGCGGTGCTGCAGGGGGTGCTCAAGCACCAGGTGTGGCACAGCCTCAGTTGGACGATTTTGACTTCAACACATTTTTGGCTGGAGTTGGTGCTTTACAACTCAACCAGGTTCAGCTGCAAGCGGGTCAGGTCGCTATGCAGGATCAGTATACGGTTTTGGGTCAGATAGTTCAGCAGCAGCAAGCACGGGCTGGTAGTGCAGCAGTTGGTGGTGTCGGAACCACTGACAGGGATTTGGCTTTGGCTTACATGAGGCTGAAGCCAACTGAGTTTGACGGTTCGGGAGACGCGCTGGATTTTCTCGAGGAGGTTGAGCAGAATGCTCGGCGACTACAGGCTACTGAGCGTTAGACCGTCGTTCTAGTCGAGATGTCCATGAAGGGTTCAGCTGGGGACTGGTTTCGTAGCTCTATTCATGCTGACATGGCTACCATCTCTTGGGCTCAGTTTGTGGCGAGATTCAGAGCTTTCTTCTTGCCGTTTTCAGTGACAGAGGGTCACAGAGACAGGTTGCTTACGCTTACTAGAGATGATAGGTCAGTATCCGAGTACACGACAGAGTTCGTGAGGTTGGGTCGGTTCGCTCCAGACTTGCAGGCAGATCAGCAAAGGGTGAACGACGGATACATAAAAGGCTTAGGGCGCGATTTTATGAGTTTGCTGACTGAGACACGCAGAGACTTTACAGACGTAGTGGACAGTGCTCGGCGTATGGAGAGGTCGTTATTGCAGTTTGGGGATATTCCTGGTTCTTCTCAGACTAAGAAGTCTTCTGGCCCTGGACAGCGGAGTGGTGGTGGTAGCTACCAATCGACACCTTCTCAGTACGAGAACAAGAAGAGGGGTGTCAAGAAGAGTTATCAGCCGTACACCTACAGTTCAGGCAACAGCGATAGCAGCCGCATCTTTGGGCGCGGTAACAGTGGAGGTGCTAGTTTTCCTTTCTGCCAGAATTGCAGACGTCGACATCCAGGCGAGTGTCGTTTAGCACCAGGGGGTTGTTTTACTTGTGGCCAGCCAGGTCACTTTTCCAGAGAGTGCCAAACATCTGGGCAGAAGATGTCGGCAGCTAGTGTCGCTCAGCCATTCTATCAGAATTAGAGACCAGCGTTCTCTGCACCAGCAGGGTTTTCTCAACCTGCCGCTTCTTTTGGTGGCCAACGAGGCCGTGGTTCTAGAGGGCGTGGTTTTGGAGGCCGTGGCAACGGTGGCAGAGGTTCTAGCAGCTATGGTACTGGACAGAGTTCTCAACAGCAGAGTCAGGGTGAGGCTAGAGTTTTCGCCTTGACTCCTCAGGATGCTCTCGCATCTAACGCAGTGGTGCAAGGTACTATTCAGATTGCCTTTGTAGATTCATTAGTTTTATTTGATGCGGGTGCAACCCATTCTTTTGTGTCAACGTGTTTTGCTGCTAAGTTGGGTGTAACACCAACAAGTCTGTGTGAACCTTTATCTTTTTCAACTCCTTTGTCTGACTGTGTGGTGGTGGACATTGTGTATCCATCGTGTTCCGTGGTTATCCATGGAAGAGACTTGCGTGCTGATTTGATTGTTTTGGATGTACTTTCATTTGACGTGATTTTGGGGATGGATTGGGTGGCACGCCATTATGCTTCGATCGACTGTCGAGGGAAGTCGGTTGAGTTTCGGATTCCAGGTGATCTACCCTTTTCTTTTTAAGGGGAAAAGGCGGAGACACCGAAGAATCTCATTTCTGCAATCAAGGCAAAGCGGATGATGAGTAAGGGTTGTCAAGCTTTCTTAGCTGTGGTTCGAGACATGGATGCTGAGGTGGGCAGTATGAACACTGTCCCTATAGCGAATGAGTTCACTGATGTGTTTCCAGAGGAGTTGCCTGGATTACCACCTGATCGGAATATCGAGTTCTGCATTGACGTTGTTCCTGGAACTGGTCCGATTTCGATACCGCCGTATCAGATGGCTCCTGCTGAGCTGAAGGAGTTGAAGGAGCAGTTACAAGAACTTTTGGTCAGTGGCTTCATCAGACCGAGTACTTCTCCGTGGGGTGCTCCAGTTCTGTTTGTTAAGAAGAAAGATGGTTCCTTTTGGCTTTGTATCGATTACAGGCAGTTGAATAAGACTACCATCAAGAACAGATATCCTCTTCCTCGCATTGACGACTTGTTTGATCAGTTGCAAGGTGCGAAGTGCTTTTCCAAGATTGACTTGAGATCCGGGTATCATCAACTTCGGATTCGGGATGTCGATGTACCTAAGACTGCTTTCAGAACGCATTATGGGCATTTCGAGTTTTTGGTCATGTCGTTTGGGTTGAGTAACGCACCAGCAGCATTTATAGACATGATGAATCGAGTTTTCAAGCCGTTTTTAGATCACTTTGTCATCGTCTTCATTGATGACATTCTGATTTATTCTCGGAGTGAGGAAGAGCATGCTTATCACTTGAGGACTATACTACAGACTTTGCGAGAACATCAGTTGTATGCTAAGTTGTCAAAGTGCGAGTTTTGGCTGGAACATGTTACCTTCTTAGGACACGTGGTGTCGAAGGATGGGATCAAGGTTGATCCGAAGAAGATTGAGGCAGTTATGGATTGGCAAAGGCCAAGGTCAGTTACCGAGATTAGGAGTTTTCTTGGGTTAGCTGGCTACTACCGTCGGTTCATGCAGGATTTCTCTCGGATATCTGCACCTTTGACTAAACTGACACAAAAGGGTGTTAAGTTTGAGTGGACCGACAAGTGTGAGGCAAGTTTCGAGAAGCTGAAGGAGATTCTGACTACAGCTCCTATTTTGGCGTTACCTTCTGGCATTGAGGGTTTTACTGTGTACTGCGATGCTTCTCGGATGTGCTTAGGTTGCGTGTTGATGCAACATGGACAGGTGATCGCATATGCTTCTCGTCAGCTGAAGAAGCATGAGGTGAATTACCCTACTCATGACTTGGAGTTAGCTATTGTGGTTTTTGCTCTGAAGATCTGGAGGCACTACTTCTATGGTGCGACTTCTGAGATCTTCACTGATCATAAGAGTCTGAAGTATATCTTTGATCAGCAAGAGTAGAATCTGAGACAGAGGAGGTGGCTAGAGTTGCTGAAAGACTACGACTGTACTATTCAGTACCATCCTGGTAAGGCTAATGTGGTAGCCGATGCATTGTGTCGCAAGTCTTCGGGCAGTCTGGCCCATATTTCTGAGGATGGGCGTAGACCCATGGTTCGAGAGTGGCATGGTTTGATAGCTTCGGGCTACGATTTTCAGGTTTCTCAGAATGGTATTTTGTTGGCACAACTGCAGGTGCAGCCGGTTTTGATTGATAGGATTAAAGCTTTACAAGCCGAGGATCCACAATTGAAACGGATTATAGATGTGATCCATCTGGATGGGAATTCTGAGTTTGTTTTTGTTGACGGAGTTCTCAGGTTTGGTTCTAGACTGTGCGTTCTGGATTCGGATGGTTTGAGAGATCAGATTCTGGAGGAAGCGCATAGATCAGCTTACAGTGTTCATCCGGGATCTACCAAGATGTACCATGACCTCAATGGTGCGTATTGGTGGAGCGTAATGAAGAAGGATGTTGCAGAGTACGTTTCCAAGTGTCTGACTTGCCAGCAGGTGAAGCTGGAACATCAGAGACCCTTTGGCTCTCTGCAGCCACTACCTATTCCAGACTGGAAGTGGGAGCGGATTGCCATGGACTTTGTTGTTGGTTTACCACATACTCGACAGGGGTACGATTCCATCTGGGTGATAGTTGACCGTATGACTAAGTCAGCTCATTTCCTTCCGATCAAAGTTTCATATCCTGCTTCGAAGTTGGCTCAGTTGTACATCGACAGGATTTTCAGTTTGCATGGTGTACCGGTTTCGATTGTTTCAGACAGAGGTTCTCACTTCGAGCATCTGGAAAGCGTTACATGAGTCTTTGGGTTCTCGATTTGACTTCAGTACAGCTTTTCATCCTCAGACTAATGGTCAGTCTGAGAGAACTATTCAGACTGTAATATCAAGGGAATTTTTAAAAAAATTATCATTAAGTTGCGGAAATAATTTGAGTCGTTCTCGGTATTGTAGATCGTTTGGTTTACGTATAGGGTTTTAATTGGGTTTGATTTTAGCCTTATATAGGTTTGGTTGGCCCTATATAGGTTTGGTTGGCCCATCGGGGTTTGGCCCATGGGCCAAACCAAATTTCTTTCGGCCCAAACACAGGTCTCGAACGAGACCTGTGCCATTTGAGGCCAGTCTCGTTCGAGAATTCCATTCTCGAACGAGACCCTAGCTGAATTCAGCTAGTCTCGTTCGAGAATGGCAATTCTCGAACGAGAATTGGCCTAAATCTGCTGGTCTCGTTCGAGACCAGCCCTAGCCTTGCGGGGGGGAACTTTCGTCAATCGTTTCTAACCTAATCGACCTACTTAAATACGAAATTTTCTACCCTAACTCATTCTCCACACTACAAGCAAACCCTAGCCACCTTTAACATCCGTTTTTACTGATAAACGACGCTGAAATCATCCGTCAAAGTTGTTGTCCCGGTAAGTCTCTTCGTTCATCAGATTTCAATTTTTTGTTTTGAACGGCATTCCGTATTTTTGATCGTTCTCTCTCGTTTCTAGATCGAAATTGGTTTCGTTTGATCCCGTGGATTTTAGACTCGAGTGTCTTCGATTCCCCACCTCGTTTTCGTGGAACGGTACGCTATCGATCTCGTTTCAATCGACTTACGGTTTCCGTTTTAAGTTTGATAAACTTGTTTCTTGTAGAATTTGGTTTCTGCCGAATTCTTTTCAAGAGTCTTGGCCATGATTTTATTGATTCATGTTTATGAAACTCTTAGTAGGTTAGTTGTAAATCGTTTTAGCTTTCGTTTTGTGTTTGTTCCATCGACAATGGATGTCTCGGTTGAGTTTTGATTGAGTAATTCGGAATTGTCCTTGCTTGTGAGTTTTTCGAATTAATCACTACGGATTTTGCTTTTTAAGATGTTGGGTTATTGATTTTGATGGATGATGTGTTTATAATATGAAGTCTTAAGGGTTTGAAGATTAAAAATCAAGATGAGTAGCTTAAAAAAATGGTGAAATGAATATTTCAAGGTTGGCGGGTCTGTTGATTTGTTTGAATTAAGAGGATGGTCAAATGGCCATATTAGTCATGTATTTGTTTTGATTAAATTAAAGAAATCCCTTAGGTTAAAATTCTGCCAATCATTTGATAATAAATAGGATTTTGATTTGATTTTTAATTCACAAATTATAAATGATAGTTATTATAAATTAAGCTAATATAATTACTCGGGTAATTATATTAAATTTTGAATTTCGATTTGGTATAAATTGGCTAAATTACAATTTAGCCCCTAAACGTTTTAATAACTTAATTAAGTAGGATTTTGATTAACAACTTTATATTTTTTATTAATTATAAACAAAAGTAATTAATTTGATTTTAAATATCAAATTGGTTAAAGTACAATTTAGTCCTTAATTGGAAAAAGTACAGTTTAGTCCCTAATTGGCTAAAGTACAGTTTAGCCCCTAAAATTTTATAAACTTAAAATGATTAGATTTTTGGGTTATAGCTTGGTTTACTTGAAATTGAAGTTATTGAGTTCCGCTTTTAAAATGGATGTTATTTTATCGAATTATTTTATAAATATAAACTCGGGTTTATATTTGATAAACGTTTTGAGTCGGGTTAGACTTGGGTCACCCGACAAGTGAGGTTAGCTTGGTAGTTATTGGTAACTCGGCTAACCCACTATTTGGAAATTAATTATTATTTAATGATTATTAAATAATATTTATAAATTGGATTTTAAGCGAGAACTCAATAGACTTGTATTAATTGTACATTGTTACCTTTTGGGTATTTTTGTGTTGTTCTGGATTAGTTAATTCCGACGTGTTAATTGTGCTAGTCCTATGTGGTGTCTAGTACTCTCTAGAGTTAAGGTCATTTTTTAATAATTATTTTATTTGTCTAGAGCAGTCTATTGTTCGTGCTCCAGAGGCGAACTAGGATTAGTTGTTTGCCGGTTATCACGTGGATTAGCAAGAAGTGAGTTTGTACTTACTATTTACCGCTTTATTAAGTAAATTGTTATTTTATTATTAAATATATATATATTGTACGTATATTTTGAACTGTTTTTATATTATGACTTTTAGTTGGAACATGCTACCTAATGGGCATCATTAGGACTGCGTGCGCACCGGTATTGATCTGGGTAAGTTATATATGGAAATATGGTAACTCGGTGTGAGCATAGCTCTCGGGACCAAATAGAGTAGCTCGGTGTACCACAGCTCTCGGGACTCTGGATATGGTAAAGTGTGGTCAGTGGTAACTCGGTGTAGCTCAGCTCTCGGGACCAGACCTATTGGATTATGTTTATATTTAGAATTGTGGATTAGGGTTCCAACTATTATTCGTAATATCGTTATTAAATATTTTAAACGGTTTTAAAGGTTTTCCACTTAATAAATGTAGATAGTGGTATAAACTCATCTCAGAATATCTGACCCCGTTGTTTTCCCAATTTTTCCCAGGGTTATTATCTGAGAGAGTCTGGTGATCTCCGCATTTACTTTTCTTCGGAGGTTCCCTTTATTTTTGATAAACTGTAAAACTGTTTTATTCTTAGACCGCAATAGTTGACTAGACGTCTTTATTTTATTTTAGTTGTTATCGGATTGGTCCGACTAGATTATTATTGCTTTGGCAAGTTATATTATTATTCAGAATTATTATGTTAAGCCGAATTAAGACTATTATTGGAAAGCATGTTATTTTAATTGCTGAATATTATAACTGCTAGATTTAGGCTGAAGTCTCGGTTGCCCCCGAGCATTGGTTTTCTGCAGGTTTATGAATTTTCATGTTAATTGAAAGGTTAGCTACGGGTTTTGGTACTACATTACCCATACCCTAGCGCCGGTCGCGATTCAGAAAATGGGTCGTGAGAAGACATTGGAGGATATTCTCAGGATGTGCATTCTTGATTTTCAGGGTAGCTAGGATACTCATTTGCCTTTGATTGAGTTTTCCTACAACAACAGTTACCATGCGAGCATTGAGATGGCACCTTATGAGGCTCTGTAGGGACGCAAGTGTCGATCTCCTATCTGCTGGGAAGAGGTCGGCGAGCGGAAGTTGTCTGGTGCTAAGATTATTCAGATTACCTTAGAGAAGGTACTGTTGATAAAACGAAGGTTGGAGACAGATTTTAGTCGGCATAAGAGTTATGCTGATCCGAACAGAAAAGACATCGAGTTTCAGGTGGGAGACTTTGGGTTTCTTTGGGTTTCGCATATGAAAGGCGTGGTTCGTTTCGGTGTCAAGGGGAAGTTGGCACCGAGGTACGTTGGTCCTTATGAGATTTCAGAGAGGATTGGAGCTGTGGCTTATCGTCTGGTTCTGCCGCCAGACATGTCTTTGGTACATCCTGTATTTCATGTTTCTATGTTGAGGAAGTGCATCTCAGATCCTTCACATGTGATTGTGCCTCTGAGCGTTGAGATTGACCAGGAGCTGTCCTATGAGGAACAACCAGTTGAGATTTTTGATACGCAAGTGCGTAAGTTACGGAACAAGGAGATTCTGATGGTCAAAGTTCTGTGGCGAAATCATTCTGTTGAGGAGTGCACTTGGGAGACGGAGTCCGATATGCGGAAACGTTATCCTTTCCTCTTTTCTTAAGGTACGTGTATCATTGCTTATGTGTTTTAGTTGCTTGTTTGTGT
Source organism: Mercurialis annua (assembly GCF_937616625.2). Lineage (NCBI taxonomy): Eukaryota > Viridiplantae > Streptophyta > Magnoliopsida > Malpighiales > Euphorbiaceae > Mercurialis > Mercurialis annua. The sequence continues at coordinate 43,490,263 of NC_065572.1, forward strand.
ACTTGGGGTGCTATTATGATTTATTTTGGTTGCGTATTAAATTCGAGGACGAATTTTTAATAAGTTGGGGAGATTGTAATATCCAGTATTTTTGAATTTTTTTTTTAAAATTTAAATTCCGTCAAGTTTAAAAATAAATATATAAGTAATATATAATTCATGCAAAATGAATGCAAAGTGATTTGGCCCATTTGTTTTGTATATTAACCTTCCACGTGAATATGACCCACTGCTTTGTCTTGTTTCTATCATAAAAGGCCCATGTTAGAATTATAGAAAATCTAATACACTTTGTTATTTAAGATTACTGCAGAGTCTTCTTCTTCGTTTATATGCCCCTGTTTCATAACTTTTTGTAAACCTATTTTCTTTCTTTCTTTTCTTAAATAAAACCCTAGCCGTCAAACACTCTAAACCCATATGAGACATCATTCTTCGCTCCATTCGTTCAATCCGCTTTATTCTGAGATTTCTTGTGACGGTTCCTCATTATTCTTCGTTCTCTATATTCGTTACATTTCGAAATCGATAAAGGTACGTAAAGATTACTCCGTTTATCGCTGTTCGTTTCGCCGTATTCTCGTTAGTTTACTGCCATCTCTTTTGGTACTAAATGCTATTGTTCTTATGAAAAATTAATTAGTGATTAGTTGTTGTTGAGGTCGTTATAGTTATCTAGGGTGCGTGAATGAATTGGTTTGAGTTCGACGGTTTGTCGAAGTTCTTCATGGCATGACAGTTTCTACATGTTCTGTTTCTTATTTCCTCCTGAGATTATATGATCTTCATGGAGCTGCTAGTTTTATATGGTTTAAAGATTGTAAGACCTATGCGTGGATCTTAGTGTGCTTCTATGTTGTTATCATTGTCTAATCTTTTTATGTTAGTTAGGGAATGTTAAATTGGAAATCGTTCTTTGTGTTTTAATGGCAGGGACTTGAGTTATGATTTTGAATTAAAAGGAAGGTTAAATGTCATGTGTAATCACCAAGTTATTTTATTGAAATCAATTGAATCCCTTAAGTTAGTTTTACCTATCGAATTCAGTTTGATAATAACTTAAACTCGTTTAATTTTAAATAGAAAATTTGGATACGTTAAATATTTTTATAACTTAAATTAATATAATTACCGGATAATTATATTTAATTTTAATTGAAATGTCAATTTGGCTAAATTACAATTTAGCCCCTAAAAGTTTCTAAAAAACTTATTTAAGTTAAGTTTTATCTTTTGGACTTCTAATTGATTGATAATTTAGTAAATTGAGATTGGGTAATTAATTTTGACTTCGAATATCAAATTTGGCTAAATTACAGCTTAGTCCCTGAACTTTTATAAACTTAAAATGGTTAAGTTTTGGGTTGTAACTTAGGTTACTTAATTTGCAAGATATTGAATTCTACTTTAAAATGGATAATTATTTTATTGAATTATTTTAATTTATAAACTCGGGTTTATAAATTTAATAAATTACGTTTGGATTAGATTGTGGTCGCCCGACAAGTGGGAAGAAGCTTGGTAGTTTTTAATAACTTGGCTGACTCACTGATATGAATTTTAACTTGGGTTTATTTAAACTATTTTACGATTCACTCTAAATATGTTTATATGATTTGTACTCTATAACTTGGGTTATATTTGAAATGCATTTAATATAAGTATTTATTAAATGTGGTTTGGTATTGTGTTGTGCTAGTCCTATGTGGTGTCTAGTACTCTTTAGAGTTAGTGTCTGATTTTAATTATGATTTTAATATTTTATTTAGACCCGTCGACTGTTCGTACTTCAGAGGTGAATCAGAGTTAGTTGCTTGTCAGGATCACGTGGATTTAGCAAGCAGTGAGTTTATATCTCTATTTACCTCTTTATTAAGAAAATATTATATTTTGTATATGTATATGTATAAACAGCTTTTGAACTGTTTTTCAGCATTGTGGATTTGATTTGGAACGTGCTACTCGATGGGCATCATTGGGACTGCGTGCGCACCGGTAATGATTATGGTATTGAGGTAGGTTTGAGATACGTCTCACCTTAGTGAGGGCACCGGTGGAAGATACGTCTCCTGGGCTCACTATTTATTAAGTGATAGTCGGGGATCGGTTATTGAGATACGTCTCACTGACACGACAATGGATTTAGAATTGTGCTTTAGAGTTTCATTGATAATCCATAATGAAAATGTTTTATTAAACGTTTTAAAGGTTTTTAACTTAATAAATGTAAATGGTTATATAAACTCTACTCAGTAAATCTGACCCCGTTGTTTTCCCAAATTTTCCAGGTTTATGATTTGAGCATTGGTTGATCTCCGTTTCTTCATTCTCAGAGGTTCTTTATTTTATTTTCAGAATAAAAGAGTCGTACTGTTTTAAACTCTTAGACCGCAGTAGTAGTATCAAATTATTTATGTTTTAGTCTTATACTACAATTTTAGACTGTTGTTTGTTGGTAATTACTTTATCGCTTTTGGCATGATTACAGTATTTATGGTATTTATATTATATTGCCACACTGTTGGAGTTATAATTTGAGATAAGCATACTTTGAATATATGTTGCTTATTGTACTGCTAGACTAGGCTGAAGTCTCGGTTGCCCCCGAGCATGTGGTTTTCTGCAGGTACATTGTTTTAACTGTTTAAGTTGGTTATCCGCAAGGCTTGCTACGGGTTTTGGTACAATCATACCCATACCCTAGTGCCGGTCACGATTCATGAAAATGGGTTGTGACAATCACTTAATAAATAGTGAGCCCAGAAGACGTATCTTCCACCGGTGTCCTCACTAAGGTGAGACTCATCTCAAACCTACCTCAATACCATAATCATTACTGGTGCGTACGCTGTCCCGATGATGCCCATCGAGTAGCACGTTCCAAATCAAATCCACAATGCCAAAAAAAAACAGTTCAAAAGCTGTTTATACATATACAAAATATAATATTTGCTTAATAAAGAGGTAAATAGTGATATAAACTCACTGCTTGCTAAATCCATGTGATTCTGACAAGCACCTAACTCTGGTTCGCCTCTGAAGTACGAACAGTCGACTGGTCTAATTAAAATATTAAAATCATAATTAAAATCAGACCCTAACTCTAAAGAGTACTAGACACCATATAAGACTAGCACACACAAAGCAAAGCCAATGTATAATCGAACACATAAGATTTAAAACGTATTAAATCTATAACTCAAGTTATAGAAATCAAACCAGATAAATTATATATTAAATTACAATTCAAATAATATATTAAACAATTTAATTTTGGCTTAATTGCATAAAAAATCACTAACTTTCGCGTGTTTTTGGTATTTAACATAATTTTTTTTCTTTGTATAAGAAAGCACCAACTTTCATTTTTTGGCATATTTGTCCACTGGATGTGAAACGGCGCCGTTTGGAATATAAAACGGCGCCGTTTTACGCTAAAACAACATCGTTTTGCGCTTAATTTTAAAAAAAAAAACGGTTATGTGGATGAATATGCCAAAAAATGAAAGTTGACAATTTTTTATGCAAAGAAAAAAGATTATGTTAAATACCAAAAACACGCGAAAGTTGGTGATTTTTTGTGCAATTAAGCCTTTAATTTATCCCAAGTTAAAAATCCATATCAGTGAGTCAGCCGAGTTATTAAAAACTACCAAGCTTCTTCCCACTTGCTGGGCGACCAAAGTCTAACCCGGTTCAAAAGTTTATTAAATTTATAAACCCGAGTTTATAAATTAAAATACTTGATAAAATAATTATCCTATTTTTGAAATAGAATTCAATAACTTGAAATTCAAGTAACCTAAGTTACAACTAAAACTTAACCATTTTAAGTTTATAAAAGTTTAGGGACTAAACTGTAATTTAGCTAATTTGATTTTCGAAATCAAATTTAATTACTCGTTTTCAATTTACTAAATTATAAAACAAACAACAACCCAAAAGTTATCGTATAGATAAAACTTAACTTGAATAAGTTATTAGAATTTATAGTGGCTAAACTGCAATTTAGCCAAATTCACATTTCAATTAAAATTAAATATAATTACCCGAGTAATTATATTAATTTAAGTCATAAAATATTTAACATATTCAAATTGTCTATTTAAAAATTGAAACAAATAGAAAAGTTATTATTAAATAATAACATAGCTAGAAACAACTTAAGGGGTTTAATTGTCTTTAAGGAAATCATTTAGTGGCTAACTTGGCCCATTGGGCATCCTCTTCCTCTTCAACAGAATATCAATCCCGCCAACAACCATGAATTAGAATCATATATGCTATCAATTTAAACCATGAATCACCAAGAAACAACCAAGTAAACCTAGGTCAAGATTGCTCTAAATAATCACAAGTAACCATCCTTAGAACATCACAGAATTATCAAGAATGAGATCAAGAACATGTCACAGTCATCATGGCAATTTCACGGTGACGACAGAATTTATGGTCGAGTCCGACGATGGCCAACAACACAACGATTAGGCAAACACAACTCACGCAACATCGATCTCTACCCTAACCACAAGTAAAGTTACATACACTAAACATTGGCAGCAATACAGACATAAGAAAACATAGCAAAGTATCAAGAACACGGCGAATCATAACGGTGGCAACATAAGAGATTTTACGTACCGTTATTGATTCTGAAACGTAGCGATGATAGAGAACAACAAGAAATAGATGAACGAATGAATCACAACTTAGAATTTTACCTAAACGATAGAGATAATAGTTAAGATCGGTGATGCGATGTCGAAACAAAAGCAGAAAACCAAAGAGAATTCTTACCGGATTGGAATGGATGAAACGAACGAACAAACGTTATGATTTCCGGGATTGAGAGGAGAAGGGTGGCGGTTGAGTTTGATTTAAAGTGATGAAGAAATTATTAGGTTTGGAAGAAAAGAGACATGCACAGCTATATATACGAAATAGATTTGGAGTTGGTAGGCTGAGAATAGTGTTTCCAACGTTATTTGGCATAACACAACTGGGTCTCAATCGAGACTCTGAGTCTCGAACGAGACCAACCTATTTCAGCACAGGTCTCGTTCGAGACCTGTGCTGGGCAGGTTGCAAAATGATTTTTTTTATTTATTATTTTTAATATCTTTTAAAAATTAAAACACCCATAATAAGATATGAACCAACTCAAAACGAATATTAAAACAAAACTCCAATCGAATCAAAATTCCTTAACGATTCGAAATTATTTTCAGAACTCATCGGAAAAATTAAACAAAAATTTACGGGGTATTATAGAAACGTTTGGATTTTTTTCGTAACATTTTAAACGTTTAGTTTTGTTTCGTAACGTTTCTAAACGTTTGATTTAAATCACTAAAAAGGTAAAACGTTTGGATTTGTTTCGTAATATTTGTAATCGTTTGACTTAAAATGCTAAAAAAGTGAAACGTTTGGATTTGTTTTGTATCGTTTGTAAACGTTTGGCTTAAATCGCTAAAAAGGTGAAACGTTTGGATTTGTTTCGTAACGTTTGTAAATGTTTGGCTTAAATCGCTAAAAAGGTGAAACGTTTGGATTTGTTTCGTAACGTTTGTAAACGTTTGGCTTAAATTGCTAAAAAGGTGAAACGTTTGTAAACGTTTGGTTTAAATTGCTAAAAAGGTGAAACGCTTGGATGTGTTTCGTAACATTTGTAAACGTTTGGCTTGAATTGCTAAAAAGGTTAAACGTTTGGATTTGTTTCGTAACGTTTGTAAATGTTTGCCTTAAATTGCTAAAAATGTGAAACGCTTGGATTTGTTTCGTATTGTTTCTAAACGTTTGTCTTAAATCGCTAAAAAGGTCAAACGTTTGGATTTGTTTCGTACCGTTTGTAAACGTTTGCCTTAAATCGCTAAAAAGGTGAAACGTTTGGATATGTTTCGTAACGTTTGTAAACATTTGGCTTAAATTTTTAAAGAGGTGGAAACACTTGGATTTGTTTAGTAACGTTTGTTAAAGTTTGGCTTATATTGCTAAAAAGGTTAAATGCTTGGTTTTGTTGCGCAACGTTTGTAAACGTTTGGCTTAAATAGCTGAAAATGTGAAACGTTTGGATTTGTTTTGTAACATTTGTAAACATCTGGCTTCAACTGCTAAAAAGGGGAAACGTTTGAATTTTTTTCATAACGTTTGTAAACTTTTGGCTTAAATCACTAAAAAGGTGAAACGTTTGGATTTATTTCGTAACGTTTTAAACGTTTGGCTTAAATCACTAAAATGGGGAAACGTTTGAATTTGTTTCATAACGTTTGTAAACGTTAGTCTAAAATTGCTAAAAAGGTGCAACGTTTGGTTTTGTTTTGTAACGTTTGTAAACGTTTGGCTTAATTCGCTAAAAAGGTGAAACGTTTGAATTTATTTCGTAACGTTTATAAACGTATGGCTTAAATTGCTAAAAAGGTGAAAAAGTTGGATTTGTTTCGTAAAGTTTGTAAACGTTTGGCTTAAATTGCTAAAAACATGAAACATTTGGATTTGTTTCGTGATGTTTGTAAACATTTGGCTTAAATTGCTAAATGGGAGACGTTTGGATTTGTTTCGTAACATTTTGTAAACGTTTGGCTTACATTGCTAAAAAGGTGAAACATTTGGATTTGTTTTGTAATGTTTATAAACGTTTGGCTCAAATTGCTATAAAAAGAAACGTTTGGATTTGTTTCATAGTGTTTGTAAATGTTTGCCTTCAATCCACTAATAAGGTGAAAGGTTTGGTTTATTTCGTAACGTTTGTAAACGTTTGGCTTAAATTGCTAAAAAGGTGAAACGCTTGGATTTTTTTCGTAACGTTTGTAAACGTTTGGCTTAAATTGCTAAAAAGGTGAAAGGCTTCGTTTTGTTTCGTAACGTTTGTAAACATTTGGCTTAAATCGCTAAAAATGTGAAAGTTTGGATTTGTTTCGTAATGTTTTAAACGTTTGGATTTATTTCGTAATGTTTGGAAACATTTTGCTTAAATCGCTGAAAAGGTGAAACGTTTGGATTTGTTTCGCTATGTTTGTAAACGTTTGACTTATATCGCTAAAATGGTGAAACATTTAGATTTGTTGTGTAACGTTTGTAAACGTTCGGCTTAAATCGCTAAAAAGGTGAAACGTTTGGATTTGTTTCGTAACGTTTGTAAATGTTTGGCTTAAATCGCTAAAAAGGTGAAACATTTGGATTTGTTTCATAACTTTGTAAATGTTTGGTTTAAATCGCTAAAAAGGTGAAACGGTTGGATGTGTTTTGTAACGTTTGTAAACGTTTGGCTTAAATTGCTAAAAAGGTGAAACGCTTGGATGTGTTTCATATCGTTTTTAAACGTTTGGCTTAAATTGCTAAAAAGGTGAAAGGCTTGGATTTGTTTCATAACGTTTGTAAACATTTGGCTTATATTGCTAAAAAAGGGAAACGTTTGGATTTGTTTCGTAGCGTTTGTAAACATTTGCCTTATATCGTTAAAAAGGTGAAACGTTTGGATATTTTTTGTAACGTTTGTAAACGTTTGGCTTAAATTGCTGAAAATGTGAAACGTTTGAATTTATTTCGCAACGTTTGTAAACGTTTGGCTTAAATTGCTAAAAAGGTGAAACGCTTGGATGTGTTTCGTAACTTTTGTAAACGTTTGGCTTGAATTGCTAAAAAGGTTAAACGCTTGGATTTGTTTCGTAACGTTTGTAAACGTTTGCCTTAAATTGCTAAAAATGTGAAACGCTTGGATTTGTTTCGTATTGTTTCTAAACGTTTGTCTTAAATCGCTAAAAAGGTCAAACGTTTGGATTTGTTTCGTACCGTTTGTAAACGTTTGCCTTAAATCGCTAAAAAGGTGAAACGTTTGGATATGTTTCGTAACGTTTGAAAACATTTGGCTTAAATTTCTAAAGAGGTGGAAACACTTGGATTTGTTTCGTAACGTTTGTTAAAGTTTGGCTTATATTGCTAAAAAGGTTAAATGCTTGGTTTAGTTGCGCAACGTTTGTAAACGTTTGGCTTAGATAGCTGAAAATGTGAAACGTTTGGATTTGTTTTGTAACGTTTGTAAACGTCTGGCTTCAATTGCTAAAAAGGTGAAAAGTTCGGATTTTTTTCGTAACGTTTGTAAACGTTTGGCTTAAATCACTAAAAAGGTGAAACGTTTGGATTTATTTCGTAACGTTTTAAACGTTTGGCTTAAATCACTAAAATGGGGAAACGTTTGAATTCGTTTTATAACTTTTGTAAACGTTAGTCTAAAATTGCTAAAAAGGTACAACGTTTGGTTTTCTTTTGTAGCGTTTGTAAACATTCAGCTTAATTCGCTAAAAAGGTGAAACGTTTGAATTTGTTTCGTTACGTTTATAAACGTTTGGCTTAAATTGCTAAAAAGGTGAAACGGTTGGATTTGTTTCGTAAAGTTTGTAAACGTTTGGCTTAAATTGCTAAAAACGTGAAACATTTGGATTTGTTTCGTGATGTTTGTAAACATTTGGCTTAAATTGCAAAATGGGAGACGTTTGGATTTGTTTCGTAACATTTTGTAAACGTTTGGCTTACATTGCTAAAGAGGTGAAACATTTGGATTTGTTTTGTAATGTTTATAAACGTTTGGCTCAAATTGCTATAAAATAGAATCGTTTGGATTTGTTTCATAGTGTTTGTAAATGTTTGCCTTCAATCACTAATAAGGTGAAAGGTTTGGTTTATTTCTTAACGTTTGTAAACATTTGGCTTAAATTGCTAAAAAGGTGAAACGCTTGGATTTTTTTCGTAACGTTTGTAAATGTTTGGCTTAAATTGCTAAAAAGGTGAAAGGATTCGTTTTGTTTCGTAACGTTTGTAAACATTTGTCTTAAATCGCTAAAAATATGAAACGTTTGGATTTGTTTCGTAATGTTTTAAACGTTTGGTTTTATTTTGTAATGTTTGGAAACGTTTTGCTTAAATCACTGAAAATGTGAAACGTTTGGATTTGTTTCGTTATGTTTGTAAACGTTTGACTTATATCGCTAAAATGGTGAAACGTTTAGATTTGTTGTGTAACGTTTGTAAACGTTCGGCTTAAATCGCAAAAAAGGTGAAACGTTTGGATTTGTTTCGTAACGTTTGTAAACGTTTGGCTTAAATCGCTAAAAAGGTGAAACATTTGGATATGTTTCGTAACTTTGTAAACGTTTGGTTTAAATCGCTAAAAAGGTGAAACGGTTGGATGTGTTTTGTAAAGTTTGTAAACGTTTGGCTTAAATTGCTAAAAAGGTGAAACCCTTGGATGTGTTTCATATCGTTTGTAAACGTTTGGCTTAAATTGCTAAAAAGGTGAAAGGCTTGGATTTGTTTCATAACGTTTGTAAACGTTTGGCTTGTATTGCTAAAAAAGGGAAACGTTTTTATTTGTTTCGTAGCGTTTGTAAACATTTGCCTTATATCGCTAAAAAGGTGAAACGTTTGGATATTTTTTGTAACGTTTGTAAACGTTTGGCTTAAATTGCTGAAAATGTGAAACGTCTGGATTTGTTTCGTAAAGTTTGTAAACGTTTGGCTTCAATTGCCAAAATGGGGAAACGTTTGGCTTAAATCGCTAAAAAGGTGAAACTTTTGGATCTGTTTCGTAACGTTTGTAAACATTTGTCTTAAATAGCTAAAAAGGTGAAACGTTTGGATTTGTTTCGTGACGTTTGTAAACGTTTTGCTTAAATTGCTAAAAAGGTGAAACGCTTGAATGTGTTACGTAACGTTTGTAAATGTGTGGCTTAAATTGCTAAAAAGGTGAAACGCTTGGATTTGTTTCGTAATGTTTGTAAACGTTTGGTTTAAATTGCTAAAAAGGGGAAACGCTTGGTTTTGTTTCGTAACATTTGTAAACGTTTGGCTTAATTCGCTAAAAGTAAATGTTTGGATTTGTTTCGTGACGTCTGTAAACATTTGGCTTAAATAGGTTAAAAGGTGAAACGCTTGGATTTGTTTCGTAACGTTTGTAAACCTTTGGCTTAAATCGCTAAAAAGGCGAAACGTTTGGTTTGGTTTTGTAACGTTTGTTAATGTTTTGCTTAAATCGCTAAAAATTTGAAACGTTTGGATTTGTTTCGTAACGTTTGTAAACATTTGGCTTAAATTGCTAAAAAGGTCAAACGCTTGTATTTGTTTCGTAACGTTTCAAAATGTTTGGCTTAAATCGCTAATAAGGTGATGTCACGACCCATTTTCTTGAATCGTGAACGGCGCTAGGGTATGGGTAATGTAGTATCAAAACCCGTAGCTAGCCTTTCGGTTAACATACAATTATAATAAACCTGCAGAAAACCAATGCTCGGGGGCAACCGAGACTTCAACCTAATTCTAGCAGTTATAATATTCAAAAATTACAATAATATGCTTATCCAGTATTGAGTATAAATAAGCATAACATAAACCGGTATAAATAATGTAACATGCCAAAATAATAATAATTCAGTCGAATCAATCCGACAAACAACTAGAATAAAATGAAGACGTCTAGTTACTACTACGGTCTAAGATTAAAATAGTTTGACAGTTTATCAAAATAAATGAAACCTCCGAGAAAAGTAAAGACGGAGATCACCGGACTCTCTCAAATCATAACCCTAGGAAAAATTGGGAAAACAACGGGGTCACATATACTGAGATGAGTTTATACCACTGTTTACATTTATCAAGTGGAAAACCTTTAAAACCGTTTAAAACATTTAATAACGATATTACGAATAATAGTTGGAACCCTAATCCACAATTCTAAATAGTATACATAATCCAATAGGCCTGGTCCCGAGAGATAAGGTACACCGAGTTACCACTGACCACACTTATACCATATCCAGAGTCCCGAGAGCTGAGCTACACCGAGTTACACTACCTGGTCCCGAGAGCTATGCTCACACCGAGTTACCACATTTCACAATATACCTTACCCGGATCATTACCGGTGCGCACGCAGTTCTAGTGATGCCCATTAGGTAGCATGTTCCAACTAAGAGCCATAATATAAAAACAGTTCGAAATATACGTACAATATATATTTAATATTAAAATAACAATTTACTTGATAAAGCGGCAAATAGTAAGTACAAACTCACTGCTTGCTAATCCACGTGATAATCTGGCAAACAATCTAATCTTGGTTCGTCTCCGAATCACGATCAGTCGACGAGTCTAAAAAATATAAATAATTATTAAAAACGGACCCTAACTCTAGGGAGTACTAGACACCACATATGACTAGCATCAACAATAAGTCAAGCAAAAATACAACCAAACAGAATTAACAATTAATTACATAATGACCCGAGTCAAAACACGAAACACAACGAGTAACACAATACTCAAATAATTAATAAGTCAAGTATATTGAGTTCCCGCTTTAAAATCTGTTTCAAAAAATATTATTTAAATAATATTTAATTAATGAAATAAATTAATTTCCAAATAGTGGGTTAGCCGAGTTATCGATAACTACCAAGCTACCTCACATATCGGGTGACCAAAATATAACCCAACCCAGAATATTTTATCAAAAAATATAAACCAGAGTTTATAATATCCAAAAACAACTTTGATAAAATAAATATATTTATATTCAATTATAAACTATAGTTTATAATTATATAAACAACTTTGATAAAATAATAATCCAAATTTAGAACGGAATTCAATATCTTAAAATTCAAGTAACCAATAGTTACTCATAATTTAGTTATTGAAATAAATTAAGAAGACCGTTAAAATCTTAAAACGTCTAAATGACACGTCTAGTCAAAAATTCCAAAATTAATAATTACCCGAGTAATTATAAATTATCGATTAAAAATATAATTATCGATCTCCGAATCGAAATAAATTAAACAAAGCTAACATTATTCTTAGATTTGAAATGATGTTGCCAGATTAATTTATAAACAATACTATTATCAATTTATTATAAATAATAAATAATAATATTAACAAAATAATTTAAATAAAAAAATATAATGTTATCAAATTGCCAATTTATAAATCGAAACTAAATCCGTAGATTAAAATTAATTAACATTAGATTAAATGTGAATAGTTATAAATAAACTTAAAGGATTCAACTTAGAAATAATAATTAATAATTTTTTATTAATTACAATTAAAAAAACCAAAATCCAAACTTGAAAAAAACAATTCAATAGTGTAATTTTAATTAATCATGAATTCATGCAATTGGTGGCTAAAATAAGAATTCATGCACAGAACAATTTGAACACATATTTGACGCCCACTTTAATGCCCAAAAGAAAACCATAAACAAACAAATCATTTTCATTAATTAACTAAGCAAGCCGCCATAATTTCCTTATTTTTTTAATAAACCATAAACCATTAACAGTACAATATTACATCGAGAACAGAACACTAAACAAATTTGAAGCCACAACAAACCCACTTAAACAATTACATTACCCGTCAAACATTAATGATGTAACACAAAACGAAGACAAGACAATGAAGCACCTACACTCACAATATCAACTCAATAAACAACCAAAACCATAGTGAAAACAATAACCCAAACCATTCAACAAGCACAATAACCAAGAAAGAGTTGCAGCAATCTTCATCTCAAGAACCCAAAGTTATATGAATAAGAATAAAACCAAACAACTCATAATCAAGAAACAAATCAGTTGAAAAGATCAAAAACAATATATATAAATATCAGGTTAAGAGTAATACGTATCAGTTTATAACTTAGAACAACACAAATCACATAATCAAAATTTCAAGAGTAATGGCAGACATCTTTTGTAAGATATGCAGTCAAAATAACAAGAAAAAAATGGTGAAACGACGTCGTTTAGTACGGAGAGATTAACGTACCAAATAACGAATTTCCAGCTTAGAATCAAAGAGCACTTAGTTAGCTAAGACATCTAACAAGCGGATCTCGATTTGGTGCTAAAACGAATGAGAACGGATTAAAATACAAAACTATCAATAATTAACTAAGACTGAAATTCAGATTTGAAACTTGCCGAATTTCAGCGACGAAGGGATTAGGAATTTTCATGTAGAAGAAAGAGAATTGATGATAATATGACGACTAGGGTTTGGTAATGATGAAAGTAAAATTTAGGGTTGTAAAACGGTTTTAAAAGACTTAAGTATTCAAGGAAAGAAGAAAAGAAAAGAACGCAGCAAGTTGTTGCTGCCAAATTGATATTAAGCAATTGAATGGGCAATATAGCAATTGCATGACATGGGCTTAATATTTGCTTGAATTAACATTGGGCTTTGTATAATACATGGGCTTTTATGGATTTAAATAATTCACACAAAGCATGGCCTAATTTACAATTTGCATGGGTAACTAAATTAAGGTATGGGCCTAATTAATAAAACAAACCGAATACGAATCGAACCACAATCGAATTAACTAACGATTCAATTAAAATTATCAAATGCTCAACTGAAAAGGCAAAAAAATACGAGATATTACAATCTCCTCAACTTATTAAAAATTCGTCCTCGAATTTACCACAAAACCAAAATAAAATTAAATTAGAAACAGTGCGCACCACAAGCCCCACCTAACACATAAATAAAGAGTTAACGAATCACAGGCAAAGCGAAAAGAAAACAACTAACCATAACAATTTCTGATTCCCAGAATTCCGCTCAAAAGCTGAGTGACAACTCAATCAAATTAAAATTAAAACGAATAATTCAACCTATGCGAAACGCAACCACAATCTCAAAGGATTTCTCGCGAATGATCATTTTTTTTCGCACTGCTCACTTACTTCAAGCAATAACCACACTTGGTGATACTAACTTTTGCATAACACAACAATCAAGCAACACAATAAGTCATCCTGATTAAATATACTCTCACAAAAATCACAACTGAAAACTAAATACCAAAAGAATCGTCCCAGTTCAACCAACTAAGATTTAATCAACAATACTATCAACTTCGCGAACCAAGACGCGAGAAAAACGCATAACACAATTACATGGGATACATAGCTTAGACTTTTGACAACAATTCTCCGAATTGATAAACACAAAACTTTTAAGCTAACTCGCAAATCCAAAAAAAATATCATCATCTAACCGTAACCTCGAATCCTACGAAAGATCATTTAGATCGAAACCGCACATAATCGGTTCATTGGTTATGATCAAAATAATTTTTGTTTTTTAAGAAAAACACTTCCCACAAACATAAAATATCATTTAACAATATCATCCGTCTAAAATTAAAATTGCTAGCATCTCAGGCTTCATTTCATTTTGAAACATAAAATAAATAATCTGTTGGAAAACCCTCCAGTTTGAAAACGCACCAACAGAATTTAAACACTCTCAATTTTGAATTCACTCCTTACTTTCAGAATAAATTCACAAATTTATAAAAACGTTCAATTATAAAAATCGTAATCTTCTCTTTTAACCAAAACTGATAAAATTTTATAATTTTCTAAAAAGATAACATTTGCAAATAAGATTCGCTTTGTTTACGAAATAATTTCCATATCGATATCAAAACTTTTGGACAGAAATCGAATCTGTAAAAATAATATCTTCTTTTTAAGTTTTTTTAGTGTAAAAACACGCGTGGAGTATTACCAAATTTCTTAAACCAAAATTCTCAAATTATAAACCGTAAGCCAACACAATTCTTTCTAATCCAAACCTAATATGTTACTGCTTAACCCAACTATAACTCGAGTGCAACCTTATAACCAAATCATTCCTTACGAAACACAGATACTCCGACAATAAAACAATTCCTTACAAAGAAATCGCCCTTAAATCACCACCGTCGTCACAAAATATTTGTCTAGATACCAACTAGATAAAAAAAATTAGAACCGTTTGAAATTTATCAACTTTTTAAACAAATTTTTTGACAATGTAACTAGCTAGTTTATAACAAAATATTTTTCTCAACAAGGCCTTACAGATAAAAATGTATTTTACATAATTGTGCGCTAGGGTGATGACAACTCTCATCCCCAAAGAGTTGCATTCAACCCTAATCATTTAATGACCGTGATGAATGTACTAAATGCATGTATCAATTATTTATTTCTCTTTTAATTAGTGATCATACTCGATGCTCAATGTATTTTCCTATTTGTGGCATTTAAAATGCATGATGATGACATGTATGAGCACAATTATGTGATAAAAACATTTCAGTTTCTTTAACAAGATAATCCTTTGAAATCAAATCTTTTTAAAACATTTATTAGATGTTACACCCTATGAGACGCGCACTTGTCCATCTTGACATATTTATCCAACTCCATCATTATAGTCCACCCATTTGAATCGCCATTAACAACATAACCCAAATCGATAACGTATCTAAAATTTACCTAACAACGAATTCTGACTCAAAACAAAATGAATTTTTTTCCCAAAGAAAACAATGGAACACGACCGCCTTCACAACTCCACCACCAGTTTCGGTATTTCATAAATCTACCTGATGTAAACATCAGTGTATTGCTACACTGATAAACCTCGAGTCACAATTTCCACATCCTTTTCCAGAATGCTAAAAGCCAAAAAATTTGATACTCTAAATTTCTCACAAAGAGCCGATATAGAAACGCAGTAACGCTCGAAGGTTAACGCACGAAGCGAACACCCACCGTTGCTGAGTAATATTAACTCACAACACCATCCTCAGACCTAGGTATATTTTTATACAGAATCCACTAACAGTTATGAGGAGTCGCTCCTCGAATTCCTCGACGCCAATCTCAATCATCTTGATTTCCAAAGCTCAAGGGTTAGTTCCGGCTAAATAAATTACAACATCTAAACTAAACGTAGGGTCTAAACAAAGGTTCGAATCGCATGACGATACCTACACCAGAGTTAAACCAAAGAAAAACAAGCGAGTAATGTCCCCACGTGACACACCACACCATGAGGCAAACGAGAAAAAAAAACAATATGGCATAACTTAGCCAAACATGAGAGACACAGTAAGAATACAATAATATAGGTCATGAATTTTCACACTACCAAAAACCACTTAAGCATCTCGTAATAAAACAATAATCGCTAGGGTAGGTAAACAATATTATGCCAAAAGAATTGAGCATGTAACATCTTATTTGACCAACGTATTCCTACCGACATGGCAACAACTCAATCCGCCCAACAATAATTAAAATAATAAATATGTAATAACATGCTCAAAACGTCAAATCAGATCAAAAGAAATTGTGATATAGATCAAAAGTGTGCATTAAACCCATCTTGAAAAATATAATAATTAATAAAATAGATTTCGAGCCCCACAATTTTAGAACTTATTTTCTGGAAAACCTCTTTTATAAAGTAATGGCTAAATTTTTTTGAACGCTCCAATTAATAAATCATCGAGTTAGTCGAGTAGTTACAACTTCCAAATTCAACTCCAAATTTGGGTGACCGAAGTCATACCCGCAACAACCATTTGTAAAACGTATACAACACGTTTTCAAATCCGGACAAACGCATTTTAAAATAAATCTCAATCTTTTCAAAATAAGAAGCTCGACGTCACCCAAATAACAACATCAAACTCATCACCCAAGTGAGAAAACATTTATTCTTTAACAATTTTTTAAAAGAAAACGTAAGCTTCAGTCAAAACTAGCAACTCGAGCACAAAACCAACAACACCAAAGTATTGACAAACAAAAAATATGGTAAAAATTACAAAAGTTATTTTAAATCGTCAAAACAGTGTCACATTTTAAAATAATTAATATTAGATCAACAATATTTATTTTGGAAACACCAAGCCCATTATAACATTTAAATTTTTAAAAACGAGAAATTCATTTTATTTCAAAAGAACGACTTTTTTTTTTAAAATTCTTACACAAATATAAAATTTTCAAATACATAAATTTAATTATTATTATTTTTTTACTGGCAAGATAATGAAAAAAATATTTTAGGGTGTCGTGTCCAGACTACCCATTTGACTTTTTCGTTAAAATACTAGTTAGAAAAAAATCAATTTCCTTATGGAAATTTTAAACTAGTACATGGTCAGCAATGTAATCCACAAAACATGATAAAAAAAATTTAATCAAAAATCATTTACACTAGAAACAATGTCAAAGCCTAACAAAATATCATTTTTGAAATCAAGGCTCTCGACCAACGCTAGAAATACTCACAAAATAATTCAACCTCAACAATTTATTAAAGGCATAAAAGTCAGAATACTATCACCCAGTAAAACGCATCAACATCATGAAAAGATAAAATAACATCATGCCCAAGCATGAATTAAAGAAATTTACCAAAGTAAGATTTCTCGAGAAATCAAACGGAATTAAAATCACCCAAGTGGAAACGGCATCAACGGTAAAAATATTAGCATCAAATCAAGACATAAGAAATGACTGACTCGACACATTCCTATCGGTGTAAGCAGAAAGCTTAAAATTAAAAGATGACGTTTGAAAAGACAAGACATGAATCCTAATTCCGCAGTATTACCTATGACTCAATAACAACTTAACAGAGTAAACACATAGCAAGAAAATGGTCTTGGTTTGAAACCAAAGCTCTGATACCAAATTTGTCACGACCCATTTTCATGAATCGTGACCGGCGCTAGGGTATGGGTAATGTAGTACCAAAACCCGTAGCTAGCCTTTCGGTTAACATACAATTATAATAAACCTGCAGAAAACTAATGCTCGGGGGCAACCGAGACTTCAGCCTAATTCTAGCAGTTACAATATTCAACAATTAATATAACATGCTTATCCAATATTGAGTATAAATAGGCATAACATAAACCGGTATAAATAATATAACATGCCAAAGCAATAATAATTCAGTCGAATCAATCCGACAAACAATTAGAATAAAATGAAGACGTCTAGTTACAACTGCGGTCTAAGATTAAAATAGTTTGACAGTTTATCAAAATAAATGAAACCTCCAAGAAAAGTAAAGACGGAGATCATCGAACTCTCGCAGATCATAACCCTGGGAAAAATTGGGAAAACAACGGGGTCAGATATACTGAGATGAGTTTATACCACTATTTACATTTATCAAGTGGAAAACCTTTTAAACCGTTTATAACATTTAATAACGATATTACGAATAATAGTTGGAACCCTAATCCACAATTCTAAATAGTATACATAATCCAATAGGCCTGGTCCCGAGAGTTAAGCTACACCGAGTTACTACTGACCACACTTATACCGTATCCAGAGTCCCGAGAGCTGAGCTACACCGAGTTACTCTACCTGGTCCGGAGAGCTATGCTCACACCGAGTTACCACATTTCACAATATACCTTACCCAGATCATTACCGATGCGCACGCAGTCCTAATGATGCCCATTAGGAAGCATGTTCCAACTAAGAGCCATAAAATAAAAACAGTTCGAAATATACGTACAATATATATTTAATATTAAAATAACAATTTACTTAATAAAGCGGTATATAGTAAGTACAAACTCACTGCTTGCTAATCCACGTGATAATCTTGCAAGCAATCTAATCCTGATTCATCTCCGAAGCACGATCAGTCGACGAGTCTAAATAATATAAATAATTATTAGGGTTAATTTCTAAAAAAATCACGAACTTTACATGAAGTTTCATTTTAATCATGAACTTTAAAAGTTGTCATTTAAAGGCACGAACTTTCATTTTGTTTCAAATCTATCGCCAAAGTAAAATCCGATGTATTTTATCGAACCAAAAACTCCTAATCCTATATACTATAACTAAAAGATAATAAGATTTAATGTCGATTTATAATTTGGGTCTTTCATTAATGATTTATTGAAGAATTTAGTCAATAAAAATACACTGAAATGATAGATTTGAAACAAAATGAAAGTTCGTGCCTTTAAATGGCAACTTTTAAAGGTCATGATTAAAATGAAACTTCCTGTAAAGTTCGTGATTTTTTTAGGAATTAACCCTAATTATTAAAAACGAACCCTAACTCTAGGTAGTACTAGACACCACATAGGGCTAGCATCAACAATAAGTCAAGCAAAAATATAGCCAAACAGAATGGATAAATTCAATAGACTTGACTTATTAATTATTTGAGTATTAAACTCCCTGGGTCACTAAAGTCTCAAGAAATCTCAAAAAGGTCAGTAAAGTTAATTTTCTTACAAAATGGTCACTAAACTATACCTTTTATTACAAAAGGGTTAACCCATATAAAACGACGTAAAAATGTAACATTTTTGCTTACGTGGCAAGCCAAAATTACAAAAAGAAATATAGTTCAATGACCTTTTTTTAATTAAAGGTATAATTCAATGACTTTTTTATAATTTGCGAAAAGTTTAGTGTTATTTTCGTAACAACAAAAATATTTTTGTAATAAAGGGTATATTTCAGTTACCACTTTGTAAGAAAATTAACTTTAATAACCTTTTTGAAATTTCATGAGACTTGAGTGACCCAGGGAGTTTAATATCCGCCAAAAGAACACCAGAAACAAACAAATCATTTTCATTAATTAACTAAGCAAGCCACCATAATTTTCTTATTTCTTTAATAAACCACAAACCATAAACAATACAATATTACATCGAGAACAGAACACAAAACAAATTTAAAGCCACAACAAACCCACTTAAACAATTACATTACCCGTCAAACATTAATGATGTAACACAAAACAGAGACAAGACAATGAAGAACCTACACTCACAATATCAACTCAATAAACAACCAAAAGCATAGTGAAAACAATAACCCTAACCATTTAACAAGAACAATAACCAAGAAAGAGCTGCAGCAATCTTCATCTCAAGAACCCATAGTTATATGAATAAGAATAAAACCAAACAACTCATAATCAAGAAACAAATCAGTTGAAAAGATCAAAAACAATATATAAATAATCGTTTAAGAGTAATACGTATCAGTTTATAAATTAGAACAACACAAATCACATAATCAAAATTTCAAGAGTAATGGCAGATACCTTAATAAGATATGCAGTCAAAATAACAAAAAAAAAAACGGTGAAACGACGGCGTGTAGTTCGGAGAGATCAACGTACCAAATAACAAATTTCTAGCATAGAATCGAAGAGCACTTAGTTAGCTACGACATCAAACAAGCGGAGCTTGTAACACCCCGTATTTTTCTAACTTGTTCCGTTAAGCCTAAACGGTACCTTGGCTTTGTTTGAGTGGTTCGACCACTTAGATTCGCGTTTCGAAGGTTCCAAACCTTTTAAAATGTGTTTTAAGATGTATTAGAAGTAATCTCGGAGTTTGAAACGTTTTCAATTTCAATTTTAAAATCTCAAATTTTCATCGGAGGCAGTAGCATTTCGCAGGCGCGACATGCATGAATCACGGGCGCGATTCATGTATCGCGGGCGCGATTCATGTATCGCGGGCGCGATATAGGTGTAGCGGGCGCGACGCGTGCACTTTACAGTTCGCTGATTTCTATTTAAACTCACCTAATTCGACCTAAACTGATTTTACACTTTCTCTAAAACCCTAAAACGGCTGTAGCATTTCTCTTAATCATTTTCTATCATTCCTAAGCCTATCTCCATCAATTGTAAGTATTTCTAATCCTCTCCTTAAGGTTTAATCCATTGATTATCATATCTATCAATTATAAATTCATTAGCTATTATATGAATTGGTTGTAGGCTGATTGTAGATTAATATTTTTCTGAGTTCCTCTCTTGATTGTTGTTCTTAATTCATCTCAAGAGGTTATTGGCTTA
The DNA here is from genome assembly GCF_937616625.2 of Mercurialis annua. Classification (NCBI taxonomy): domain Eukaryota; kingdom Viridiplantae; phylum Streptophyta; class Magnoliopsida; order Malpighiales; family Euphorbiaceae; genus Mercurialis; species Mercurialis annua. Next base: position 43,510,978 of record NC_065572.1, read on the forward strand.
TGTCCCTTGTGTTGATTTGTAGATATTGCTATATATTCATTTGCCTCGATACCTTGGGTGGTTTGATTGTAATTTCTGTGTTTCTTGAATTATTAATTCTGGAAATATTAATTTGATGTTATATTAGTCTCTTGAATTTCATTTGTACTTTGGGTGATTTGGTTTAACGTTACAATTGATAAACTTATCGAATTTCTAAAGATTTTGGGTTATAAACTGTTTTTGATGGTTATTTAAAAATCTTGAAATTTCTTAAAAGCTAATCTTAGTTTGTTTAACCATCAAACGTACATTGGATGTGTTGGGGGAATCTTGTGAACAGATTTTAGTATTGTTTGATTAATGCTTTTGAGATAAAATTATGTTTTAAGGTTAAACTAAAATCTAGAAATTTCAAAGTAATGGATCATAGGGTATTAGATGCTAAACAAAACATGGGGTGATTTTGAGAAATTGTTTAAATGGATTAGCGTATAGTTTGGCTAACATTTTTGAAATTAAACTCGGTTTTGAACTTATTACTAAGGGCTGGAAATTGTTTAGAAGATGGGTTAAAACTTGTTAAAAGAATGTTAGATTATCTTAGGATGCGAATTGACTTGAATTTGATAATATAAGGCATACAAGGCATTATATGTCATTAGGGATTCGATTGAACTATTTTAACTTCAAGTTGATACTTAAAGGATGTTGAATCTTATTGATTCTTTTTGAGGTGATATTTAATTGTACTTGGGGTGCTACTTGCTAAGTGTTAGCAAGCTTAATTGTTTATGGCATTATTAAGTTACAGCGTGAGTTCTTATTTAAAATTGACTTTGGTTTCATTTTAGGTTTGATTAAAGACTTTGGTTTTAAACTTGTTTTAAGGATGGGTCGGGTTAGACGTGGTCTCCCTAAGGCTAACACACTACTTTGGGAACTGTAATTGTTTTGAAAGACTATTTAAGTATTTAAGTACTTTGGTTTCGTTTTAAAAGATAAGAACTCACCTAAGCTTAACTTGCCTTATTTGTTAATAAGTTGTATGAATATTTGGTGATATTTTAATTACCTTGTTTGAATCTTTGGTTGTTGTGTTGTGAAATGCTAGTCCTATGTGGAGTCTAGTATTCTTAGAGTTAGGGATTGTTCGGATTTTGACTTATATATATTTTAGACCCGTCGAGTGCTCGTCCTTCGGAGTCTACGCAAGGTTAGCTGTTTGCCAAGATTCACGTGGACAAGCAAGCAGTGAGTTTATAGTGTTATTTACCGCTTTATTAAGTACCTCAAGTTATTTTAGTATATCAAATGTTTGTGAACTGTTTTAAGGATTATGGATCTGGATTGAAACGAGCTACTCGATAGGCTTGTATCGAGACTGTGTGCACCGGTAAGTACTTTGGGATTGGCTGACCAATGTCTGACCTACTTTGGGAATCGATGAGGATTTGTTCCCATCTACTTTAGGTTAAATACTTTGGGATTTCATTTGAATACTGTTTTCCATAATCAAGTATATATATTAGTATAAAAGGATTTGTTTTAAGGGTTTTAAACTTAATAAATGTAAATAGCATTATGAACTCATCTCAGTATATCTGGACCCATTGTTTTCCAAACTTTCCAAGTTTTTGATTTTGAGAGCGTTGGTCATCTCCGATCTTTTGATTCCTCGGAGGTCTTTTATGTTAACAGACTAGTTTACTGTTTTACTTCTTAGACCGCAGTAGAACTAGTTGTCTCTATTATTGAACTTTGGTTTGTCGTAGTGGTACGACTTTTATATTATTATACTTTAGCATGTTACATTGGATTATTATTATATGAGGCATGTTTCATAGTTTCGAATTGCTATCAATTAATTATACTAGAACTGCTATATACGTTGTTAGACTTAGGCTGAAGTCTCGGTTGCCCCCGAGCATTGGTTTTCTTGCAGGTTTATATTGAATATAAGGTTTTCCGCGAGGCTTGCTACGGGTTTTGGTACGACCATACCCATACCCTAGCGCCGGTCGCGATCCATGAAATTGGGTCGTGACAAAGTTGGTATTGGAGCTTTAGTTTTGAACTAAGGCCAAATTATTGCATGTTATGTGTTTATCGCTTTAAGGCATAATAAGTGTTACTGTTGTGTTATAAGATCTACTGCGGAATTAGGATTCAAGTCTTGTCTTTTGAAACGTCATCATTTGTTTTCAAAACTTTCTACCTTCACCTTTAAGGATGTTTGAGTCGGTCTTATGTGTTCCTAATGTTTACTTTGCGAAGTTTGTGCTTACTTTGGAACGTTATTGTTGCTACTTTGGTTAAATTGCTGATTTTTGAGCTATTTAAATTTACTTTGGGTGTTGCCTTGAGGGCTTTGTTTTGAGAACCATTTGTTTCATTCTTAGGAATGAATACTCGTAGGCGTGCTGCAGCTCAAGCTGAGGCTGAAGCTGATGACGCTATGTCGATTGAGGTTGACCAGCATGAACCAGGGGTTCAAGTTGGCAGGGGACGTGTGGGTGAAGTTCCGGCTGGTAGAGGACAGGGTGGCAGAGGAGAGGCTGCTGGAGGCAGAGGTAGGGGACGTGGTGGTGCAGGCTTTCAGGCACCAGGTGTACCACAAGCTCCTATGGATCCATTTGACTTCACGACGTTTCTAGCTGGGATAACTGCACTCCAGAATAATCAAGTGCAACTGCAGGCGGGACAGATCGCCATGCAGAACCAGTATGCTATGCTGGGACAGATTGTACAGCAGCAGGTGCCACAGGCTGGTGGTGTGGCAGTTGGTGGTAGCGGAACCACTGACAAAGATTTGGTGTTGGCTTATGCAAGGGTAAAGTCGACTGAGTTTTTGGGCGACGGTGATGGCCTAGACTTTCTAGAGGAAGTTGAGCGGAATGCTCAGAGATTGCAGGCTACTGAGAGGCAAACTGTTATGTTAGTGGAAATTTCCTTGAAGGATTCTGCAAGTGATTGGTTTCGTAGTGCCATTCGTGCTGAAATGGCTACTATTACTTGGGAGGATTTTGTGACTCGATTCAAGAACTTTTACTTGCCTTTTTCAGTGACTGAAGGTCATAGAGACAGATTGCTGGTTTTGAAAAGGGGAGACAGGTCGGTGAACGAGTACACTACTGAATTTGTGAGGTTGTGTCGCTTTGCCCCATATCTGCAGACTGAGCAGCAAAGGGTGAACGACAGGTATGTGAAAGGTTTAGGCTCAGATTTCATCAGTCTTCTGACTGAGACGAGCAAATAATTTCCGGTTCTAGTGGATAGTGCCCGTCGGATGGAGACAAATTTATTACACTTTGGGAAAATGACTGAGACCAAGAAGGCGGGCAGTGTTGTTCAGAGTAGTGGGCAGCAGAGTAATAGCAGTAGCTATCAGTCCAAGTCTTCCCAGTACAAGAGTAAGAAAGGGGGTGAACGGAGGGGATATCAGCCGTATTCCCAAAGTTCTAGTTACAGCGATGGTAGCCGTAGTTTTGGGCAGGGTAACAGTGGAGCATCCAGTGTTCCTTTTTGTCAGAACTGCAGACGCGTGCACTTTGGAGTTTGTACGGTAGCACCGGGTAGCTGCTATGCATGTGGCCAACCGGGCCATTTTGCGAGAGAGTGTCCGACATCTGGGCAGCAGGTGTCGTCGGCTAGTGTTGCTCAGCCGTCTTTTCAGCAGCAGAGAACTGTTTTTACTCCTTCGGCGGGGTATTCTCAACCCGCTGCTTCGTTTGGTGGCCAGCGGGGCCGTGGTTCAGGAGGACGTGGTTTTGGTGGCCGTGGTAACGGTGGTAGAGGTTTGGGTAGTTTCAATTCTGCTCAGGCACCACAGCAGGGACAGGGTCAGGCTAGAGTGTTTGCTTTGACTCCTCAGGATGCTCGTGCATCAAATGCCGTGGTGCAAGGTATTATCCCGATTTCTTTTGTAGATGCAGTGGTTTTGTTTGATGCGGGTGCAACTCACTCTTTTGTTTCTTCGAGTTTTGCTGATAAGTTGAGTGTGACACCATCTAGGTTGCTAGAGCCTTTATCTGTATCTACACCTTTGTCTGACTGTGTCGTGGTGGGCGTGGGTTATCCGTCTTGTTCTGTGGTTATTCATGGTAGAGATCTTAGGGCTGATTTGATTGAATCTTGGGGATGGATTGGCTTTCACGCCATTTTGCTTCTATCGACTGTCGAGGGAAGTCGATTGTGTTTGGGGTTCCTGGTGATGTACCTTTTTCTTTCCATGGGGAGAAGGTAGAGACACCAAAGAATCTTATTTCAGCGATTAGGGCCAAGCACATGATGGGCAAGGGTTGCCAGGGTTTCTTAGCGGTGGTTCGTGACTTAGAGGCTGTCAGTGGTAATGTACATAGTGTCTCGATAGTTAATGAGTTCACTGATGTGTTTCCAGAAGAGTTACCTGGATTACCACCTGACCGTGATATTGAGTTCTGTATCGATGTTGTTCCTGGAACAGCTCCTATTTCGATACCTCCGTATCGAATGGCTCATGCAGAGCTAAAAGAGTTGAAGGAACAGTTGCAAGAGTTGCTGGATAATGGTTTTATCAAGCAGAGTACTTCTCCGTGGGGTGCTCCAAGATTGTTTGCTAAGAAGAAGGATGGTTCTTTTCGGCTGTGTATTGACTACAGACAGTTGAACAAAGTTACTATCAAGAACAGGTTTCCTCTTCCTCGTATTGATGATTTGTTCGATCAGTTAGAGGGTGCTAAGTGCTTTTCGAAGATTGACTTGAGATCCGGGTATCATCAACTTCGGATTCGAGACGTCGATGTGCCTAAGACTGCTTTCAGAACGCGTTATGGGCATTTCGAGTTTCTGGTCATGTCTTTTGGGTTAACTAACGCACCAGCAGCATTTATGGATATGATGAATCAGGTGTTCAAGCCTTTTCTGGATCAGTTCGTTATTGTGTTTAATGATGAAATACTTATTTACTCTCGGAGTGAGGAGGAACATGCTTTCCACTTGAGGACAATACTGCAGACTTTGCGTGAGCATCAACTGTACGCTAAGTTCTCAAAGTGCGAATTCTGGCTGGACCAAGTTACTTTTTTAGGACACATGGTGTCGAAAGATGGGATCAAGGTTGATCCGATGAAGATTGAGGCGGTTACGGATTGGCAGAGGCCAAGGTCAGTTATTGAGATCAAAAGTTTTCTTGGGTTGGCTGGCTACTATCGCCTGTTCGTGCAAGATTTCTCCAGAATATCTGCATCGTTGACTAAACTGACACATAATGGTGTTAAGTTTGAATGGACTAACAAGTGTGAGGCGAGCTTTGAGAAGCTCAAAGAGATTTTGACTACAGCTCCTGTGTTGGCTTTGCCATCTGGCATTGAGGGGTTCACTGTATATTGTGATGCTTCTCGTATCGGTTTGGGTTGTGTGTTACTGAAACATGGTAAGGTGATTGCCTATGCTTCTCGTCAGCTGAAGAAGCATGAGGTGAATTATCCTACTCATGATCTGGAGTTAGCAGCTGTGGTTTTTGCTTTTAAGATTTGGAGGCACTATTTGTACGGTGCTACTTGCGAAATCTTTACCGATCATAAGAGTCTGAAGTACATCTTTGATCAGCGGGAGTTGAATCTAAGGCAGCAGAGATGGTTGGAGCTACTGAAAGACTACGATTGTTCTATTCAGTACCATCCGGGTAAGGCTAATGTGGTAGCCGATGCGTTGAGTCGCAAGTCTTCGGGCAATTTGGCCCATATTTCTGAGGTTGGGCGGAGACCCATGGTCCGTGAATGGCATAGTCTGTTAGCTTCGGGATACGGATTTCCGGTTTCGCAGAAAGGTTGTTTGTTGGCACAGTTGCAGGTGCAACCGGTTTTGATTGATAGGATCAAAGCTTCACAAGCTGAGGATCCACAATTGAAACGGATTATGGATGAGATCCATCTGGATGGAAATTCAGAGTTTGTTCTGGCGGATGGAGTTCTCAGGTACGGTTCTCGACTGTGTGTGGTTTGAGAGACCAGATTCTGGAGGAAGCGCACAAGTCAGCTTACAGTGTTCATCCGGGTTCTACCAAGATGTATCATGATCTCAAGGGTACGTACTGGTGGAGCGGAATGAAAAAGGATATTGCAGAGTTTGTGTCTAAGTGTTTGACTTGCCAGCAGGTAAAGTTAGAACATCAGAGGCCGTTTGGATATCTGCAACCGTTACCTATTCCAGCATGGAAATGGGAGCGGATCGCTATGGATTTTGTGGTTGGTTTACCACGTACCCGATAGGGGTATGATTCGATTTGGGTGATAGTTGACCGTTTGACCAAGTCAGCTCACTTCTTACCGATCAAGGTTACTTATCAGGCTTCAAAGTTGGCACAATTGTACATCGATCGGATTGTTAGTCTTCATGGTGTACCAGTGTCGATAGTTTCGGACAGAGGTTCGATTTTCACCTCTCGGTTTTGGAAGGCGTTGCAGGAATCCTTGGGTTCGAGGTTGGATTTCAGTACTGCATTTCATCCTCACACTGACGGACAGTCTGAGAGGACTATTCAGACTTTGGAGCACATGCTCAGGATGTGTGTTCTGGATTTTCAGGGTAGCTGGGATACTCATTTGCCTTTGATTGAGTTTTCCTACAACAACAGTTACCACGCTAGTATTGAGATGGCACCTTATGAGGCCTTGTACGGGCACAAGTGTCGATCTCCTATATGTTGGGAAGAGGTCGGCGAGCGTAATCTTTCTGGAGCTGAGATCATCCAGATTACCTATGAGAAGGTACCTTTGATCAAGCGTAGGCTTGAGACTGCTTTTAGTCGTCATAAAAGCTATGCTGATCTTAAGCGGAAGGACTTTGAGTTTCAGGTTGGCGACTATGTATTTCTTCGAGTTTCACCTATGAAAGGCGTTGTGCGTTTTGGTGTTAAGGGAAAGTTAGCACCTAGGTTTGTTGGTCCGTATGAGATTACGGAGAGGGTTGGGCAGTTGCTTATCGTTTGGCTTTGCCGCCAGACATGTCTTTGGTGCATCCAGTATTTCATATCTCGATGTTGCGGAAGTGCATTTCTGACCCTTCTCAAGTGATTGTACCACAGAGTGTTGAGATTGACCAGGAGCTGTCTTATGAGGAACAACCTGTTGAGATTGTCGATACCCAGGTGCGTAAGTTGCGGAACAAGGAGATTCCGATGGTCAAAGTTCTGTGGCGAAATCACTCTGTAGAAGAATGCACCTGGGAGACGAAGTCCGACATGACGAACCGTTATCCTTTCCTCTTTCCTTGAGGTACGTTTGTAATGTTGTTTGTTTTTATGCTATGTTAGTACTTTGGATTATGTGTGTATTTATGTGCTACTTGGTGGTTGATATTTTTGGCTTTGTACTATGTGCATTACTTTGGTGTGTTTATGTGGATTGTTGTTTAGTTTCGTGGTTGTAAAATCGAGGACGATTTTGTTTTTAAGTTGGGGAGAATGTAACACCCCGTATTTTTCTAACTTGTTCCGTTAAGCCTTAACGGTACCTTGGGTTCGTTTGAGTGGTTCGACCACTTAGATTCGCGTTTTGAAGGTTCCAAACCTTTTAAAATGTGTTTTAAGATGTATTAGAAGTAATCTCGGAGTTTGGAACGTTTTCGATTTCAATTTCAAAATCTCAAATTTTCATCGGAGGCAGTAGCATTTCGCGGGCGCGACATGCATGAATCACGGGCGCGATTCATGTATCGCGGGCGCGATATAGGTGTAGCGGGCGCGACGCGTGCACTGTTCAGTTCGCTGATTTCTATTTAAACTCACCTAATTCGACCTAAACTGATTTTACACTTTCTCTAAAACCCTAAAACGGCTGTAGCATTTCTCTTAATCAGTTTCTATCATTACTAAGCCTATTTCCATCAATTGTAAGTATTTCTAATCCTCTCCTTAAGGTTTAATCCATTAATTATCATATCTATCAATTATAAATTCATTAGCTATTATATGAATTGGTTGTAGGCTGATTGCAGATCAATATTTTTCTGAGTTCCTCTCTTGATTGTTGTTCTTAATTCATCTCAAGAGGTTAGTGGCTTATATCCCTTGTTTTGATTTGTAGATATTGCTATATATTCATTTGCCTCGATACCTTGGGTGGTTTGATTGTAATTTCTGTGTTTCTTGAATTATTAATTCTGGAAATATTAAATTGATGTTATATTAGTCTCTTGAATTTCATTTGTACTTTGGGTGATTTGGTTTAACGTTACAATTGATAAACTTATCGAATTTCTAAAGATTTTGGGTTATAAACTATTTTTGATGGTTATTTAAAAATCTGGAAATTTCTTAAAAGCTAATCTTAGTTTGTTTAAACATCAAACGTACATTGGGTGTGTTGGGGGAATCTTGTGAACGGATTTTAGTATTGTTTGATTAATGCTTTTGAGATAAAATTATGTTTTAAGGTTAAACTAAAATCTGGAAATTTCAAAGTAATGGATCATAGGGTATTAGATGCTAAACAATACATGGGGTGATTTTGAGAAATTGTTTAAATGGATTAGCGTATAGTTTGGTTAACATTTTTGAAATTAAACTCGGTTTTGAACTTATTACTAAGGGCTGGAAATTGTTTAGAAGATGGGTTAAAACTTGTTAAAAGAATGTTAGATTATCTTAGGATGCGAATTGACTTGAATTTAATAATATAAGGCATACAAGGCATTATATGTCATTAGGGATTCGATTGAACTATTTTAACTTCAAGTTGATACTTAAAGGATGTTGAATCTTATTGATTCTTTTTGAGGTGATATATTTAATTTTACTTGGGGTGCTACTTGCTAAGTGTTAGCAAGCTTAATTGTTTATGGCATTATTAAGTTACAGCGTGAGTTCTAATTTAAAATTGACTTTGGTTTCATTTTAGGTTTGATTAAAGACTTTGGTTTTAAACTTGTTTTATGGATGGGTCGGGTTAGACGTGGTCTCCCGACTTGTTGTGTTGAGCTATACTGCAGTAAGGCTAACACACTACTTTGGGAACTGTAATTGTTTTGAAAGACTATTTAAGTATTTAAGTACTTTGGTTTCGTTTTAAAAGATAAGAACTCACCTAAGCTTAACTTGCCTTATTTGTTAATAAGTTGTATGGATATTTGGTGATATTTTAATTACCTTGTTTGAATCTTTGGTTGTTGTGTTGTGAAATGCTAGTCCTATGTGGAGTCTAGTATTCTTAGAGTTAGGGATTGTTCGGATTTTGACTTATATATGTTTTAGACCCGTCGACTGCTCGTGCTTCGGAGTCTACGCAGGGTTAGCTGTTTGCCAAGATTCACGTGGACAAGCAAGCAGTGAGTTTATAGTGTTATTTACTGCTTTATTATGTACTGCAAGTTATTTTAGTATATCAAATGTTTGTGAACTGTTTTAAGGATTATGGATCTGGATTGAAACGAGCTACTCGATAGGCTTGTATCGAGACTGTGTGCACCGGTAAGTACTTTGGGATTGGCTGACCAATGTCTGACCTACTTTGGGAATCGATGAGGATTTGTTCCCATCTACTTTGGGTTAAATACTTTGGGATTTCATTTGAATACTGTTTTCCATAATCAAGTATATATATTAGTATAAAAGGATTTGTTTTAAGGGTTTTAAACTTAATAAATGTAAATAGCATTATGAACTCATCTCAGTATATCTGACCCCGTTGTTTTCCAAACTTTCCAGGTTTTTGATTTTGAGAGCGTTGGTCATCTCCGATCTTTTGATTCCTCGGAGGTCTTTTATGTTAACAGACTAGTTTACTGTTTTACTTCTTAGACCGCAGTAGAACTAGTTGTCTCTATTATTGAACTTTGGTTTGTCGTAGTGGTACGACTTTTATATTATTATACTTTAGCATGTTAGATTGGATTATTATTATATGAGGCATGTTTCATAGTTTCGACTTGCTATCAATTAATTATACTAGAACTGCTATATAATTTGTTAGACTTAGGCTGAAGTCTCGGTTGCCCCCGAGCATTGGTTTTCTTGCAGGTTTATATTGAATATAAGGTTTTCCGCGAGGCTTGCTACGGGTTTCGGTACGACCATATCCATACCCTAGCGCCGGTCGCGATCCATGAAATTGGGTCGTGACAGATCTCGATTTGGTGCTAAAATGAATAAGAACAGTTTAAAATATGAAACTATCGATAATTAGCTAAAACTGAAATTTAGATTTGAAACTTACCGAATTTCAGCGACGAAGGGATTAGGAATTTTGACGTAGAAGATAGAGAATTGACGAATAATATGACGGCTAGGGTTTGCTACTGATGAAAGTAAAATTTAGGGTTGTAAAACGGTTTTAAAAGACTAAAGTATTCAAGGAAAGAAGAAGAGAAAAGAATGCAGCAAGTTGTTGCTGCCAAATTGATATTAAGCAATTGAATGGACAATATAGCAATTGCATGGCATTGGCTTAATATTTGCATGAATTAACATTGGGCTTTGTATAATACATGGGCTTTTATGGATTTAAATAATTCACACAAAGCATGGCCTAATTTACAATTTGCATGGGTAACTAAATCAAGGTATGGGCCTAATTAATAAAACAAACCGAATACGAATCAAACCACGATCGAATTAACGAACGATTCAATTAAAATTATCGAATGCTCAACTACAAAGGCCAAAAAATACGAGATATTACAGGTGAATTGTTTGAATTTGTTTCATAACGTTTGAAAACGTTTGGCTTAAATCACTAAAAAGGGGAAACGTTTGGATTTGTTTCGTAACATTTTAAATGTTTGGCTTAAATCGCTAAAATGGGGAACCATTTGGATTTGTTTCGTAACGTTTGCAAACGTTTGGCTTAAATCGCTAAAAAGGTGAAACGTTTTGTTTTGCTTTGAAACATTTGTAAACGTTTGGCATAAACTGCTAAAAAGGTGAAACGCTTGGATTTTTTTCGTAATATTTGTAAACGTTTTGCTCAAATCTCTAAAAATGTGAAATGTTTGGTTTTGTTTTGTAACGTTTGTAAACGTTTGGCTTAAATTGCAAAAAGGTGAAACACTTGGATTTGTTTCGTAACGTTTGTAAATGTTTGGCCTAAATTTCTAAATAGGGGAAACGTTTGGATTTGTTACGTAACGTTTGTAAACGTTTGGCTTATATCGCTTAAAAGGTGAAACCTTTGGATTTGTTTCGTAACGTTTTAAATGTTTGCCTTAAATCGCTAAAAAGGTAAAACATTTGGTTTTTTTTTCTCGCAACGTTTTAAATGTTTTGTTTTGTTTCGTAACGTTTGTAAACGCTTGGCTTTAATCGCTAAAAAGGTGAAACGTTTGGATTTGTTTCGTAACGTTTGTAACCGTTCGGCTTAAATCTCTAAAATGGGGAAACGTTTGTATTTGTTTCGTAACTTTTTAGACATTTGGTTTTGTTTCGTATTGTTTAAAATGTGTGGCTTAAATCGCTAAAAATTAGAAACGTTTGGTTTTGTTTCGTAATGGTTGTACACGTTTGGCTTAAATCGCTAAAACAATGAAACGATTGGATTTGTTTCTTAACGTTTGTAAACATTTGACTTAAATCGCTAAAAAGGTAAAACGTTTGGACTTGTTTTGTATCGTTTGTAAACGTTTGGCTTAAATCGCAAAAAAGGGGAAACGTTTGGATTTGTTTCGTAACCTTTGTAAACGTTTGGCTTAAATTGCTAAAAAGGTGAAACGCTTGGAATTTTTTCATAACATTTGTAAACGTTCGCCTTAAATTGCTAAAAAGGGGAAACGTTTGGATTTGTTTCATAACGTTTGTAAACGTTTGGCTTCAATTGCTAAAAATGGAAAACGTTTGGATTTGTTTCGTAGAGTTTATAAACGTTTGGCTTAAATCGCTAAAAAGATTAAACGCTTGGTTTGTTTCGTAACGTTTTTAAACTTTTGGCTTAAATTGCTAAAAATGTGAAACGTATGGATTAATTTCATAATGTTTGTAAACGTTTGGCTTCAATCGCGAAAAAGGTGAGACGTTTGGATTTGTTTCGTAACGATTGTAAACGTTTGACTTAAATTGCTAAAGAGGTGAAACGTTTGGATTTGTTTCGTAACGTTTTAAACTTTTAGCTGAAATCGCTAATATGGTAAAACGTTTGAATTTATTTCGTAACGTTTGTAAACGTTTGGCTAAAATCGCTAAAAGGGGAAATGTTTGGTTTTTTTCGTAACGTATGTAAATGTTCCGCTTCAATCACTTAAAAGACGAAACGTTTGGATTTCTTTCGTAATGTTTGTAAACGTTTGGCTAAAATTGCTAAAAAGATGAAACGCTTGGATTTATTTCGTAACGTGTGTAAACGTTTGACTTAAATCGCTAAAAAGGTGAAATGTTTGGATTTGTTTCGTAACGTTATACGCGTTTAGCTGAAATCGCTAATATGCTAAAACGTTTGAATTTATTTCGTAACGTTTGTAAACGTTTGGCTAAAATCGCTAAAAAGGTGAAACGTTTGGTTTTGTTTCGTAACGCTTGTAAATGTTCCGCTTGAATCGCTAAAAAGGCGAAACATTTGGATATCTTTCGTAATGTTTGTAAACGTTTGGCTAAAATTGCTAAAAAGATGAAACACTTAGATTTGTTTCGTAATGTTTATAAACGTTTGGCTTAAATTGCTAAAAAGGGGAAACGTTTGGATTTGTTTCGTAGCGTTTGTAAACGTTCGTCTTAAATCGCGAAAAAGGTGAAACGTTTGGTTTTGTTTCGTACCCTTTGTTAACGTTCGGCTTTAATTTCTAAAAAGGTGAAAGGTTTGGATTTGTTTCGTAACGTTTGTAAACGTTTGGCTTAAATCGCTAAAAAGGTGAAACGGTTGGATTTGTTTCGTAATGTTTTAAACGTTTGGATTTATTTCAAACCTTTTTTTATTTGTTTCGTAGCGTTTGTAAACGTTTGACTTCAATCACTAAAAAGGTGAAACGTTTGGATTTGTTTCGTAACGTTTGTAAACGTTTGGCTTAAATCACTAAAAATGTGAAACGTTTCGATTTGTTTCGTAACGTTTACAAACGTTTGGTTTTGTTTCGTAACGTTTATAAACGTTTGGCTTAAATCGCTAAAATGGGGAAACGTTTGGTTTTGTTTTTTGGCGTTTGTAAACGTTTCGCTTAAATCGCTAAAAAGGCGAAACGTTTGGATTTTTTTCGTAATGTTTGTAAACGTTTGGATAAAATTGCTAAACAGATGAAACGCTTGGTTTTGTTTTGTAACGTTTGTAAACGTTTGGCTTAAATTGCTAAAAAGGTGAAATGTTTGGATTTGTTTCGTAACGTTTGTAAATGTTTGGCCTAAATTTCTAAATAGGGGAAACGTTTGGATTTGTTACGTAACGTTTGTAAACGTTTGGCTTATATCGCTTAAAAGGTGAAACCTTTGGATTTGTTTCTTAACGTTTTAAATGTTTGCCTTAAATCGCTAAAAAGGTAAAACATTTGGTTTTTTTTTCTCGCAACGTTTTAAATGTTTTGTTTTGTTTCGTAACGTTTGTAAACGCTTGGCTTTAATCGCTAAAAAGGTGAAACGTTTGGATTTGTTTCGTAACGTTTGTAACCGTTCGGCTTAAATCTCTAAAATGGGGAAACGTTTGTATTTGTATCGTAACTTTTTAGACATTTGGTTTTGTTTCGTATTGTTTAAAATGTGTGGCTTAAATCGCTAAAAATTAGAAACGTTTGGTTTTGTTTCGTAATGGTTGTACACGTTTGGCTTAAATCGCTAAAACAATGAAACGATTGGATTTGTTTCTTAACGTTTGTAAACATTTGACTTAAATCGCTAAAAAGGTAAAACGTTTGGACTTGTTTTGTATCGTTTGTAAACGTTTGGCTTAAATCGTAAAAAAGGGGAAACGTTTGGATTTGTTTCGTAACCTTTGTAAACGTTTGGCTTAAATTGCTAAAAAGGTGAAACGCTTGGAATTTTTTCATAACATTTGTAAACGTTCGCCTTAAATTGCTAAAAAGGGGAAACGTTTGGATTTGTTTCATAACGTTTGTAAACGTTTGGCTTCAATTGCTAAAAATGGAAAACGTTTGGATTTGTTTCGTAGAGTTTATAAACGTTTGGCTTAAATCGCTAAAAAGATTAAACGCTTGGTTTGTTTCGTAACGTTTTTAAACTTTTGGCTTAAATTGCTAAAAATGTGAAACGTATGGATTAATTTCATAATGTTTGTAAACGTTTGGCTTCAATCGCGAAAAAGGTGAGACGTTTGGATTTGTTTCGTAACGATTGTAAACGTTTGACTTAAATTGCTAAAGAGGTGAAACGTTTGGATTTGTTTCGTAACGTTTTAAACTTTTAGCTGAAATCGCTAATATGGTAAAACGTTTGAATTTATTTCGTAACGTTTGTAAACGTTTGGCTAAAATCGCTAAAAGGGGAAATGTTTGGTTTTTTTCGTAACGTATGTAAATGTTCCGCTTCAATCGCTTAAAAGGCGAAACGTTTGGATTTCTTTCGTAATGTTTGTAAACGTTTGGCTAAAATTGCTAAAAAGATGAAACGCTTGGATTTATTTCGTAACGTGTGTAAACGTTTGACTTAAATCGCTAAAAAGGTGAAATGTTTGGATTTGTTTCGTAACGTTTTACGCGTTTAGCTGAAATCGCTAATATGCTAAAACGTTTGAATTTATTTCGTAACGTTTGTAAACGTTTGGCTAAAATCGCTAAAAAGGTGAAACGTTTGGTTTTGTTTCGTAACGCTTGTAAATGTTCCACTTGAATCGCTAAAAAGGCGAAACATTTGGATATCTTTCGTAATGTTTGTAAACGTTTGGCTAAAATTGCTAAAAAGATGAAACGCTTAGATTTGTTTCGTAACGTTTATAAACGTTTGGCTTAAATTGCTAAAAAGGGGAAACGTTTGGATTTGTTTCGTAGCGTTTGTAAACTTTCGTCTTAAATCGCGAAAAAGGTGAAACGTTTGGTTTTGTTTCGTACCCTTTGTTAACGTTCGGCTTTAATTTCTAAAAAGGTGAAAGGTTTGGATTTGTTTCGTAATGTTTGTAAACGTTTGGCTTAAATCGCTAAAAAGGTGAAACGGTTGGATTTGTTTCGTAATGTTTTAAACGTTTGGATTTATTTCAAACCTTTTTTTATTTGTTTCGTAGCGTTTGTAAACGTTTGACTTCAATCACTAAAAAGGTGAAACGTTTGGATTTGTTTCGTAACGTTTGTAAACGTTTGGCTTAAATCACTAAAAATGTGAAACGTTTCGATTTGTTTCGTAAAGTTTACAAACGTTTGGTTTTGTTTCGTAACGTTTATAAATGTTTGGCTTAAATCGCTAAAATGGGGAAACGTTTGGTTTTGTTTTTTGGCGTTTGTAAACGTTTCGCTTAAATCGCTAAAAAGGCGAAACGTTTGGATTTTTTTCGTAATGTTTGTAAACGTTTGGATAAAATTGCTAAACAGATGAAACGCTTGGATTTGTTTCATAACGTTCGTAAACGTTTGGCTTAAATTGCTAAAAAGGTGAAATGTTTGGATTTGTTTCGTAACGTTTGTAAATGTTTGGCCTAAATTTCTAAATAGGGGAAACGTTTGGATTTGTTACGTAACGTCTGTAAACGTTTGGCTTATATCGCTTAAAAGGTGAAACCTTTGGATTTGTTTCGTAACGTTTTAAATGTTTGCCTTAAATCGCTAAAAAGGTAAAACATTTGGTTTTTTTTCTCGCAACGTTTTAAATGTTTTGTTTTGTTTCGTAACGTTTGTAAACGCTTGGCTTTAATCGCTAAAAAGGTGAAACGTTTGGATTTGTTTCGTAACGTTTGTAACCGTTCGGCTTAAATCTCTAAAATGGGGAAACGTTTGTATTTGTTTCGTAACTTTTTAGACATTTGGTTTTGTTTCGTATTGTTTAAAATGTGTGGCTTAAATCGCTAAAAATTAGAAACGTTTGGTTTTGTTTCGTAATGGTTGTACACGTTTGGCTTAAATCGCTAAAACAATGAAACGATTGGATTTGTTTCTTAACGTTTGTAAACATTTGACTTAAATCGCTAAAAAGGTAAAACGTTTGGACTTGTTTTGTATCGTTTGTAAACGTTTGGCTTAAATCGCAAAAAAGGGGAAACGTTTGGATTTGTTTCGTAACCTTTGTAAACGTTTGGCTTAAATTGCTAAAAAGGTGAAACGCTTGGAATTTTTTCATAACATTTGTAAACGTTCGCCTTAAATTGCTAAAAAGGGGAAACGTTTGGATTTGTTTCATAACGTTTGTAAACGTTTGGCTTCAATTGCTAAAAATGGAAAACGTTTGGATTTGTTTCGTAGAGTTTATAAACGTTTGGCTTAAATCGCTAAAAAGATTAAACGCTTGGTTTGTTTCGTAACGTTTTTAAACTTTTGGCTTAAATTGCTAAAATTGTGAAACGTATGGATTAATTTCATAATGTTTGTAAACGTTTGGCTTCAATCGCGAAAAAGGTGAGACGTTTGGATTTGTTTCGTAACGATTGTAAACGTTTGACTTAAATTGCTAAAGAGGTGAAACGTTTGGATTTGTTTCGTAACGTTTAAAACTTTTAGCTGAAATCGCTAATATGGTAAAACGTTTGAATTTATTTCGTAACGTTTGTAAACGTTTGGCTAAAATCGCTAAAAAGGGGAAATGTTTGGTTTTTTTTTTCGTAACGTATGTAAATGTTCCGCTTCAATCGCTTAAAAGGCCAAACGTTTGGATTTCTTTCGTAATGTTTGTAAACGTTTGGCTAAAATTGCTAAAAAGATGAAACGCTTGGATTTATTTCGTAACGTGTGTAAACGTTTGAGTTAAATCGCTAAAAAGGTGAAATGTTTGGATTTGTTTCGTAACGTTCTACGCGTTTAGCTGAAATCGCTAATATGCTAAAACGTTTGAATTTATTTCGTAACGTTTGTAAACGTTTGGCTAAAATCGCTAAAAAGGTGAAACGTTTGGTTTTGTTTCGTAACGCTTGTAAATGTTCCGCTTGAATCGCTAAAAAGGCGAAACATTTGGATATCTTTCGTAATGTTTGTAAACGTTTGGCTAAAATTGCTAAAAAGATGAAACGCTTAGATTTGTTTCGTAACGTTTATAAACGTTTGGCTTAAATTGCTAAAAAGGGGAAACGTTTGGATTTGTTTCGTAGCGTTTGTAAACGTTCGTCTTAAATCGCGAAAAAGTTGAAACGTTTGGTTTTGTTTCGTACCCTTTGTTAACGTTCGGCTTTAATTTCTAAAAAGGTGAAAGGTTTGGATTTGTTTCGTAACGTTTGTAAACGTTTGGCTTATATCGCTAAAAAGGTGAAACGGTTGGATTTGTTTCGTAATGTTTTAAACGTTTGGATTTATATCAAACCTTTTTTTATTTGTTTCGTAGCGTTTGTAAACGTTTGACTTCAATCACTAAAAAGGTGAAACGTTTGGATTTGTTTCGTAACGTTTGTAAACGTTTGGCTTAAATCACTAAAAATGTGAAACGTTTCGATTTGTTGCGTAACGTTCACAAACGTTTGGTTTTGTTTCGTAACGTTTATAAACGTTTGGCTTAAATCGCTAAAATGGGGAAACGTTTGGTTTTGTTTTTTGGCGTTTGTAAACGTTTCGCTTAAATCGCTAAAAAGGCGAAACGTTTGGATTTTTTTCGTAATGTTTGTAAACGTTTGGATAAAATTGCTAAACAGATGAAACGCTTGGATTTGTTTCATAACGTTCGTAAACGTTTGGCTTAAATTGCTAAAAAGGTGAAATGTTTGGATTTGTTTCGTAACGTTTGTAAACGTTTGGCTTAAATCGTGAAAAGGCGAAACGTTTGGTTTTTTTCGTAACCTTTGTATACGTTCGGCTTTAATCTCTAAAAAGGTGAAAGGTTTGGTTTTGTTTCGTAACGTTTGTAAACGTTTGGCTTAAATCGCTAAAAAGGTGAAACGTTTGGTTTTGTTTGGTAAACATTATAAACGTTCGGCTTAAATAGCTAAAAAGGTGAAACGTTTGAATTTGTTTCGTAACCTTTGTAAACATTCGGCTTTAATCTCCAAAAAAGTGAAAGGTTTGGATTTGTTTCGTAACGTTTCTGAACGTTTGGCTTAAATCGCTAAAAAGGTGAAACGTTTGGTTTTGTCACGTAAACGTAATAAACGTTCGGCTTAAATAGCTAAAAAGGTGAAACGGTTGTATTTGTTTCGTAATGTTTTAAACGTTTGGATTTATTTCAAATCTTTTTTTATTTGTTTCGTAGCGTTTGTAAACGTTTGTCTTCAATCACTAAAAAGGTGAAACGTTTGGATTTGTTTCGTAACGGTTGTAAACGTTTGGCTAAATCACTAAAAATGTGAAACGTTTATATTTGTTTCGTAACGTTTACAAACGTTTGGTTTTGTTTCGTAACGTTTACAAACGTTTGGTTTTGTTTCGTAACGTTGATAAACGTTTGGCTTAAATCGCTAAAATGGGGAAACGTTTGGTTTTGTTTTTTAGCGTTTGTAAACGTTTGGCTTAAATCGCTAAAAAGGCGAAACGTTTGGTTTTGTTTCGTAATGTTTGTAAACGTTTGGCTAATATTGCTAAAAGATGAAACACTTTGATTTGTTTCGTAATGTTTGTAAACGTTTGGCTTAAATTGCTAAAAAGGTAAAACGTTTGGATTTGTTTCGTAACGTTTTTAAACGTTCGGCTTAAATCGCGAAAAAGGTGAAACGTTTGGTTTTGTTTCGTAACCTTTGTATACGTTCGGCTTTAATCTCTAAAAAGGTGAAAGGTTTGGATTTGTTTCGTAACGTTTGTAAACGTTTCGCTTAAATCGCTAAAAAGGTGAAACGTTTGGTTTTTTTCGTAAACATTATTAACGTTCGGCTTAAATAGCTAAAAAGGTGAAACGGTTGGATTTGTTTCGTAATGTTTTAAACGTTTGGATTTATTTCAACCCTTTTTTTATTTGTTTCGTAACGTTTGTAAACGTTTGGCTTCAATCACTAAAAAGGTGAAGCGTTTGGATTTGTTTCGTAACATTTGTAAACGTTTGGCTTAAATCATTAAAAATATGAAACGTTTAGATTTGTTTCATAACGTTTACAAATGTTTGGTTTTGTTTCGTAACGTTTATAAACGTTTGGCTTAAATCGCTAAAATAGGGACATGTTTGGTTTTGTTTTTTAACGTTTGTAAACGTTTGGCTTAAATCGCTAAAAAGGTGAAACGTTTGGTTTTGTTTCGTAACGTTTATAAACGATGGGCTTAAGTCGCTTAAAAGCTGAAACGTTAGGATTTGTTTCGTAACATTTTAAATGTTTGGCTTAAATCGCTAAAAAGGTAAAACGTTTGGTTTTGTTTCGCAAAGTTTTAAACGTTTTGTTTTGTTTCGTAACGTTTATAACGTTTGGCTTTAATCGCTAAAAAGGTGAAACGTTTAGATTTGTTTCGTAACGTTTGTAAACGTTCGGCTGAAATCTCTAAAATGGGGAAATGTTTGGATTTGTTTCGTAAGTTTTTAAACATTTGGTTTTGTTTCGTAATGTTTAAAACGTGTGGCTTAAATCGCTAAAAATGAGAAACGTTTGGTTTTGTTTCGTAATATTTGTAAACGTTTGGCTTAAATCGCTAAAACAGTGAAACGATTGGATTAGTTTCATAATGTTTGTAAACGTTTGGCTTTAATCGTGAAAAAGGGGAAACGTTTGGATTTGTTTCGTAACGATTGTAAACGTTTGACTTAAATCGCTAAAAAGGTGAAACTTTTGGATTTGTTTCGTAACGTTTTAAGCGTTTAGCTGAAATCGCTAATATGGTAAAACGTTTAAATTTATCTCGTAACCTTTGTAAACATTTGGCTAAAATCGTTAAAAAGTTGAAACGTTTGGCTTTGTTTCGTAACGTTTGTAAATGTTCCGCTTCAATCGCTAAAAAGGCGAAACGTTTGGATTTGTTTCGTAACGTTTGTAAACGTTTTGCTAAAATTGCTAAAAAGATGAATAGCATAAATTTGTTTCGTAACGTTTGTAAATGTTTGGCTTAAATTGCTAAAAAGGTGAAACGTTTGGATTTGTTTTGTATCGTTTGTAAACGTTTGGCTTAAATCGCAAAAAAGGGAAAACATTTGGATTTGTTTCGTAACGTTTTTATACGCTTGGCTTAAATCGCTAAAAAGGGGAAACTTTTGGATTTGTTTCGTAACCTTTGTAAACGTTTGGCTTAAATTGCTAAAAAGGTGAAACGCTTGGATTTGTTTCGTAACGTTTGTAAACGTTCGGCTTAAATCGATAAAAAGGGGAAACGTTTGGATTTTTTCGTAACGTTTGTAAACGTTTGGCTTCAATCGCTAAAAAGGGAAAACATTTGGATTTGTTTCGTAGCATTTATAAATGTTTGGCTTAAATCGCTAAAAAGGTAAAACGCTTGGTTTGTTTCGTAACGTTTGCAAACATTTGGCTTAAATTGCTAAAAATGTGAAACGTATGAATTAGTTTCATAATGTTTGTAAACGTTTGGCTTTAATCATGAAAAAGGGGAAACGTTTGGATTTGTTTCGTAACGATTGTAAACGTTTGACTTAAATCGCTAAAAAGGTGAAACTTTTGGATTTGTTTCGTAACGTTTTAAGCGTTTAGCTGAAATCGCTAATATGGTAAAACGTTTCAATTTATTTCGTAACCTTTGTAAACATTTGACTAAAATCGTTAAAAAGTTGAAACGTTTAGTTTTGTTTTGTAACGTTTGTAAATGTTCCGCTTCAATCGCTAAAAAGGCGAAACGTTTGGATTTGTTTCGTAACGTTTGTAAACGTTTGGCTAAAATTGCTAAAATGATGAATAGCATAAATTTGTTTCGTAACGTTTGTAAACGTTTGGCTTAAATTGCTAAAAAGGTGAAACGTTTGGATTTGTTTCGTAACGTTTGTAAACGTTCGGTTAAATCGCGAAAAAGGTGAAACGTTTGGTTTTGTTTCGTAACCTTTGTAAACCTTCGGCTTTAATCTCTAAAAAGGTGACAGGTTTTGATTTGTTTCGTAACGTTTGTAAAATTTTGGCTTAAATCGCTAAAAAGGTGAAACGTTTGGTTTTGTTTCGTAAACATTATAAACGTTCGGCTTAAATAGCTAAAAAGGTGAAACCGTTGGATTTGTTTCGTAATGTTTAATCGTTTGGATTTATTTCAAACCTTTTTTTATTTGTTTCATAACGTTTGTAAACGTTTGGCTTCAATCACTAAAAAGGTGAAACGTTTGGATTTGTTTCGTAACGTTTGTAAACGTTTGGCTTAAATCAGTAAAAATGTGAAACGTTTAGATTTGTTTCGTAACGTTTACAAACGTTTGGTTTTGTTTTGTCACGTTTATAAACGTTTGGCTTAAATCGCTAAAATGGGGAAACATTTGGTTTTGTTTTTTAGCGTTTGTAAACGTTTGGCTTAAATCGTTAAAATGGGGAAACGTTTGGTGTTGTTCTGTAACGTTTGTAAACGTTTGGATTCGTTTTGTAACGTTTTAAATGTTTGGTTTTGTTTCGTAACGTTTGCAAACTTTTGGCTAAAATCGCTAAAAAGGTGAAACGTTTTATTTTGTTTCGTAACGTTTGCAAATGTTTAGCTTAAATCGCTAAAATGTGAAACTTTTGGATTTGTTTCATAACGTTTGTTAAAGTTTGGCTTAAATCCCTAAAAAGGTGAAACGTTTGGATTTGTTTTCGTATTATTTGTAAACGTATGGCTTAAATCGCTAAAAAGGTGAAATGTTTGGTTTTGTTTCGTAACGTTTGTAAACGTTTGGTTTAAATCACTAAAAAGGTGAGACGTTTGGTTTTGTTTCGTAACGTTTGTACACGTTTGGATTTGTTTCGTAATGTTTGTTTCGTAACGTTTTAAAGGTTTGCTTTTGTTTCGTAACGTTTTTAAACGTTTGGCTTAAATCGCTAAAACGGGGAATTGTTTTGTTTTGTTTCGTAATGTTTGTTAATGTTTGGCTTCAATACCTAAAAAGGTGAAACATTTGGTTTTGTTTTATAACGTTTGTTAATGTTTCGATTTGTTTCGTAACGTTTTAAACGTTTGGTTTTGTTTCGTAACGTTTGTAAACGTTTGGCTTATATCCCTAAAAAGGTGAAACTTTTG
Source organism: Mercurialis annua (assembly GCF_937616625.2). NCBI lineage: Eukaryota > Viridiplantae > Streptophyta > Magnoliopsida > Malpighiales > Euphorbiaceae > Mercurialis > Mercurialis annua. The sequence continues at coordinate 43,533,037 of NC_065572.1, forward strand.
TTTTTTCTCGTAATTTTTGTAAAAGTTTGACTTAAATCGCTAAAAAGGTGAAACATGTGGATTTGTTTCGTAACGTTTGTAAATGTTTGGGTTCAATCATTACAAAAGTGAAATGTTTGGATTTATTTCGTAGTGTTTGTAAACGTTTGACTAAAATCGCTAAAAATGTGAAACATTTGGTTTTGTTCCGTAACGTTAGTAAACGTTTGGCTTAAATTGCAAAAAAGGCTAAACGCTTAGATTTGTTTCGTAACGTTTGTAAACGTTTGGCTTATATCGCTAAAATGGTGCAACGTTTGGTTTTATTTCGTAACGTTTGTAAACGTTTGGCTTAAATTGCTATAAAAGTAAAACGCTTGGATTTGATTCGTAACGTTTGCAAATGTTTGGTTTTATTTCGTAACGTTTGTAAACGTTTGGCTTAAATCGCTTCGTAACTTTTTAAGCGTTTGGATTTGTTTCGAAACATTTGGATTTGTTTCGTAACATTTGTAAACATTTGTATTCAATCACTAAAAAGGTGAAACGTTTGGATTTGTTTCATAACGTTTCTAAACGTTTGGCTTAAATTGCTAAAAAGGTGAAACGCTTAAATTTTTTTCAATACGTTTGTAAACATTTTGCTTAAATTGCTAAAAAGATGAAACATTTGGATTTGTTTCATATAAACATTTGGCTTAAGTCGCTAAAAAGGTTAAACATTTGTATTTTTTTCGAAACGTTTGTAAACGTTTGGCTTAAATAGCTAAAAAGGGGAAACGTTTGGATTTTTTTCGTAACGTTTGTAAACGTTTGGCTTAAATTGCTAAAATGGGGAAATGCTTGGATTTGTTTCGTAACGTTTTGCTTAAATTGCTAAAAATATGAAAGGCTCGGTTTTGTTTCGTAACGTTTGTAAACGTTTGGCTTAAGTCGCTAAATATGTGAAACGTTTGGATTTGTTTCATAATGTTTTAAACGTTTGGTTTTGGTTCATAACATTTGTAAACGTTTCGCTTAAATCGCTAAAAAGGTGAAACGTTTGGATTTGTTTGGTAACGTTTGTAAACGCTTAGCTTAAATCGCTAAAAAGGTGAAACGCTTGGATTTATTTCGTAACGTTTGTAAACGTTTGGCTTAAATCTCAAAAAAGGTGAAACGTGGATTTGTTTCGTAACGTTTGTAAACGTTTTGCTTAAATCGCTAAAACGGTGAAACGCTTGGATATGTTTCGTAACGTTTGTAAACATTTGGCTAAAATTGCTAAAAATGGAAAAAGTTTGGATTTGTCTCGTAGCTCTTGTAAACATTTCCGTTATATCGCTAAAAAGGTGAAACATATCGTAACGTTTGTAAACATTTGGCTTAAATCGCAGAAAATGTGAAACGTTTGGATTTGTTTCGTAACGTTTGTAAACGTTTGGCTTTAATTGCTAAAAATGGGAACGTTTGGATTTGTTTTGTAACGTTTGTAAACGTTTGGCTTAAATCGCTGAAAAAGGTGAAACGTTTTGATTTGTTTCGTAACTTTTGTAAACGTTTGTCTTAAATCGCTAAAAAGGTGAAACGGTTGGATTTGTTTTGTAACGTTTGTAAACGTTTGGCTTAAATTGCTAAAATTGGGAAATGCTTGAATGTGTTTCGTAACGTTTGTAAACGTTTGGCTTAAATTGCTAAAAAGACGAAACGCTTGGATTTGTTTTATAACGTTTGTAAACGTTTGGCTTAAATTACTAAAAAGGTGAAACGCTTGGTTTTGTTTCGTAACATTTGTAAACGTTTGACTTAAATCGCTAAAAGTGGGTAATGTTTGGATTTGTTTTATAACGTTTTAAACGTTTGGTTTTTTTTTGTAACGTTTCTAAACGTTTCGTTCAAATCGCTGAAAAGGTGAAACGTTTGGATTTGTTTCGTAACGTTTGTAAACGTTTGGCTCAAATCGCTAAAAAGGTGAAACATTTGGATTTGTTTTGTAATGTTTGTTAACGTTTGGCTTAAATTTCTAAAAAGGTGAAACATTTGGATTTTTTTCGTAACGTTAGTTAACATATGGCTTAAATCGCTAAAAAGGTGAAACGTTTGGCTTTGTTTCGTAACGTTTGTAAACGTTTGGCATAAATCAATAAAATTGTTAGACGTTTGGTTTTGTTTCGTATCGTTTGTAAACTTTTGGATTTGTTTCGCAATGTTTTTTCGTAACGTTTTAAACGTTTGCTTTTGTTTCGTAACGTTTGTAAACGATTGGCTTAAATCGCTAAAACGGTGAAACATGTGGTTTTGTTTCGTAATGTTTGTAAAACTTTGTCTTAAATTGCTAAAAAGGTTAAACATTTGGTTTTATTTTATTACGTTTGTAAATGTTTCGATTTGTTTCGTAGCGTTTTAAACGTTTGGTTTTGTTTCTTAACGTTTGTAAACGTTTGGCTTAACTCGCTAAAAAAGTGAAACGTTTGGTTTTTTCTCGTAATTTTTGTAAACGTTTGGCTTTAATTGCTAAAAATGGGAAACGTTTGGATTTGTTTTGTAACGGTTGTAAACGTTTGGCTTAAATCGCTAAATATGTGTAACGTTTTGATTTGTTTCGTAACTTTTGTAAACGTTTGTCTTAAATCGCTAAAAAGGTGAAACGGTTGGATTTGTTTTGTAACGTTTGTAAACGTTTGGCTTAAATTGCTAAAATTGGGAAACGCTTGAATGTGTTTCGTAACGTTTGTAAACGTTTGGCTTAAATTGCTAAAAAGACGAAACGCTTGGATTTGTTTCGTAACGTTTGTAAACGTTTGGCTTAAATTGCGAAAAAGGTGAAACGCTTGGTTTTGTTTCGTAACATTTGTAAACGTTTGACTTAAATCGCTAAAAGTGGGAAACGTTTGGATTTGTTTTATAACGTTTTAAACGTTTGGTTTTGTTTTTTGTAACGTTTCTAAAGTTAGGTTTAAATCGCTGAAAAGGTGAAACGTTTGGATTTGTTTCGTAACGTTTGTAAACGTTTGGCTCAAATCGTTAAAAAGGTGAAATGTTTGGATTTGTTTTGTAATGTTTGTTAACATTTGGCTTAAATTTCTAAAAAGGTGAAACATTTGGATTTTTTTCGTATCGTTTGTAAACATATGGATTAAATCGCTAAAAAGGTGAAACGTTTGGCTTTTTTTCGTAGCGTTTGTAAACATTTGGCATAAATCAATAAAATGGTTAGACGTTTGGTTTTGTTTCGTATCGTTTGTAAACTTTTGGATTTGTTTTGCAATTTTTTTTCGTAACGTTTTAAACGTTTGCTTTTGTTTCGTAACGTTTGTAAACGATTGGCTTAAATCGCTAAAACGGTGAAATGTGTGGTTTTGTTTCGTAATGTTTGTAAAACTTTGTCTTAAATCGCTAAAAAGGTTAAACATTTGGTTTTATTTTATTACGTTTGTAAATGTTTCGATTTGTTTCGTAGCGTTTTAAACGTTTGGTTTTGTTTCTTAACGTTTGTAAACGTTTGGCTTAAATCGCTAAAAAAGTGAAACGTTTGGTTTTTTCTCGTTATTTTTGTAAATGTTTGGCTTAAATCGCTAAAAAGGTGAAATGTTTGCATTTGTTTCGTAACGTTTGTAAACGTTTGGGTTCAATCATTAAAAAAGGGAAACGTTTAGATTAGTTTCTTAGTGTTTGTAAACGTTTGGCTTAAATCGTAAAAAATGGGAAACATTTGGTTTTGTTCTGTAACGTAAGTAAACGTTTGGCTTAAATTTCTAAAAAGGTGAAACGCTTTGATTTTTTTTGTAACGTTTGTAAACGTTTGGCTTATATCGCTAACAAGGTGCTATGTTTGGTTTTTTTCGTAACATTTGTAAACGTTTGGCTTAAATCGTTAAAAAGGCGAAACCTTTGAATTTTCTTCGTAACGTTTGAAACGTTTGGATTTTTTTTGAAACGTTTGATCTGTTTCGTAACATTTGTAAACGTTTGCCTTCAATCACCAAAAAGGTGAAACGTTTGGATTTGTTTCGTAACGTTTGGCTTAAATTACTAAAAAGGTGAAATGCTTGAATTTTTTTCGTAATGTTTGTAAACGTTTGGCTTATATCGCTAAAAAGGTTAAACATTTGGAATTTTTTCGTAACATTTGTATACGTTTGGCTTAAAAAGCTAAAAAGGGGAAACGTTTGGCTTAAATTGCAAAAAAGGTGAAACGCTTGGATTTGTTTTGTACCGTTTGTAAATGTTTGTCTTAAATTGCAAAAAAAGTGAAAGGCTTGGAATTATTTCGTAACGTTTGTAAACGTTTGGCTTAAATCGCTAAAAATGTGAAACTTTTTGATTTGTTTCGTAATATTTTAAACGTTTGGTTTTGGTTCATAACATTTGTAAATGTTTGGCTTAAATCGCTGAAAAGGTGAAACGTTTGGATTTGTTTCTTAATGTCTGTAAACGTTGGCTTATATTGCTAAAAAGGGGAAAACGTTTGGATTTGTTTCGTAACGTTTGTAAACGTTTGGCTTAAATCTCTAAAAAGGTGAAACACTTGGATGTGTTTCATAACGTTTGTAAATGTTTGGCTTAAATTGCTAAAAAGATGACACGCTTGGATGTGTTTCGTATCGTTTGTAAACATTTGGCTTAAATTACTAAAAAGGTGAAACGCTTAAATTTGTTTCGTAACGTTTGTAAACGTTTGGCTTAAATTGCTAAAAAGGGGAAACATTTGAATTTCTTTCGTAGCGTTTGTAAATATTTGCCTTATATCACTAAAAATGTGAAACGTTTGGATATGTTTCGTAACGTTTGTAAACGTTTGACTTAAATCGCTGAAAAATGTGAAACGTTTGGATTTGTTTCGTAACGTTTGTAAACGTTTGGCTCCGATTGCTAAAAATATGAAACGTATGGATTTGTTTCGTAACATTTGTTAACGTTTGGCTTAAATCGCTAAAAAGGTGAAACGTTTTGATTTATTTTGTATCTTTTTTAAACATTTGTCTTAAATCGCTAAAAAGGTGAAACGTTTGGATTTGTTTCGTAACGTTTGTAAACGTTTGGCTTAAATTGCTAAATAGGTGAAACGCTTGAATGTGTTTCGTAACGTTTGTAAACGTTTGGCTTAAATTGCTAAAAAGGTGAAACGCTTGGATTTGTTTCGTAACGTTTGTAAACGTTTCGCTTAAATTGCTAAAAAGGTGAAATGCTTGGTTTTTGTTTTGTAACATTTGTAAACGTTTGACTTAAATCGCTAAAATTGTGAAATGTCTGGATTTGTTTCGTAACGTTTTAAATGTTTGGTTTTGTTTCGTAACGTTTCCAAATATTTGGTTTAAATTGCTGAAAAGGTGAAACGTTTGGATTTGTTACGTAACATTTGTAAACGTTTGGCTTAAATCGCTAAAAAGGTGAAACGTTTGGATTTGTTTCGCAAGGTTTATAAACATTTGGCTTAAATCGCTAAAAAGAGGAAACGTTTTATTTTGTTTCGTAACGTTTGTAAACATTTGGCTTAAATCGCTAAAAAGGTGAAACGTTTGGATTTGTTTCATAACGTTTGTAAACGTTTGCCTTAAATCGCTAAAAAGGGGAAACGTTTTAATTTGTTTCGTAACGTTTGTAAACGTTTGGCTTAAATCGCTAAAAAGGTGAAACGTTTGGATTTGTTTCGTAATGTTTGTTAACGTTTGGCTTAAATCGCTAAAAAGGTGAAACGTTTGGATTTTTTTTGTAACGTTTGTAAACATATGGTTTAAATCGCTAAAAAGGTGAAACGTTTGGCTTTGTTTCGTAACGTTTGTAAACGTTTGGCTTAAATCACCAAAAAGGTGAGACGTTTGGTTTTGTTTCGTAACGTTTGTACACGTTTGGATTTGTTTCGTAATGTTTGTTTCGTAACGTTTTAAACGTTTGCTTTTGTTTCGTAACGTTTGTAAACATTTGGCTTAAATTGCTAAAATGGTGAAACATTTTGTTTTATTTCGTAATGTTTGTAAACGTTTGGCTTAAATACCTAAAAAGGTGAAACATTTGGTTTTGTTTTGAAACGTTTGTAAATGTTTCGATTTGTTTCGTAACGTTTTAAACATTTGGTTTTTTTTCGTAACGTTTGTAAACGTTTGACTTAAATCACTAAAAAGGTGAATTGTTTGGTTTTTCCTCGTAAGTTTGGTAATAGTTTGGCTTATATCGCTAAAAAGGTGAAACGCTTGGATTTATTTCGTAACGTTTGTAAACGTTTGGCTTAAATTGCTAAAAAGGTGAAATGGTTGGTTTTGTTTCGTAACATTTGTAAACGTTTGGCTTAAATCACTAAAACTGGGAAACATTTTGATTTGTTTCATAACGTTTTAAACGTTTGGTTTTGTTTCGTAACATTTCTAAACGTTTGGTTTAAATCGCTGAAAAGCTGAAACGTTTGGATTTGTTTCGTAATGTTTGTAAACGTTTGACTTAAATCCTAAAAAGGGGGAAACATTTGGATTTGTTTCGTAACGTTTGTAAACGTTTGGCTTAAATCGCTAAAAAGGGGAAACGTTCGGATTTGTTTCGTAACATTTGTAAACGTTTGGCTTAAATCGCTAAAAAGGTGAAACGTTCGGATTTGTTTCGTAACGTTTGTAAACGTTTGGCTTAAATCGCTAAAAAGGTGAAACGTTTTGATTTGTTTCGTAACGTTTGTAATCGTTTGGCTTAAAATGCTAAAAAGGTGAAACGCTTGGATGTGTTTCGTAACGTTTGTAAACGTTTGGCTGAAATTGCTAAATAGGTTAAACGCTTGGATTTGTTTCGTAACGTGTGTAAACGTTTGCCTTAAATTTCTAAGAAGGTGAAACGGTTGGATTAGTTTCGTATCATTTATAAACATTTGGCTTAAATCGCTAAAAAGGGGAAACGTTTGGATTTGTTTTGTACCGTTTATTAACATTTGCCATAAATCGCTAAAAAGATGAAACATTTTGATATGTTTCGTAATGTTTGTAAACGTTTGGCTTAAATTGCTAAAAAGGTGGAAACGCTTTGATTTGTTTCATAACTTTGGATTATATTACTAAAAAGGTGAAACGCTTGGTTTTGTTGCGTAACATTTGTAAACGTTTGGCTTAAATAGCTGAAATGTGAAACATTTGGATTTGTTTCGTAACGTTTGGCTTAAATCGCTAAAATGGGGAAACGTTTGGATTTATTTCGTAACGTTTTAAACGTTTGGCTTAAATCGCTAAAATGGGGAAACGTTTGAATTTGTTTCGTAACGTTTGTAAACGTTTGGCTTAAATTGCTATAAACAGTAAATGTTTGGATTTGTTTCGTAGCGTTTGTAAACGTTTGCCTTCAATCACTAATAAGGTGAAAGGTTTGGTTTATTTCGTAACGTTTAGCTTAAATTTCTAGAAAGGTAAAACGCTCGGATTTGTTTCATATAGTTTGTAAACATTTGGCTAAAATTGAAATGTTTGGATTTGTTTCATAAAGTTTGTAAACGTTTAGCTTAAATTGCTAAAAAGCTAAAACGTTTAGTTTTATTTTGTAACGTTTGTAAACGTTTGGCATAAATAGCTAAAAATGTGAAACGCTAGGATTTGTTTAGTGACGTTTATAAATATTTGGCTTAAATTGCTAAAACAGTGAAACATTTGGTTTTGTTTCGTAACTTTTGTAAATGTTTGGCTTAAATTGCTAAAAAGGTGAAATATTTTGATTTGTTTCGTGACGTTTGTAAACGATTGGCGTAAATTGCTAAAAAGGTGAAATGTTTGGATTTGTTTCGTAACGTTTATAAACGTTTGGCCTAAATTACTAAAAGGGGAAACATTTGTATTTGTTTTGTTGCGTTTGTAAATATTTGGCTTCTATCGCTAAAAAGGGGAAACGTTTGGATTTGATTCGTAACATTTGTAAATGTTTGACTTAAATCGCTAAAAAGGTGAAACGCTTGGATTTGTTTTGTAAAGTTAGTAAATGTTTTGCTCAAATAGCCAAAAAGGTGAGACGTTTGGATTTGTCTCGTAACGTTTGTTAACGTTTGGCTTAAATCGCTAAAAAGGTGAAACGTTTTGAATTGTTTCGTAACATTTGTAAACGTTTGGCTTAAATTGTTAAACGGTTGAAACGCTTGGATTTGTTTCGTAACGTTTCAAAACCTTTGGCTTAAGTCACTAAAATGGGGAACCGTTTACAAACGTTACGAAACAAATCCAAACGTTTCACTTTTTTTAGCAATTTAAGCTAAATGTTTACAAAGGTTATGAAGCAAAACCAAACGTTTCCCCATTTTAGCAATTTAAGCCAAACATTTACAAACGTTACAAAAAAAGCCAAACGTTTACAAAAATCCAAACGTTTCACCTTTTTTGCTATATAAGCCAAACGTTTACAAACGTTACAAAACAAATCCAAACGTTTCACCTTTTTAGCAATTTAATCCAAACGTTTACAAACGTTACGGAACAAAGCCAAACGTTTCACATATTTAGCAGTTTAAGTCAAACGTTTTACAAATGTTACAAAACAAATCCAAATGTTTCACATTTTTAGCGAATAAAGCCAAAAGTTTACAAAAGTTACGAAACAAATCCAATCCAAACGTTTCCCCATTTTAGCGATTTAAGCCAAACGTTTTCTTTCATAACCTTTGTAAACGTTTGGTTTAAATCGCTAAAAACGTGAAACATTTGGATTTGTTTTGTAACGTTTGTAAACGTTTGGCTTAAATCGCTAGAAACGTTTGAATTTTCTTCATAACGTTTTAAATGTTTGGCTTAAATCGTTAAAATGGGGAAACGTTTGAATTTGTTTTGTAATGTTTGTAAACGTTTTGCTTTAATCGCTAAAAATGTGAAACGATTGGATTTGTTTCGTCACGTTTGTAAACGTTTGGCATAAATAGTTTAAAAGGTGAAACGCTTGGATTTGTTTCGTAACGTTTGTAAACGTTTGACTTAAATCGCTAAAAAGGCGAAACTTTTGGTTCTGTTTTGTAACGTTTGTAAATGTTTGGCTTAAATCGCTAAAAATGTAAAACGTTTGGATTTGTTTCGTTACATTTGTAAACGTTTGGCTTAAATCGCTAAAATGGGGAAATGTTTGGATTTGTTTCGTAACGTTTGTAAACGTTTGGCTTAAATTGCTAAAAATGTGAAATTCTTGGATTTGTTTCGTAACGTTTGTAAACGTTTGGCTTAAATTGCTAAAAAGGTGAAACGCTTGGATTTGTTTCATAACGTTTGTAAAGGTTTGGTCTAAATCGCTAAAAAGGTGAATTGTTTGGATTTATTTCGTAACGTTTGAAAACGTTTGGCTTAAATCACTAAAAAGGTGAAACGTTTGGATTTGTTTCGTAATATTTTAAACGTTTGGCTTAAATCGCTAAAATGGGGAAACATTTGGATTTGTTTCGTAACGTTTGTAAATGTTTGGTTTAAATCGTTAAAAAGGTGAAACGTTTTGTTTTGTTTAGTAACGTTTGTAATCGTTTGGCTTAAATTGCTAAAAATATGAAAAGCTTGGATTTGTTTCGTAACAATTGTAAACGTTTAGCTCAAATCGCTAAAAAGGTGAAACGCTTGGATTTGTTTTGTAACTTTGTAAACGTTTGGATTAAATTGCTAAAAAGACGAAACGTTTGGTTTTGTTTTGTAACGTTTGTAAATGTTTGGCTTAAATCGCTAAATATGTGAAAGTTTGGATTTGTTTCGTTACATTTGTAAACGTTTGGCTTAAATCACTAAAAAGGTTAATTGTTTGGATTTGTTTCGTAAATTTTGTAAAAGTTTGGCTTAAATTGCTAAAGAGGTGAAACGTTTGGATTTGATTCGTAACATTTGTAAACGATTGGCTTAAATCGCTAAAAAGGTGAAACGCTTGGATTTGTTTCGTAACGTTTGTAAATGTTTGGCTTAAATCGCTAAAAAGGTGAAACGTTAGGATTTGTCTCGTAACGTTTGTAAACGTTTGGCTTAACTCTCTTAAAAGGGGAAACGTTTTGATTTTTTTCGTAACGTTTGTAAACGTTTGACTTAAATTAGTAAAAGGGTGAAACGCTTGGATTTGTTTCGTAATGTTTGCAAACGTTTTGCTTAAGTCGCTAAAATTGGGAAACGTTTACAATCGTTACGAAACAAATCCAAATGTTTCACTTTTTTAAGAATTTAAGCCAAATTTTTACAAAGATTATGAAACAAAACCAAACGTTTCCCCATTTTAGCGATTTAAGCCAAACATTTACAAACATTACGAAATAAAGCCAAATGTTTACAAAAATCCAATTGTTTCACCTTTTTTGCCATTTAAGCCAAACATTTACAAACGTTACGAAACAAATCCAAACGTTTCACCTTCTTATCAATTTAAGCAAAATGTTTACAAATGTTACGCAACAAAACCAAACGTTTCACATTTTTAGTGATTTAAGTCAAACGTTTAACAAACGTTACGAAACAAATCCAAATGTTTCACAATTTTAGCGATTTAAGCAAAACGTTTAAAAAATTAACGAAACAAATCCAATCCAAACGTTTTCCCATTTTTGCAATTTAAGCTAAATGTTTTGTTTCATAACCTTTGTAAACGTTTGGCTTAAATTGCTAAAAAGGTGAAACATTTGGATTTGTTTCGTAACGTTTGTAAATGTTTGGCTTAAAAGGCTAGAAACGTTTGGATTTGCTTCGTAATGTTTTAATCGTTTGGCTTAAATCGCTAAAACGGCGAAACAATTAGATTTGTTTTGTAATGTTTGTAAACGTTTGGCTTAAATCGCTAAAAATATGAAACTTTTGGTTTTGTTTTGTAACGTTTGTAAACGTTTGACTTAAATTAAAAGGGGAAAAGCTCGAATTTGATTCGTTACGTTTGTAAACGTTTGGCTTAAATATCTAAATAGGTGAAATATTTATATTTATTACGCAACGTTTGTAAACGTTTGGCTTATATTTCTTAAAAGGTGAAACGTTTGGATTTATTTTGTAACGTTTTAAATGTTTGGCTTATATCGCTAAAAAGATAAAACCTTTGGTTTTGTTTTGCAACGTTTTAAACGTTTTGTTTTGTTCATTACGTTTGTTAACGATTGGATTAAATGGCTTAAAAGGTGAAATGTTTGGATTTGTTTCGTAACGTTTTAAATGTTTGGCTTAAATCGCTAAAAAGATAAAACCTTTGGTTTTGTTTCGCAACGTTTTAAAGGTTTTGTTTTGTTCGTAACGTTTGTAACGTTTGACTTTAATCGCTAAAAAGGTGAAACTTTTGGATTTGTTTCGTAACGTTTGTAAACATTCGGCTTAAATCTCTAAAATGGGGAAACGTATGAATTTGTTTTGTAACTTTTTAAACATTTGGTTTTGTTTCGTAATGTTTAAAACGTGTGTCTTAAATCGCTAATAATGAGAAACGTTTGGTTTTGTTTCGTATTGTTTCTAAACGTTTGGCTTAAATCGCTAAAACAGTGAAACGATTGGATTTGTTTCGTAACGTTTGTAAACATTTGACTTAAATCTCTAAAAAGGTAAAACGTTTGGACTTGTTTTGTATTATTTGTAAACGTTTGGCTTAAATCACTAAAAAGGTGAATTGTTTGGATTTGTTTCGTAAATTTTGTAAAAGTTTGGCTTAAATTGCTAAAGAGGTGAAACGTTTGGATTTGATTCGTAACATTTGTAAACGATTGGCTTAAATCGCTAAAAAGGTGAAACGCTTGGATTTGTTTCGTAACGTTTGTAAATGTTTGGCTTAAATCGCTAAAAAGGTGAAACGTTAGGATTTGTCTCGTAACGTTTGTAAACGTTTGGCTTAACTCTCTTAAAAGGGGAAACGTTTTGATTTTTTTCGTAACGTTTGTAAACGTTTGACTTAAATTAGTAAAAGGGTGAAACGCTTGGATTTGTTTCGTAATGTTTGCAAACGTTTTGTTTAAGTCGCTAAAATGGGGAAACGTTTACAATCGTTACGAAACAAATCCAAATGTTTCACTTTTTTAACAATTTAAGCCAAATTTTTACAAAGATTATGAAATAAAACCAAACGTTTCCCCATTTTAGCGATTTAAGCCAAACATTTACAAACATTACGAAATAAAGCCAAATGTTTACAAAAATCCAATTGTTTCACCTTTTTTGCCATTTAAGCCAAACATTTACAAACGTTACGAAACAAATCCAAACGTTTCACCTTCTTATCAATTTAAGCAAAATGTTTACAAACGTTACGCAACAAAACCAAACGTTTCACATTTTTAGTGATTTAAGTCAAACGTTTAACAAACGTTACGAAACAAATCCAAATGTTTCACATTTTTAGCGATTTAAGCAAAACGTTTAAAAAATTAACGAAACAAATCCAATCCAAACGTTTTCCCATTTTTGCAATTTAAGCTAAACGTTTTGTTTCATAACCTTTGTAAACGTTTGGCTTAAATTGCTAAAAAGGTGAAACATTTGTATTTGTTTCGTAACGTTTGTAAACGTTTGGCTTAAAAGGCTAGAAACGTTTGGATTTGCTTCGTAATGTTTTAATCGTTTGGCTTAAATCGCTAAAACGGTGAAACAATTAGATTTGTTTTGTAATGTTTGTAAACGTTTGGCTTAAATCGCTAAAAATATGAAACTTTTGGTTTTGTTTTGTAACGTTTGTAAACGTTTGACTTAAAATAAAAGGGGAAAAGCTTGAATTTGATTCGTTACGTTTGTAAACGTTTGGCTTAAATCTCTAAATAGGTGAATATTTATATTTATTACGCAACGTTTGTAAACGTTTGGCTTATATTTCTTAAAAGGTGAAACGTTTGGATTTATTTTGTAACATTTTAAATGTTTGGCTTATATCGCTAAAAAGATAAAACCTTTGGTTTTGTTTCGCAACGTTTTAAACGTTTTGTTTTGTTCATTACGTTTGTTAACGATTGGCTTAAATCGCTTAAAAGGTGAAATGTTTGGATTTGTTTCGTAACGTTATAAATGTTTGGCTTAAATCGCTAAAAAGATAAAACCTTTGGTTTTGTTTCGCAACGTTTTAAAGGTTTTGTTTTGTTCGTAACGTTTGTAACGTTTGACTTTAATCACTAAAAAGGTGAAACTTTTGGATTTGTTTCGTAACGTTTGTAAACATTCGGCTTAAATCTCTAAAATGGGAAAATGTATGAATTTGTTTTGTAACTTTTTAAACATTTGGTTTTGTTTCGTAATGTTTAAAACGTGTGTCGTAAATCGCTAATAATGAGAAACGTTTGGTTTTGTTTCGTAATGTTTCTAAACGTTTGGCTTAAATCGCTAAAACAGTGAAACGATTGGATTTGTTTCGTAACGTTTGTAAACATTTGACTTAAATCTCTAAAAAGGTAAAACGTTTGGACTTTTTTTGTATTATTTGTAAACGTTTGGCTTAAATCGCAAAAAAGGAGAAATGTTTGGATTTGTTTCGTAACCTTTGTAAACGTTTAGCTTAAATTGCTAAAAAGCTGAAACGCTTGGATTTGTTTCGTAACGTTTGTAAACGTTCGGCTAAAGTCGCTAAAAAGGGGAAACATTTGGATTTGTTTCATAACGTTTGTAAACGTTTGGCTTCAATTGCTAAAAATGGAAAACGTTTGGATTTGTTTCGAAGAGTTTATAAACGTTTGGCTTAAATCGCTAAAATGGTGAAACCTTTGTTTTGTTTCGTAACGTTTGTTAACTTTTGGATTGAATTGCTAAAAATGTGAAACGTAAGGATTAGTTTCATAATATTTGTTAAAGTTTGGCTTGAATCGCGAAAAAGGAGAAACGTTTGGATTTGTTTCGTAACGATTGTAAACGTTTGACTTTAATCGCTAAAAAGGTGAAACATTTGGATTTGTTTCGTAACGTTTTAAACGTTTAGCTGAAATCGTTAATATGGTAAAACGTTTGAATTTATTTCGTAACATTTGTAAATGTTTGGCTAAAATGGCTAAAAAGGTGAAACGTTTGGTTTTGTTTCGTAACGTTTGTAAATGTTCCGCTTGAATCGCTAAAAAGGAGAAACGTTTGGATTTGTTTCGTAACGTTTGTAAATGTTTGGATAAAATTGCTAAAAAGATAAAACGCTTGGATTTGTTTCATAACGTTTGTAAACGTTTGGATTAAATTGCTAAAAAGGGCAAACGTTTGGATTTGTTTCGTAACGTTTGTAAACGTTCGGCTTAAATCACGAAAAAGGTGAAACATTTGGTTTTGTTTCGTAACCTTTGTAAACGTTCGGCTTTAATCTCTAAAAAGGTGAAAGGTTTGGATTTGTTTCGTAACATTTTTAAACGTTTGGCTTAAATCGCTAAAAAGGTGAAACGTTTGATTTTGTTTCGTAAACATTATAAACGTTTGGCTTAAATAGCTAAAAAGGTAAAACGATTGGATTTGTTTCGTAATGTTTTAAACGTTTGGATTTATTTCAACCCTTTTTTTATTTGTTTCGTAACGTTTGTAAACGTTTGGCTTCAATCACTAAAAAGGTGAAGCGTTTGGATATGTCTCGTAATGTTTGTAAACGTTTGGCTTAAATCATTAATAATATGAAACGTTTAGATTTGTTTCATAACGTTTACAAATGTTTGGTTTTGTTTCGTAACGTTTATAAACGTTTGGCTTAAATCGCTAAAATGGGGACATGTTTGGTTTTGTTTTTTAACATTTGTAAACGTTTGGCTTAAATCGCTAATAAGGTGAAACGTTTGGTTTTGTTTCGTAACGTTTGTAAACGATGGGCTTAAGTCACTTAAAAGCTGAAACGTTAGGATTTGTTTCGTAACGTTTTAAATGTTTGGCTTAAATCGCTAAAAAGGTAAAACGTTTGGTTTTGTTTCGCAAAGTTTTAAACGTTTTGTTTTGTTTCGTAACGTTTATAACGTTTAGCTTTAATCGCAAAAAAGGTGAAACGTTTAGATTTATTTCGTAACGTTTGTAAACGTTCGGCTGAAATCTCTAACATGGGGAAATGTTTGGATTTGTTTCGTAAGTTTATAAACATTTGGTTTTATTTCATAATGTTTAAAACGTGTGGCTTAAATCGCTAAAAATGAGAAACGTTTGGTTTTGTTTTGTAATATTTGTAAACGTTTGGCTTAAATTGCTAAAACAGTGAAACGATTGGATTAGTTTCATAATGTTTGTAAACGTTTGGCTTTAATCGTGAAAAAGGGGAAACGTTTGGATTTGTTTCATAACGATTGTAAACGTTTGACTTAAATCGCTAAAAAGGTGAAACTTTTGGATTTGTTTCGTAACGTTTTAAGCGTTTAGCTGAAATCGCTAATATGGTAAAACGTTTATATTTATTTCGTAACCTTTGTAAACATTTGGCTAAAATCGTTAAAAAGTTGAAACGTTTGGTTTTGTTTCCTAACGTTTGTAAATGTTCCGCTTCAATCGCTAAAAAGGCGAAACGTTTGGATTTGTTTCGTAACGTTTGTAAACGTTTGGCTAAAATTGCTAAAAAGATGAATAGCATAAATTTGTTTCGCAACGTTTGTAAACGTTTGGATTTGTTTTGTATCGTTTGTAAACGTTTGGCTTAAATCGCAAAAAAGGGGAAACATTTGGATTTGTTTCGTAACGTTTGTAAACGCTTGGCTTAAATCGCTAAAAAGGGGAAACTTTTGGATTTGTTTCGTAACCTTTGTAAACGTTTGGCTTAAATTGCTAAAAAGGTGAAACGCTTGGATTTGTTTCGTAACGTTTGTAAACGTTCCGCTTAAATCGATAAAAAGGGGAAACGTTTGTATTTGTTTCGTAACGTTTGTAAACGTTTGGCTTCAATCGCTAAAAAGGGAAAACATTTGGATTTGTTTCGTAGCATTTATAAATGTTTGGCTTAAATCGCTAAAAAGGTAAAACGCTTGGTTTGTTTCGTAACGTTTGCAAACATTTGGCTTAAATTGCTAAAAATGTGAAACGTATGGATTAGTTTCATAATGTTTGTAAACGTTTGGCTTTAATCATGAAAAAGGGGAAACGTTTGGATTTGTTTCGTAACGATTGTAAACGTTTGACTTAAATCGCTAAAAAGGTGAAACTTTTGGATTTGTTTCGTAACGTTTTAAGCGTTTAGCTGAAATCGCTAATATGGTAAAACGTTTCAATTTATTTCGTAACCTTTGTAAACATTTGACTAAAATCGTTAAAAAGTTGAAACGTTTAGTTTTGTTTTGTAACGTTTGTAAATGTTCCGCTTCAATCGCTAAAAAGGCGAAACGTTTGGATTTGTTTCGTAACGTTTGTAAACGTTTGGCTAAAATTGCTAAAATGATGAATAGCATAAATTTGTTTCGTAACGTTTGTAAACGTTTGGCTTAAATTGCTAAAAAGGTGAAACGTTTGGATTTGTTTCGTAACGTTTGTAAACGTTCGGTTAAATCGCGAAAAAGGTGAAACGTTTGGTTTTGTTTCGTAACCTTTGTAAACCTTCGGCTTTAATCTCTAAAAAGGTGACAGGTTTTGATTTGTTTCGTAACGTTTGTAAAATTTTGGCTTAAATCGCTAAAAAGGTGAAACGTTTGGTTTTGTTTCGTAAACATTATAAACGTTCGGCTTAAATAGCTAAAAAGGTGAAACCGTTGGATTTGTTTCGTAATGTTTAATCGTTTGGATTTATTTCAAACCTTTTTTTATTTGTTTCATAACGTTTGTAAACGTTTGGCTTCAATCACTAAAAAGGTGAAACGTTTGGATTTGTTTCGTAACGTTTGTAAACGTTTGGCTTAAATCAGTAAAAATGTGAAACGTTTAGATTTGTTTCGTAACGTTTACAAACTTTTGGTTTTGTTTTGTCACGATTATAAACGTTTGGCTTAAATCGCTAAAATGGGGAAACATTTGGTTTTGTTTTTTAGCGTTTGTAAACGTTTGGCTTAAATCGTTAAAATGGGGAAACGTTTGGTGTTGTTCTGTTACGTTTGTAAACGTTTGGATTTGTTTTGTAACGTTTTAAACGTTTGGTTTTGTTTCGTAACGTTTGCAAACTTTTGGCTAAAATCGCTAAAAAGGTGAAACGTTTTATTTTCTTTCGTAATGTTTGCAAATGTTTGGCTTAAATCGCTAAAAAGGTGAAACTTTTGGATTTGTTTCATAACGTTTGTTAACGTTTGGTTTAAATCTCTAAAAAGGTGAAACGTTTGGATTTGTTTTCGTAATATTTGTAAACGTATGGCTTAAATCGCTAAAAAGGTGAAACGTTTGGTTTTGTTTCGTAACGTTTGTAAACGTTTGGTTTAAATCGTTTTTTTTCGTAACGTTTGTACACGTTTGGATTTGTTTCATAATGTTTGTTTCGTAACGTTTTAAAGGTTTGCTTTTGTTTCTTAACGTTTGTAAACGTTTGGCTTAAATTGCTAAAACGGGGAAATGTTTTGTTTTGTTTCGTAATGTTTGTTAACGTTTGGCTTCAATACCTAAAAAGGTGAAACATTTGGTTTTGTTTTATAACGTTTGTAAATGTTTCGATTTGTTTCGTAACGTTTTAAACGTTTGATTTTGTTTCGTAACATTTGTAAACGTTTGGCTTATATCCCTAAAAAGGTGAAACATTTGGTTTTTTCTCGTAATTTTTGTAAAAGTTTGACTTAAATCGCTAAAAAGGTGAAACATTTGGATTTGTTTCGTAACGTTTGTAAATGTTTGGGTTCAATCATTAAAAAAGTGAAATGTTTGGATTTATTTCGTAGTGTTTGTAAACGTTTGACTTAAATCGCTAAAAATGTGAAACATTTGGTTTTGTTCCGTAACGTTAGTAAACGTTTGGCTTAAATTGCAAAAACGTTTGGTTTTGTTTCGTAACGTTTATATAACGTTTGGCTTAAATCGCTAAAATGGGGAAACGTTTGGTTTTGTTTTTTGGCGTTTGTAAACGTTTGGCCTAAATCGCTAAAAAGGTGAAATGTTTGGGTTTGTTTCGTAACGTTTGTAAACGATTGGCTTAAATCGCTTAAAAGGTGAAATGTTTGGATTTGTTTCGTAACATTTTAAATGTTTGGCTTAAATCGCTAAAAAGATAAAACCTTTGGTTTTGTTTCGCAACGTTTTAAACGTTTTGTTTTGTTCGTAACGTTTGTAACGTTTGACTTTAATCGCTAAAAAGGTGAAACTTTTGGATTTGTTTCGTAACGTTTGTAAACATTCGGCTTAAATCTCTAAAATGGGGAAACGTATGGATTTGTTTCGTAACTTTTTAAACATTTGGTTTTGTTTCGTAATGTTTAAAACGTGTGGCTTAAATCGCTAATAATGAGAAACGTTTGGTTTTGTTTCGTAATGTTTCTAAACGTTTGGATTAAATCGCTAAAACAGTGAAACGATTGGATTTGTTTCGTAACGTTTGTAAACATTTGACTTAAATCTCTTAAAAGGTAAAACGTTTGGACTTGTTTTGTATTGTTTGTAAACGTTTGGCTTAAATCGCAAAAAAGGAGAAATGTTTGGATTTGTTTCGTAACCTTTGTAAACGTTTAGCTTAAATTGCTAAAAAGCTGAAACGCTTGGATTTGTTTCGTAACGTTTGTAAACGTTCGGCTAAAGTCGCTAAAAAGGGGAAACATTTGGATTTGTTTCATAACGTTTGTAAACGTTTGGCTTCAATTGCTAAAAATGGAAAACGTTTGGATTTGTTTCGTAGCGTTTATACACGTTTGGCTTAAATCGCTAAAATGGTGAAACCTTTGTTTTGTTTCGTAACGTTTGTTAACTTTTGGATTGAATTGCTAAAAATGTGAAACGTATGGATTAGTTTCATAATATTTGTTAAAGTTTGGCTTGAATCGCGAAAAAGGAGAAACGTTTGGATTTGTTTCGTAACGATTGTACACGTTTGACTTTAATCGCTAAAAAGGTGAAACATTTGGATTTGTTTCGTAACGTTTTAAACGTTTAGCTGAAATCGTTAATATGGTAAAACGTTTAAATTTATTTCGTAACATTTGTAAACGTTTGGCTAAAATGGCTAAAAAGGTGAAACGTTTGGTTTTGTTTCGTAACGTTTGTTAATGTTCCGCTTGAATCGCTAAAAAGGAGAAACGTTTGGGTTTGTTTCGAAACGTTTGTAAATGTTTGGATAAAATTGCTAAAAAGATAAAACGCTTGGATTTGTTTCGTAACGTTTGTAAACGTTCGGATTAAATTGATAAAAAGGGGAAACGTTTGGATTTGTTTCGTAACGTTTGTAAACGTTCGGCTTAAATCGCGAAAAAGGTGAAACATTTGGTTTTGTTTCGTAACCTTTGTAAATGTTCGGCTTTAATCTCTAAAAAGGTGAAAGGTTTGGATTTGTTTCGTAACATTTGTAAACGTTTGGCTTAAATCGCTAAAAAGGTGAAACGTTTGGTTTTGTTTCGTAAACATTATAAACGTTTGGCTTAAATAGCTAAAAAGGTAAAACGGTTGGATTTGTTTCGTAATGTTTTAAACGTTTGGATTTATTTCAACCCTTTTTTTATTTGTTTCGTAACGTTTGTAAACGTTTGGCTTCAATCACTAAAAAGGTGAAGCGTTTGGATTTGTTTCGTAACGTTTGTAAACGTTTGGCTTAAATCATTAAAAATATGAAACGTTTAGATTTGTTTCATAACGTTTACAAATGTTTGGTTTTGTTTCGTAACGTTTATAAACGTTTGGCTTAAATCGCTAAAATGGGGACATGTTTGGTTTTGTTTTTTAACGTTTGTAAACGTTTGGCTTAAATCGCTAAAAAGGTGAAACGTTTGGTTTTGTTTCGTAACGTTTGTAAACGATGGGCTTAAGTCACTTAAAAGCTGAAACGTTAGGATTTGTTTCGTAACGTTTTAAATGTTTGGCTTAAATCGCTAAAAAGGTAAAACGTTTGGTTTTGTTTCGCAAAGTTTTAAACGTTTTGTTTTGTTTCGTAACGTTTATAACGTTTAGCTTTAATCGCAAAAAAGGTGAAACGTTTAGATTTGTTTCGTAACGTTTGTAAACGTTCGGCTGAAATCTCTAACATGGGGAAATGTTTGGATTTGTTTCGTAAGTTTATAAACATTTGGTTTTATTTCATAATGTTTAAAACGTATGGCTTAAATCGCTAAAAATGAGAAACGTTTGGTTTTGTTTTGTAATATTTGTAAACGTTTGGCTTAAATTGCTAAAACAGTGAAACGATTGGATTAGTTTCATAATGTTTGTAAACGTTTGGCTTTAATCGTGAAAAAGGGGAAACGTTTGGATTTGTTTCATAACGATTGTAAACGTTTGACTTAAATCGCTAAAAAGGTGAAACTTTTGGATTTGTTTCGTAACGTTTTAAGCGTTTAGCTGAAATCGCTAATATGGTAAAACGTTTAAATTTATTTCGTAACCTTTGTAAACATTTGGCTAAAATCGTTAAAAAGTTGAAACGTTTGGTTTTGTTTCCTAACGTTTGTAAATGTTCCGCTTCAATCGCTAAAAAGGCGAAACGTTTGGATTTGTTTCGTAACGTTTGTAAACGTTTGGCTAAAATTGCTAAAAACATGAATAGCATAAATTTGTTTCGCAACGTTTGTAAACGTTTGGATTTGTTTTGTATCGTTTGTAAACGTTTGGCTTAAATCGCAAAAAAGGGGAATCATTTGGATTTGTTTCGTAACGTTTGTAAACGCTTGGCTTAAATCGCTAAAAAGGGGAAACTTTTGGATTTGTTTCGTAACCTTTGTAAACGTTTGGCTTAAATTGCTAAAAAGGTGAAACGCTTGGATTTGTTTCGTAACGTTTGTAAACGTTCCGCTTAAATCGATAAAAAGGGGAAACGTTTGTATTTGTTTCGTAACGTTTGTAAACGTTTGGCTTCAATCGCTAAAAAGGGAAAACATTTGGATTTGTTTCGTAGCATTTATAAATGTTTGGCTTAAATTGCTAAAAAGGTAAAACGCTTGGTTTGTTTCGTAACGTTTGCAAACATTTGGCTTAAATTGCTAAAAATGTGAAACGTATGGATTAGTTTCATAATGTTTGTAAACGTTTGGCTTTAATCATGAAAAAGGGGAAACGTTTGGATTTGTTTCGTAACGATTGTAAACGTTTGACTTAAATCGCTAAAAAGGTGAAACTTTTGGATTTGTTTCGTAACGTTTTAAGCGTTTAGCTGAAATCGCTAATATGGTAAAACGTTTATATTTATTTCGTAACCTTTGTGAACATTTGGCTAAAATCGTTAAAAAGTTGAAACGTTTGGTTTTGTTTTGTAACGTTTGTAAATGTTCCGCTTCAATCGCTAAAACGGCGAGACGTTTGGATTTGTTTCGTAACGTTTGTAAACGTTTGGCTAAAATTGCTAAAAAGATGAATAGCATAAATTTGGTTCGTAACTTTTGTAAAAGTTTGGCTTAAATTGCTAAAAAGGTGAAACGTTTGGATTTGTTTCGTAACGTTTGTAAACGTTCGGTTAAATCGCGAAAAAGGTGAAACGTTTGGTTTTGTTTCGTAACCTTTGTAATCCTTCGGCTTTAATCTCTAAAAAGGTGAAAGGTTTTGATTTGTTTCATAACGTTTGTAAAAGTTTGGCTTAAATCGCTAAAAAGGTGACACGTTTGGTTTTGTTTCGTAAACATTATAAACGTTCGGCTTAAATAGCTAAAAAGGTGAAACCGTTGGATTTGTTTCGTAATGTTTTAATCGTTTGGATTTATTTCAACCCTTTTTTTATTTGTTTTGTAACGTTTGTAAACGTTTGGCTTCAATCACTAAGAAGGTGAAACGTTTGGATTTGTTTCGTAACGTTTGTAAACGTTCGGCTGAAATCTCTAAAATGGGGAAATGTTTGGATTTGTTTCGTAAGTTTTTAAACATTTGGTTTTGTTTCGTAATGTTTAAAACGTGTGGCTTAAATCGCTAAAAATGAGAAACGTTTGGTTTTGTTTCGTAATATTTGTAAACGTTTGGCTTATATTGCTAAAACAGTGAAACGATTGGATTAGTTTCATAATGTTTGTAAACGTTTGGCTTTAATCGTGAAAAAGGGGAA
The DNA here is from genome assembly GCF_937616625.2 of Mercurialis annua. Taxonomy (NCBI): domain Eukaryota; kingdom Viridiplantae; phylum Streptophyta; class Magnoliopsida; order Malpighiales; family Euphorbiaceae; genus Mercurialis; species Mercurialis annua. Next base: position 43,554,922 of record NC_065572.1, read on the forward strand.
ACGTTTGGATTTGTTTCGTAACGATTGTAAACGTTTGACATAAATCGCTAAAAAGGTGAAACTTTTGGATTTGTTTCGTAACGTTTTAAGCGTTTAGCTGAAATTGCTAATATGGTAAAACGTTTAAATTTATTTCGTAACCTTTGTAAACATTTGGCTAAAATCGTTAAAAAGTTGAAACGTTTGGTTTTGTTTCGTAACATTTGTAAATGTTCCGCTTTAATCGCTAAAAAGGCGAAACGTTTGGATTTGTTTCGTAACGTTTGTAAACGTTTGGCTAAAATTGCTAAAAAGATGAATAGCATAAATTTTTTTCGTAACGTTTGTAAACGTTTGGATTTGTTTTGTATCGTTTGTAAATGTTTGGCTTAAATCGCAAAAAAGGAGAAACATTTGGATTTGTTTCGTAACGTTTGTAAACGCTTGGCTTAAATCGCTAAAAAGGGGAAACTTTTAGATTTGTTTCGTAACCTTTGTAAACGTTTGGCTTAAATTGCTAAAAAGGTGAAACGCTTGGATTTGTTTCGTAATGTTTGTAAACGTTCGGCTTAAATCGATAAAAGGGGAAACGTTTGGACTTTTTTCGTAACGTTTTTAAACGTTTGGCTTCAATCACTAAAAAGGGAAAACATTTAGATTTGTTTCGTAGCATTTATAAATGTTTGGCTTAAATTGCTAAAAAGGTAAAACGCTTGGTTTGTTTCGTAACGTTTGCAAACATTTGGCTTAAATTGCTAAAAATGTGAAACGTATGGATTAGTTTCATAATGTTTGTAAACGTTTGGCTTTAATCATGAAAAAGGGGAAACGTTTGGATTTGTTTCGTAACGATTGTAAACGTTTGACTTAAATCGCTAAAAAGGTGAAACTTTTGGATTTGTTTCGTAACGTTTTAAGCGTTTAGCTGAAATCGCTAATATGGTAAAACGTTTATATTTATTTCGTAACCTTTGTGAACATTTGGCTAAAATCGTTAAAAAGTTGAAACGTTTGGTTTTGTTTTGTAACGTTTGTAAATGTTCCGCTTCAATCGCTAAAAAGGCGAGACGTTTGGATTTATTTCGTAACGTTTGTAAACGTTTGGCTAAAATTGCTAAAAAGATGAATAGCATAAATTTGTTTCGTAACTTTTGTAAAAGTTTGGCTTAAATTGCTAAAAAGGTGAAACGTTTGGATTTGTTTCGTAACGTTTGTAAACGTTCGGTTAAATCGCGAAAAAGGTGAAACGTTTGGTTTTGTTTCGTAACCTTTGTAATCCTTCGGCTTTAATCTCTAAAAAGGTGAAAGGTTTTGATTTGTTTCATAACGTTTGTAAAAGTTTGGCTTAAATCGCTAAAAAGGTGACACGTTTGGTTTTGTTTCGTAAACATTATAAACGTTCGGCTTAAATAGCTAAAAAGGTGAAACCGTTGGATTTGTTTCGTAATGTTTTAATCGTTTGGATTTATTTCAACCCTTTTTTTATTTGTTTTGTAACGTTTGTAAACGTTTGGCTTCAATCACTAAGAAGGTGAAACGTTTGGATTTGTTTCGTAACGTTTGTAAACGTTCGGCTGAAATCTCTAAAATGGGGAAATGTTTGGATTTGTTTCGTAAGTTTTTAAACATTTGGTTTTGTTTCGTAATGTTTAAAACGTGTGGCTTAAATCGCTAAAAATGAGAAACGTTTGGTTTTGTTTCGTAATATTTGTAAACGTTTGGCTTATATTGCTAAAACAGTGAAACGATTGGATTAGTTTCATAATGTTTGTAAACGTTTGGCTTTAATCGTGAAAAAGGGGAAACGTTTGGATTTGTTTCGTAACGATTGTAAACGTTTGACATAAATCGCTAAAAAGGTGAAACTTTTGGATTTGTTTCGTAACGTTTTAAGCGTTTAGCTGAAATTGCTAATATGGTAAAACGTTTAAATTTATTTCGTAACCTTTGTAAACATTTGGCTAAAATCGTTAAAAAGTTGAAACGTTTGGTTTTGTTTCGTAACATTTGTAAATGTTCCGCTTTAATCGCTAAAAAGGCGAAACGTTTGGATTTGTTTCGTAACGTTTGTAAACGTTTGGCTAAAATTGCTAAAAAGATGAATAGCATAAATTTTTTTCGTAACGTTTGTAAACGTTTGGATTTGTTTTGTATCGTTTGTAAATGTTTGGCTTAAATCGCAAAAAAGGAGAAACATTTGGATTTGTTTCGTAACGTTTGTAAACGCTTGGCTTAAATCGCTAAAAAGGGGAAACTTTTAGATTTGTTTCGTAACCTTTGTAAACGTTTGGCTTAAATTGCTAAAAAGGTGAAACGCTTGGATTTGTTTCGTAATGTTTGTAAACGTTCGGCTTAAATCGATAAAAGGGGAAACGTTTGGACTTTTTTCGTAACGTTTTTAAACGTTTGGCTTCAATCACTAAAAAGGGAAAACATTTAGATTTGTTTCGTAGCATTTATAAATGTTTGGCTTAAATTGCTAAAAAGGTAAAACGCTTGGTTTGTTTCGTAACGTTTGCAAACATTTGGCTTAAATTGCTAAAAATGTGAAACGTATGGATTAGTTTCATAATGTTTGTAAACGTTTGGCTTTAATCATGAAAAAGGGGAAACGTTTGGATTTGTTTCGTAACGATTGTAAACGTTTGACTTAAATCGCTAAAAAGGTGAAACTTTTGGATTTGTTTCGTAACGTTTTAAGCGTTTAGCTGAAATCGCTAATATGGTAAAACGTTTATATTTATTTCGTAACCTTTGTGAACATTTGGCTAAAATCGTTAAAAAGTTGAAACGTTTGGTTTTGTTTTGTAACGTTTGTAAATGTTCCGCTTCAATCGCTAAAAAGGCGAGACGTTTGGATTTATTTCGTAACGTTTGTAAACGTTTGGCTAAAATTGCTAAAAAGATGAATAGCATAAATTTGTTTCGTAACTTTTGTAAAAGTTTGGCTTAAATTGCTAAAAAGGTGAAACGTTTGGATTTGTTTCGTAACGTTTGTAAACGTTCGGTTAAATCGCGAAAAAGGTGAAACGTTTGGTTTTGTTTCGTAACCTTTGTAATCCTTCGGCTTTAATCTCTAAAAAGGTGAAAGGTTTTGATTTGTTTCGTAACGTTTGTAAAAGTTTGGCTTAAATCGCTAAAAAGGTGACACGTTTGGTTTTGTTTCGTAAACATTATAAACGTTCGGCTTAAATAGCTAAAAAGGTGAAACCGTTGGATTTGTTTCGTAATGTTTTAATCGTTTGGATTTATTTCAACCCTTTTTTTATTTGTTTTGTAACGTTTGTAAACGTTTGGCTTCAATCACTAAAAAGGTGAAACGTTTGGATTTGTTTCGTAACGTTTGTAAACGTTTGGCTTAAATCAGTAAAAATGTGAAACGTTTATATTTGTTTCGTAACGTTTACAAACGTTTGGTTTTGTTTTGTCACGTTTATAAACATTTGGCTTAAATCGCTAAAATGGGGAAACATTTGGTTTTGTTTTTTAGCGTTTGTAAACGTTTTGCTTAAATCGTTAAAATGGGTAAACGTTTGGTGTTGTTCTGTAATGTTTTTAAACGTTTGGATTTGTTTTGTAACGTTTTAAACGTTTGGTTTTGTTTCGTAACGTTTGCAAACTTTTGGCTAAAATCGCTAAAAAAGGTGAAACGTTTTATTTTGTTTCGTAACGTTTGCAAATGTTTGGCTTAAATCGCTAAAAAGGTGAAACTTTTGGATTTGTTTCATAACGTTTGTTAACGTTTGGTTTAAATCTCTAAAAAGGTGAAATGTTTGGATTTGTTTTCGTAATATTTGTAAACGTATGGCTTAAATCGCTAAAAAGGTGAAACGTTTGGTTTTGTTTCGTAACGTTTGTAAAGGTTTGGTTTAAATCACTAAAAAGGTGAGACGTTTGGTTTTGTTTCGAAACGTTTGTACACGTTTGGATTTGTTTCATAATGTTTGTTTCGTAACGTTTTAAAGGTTTGCTTTTGTTTCGTAACGTTTGTAAACGTTTGGCTTAAATCGCTAAAACGGGGAAATGTTTTGTTTTGTTTCGTAATGTTTGTTAACGTTTGGCTTCAATACCTAAAAATGTGAAACATTTGGTTTTGTTTTATAACGTTTCTAAATGTTTCGTTTTGTTTCGTAACGTTTTAAACGTTTGGTTTTGTTTCGTAACATTTGTAAACGTTTGGCTTATATCCCTAAAAAGGTGAAACATTTGGTTTTTTCTCGTAATTTTAGTAAAAGTTTTACTTAAATCGCTAAAAAGGTGAAACATTTGGATTTTTTTCGTAACGTTTGTAAATGTTTGGGTTCAATCATTAAAAAAGTGAAATGTTTGGATTTATTTCGTAGTGTTTGTAAACGTTTGACTTAAATCGCTAAAAATGTGAAACATTTGGTTTTGTTCCGTAACGTTAGTAAACGTTTGGCTTAAATTGGAAAAAAGGCTAAACGCTTAGATTTGTTTCGTAACGTTTGTAAACGTTTGGCTTATATCGCTAAAATGGTGCAACGTTTGGTTTTATTTCGTAACGTTTGTAAACGTTTGGCTTAAATTGCTATAAAAGTGAAACGCTTGGATTTGATTCGTAACGTTTGCAAATGTTTGGTTTTATTTCGAAACGTTTGTAAACGTTTGGCTTAAATCGCTAAAAAGGTGAAACGTTTGAATTCGCTTCGTAACGTTTTAAGCGTTTGGATTTGTTTCGAAACATTTGGATTTGTTTCGTAACATTTGTAAACATTTGGATTCAATCACTAAAAAGGTGAAACCTTTGGATTTGTTTCATAACGTTTCTAAACGTTTGGCTTAAATTTCTAAAAAGGTGAAACGTTTAAATTTTTTCAATAGGTTTGTAAATATTTTGCTTAAATTGCTAAAAAGATGAAACATTTGGATTTGTTTCATATAAACATTTGGCTTAAATAGCTAAAAAGGTTAAACATTTGTATTTTTTTCGATACGTTTGTAAACGTTTGGCTTAAATAGCTAAAAAGGGGAAACGTTTGGATTTTTTTCGTAACGTTTGTAAACGTTTGGCTTAAATTGCTAAAAAGGTGAAATGCTTGGATTTGTTTCGTAACGTTTGTAAACGTTTTGCTTAAATTGCTAAAAAGGTGAAAGGCTCGGTTTTGTTTCGTAACGTTTGTAAACGTTTGGCTTAAGTCGCTAAATATGTGAAACATTTGGATTTGTTTCATAATGTTTTAAACGTTTGGTTTTTGTTCGTAACGTTTGTAAACGTTTCGCTTAAATCGCTGAAAAGGTGAAACGTTTGGATTTGTTTCGTAATGTTTGATAACGTTTGGCTTATATCGCTAAAAAGGTGAAACGTTTGAATTTGTTTGGTAACGTTTGGATTTGTTTGGTAACGTTTGTAAACGTTTAGCTTAAATCGCTAAAAAGATGAAACGTTTGGATTTATTTCGTAACGTTTGTAAACGTTTGGCTTAAATCTCGAAAAAGGTGAAACATGGATTTGTTTCGTAACGTTTGTAAACGTTTTGCTTAAATCGCTAAAACGGTGAAACGCTTGGATATGTTTCGTAACGTTTGTAAACGTTTGGCTAAAATTCCTAAAAAGATGAAACGCTTGGATGTGTTTTGTATCGTTTGTAAATGTTTGGCTTAAATTGCTACAAAGGTGAAACGCTTGGATTTGTTTCGCAATGTTTGTAAACATTTGGCTTAAATTGCTAAAAATGGAAAAAGTTTGGATTTGTCTCATAGCTCTTGTAAACATTTCCGTTATATCGCTAAAAAGGTGAATCATATCGTAACGTTTGTAAAGATTTGGCTTAAATCGCAGAAAATGTGAAACGTTTGGATTTGTTTCGTAACGTTTGTAAACATTTGGCTTTAGTTGCTAAAAATGGGAAACATTTGGATTTGTTTTGTAACGTTTGTAAACGTTTGGCTTAAATCGCTGAAAAAGGTGAAACGTTTTGATTTATTTCGTAACTTTTGTAAACGTTTGTCTTAAATTGCTAAAAAGGTGAAACGGTTGGATTTGTTTTGTAACGTTTGTAAACATTTGGCTTAAATTGCTAAAATTGGGAAATGCTTGAATGTGTTTCGTAACGTTTGTAAACGTTTGGCTTAAATTGCTAAAAAGACGAAACGCTTGGATTTGTTTCGTAACGTTTGTAAACGTTTGGCTTAAATTGCTAAAAAGGTGAAACGCTTGGTTTTGTTTCGTAACATTTGTAAACGTTTGACTTAAATCGCTAAAAGTGGGTAACGTTTGGTTTTGTTTTATAACGTTTTAAACGTTTGGTTTTGTTTTGTAACGTTTCTAAACGTTTCTTTTAAATCGCTGAAAAGGTGAAACGTTTGGATTAGTTTCGTAACGTTTGTAAACGTTTGGCTCAAATCGCTAAAAAGGTGAAACGTTTGGATTTGTTTTGTAATGTTTGTTAACGTTTGGCTTAAATTTCTAAAAAGGTGAAACATTTGGATTTTTTTTCGTAACGTTTGTTAACATATGGCTTAAATCGCTAAAAAGGTGAAACGTTTGGCTTTGTTTCGTAACGTTTGTAAACGTTTGGCATAAATCAATAAAATGGTTAGACGTTTGGTTTTGTTTCGTATCGTTTGTAAACTTTTGGATTTGTTTCGCAATGTTTTTTCGTAACGTTTTAAACGTTTGCTTTTGTTTCGTAACGTTTGTAAACGATTGGCTTAAATCGCTAAAACGGTGAAACGTGTGGTTTTGTTTCGTAATGTTTGTAAAACTTTGTCTTAAATCGCTAAAAAGGTTAAACATTTGGTTTTATTTTAATACGTTTGTAAATGTTTCGATTTGTTTCGTAGCGTTTTAAACGTTTGGTTTTGTTTCTTAACATTTGTAAATGTTTGGCTTAAATCGCTAAAAAAGGGAAACGTTTGGTTTTTTCTCGTAATTTTTGTAAACGTTTGGCTTTAATTGCTAAAAATGGGAAACGTTTGGATTAGTTTTGTAACGTTTGTAAACGTTTGGCTTAAATCGATAATAAGGTGAAACGTTTTGATTTGTTTCATAACTTTTGTAAACGTTTGTCTTAAATCGCTAAAAAGGTGAAACAATTGGATTTGTTTTGAAACGTTTGTACACGTTTGGCTTAAATTGCTAAAATTGGGAAATGCTTGAATGTGTTTCGTAACGTTTGTAAACGTTTGGCTTAAATTGCTAAAAAGACGAAACGCTTGGATTTGTTTCGTAACGTTTGTAAACGTTTGGCTTAAATTTCTAAAAAGGTGAAACGCTTGGTTTTGTTTCGTAACATTTGTAAACGTTTGACTTAAATCGCTAAAAGTGGGAAACGTATGGATTTGTTTTATAACGTTTTAAACGTTTGGTTTTGTTTTGTAACGTTTCTAAACGTTTGGTTTAAATCGCTGAAAAGGTGAAACGTTTGGATTTTTTTCGTAACGTTTGTAAACGTTTGGCTCAAATCGCTAAAAAGGTGAAATGTTTGGATTTGTTTTGTAATGTTTGTTAACATTTGGCTTAAATTTCTAAAAAGGTGAAACATTTGGATTTTTTTCGTATCGTTTGTAAACATATGGCTTAAATCGCTAAAAAGGTGAAACGTTTGGCTTTGTTTCGTAACGTTTGTAAACATTTGGCATAAATCAATAAAATGGTTAGACATTTGGTTTTGTTTCGTATCGTTTGTAAACTTTTGGATTTGTTTTGCAATTTTTTTTCGTAACGTTTGCTTTTGTTTCGTAACGTTTGTAAACGATTGGCTTAAATCGCTAAAACGGTGAAACGTGTGGTTTTGTTTCGTAATGTTTGTAAAACTTTGTCTTATATCGCTAAAAAGGTTAAACATTTGGTTTTATTTTATTGCATTTGTAAATGTTTCGATTTGTTTCGTAGCGTTTTAAACGTTTGGTTTTGTTTCTTAACGTTTGTAAATGTTTGGCTTAAATCGCTAAAAAGGTAAAACGTTTGGTTTTTTCTCGTAATTTTTTTAAACATTTGGATTAAATCGCGAAAAAGGTGAAATGTTTGCATTTGTTTCGTAATGTTTGTAAACGTTTGGGTTCAATCATTAAAAAAGGGAAACGTTTAGATTAGTTTCTTAGTGTTTGTAAACGATTGGCTTAAATCGTTAAAAATGGGAAACATTTGGTTTTGTTCCGTAACGTAAGTAAACGTTTGGCTTAAATTGCTAAAAAGGTGAAACGCTTTGATTTTTTTTGTAACGTTTGTAAACGTTTGGCTTATATCGCTAACAAGGTGCTATGTTTGGTTTTTTTCGTAACATTTGTAAACGTTTGGCTTAAATCGTTAAAAAGGCGAAACGTTCGAATTTTCTTCGTAACGTTTTAAACGTTTAGATTTGTTTCGAAACGTTTGATCTGTTTCGTAACATTTGTAAACGTTTGGCTTCAATCACTTAAAAGGTGAAACGTTTGGATTTGTTTCGTAACGTTTGGCTTAAATTACTAAAAAGGTGAAATGCTTGAATTTTTTTCGTAATGTTTGTAAACGTTTGGCTTATATCGCTAAAAAGGTTAAACATTTGGAATTTTTTCGTAACATTTGTATACGTTTGGCTTAAAAAGATAAAAAGGGGAAACATTTGGCTTAAATTGCTAAAAAGGTGAAACGCTTAAATTTGTTTTAAACCGTTTGTAAACGTTTGTCTTAAATTGCAAAAAAAGTGAAAGGCTTGGAATTATTTCGTAACGTTTGTAAACGTTTGGCTTAAATCGCTAAAAATGTGAAACTTTTTGATTTGTTTTGTAATATTTTAAACGTTTGGTTTTGTTTCATAACATTTATAAATGTTTGGCTTAAATCGCTGAAAAGGTGAAACGTTTGGATTTGATTCTTAATGTTTGTAAATGTTGGCTTATATCGCTAAAAAGGGGAAAACGTTTGGATTTGTTTCGTAACGTTTGTAAACGTTTGGCTTAAATCTCTAAAAAGGTGAAACACTTGGATGTGTTTCGTAACGTTTGTAAACGTTTGGCTTAAATTGCTAAAAAGATGACACGCTTGGATGTGTTTCGTATCGTTTGTAAACATTTGGCTTAAATTACTAAAAAGGTGAAACGCTTGGATTTGTTTCGTAACGTTTGTAAACGTTTGGCTTAAATTTCTAAAAAGGGGAAACATTTGGATTTCTTTCGTAGCGTTTGTAAACATTTGCCTTATATCACTAAAAATGGGAAACGTTTGGATATGTTTCGTAACGTTTGTAAACGTTTGGCTTAAATCGCTGAAAAATGTGAAACGTTTGGATTTGTTTCGTAACGTTTGTAAACGTTTGGCTCCAATTGCTAAAAATGTGAAACGTATGGATTTGTTTTGTAACATTTGTAAACGTTTGGCTTAAATCGCTAAAAAGGTGAAACGTTTTGATTTATTTTGTACTTTTTTAAACATTTGTCTTAAATCGCTAAAAAGGTGAAACGTTTGGATTTGTTTCGTAACGTTTGTAAACGTTTGGCTTAAATTGCTAAATAGGTGAAACGCCTGAATGTGTTTCGTAACGTTTGTAAACGTTTGGTTTAAATTGCTAAAAAGGTGAAACGCTTGGATTTGTTTCGTAACGTTTGTAAACGTTTCGCTTAAATTGCTAAAAAGGTGAAATGCTTGGTTTTCTTTCGTAACATTTGTAAAAGTTTGACTTAAATCGCTAAAATTGTGAAACGTCTGGATTTGTTTTGTAACGTTTTAAATGTTTGGTTTTGTTTCGTAACGTTTCTAAATATTTGGTTTAAATTGCTGAAAAGGTGAAACGTTTGGATTTGTTACGTAATATTTGTAAACGTTTGGCTTAAATCGCTAAAAAGGTGAAACGTTTGGATTTGGTTCGCAAGGTTTATAAACATTTGCCTTAAATCGCTAAAAAGGGGAAACGTTTTATTTTGTTTCGTAACGTTTGCAAACGTTTGGCTTAAATCGCTAAAAAGGTGAAACGTTTGGATTTGTTTCATAACGTTTGTAAACGTTTGGCTTAAATTGCTAAAAAGGGGAAACGTTTTAATTTGTTTCGTAACGTTTGTAAACGTTTGGCTTAAATCGCTAAAAAGGTGAAACGTTTGGATTTGTTTCGTAATGTTTGTTAACGTTTGGCTTAAATCGCTAAAAAGGTGAAACGTTTGGATTTTTTTTTGTAACGTTTGTAAACATATGGTTTAAATCGCTAAAAAGGTGAAACGTTTGGTTTTTTTTCGTAACGTTTGTAAACGTTTGGCTTAAATCACCAAAAAGGTGAGACGTTTGGTTTTGTTTCGTAACGTTTGTACACGTTTGGATTTGTTTCGTAATGTTTGTTTCTTAATGTTTTAAACGTTTGGTTTTGTTTCGTAACGTTTGTAAACATTTTGCTTAAATTGATAAAATGGTGAAACGTTTTGTTTTGTTTCGTAATGTTTGTAAACGTTTGGCTTAAATACCTAAAAAGGTGAAACATTTGGTTTTATTTTGAAACGTTTGTAAATGTTTCGATTTGTTTCGTAACGTTTTAAACGTTTGGTTTTGTTTTGTAACGTTTGTAAACGTTTGGCTTAAATTGCTAAATAGGTGAAACGCCTGAATGTGTTTCGTAACGTTTGTAAACGTTTGGTTTAAATTGCTAAAAAGGTGAAACGCTTGGATTTGTTTCGTAACGTTTGTAAACGTTTCGCTTAAATTGCTAAAAAGGTGAAATGCTTGGTTTTCTTTCGTAACATTTGTAAAAGTTTGACTTAAATCGCTAAAATTGTGAAACGTCTGGATTTGTTTTGTAACGTTTTAAATGTTTGGTTTTATTTCGTAACGTTTCTAAATATTTGGTTTAAATTGCTGAAAAGGTGAAACGTTTGGATTTGTTACGTAATATTTGTAAACATTTGGCTTAAATCGCTAAAAAGGTGAAACGTTTGGATTTGGTTCGCAAGGTTTATAAACATTTGCCTTAAATCGCTAAAAAGGGGAAACGTTTTATTTTGTTTCGTAACGTTTGCAAACGTTTGGCTTAAATCGCTAAAAAGGTGAAACGTTTGGATTTGTTTCATAACGTTTGTAAACGTTTGGCTTAAATTGCTAAAAAGGGGAAAAGTTTTAATTTGTTTCGTAACGTTTGTAAACGTTTGGCTTAAATCGCTAAAAAGGTGAAACGTTTGGATTTGTTTCGTAATGTTTGTTAACGTTTGGCTTAAATCGCTAAAAAGGTGAAACGTTTGGATTTTTTTTGTAACGTTTGTAAACAGATGGTTTAAATCGCTAAAAAGGTGAAACGTTTGGTTTTTTTTCGTAACGTTTGTAAACGTTTGGCTTAAATCCCCAAAAAGGTGAGACGTTTGGTTTTGTTTCGTAACGTTTGTACACGTTTGGATTTGTTTCGTAATGTTTGTTTCGTAATGTTTTAAACGTTTGCTTTTGTTTCGTAACGTTTGTAAACATTTTGCTTAAATTGCTAAAATAGTGAAACGTTTTGTTTTGTTTCGAAATGTTTGTAAACGTTTGGCTTAAATACCTAAAAAGGTGAAACATTTGGTTTTGTTTTGAAACGTTTGTAAATGTTTCGATTTGTTTCGTAACGTTTTAAACGTTTGGTTTTGTTTTGTAACGTTTTTAAACGTTTGACTTAAATCACTAAAAAGGTGAATTGTTTGGTTTTTCCTCGTAAGTTTGGTAATAGTTTGGCTTATATCGCTAAAAAGGTGAAACGCTTGGATTTGTTTCGTAACGTTTGTAAACGTTTGGCTTAAATTGCTAAAAGGTGAAATGCTTGGTTTTGTTTCGTAACATTTGTAAACGTTTGGCTTAAATCACTAAAAGTGGGAAACATTTTGATTTGTTTCATAACGTTTTAAACGTTTGGTTTTGTTTCGTAACATTTCTAAACGTTTGGTTTAAATCGCTGAAAAGCTGAAACGTTTGGATTTGTTTCGTAATGTTTGTAAACGTTTGACTTAAATCCTAAAAAGGGGGAAACATTTGGATTTGTTTCGTAACGTTTGTAAACGTTTGGCTTAAATCGCTAAAAAGGGGAAACGTTCGGATTTGTTTCGTAACGTTTGTAAACGTTTGGCATAAATCGCTAAAAAGGTGAAACGTTCGGATTTGTTTCGTAACGTTTGTAAACGTTTGGCTTAAATCGCTAAAAAGGTGAAACGTTTTGATTTGTATCGTAACGTTGGTAATCGTTTGGCTTAAAATGCTAAAAAGGTGAAACGCTTGGATGTGTTTCGTAACGTTTGTAAACGTTTGGCTTAAATTGCTAAATAGGTTAAACGCTTGGATTTGTTTCGTAACGTGTGTAAACGTTTGCCTTAAATTTCTAAGGAGGTGAAACGCTTGGATTAGTTTCGTATCATTTATAAACATTTGGCTTAAATCGCTAAAAAGGGGAAACGTTTGGATTTGTTTTGTACCGTTTATTAACATTTGCCTTAAATCGCTAAAAAGGTGAAACCTTTTGATATGTTTCGTAATGTTTGTAAACGTTTGGCTTAAATTGCTAAAAAAGTGGAAACGCTTTGATTTGTTTCATAACTTTGTATTATATTACTAAAAAGGTGAAACGCTTGGTTTTGTTGCGTAACGTTTGTAAACGTTTGGCTTAAATAACTGAAATGTGAAACATTTGGATTTGTTTCGTAACGTTTGGCTTAAATCGCTAAAATGGGGAAACGTTTGGATTTATTTCGTAACGTTTTAAACGTTTGGCTTAAATCGCTAAAATGGGGAAACGTTTGAATTTGTTTCGTAACCTTTGTAAACGTTTGGCTTAAATTGCTATAAACAGTAAACGTTTGGATTTGTTTCGTAGCGTTTGTAAACGTTTGCCTTCAATCACTAATAAGGTGAAAGGTTTGGTTTATTTCGTAACATTTAGCTTAATTTTCTAGAAAGGTAAAACGCTCGGATTTGTTTCATATCGTTTGTAAACATTTGGCTAAAATTGAAATGTTTGGATTTGTTTGATAAAGTTTGTAAACGTTTAGCTTAAATTGTTAAAAAGGTTAAACGTTTGGTTTTGTTTTGTAACGTTTGTAAATGTTTGGCATAAATAGCTAAAAATGTGAAACGCTAGGATTTGTTTAGTGACGTTTATAAATATTTGGCTTAAGTTGCTAAAACAGTGAAACATTTGGTTTTGTTTCGTAACGTTTGTAAATGTTTGGCTTAAATTGCTAAAAAGGTGAATTATTTTGATTTGTTTCGTGACGTTTGTAAACGATTGGCGTAAATTTCTAAAAAGGTGAAATGTTTGGATTTGTTTCGTAACGTTTATAAACGTTTGGCCTAAATTACTAAAAGGCGAAACATTTGTATTTGTTTTGTTGCGTTTGTAAATGTTTGGCTTCTATCGCTAAAAAGGGGAAACGTTTGGATTTGATTCGTAACATTTGTAAATGTTTGACTTAAATCGCTAAAAAGGTGAAACGCTTGGATTTGTTTTGTAAAGTTAGTAAATGTTTTTCTCAAATAGCCAAAAAGGTGAGACGTTTGGATTTGTCTCGTAACGTTTGTTAACGTTTGGCTTAAATCGCTAAAAAGGTGAAACGTTTTGAATTGTTTCGTAACATTTGTAAACGTTTGGCTTAAATTGTTAAAAGGTTGAAACGCTTGGATTTGTTTCGTAACGTTTCAAAACCTTTGGCTTAAGTCACTAAAATGGGGAACCGTTTACAAACGTTACGAAACAAATCCAAACGTTTAACTTTTTTAGCAATTTAAGCTAAATGTTTACAAAGGTTATGAAGCAAAACCAAACGTTTCCCCATTTTAACAATTTAAGCCAAACATTTACAAACGTTACAAAAAAAGCCAAACGTTTACAAAAATCCAAACGTTTCACCTTTTTTGCGATATAAGCCAAACGTTTACAAACGTTACGAAACAAATCCAAACGTTTCACCTTCTTAGCAATTTAATCCAAACGTTTACAAACGTTACGGAACAAAGCCAAATGTTTCACATATTTAGCAGTTTAAGTCAAACGTTTTACAAACATTACAAAACAAATCCAAATGTTTCACATTTTTAGAGAATAAAGCCAAAAGTTTACAAAAGTTACGAAACAAATCCAATCCAAACGTTTCCCCATTTTAGCAATTTAAGCCAAACGTTTTCTTTCATAACCTTTGTAAACGTTTGGTTTAAATCGCTAAAAACGTGAAACATTTGGATTTGTTTTGTAACATTTGTAAACGTTTGGCTTAAATCGCTAGAAACGTTTGTAAATGTTTGGCTTAAATCGTTAAAATGGGGAAACGTTTGGATTTGTTTTGTAACGTTTGTAAACGTTTTGCTTTAATCGCTAAAAATGTGAAACGATTGGATTTGTTTCAGTCACGTTTGTAAACGTTTGGCTTAAATAGTTTAAAAGGTGAAACGCTTGGATTTGTTTCGTAACGTTTGTAAACGTTTGACTTAAATCGCTAAAAAGGCGAAACGTTTGGTTTTGTTTTGTAACGTTTGTAAATGTTTGGCTTAAATCGCTAAAAATGTAAAACGTTTGGATTTGTTTCGTTACATTTGTAAACGTTTGGCTTAAATCGCTAAAATGGGGAAACGTTTGGATTTGTTTCGTAATGTTTGTAAACGTTTGGCTTAAATTGCTAAAAATGTGAAATTTTTGGATTTGTTTCGTAATGTTTGTAAACGTTTGGCTTAAATTGCTAAAAAGGTGAAACACTTGGATTTGTTTCTTAACGTTTGTAAAGGTTTGGTCTAAATCGCTAAAAAGGTGAATTGTTTGGATTTATTTCGTAACGTTTGAAAACGTTTGGCTTAAATCGCTAAAAAGGTGAAACGTTTGGATTTGTTTCATAACGTTTGTAAACGTTTGGTTTAAATCGCTAAAAAGGTGAAACGTTTTGTTTTGTTTAGTAACGTTTGTAATCGTTTGGCTTAAATTGCTAAAAATGTGAAAAGCTTGGATTTGTTTCGTAACAATTGTAAACGTTTAGCTCAAATCGCTAAAAAGGTGAAACACTTGGATTTGTTTCGTAACTTTTCAAACGTTTGGATTAAATTGCTAAAAAGACGAAATGTTTGGTTTTTTTTTGTAACGTTTGCAAATGTTTTGCTTAAATCGCTAAACATGGGAAACGTTTGGATTTGTTTCGTTACATTTGTAAACGTTTGGCTTAAATCACTAAAAAGGTGAATTGTTTGGATTTGTTTCGTAAATTTTGGAAAAGTTTGGCTTAAATTGCTAAAGAGGTGAAACGTTTGGATTTGATTCGTAACATTTGTAAACGTTTGGCTTAAATCTCTAAAAATGTGAAACGCTTGGATTTGTTTCGTAACAATTGTAAACGTTTAGCTCAAATCGCTAAAAAGGTGAAACACTTGGATTTGTTTCGTAACTTTTCAAACGTTTGGATTAAATTGCTAAAAAGACGAAATGTTTGGTTTTTTTTTTGTAACGTTTGCAAATGTTTTGCTTAAATCGCTAAATATGTGAAACGTTTGGATTTGTTTCGTTACATTTGTAAACGTTTGGCTTAAATCACTAAAAAGGTGAATTGTTTGGATTTGTTTCGTAAATTTTGGAAAAGTTTGGCTTAAATTGCTAAAGAGGTGAAACGTTTGGATTTGATTCGTAACATTTGTAAACGTTTGGCTGAAATCGGTAAAAAGGTGAAACGCTTGGATTTGTTTCGTAACGTTTGTAAATGTTTGGCTTAAATCGCTAAAAAGGTGAAACGTTAGGATTTGTCTCGTAACGTTTGTAAACGTTTGGCTTAACTCTCTTAAAAGGGGAAACATTTTGATTTTTTTCGTAACGTTTGTAAACGTTTGACTTAAATTAGTAAAAGGGTGAAACGCTTGGATTTGTTTCGTAATGTTTGCAAACGTTTTGCTTAAGTCACTAAAATGGGGAAACGTTTACAATCGTTACGAAACAAATCCAAATGTTTCACTTTTTTAGCAACTTAAGCCAAATTTTTACAAAGATTATGAAACAAAACCAAACGTTTCCCCATTTTAGCGATTTAAGCCAAACATTTACAAACATTACGAAATAAAGCCAAACGTTTACAAAAATCCAATCGTTTCACCTTTTTTGCCATTTAAGCCAAACATTTACAAACGTTACGAAACAAATCCAAACGTTTCACCTTCTTAGCAATTTAAGCCAAATGTTTACAAACGTTACCGAAAAAAACCAAACGTTTCACATTTTTAGTGATTTAAGTCAAACGTTTAACAAACGTTACGAAACAAATCCAAATGTTTCACATTTTTAGCGATTTAAGCCAAACGTTTAAAAAATTAACGAAACAAATCCAATCCAAACGTTTTCCCATTTTTGCAATTTAAGCTAAACGTTTTGTTTCATAATCTTTGTAAACGTTTGGCTTAAATTGCTAAAAAGGTGAAACATTTGGATTTATTTCGTAACGTTTGTAAACGTTTGGCTTAAAAGGCTAGAAACGTTTGGATTTGCTTCGTAATGTTTTAATCGTTTGGCTTAAATCGCTAAAACGGGGAAACAATTGGATTTGTTTTGTAATGTTTGTAAACGTTTGGCTTAAATCGATATAATATGAAATGTTTGGTTTTGTTTCGTAACTTTTGTAAACGTTTGGCTTAAATCGCTAAAATTTGAAACGCTTGGATTTGTTTCGTAACGTTTGTAAATGTTTGGCTTAAATTCCTAAAAAGGTGAAACGCTTGGATTTGTTTCGTAACGTTTGTAAACGTTTAGCTTAAATCACTAAAAAGGTGAATTGTTTGGATTTGTTTCGTATCGTTTGAAAACGTTTGGCTTAAATCGCTAAAAGGCGAAATGTTTGGATTTTCTTCGTAATGTTTTAAACGTTTGGCTTAAATCGCTAAAATGGGGAAACTTTAGGATTTGTTTCGTAACGTTTGTTAACATTTTGCTTAAATCGCTAAAAAGGTGAAAGTTTTCTTTTGTTTTCTAACGTTTGTAAACGTTCGGCTTAAATTGCTAAAAAGATGAAACACTTGGATTTGTTTCGTAACGTTTGGCTTAAATCGCTAAAAATATGAAACTTTTGGTTTTGTTTTGTAACGTTTGTAAACGATTGACTTAAATTAAAAGGGGAAACGCTCGAATTTGATTCGTTAAGTTTGTAAATGTTTGGCTTAAATCTCTAAATAGGTGAAATGTTTATATTTATTACGCAACGTTTGTAAACGTTTGGCTTATATTTCTTAAAAGGTGAAACGTTTGGATTTATTTCGTAACGTTTTAAATGTTTGGCTTATATCGCTAAAAAGGTAAAACGTTTAGTTTTGTTTCGTAACGTTTTAAATGTTGGTTTTGTTTCGCAATGTTTGTAAACATTTGGCTTCAATCGCTAATAAGGTGAAACGTTTGGATTTGTTCGTTCGGTTTAAATCTCTAAAATGGGGGAAACGTTTGAATTTATTTCGTAACGTTTTAAACGTTTGGTTTTGTTTAGTAAAGTTTAAAACGTGTGGCTTAAATTACTAAAATTGGGAAACATTTGTTTTGTTTCATAACGTTTGTAAATGTTTCCCCAAATCGTTTCACCTTTTCACCTTTGGATTTATTTCGTAACGTTTTAAACGTTTCTATTTGGATTCGTTTTGTAACGTTTTAACCGTTTGATTTTGCTTTGTAACGTTTACAACGTTTGGCTTAAATCGCTAAAAATGGAAAACGTTTGGTTTTGTTTCGTAACGTTTGTAAACGTTTCCCCAAATCGTTTCGCCTTTTCATGTTTGGATTTTTTTTGACGCGTTTTAAACGTTTGGATTTTTATTTGTTTCGTAACATTTTAAACGTTTGGATTTGTTTCGTTACGTTTTAAAGGTTTGGCTTAAATCGCTAAAAAGGTGACACGTTTGGATTTGTTTCGTAATGTTTGTAAACGTTTGGCTTAAATTGCTAGAAAGGTGAAACACTTTGATTTATTTTGTAATGTTTGTAAACGTTTGGTTTTGTTTCGTAGCGTTTGTAAATGTTTGGCTTCAATCGCTAAAAAGGTGAAACGCTTTAGATTTGTTTTGTAACGTTTGTTAACGTTTGGCTTTAATCGCTACAAAAGGGAAACGTTTCGATTTGTTTTGAAACGTTTATGAACGTTTGGCTTAAATTGTTAAAAAGGTGAAACGCTTGAATTTGTTTCGTAACGCATGTAAACGTCTGGCTTTGTTTCGTAACATTTATAAAACGTTTGGCTTAAATCGCTAATAATGTAAAACGTTTCGATTTGTTTCATAACGTTTTAAACGTTTGGTTTTATTCCGTAACGTTTGTAAAAGTTTGGCTTAAATCGCTAAAAAGGTGAAACGTTTAGATTTTTTCGTAATGTTTGTTAACGTTAGGCTTAAATTGCTAAAAAGGTGAAACCTTTGGATTTGTTTTGTAAAGTTTGTAAACGTTTGGCTTAAATCGCTACAAAAGGTGAAACGTTTGGATTTTTTTCGTAATGTTTGTAAACATTTGGCTTAAATTGCTATTAAGACGAAACACTTAGATTTTTTTCATAACGTTTGTAAACGTTTGGCTTAAATCGCTCAAAAGGTGAAACGTTTGGTTTTGTTTCGTAATGTTTGTAAATGATCGGATTAAATTGCTAAAAAGTTGAAACGCTTGGATTTGTTTAGTAACATTTTAAATGATTGGATATGTTTCATAACATTTGTAAACGCTTGGCTTAAATCGCTAAAAAGGGGAAACGTTTGGATTTGTTTTGTAACGTTTCTAAACGTTTGGCTTAAATTGCTAAAACAAGGAAATGTTTGGATTTGTTTCGCAACGTTTGTAAAGCTTTGGCTTAAATCGCTAAAAAGGTGAAACGTTTGGATTTTTTTCGTAACGTTTGTAAATGTTTGGCTTAAATTGCTAAAAAGGTGAAACGCTTGGATTTGTTTCGTAACGTTTGTAAACGTTTGGTTTAAATTGCTAAAAAGGTGAAACGTTTGGATTTGTTTTGTAACGTTTGTAAACGTTTAGCTTAAATTGCTTGAAAGGTGAAATGTTTGGATTTGTTTCATAACATTTGTAAACGTTTGGATTTGTTTCGTAACATTTGTAAACATTTGGCATAAATCTCTAAAAGGTGAAATGTTTCGATTTTTTTCGTAACGTTTGTAAATGTTTGGCTTAAATTGCTAAAAAGGTAAACGTTTGCATTCGTTTCGTAATGTTTGTAAACATTTGGCTTAAATCGCTAAAAAGATGAAATGTTTGGTTTTGTATGGTTATGAAACAATACCAAACGTTTAAAACCTTACGAAACAAATCCAAACGTTTCACCTTTTTAGCGATTTAAGCCGCAACGTTTATAAACGTTTGGCTTAAATCGCTAAAAAGGTGAAACTTTTGGATTTGTTTCATAACGTTTGTAAACATCTGGCTTAAATTGAAACGTTTGGATTTGATTCCTAACGTTTGTAAACGTTTGGCTTAAATAGCTAAAAAGGTGAAACAATTGGATTTGTTTCTTAACGTTTGTAAACGTTTGGCTTATATCGCAAAAAAGGTGAAACATTTGGATTTGTTTCGTAACGTTTGTAAACGTTTGGCTTTAATCGCTAATAATGGGAAACGTTTAGATTTGTTTCGTAACGTTTGTAAACGTTTAGCTTAAATCGCTAAAAAGGTGAAACGTTTGGATTTGTTTTGAAACGTTTGTAAAAGTTTAACCTAACTCGCTAAAAAGGTGAAACGTTTAGATTTGTTTCGAAACGTTTGGCTTGAATTGCTAAAAAGATGAAACGCTTGTATTTGTTTCGTAACGTTTGTAAACGTTTGGCTTAAATCGCTAGAAAGATGAAACGTTTGGATTTGTTTCGTAATGTTTGTAAATTTTTGACTTAAATTGCTAAAAAGGGGAAACGTTTGGATTTATTTTGTAACGTTTTAAACGTTTGGCGTAAGTCGCTAGAATGGGGAAACGTTTGGATTTGTTTCGTAACGATTTGTAAACGTTGGCTTAAATTGCTTGAAAGGGTAAACGTTTGGATTTGTTTCGTAACGTTTGTAAACGTTCGGCTTCAATTGCTAAAAAGGTGAAACGCTTGGATTTGTTTCATAACATTTGTAAACGTTTGGCTTAAATCGCTAAAATTGTGAAACGTTTGGTTTTATTTTGTACAATTTGTAAACGCTTGGCTTCAATTTCTAAAAATGTGAAACGCTTGGGTTTGTTTCGTAACATTTGTAAACATTTGGCTTAAATAGATAAATAGGTGAAACTTTTGGATTTGTTACGTAACATTTGTAAACGTTTGGCTTCGCTAAAAAGGGGGAACGTTTGGATTTGTTTCGTAATGTTTCTAAACGTTCGGCTTAAATAGCTAAAATGGTGAAACGTTTGGTTTTGTTTCGTAACGTTTTAAACATTTTGTTTTGTTTAATAACGTTTGTAAACATTTGGCTTCAATCGCTAAAAAGGTGAAACGTTTGGATTTGTTTCATAACGTTTGTAAAGGTTCAGTTTGAATCGCTAAACTAGGGAAACATTTGGATTTGTTTCTTAACGTTTTAATCGTTTGGTTTTGTTTCGTAACGTTTAAAACGTGTGGCTTAAATTGCAAAAAGTTGGAAACATTTTGTTTTGTTTTGTAACATTTGTAAACATTTTCCCAAATCGTTTCACCTTTTCACGTTTGGATTTGTTTCGTAACGTTTAAACGTTTGGATTTGGATTTGTTTTGTAACATTTTAATCGTTTGGCTTTGTTTCGTAACGTTTAAAACATTTGGCTTAAATTGCTAAAAATGGGAAATGTTTTGTTTTGTTTCGTAACGTCTGTAAACGTTTTCCCAAATCGTTTCACCTTTTCACGTTTGGATTTGTTTCATAACGTTATAAAAGTCTGGATTTGGATTTGTTTCGTAACATTTTAATTGTTTGGATTTTTTTCATAACGTATTAAATGTTTAGCTTAAATCACTAAAAAGGTGACAAGTTTTGATTTGTTTCGTAACGTTTGTAAACGTTTGGCTTAATTTGCTAAAAAGGTCAAACGCTTCGATTTGTCTCGTAACCTTTGTAAACGTTTAGTTTTATTTCGTAACATTTGTAAACGTTTGGCTTCAATCGCTAAAAATGTGAAACGCATGGATTTGTTTCGTAATGTTATCAAACGTTTGGTTTTGTTTCGTAACGTTTGTAAACGTTTTGATTTATTTCGTAGCGTTTGTAAACGTTTAGCTTAAATCGCAAAACAGGGGAAACGTTTGGTTTTGTTTTATAACCTTTGTAAGCGTTTGGTTTTGTTTCGTAAGATTTATAAACGTTTCGCTTAAATCGCTATAAAGGTGAAACGTTTGGATTTGTTTTGTAACGTTTTAAATGTTTGGTGAAACGTTTGGATTTGTTTTTAAACGTTTGTTTTTGTTTTATAACATTTCTAAATATTTACAAACGTTACAAAACAAATCCAAACGCTTCACCTTTTTAGCGATTTAAGCCAAATGTTTACAAATATTACGAAACAAAACCAAACGTCTAAAACGTTACAAACAAATCCAAACGTTTCACTTTTTTAGCGATTTAAGCCAAACATTACGAAACACAACCAAACGTTTGCAAAGGTTATGAAACAAAACCAAACGTCTCACCTTTTTAGCGATTTAAGCCAAACATTTACAAACGTTACGGAACAAAAACAAATGTTTCCCATTTTTAGCGATTTATGCCAAACGTTTACAACTGTTACGGAACAAATCAAAACGTTTCAAACGTTACGAAACAAATCCAAACGTTTCACCTTTTTAGCGATTTAAGCCAAACGTTTACAAACGTTACGAAACAAAACCAAACGTTTACAAACATTACGAAACAAAACCAAATGTTTCAAAATGTTACAGAACAAATCCAAACGTTTGACCTTTTTAGCGATTGAAGTTAAACGTTTACAAACGTTACGAAAAAAAACCAAACGTTTACAAACGTTACAAAACAAATCCAAGCGTTTCAACTTTTTAGCAATTTAAGCCAAACGTTTACAAACGTTACAAAACAAATCCAAATGTTTCCCCTTTTTAGCGATTTAATCCAAACGTTTACAAATGTTACGAAACAAATCCAAATGTCACGACCCAAATTATCGAGCCGCGACCGGCGCTAGGGAATGTGAGTGGTAGCTCCGAAACCCGTAGCAAGCCTAAAATAACTAAAACTTTTTCGCAAAATAATACAACACATACGGAAGCAATCATATATACAAATATTTACACTAGATATCTTGATATCCACGTGGGCTCTAGTTTTCGTACCACGTACGAACTGGCCTCACGAAACTATATACATCCCAGTGTATCACAACCATATCACCAGCATATGGTGCTGTGAATAAAACACAACGTACGTAGCCTACAAAAATCTATAAACAGGGACAGCAAGTAAAACATAAAACCAAAATAAACTGTTGTCAAGGCCATGAATATATCGACACAGGACCACTACTACAGCACTACGGAAGTCAAGAACTATACAAGTGCGGCTGACTTTCGGATACCAAAAACAACCTCTAGTTAGCTCCAGACACTAAGCACCTGAAATGTTAAACAATAACAGAGTCAGACTATGCTGAGTGAGTTTGCAATTTACTAATGGTAAAATAAAATAACATCGCATTTCAAATAAAACATTATTACGATAATACAATAATCAAGCATTTGATCCGTTCGAAACTAAAAGCCTAAAACTTAACATAACCTACGTATCGCATATCATATATATCAAGATTCGAATTGATCATTCAACCTTGGGCCCGGTCATGGGATAGTTCCACCGAGTTCAACCGCTGCCAATTTCTTCATCCCAAGTTGTGGGTCCCGAGATAGTTCAACCAAGTTCAACCCACTAGATACGGGTCCCGCGATAGTTCAACCGAGTTTAACCTGATATCTTCTATTCATATATCCAACTTACATATTCATATTCGTGCGCACTTATCAAATCATCACAAATAGTCTAAACACACTAGACTGACTCAATTACTGGTGACCACACAGCCTATTGACTCCCTATAGGTAGCTAGTTTCTTCGGATCACATACTAGATTCTTATATATATGATTTAATCAAATCATATAGCATATACCATATTGACAAAACATATAAGATGTGATGCGTTTCAATATAATATATAAAACATACTATCAAATAACTTTCATAGACAATACATGAAAGTAAAGTGCAACTCACTTGGACCGCTATCCAATCTATGACGTGGTCAATATGATAATATGCTCGCACTAGCCCATGTTTGCTGACCTCACCGCTCGTTGACACGTCCGTTACATATTAATTGATGTTTGATAGTTAGACGTGAAACTCGTGTTTTACATGCATAATACTTTTAACTTCTAGGTTTTTGGGCTTAATTTCATCATTAATGTTATTCATGAATCGATAATCCTTTATCGTATTGACAACTTAACACATACCATTTCTCATATTCAAGGATCATTTAACTTGCTAATCGTTTTCCATTTTTGTTTATCACCTAAAACGTCAAGCTTGAATCTTAATTCAGGATTCTCGGGGTTCAAGATTCGTCTTTATGGTCTAATGTCCGTAAAATCAAAAGTCTAGGTCGAATAGGGGATAAAATACCCATTTCGTGCTTCGAATCAGCTGTGCGGGCGCACAGGAGGTACTGTGCGTCCGCACAAGATGTTGTGCGCTCGCACAGCCCCGAAAATCCTTTTCCCAGTTTTCCCGATGTACCTTAACATACCACACACGGAAAAGACACTCTTCCATACAAAACCCGTATTTTAGTGTCTCCGAAATCGAGCTAGTTAAGACGAAATCAAAATCCCTAACTTATCACACATAAAACAGCCAACAATTTCTTTATTTCAACGCCAATTTTTAAAGTCTTACCTTAAAATGCTTCTCTGAGACGATAGAGAATTAAATTTCGAGAAGTTTAACACAAAAAACGCGAAATTCGTACGTCGAACGGCAAAACCCTCGCGATCACCGTCTTTTTCTTCGTTTCTTCTCGATTCTTCTTCTCCTTCTCTGATTTCTTTCTTTTGAATTTGAGTCATAGATATATATTTTGGCTAAAATGATTCTTTGATCCTTATTTTCTTTAGTTATTACAATTCATCCTTTAAACTTTTCCTTTACTCGATCTAATCAATTGATTAATCGATTAATACTTTAATCAATTCGTATACGTATTATTTATATACAATAAATAATACGATCCAAAAATTTATATTTTCCCGTTGAAAAACTTATAATTTCGATTTTAAAGAATTTATTGGCTAATTACCAGTTTGATTCCTAAACTTTATTTGGTAACTTTTCTTGACATTTTTCCTTTTAGTCCCAACTCCAACATTTAATCTGGCGTATAATATTAAATTCCTTGTAATAATCTTTCTGAAACCGACCTTCTAAGATTTTATTTATCTTAATTTCTCGGAAATGTTCCCGATATCGCCACTCCGACAACTCAAAACTGTAAACGTGGTCCAATTAAATAATTTAAACTTACGGGGTATTACAACAAACGTTTCAGATTTTTAGCAATTTAAGCCAAACGTTTACAAAAGCTACGAAACAAAGCCAAACGTTTTACAAATATTACAAAACAAATCCAAGCGTTTCACCTTTAATCCAAATGTTTATAAACGTTACGAAACAAATCCAAACGTTTTCCCATTTTCGCGATTTAAGCCAAGCGTTTAAAGCGTTACAAAACAAATCCAAACGACTTAAGCCGAACGTTTACAAAGTTACAAAACAAATCCAAACATTTACAAAATTACAACCGTAACGTTTGTAAACGTTTGGCTCAAATCGCTAAAAAGGGGAAACGTTCGACCTTGTGTCGTAATGTTTGTAAACGTTTGGCTTTCCCAATTTTAGTAATTTAAGCCAAACGTTTACAAATGTTACGAAACAAAGCCAAACGTTTCCAAATATTAGAAAACAAAACCAAGCGTTTCACCTTATTAGTAATTTAAGCCAAACATTTACAAACGTTATGAAACAAATCCAAGCGTTTCACCTTTTTAGTGATTTAAGCTAAACATTTACAAAGGTTACGAAACAAAACCAAACGTTTCACCTTTTTTTTCGTAACGTTTGTAAACGTTTGCCTTAAATTGTTTGGATTTGTTTCGTAACGTTTTAAACATTTGGCTTAAATCGCTAAAATTGTGAAATGTTTGGATTTGTTTCGTAACGTTTCTAAACGTTTGGCTGAAATTGCAAAAAAAGGGAAACATTTCGATTTGTTTCGTAACGTTTATAAACGTTTGGCTTCAATCGCTAAAAAGGTGAAACGTTTGGATTTGTTTCGTAACGTTTACAAACGTTTGGCTTCAATCACTAAAAGGGTGAAAACTTTGGATTTGTTTCGTAACTTTTGTAAACCATTTGGCTTAAATCGCTAAAAAGGTGAAACATTTGGTTTTGTTTCGTAATGTTTTTAAACGTTCGGCTTCAATCACTAAAAAGTTGAAACGTTTGGTTTTGTTTCGTAATGTTTGTAAACGATTGGCTTGGATTTGTTTCGTATCGTTTGTAAACGTTTGGCTTAAATTGCTAAAATGAGGAAACGTTTGGATTTTTTTTAACATTTGTAAACGTTTGGCTTAAATCGCTAAAAGGGCGAAACGTTTTGATTTGTTTCGTACAATTTGTAAACGTTTGGCTTAAATCGCTAAAAAGCTGAAACGCTTGGATTTGATTCGTAACGTTTGTAAACGTTTCGCTTAAATTGCTAAAAAGGGAAAACGCTTGGTTTGTTTCGTAACGTTTGTAAATGTTTGGCTTAAATCGCTCAATAGGTGAAACGTTTGGTTTTGTTTCGTAATATTTGTAAACGTTCAGCTTAAATCGCTAAAAATGTGAACGTTTGGTTTTGTTTCATAACCTTTGTAAATGTTTGGCTTAAATCGCTAAAAAGGTGAAACGTTTGGATTTGTTTCATAATGTTTATAAATGTTTTGTTTAAATTGCTAAAAATGTGAAACGCTTGGATTTGTTTCGTAACGTTTGTAAATATTTGGCTTTGTTTGTAACGTTTGTAAACGTTTCGCTTAAATTGCTAATAGGTGAAACGTTTGGTTTTGTTTCATAACATTTTAAACGTTTGGATTTATTTCGTAACTTTTGTAAACGTTTGGCTTAAATCGCTAAAAAGGGAAACGTTTGGTTTTGTTTCATAGCCTTTATAAATGTTCGGCTTAAATCGTAAAAAGGTGAAGCATTTGGATTTGTTTCGTAACGTTTTAAATGTTTGGCTTAAATCGCTAAAATGGGGAAACATTTGGATTTTTTTCGTAACGCTTGGATTTTTATCGTAACGTTTTAAACATTTGGCTTAAATTGCTCAGTTTATAAACGTTTACAAACCAAATCCAAACGATTCCCCATTTTAGCGATTGAAATCAAACGTTTACAAACGTTACAATACGAATCCAAGTGTTTCACCTTTTTAGCGATTTAAGTCAAACGTTTACAAACGTTAAGAAACAAAACAAAACGTTTCACATTTCCTTAAACAATTAAACCAAACGATTAAAAAGGTGAAACATTTGGATTTGTTTCGTAACGTTTGTAAACGTTTGGCTTACACTGCTAAAATGGAGAAACGTTTGCATTTGTTTCGCAACGTTTTAAACGTTTGGCATAAATCGCTTCGGATTTGTTTCGTAACGTTTTCAACGTTTTGGCTTAAATAGCTAAAATGGGGAAACTTATGGATTTATTTTGTACCGTTTGTAAACGTTTGGCTTGAATCACTAAAATGGAGAAACATTTGGTTTTTTCGTAACGTTATAAAAACGTTTGGATTTGTTTCGTAAAGTTTGTAAAATTATGGCTTAAATTGCTAATACATGAAACGTTTGGATTTGTTTCGTAACGTTTTAAACGTTTGGTTTTGTTTCGTAACGTTTATTAACGTTCAACATAAATCGTTAAAACGTTGGGATTTGTTTCGTAACGTTTGTAAATGTTTGGCGTAAATTACTAAAAAGGTGAAACGCTTGGATTTGTTTCCTAACGTTTGTAAATGTTTGGCTTAAATAACTAAAAAGGTGAAACGTTTAGATTCGTTTCGTAACGTTTGTAAACGTTTGGCTTAATTGCTAAAATGGGGAAACGTTTGGAATTGTTTCGTAACGTTTGTTTTAAATCGCTAAAAAGGTGAAACGTTTGGTTTTATTTCATAGCCTTTGTAAAGGTTTGGCTTAAATCGCTAAAATGGGGAAACATTTGGATTTGTTCCGTAATGTTTAAAACGTTACAAAACAAATCCAAACGTTTCCCCTTTTTAGCGATTTAAGCCAAACGTTTATAACGTTACAAAATAAATCCAAACATTTCTCCATTTTAGCAATTTTAGCCAAACGTTTACTAACGTTACGAAACAAATCCAAACGTTTTCCCTTTTTAACAATTTAAGCCAAACGTTTACAAACGTTACAGAACAAATCCAAGCATTTCACCTTTTTAGCAATTCAAGCCAAATGTTTACAAACGTTACGAAACAAATCCAACTGTTTCACCTTTTTATCGATTTAAGCCAAACATTTACAAACGTTAAAGAAAAAATTCAAAATGTCACCTTTTTAGCGATTGAAACTAAACGTTTCACCTTTTCAAAGATATAAGCCAAACATTTACAAACGTTATGAAAGAAATCCAAACGTTTCACCTTTTTAGCAATTTAAGCCAAACATTTTCAAACGTTTCGAAACAAATCAAAATGTTTCACCTTATAGCAATTTAAGCCAAACGTTACGAAACAAATCAAAACATTTCACCTTTTTAGCGATTGAAGCTAAACGTTCAACCTTTTTGGCGATTTAAGCCGAACGTTTTCAAACGTTATGAAACAAATCCAAACGTTTCAAACGTTTGGCTTAAATTGCTAAAAAGGTGAAATGTTTGGTTTTGTTTCGTAACTTTTGTAAACGTTTGGTTTTGTTTCGTAACGTTTTTACCTTTTTAGCGATTTAAGCCAAACGTTTGGTTTTGTTTCGTAACAATTATAAACGTTTCGAAATGAAACCAAACGTTTAAAACGTTACGAAACAAATCCAAACGTTTCATATTTTTAGCGATTTAAGACAAACGTTACAAACGTTACCAAACAAATCCAAACGTTTCCCCATTATAGCGATTTCAGGTTACGAAATAATCCAAGTGTTTCACCTTTTTAGCAATTTAAGCCAAATGTTTACAAACGCTACGAAACAAATCCAAACTTTTCCCCATTCTAGCCATTTAAGCCAAATGTTTACAAACGTTACGGAAAAAAACCAAACGTTTCCCTTTTTAAAAGATCTAAGCCAAACGTTTACAAACGTTACGAAACAAATCCAAACGTTTCCCCTTTTTAGCGATTTAAGCCAAACGTTTACAAACGTTACGAA
Source organism: Mercurialis annua (assembly GCF_937616625.2). Taxonomy (NCBI): domain Eukaryota; kingdom Viridiplantae; phylum Streptophyta; class Magnoliopsida; order Malpighiales; family Euphorbiaceae; genus Mercurialis; species Mercurialis annua. The sequence continues at coordinate 43,583,197 of NC_065572.1, forward strand.
ACAAATATAAATGTTTCCCCATTTTAGCGATTGAAGCCAAATGTTTATAAACGTTTGGTTTTATTTTGTAATTTTGTAAACGTTTTGGCTTAAATCGCTAAAAAGGGGAAACGTTTGGATTTGTTTCGTAACGTTTCTAAAGGTTTGGCATAAATCGCTAAAAATGGGAAATGTTTGGTTTTGTTTCGTAACATTTGTAAACGTTTGGCTTAAATTGCTAAAAAGGGGAAACGCTTGGATTTGTTTCGTAACGTTTGTAAAGTTTGGCTTAAATCGCTAAATAGGTGAAACGTTTGGTTTTGTTTTGTAGTATTTGTAAACGTTCAACTTCAATCGTTAAAAATGTGAAATGTTTGGTTTTGTTTCATAACCTTTGTAAATGTTGGCATAAATCGCTAAAAAGGTGAAACGTTTGGATTTGTTTTATAATTTTTATAGATGTTTTGTTTAAATTGCTAAAAATGTGAAACGCTTGGATTTATTTCGTAACGTTTGTAAATGTTTGGCTTTGTTTTGTAACGTTTGTAAATGTTTGCCTTAAATTGCTAAAAAGGTTAAACATTTGGTTTTGTTTCGTAACGTTTTAAACGTTTGGATTTATTTCGTAACGTTTGTAAACGTTTGGCTTAAATCGCTAAAAACGGAAACGTTTGGTTTTGTCTCATAGCCTTTGTAAACGTTCGGCTTAAATCGTAAAAAGGTGAAGCATTTGGATTTGTTTCGTAACGTTTTAAACGTTTAGCTTAAATCGCTAAAATGGGGAAACATTTGAATTTTTACCGTAACGCTTGGATTTTTATCGTAAAGTTTTAAACATTTGGATTAAATTGCTCGGTTTATAAACGTTTACAAAACAAATCCAAACGTTTCCCCATTTTAGCGATTGAAGCCAAACGTTAACAAACATTACAAAACGAATCCAAGCGTTTCACTTTTTTAACGATTTAAGCCAAACGTTTACAAACGTTACGAAACAAAACAAAACGTTTCACATTTACTTAAACATTTAAACCAAACATTTAAAAAAGTGAAACATTTGGATTTGTTTCGTAACGTTTGTAAACGTTTGGTTTAAATCGCTAAAATGGTGAAACGTTTGGATTTGTTTCGTAACGTTTTAAATGTTTGGCTTAAATCGTAAAATGGGGAAATATTTGGATTTGTTTCTTAACGTTTTAAACGTTTGGCTTAAATAGCTAAAATGGGGAAACGTATGGATTTGTTTTGTACCGTTTGTAAACGTTTGGCTTGAATCGCTAAAAAGGGGAAACGTTTGGTTTTGTTTCGTAACGTTATAAAAATGTTTGGATTTGTTTCGTAAAATTTGTAAATTTATGGCTTAAATTGCTAAAACTTGAAACGTTTGGATTTGTTTCGTAATGTTTTAAACGTTTGGTTTTGTTTCGTAACGTTTATTAACATTCGGCTTAAATCGGTAAAAAGGTGAAACGTTTGGATTTGTTTCGTAACGTTTGTAAACGTTTGGCTTAAATTGCTAAAAAGGTGAAACGTTTGGGTTAAATCGCTAAAAAGGAGAAACGTTTGGATTTGTTTCGTAACGTTTGTAAACATTTGGAATAAATCGCTAAAAATGTGAAACATTTGGATTTGTTTCGTAACGTTTGTAAACGTTTGGCTTAAATCGTTTAAAAGGGGAAACGTTTGGATTTATTTTGTAACGTTTGTAAAGTTTTGGCTTATTTCGCTAAAAAGGTCTGAAATATCCCGTAATTTTAATTTTTTTTTTAAATATTAATTTTAATTTTTACATTCCGCCAAGTTTTAAGTAATTTATTATTATTATTATTAAAAAGTTTTATTTAATTTTATTTGACTCATTCGTTAACTCGGCCGTGTTTCGTTACGGGAAAATTGATTAGTATTATTAAATTTAAAAGAAAAAAAAAAAGAAAAGAAGAAAAAGGATATATTCCATGCATGCAAAGTAAAGATCCCATGCATGCCTTATTCTTTGTTTAAATCAATGTAATATGGCCCATCTATTTTGTAAGCATGAAAATCCCATGCACTTGCAACATTAAAACCCATGTTTCTTATTATTAATTTGGCAGAAGCGAGAATCACCATCCTTATTCCTTATATATATATATATATATATATATATATTGATGTTTCACGTTTTTTTCTTTTTTAAACTTAAAAGTTCCCATCACTTAAAATAAACCCTAGCCGTCTATCAATCCAAACGTTCCTGAGATTTCCTTTCACCTTAATCCTTTCGATTCAAGATCCGGTAAGTAATTCTCATTGCTTTTCATGTTTTTCATTCGACATCGCATTACCGTTCTTAACTGATATCTCTATCTTTTTGGCATAAATATGAGTTTTGTTTTGATTCGTTCATCCATTCCGTTGTCCTTTATTATCGCTACGTTTAGGAATCGATTACGGTACGTATCATTCTTCGTTTCGACGCCGTTTTGATTTCGCCGTGTAAATGTTATATTGCTGCCATGTTCTTGGTTGTGGCTGCCCTAAGTGTTTTCTTTGCTTAAATGATTACTCTGACTATTTTTTTTAGGTTATGATAAATCTATTATTGTTGTTCATGAAGAAAGTTGCCATGATTAGTGTAAATCATGCATGGTTTTAAGCTTGCTTTAGATTGATAGTTACTGCAACTTTCTTGAGTTTGGCGGGAATGGATAAGTTCAAATAGGATATGGCTTTTGATGTTTGTTCATGGTTGTTTAAGTTGGTCATTAATGCATTAGGTGATTATTTGGCCATTTAAGTTCATAATTTCTAATGTTTTGTTTAGTGTTATAGCAATCCATATTTAAGTTTTTATCTTTCAATTATTATGACTTTAAATAAATTTGTATGATTATTAGAAAACTATTATTTTGGTTATTACGATTTGAAACCGAGCTTTTGATTATCGTTTAGGTTGTTAAAAATGCTAATTATATTAAATCTAAAAAAATATTATTTTATTTATAATTGGCTTGATATTAATAATTATACTCTAAAAAACGGTAATTATTTTATAGGCTAAATTCATATAATTACTTGGGTAATTATTATTTAATTTAAAGTTTGACTTAGCGTGTCAAACTGGCTAAATTATAATTTAGTTTTTAAATTATTTTTTTAACTTATTTTAGTAAGAAATTTGTCGGTAACTATTGGTTACTTGTGTTTTAAGCTATTGAGTTCCGTTTTAATATTTAATTATTATTTTATCAAATGTACTATTATAGAATTATAAACTGTGGTTTAACATTTTTTAAATTATTTGGGTCGGGTTAGACTTGGGTCGCCCGACATTTGAAGTTAGCTTGGTAGTTATCGGTAACTCGGCTAACCCACTATTTAAAAATTGATTTAATTTACTATTTAAATAATATTTTCCGAAACGGATTTTAAAGTGGGAACTCAATAGACTTGTTATTTATGGCTTATTTATGATTTTATTATTATTTGAGTATTATGATTACTCTGACTTGGCTTTACATTGATTTGTCGTTTGTGCAAGTCCTATGTGGTGTCTAGTACTCTCTAGAGTTAGGGTCTGTTTTTAATTATTATTTTATACATTGTCTAGACCCGTCGACTGTTCGTACTTCAGAGGCGAACCAGAGTTAGATTGCTTGCTATTTTTTACGTGAAATAGCAAGCAGTGAGTTTATATCTCTATTTACCTCTTTATTAAACAAATGTTATATATACATATATATATATATACACACACACACACACACACACACACACACACACACACACACACACACACACACACACACACACACACATATATATATATACATATATATATATATATAAGCAACTTTTGAACTGTTTTCGTGTAATACCCCAAATATTTTAGAATAATTAAGTCGTGCCACGTGTCGTGAATTTTGATAAATTAAGTCAAGAGGGATTTAATTTAATGATATCGGGAATTTAAAGTAATTTTTATTGAACGGATTATTGGGATTAAAGGAAAAGGGTTAGAAAATTAATATAAAATAAATTATAAATCCCGAGATAAGAATTAGTTCGCCAAGGTCCGCGAAATATTTTATAGTATTTGTGATAAACGTTTCGGGTCAATTGGAGACCTTTTAAAATTTGGACGCGGATGTGTTTAGGACTAAATTGTAAATTTTGAAAGTTTAAGGGCTAAAGTGTAAATTAGCCAATTAAGCCAGAAAATAGCGATTAAAAGATTATTAATAGAAAATAATAATTTTGGAGTCGTATTATTTATTTAGGTATAAATAATACGTACGTAATTGAGTTAAAGTAAATAAGTAATTGTTAAGTTAAAATAGAAAGTTTAATAGAGAATTGGTTTAAGTTAAAGAGTTTAAGGACTAAAAGTGACATTTAGCCAAAAGATATGAAACCTTCCAGACGAAGGATTGTCCAGAAATGGGAGCAGTGGAATCAAAAAGAGAGAGCGAGAGGAAAATGGAGATAACGCCGTTCCGTCGCTCGATCTTCGTTTCTCGCCCATTTCCGACGTTCTATAACTCCAAACGATCGTATTTCGACGGGTAATCACGGTAAGCTTGACGTTTTACCGTTTAAACGAATATATTTTAAGTTATATCGATTCAAAGTTTTAGGCCACGAAACGATTTTATCGTTTTATCGAGTATAGGATTGATATATAGCGTTTTGAGCTTAGAATACGCGTTTTGGCTGAGTTTGGAGCGTTTTTACGTATATAGCAGGTCGGAAACCCCGGAAATCGATTCCGGGGGATCGTGCACGACTGTACACGATCGTGTACTGTGGTACACGAACGTGTACTTGAGGTACACGAACGTGTACCATCAATGGTACACGAACGTGTACTAAAGTACACGAACGTGTACCATCATATGGTACACGAACGTGTACCAAGGTACACGAACGTGTACCAAGGTACACGAACGTGTACCTCCCTGCACGGGCGTGCACCCTTCGATTCTCGCACCCTGACTCTTCGTACCTCGATTGAATTAATTACGCGTATTGAATCGGAAATCGAATAGTAGTTAACCTAATGAGGTTATAAGAAGATTGAATTGGAAGTAATTTGCGATCCGTAAACGAGTTTGATATCGTTTAATGGGATATGCGTGAGAAGCACGACGATTAGTAAGAGTTCAATGTGTCGAGTCTCGAGTCTAGAGTCAATCTTAGAATAGGATTCTGATGTGAGTCAAATGTTTTGAAATTGTTTTAGATCCAGCGAGGCAAGAAGGAGCTGGACCAGGAGCTCGGGAAGCTTGACGTTTCTAAAGCCCCGACGTATTTTTGGATAAGCGTTTTCTGTGAGTTTATACGATTTGCTTTTAAAGTATTTATCAAAGCAACTATTTTATATTGCTTTATATTGGAATTGCATGTTTTATATGCGAAACGTTTTTATGATTTGCGCATATGTTTGATTTGAAACCGGTATTGATCCGATGGAACGTGCTACCTATTGGGCGACAATAGGACTGTGTGATCACCAGTTTTGATATGACTCAGCTGGGAGCTGATGATGAATATGAGATTTACGATTGGGTTATAATTTAGATACGCAGAGTGAACTCGGTTACGGTGTAGCCTGGAAGTCCCCGTATCTAGTGGCTGGGCCACCAGCGAGTTGGACTCGCGATTGATATTTATGATTGGGTTGATCGATTGATTATTAGTATGTTTGAGGATTAAGGTTTCAATCGGATCCTGTACTTGGCTGCACGAGGTTTGAACGCTATTGCATTGTTTTACGCTTTATGTTTTATATGGATACTTATTAGTAAATGTATAAACTCACTCGGTATATTCCCATATACTGACCCCTCACAGTCTTCCTTTCAGGTTAAAGCATTTTGAAGGACGGACTTCCTCCTTCTTGTTCTGGAAGTCCACAATAGTGAAAGGTCATGTTAAAGAACGTTTTCTTCGTAGAGCTGCAGTAGTCGGTAGATGTCTGTATGAGATGTAAGATTTATATTCAAACGGTTTATTTAAATGGGCAACTCTGATTTGAGATAAAAGTATATATACATTATAATTGTTTATAAAGAACGTATTTAACCGTTGATTTCGTAACCAATTTCCATGAGTGGAATTGGTCAAGATGTTGATTAGAGGTAGGGCAGAGCTGGACATGAGGTGTCGCTCGGTAAGGCCCTAGTCTATAATAATAATTCGCGATGATTTTCAGAAAGTAGTAAAGATGTTTTAGTATTTATAATAATAAAGTTTAAAAGGGTTTTCTGAAAATATTTTATATAATATATTTAATTCGCGAAAAATTCATAGTGGTTTTAGGCTTGCTACGGGTTCCGGAGCTACCACTCCCGTTCCCTAGCGCCGGTCTCGGCTCAATAAATTGGGTCGTGACAATTGTGGTATCAGAGCAGTTGGTCCGGTTACCTCTGCTAATATGTAATTTCAAACAGTTGGTTTAAGATACCACTGTTTTGTGTGTATGTCTACCTAGGAACTACTGCAACACATAGGGATTCGAGTCATGTCTTGATCAGTTTTCGTTTGATCTTAAGATTTTAACTCTCCTCCCTACGATCTGAGTCTGTTAGTGTGATCGATAGAATTGTTAGACGATATACGTATGCGAAAGTATTTTGCTTACGTAAGAATGAACGATGTATTACATGATCGTTGCGTATGATCACGTATGAGGTGGATAGTTAACATTATACGATTCAACGACAAGGCTACTATGCTAAACATCCATTGGTATAACGATACCATCAAAGTCACGCGAGATAAGCGCTAAGAGATGATCGCTAGTGAAACGTGGATTCGGAAGAATGGAAGAATCTCCCAAGTTACAGAGTTTAAGGTTTGGAGAACTTACAAGGTGAAAGATTTGTGATTTATAAAGATTAATTGTTTTAATGATTTTGAAAGTATAATTGTGCCTAGATTCGATATAGTAATATACTATTGCCATGACATGAATAGAATTGCATCACTACATACACATTAAATGAAAAGAATAGAACTGAATTCATACATTAGTAGGACATGCATCATATGCATTATGTTCAGATGAAAGGTAAGTTATGGCAACTCTTTGGGGATGAGAGACATCATCGCCCTAGTGCACAATTATACTAATGCTTAAAGAATTTGAACATGAATTTTATAAAAGAGCTAATTTCTTGGGATTTCAAAGATTTCGAAATGGTTGCAACCATAATTGTTTTGATGTGAGTAGACCTAGACTAGAACTCTGTAACGAAGGGGAAATGTTCGAGATCTACCTACCAGTAATTCTCGAAGGTACAAAGAACATGTACGAGAACACGAACAAGAAGTTATGCTTTGGGAAGATACGCTTGGATGATGAAGTGAAATTCATTGACTAGTGAACTAGGATGTCTTTATCTTGAACAAGGTGATTAGAACTCTATATGTTACAAGACGATAGAAGTGTGGAAGAGGATGATTGAACTTAGAAAGCTATTATTGGTTGAACATTAAAGATATAAAGACAATCTCTATGTATGGATAACGCAAGTTTTACGCGATGTCAGAAGATTGTTAAACCAATATGTCTTTTGATTGAACCGTTGGATTGGTTCAATATTGGAATATGATATTCCTAAGAAGGTTGATTAAGAGTTGACCGTTGTGATCGTCGAACGGAGAACTAAGCGACAGCTTCATAAGACTCTTCATAGGAGACTTGTACGGCTAGAAATAACCAATCTAGCCAACATACTATGGGAATATAAGAAGTAAAGACGTAAGATATGTAGCAAATGAGAATGGGGTGATAAATAGGATTAATAAAGTTAAAGGATGGATTGTACATGTGATTGTGTGAACTATGTTAAGAAGTTAGAGATCCGTGTAAAAAGCTGTGCGGTTGTACATTCTGACCAACAAATTAAAGGATAAAGACAGGTACACGAAGTATAAGGTCACGAGATGAGGATAAGAAAGATGAAGCGCAAAGAATATAGTACAATAGCTATGCAATGTTGATAATGATGATTTTCAAAGGAAGACATGAACGCTGCAAGTGAAAGAAGGACACATGTTTCATGACGAAGGTTGTACTAGATATATACAAATCAGGAGTTCCATATCTTAGGACTGACGAATAAGTCGAAACAAGTTAATATTTAAGATACATAATGTATTACGAGCGAAGATGCTCGTATAAGGACGTTACGAAAAACAAAGAAAGCGAGACAGCGATGTACAAAAGGGAGTTATGCTATGATAGGAGTAAAAGAGAAAGAAAGCTATATAGTCAATAAAGACAAATAGATCCTGAAGTTTGATACGAGAAATGACGACGAATGAGGAATGTTACGATGGATTAAGTACACGGTTATAGGAATACCTCCCATTGGATTTAAACGAGCAAATAGATAGAAAGATGTATATAATGAGAAAGCTAAAAGAAGAAGAACATGAACAGTTAAGATCAGGATGTCGAGAGTGAAGTCGTAACTCAAGAACGTTGATCGAAGTTCAAGGTATATTAGTTTGAAGATAAAAGGAGAGCAACGTATCAACAGGACAAGAAGAAACGATACGTGGAACGTTAATGATGGGTATGCGAACTTTAAGAGATATCTGGGACGAATCAAAGCAATTAAATGGACAAGTGACTAATATGAGGAAAAGATACAAAAGTGTTACGAAGGTCAAGTATAAGATTCAACATGGATTTTGCACGAAGAATCAAGAAGTTTTAAAGAAATGCGATAATAGGAGATTGAAATTAGCCTCACTGACAAGACAAACATCAGTATTGAATGTATCCAATAAGTATGACTGAATATTGAAGCATTGGATCTTAAAGTAATCTAGAGGAAGTAACGTCTAAGATTTTCATTAATGATTGGACAGATAACAACAAAAAGTGGAATGTGAGGACAACGACAAAGGAGTATGTGGAAGGAATTACGAAAATTACACGGGAGATAGTACTAATGGATGAAATTAAGAGATATGAAAAGAAGTAATGGGTTGAAATAAGAATGAATCGTAAGTATAAGTATTTATATAGAGTGTGAGTACAAGGAAAAGTACAAGAAGGAAACGAAAGGTTACTATAAAAGTTTATAAACATCATTTTTACGATTTTAAGCATAAAGCTATCTACGGATTTATAAATCAACGTGAGGTGAATGGTTTTAATAGAGGACGTGTAATGAAGGGGAGGCAAAGTATCTATCAAAAATGATAGATAGTTGGATAGTAGGATTGACTAGTTAAGTCTAGTATCCTCTTAGAACCAAAGAACTAATGAAGGATCGAACCAGGAATGTTCAAGAATTTACAAGATCAGTAACGACATAAGAGTATAGCAATGTGAAGATTAGGATCGGATTAACGTTAAGTGTCATTAGATAAGGAATGTCTAATGAAAACAATAAGTTATAAGGATAAAAAGCTGTTGAAAGAATATGAAGAATAACGATACCTCGAGAGGTAGATTAAAGAAGCATGAAGAATGCTTGTAACTATTGACAAGGATAAGCTACAAAACTAATTTACGAATTTGGAAATTTGAAATAGAATCTCAAATGAAGAGAAAGTAATATTAACCAGAGAAGTGAATAGAATCGAAAGATCAAGAAATAAGATACATTAGAGAAGGCATATGTTAAATATATCAAGTGATACTAAGAGTGCACTCAACTTCATGAGATTAAGAAATCATGAAGTGTAAAAAGGAAATAAAGATTTAGATGATACAAGTTTGAGAAAAAGTATACGGACAGCACGATAAAAACAAACATTCAAAAGAGATTTGACTTATGATATAAGATCATGAAGTCAATAAGCTAACCAAGCAGAGTGTTGATAAGAAACAAGGACATAGTATCATTTTCTCTCTACGATCAACTAGAGTGAAATTGTGTATCATAAGAAGATAGATGGTAATAAAATAACAAACATAAGATTGAGAGTAGTAAAACTACTAGTAAAACGATTACTGTGGATAAGTAATTCGAGTAATGCAAGCAGGGAATCTTGCTACAGAAAAGTAGGTAGTAAGCCGTAAGAAACAACAAAACACAGAAGTTCAAAGAACATGAGAGGTTATGAGGACGACAATTTGTAGTATCCATAAGAGATTAAGTGCCGGAACCTACAAGCAAAGTAGTAAGAGCATAAAGAACAAGATTTTTAGTAATTCCAGTAAAAGAACGACCGCGGTACGCCAGAAAGATTAGTGATAGTTGTATGTAAACGACGTCAAATATATGGAAAAGAAGTAGGCGTACAATGTAACAGATGACATAACATTTGAACACATTTCTGCTAATAACAAATCATTAGAATGGCCAGCTAAAGGCAAGTGATTTCGAGAAAGAGGTATCAAATCCTTCTCGAATAATTCAACCGCAAGCGACGGAAGTGACCAAAGAGCCTGTCATATGAAGAAAAGTCAGTAAAGAGCATCAGTATGCAAGTATGAAAGTTGCGGATAAAGAAGGTACCTACGGTAAGAGCTCCTAGAAGAAGCTAGCCCGTAAGAAGAGTACACATGAGCAGCAGAAGAAGATATGAGTTAGAAATATTCGTATTAGTTTATCTTAGATACGTGGCAAAAGTTTTAAATTCGAGGACGAATTTATTTTAAGGGGGGGGTGAATGTAATACCCCAAATATTTTAGAATAATTAAGTCGTGCCACGTGTCGTGAATTTTGATAAATTAAGTCAAGAGGGATTTAATTTAATGATATCGGGAATTTAAAGTAATTTTTATTGAACGGATTATTGGGATTAAAGGAAAAGGGTTAGAAAATTAATATAAAATAAATTATAAATCCTGAGATAAGAATTAGTTCGCCAAGGTCCGCGAAATATTTTATAGTATTTGTGATAAACGTTTCGGGTCAATTGGAGACCTTTTAAAATTTGGACGCGGATGTGTTTAGGACTAAATTGTAAATTTTGAAAGTTTAAGGGCTAAAGTGTAAATTAGCCAATTAAGCCAGAAAATAGCGATTAAAAGATTATTAATAGAAAATAATAATTTTGGAGTCGTATTATTTATTTAGGTATAAATAATACGTACGTAATTGAGTTAAAGTAAATAAGTAATTGTTAAGTTAAAATAGAAAGTTTAATAGAGAATTGGTTTAAGTTAAAGAGTTTAAGGACTAAAAGTGACATTTAGCCAAAAGATATGAAACCTTCCAGACGAAGGATTGTCCAGAAATGGGAGCAGTGGAATCAAAAAGAGAGAGCGAGAGGAAAATGGAGATAACGCCGTTCCGTCGCTCGATCTTCGTTTCTCGCCCATTTCCGACGTTCTATAACTCCAAACGATCGTATTTCGACGGGTAATCACGGTAAGCTTGACGTTTTACCGTTTAAACGAATATATTTTAAGTTATATCGATTCAAAGTTTTAGGCCACGAAACGATTTTATCGTTTTATCGAGTATAGGATTGATATATAGCGTTTTGAGCTTAGAATACGCGTTTTGGCTGAGTTTGGAGCGTTTTTACGTATATAGCAGGTCGGAAACCCCGGAAATCGATTCCGGGGGATCGTGCACGACTGTACACGATCGTGTACTGTGGTACACGAACGTGTACTTGAGGTACACGAACGTGTACCATCAATGGTACACGAACGTGTACTAAAGTACACGAACGTGTACCATCATATGGTACACGAACGTGTACCAAGGTACACGAACGTGTACCAAGGTACACGAACGTGTACCTCCCTGCACGGGCGTGCACCCTTCGATTCTCGCACCCTGACTCTTCGTACCTCGATTGAATTAATTACGCGTATTGAATCGGAAATCGAATAGTAGTTAACCTAATGAGGTTATAAGAAGATTGAATTGGAAGTAATTTGCGATCCGTAAACGAGTTTGATATCGTTTAATGGGATATGCGTGAGAAGCACGACGATTAGTAAGAGTTCAATGTGTCGAGTCTCGAGTCTAGAGTCAATCTTAGAATAGGATTCTGATGTGAGTCAAATGTTTTGAAATTGTTTTAGATCCAGCGAGGCAAGAAGGAGCTGGACCAGGAGCTCGGGAAGCTTGACGTTTCTAAAGCCCCGACGTATTTTTGGATAAGCGTTTTCTGTGAGTTTATACGATTTGCTTTTAAAGTATTTATCAAAGCAACTATTTTATATTGCTTTATATTGGAATTGCATGTTTTATATGCGAAACGTTTTTATGATTTGCGCATATGTTTGATTTGAAACCGGTATTGATCCGATGGAACGTGCTACCTATTGGGCGACAATAGGACTGTGTGATCACCAGTTTTGATATGACTCAGCTGGGAGCTGATGATGAATATGAGATTTACGATTGGGTTATAATTTAGATACGCAGAGTGAACTCGGTTACGGTGTAGCCTGGAAGTCCCCGTATCTAGTGGCTGGGCCACCAGCGAGTTGGACTCGCGATTGATATTTATGATTGGGTTGATCGATTGATTATTAGTATGTTTGAGGATTAAGGTTTCAATCGGATCCTGTACTTGGCTGCACGAGGTTTGAACGCTATTGCATTGTTTTACGCTTTATGTTTTATATGGATACTTATTAGTAAATGTATAAACTCACTCAGTATATTCCCATATACTGACCCCTCACAGTCTTCCTTTCAGGTTAAAGCATTTTGAAGGACGGACTTCCTCCTTCTTGTTCTGGAAGTCCACAATAGTGAAAGGTCATGTTAAAGAACGTTTTCTTCGTAGAGCTGCAGTAGTCGGTAGATGTCTGTATGAGATGTAAGATTTATATTCAAACGGTTTATTTAAATGGGCAACTCTGATTTGAGATAAAAGTATATATACATTATAATTGTTTATAAAGAACGTATTTTAACCGTTGATTTCGTAACCAATTTCCATGAGTGGAATTGGTCAAGATGTTGATTAGAGGTAGGGCAGAGCTGGACATGAGGTGTCGCTCGGTAAGGCCCTAGTCTATAATAATAATTCGCGATGATTTTCAGAAAGTAGTAAAGATGTTTTAGTATTTATAATAATAAAGTTTAAAAGGGTTTTCTGAAAATATTTTATATAATATATTTAATTCGCGAAAAATTCATAATGGTTTTAGGCTTGCTACGGGTTCCGGAGCTACCACTCCCGTTCCCTAGCGCCGGTCTCGGCTCAATAAATTGGGTCGTGACATTTCGGCATTGTGGATTTGATTTGGAACGTGCTACTCGATGGGCATCATCGGGACTGCGTGCGCACCGGTAATGATTATTATGATATTGAGGTAGGTTTGAGATACGTCTCACCTTAGTGAGGGCACCGGTGGAAGATACGTCTCCTGGGCTCACTATTTTATTAAGTGATAATCGGGAATCGGTTATTGAGATATGTCTCACCGACACGACAATGGATTTAGAATTGTGGTTTAGGGTTTCATTGATAATCCATAATGAACAAATGTTTTATTAAACGTTTTAAAGGTTTTTCAACTTAGTAAATGTAAATTGTTATATAAACTCTACTCAGTAAATCTGACCCCGTTGTTTTCCCAAAAACTTTCAGGGTTATGATTTGAGTGAGTCAGCTGGTCTCCGATTCTTTATTTCCTCGGAGGTTTACTTTATTTTATTAAAACTATTAAACTGATTTTATTCTTAAACCGCAGTAGTAATTAGAAGTCGTATTTATCTAATATTTGTTATCAGAATTATTCTATTGATTTAAGTGTTTTTTTTTTGCATTAATGTAATAACTTGGGTTATTAAATATTTATGCTATGTTGGAGACTCACAATTGATCGACCATTTATTATATAAAAAATGTTGTATTTTATGAACTGGTAGAACTAGGCTGAAGTCTCGGTTGCCCCCGAGCATTGGTTTCTTGCAGGTTATGTATGTATAAGGTTATATGTAAGGCTAGCTACGGGTTTTGGTACAACCATACCCATATCCTAGCGCCGGTCGCGATTCATGAAAATGGGTCGTGACAAGGTCAAACGTTTAGATTTGTTTGTAACGTTTGTAAACGTTTGGCTTAAATTGATAAAATGGGGAAACATTTGGATTTGTTTCATAACGTTTGTAAATGTTCGGCATAAATCGTTAAAAAGATGAAACGTTGGGATTTTTTTCGTAACGTTTGTAAACGTTTGGCTTGAATTGCTAAAAAGGTAAAACGCTTGGATTTGTTTCGTAACGTTTGTAAACGTTTGGCTTAAATCGCTAAAAAGGTGAAACGTTTAGATTCGTTTTCGTAAAGTTTGTAAACGTTTGGCTTAAATTGCTAAAAAGGTGAAACGTTTGGTTTTGTTTCATAACTTTTGTAAAGGTTTGGCTTAAATCGCTAAAATGGGGAAACATTTGGATTTTTTTCATAACGTTTAAAACGTTACGAAACAAATCCAAACGTTTCACCTTTTTAGCGATTTAAGCCAAACGTTTAAAAAATAAAGAAACATGTAATATCCCGTATTTTTCCGTCATAGTTTCGTTGTGTTTCCGACTTAGTTTCGGATTATTAATGGTGGACTTAGCAAGTGTGAAAATTCAATTGGGGTTGAAGTATTATATTGTATGTGTCGCATGTGTCGTGTGAGTTTTCGAAGGCGATTTGATTTTTATCCGGATTATAAACGATGTTGTGTTCGTGTGCCTTCTAAATCTAACATGTTTTGATAAAATATTTATATCTCCCAATTGAACTGTTGGATCGGGTTCATCTTTGGATGCTGTGCACGACAAAAAGTTGACCGTTGGATTCAAATTTGAGGCGATTTGGAGGAGAGATGGAGTGCGCGATCGTGCACTCAAGTGTATGAACGTGCACTATGCTGTTACAGCATTTTAGGTATTTAAATAGCCTCTTATGTTTTTAAAACCTATTTTTCATAGTCTATTGTTTTCTATCAACCCTAGCCGACTCCCTCACCCTCAAACACTCTGAAATATTCTACCATCATCCCTTATCATTAGCTTTCGCATTCGATAAGTAAATCACGTTCGTTTCATTCGTTTATTCTATTCATTATCGTTGAATACGTTCTAAGTTAATATCCCTCATGGTGTAGCGATTTCTAAGATTGTTGCTACATTACATCAGTAGGCTATATCCTCCTTAATCTCTATGATTCTTAACCTTGATTTTGCCAAACGGTACGTAATTGATTCTGCTTTAATCATTGTCGTCTTATCGTGTTCGTTTGTTCTAAACTGTGAACTTCCATATATTGATTCTCTGCTTATGGTTTGGTTACTTTTGAGTATTGATTATGGCATCTAAGGATTGTAGACTCTTGCATTTTGTATGTTTAAATCCTTGAACTCTTAACTGATGATTCCTCGCTTAACTTTTGTCTTTCGTTTTGGTTCTTGATGTTCTAAACTTTTATTATTGATTTTTCAAGCTTGCTTTAATTCTTACTAAGGACTTTGAATTTGTTAGGGTGTTGTTGATGAGTGGATTTTAGGTTAATAATATTGTAGGTTGTTAAGATACCTTGTTGATTTAATGAAATCTTAAGCTACGGTTTGAATTGTGTACTGTTATGTTGGTGTATTTGGTTCTTGTTATGTAGATGATGATGTGTCCCTTGTCTATTGGCTGCCATGATTTTCTTTTGACTAAAGGTTCTTTAAAGTCCCTGAATTGTTTTGATTAAAACCTTTTAATTCCGTAAGTTATTTATAAACTGATTTTATAATTTATTCTGATTATTAATTTACGAAATTGGTTTCGACTTATTAATTAACAATTTAAATAATATTTTTATTTATAATTTGAATTACATTGTGAGTATATATTTTAAATTTATATTTAATATTAACCCTATTATAATTTAAATGATGATAGAATTAATCATTTATTTTGATTATATTAAATGGGAATTGGGGATTTCATTTTAATTTGAAAGTTGTTAAGTTAGTAATATTATTTTAAGACCTAAAAATAATATTTGAGTTATTAAAAATTAAATTAATTATTATTTAATTATTAATTAGAGATTTTGGGCTTAGCATGCCAATGTGATTAAATTTATATTTTTAAACTTTTGAATTTCGATATATAAAATTTGACAAATTGAAAATGATGATTATTTTATAATCTAAATTAATATAATTACTCGGGTAATTACATTTAATTTTGAATATCTTTTTGGTATGTCATTTTGGCTAAATTACAATTTATCCCTTGAACGTATTTAAAACTTATTTGATTAAATTTTGATTGTAACTTGGGTTACTTGAAGTTAAAGCTTTGGGTTCCGTTTTAAATTTTGATTTATTATTTAATCAAAGTTGATTTTATAATTATAAACTATTGTTTATAATTGGATATGATTATACTTATTTTATCAAAGTGATTTTGGGAATTATAAACTCTGGTTTATATTTTGATAAAATATTTTTGGTCGGGTTAGATGGGTCACCCGACATGTGAGGTAGCTTGGTAGTTATTGGTAACTCGGCTAACCCAATATTTGAGGAAATGAATTTAAATTATTATTTATTTATTATTTAAAGTAATATTTTACGGAATGAATTTTAAAGCGGAAACCCAATAAACTTAGCTTATTTATTTATTTGAGTATAATGTTACTCGATGTTGTTCATTTTGACTCAGGTCATTACGTGATTAACTATTCAATCTATTCTAGCTACATTTATACTTGACTCGGTATTGTGCTAGTCCTATGTGGTGTCTAGTATTCTTAGAGTTAGGGGTTAAATGGATTTTAACTTATATATTGTTTTAGACCCGTCGACTGCTCGTGCTTCGGAGTGTACGCAGGTTAGCTATTTGCCAAGATTCACGTGGATAAGCAAGCACTGAGTTTGTAGTGCTATTTACCACTTTATTAAGTACCGTATCATATTTTAATATTATAAATGTTTTTGAATTGTTTTAAGCGATTATGGATCTGGATTGAAACGGGCTACTCGATATGCTTGTATCGAGACTGTGTGCACCGGTAAGTACTCTGGGATCGGCAAACTAAAGTCTTGCTTACGCTGGTATATGATGAGGATCTGTTCCCGTCCACTCTGGGTTTATCAGTATGCTACTTTATACTTACGCTGGGATCATTTCAATACTGTTTTTCCATAATCATATTATATTAGTATAAAAGATTTTGATTTAAGGGTTTTAAACTTAATAAATGTAAATAGTATTGCGAACTCATCTCAGTATATCTGACCCTATTGTTTTCCCAAATTTTCCAGGTTTATTATTTTGAGCGAGTCTGCTGATCTCCGAATCTTTATTCCTCGGAGGTTTATTTTCTTTTAATAAATTGTCAAACTACCTTTATTCTTAGACCGCATCAGTAAACTAGAGGCCTATATTATTCTAGTCTGTTTGTCGGATTTCTCTGACTGGCTTTATTTTATACTTTGACATTATTATTGTTTAACCCTGTTTATTTTTCTTTAATGGAAGTACTTATATTTAAACTGTTAGCTTAAGTTGGAGTCTCGGTTTCCCCCGTGCATTGGATTTTCTGCAGGTTTATATGATTGGTGATTTTCCGCAAGACTTGCTACGGGTTTTGGTACAACCATATCCATACCCTAGCGCCGGTCGCGATCCATAAATTTGGGTCGTGACAAACTTGGTATCAGAGCTTTGGTTTCAAACCAAGGCCATTTGCATCCTATGTGTTTACTCTGCTAAGTTTGCTATTGAGTTATAGGTACCCCTGCGGAATTAGGTTCACGTCTTGTCTTTGAAATGTCATCTTTTAATTTTAAAACTTTCTACCTACACTGACAGGATTGCGTTGAGTCAGTCAGTATTTATGCTTTGACTTGATGCTTTTAGCTTATTATATTGATGTTATTTCACTTGGGTGATTTAATTGCTTTTGATTTCTCGGGAAATCTCATTTTGGTAATTTGATTTAATTTCATGATTGGGCATGATGTTATTTTCTTATCATGTTGATGATCCGTTTTAGTGATGATAGTATTCTGGCCTTTATGTCTTTAATAAAATTGTTGATGTTGAGTTATTTTATAAGAACTTCTGGCATTGGCCGAGAGTCTTGATTTTAAAAATAATATTTTGTCAGGCTTTGACATTATTTCGGGTTTAAATGATTTTCGACTGAATTTTTTTTTACCACGTTTTGTGGATTACGTTGCTGGTCACGTATTGGTTTTAAATTTCCTAAAGGAAATTATTTTGGCCTAATTGGTGTTTTGATGTAAAAAGTCAAATGGGTAGTCTGGACACGACACCCTAAAATATTATTTTCAGTATCTTGGCAGTAAAATGAAATTCTTATATTTCAAAATTTAACATTTGACTTAGGATTGAAAAAAAAACTGTTATTTTGAAATAAAATTAAATTCACGTATATAAAAAAAAACTTAATGTTATGTCTAGCATGCTGTGTTCAAAATGTTTGTTTTGAAATAAAATTATTTATTTAAAAGGGGATACCGTTTTGATGATTTAATATTATTTTTGTAATTTTTACCATATTTTGGTTGTCAACACTTTGGTGTTGTTGGTATTATGCTCGATTTGCTAGTCTTAATTAAGCTGGTGTTTCTGAAAAGATTGTTAAAGAATAATTGTTTTCTCACTTAGAAAATGAGTCTGATGTTGTTAATTGGGTGACGTCGAGCTTCTTATTTTGAAAATATTGAGATTTGTTTTGAAATGTGTTTTTCCGGATTTGAAAATGTTTTGCATATATTTACAAATGGTAATTGCGGATTTGACTTTGGTCACCCAAATTGGAAGTTGAGTTTGGAAGTTGTAATTACTCGGCTAACTCGATGATTTGAAATTGAGGCGTTTGGGGAACAATTATATCTATTATTTTATAAAAAGAGGTTTTTAAAAAATGATTTTAAAACTGTGGGGCTCGACATTAACTTGAAATCTATCTTGTAAATGTTATCTTTCGAAATGGGTTTTGATAAATATTTTTGATCAGTATCACATTTCGTTTTATTCTGAATTGACGTTTTGAAAATGTTATTACATGATTTAATCATTGTTGGGCTATTTAAGTTACTGCCATGTCAGTAGGAATTCGTGATCACATAAGATGTTCTATGCTTAATCCTTTGAAATTTATATTGGTTATCTATCTTAATGAGTAATTGTTTTACTGCAAAATGCTTAAATATTTTTCGGATGTGTGAACAATTATTGACCTATATTATTATGTCGTTATTTTTTTGTCTCTCGTTAAGTTATGCCATGGTAGTTTTGTGCTCGTTCGCCTCATTGTGCGAAGTATCACGTGAGTACACTTCTCGCTAGTTTTCTTTGGGTTAACTTGGCATTGGTATCGATGTGCATTTCGAACCTTTGTTTTGACCCTGCGATTAGTTTAGATGTTCTAATTGGTTTAGTTGCATTGAATGTTTGGACTCTGGAAATCGAAGTTATTAATTTTGTCATCAAGAAATTTGAGGAGCGATTATCAAGAGCTGTTTACAGATTCGAATTCCGAATCTGTCCTGGTCAGAGGAAGGCGGGTTGAGTTATATTACTCAGCACCGGCGGAATAATTTTTCTTGTGAGTGTTTGCCTCGTGCGTGATTTTTCGAGCGTTATGCGTTTTACGTCAGGCTCGTTTGTGATAAATTGTAGTATCGAAGTTTCGGCTGTTAGCATTCTAATATTAGATATGGCATATTGTGAATCGGGGTTGATAAGTGTAGTAATACACTGGTGTTTTCTTTAGAGTGATCGGTGAAATACCAAACTTTATAGTGGAGCTGTGAAGGCGTTCGTGTTGCTTTGATGCCTTTGGAAAATTTTCAATTAGATTTGAGGGGAAATTCATTGTTAGGAAAATTTTAGTATTGTTGTTGATTTTGGGTTATTTCGTTAATGACGATGCAAATTGGTGGACTAAAATAATGGAGATGGACAAATATGTCAAAATGGACGAGTGCACCTCTCACAGAGTGTAATGTCTAGAGAATGTCTTAAAGGAAAATTGATTTCAAATATTAATAACTTGTTAAAGTAATTGAAATGTTTTTATCACGTAATTGTGCCCAGACATGTCATGAACATGCATTTGGAATGCCACGAATAGGATACTGCATTGAGCATTAAATATGATCACTATTTAAAAGAGAATTAAATAATACATGCATTAGTACATTCATCACGACATTAGATGATTAGGGTTAAATGAAACTCTTTGGAGATGAGAGCTGTCATCACCCTGGCGCACAATTGTGTAAAATAAATTTTATCAGTGAGACTTTTCAAGAAAAAAATGTTTTCAAAAAAAAAAACTCGCGAGTTATATTGTGAAAATAGTGTTAAAAAAAGTTGTTAAATTTCAAACGATTTTGAAATTTTTATATGGTTGGTATCTAGACAAATACTATGTGATGACGGTGGTGTTTTAAGAGAAATTGTATTGTACGGAATTGTTCATATTGTTAGAATATTCGTACTTGATAAAGAAGAGTTATGGTTATAAGGTTGTACTCGAGGTTTATTCGTGGTGAATGCGGGAAAATATTGAGTTAGAATTAAAGAATTGTGTCAGTTTAGAGTTTATTATTTGAGGATTTTAGTTTTAAAAAAATTGGTTATGCTCTGCGTGTTCATTTACACTAAAAGATTTAAAAAAAATTTAGTTTTTACAGGTTCGATTTTTTTTTGTTTTGTTTAAAAAGTTTTGGTAACGATATGAAAATTATTTCGTAAACGAAGGGATTTTTTTTTTTGCAAAAATTTATCCCAAAGTGATGAAATTTTTGTCAGTTTGATTAAAAGTGAATTTTATGATTTTTCCAAAGAAACGATTTTATAGAAATCGTGAATTTATTTTTAAAGATAAAATTTGGTGGTGATTTCAAATTGAGAGTGTTTTATTATATTAAATTTTTTTTTTTCAATGGGTTAATTAATTTCGATTGAAAGTGAAAATTAAATTTGAGGTGCCAGTAATTTCAATTTAAAGGTGGATTGCGTTATTATATATTTGTATTTACGGAAAGCGTTGTTCTAGATTTTTTTTGGTTTTGAGTGTAACCAATAATCCGATTGATTGCGATTTGATCTTAATGATCTACGATAGAATTCGGGGTCTTAGAGTTTCAAAATAAATGTCGAGGATGAAAAATATTGTTGTCTGAAGATTAAGATATGTATTCGTTAAAATTGGTGTGTTTTCTTACGTCTGGGTTTGAAAGGTTGATGAAATTGTTGAACTGATGTTAGTTAGTTGAATCAGGACGATTCTAGTAGTATTTAGTTTTAAGTCGTTATTTGTAACAGAAATTATAAGCAGGACGACATTTTGAATTGCTGATAAGCTTTCTCATTTGAGGTAATTGGTATTTTGACCACTATAAGTTTCGTAGTGTGTAGGCGTTGAGTGATGTAATATTAATTCCAGTGAGAGTGTCAGCATGTTTTAGTTGTAGCGTTGGAGTTTGGCTTATTAAGATTTCGATTATTTTTGGGATTGCTCCTACACTTATGGTGTTGCTTGGTAGTCTTGGAGACTTGATCTGGTTATTTTGAAACTTTTCCTCGTGTAGCGTGTTGGTTATGTCCCGGTTGTAAATAAATTTCTAATCCATTCACACGTGGTGTTTGAGAAGTTGATTGAAGTAGCAAATTGTTGAACCAAAAAATTTTCGCGTGTGCATGTGGTGATCATTCAAATTTTTGATCTAATTCTATCTTCGAAGTCGTATTTTAATAAGTTGGGGAGAATGTCCGTAAAATTTTCAGCGTGTTTTCAGTTATTGTGGTTTACTTCGCTTTAACTCTTCTCAGTCTTATTTATGATAAAATTACCCTTAGGTAGGAGTTTTGTTTAAACTTTTGAGATTGCAGTGATGTTTTTACTTAGGCGGAATTAAGCGTTTTTTATTTTGTTATCCGTTGAGTTGTCCCTCGACCGTGAGTAATCTTGAAAATCAGAAATTATGATGCTCATATTTTCTTTCGTTCCGTCGAGAATGCATTACTTCGTATTTTGAGTTATGTGTGAGTTTTATGTATTGTAATTGAGTTTTTATTACTTGGCTTTGTGGTAAATTCGAGGACGAATTTATAATAAGTTGGGAAGAATGTAATATCCCGTATTTTTTCGTCATAGGTTCGTTATGTTTCCGACTTAGTTTCGGATTATTAATGGTGGACTTAGCAAGTGTGAAACTTTGATTGAGGTTGGAGTTGTATATTGTATGTGTCGCTTGTGTCGTGTGAGTTTTCGACGGCGATTTGATTTTTATCCGGATTATAAACGATGTTGTGTTCATGTGCCTTCTAAATCTGAAATGTTTTGATAAAACATTTATATCTCCCAATTGAACCGTTGGATCGGGTTCATTTTTGGATATGCTGTGCACGACAAAGAGTTGACTGTTGGATCCAAATATGAGGCGATTTGGAGGCGCGATGGAGTGCGCGATCGTGCACTCAAGTGCACGAACGTGCACTATGCTGTTACGGCATTTCAGGTATATAAATAGCCTCTTACGTTTTTAAAACCTATTTTTCACAGTCTATTGTTTTCTATCAACCCTAGCCGACTCCCTCACCCTCAAACACTCTGAAAATTCTACCATCATCCCTTATCATTAGCTTTCGCATTCGATAAGTAAATCACGTTCGTTTCATTCGTTTATTCTATTCATTATCGTCGAATACGTTCTAAGTTAATATCCCTCATGTTGTAGCGAATTTCTAAGATTGTTGCTATGTACATCAGTAGGCTATATCCTCCTTAATCTCTATGATTCTTAACCTTGATTTTGCCAAACGGTACGTAATTGATTCTGCTTTAATCATTGTCGTCTTATCGTGTTCGTTTGTTCTAAACTGTGAACTTCCATATATTGATTCTCTGCTTATGGTTTGGTTACTTTTGAGTATTGATTATGGCATCTAAGGATTGTAGACTCTTGCATTTTGTATGTTTAAATCCTTGAACTCTTAACTGATGATTCCTCGCTTAACTTTTGTCTTTCGTTTTGGTTCTTGATGTTCTAAACTTTTATTATTGATTTTTCAAGCTTGCTTTAATTCTTACTAAGGACTTTGAATTTGTTAGGGTGTTGTTGATGAGTGGATTTTAGGTTAATAATATTGTAGGTTGTTAAGATACCTTGTTGATTTAATGAAATCTTAAGCTACGGTTTGAATTGTGTACTGTTATGTTGGTGTATTTGGTTCTTGTTATGTAGATGATGATGTGTCCCTTGTCTATTGGCTGCCATGATTTTCTTTTGACTAAAGGTTCTTTAAAGTCCCTGAATTGTTTTGATTAAAACCTTTTAATTCCGTAAGTTATTTATAAACTGATTTTATAATTTATTCTGATTATTAATTTACGAAATTGGTTTCGACTTATTAATTAACAATTTAAATAATATTTTTATTTATAATTTGAATTACATTGTGAGTATATATTTTAAATTTATATTTAATATTAACCCTATTATAATTTAAATGATGATAGAATTAATCATTTATTTTGATTATATTAAATGGGAATTGGGGATTTCATTTTAATTTGAAATTTGTTAAGTTAGTAATATTATTTTAAGACCTAAAAATAATATTTGAGTTATTAAAAATTAAATTAATTATTATTTAATTATTAATTAGAGATTTTGGGCTTAGCATGCCAATGTGATTAAATTTATATTTTTAAACTTTTGAATTTCGATATATAAAATTTGACAAATTGAAAATGATGATTATTTTATAATCTAAATTAATATAATTACTCGGGTAATTACATTTAATTTTGAATATCTTTTTAGTATGTCATTTTGGCTAAATTACAATTTATCCCTTGAACGTATTTAAAACTTATTTGATTAAATTTTGATTGTAACTTGGGTTACTTGAAGTTAAAGCTATTGGGTTCCGTTTTAAATATTGATTTCTTATTTTATCAAAGTTGATTTTATAATTATAAACTATGGTTTATAATTGGATATGATTATACTTATTTTATCAAAGTGATTTTGGGATTATAAACTCTGGTTTATATTTTGATAAAATATTTTGGGTCGGGTTAGACTTGGGTCACCCGACATGTGAGGTAGCTTGGTAGTTATTGGTAACTCGGCTAACTCAATATTTGAGGAAATGAATTTAAGTTATTATTTATTTATTATTTAAAGTAATATTTTACGGAACAGATTTTAAAGCGGAAACCCAATAAATTTGGCTTATTTATTTATTTGAGTATTATATTACTTGATGTGGTTCATTTTGACTCGGGTCATTACGTGATTAACTATTCATTCTATTCTGGCTACGTTTATACTTGACTCGGTATTGTGCTAGTCCTATATGGTGTCTACTATTCTTAGAGTTAGGGGTTGAATGGATTTTAACTTATATATTGTTTTAGACCCGTCGACTGCTCGTGCTTCGGAGTGTACGCAGGTTAGCTATTTGCCAAGATTCACGTGGATAAGCAAGAAGTGAGTTTGTAGTGCTATTTACCACTTTATTAAGTAACGCATCATATTTTAATATTATAAATGTTTTTGAATTGTTTTAAGCGATTATGGATCTGGATTGAAACGAGCTACTCGATAGGCTTGTATCGAGATTGTGTGCACCGGTAATTACTCTGGGATCGGCAAACTAAAGTCTTGCTTACGCTGGTATATGATGAGGATCTGTTCCCGTCCACTCTGAGTTTATCAGTATGCTACGTTATACTTACGCTGAGATCATTTCAATATTTTTTTTCATAATCATATTATATTAGTATAAAAGATTTTGATTTAAGGGTTTTAAACTTAATAAATGTAAATAGTAATGCGAACTCATATCAGTATATCTGACCCCTTTGTTTTCCCAAATTTTCCAGGTTTATTATTTTGAGCGAGTCTGCTGATCTCCGAATCTTTATTCCTCGGAGGTTTATTTTCATTTAATAAATTGTAAAACTACCTTTATTCTTAGACCGCAGTACTAAATTAGAAGTCTATATTATTCTAGTCTGTTTGTCGGATTTCTCTGACTGGCTTTATTTTATGCTTTGGCATTATTATTGTTTAACCCTGTATATTTTTATTTATAGGAAGTACTTATATTTAAACGGTTAGCTTAAGTTGGAGTCTCGGTTGCCCCCGAGCATTGGATTTTTTTGCAGGTTTATATGATTGGTGGTTTTCCGCAAGACTTGCTACTGGTTTTGGTACAACCATACCCATACCCTAGCGCCGGTCGCGATCCATAAATTTGGGTCGTGACAAAACAACTCCAAACATTTCCCCATTTTAGCAATTTTAGATACAAATGTTACGAAATAAATCCAAACCTTTCACCTTTTTAACAATTTAAGCCAAACGTTGCGGAAAAAATTCAAGCGTTTCACCTTTTTAGCAATTCAAGCCAAACGTTTACAAACATTACGAAACAAATCCAACCGTTTCATATTTTTAGCGATTGAAGCCAAATGTTTACAAACGTTAAAGAAAAAATCCAAACGTTTCACCTTTTTAGCGATTGAAGATAAACGTTTCACCTTTTTAAAGATTTAAACCAAACGTTTATAAACATTATGAAACAAATCCAAACGTTTCCCCTTTTTAGCAATTTAAGCCAAACGTTTTTAAACGTTCCGAAACAAATCCAAATGTTTTACATTATAGAAATTTAAGCCAAACGTTTACAAACGTTACAAAACCAATCAAAACGTTTCCCCTTTTTAGCGATTGAAGCTAAACGTTGAACCTTTTTAGCGATTTAAGCCGAACTTTTACAAACGTTATGAAACAAATCCAAACATTTCAAACGTTTGGCTTAAATTGCTAAAAAGGTGAAACGTTTGGTTTTGTTTCGTAATGTTTTCACCTTTTTAGCGATTTATGCCAAACGTTTGGTTTTGTTTCGTATCAATTATAAACGTTATAAAACAAAAC
Organism: Mercurialis annua; assembly: GCF_937616625.2. Lineage (NCBI taxonomy): Eukaryota > Viridiplantae > Streptophyta > Magnoliopsida > Malpighiales > Euphorbiaceae > Mercurialis > Mercurialis annua. Next base: position 43,609,021 of record NC_065572.1, read on the forward strand.
CAAACGTTTAAAACTTTACAAAACAAATCCAAACATTTCACATTTTTAGCGATTTAAGCCAAACGTTTACAAACGTTACCAAACAAATCCAAACGTTTTCCCATTTTAGCAATTTCAGCCAAACATTTACAAACGTTACGAAACAAATCCAAGCATTTTCCCTTTTTAGCAATTTATGCCAAACGTTTAGAAAACGTTATGAAACAAATACAAACGTTTCCCCATTTGAGCGATTTAAGCCAAACGTGTACAAACGTTACGAAACAAGTCCAAACGTTTCACCTTTTAAGCAGTTTATGCCAAACGTGAAACTTTTGGATTTATTTCGAAACATCTTAACGTTTATTAACGTTTGGCTTAAATCGTTAAATATATGAAACGTTTGGATTTATTTCGTAATGTTTGTAAACGTTTGGGTTAAATACCTAAAAATGTGAAATGTTTGGATTTGTTTCATAACGTTTGTAAACATTTGGCTTAAGTCGCTAAAAAGGTGAAACGTTTGGATTTGTTTGGCAACGTTTTTCGTAAATCGCTAAAATGGTGAAATGTTAGGATTTGTTTAGCAACGTTTGTACACGTTTGGCTTAAATCGCTAAAATGGGGAAACGTTTGTATTTGTTTCGTAACGTTTGTAAATGTTTGACTTAAATCACTAAAAAGGTGAAACGTCTGGATTCGTTTCGTAACGTTTATAAATGTTTGGCTTAAATCGCTAAAGAGGTGAAACGTTTGGATTTGTTTTGTAACATTTGTAGACGTTTGGCTTTAATTTCTAAAAAGGTAAAACGTTTGGTTTAGTCTCGCAACGTTTGTACACGTTTGGCTTAAATGGCTAAAATGGGGAAACGTTTGGATTTGTTTCGTAACGTTTGTAAACGTTTGGCTTCAATCAATAAAAAGGTGAAACGTTTGGATTTGTTTCGTAATGTTTGTAAATGTTTGGCTTAAATCGCTAAAAAGGTGAAACGTTTGGATTTATTTCGTAATGTTTCTAAACGTTTGTCATAAATCGCTAAAAAGGTGAAATGTTTGGTTTTGTTTCATAATGTTTGTAAATGTTTGGTTTGTTTTGTAACGTTTGTAACCATTTGGCTTAAATCGCTAAAAAGGTGAAACGTTCAGATTTGTTTCATAACATTTGTAAACATTTGGCTTAAATCGCTAAAAAGGTGAAACGTTTGAATTTGTTTCATAATTAAAGTTTGGCATAAGTCTCTAAAAAGGTGAAACGTTTGGTTTTGTTTCGAAACGTTTGTAAACGTTTGGCTTAAATTGCTAAAAAGGTGAAACATTTTGTTTTGTTTCATAACGTTTGTAAATGTTACGAAACAAAACCAAACATTTAAAACGTTATGAAACGAATCCAAATGTTTCACATTTTTAGCGATTTAAGCCAAATGTTTACAAACTTTACGAAACAAATCCAAATGTTTCATCTTTTTAGCGATTTATGGCAAACGTTTACAAAAGTTACGAAACAAATCCAAACGTTTCTCCATTTTAGCGATTTAAGCAAAACGTTTATAAACTATTGGTTTTATTTCGTAATTTTGTAAACGTTTGGCTTAAATCGCTAAAAAGGGGAAACGTTTGGATTTGTTTCATAAGGTTTGTAAACGTTTGGCTTAAATTTCTAAAAAGGTCAAATGTTTGGATTTGTTTCGTAATGTTTGATAACGTTTGGCTTAAATTTCTAAAAAGGTGAAATGTTTGGATTTGTTTCGTAATGTTTGATAACGTTTGGCTTAAATTGCTAAAAAGAGAAAACGTTTGGATTTTTTCGTAACGTTAGTAAACGTTTGGCTTATATTGCTAAAAAGGTTATGTTTTGATTTGCTTCTTAACGTTTGTAAATGTTTGGCTTAAATCGCTAAAATGGGGAAACGTTTGCATTCATTTGGTAACGTTTTAAACGTTTGGCCTAAATCGCTAAAATGGGGAAACGTTTTGATTTGTTTCGTAACATTTGTAAATGTTTGGATTAAATCGCTAAAAAGGTGAAACGTTCAATTTTGTTTTGTAACGTTTGTAAACATTTGGCTTAAATCGCTAAAATGGTAAAACCTATGGATTTGTTTCGTAAAGTTTTAAACGTTTGGTTTTGTTTCATAACCTTTGTAAACGTTTGGCTTAATTCGCTAAAAAGGTGAAATGTTTGGATATGTTTCGTAATGTTTTAAACGTTTGGTTTTGTTTCGTAAAGTTTGGATTTGTTTCGTATCATTTGTAAACGTTCGGCTTAAATCGCTAAAATGGTGAAACGTTTGGATTTGTTTCATAAGGTTTGTAAACGTTACGAAACAAAACCAAACGTTTAGAACGTTACGAAACAAATCCAAACGTTTCACCTTTTCAGCGATTTAAACCAAACGTTTACAAATGTTTTGAAACAAAACCAAACGTTTCACCTTTTTAGCGATTTAAGCCAAACGTTGCGAAACAAATCAAAACGATTCACCTTTTTAGCAATTTAAACCAAACGTTTACAAACATTACGAAACAAATCCAAATGTTTCTCCTTTATAGGGATTTAAGCCAAACGTTTACAAACGTAATGAAACAAATCCAAACATTTTAACTTTTTAGCGATTGAAGCTAAACTTTTACAAATGTTACGAAATAAATCCAAACGTTTCTAAACAAATCCAAATGTTTAAAACATTACGAAACAAATCCAATCGTTTCACCTTTTTAACGATTTAAGCCGAACGTTTACAAATGCTACGAAATAAAACCAAATGTTTCACCTTTTTAGCGATATAAGCCAAACTTTTACAAACGTAACGAAACAAATCCAAACGTTTCACCTTTTTAGGGATTTAAACGTTTCGAAACATTTGGATTTATTTCGTAACCTTTGTAAATGTTTGACTTAAATCGCTAAAAAGGTGAAATGTTTGGATTTGTTTCATAATGTTTGTAAACGTTTGGCTTAAATCGCTAAAACTGTGAAACATTTGGATTTTTGTTTAGTAACGTTTTGAACGTTTGGTTTTGTTTCGTAACGTTTATAAACGTTTGGCTTAAATTTCTAAAAAGGCGAAACGTTTTGTTTTGTTTTGTAACATTTGTAAATGTTTGGATTAAATCGCTAAAAAAGTGAAACGTTCGGTTTTGTTTCGTAGTGTTTGTAAACGTTTGGCTTAAATCGCTAAAAAGGTGAAATGCTTGGATTTGTTTCGTAATGTTTGATAACGTTTGGCTTAAATTGCTAAAAAGAGAAAACATTTGGATTTTTTCGTAACGTTAGTAAACGTTTGGCTTATATTGCTAAAAAGGTTACGTTTTGATTTGCTTCTTAATGTTTGTAAATGTTTGGCTTAAATCGCTAAAATGGGGAAACATTTGCATTTATTTAATAATGTTTTAAACGTTTGGCCTAAATCGCTAAAATGGGGAAACGTATGGATTTTTTTCGTAACGTTTGTAAATGTTTGGATTAAATCGCTAAAAAGGTGAAACGTTCAATTTTGTTTTGTCACGTTTGTAAACATTTGGCTTAAATCGCTAAAATGGTAAAACGTATGGATTTGTTTCGTAACGTTTTAAACGTTTGGTTTTGTTTCATAACCTTTGTAAACGTTTGGCTTAATTCGATAAAAAGGTGAAATGTCTGGATATGTTTCGTAATGTTTTAAACATTTGGTTTTGTTTCGCAACGTTTGGATTTGTTTCGTAACATTTGTAAACGTTCGGCTTAAATCGCTAAAATGGTGAAACGTTTGGATTTGTTTCGTAACGTTTGTAAACGTTACGAAACAAAACCAAACGTTTAGAACGTTACGAAACAAATCCAAACGTTTCACCTTTTCAGCGATTTAAACCAAATGTTTACAAATGTTATGAAACAAAACCAAACGTTTCACCTTTTTAGCGATTTAAGCCAAACATTACGACACAAATCAAAACGATTCACCTTTTTAGCAATTTAAACCAAACGTTTACAAACATTACGAAACAAATCCAAATGTTTCTCCTTTATAGGGATTTAAGCCAAACGTTTACAAACGTTATGAAACAAATCCAAATGTTTCATCTTTTTAGGAATTTAAGCCAAGCGTTTACAAACGTTACGAAACAAATCCAAACGTTTCAACTTTTTAGCGATTGAAGCCAAACTTTTACAAATGTTACGAAATAAATCCAAACGTTTCGAAACAAATCCAAATGTTTAAAACATTACGAAACAAATTCTATCGTTTCACCTTTTTAGCGATTTAAGCCGAACGTTTACAAACGTTACGAAATAAAACCAAATGTTTCACCTTTTTAGCTATATAAACCAAACGTTTACAAACGTTACGAAACAAATCCAAACGTTTCACCTTTTTAGGGATTTAAAACGTTTCGAAACATTTGGATTTGTTGCGTAACCTTTGTAAACGTTTGGCTTAAATCGCTAAAAAGGTGAAATGTTTGGATTTGTTTCATAATGTTTGTAAACGTTTGGCGTAAATCGCTAAAACTGTGAAACATTTGGATTTTTTTTAGTAACGTTTTGAACGTTTGGTTTTATTTCGTAACGTTTATAAACGTTTGGCTTAAATTGCTAAAAAGGCGAAGCGTTTTGTTTTGTTTTGTAACGTTTCTAAACGTTTGGCTTAAATCGCTAAAAAGGTGAAACGTTCGGTTTTGTTTCGTAGTGTTTGTAAACGTTTGGCTTAAATCGCTAAAAAGGTGAAATGCTTGGATTTGTTTCGTAATGTTTGATAACGTTTGACTTAAATTGCTAAAAAGAGAAAACGTTTGGATTTTTTCATAACGCTAGTAAACGTTTGGCTTATATTGCTAGAAAGGTTATGTTTTGATTTGCTTCTTAACGTTTGTAAATGTTTGGCTTAAATCGCTAAAATGGGGAAACGTTTGCAATTGTTTAATAACGTTTTAAACGTTTGGCCTAAATCGCTAAAATGGGGAAACGTTTGCATTTGTTTCGTAACGTTTGTAAATGTTTGGATTAAATCGCTAAAAAGGTGAAACGTACGGATTTGTTTCGTAGCGTTTTAAACGTTTGGTTTTGTTTCATAACCTTTGTAAATGTTTGGCTTAAGTCGCTAAAAAGGTGATATGTTTGGATTTGTTTCGTAATGTTTTAAACGTTTGGTTTTATTTCGTAACGTTTGGATTTGTTTCGTAACATTTGTAAACGTTCGGCTTAAATCGCTAAAACGGTGTAACGTTCGGATTTGTTTCGTAACGTTTGTAAACGTTAGGAAACTAAACCAAACGTTTAGATAGTTATGAAACAAATCCAAATGTTTCACCTTTTTAGCGATTTAAACCAAACGTTTACAAAATGTTATGAAACAAAACCAAATGTTTCCCCTTTTTAGCGATTTAAGCACAACGTTTACAAACGTTACGAAACGAATCAAAACGATTCACCTTTTTAGCAATTTAAACCAAACGTTTACAAACATTATGAAACAAATCCGAACGTTTCCCCTTTATAAAGATTTAAGCCAAACGTTTACAAACATTAGGAAACAAATCCAAACGTTTCATCTTTTTAGCGATTTAAGCCAAGCGTTTACAAACGTTACGAAACAAATCAACCATTTAACCTTTATAGTGATTGAAGCCAAACGTTTACCAATGTTACGAAATATATCCAAACGCTTCGAAACAAATCCAAATGTTTAAAACATTACGAAACAAATCCAAATGTTTTGTAACGTTTGTAAATGTTCGGCTTCAATCGCTAAAAAGGTGAAACGTTTGGATTTGTTTTATAACGTTTGTAAACGTTTGGCTTAAATCGCTAAAAAGGGGAAACGTTTGGATTTGTTGCGTAACGTTTGTAAAAGTTTGGCTTAAATCGCTAAAAAGGTGAAACGTTTGGATTTGTTCCGTAACATTTGTAAACGTTTGGCTTGAATCGCTAAAAAAGGTGAAACGTTTGGTTTTGTTTCATAACGTTTGTAAACGTTTGGTTTTGTTTCGTAACGTCTGTACATGTTTAGCTTAAATCGCTCAAATAGGTGAAACGTTTGGTTTTATTTCATAAAGTTTGTAAACGTTTGGATTGAATCGCTGAAACGTTTGGATTTGTTTCATAATGTTTGTAACCGTTCGGCTTAAATCGCTAAAAAGGTGAAACGTTTGGATTTATTTTGTAACGTTTGTAAATGTTTGGCTTAATTTGTTAAAAAGGTGAAACGCTTGGATTTGTTTCGTAAGGTTTTTAAACGTTTGGCTTAAATCGTTATAAAGGTGAAATGTTTAGTTTTGTTTCATAACGTTTGTAAACATTTGGCCTAAATTGATATAAAGGTGAAATACTTGGATTTGTTTCATAACATTTATAAACATTTGGTTTTGTTTCGTAACGTTTGTAAATGTTTGGCTTAAATCGCCAAAAAGTTGAAACGTTTGGATTTGCTTCGTATGATTTTAAACGTTTGGATTTATTTCGAAACATTTGTAAACGTTTGGTTTCAATCACTAAAAAAGGTGAAACGGTTGGATTTGTATAGTGTCGTTAGTAATCGTTTGGCTTAAATTGCTAAAAAGGTGAAACGTTTGGATTTGTTTCGTAACGATTGTAAAAGTTTTGCTTGAATTGCTAAAAAGGAGAAACTTTTTGATTTGTTTTGTAACGTTTGTAAACATTTGGCTTCAATTGCTAAAAAGATGAAATGTTTGGATTTGTTTCGTAATGTTTGTAAACGTTTGGCTTAAATTGCTAAAAAGGTGAAACATTTGGTAATGTTTCATAACGTTTGTAAACGTTTTGCTTCAATCGATAAAAATGGGAAACATTTGGTTTTGTTTCGTAATGTTTGTGAACGTTTGGCTAAAATTGCTAAAAATGTGAAACGCTTGGATTTGTTTCGTAGCGTTTGTAAACGTTTGGCTTAAATCGCTAAAAAGAGTGAAATGTTTGGATTTGTTTCATAACGTTTTAAACGTTAGGTTTTGTTTCGTAATGTTTGTAAACATTTGGCTTAAATTGCTAAAACGGTAAAACGCTTGGATTTATTTCGTAAGGTTTGTAAGCATTTGGCTTGAATTGCTAAAAAGGTGAAACGTTTGGATTTGTTTCGTAACGTTTGTAAACGTTTGGCTTAAATAGCTAAAAATGTAAAACGTTTGGATTTGTTTTGTAACGTTTTTAATGTTTGGTTTTGTTTCATAACGTTTGCAAACGTTTGGCTTAAATTGCTAAAAAGGTGAAACATTTGGTTTTTTTGTAACGTTTTAAACATTTGGTTTTTTTCGTAACATTTGTAAACGTTTGGCACAAATTTCTAAAAAGGGGAAACGTTTGGTTTTGTTTTGTAACATTTGTAAACGTTTTGCTTAAATCGCTAAAAGGTGAAACATTTGGATTTGTTCCGTAGCGTTTGTAAACGTCTGGGTCAATCGCTAAAAAGGGGAAACGTTTGGAGTTGTTTTGTAGCATTTGTAAACGTTAGGCTTCAATCGGTAAAACTGTGAAACGTTTGGTTTTGCTTCGTGTCGTTAGTAATCGTTTGGCTTCAATTGCTAAAAAGGCGAAACGCTTGGATTTGTTTCGTAACATTTTTAAACGTTTCGCTTAAATCGTTAAAAAGGTGAAATGTTTGGTTTTGTTTCGTAACGTGTGTAAACGTTTGGCTTAAATTGCTATAAAAGGGAAATGCTTGGATTTGTTTCCTAATGTTTGTAAACGTTTGGCTTTGTTTCGTAACGATTGTAAATATGTGGCTTAAATCGCTAATAAGGTGAAACGTTTGGATTTGCTTCGTAACATTTTAAACGTTTGGATTTGTTTCGAAACGTTTCGTTTTGTTTCGAAACATATTTCAACGTTTGGTTTCAATCACTAAAAAGGTGAAACGCTTGGATTTGTTTCTTAAATTTTGTAAACGTTTGGCTTAAATCGCTAAAAAGGTGAAACTTTCTGATTTGTCTCATAACCTTTGTAAACGTATGGCTTAAATAGTTAAAAAAGTGAAATGTTTGGATTTTTTCGTAACGTTTGTATACGTTTGGCTTAAATAGCTAAAAAGGTGAAAAGTTTGGATTTGTTTCGTAAAGTTTCTAAACGTTTGGCTTAAATTGCTAAATAGGTGAAACGCTTGGTATTGTTTCGTAATGTTTTAAATTTTTGGTTTTGTTTCGTAACGTTTGTCAACGTTTGGCTTAAATCGCTAAAAAGGTGAAACGTTTGGATTTCTCTCGTAACGTTTGTAAACGTTTGGCGTAAATCGCTAAAAAGGTGAAATATTTGCATTTGTTTCGCAACGTTTATAAAGGTTTGGCTTAAATTGCTAAAAAGGTGAAACGCTTGGATTTGTTTCATAACGTTTTAAACGTTTGGTTTTGTTTCGTAATGTTTGTAAAAGTTTGGCTTGAATCGCAAAAAAGGTGATGCGTCCAATTTTGTTTTGTAACGTTTGTAAACGTTTGGCTTAAATCGCTAAAAAGGTGAAACGTTTTGATTTATTTCGTAACATTTGTAAACGTTTTGCTTAAATCGCTAAAAAGATGAAACGTTTAGATTTGTTTCGTAACTTATTTAAACGTTTGGTTTAAATCGCTAAAAAGGTTAAACGCTTGGATTTGTTTCGTAACGTTTGTAAACTTTTGGATTAAATCGCTAAAAAGGTGAAACGTTTGGATTGGTTTCGTAAAGTTTGTAAACGTTTGGCTTAAATTGCTAAAAAGGTGAAACGTATGGATTTGTTTGGTAACGTCTGTAAACGTTTGGCTTAAATCACTAAAAAGGTGAAACGTTTGGTTTTGTTTTGTAACGTTTGTAAACGTTTGGCTTAAATCGCTAAAAAGGGGAAACGTTTGGATTTGTTTCGTAACGTTTGTAAACGTTTGTTTTAAATCGCTAAAAGGTGAAACGTTTGGATTTTTTTCGTAACGTTTGTAAACGTTTGGCTTAAATTTCTAAAAACGGTTTCGTAACGTTTCAAATGTTTGGATTAGTTTCCTAACGTTTATAAACGTTTGGCTTAAATCGCTAAAAAGGTGAAACATTTGGATTCGTTTCGTAACGTTTGTAAAAGTTTGGCTTAAATCGCTAAAAAGGTTAAACGTTTGGCTTAAATCGCTAAAAAGAGGAAACGTTTGGATTTGTTTCGTAACGTTTGTAAACATTTGGCTTAAATCGCTAAAGAGGTGAAACATTTGGATTTAAATTGCTAAAAGGTGAAATGTTTGGATTTATTTTGTAACGTTTGTAAACGTTTGGCTTAAATCGCTAAAAAGGTGAAATGTAATACCCCGTGTTTTTCCGGCTTGTTATGATGAATTTTCCGATGTGTTTTGAGTAAACTTTGGTGAGTTGGTTTCCAAAAATCTTGAATTGGTATTCTTAGACCTTGTATTGATGTTAGATCTTATCTTCGACTTTATTTAGGATTGGTTCGGATTGGTTTTTTAATTGTGACAACTTCATTGAGCCTTGTTTTGTATCTTATATGTTTCACATGTGTCATGCGGGTATTTGATATTTATTTGATTTGTTTCCGGTTAATTATAGTAGATGTGTTTGTGCACTTTTCAAATCTGTCATGCTTTAGTAAAACGTCCATATCTCCCAATTGCATTGTCGGATCGGGCTGCCGTTCGGATATGTTGTTCCTAAGAGGATTTGCTAAAATCTGGTTGGTTAAGATCGGTTTTGGATATCACGGGCGCGATCTACATGTCACGGGAGCGACGAGGGAGCTGCTAGGTTTTGCGAAGTATATAAATAGACCCCTAACTCGACCTAGTCCTCCTCCTTTCGACTAATACACCCTAAAAACGCTCTTATTCACTAAAAATACTCTATTTCATCATTCTATTATGTCTACATGCAATTCCTATCAATTACAACGTGCTTTAATCTTCTAGTTACGAAATCTATGCGATTTGTGGAAGCGTGTTCTTCGTTGGTGGTTTGGTGAATCAATTAAATTTGGTCCAGACCTTCATACCTTGGTTAATTACCTCTATTAGCATCTCATTTATCATATTTAAGTAATGGGTCCTCTCCTTTTAATTTATGGTTTCGTTGTTGTACGATTGTTGTGTAAAATCGCATGATTTAAGGTTTTTTTTATTGAAACCATATGAACGGTGGGTTGTGATTTATAATCTGATTTGGTATGAATAAAATAATGTTAAGGACATGTATATTCTTATGTTACATGAATTGGAAACTATTGGGCAAGATAAATCAATGTTAGGGTCAATTCTTGCATTTTATGAGTTCGATTTGAATTGTTGTTTTGCGTTGATGTTGAATCTGATTTGACTTGATATTAATTGAATATATATGTCGGGTTAGTGATCTTAACAATTGGGATCTATCAAACACTTTTCATATAATAATTCGTGTTAGGCGATTTTGTGTAGAATGGTGAATTCATGGGTTATGAGCATTGTTATCGCTTTATTATTTTGAGATGACTTACCTACGGTTCTAGGATGAGTAAAATGATGTTTTAATTGTTTATAATTAGTTTTTATATGTTTGGCTTAAGTTTCTAAAAAGGTGAAACTGCGGATTTGTTTCGTAACGTTTGTAAAGGTTTGACTTAAATTGCTAAAAAGGTGAAACATTTGGATTTGTTTCATAACCTTTGAAATCGTTTGGCTTAAATCGCTAAAAAGGTGAAACATTTGGATTGATTTCGTAGCGTTTGTAAACCTTTGGCTTAAGTAGCTAAAAAGGTTAAACCTTTGGATTTGTTTCGTAACATTTGTAAACGTTTGGCTTAAATTGCTAAAAAGGTGAAACGCTTGGATTTGTTTCGTAACGTTTGTAAACGTTTGGCTTAAATTGCTAAAAAGGTGAAACGCTTGGATTTGTTTCGTATCGTTTGTAAACAATTGGCTAAAATTGCTAAAAAGGTGAAACCCTTGTTTTGTTACGTAGCGTTTGTAAACGTTTGGCTTAAATCGCTAAAAATGAGAAACGTTTTGATTTGTTTTGTAATGTTTTAAACGTTTGGTTTTATTTCGTAACGTTTGTAAACATTTGGCTTAAATCGCTAAGAAGGTGAAATGTTTGGATTTGTTTCGTAGTGATTGTAAACGTTTGGCCTAATTCGCTAAAAAGGTGAAACGTTTGGATTTATTTTGTAACTTTTGTAAACATTTGGCTTATATCGCTAAAAAAGGGAAATGTTTGGATTTGTTTCGTAACGTTTTTAAAAGTTTGGCTTAATTCGCTAAAAAGGTAAAACGTTTGGATTCGTTTCGTAACGTTTGTAATGTTTGGCTTAAATCGCTAAAAATGTGAAACGTTTGTATTTGTTTTGTAACGTTTATAAACGTTTGGCTTATATTGCTAAAAAGGGGAAACGCTTGGATTTGTTTCGCTGCGCTTGTAAACGTTTGGTTTTGTTTCGTAACGTTTGTAAACATTTGGCTTAAATCGCTAAAAATGTGAAACGTTTGGATTTTTTTCGTAACGTTTTAATCATGTGATTTTGTGCCGTAACGTTTGTAAACATTTGCTTAAATCGCTAAAAAGGTGAAATGCTTGGATTTGTTTCGGAGCGCTTGTAAACGTTTGGTTTTGTTTCGTAACGTTTGTAAACATTTGGCTTATATAGCTAAAAATGTGAAACATTTGGATTTGTTTGGTAATGTTTTAAACGTTTGGTTTTGTTTCGTAATGTTTGTAAACGTTTTGCTTAAATCGCTAAAAAGGTGAAACGTTTGGATTTATTTCGTAGTAATTGTAAACGTTTGGCTTAAATCGCTAAAAAGGTGAAATGTTTGGATTTATTTTGTATCTTTTGTAAACGTTTGGCTTATATCGCTAAAAAGGGGAAATGTTTGGATTTGTTTCGTAACATTTGTAAAAGTTTGGCTTAATTCGCTAAAAAGGTGAAACGTTTGGATTTGTTTCGTAACGTTTGTAAACGTTTGGCTTAAATTGCTAAAAAGGTGAAACGCTTGTATTTGTTTCGTAACGTTTGTAAACGTTTGGCTTAAATTGCTAAAAAGGTGAAACGCTTGGATTTGTTTCGTATTGTTTGTAAACAATTGGCTAAAATTGCTAAAAAAAGTGAAACCCTTGTTTTGTTACGTACCGTTTGTAAACGTTTGGCTTAAATCGCTAAAAATGAGAAACGTTTGGATTTCTTTCGTAATGTTTTAAACGTTTGGTTTTATTTCATAACGTTTGTAAACATTTGGCTTAAATCGCTAAGAAGGTGAAACGTTTTGATTTGTTTCGTAGTGATTGTAAACGTTTGGCATTTGGCTTATATCGCTAAAAAGGGGAAATGTTTGGATTTGTTTCGTAACGTTTTTAAAAGTTTGGCTTAATTCGCGAAAAACGTGAAACGTTTGGATTCGTTTCGTAACGTTTGTAATGTTTGGCTTAAATCGCAACAAATGTGAAATGTTTGTATTTGTTTTGTAACGTTTATAAACGTTTGGCTTATATTGCTAAAAAGGGTAAACGCTTGGATTTGTTTCGCTGCGCTTGTAAACGTTTGGTTTTGTTTCGTAACGTTTGTAAACATTTAGCTTAAATCGCTAAAAATGTGAAACGTTTGGATTTTTTTCGTAACGTTTCAATCATTTGATTTTGTTCCGTAACGTTTGTAAACATTTGGCTTAAATCGCTAAAAAGGTGAAATGCTTGGATTTGTTTCGGAGCGCTTGTAAACGTTTGGTTTTATTTCGTAACGTTTGTAAACATTTGGCTTATATAGCTAAAAATGTGAAACGTTTGGATTTGTTTGGTAATGTTTTAAACGTTTGGATTTGTTTGGTAATGTTTTAAACGTTTGGTTTTGTTTCGTAATGTTTGTAAACGTTTTGCTTAAATCGCGAAAAAGGTGAAACGTTTGGATTTTCTTCGTAGTAATTGTAAACGTTGGTTTAAATCACTAAAAAGGTGAAATATTTGGATTTATTTTGTAACTTTTGTAAACGTTTGGCTAATATCGCTAAAAAGGGGAAATGTTTCGATTTGTTTCGTAACGTTTGTAAAAGTTTGGCTTAATTCACTAAAAAGGTGAAACGTTTGGATTTGTTTCGTAGCGTTTGTAAATGTTTGGTTTAAATTGATAAAAAGGTGAAACGCTTGGATTTGTTTCGTAACGTTTGTAAACATTTGGCTTAAATTGCTAAAAAGGTGAAAAATTTGGATTTGTATTGTAACCTTTGTAAACGTTACGAAACAAATCCAATCCAAACGTTTCCCCATTTTAGCGATTTAAGCCAAACGATTTGTTTCATAACCTTTGTAAACGTTTGGCTAAAATTGCTAAAAAGGTGAAACATTTGGATTTGTTTCATAACGTTTGTAAACGTTTGGCTTATATAGCTAGAAACGTTTGGATTTTTTCGTAACGTTTAAAACGTTTGGCTTAAATCGCTAAAATGGGTAAACGTTTGGATTTGTTTTGTAACGTTTGTAAACGTTTTGCTTAAATCGTTAAAAATGTGAAATGTTTGGATTTGTTTCGTAACGTTTGTAAACGTTTGGCTTAAATCGCTAAAATGGGAACGTTTGAATTTGTTTTGTAACGTTTGTAAACGTTTTGCTTAAATTGATAAAATGCGAAAAGTTTGGATTTGTTTTGTAACGTTTATAAACGTTTGTCTTAAATCGCTAAAAAGGTGAAACGTTTGGATTTGTTTTGTAACGTTTCTAAACGTTTCGCTTAAATCGCTAAAAAGGTGAAACGTTTGGATTTGTTTCGTAACGTTTGTAAATGTTTGGCTTAAATCGCTAAAAATGTGAAACGTTTGGATTTGTTTTGTAACGTTTATAAATGTTTGGCTTAAATTGCTAAAAAGGGGAAACGCTTGTATTTGTTTCGTAGCGCTTCTAAACGTTTGGTTTTGGTTCGTAACGTTTGTAAATATTTGGCTTAAATCGCTAAAAATATGAAACGTTTGGATTTGATTCGTAATGCTTTAATAATTTGATTTTGTTCTGTAACGCTTGTAAACGTTTGTCTTAAATTGCTAAAAATGTGAAAATCTAGGATTTGTTTCGTGACGTTTATAAACGTTTGGCTTAAATTGCTAAAAAGGCGAAACATTTGGATTTTTTTCGTAACGTTTGTAAATGTTTGGCTTAAAGTGCTTAAAAGGTGAAACATTTGGATTTGTTTCGTGACGTTTGTAAACGTTCGGCGTAAATTGCTAAAAAGGTGAAACGTTTGGATTTGTTTCGTAACATTTATAAACGTTTGGCCTAAATTGCTAAAACGGTGAAACATTTAGATTTGTTTTTTAGCGTTTGTAAACGTTTGGCTTCTATCGCTAAAAAGGGGAAACGTTTGGATTTGATTCGTAACATTTTTAAACGTTTGACTTAAATTGCTAAAAAGGTGAAACGCTTGGATTTGTTTTGTAACGTTAGTAAATGTTTGGCTTAAATCGCTAAAAAGGTAAAACATTTGGATTTGTCTCGTAACGTTTGTAAACGTTTGGCTTAAATCGCTAAAAGGAAAAAACGTTTTGATTTTTTTCATAACGATTGTAAATATTTAGCTTAAATTGCTAATAGGATGAAACGCTTGGATTTGTTTCATAACGTTTGTAAACGTTTGGCTTAAATTGCTATAAAGGTGAAAAATTTGGATTTGTTTCGTAACCTTTGTAAACGTTTGGCTTAAATCGCTAAAAAGGGGAAAAGTTTGGATTTGTTTTATACGGTTGTAAAAGTTTTGCTTCAATCGCTAAAAAGGTGAAATGTTTGGATTTGTTTCGTAACGTTTGTAAACGTTTGCCTAAAATTTCTAAAAAGGGGAAACGCTTGGATTTGTTTCGGAACATTTATAAACGTTTGGCTTAAATTGCTAAAAAGGTGAAACGCTTGGATTTGTTTCATAAGGTTTGTAAACGTGAGGCTTAAATTGCTATAAAGGTGAAACGCTTGGTTTTATTGCGTAATGTTTGTAAACGTTTGGCTTAGATCGCTAAAAATGTGAAACGTTTGGAATTGTTTCGTAATGTTTTAAACGTTTGGTTTTGTTTCGTAACGTTTGTAAATGTTTGGCTTAAATCGCCAAAAAGGTGAAATGTTTGGATTGGTTTCGTAACGTTTGTAAACGTTCCGCTTAAATTGCTAAAAAGGTGAAACGTTTGGTATTGTTTCGTAACGTTTGAAAACGTTTGGCTTAAATCGCTAAAAAGGTGAAACGTTTGGATTTGTTTCGTAACGTTGGTAAACGTTTGGCTTAAATTGCTAAAAAGGTGAAAGACTTGGATTTGTTTTGTATGGTTTGTAAACATTTGGCTTAAATTCGTATAAATGGGAAACGCTTGGATTTGTTTCAGAACATTTCTAAATATTTTGCTTAAATTGATAAAAAGGTGAAACGCTTGGATTTTTTTGTAACATTTGTAAATGTTTGGCTTAAATTGCTAAAAAAGTGAAACGCTTGGTATTGTTACGTAATGTTTGTAAAGGTTTTGCTTAAATCGCTAAAAATGTGAAATGTTTGGATTTGTTTCGAAACGTTTTAAACGTTTGGCTTTGTTTTGTAACGTTTGTAAACATTTGGCTTAAATCGCTAAAAAGGTTAAACATTTAGATTTGTTTAGTAACGTTTGTAAACCTTTGGCTTAAATTGCTAAAAAGGTGAAACACTTCGATTTGTTTCATAACGTTTGTAAACGTTTGGCTTAAATTACTAAAAAGGTGAAATGCTTGGATTTGTTTCGGAACGTTTGTAAAAGTTTGGCTTAAATTGTTAAAAAGGTAAAACGCTTGGATTTGTTTCGTAAAGTTTGTAAACGTTTGGCTTGAATTGCTAAAAAGGTGAAACGTTTGAATTTGTTTCGTAACGTTTTAGACTTTTAGTTTTTTTTCGCAATGTTTGTAAACGTTTGGCTTAAATCGCTAAAAAGGTGAAACGTTTGGATTTGTTTCGCAATGTTTGTAAACGTTTGTCTTAAATTGTTAAAAATGTGAAACGTTTGGACTTGTTTCCTAACATTTGTAACTGTTTGGCTTAAATCGTTGAAAAGGCGAAACGTTTGGATTTGTTTAGTAACGTTTGCCAACGTTTGCCTTAAATCGCTAAAAAGGTGAAACTTTTGGATTTGTTTTGTAACGTTTGTAAACGTTTCGCTTAAATCGCTAAAAACGTGAAACGTTTGGATTTGTTTTGTAGCGTTTGTAAACGTTTGGCTTAAATCGCTAAAAAGGTGAAACGTTTGGATTTGTTTCGTATCGTTTGTAAACCTTTGGCTTAAATCGCTAAAACGGTGAAACGTATGGAATTGTTTCGTAACGTTTGTAAACGTTTGGCTAAAATTGCTAAAAAGGTGAAACGCTTGGTTTTGTTTCGAACGTTTGTAAACATTTGGCTTAAATTGTTTAATATTGGAAACGTTTGGATTTGTTTCATAACGTTTGTAAACATTTTGATTCAATCGCTAAAAATGTCAAACGTTTGAATTTGTTTCGTAACGTTGTAAACGTTTGGCTTAAATTGTTAAAAAGGTAAAACGCTTGGATTTTGTTTCGTAACGTTTTAAACGTTTGGCTTAAATCGCTAAAATGGGGAAACATTTGGATATGTTTTGTAATGTTTGTAAACGTTTGGCTTAAATCGCTAAAAAGGTGAAACATTTGGTGTTGTTTCGTAACGTTTGTAAATGTTTTGCTTAAATCGCTAAAAAGGTGAAACGTTTGGATTTGTTTCGTAAAGTTTCTAAACGTTTGGCTTAAATTACTAAATAGGTGAAACGCTTGGTATTGTTTCGTAATGTTTTAAATTTTTGGTTTTGTTTCGTAACATTTGTCAACGTTTGGCTTAAATCGCTAAAAAGGTGAAACGTTTGGATTTGTCTCGTAACGTTTGTAAACGTTTGGCGTAAATCGCTAAAAAGGTGAAATATTTGCATTTGTTTCACAACGTTTATAAAGGTTTGGCTTAAATTGCTAAAAAGGTGAAACGCTTGGATTTGTTTCGTAACGTTTTAAACGTTTGGTTTTGTTTCGTAATGTTTGTAAAAGTTTGGCTTGAATCGTAAAAAAGGTGATGCGTCCAATTTTGTTTTGTAACGTTTGTAAACGTTTGGCTTAAATCGCTAAAAAGGTGAAACGTTTTGATTTATTTCGTAACATTTGTAAACGTTTTGCTTAAATAGCTAAAAAGGTGAAACGTTTAGATTTGTTTCGTAACTTATTTAAACGTTTGGTTTAAATCGCTAAAAAGGTTAAACGCTTGGATTTGTTTCGTAACGTTTGTAAACTTTTGGCTTAAATCGCTAAAAAGGTGAAACGTTTGGATTGGTTTCGTAAAGTTTGTAAACGTTTGGCTTAAATTGCTAAAAAGGTGAAACGTATGGATTTGTTTGGTAACGTCTGTAAACGTTTGGCTTAAATCACTAAAAAGGTGAAACGTTTGGTTTTGTTTTGTAACGTTTGTAAACGTTTGGCTTAAATCGCTAAAAAGGGGAAACGTTTGGATTTGTTTCGTAACGTTTGTAAACGTTTGTTTTAAATCGCTAAAAGGTGAAACGTTTGGACTTTTTTCGTAACGTTTGTAAACGTTTGGCTTAAATTTCTAAAAACGGTTGCGTAACGTTTCAAATGTTTGGATTAGTTTCCTAACGTTTATAAACGTTTGGCTTAAATCACTAAAAAGGTGAAACATTTGGATTCGTTTCGTAACGTTTGTAAAAATTTGGCTTAAATCGCTAAAAAGGTTAAACGTTTGGCTTAAATCGCTAAAAAGGGGAAACGTTTGGATTTGTTTCGTAACGTTTGTAAACGTTTGGCTTAAGTCACTAAAGAGGTGAAACGTTTGGATTTAAATTTCTAAAAGGTGAAATGTTTGAATTTATTTTGTAACGTTTGTAAACGTTTGGCTTAAATCGCTAAAAAGGTGAAATGTAATACCCCGTGTTTTTCCGGCTTGTTATGATGAATTTTCCGATGTGTTTTGAGTAAACTTTGGTGAGTTGGTTTCCAAAAATCTTGAATTGGTATTCTTAGACCTTGTATTGATGTTACATCTTATCTTCGACTTGATTTAGGATTGGTTCGGATTGGTTTTTTAATTGTGACAACTTCATTGAGCCTTGTTTTGTATCTTATATGTTTCACATGTGTCGTGCGGGTATTTGATATTGATTTGATTTGTTTCCGGTTAATTATAGTAGATGTGTTTGTGCACTTTTCAAATCTGTCATGCTTTAGTAAAACGTCTATATCTCCCAATTGCACTGTCGGATCAGGCCGCCGTTCGGATATGTTGTTCCTAAGAAGATTTGCTAAAATCTGGTTGGTTAAGATCGGTTTTGGATATCACGGGCGCGCTCTACATGTCGCGGGAGCGACGAGGGAGCTGCTAGGTTTTGCGAAGTATATAAATAGACCCCTAACTCGACCTAGTCCTCCTTTCGACTAATACACCCTAAAAACGCTCTTATTCACTAAAAATACTCTATTTCATCATTCTATTATGTCTACATGCAATTCCTATCAATTACAACGTGCTTTAATCTTCTAGTTACGAAATCTATGCGATTTGTGGAAGCGTGTTCTTCGTTGGTGGTTTGGTGAATCAATTAAATTTGGTCCAGACCTTCATACCTTGGTTAATTACCTCTATTAGCATCTCATTTATCATATTTAAGTAATGGGTCCTCTCCTTTTAATTTATGGTTTCGTTGTTGTACGATTGTTGTGTAAAATCGCATGATTTAAGGTTTTTTTTATTGAAACCATATGAACGGTGGGTTGTGATTTATAATCTGATTTGGTATGAATAAAATAATGTTAAGGACATGTATATTCTTATGTTACATGAATTGGAAACTATTGGGCAAGATAAATCAATGTTAGGGTCAATTCTTGCATTTTATGAGTTCGATTTGAATTGTTGTTTTGCGTTGATGTTGAATCTGATTTGACTTGATATTAATTGAATATATATGTCGGGTTACTGATCTTAACAATTGGGATCTATCAAACACTTTTCATATAATAATTCGTGTTAGGCGATTTTGCGTAGAATGGTGAATTCATGGGTTATGAGCATTGTTATCGCTTTATTATTTTGAGATGACTTACCTACGGTTCTAGGATGAGTAAAATGATGTTTTAATTGTTTATAATTAGTTTTTATATGTTTGGCTTAAGTTTCTAAAAAGGTGAAACTGCGGATTTGTTTCGTAACGTTTGTAAAGGTTTGACTTAAATTGCTAAAAAGGTGAAACATTTGGATTTGTTTCATAACCTTTGAAATCGTTTGGCTTAAATCGCTAAAAAGGTGAAACATTTGGATTGATTTCGTAGCGTTTGTAAACCTTTGGCTTAAGTAGCTAAAAAGGTTAAACCTTTGGATTTGTTTCGTAACGTTTGTAAACGTTTGGCTTAAATTGCTAAAAAGGTGAAACGCTTGGATTTGTTTCGTAACGTTTGTAAACGTTTGGCTTAAATTGCTAAAAAGGTGAAACGCTTGGATTTGTTTCGTATCGTTTGTAAACAATTGGCTAAAATTGCTAAAAAGGTGAAACCCTTGTTTTGTTACGTAGCGTTTGTAAACGTTTGGCTTAAATCGCTAAAAATGAGAAACGTTTTGATTTGTTTTGTAATGTTTTAAACGTTTGGTTTTATTTCGTAACGTTTGTAAACATTTGGCTTAAATCGCTAAGAAGGTGAAATGTTTGGATTTGTTTCGTAGTGATTGTAAACGTTTGGCCTAATTCGCTAAAAAGGAGAAACGTTTGGATTTATTTTGTAACTTTTGTAAACATTTGGCTTATATCGCTAAAAAAGGGAAATGTTTGGATTTGTTTCGTAACGTTTTTAAAAGTTAGGCTTAATTCGCTAAAAAGGTAAAACGTTTGTATTTGTTTTGTAACGTTTATAAACGTTTGGCTTATATTGCTAAAAAGGGGAAACGCTTGGATTTGTTTCGCTGCGCTTGTAAACGTTTGGTTTTGTTTCGTAACGTTTGTAAACATTTGGCTTAAATCGCTAAAAATGTGAAACGTTTGGATTTTTTTCGTAACGTTTTAATCATGTGATTTTGTTCCGTAACGTTTGTAAACATTTGCTTAAATCGCTAAAAAGGTGAAATGCTTGGATTTGTTTCGGAGCGCTTGTAAACGTTTGGTTTTGTTTCGTAACGTTTGTAAACATTTGGCTTATATAGCTAAAAATGTGAAACATTTGGATTTGTTTGGTAATGTTTTAAACGTTTGGTTTTGTTTCGTAATGTTTGTAAACGTTTTTCTTAAATCGCTAAAAAGGTGAAACGTTTGGATTTGTTTCGTAGTAATTGTAAACGTTTGGCTTAAATCGCTAAAAAGGTGAAATGTTTGGATTTATTTTGTAACTTTTGTAAACGTTTGGCTTATATCGCTAAAAAGGGGAAATGTTTGGATTTGTTTCGTAACGTTCGTAAAAGTTTGGCTTAATTCGCTAAAAAGGTAAAACGTTTGAATTTGTTTCGTAACGTTTGTAAACGTTTGGCTTAAATTGCTAAAAAAGTGAAACGCTTGGATTTGTTTCGTAACATTTGTAAACGTTTGGCTTAGATTACTAAAAAGGTGAAACGCTTGGATTTGTTTCATATTGTTTGTAAACAATTGGCTAAAATTGCTAAAAAAGTGAAACCCTTGTTTTGTTACGTAGCGTTTGTAAACGTTTGGCTTAAATCGCTAAAAATGAGAAACGTTTGGATTTGTTTCGTAATGTTTTAAACGTTTGGTTTTATTTCATAACGTTTGTAAACATTTGGCTTAAATCGCTAAGAAGGTGAAACGTTTGGATTTGTTTCGTAGTGATTGTAAACGTTTGGCTTAATTCGCTAAAAAGGTGAGACGTTTGGATATATTTTGTAACTTTTGTAAACATTTGGCTTATATCGCTAAAAAGGGAAAATGTTTGGATTTGTTTCGTAACGTTTTTAAAAGTTTGGCTAAATTCGCTAAAAAGGTGAAACGTTTGGATTTGTTTCGTAACGTTTGTAATGTTTGGCTTAAATCGCAAAAAATGTGAAATGTTTGTATTTGTTTTGTAACGTTTATAAACGTTTGGCTTATATTGCTAAAAAGGGGAAACGCTTGGATTTGTTTCGCTGCGCTTGTAAACGTTTGGTTTTGTTTCGTAACGTTTGTAAGCATTTAGCTTAAATCGCTAAAAATGTGAAACGTTTGAATTTTTTTCGTAACGTTTTAATCATTTGATTTTGTTCCGTAACGTTTGTAAACATTTGGCTTAAATCGCTAAAAAGGTGAAATGCTTGGATTTGTTTCGGAGCGCTTGTAAACGTTTGGTTTTATTTCGTAACGTTTGTAAACATTTGGCTTATATAGCTAAAAATGTGAAACGTTTGGATTTGTTTGGTAATGTTTTAAACATTTGGATTTGTTTGGTAATGTTTTAAACGTTTGGTTTTGTTTCGTAATGTTTGTAAACGTTTTGCTTAAATCGCGAAAAAGGTGAAACGTTTGGATTTGTTTCGTAGTAATTGTAAACGTTGGTTTAAATCGCTAAAAAGGTGAAATATTTGGATTTATTTTGTAACTTTTGTAAACGTTTGGCTTATATCGCTAAAAAGGGGAAATGTTTGGATTTGTTTCGTAACGTTTGTAAAAGTTTGGCTTAATTCGCTAAAAAGGTGAAACGTTTGGATTTGTTTCGTAACGTTTGTAAATGTTTGGTTTAAATTGATAAAAAGGTGAAACGCTTGGATTTGTTTCTTAACGTTTGTAAACATTTGGCTTAAATTGCTAAAAAGGAGAAAAATTTGGATATGTATTGTAACCTTTGTAAACGTTACGAAACAAATCCAATCCAAACGTTTCCCCATTTTAGCGATTTAAGCCAAACGATATGTTTCATAACCTTTGTAAACGTTTGGCTAAAATTGCTAAAAAGGTGAAACATTTGGATTTGTTTCATAACTTTTGTAAACGTTTGGCTTATATAGCTAGAAACGTTTGGATTTTTTCGTAACGTTTAAAACGTTTGGCTTAAATCGCTAAAATGGGTAAACGTTTGGATTTGTTTTGTAACGTTTGTAAACGTTTTGCTTAAATCGTTAAAAATGTGAAATGTTTGGATTTGTTTCGTAACGTTTGTAAACGTTTGGCCTAAATCGCTAAAATGGGAACGTTTGAATTTGTTTTGTAACGTTTGTAAACGTTTTGCTTAAATTGATAAAATGCGAAAAGTTTGGATTTGTTTTGTAACGTTTATAAACGTTTGGCTTAAATCGCTAAAAAGGTGAAACGTTTGGATTTGTTTCGTAACGTTTGTAAACGTTTGGCTTAAATCGCTAAAAAGGTGAAACGTTTGGATTTGTTTCGTAACGTTTGTAAATGTTTGGCTTAAATCGCTAAAAATGTGAAACGTTTGGATTTGTTTTGTAACGTTTATAAATGTTTGGCTTAAATTGCTAAAAAGGTGAAACGCTTGTATTTGTTTCGTAGCGCTTCTAAACGTTTGGTTTTGGTTCGTAACATTTGTAAATATTTGGCTTAAATCGCTAAAAATATGAAACGTTTGGATTTGTTTCGTAATGCTTTAATCATTTGATTTTGTTCTGTAACGCTTGTAAACGTTTGTCTTAAATTGCTAAAAATGTGAAAATCTAGGATTTGTTTCGTGACGTTTATAAACGTTTGGCTTAAATTGTTAAAAAGGCGAAACATTTGGATTTGTTTCGTAACGTTTGTAAATGTTTGGCTTAAAGTGCTTAAAAGGTGAAACATTTGGATTTGTTTCGTGACGTTTGTAAAAGTTCGGCGTAAATTGCTAAAAAGGTGAAACGTTTGGATTTGTTTCGTAACATTTATAAACGTTTGGCCTAAACGTTTGGCTTCTATCGCTAAAAAGGTGAAACGTTTGGATTTGATTCGTAACATTTTTAAATGTTTGACTTAAATCGCTAAAAAGGTGAAACGCTTGGATTTGTTTTGTAACGTTAGTAAATGTTTGGCTTAAATCGCTAAAAAGGTGAAACGTTTGGATTTGTCTCGTAACGTTTGTTAACATTTGGCTTAAATCGCTAAAAAGGAAAAACGTTTTGATTTTTTTCATAACGATTGTAAATGTTTAGCTTAAATTGCTAATAGGATGAAACGCTTGGATTTGTTTCATAACGTTTGTAAACGTTTGGCTTAAATTGCTATAAAGGTGAAACGCTTGGATTTGTTTCGTAATGTTTGTAAACGTTTGACATAGATGGCTAAAAAGGTGAAACGCTTAGATTTATTTCGTAAAGTTTGTTAACGTTTGGCTTAAATTGTTATAAAGGTGAAAAATTTGGATTTGTTTCGTAACCTTTGTAAACATTTGGCTTAAATCGCTAAAAAGGGGAAACGTTTTGATTTGTTTTATACGTTTGTAAAAGTTTTGCTTCAATCGCTAAAAAGGTGAAATGTTTGGATTTGTTTCGTAACGTTTGTAAACGTTTGCCTAAAATTTCTAAAAAGGGGAAACGCTTGGATTTGTTTCGGAACATTTATAAACGTTTGGCTTAAATTGCTAAAAAGGTGAAATGCTTGGATTTGTTTCATCAGGTTTGTAAACGTGAGGCTTAAATTGCTATAAAGGTGAAACGCTTGGTTTTATTGCGCAATGTTTGTAAACGTTTGGCTTAGATCGCTAAAAATGTTAAACGTTTGGAATTGTTTCGTAATGTATTTAACGTTTGGTTTTGTTTCGTAACGTTTGTAAATGTTTGGCTTAAATCGCCAAAAAGGTGAAATGTTTGGATTGGTTTCGTAACGTTTGTAAACGTTCCGCTTAAATTGCTAAAAAGGTGAAACGTTTGGTTTTGTTTCGTAACGTTTGAAAACGTTCGGCTTAAATCGCTAAAAAGGTGAAACGTTTGGATTTGTTTCGTAACGTTGGTAAACGTTTGGCTTAAATTGCTAAAAAGGTGAAAGACTTGGATTTGTTTTGTATGGTTTGAAAACATTTGGCTTAAATTCGTATAAATAGGAAACGCTTGGATTTGTTTCAGAACATTTCTAAATATTTTGCTTAAATTGATAAAAAGGTGAAAGGCTTGGATTTGTTTTGTAACATTTATAAACGTTTGGCTTAAATTGCTAAAAAAGTGAAACGCTTGGTTTTGTACGTAATGTTTGTAAAGGTTTTGCTTAAATAGCTAAAAATGTGAAATGTTTGGATTTGTTTCGAAACGTTTTAAACGTTTGGCTTTGTTTTGTAACGTTTGTAAACATTTGGCTTAAATCGCTAAAAAGATTAAACATTTAGATTTGTTTCGTAACGTTTGTAAACGTTTGGCTTAAATTGCTAAAAAGGTGAAACGCTTCGATTTGTTTCATAACGTTTGTAAACGTTTGGCTTAAATTACTAAAAAGGTGAAATGCTTGGATTTGTTTCGGAACGTTTGTAAAAGTTTGGCTTAAATTGTTAAAAAGGTAAAACGCTTGGATTTGTTTCGTAAAGTTTGTAAACGTTTGGCTTGAATTGCTAAAAAGGCGAAACGTTTGAATTTGTTTCGTAACGTTTTAGACTTTTAGTTTTTTTTTTGCAATGTTTGTAAACGTTTGGCTTAAATCGCTAAAAAGGTGAAACGTTTGGATTTGTTTCGCAATGTTTGTAAACGTTTGTCTTAAATCGTTAAAAATGTGAAACGTTTGGATTTGTTTCCTAACGTTTGTAACTGTTTGGCTTAAATCGTTAAAAATGCGAAACGTTTGGATTTGTTTAGTAACGTTTGCCAACGTTTGCCTTAAATCGCTAAAAAGGTGAAACTTTTGGATTTGTTTCGTAACGTTTGTATACGTCTCGCTTAAATCGCTAAAAACGTGAAACGTTTGGATTTGTTTTGTAGCGTTTGTAAACGTTTGTCTTAAATTGCTAAAAAGGTGAAACGTTTGGATTTGTTTCGTATCGTTTGTAAACCTTTGGCTTAAATCGCTAAAAAGGTTAAACGTATGGAATTGCTTCGTAACGTTTGTAAACGTTTGGCTAAAATTGCTAAAAAGGTGAAACGCTTGGTTTTGTTTCGAATGTTTGTAAACATTTGGCTTAAATTGTTTAATATTGGAAACGTTTGGATTTGTTTCATAACGTTTGTAAACATTTTGATTCAATCGCTAAAAATGTCAAACGTTTGAATTTGTTTCGTAACGTTTGTAAATGTTTGGCTTAAATTGTTAAAAAGGTAAAACGTTTGGGTTTTGTTTCGTAACGTTTTAAACGTTTGACTTAAATCGCTAAAATGGGGAAACATTTGGATATGTTTCGTAATGTTTGTAAACGTTTTGCTTAAATCGCTAAAAAGGTGAAACATTTGGTGTTGATTCGTAACGTTTGTAAATGTTTTGCTTAAATTGCGAAAAAGGAGAAACGCTTGGATTTGTTTCGTACGTTTGTAAACGTTTGGCTTAATTGCTAAAAAGGTGAAACATAGGATTTGTTTTGTAACGTTTGTAAACGTTTGGATTTGTTTCGTAACGTTTGGATTTGTTTCGTAACGTTTGGATTTGTTTCGTAACGTTTTTAAATGTTTGGCTTAAATCGCTAAAAAGGTGAAACGTTTGGATTTGTCTCGTAACGTTTGTAAACGTTTGGCGTAAATCGCTAAAAAGGTGAAATGTTTGCATTTGTTTCGCAACGTTTACAAAGGTTTGGCTTAAATTGCCAAAAAGGTGAAACGCTTGGATTTGTTTCGTAACGTTTTAAACGTTTGGTTTTGTTTCGTAATGTTTGTAAAAGTTTGGCTTGAATCGCAAAAAAGGTGATACGTCCTGTTTTGTTTTGTAATGTTTGTAAACGTTTGACTTAAATCACTAAAAAGATGAAACGTTTTGATTTATTTCGTAACGTTTGTAAATGTTTTTTTTAAATCGCTAAAAAGGTGAAACGTTTGGATTTGTTTCGTAAAGTTTTTAAATGTTTGGTTTAAATCGCTAAAAAGGTTAAACGCTTGGATTTGTGTCGTAACGTTTGTAAACTTTTGGCTTAAATCGCTAAAAAGGTGAAACGTTTGGATTTGTTTCGTAAAGTTTGTAAACGTTTGGCTTAAATTGCTAAAAAGGTGAAACATTTGGATTTGTTTGGTAACGTCTGTAAATGTTTGGCTTAAATCACTAAAAAGGTGAAACGTTTGGTTTTGTTTTGTAACGTTTGTATATGTTTGGCTTAAATCGCTAAAAAGGGGAAACGTTTGGATTTGTTTCGTAACGTTTGTAAACGTTTGTTTTAAATCTCTAAAAGGTGAAACGTTTGGATTATTTTCATAACGTTTGTAAAAATTTGGCTTAAATTGCTAAAAACGGTTTCGTAACGTTTCAAATGTTTGGATTAGTTTCCTAATATATATAAACGTTTAGCTTAAATCGCTCAAAAGGTGAAACATTTGGATTTGTTTCGTAATGTTTGTAAATGTTTGGCTTAAATCGCTAAAAAGGTTAAACGTTTGGCTTAAATCGCTAAAAAGATGAAACGTTTGGATTTGTTTCGTAACGTTTGTAAACGTTTGGCTTAAATCGCTAAAGAGGTGAAACGTTTGGATTTAAATTGCTAAAAGATGACATGTTTGGATTTATTTTGTAACGTTTGTAAACGTTTGGCTTAAATCGCTAAAAAGGTGAAATGTAATACCCCGTGTTTTTCCGGCTTGTTATGATGAATTTTCCGATGTGTTTTGAGTAAACTTTGGTGAGTTGGTTTCCAAAAATCTTGAATTGGTATTCTTAGACCTTGTATTGATGTTAGATCTTATCTTCGACTTGATTTAGGATTCGTTTGGATTGGTTTTTTAATTGTGACACCTTCATTGAGCCTTGTTTTGTATCTTATATGTTTCACATGTGTCGTGCGGGTATTTGATATTGATTTGATTTGTTTCCGGTTAATTATAGTAGATGTGTTTGTGCACTTTTCAAATCTGTCATGCTTTAGTAAAACGTCTATATCTCCCAATTGCACTGTCGGATCAGGCCGCCGTTCGGATATGTTGTTCCTAAGAGGATTTGCTAAAATCTGGTTGGTTAAGATCGGTTTTGGATATCACGAGCGCGATCTACATGTCGCGGGAGCGACGAGGGTGCTGCTAGGTTTTGCGAAGTATATAAATAGACCCCTAACTCGACCTAGTCCTCCTCCTTTCGACTCATAAACCCTTAAAACGATCTTATTCACTGAAAATACTCTATTTCATCATTTTATTATGTCTACATGCGATTCCTATCAATTACAACGTGATTTAATCTTCTAGTTACGAAATCTATGCGATTTGTGGAAGCGTGTTCTTCGTTGGTGGTTTGGTGAATCAATTGAATTTGGTCCAGACCTTCATACCTTGGTTCAATACCTCTATTAGCATCTCATTTATCATATTTAAGTAATGGGTCCTCTCCTTTTAATTAATGGTTTCGTTGTTGTATGATTGTTGTGTAAAATCGCATGATTTAAGGTTTTTTTTATTAAAACCATATGAACGGTGGGTTGTGATTTATAATATGATTTGGTATGAATAAAATAATGTTAAGGACATGTATATTCTTATGTTACATGAATTGGAAACTATTGGGCATGATAAATCAATATTAGAGTTAATTCTTGCATTTTATGAGTTCGATTTGAATTGTTGTTTTGCGTTGATGTTGAATCTGATTTGACTTGATATTAATTGAATATATATGTCGGGTTATTGATCTTAACTATTGGGATCTATCAAACACTTTTCATATAATAATTTGTGTTAGGCGATTTTGTGTAGAATGGTGAATTCATGGGTTATGAGCATTGTTATCGCTTTATTATTTTGAGATGACTTACCTATTGTTCTAGGATGAGTAAATGATGTTTTTATTGTTTATAATTACATGTTTGAAACCTTAGGCGTATGTTTTGGCATGTTTAGGCAATTTCTAGCGAAATTGCACTATTGTATAAATTGGTATTTTTGACATGTGATAGGATCAGAACTAAAATGATATTTTATGTTTATATGAGATGTAGTAATGATCTATAAGGAATTGTAATGTTGGTTCATGTTGTGTTGGTTCATATTTGCTTTGTTTGCAAAATTAGCTAGTTTTACGCTAATATGCCATGTTTTCGGATTCGATGTGTTGTGAGACTTAAGATTAGTTTTGAACTCATAATGTATCTCAAGGCATGTTTATAATATGATGCAAGGTGTTTAGCTTATGGTTCATGTTTGAGTTTAGTTATGGGCTAATTTCCATGTATGCTAGTTTGGCCTAATTTTGGTGAAAGGCATGTTTATGATTTATAATTGTTTGGCTATGGTTCAAATATGTTTATGAATTATGCAAGGGCTGTTGTGTATTGATTTATGGCTTGTTTATAAGTGTTTGTCCTTTGGGATCTTGTATCGAACTCTGGGTGGGCATTTTTCCATATTTAACTATTGGATGGTTTCCTTGTTCCCTTGTTTTCAAAAGCGATTTTTTGGGTTATTCAAATATTTTCCGGATTTAAACTTTTGTTTTACTTTGGGTTGATGGCTGGTTTGGGTTAGACTTGGGTCGCCCAATTTGTGAGAAGAAGTTTGGAAGTTGTTATAACTCGGTTTACTCACCACTTTGGATTTTAACTTGGTTTACTGTTTTTAACTAAGTTATTTATTTTGTAATCCGGACTATGTTTTTCAACGTGGGAACTAATGTTGTTTGATTTTGGATTATATATTGTATTTGGCTATTGTGTTTGCTTTGCCTTGTGGTTTGAAATACTAGTCCTTTGTGGTGTCTAGTATTCTGAGAGTTAGGGGATAATTTGATTTTAACCTAAACTTTGTTTCTAGACTCGTCGACTGTTCGTGCTTCGGAGTCAGATCATGTTTAGTTGCATGCCAGGTTTTCACGTGGATTCGAAAACAGTGAGTTTGTACTTACTATTTACCACTTTATTAAATCAGTGATTATTGTAGTATCTATATATTATATACGTACTATTGCAAATTGTTTTTCAATTATGGCTCTTAGTTTGAACATGCTACCTAATGGGCTTCATTAGGACTGCGTGCGCACCGGTATTGATCTAGATAAGGTATGTGATATGTGGAGGTAACTCCTTGTAAGCATAGTTCTCGGGAGTAGTAGAGTAACTCGGTGTAGCTCAGCTCTCGGGACTCTGGATATGGAATAAGAGTGGTCGGTGGTAACAAACGTTTGAAACAAAACCAAGCGTTTCACCTTTTTACCAATTTTGGCCAAACGTTTACAAACGTTACGAAACAATTCCATACGTTTTACCTTTTTAGCGATTTAAGCCAAAGGTTTACAAACGATACGAAACAAATACAAACGTTTCACCTTTTTAGCAATTTAAGCCAAACGTTTACAAACGCTACGAAACAAATCCAAACGTTTCACGTTTTTAGCGATTTAAGCGAAACGTTTACAAACGTTACGAAAGAAAGCCAAACGTTTCACCTTTATAGCGTTTTAAGCCGAACGTTTACAAACGTTACGAAACAAAAACGAATGTTTGCCCTTTTTAGCGATTTATACTAAACGTTTATAAATGTTACGAAGCAAATCCAAACGTTTCACCTTTGTAGCGATTTAAGCCGAACGTTTACAAACGTTATGAAAAAAAACCAAACGTTTCGCCTTTTTAGCAATTTAAGCCAAACGTTTACAAACGTTACGAAACAAATCCAAATATTTTCCCTTTTTAGCAATTTATGCCAAACGTATACAAACATTATGAAACAAATCCGAATGTTTCCCCTTTTTAGCAATTGAAGCCAAACGTTTACAAACGTTACGAAACAAATCCAAACGATTCACCTTTTTAGCGATTTAAGCCCGATGTTTACAAACGTAACGAAAACCCAAACGTTTCACCTTTTTAGCGATTTAAACCAAATGTTTACAAAGATTATGAAACAAATCCAAATGGTTCATATTTTTAGCAAGTTAAGCCAAACGTTTACAAGCGTTACGAAACAAATCCAAGCGTTTCACCTTTTTAGCAATTTAAGCCAAAACTTTACAAACGTTACGAAACAAATCCAAACGTTTCACCTTTTTAGTAATTTAAGCCAAGCGTTTACAAACGTTACGAAACAAATCCAAGCTTTTCACCTTTTTAGTAATTTAAGCCAAGCGTTTACAAACGCTACGCAACAAATCCAAGCGTTTCACCTTTTTAGCGATTTAAGCCTAATGTTTACAAATGTTACGAAACAAAACCAAACGTTTAAAACGTCACGAAACAAATCCAAACGTTTCATATTTTTAGCGATTTAAGCCAAACCTTTACAAACATTACGAAACCAAACCAAACGTTTAAAACGTTACGAAACAAATCCGAACGTTTCACATTTTTATTTAAGCCAAACCTTTACAAACGTTACGAAACAAATCGAAGCGTTTCACCTTTTTAGAGATTTAAGCCTAATGTTTACAAACGTTTCGAAACAAAACCAAACGTTTAAAACGTTACGAAACAAATCCAAACGTTTCACATTTTCAGCAATTTAAGCCAAACCTTTACAAACGTTACGAAACCAAACCAAAAATTTAAAATGTTACGAAACAAATCCTAACGTTTCACATTTTTAGCGATTTAAGCCAAAAGTTTACAAACGTTACGAAACAAATCCAAGCGTTTCACCTTTTTAGCAATTTAACCCAAACGTTTACAAACGTTACGAAATAAATCCAAGCGTTTCACCTTTTTAGCAATTTTATCCAAACATTTACAAACGTTCCGAAACAAATCCAAGCGTTTCACCTTTATAGCAATTTAAGCCAAACGTTTACGAACGTTATGAAATAAATCTAAACGTTTCACCTTTTTAGCGATTGAAGCCAAACATTTAGAAACGTTACAAACTATTCCAAACATTTCACCTCTTTAGCGATTAAAGAAAAACGTTTATAAACGCTACGAAACAAATCCAAACGTTTCTCCTTTATAGCAATTTAAGCCAAACGTTTACAAACGTTACGAAACAAATCAAATCGTTTCCCCTTTTTAGCAATTTAAGCCAAACGTTAGGAAACAAATCCAAACGTTTCACCTTTTTAGCGATTTAAGGAAAATGTTTACAAACGATACGAAATAAATCCAAACGTTTCGCCTCTTTAGCGATTTAAGCCAAACGTTTACAAACGTTTCGAAACAAATCCAAACGTTTCATCTTTTTAGCGATTTAAGCCAAACGTTTACAAATGTTCTGAAAAACATCCAAACGTTTCGCCTTTATAGCGATTTAAGCCAAACGTTTACAAACGTTTCACCTTTTTAGCAATTTACGCCAATCGTTTACAAACGTTACGAAACAAAACCAAATGTTAAAAACGTTACGAAACAAATCCAAACGTTTCACATTTTTAGCGATTTAAGCCAAACCTTTACAAACGTTACGAAATAAACCAAGCATTTCACCTTTTTAGCATTTGAAGCCAAACGTTTACAAACATTATAAAACAAATCCAAGCGTTTCACCTTTTTAGCAATTTAAGCCAAACGTTTACAAACATTTTGAAACAAATCCAAGCGTTTCACCTTTTTAGTAATTTAAACCAAACATTTACAAACGTTACGAAACAAATACAAACGTTTCACCTTTTTAGCCATTGAAGCCAAACGTTTACAAATGTTACGCAACAAATCCAAACGTATCCCCTTTTTAGTGATTTAAGCTAAACGTTTACAAACGTTACGAAACAGAATCCAAACATTTCACCTTTTTAGCGATTTAAGGCAAATGTTTACAAAGGTTATGAAACAAATCCAAATGTTTCAAGTTGTTAGCAAGTTAAGCGAAACGTTTACAAACGTTGCGAAACAAATCCAAGCGTTTCCCCTTTTTAGCAATTGAAGCCAAACGTTTACAAATGTTTCGAAACAAATCCGAGCGTTTCACCTTTTTAGTAATTTATGCCAAGCGTTTACAAATGTTACGAAACAAATCCAAGCGTTTCACCTTTTTAGCAATTTAAGCCAAACGATTACAAACGCTACGAAACAAATCCAAATATTTCCCCTTTTTAGCGATTTAAAACAAACGTTACGAAACAAAACCAAATATTTTAAACTATACGAAAAAAATCCAAACGTTTCACATTTTTAGCAATTTAAGCCAAACCTTTACAAACGTTACGAAACAAAACCAAACGTTTCACCCTTTTAGAGATTTAAGCCTAATGTTTACAAACGTTTCGAAACAAAACCAAACGTTTAAAACATTACGAAACAAATCCAAACGTTTTACATTTTTTGCGATTTAAGCCAAACCTTTACAAACGTTATGAAACCAAACCAAACGTTTAAAATGTTATGAAACAAATCCGAACGTTTCACATTTTTAGCGATTTAAGACAAACCTTTACAAACGTTACGAAACAAAACCAAGCGTTTCACCTTTTTAGCAATTTAACCCAGACGTTTACAAACGTTACGAAACAAATCAAAGCGTTTCACCTTTTTAGCAGTTTTATCCAAACATTTACAAACGTTCCAAAACAAATCCAAGCGTTTCACCTTTTTAGCAATTTAAGCCAAACGTTTACGAACGTTATGAAATGAATCTAAACGTTTCACCTTTTTAGCAATTGAAGCCAAACATTTAGAAATGTTACAAACAATTCCAAACGTTTCACCTCTTTAGCTATTAAAGAAAAATGTTTATAAATGCTACGAAACAAATCCAAACGTTTCCCCTTTATAGCATTTTAAGCCAAACGTTTACAAACGTTATGAAACAAATCAAATCGTTTCACCTTTTTAGTAATTTAAGCCAAATGTTAGGAATCAAATCCAAACGTTTCACCTTTTTAGGAATCAAAGCCAAATGTTTA
Source organism: Mercurialis annua (assembly GCF_937616625.2). Lineage (NCBI taxonomy): Eukaryota > Viridiplantae > Streptophyta > Magnoliopsida > Malpighiales > Euphorbiaceae > Mercurialis > Mercurialis annua. Next base: position 43,641,724 of record NC_065572.1, read on the forward strand.
CAAACGTTTCGCCTCTTTAGCGATTTAAGCCAAACGTTTACAAACGTTACGAAAAAATCCAAACGTTTCATCTTTTTAGCGATTTAAGCCAAACGTTTACAAACGTTCTGAAACACATCCACACATTTTGCCTTTATAGCGATTTAAGCCAAACGTTTACAAACGTTACGAAACAAATCCAAATGTTTCACCTTTTTAGCAATTTAAGCCAATCGTTTACAAACGTTACGAAACAACACCAAATGTTAAAAACGTTAAGAAACAAATCCAAACGTTTCACATTTTTAGCGATTTAAGCCAAAACTTTATAAACGTTACGAAATAAACCAAGCATTTCACCTTTTTAGCATTTGAAGCCAAACGTTTACAAACATTATGAAACAAATCCAAGCGTTTCACCTTTTTAGCAATTTAAGCCAAACGTTTACAAACATTCCGAAACAAATCCAAGCGTTTTACCTTTTTAGCGATTTAAGCCAAACGTTTACAAACATTCTAAAACAAATCCAAGCGTTTCACCTTTTTAATAATTTAAACCAAACATTTACAAACGTTACGAAACAAATACAAACGTTTTACCTTTTTAGCGATTGAAGCCAAACGTTTACAAATGTTACGCAACAAATCCAAACATATCCCCTTTTTAGTGATTTAAGCTAAACGTTTACAAACGTTACGAAACAGAATTCAAACGTTTCACCTTTTTAGCGATTTAAGGCAAACGTTTACAAAGGTTATGAAACAAATCCAAATGTTTCAAGTTGTTAGCAAGTTAAGCGAAACGTTTACAAACGTTGCGAAACAAATCCAAGCGTTTCCCCTTTTTAGCAATTGAAGCCAAACGTTTACAAATGTTTCGAAACAAATCCAAGCGTTTCACCTTTTTAGTAATTTATGCCAAGCGTTTACAAACGTTACGAAACAAATCCAAGCGTTTCGCCTTTTTAGCAATTTAAGCCAAACGTTTACAAACGCTACGAAACAAATCCAAACATTTCCCCTTTTTAGCGATTTAAAACAAACGATAACAAACGTTACGAAACAAAACCAAATATTTTAAACGTTACGAAAAAAATCCAAACGTTTCACATTTTTAGCAATTTAAGCCAAACCTTTACAAACGTTACGAAACAAAACCAAACGTTTCACCTTTTTAGAGATTTAAGCCTAATGTTTACAAACGTTTCGAAACAAAACCAAACGTTTAAAACATTACGAAACAAATCCAAACGTTTTACATTTTTAGCGATTTAAGCCAAACCTTTACAAACGTTATGAAACCAAACCAAACGTTTAAAATGTTATGAAACAAATCCGAACGTTTCAAAATTTTAGCGATTTAAGACAAACCTTTACAAACGTTACGAAACAAAACCAAGCGTTTCACCTTTTTAGCAATTTAACCCAGACGTTTACAAACGTTACGAAACAAATCAAAGCGTTTCACCTTTTTAGCAGTTTTATACAAACATTTACAAACGTTCCAAAACAAATCCAAGCGTTTCACCTTTTTAGCAATTTAAGCCAAACGTTTACGAACGTTATGAAATGAATCTAAACGTTTCACCTTTTTAGCAATTGAAGCCAAACATTTAGAAACGTTACAAACAATTCCAAACGTTGCACCTCTTTAGCGATTAAAGCAAAATGTTTATAAACGCTACGAAACAAATCCAATCCCCTTTATAGCATTTTAAGCCAAACATTTACAAACGTTATGAAACAAATCAAATCGTTTAACCTTTTTTGCAATTTAAGACAAATGTTAGGAATCAAATCCAAACGTTTGACCTTTTTAGGTTCAAAGCCAAATGTTTACAAACGTTTCGCCTCTTTAGCGATTTAAGCCAAACGTTTACAAACGTTACGAAAAAATCCAAACGTTTCATCTTTTTAGCGATTTAAGCCAAACGTTTACAAACGTTCTGAAACACATCCACACATTTCGCCTTTATAGCGATTTAAGCCAAACGTTTACAAACGTTACGAAACAAATCCAAACGTTTCACCTTTTTAGCAATTTAAGCCAATCATTTACAAACGTTACGAAACAACACCAAATGTTAAAAACGTTAAGAAACAAATCCAAATGTTTCACATTTTTAGCGATTTAAGCCAAAACTTTATAAACGTTACGAAATAAACCAAGCATTTCACCTTTTTAGCAATTTAAGCCAAACGTTTACAAACATTATGAAACAAATCCAAGCGTTTCACCTTTTTAGCAATTTAAGCCAAACGTTTACAAACATTCCGAAACAAATCCAAGCGTTTCACCTTTTTAGCAATTTAAGCCAAACGTTTACAAACATTCCGAAACAAATCCAAGCGTTTCACCTTTTTAATAATTTAAACCAAACATTTATAAACGTTACGAAACAAATACAAACGTTTTACCTTTTTAGCGATTGAAGCCAAACGTTTACAAATGTTTCGCAACAAATCCAAACATATCCCCTTTTTAGTGATTTAAGTTAAACATTTACAAACGTTACGAAACAGAATCCAAACGTTTCACCTTTTTAGCGATTTAAGGCAAACGTTTACAAAGGTTATGAAACAAATCCAAATGTTTCAAGTTTTTAGCAAGTTAAGCCAAACATTTACAAACGTTGAGAAACAAATCCAAGCGTTTCCCCTTTTTAGCAATTGAAGCCAAACATTTACAAATGTTTCGAAACAAATCCAAGCGTTTCACCTTTTTAGTAATTTATGCCAAGCGTTTACAAACGTTACGAAACAAATCCAAGCGTTTCGCCTTTTTAGCAATTTAAGTCAACCGTTTACAAACGCTACAAAACAAATCCAAACATTTCCCCTTTTTAGCGATTTAAAACAAACGATAACAAACGTTACGAAACAAAACCAAATATTTTAAACGTTACGAAAAAAATCCAAACGTTTCACATTTTTAGCAATTTAAGCCGAACCTTTACAAACGTTACGAAACAAAACCAAACGTTTAAAACGTTACGAAACAAATCCAAACGTTTTACATTTTTAGCGAATTAAGCCAAATCTTTACAAACGTTATGAAACCAAACCAAACGTTTAAAATGTTATGAAACAAATCCGAAAGTTTCACATTTTTAGCGATTTAAGCCAAACCTTTACAAACGTTACGAAACAAAACCAAGCGTTTCACCTTTTTAGCAATTTAACCCAGACGTTTACAAACGTTACGAAACAAATCCAAGCGTTTCACCTTTTTAGCAGTTTTATCCAAACATTTACAAACGTTCCAAAACAAATCCAAGCGTTTCACCTTTTTAGCAATTTAAGCCAAACGTTTACGAACGTTATGAAATGAATCTAAACGTTTCACCTTTTTAGCAATTGAAGCCAAACATTTAGAAACGTTACAAACAATTCCAAACGTTGCACCTCTTTAGCGATTAAAGCAAAATGTTTATAAACGCTACGAAACAAATCCAAACGTTTCCCCTTTATAGCATTTTAAGCCAAACGTTTACAAACGTTATGAAACAAATCAAATTGTTTCACCTTTTTAGCAATTTAAGCCAAATGTTAGGAATCAAATCCAAACGTTTCACCTTTTTAGGAATCAAAGCCAAATGTTTACAAACGTTTCGCCTCTTTAGCGATTTAAGCCAAACGTTTACAAACGTTACGAAAAAATCCAAACGTTTCATCTTTTTAGCGATTTAAGCCAAACGTTTACAAACGTTCTGAAACACATCCACACATTTCGCCTTTATAGCGATATAAGCCAAACGTTTACAAACGTTACGAAACAAATCCAAACGTTTCACCTTTTTAGCAATTTAAGCCAATCGTTTACATACGTTGCGAAACCACACCAAATGTTAAAAACGTTAAGAAACAAATCCAAACGTTTCACATTTTTAGCGATTTAAGCCAAACCTTTATAAACATTACGAAATAAACCAAGCATTTCACCTTTTTAGCATTTGAAGCCAAACATTTACAAACATTACGAAAAAATCCAAGCGTTTCACCTTTTTAGCAATTTAAGCCAAACGTTTACAAACATTCTGAAACAAATCCAAGCGTTTCACCTTTTTAGCAATTTAAGCCAAACGTTTACAAACGTTATGAAACAAATCAAATCGTTTAACCTTTTTTGCAATTTAAGACAAATGTTAGGAATCAAATCCAAACGTTTGACCTTTTTAGGTTCAAAGCCAAATGTTTACAAACGTTTCGCCTCTTTAGCGATTTAAGCCAAACGTTTACAAACGTTACGAAAAAATCCAAACGTTTCATCTTTTTAGCGATTTAAGCCAAACGTTTACAAACGTTCTGAAACACATCCACACATTTCGCCTTTATAGCGATTTAAGCCAAACGTTTACAAACGTTACGAAACAAATCCAAACGTTTCACCTTTTTAGCAATTTAAGCCAATCATTTACAAACGTTACGAAACAACACCAAATGTTAAAAACGTTAAGAAACAAATCCAAATGTTTCACATTTTTAGCGATTTAAGCCAAAACTTTATAAACGTTACGAAATAAACCAAGCATTTCACCTTTTTAGCATTTGAAGCCAAACGTTTACAAACATTATGAAACAAATCCAAGCGTTTCACCTTTTTAGCAATTTAAGCCAAACGTTTACAAACATTCCGAAACAAATCCAAGCGTTTCACCTTTTTAGCAATTTAAGCCAAACGTTTACAAACATTCTGAAACAAATCCAAGTGTTTCACCTTTTTAATAATTTAAACCAAACATTTATAAACGTTACGAAACAAATACAAACGTTTTACCTTTTTAGCGATTGAAGCCAAACGTTTACAAATGTTTCGCAACAAATCCAAACATATCCCCTTTTTAGTGATTTAAGTTAAACATTTACAAACGTTACGAAACAGAATCCAAACGTTTCACCTTTTTAGCGATTTAAGGCAAACGTTTACAAAGGTTATGAAACAAATCCAAATGTTTCAAGTTTTTAGCAAGTTAAGCCAAACATTTACAAACGTTGAGAAACAAATCCAAGCGTTTCCCCTTTTTAGCAATTGAAGCCAAACATTTACAAATGTTTCGAAACAAATCCAAGCGTTTCACCTTTTTAGTAATTTATGCCAAGCGTTTACAAACGTTACGAAACAAATCCAAGCGTTTCGCCTTTTTAGCAATTTAAGTCAACCGTTTACAAACGCTACAAAACAAATCCAAACATTTCCCCTTTTTAGCGATTTAAAACAAACGATAACAAACGTTACGAAACAAAACCAAATATTTTAAACGTTACGAAAAAAATCCAAACGTTTCACATTTTTAGCAATTTAAGCCGAACCTTTACAAACGTTACGAAACAAAACCAAACGTTTCACCTTTTTAGAGATTCAAGCCTAATGTTTACAAACGTTTCGAAACAAAACCAAACGTTTAAAAAATTACGAAACAAATCCAAACGTTTTACATTTTTAGCGATTTAAGCCAAACCTTTACAAACGTTATGAAACCAAACCAAACGTTTAAAATGTTATGAAACAAATCCGAACGTTTCACATTTTTAGCGATTTAAGACAAATCTTTACAAACGTTACGAAACAAAACCAAGCGTTTCACCTTTTTAGCAATTTAACCCAGACGTTTACAAACGTTACGAAACAAATCAAAGCATTTCACCTTTTTAGCAGTTTTATCCAAACATTTACCAACGTTCCAAAACAAATCCAAGCGTTTCACCTTTTTAGCAGTTTAAGCCAAACGTTTACGAACGTTATGAAATGAATCTAAGCGTTTCCCCTTTTTAGCAATTGAAGCCAAACATTTAGAAACGTTACAAACAATTCCAAACGTTGCACCTCTTTAGCGATTAAAGCAAAATGTTTATAAACACTACGAAACAAATCCAAACGTTTCCCCTTTATAGCATTTTAAGCCAAACATTTACAAACGTTATGAAACAAATCAAATCGTTTCACCTTTTTTGCAATTTAAGACAAATGTTAGGAATCAAATCCAAACGTTTGACCTATTTAGGTTCAAAGCCAAATATTTACAAACGTTTCGCCTCTTTAGCGATTTAAGCCAAACGTTACGAAAAAACCAAACGTTTCTTCTTTTTAGCGATTTAAGCCAAACGTTTACAAACGTTCTGAAACACATCCACACATTTCGCCTTTATAGCGATTTAAGCCAAACGTTTACAAACGTTACGAAACAAATCCAAACGTTTCACCTTTTTAGCAATTTAAGCCAATCGTTTACAAACGTTACGAAACAACACCAAATGTTAAAAACGTTAAGAAACAAATCCAAACGTTTCACATTTTTAGCGATTTAAGCCAAACCTTTATAAACGTTACGAAATAAACCAAGCATTTCACCTTTTTAGCATTTGAAGCCAAACGTTTACAAACATTATGAAACAAATCCAAGCGTTTCACCTTTTTAGCAATTTAAGCCAAACGTTTACAAACATTCTGAAACAAATCCTAGCGTTTCACCTTTTTAGCAATTTAAGCCAAACGTTTACAAACATTCTGAAACAAATCCAAGCGTTTCACCTTTTTAATAATTTAAACCAAACATTTACAAACGTTACGAAACAAATACAAACGTTTTAACTTTTTAGCGATTGAAGCCAAACGTTTACAAATGTTTCGCAACAAATCCAAACATATCCCCTTTTTAGTGATTTAAGTTAAACATTTACAAACGTTACGAAACAGAATCCAAATGTTTCACCTTTTTAGCGATTTAAGGCAAACGTTTACAAAGGTTATGAAACAAATCAAAATGTTTCAAGTTTTTAGCAAGTTAAGCCAAACGTTTACAAACGTTGCGAAACAAATCCAAGCATTTCCCCTCTTTAGCAATTGAAGCCAAACGTTTACAAATGTTTCGAAACAAATCCAAGCGTTTCACCTTTTTAGTAATCTATGCCAAGCGTTTACAAACGTTACGAAACAAATCCAAGCGTTTCACCTTTTTAGCAATTTAAGCCAAACGTTTACAAACGCTACGAAACAAATCCAAACATTTCCCCTTTTTAGCGATTTAAAACAAATGATAACAAACGTTACCAAACAAAACCAAATATTTTAAACGTTACGAAAAAAATCCAAACGTTTCACATTTTTAGCAATTTAAGCCAAACCTTTACAAACGTTACGAAACAAAACCAAACGTTTCACCTTTTTAGAGATTTAAGCCTAATGTTTACAAACGTTTCGAAACAAAACCAAACGTTTAAAACGTTACGAAACAAATCCAAACGTTTTACAATTTTAGCGATTTAAGCCAAACCTTTGCAAACGTGATGAAACCAAACCAAACGTTTAAAATGTTATGAAACAAATCCGAACGTTTCACATTTTTAGCGATTTAAGACAAACCTTTACAAACGTTACGAAACAAAACCAAGCGTTTCACCTTTTTAGCAATTTAACCCAGACGTTTACAAACGTTACGAAACAAATCAAAGCGTTTCACCTTTTTAGCAGTTTTATCCAAACATTTACAAACGTTCCAAAACAAATCCAAGCGTTTCACCTTTTTAGCAATTTAAGCCAAACGTTTATGAACGTTATGAAATGAATCTAAACGTTTCACCTTTTTAGCAATTGAAGCCAAAAATTTAGAAACGTTACAAACAATTCCAAACGTTGCACCTCTTTAGCGATTAAAGCAAAATGTTTATAAACGCTACGAAACAAATCCAAATGTTTCCCCTTTATAGCATTTTAAGCCAAACGTTTACAAACGTTATGAAACAAATCAAATTGTTTCACCTTTTTAGCAATTTAAGCCAAATGTTAGGAATCAAATCCAAACGTTTCACCTTTTTAGGAATCAAAGCCAAATGTTTACAAACGATTCGCCTCTTTAGCGATTTAAGACAAACGTTTACAAACGTTACGAAAAAATCCAAACGTTTCATCTTTTTAGCGATTTAAGCCAAACGTTTACAAACCTTCTGATACACATCCACACATTTCGCCTTTATAGCGATTTAAGACAAACGTTTACAAACGTTACGAAACAAATCCAAACGTTTCACCTTTTTAGCAATTTAAGTCCAAACGTATCCCATTTTTAGTGATTTAAGCTAAACGTTTACAAACGTTACGAAACAGAATCCAAACGTTTCACCTTTTTAGTGATTTAAGGAAAACGTTTACAAAGGTTATGAAACAAATCCAAATGTTTCAAGTTTTTAGCAAGTTAAGCCAAACGTTTACAAACGTTGCGAAACAAATCCAAGCGTTTCCCCTTTTTAGCAATCGAAGCCAAACGTTTACAAATGTTTCGAAACAAATCCAAGCGTTTCACCTTTTTAGTAATTTATGCCAAGCGTTTACAAACGTTACGAAACAAATCCAAGCGTTTCACCTTTTTAGCAATTTAAGCCAAACGTTTACAAACGCTACGAAACAAATCCAAACATTTCCCCTTTTTAGCGATTTAAAACAAACGATAACAAACGTTACGAAACAAAACCAAATATTTTAAATCTTACGAAAAAAATCCAAACGTTTCACATTTTTAGCAATTTAAGCAAAACCTTTACAAACGTTACGAAACAAAACTAAACGTTTCACCTTTTTAGAGATTTTAGCCTAATGTTTACAAACGTTTCGAAACAAAACCAAACGTTTAAAACGTTACGAAACAAATCCAAACGTTTTACATTTTTAGCGAATTAAGCCAAATCTTTACAAACGTTATGAAACCAAACCAAACGTTTAAAATGTTATGAAACAAATCCGAAAGTTTCACATTTTTAGCGATTTAAGCCAAACCTTTACAAACGTTACGAAACAAAACCAAGCGTTTCACCTTTTTAGCAATTTAACCCAGACGTTTACAAACGTTACGAAACAAATCCAAGCGTTTCACCTTTTTAGCAGTTTTATCCAAACATTTACAAACGTTCCAAAACAAATCCAAGCGTTTCACCTTTTTAGCAATTTAAGCCAAACGTTTACGAACGTTATGAAATGAATCTAAACGTTTCACCTTTTTAGCAATTGAAGCCAAACATTTAGAAACGTTACAAACAATTCCAAACGTTGCACCTCTTTAGCGATTAAAGCAAAATGTTTATAAACGCTACGAAACAAATCCAAACGTTTCCCCTTTATAGCATTTTAAGCCAAACGTTTACAAACGTTATGAAACAAATCAAATTGTTTCACCTTTTTAGCAATTTAAGCCAAATGTTAGGAATCAAATCCAAACGTTTCACCTTTTTAGGAATCAAAGCCAAATGTTTACAAACGTTTCGCCTCTTTAGCGATTTAAGCCAAACGTTTACAAACGTTACGAAAAAATCCAAACGTTTCATCTTTTTAGCGATTTAAGCCAAACGTTTACAAACGTTCTGAAACACATCCACACATTTCGCCTTTATAGCGATATAAGCCAAACGTTTACAAACGTTACGAAACAAATCCAAACGTTTCACCTTTTTAGCAATTTAAGCCAATCGTTTACATACGTTGCGAAACCACACCAAATGTTAAAAACGTTAAGAAACAAATCCAAACGTTTCACATTTTTAGCGATTTACGCCAAACCTTTATAAACATTACGAAATAAACCAAGCATTTCACCTTTTTAGCATTTGAAGCCAAACATTTACAAACATTACGAAAAAATCCAAGCGTTTCACCTTTTTAGCAATTTAAGCCAAACGTTTACAAACATTCTGAAACAAATCCAAGCGTTTCACCTTTTTAGCAATTTAAGCCAAACGTTTACAAACGTTATGAAACAAATCAAATCGTTTAACCTTTTTTGCAATTTAAGACAAATGTTAGGAATCAAATCCAAACGTTTGACCTTTTTAGGTTCAAAGCCAAATGTTTACAAACGTTTCGCCTCTTTAGCGATTTAAGCCAAACGTTTACAAACGTTACGAAAAAATCCAAACGTTTCATCTTTTTAGCGATTTAAGCCAAACGTTTACAAACGTTCTGAAACACATCCACACATTTCGCCTTTATAGCGATTTAAGCCAAACGTTTACAAACGTTACGAAACAAATCCAAACGTTTCACCTTTTTAGCAATTTAAGCCAATCATTTACAAACGTTACGAAACAACACCAAATGTTAAAAACGTTAAGAAACAAATCCAAATGTTTCACATTTTTAGCGATTTAAGCCAAAACTTTATAAACGTTACGAAATAAACCAAGCATTTCACCTTTTTAGCATTTGAAGCCAAACGTTTACAAACATTATGAAACAAATCCAAGCGTTTCACCTTTTTAGCAATTTAAGCCAAACGTTTACAAACATTCCGAAACAAATCCAAGCGTTTCACCTTTTTAGCAATTTAAGCCAAACGTTTACAAACATTCTGAAACAAATCCAAGTGTTTCACCTTTTTAATAATTTAAACCAAACATTTATAAACGTTACGAAACAAATACAAACGTTTTACCTTTTTAGCGATTGAAGCCAAACGTTTACAAATGTTTCGCAACAAATCCAAACATATCCCCTTTTTAGTGATTTAAGTTAAACATTTACAAACGTTACGAAACAGAATCCAAACGTTTCACCTTTTTAGCGATTTAAGGCAAACGTTTACAAAGGTTATGAAACAAATCCAAATGTTTCAAGTTTTTAGCAAGTTAAGCCAAACATTTACAAACGTTGAGAAACAAATCCAAGCGTTTCCCCTTTTTAGCAATTGAAGCCAAACATTTACAAATGTGTCGAAACAAATCCAAGCGTTTCACCTTTTTAGTAATTTATGCCAAGCGTTTACAAACGTTACGAAACAAATCCAAGCGTTTCGCCTTTTTAGCAATTTAAGTCAACCGTTTACAAACGCTACAAAACAAATCCAAACATTTCCCCTTTTTAGCGATTTAAAACAAACGATAACAAACGTTACGAAACAAAACCAAATATTTTAAACGTTACGAAAAAAATCCAAACGTTTCACATTTTTAGCAATTTAAGCCGAACCTTTACAAACGTTACGAAACAAAACCAAACGTTTCACCTTTTTAGAGATTCAAGCCTAATGTTTACAAACGTTTCGAAACAAAACCAAACGTTTAAAAAATTACGAAACAAATCCAAACGTTTTACATTTTTAGCGATTTAAGCCAAACCTTTACAAACGTTATGAAACCAAACCAAACGTTTAAAATGTTATGAAACAAATCCGAACGTTTCACATTTTTAGCGATTTAAGACAAATCTTTACAAACGTTACGAAACAAAACCAAGCGTTTCACCTTTTTAGCAATTTAACCCAGACGTTTACAAACGTTACGAAACAAATCAAAGCATTTCACCTTTTTAGCAGTTTTATCCAAACATTTACCAACGTTCCAAAACAAATCCAAGCATTTCACCTTTTTAGCAGTTTAAGCCAAACGTTTACGAACGTTATGAAATGAATCTAAGCGTTTCCCCTTTTTAGCAATTGAAGCCAAACATTTAGAAACGTTACAAACAATTCCAAACGTTGCACCTCTTTAGCGATTAAAGCAAAATGTTTATAAACACTACGAAACAAATCCAAACGTTTCCCCTTTATAGCATTTTAAGCCAAACATTTACAAACGTTATGAAACAAATCAAATCGTTTCACCTTTTTTGCAATTTAAGACAAATGTTAGGAATCAAATCCAAACGTTTGACCTATTTAGGTTCAAAGCCAAATATTTACAAACGTTTCGCCTCTTTAGCGATTTAAGCCAAACGTTACGAAAAAACCAAACGTTTCTTCTTTTTAGCGATTTAAGCCAAACGTTTACAAACGTTCTGAAACACATCCACACATTTCGCCTTTATAGCGATTTAAGCCAAACGTTTACAAACGTTACGAAACAAATCCAAACGTTTCACCTTTTTAGCAATTTAAGCCAATCGTTTACAAACGTTACGAAACAACACCAAATGTTAAAAACGTTAAGAAACAAATCCAAACGTTTCACATTTTTAGCGATTTAAGCCAAACCTTTATAAACGTTACGAAATAAACCAAGCATTTCACCTTTTTAGCATTTGAAGCCAAACGTTTACAAACATTATGAAACAAATCCAAGCGTTTCACCTTTTTAGCAATTTAAGCCAAACGTTTACAAACATTCTGAAACAAATCCAAGCGTTTCACCTTTTTAGCAATTTAAGCCAAACGTTTACAAACATTCTGAAACAAATCCAAGCGTTTCACCTTTTTAATAATTTAAACCAAACATTTACAAACGTTACGAAACAAATACAAACGTTTTAACTTTTTAGCGATTGAAGCCAAACGTTTACAAATGTTTCGCAACAAATCCAAACATATCCCCTTTTTAGTGATTTAAGTTAAACATTTACAAACGTTACGAAACAGAATCCAAATGTTTCACCTTTTTAGCGATTTAAGGCAAACGTTTACAAAGGTTATGAAACAAATCAAAATGTTTCAAGTTTTTAGCAAGTTAAACCAAACGTTTACAAACGTTGCGAAACAAATCCAAGCATTTCCCCTTTTTAGCAATTGAAGCCAAACGTTTACAAATGTTTCGAAACAAATCCAAGCGTTTCACCTTTTTAGTAATCTATGCCAAGCGTTTACAAACGTTACGAAACAAATCCAAGCGTTTCACCTTTTTAGCAATTTAAGCCAAACGTTTACAAACGCTACGAAACAAATCCAAACATTTCCCCTTTTTAGCGATTTAAAACAAATGATAACAAACGTTACCAAACAAAACCAAATATTTTAAACGTTACGAAAAAAATCCAAACGTTTCACATTTTTAGCAATTTAAGCCAAACCTTTACAAACGTTACGAAACAAAACCAAACGTTTCACCTTTTTAGAGATTTAAGCCTAATGTTTACAAACGTTTCGAAACAAAACCAAACGTTTAAAACGTTACGAAACAAATCCAAACGTTTTACAATTTTAGCGATTTAAGCCAAACCTTTGCAAACGTGATGAAACCAAACCAAACGTTTAAAATGTTATGAAACAAATCCGAACGTTTCACATTTTTAGCGATTTAAGACAAACCTTTACAAACGTTACGAAACAAAACCAAGCGTTTCACCTTTTTAGCAATTTAACCCAGACGTTTACAAACGTTACGAAACAAATCAAAGCGTTTCACCTTTTTAGCAGTTTTATCCAAACATTTACAAACGTTCCAAAACAAATCCAAGCGTTTCACCTTTTTAGCAATTTAAGCCAAACGTTTATGAACGTTATGAAATGAATCTAAACGTTTCACCTTTTTAGCAATTGAAGCCAAAAATTTAGAAACGTTACAAACAATTCCAAACGTTGCACCTCTTTAGCGATTAAAGCAAAATGTTTATAAACGCTACGAAACAAATCCAAATGTTTCCCCTTTATAGCATTTTAAGCCAAACGTTTACAAACGTTATGAAACAAATCAAATTGTTTCACCTTTTTAGCAATTTAAGCCAAATGTTAGGAATCAAATCCAAACGTTTCACCTTTTTAGGAATCAAAGCCAAATGTTTACAAACGATTCGCCTCTTTAGCGATTTAAGACAAACGTTTACAAACGTTACGAAAAAATCCAAACGTTTCATCTTTTTAGCGATTTAAGCCAAACGTTTACAAACCTTCTGATACACATCCACACATTTCGCCTTTATAGCGATTTAAGACAAACGTTTACAAACGTTACGAAACAAATCCAAACGTTTCACCTTTTTAGCAATTTAAGTCCAAACGTATCCCATTTTTAGTGATTTAAGCTAAACGTTTACAAACGTTACGAAACAGAATCCAAACGTTTCACCTTTTTAGTGATTTAAGGAAAACGTTTACAAAGGTTATGAAACAAATCCAAATGTTTCAAGTTTTTAGCAAGTTAAGCCAAACGTTTACAAACGTTGCGAAACAAATCCAAGCGTTTCCCCTTTTTAGCAATCGAAGCCAAACGTTTACAAATGTTTCGAAACAAATCCAAGCGTTTCACCTTTTTAGTAATTTATGCCAAGCGTTTACAAACGTTACGAAACAAATCCAAGCGTTTCACCTTTTTAGCAATTTAAGCCAAACGTTTACAAACGCTACGAAACAAATCCAAACATTTCCCCTTTTTAGCGATTTAAAACAAACGATAACAAACGTTACGAAACAAAACCAAATATTTTAAATCTTACGAAAAAAATCCAAACGTTTCACATTTTTAGCAATTTAAGCAAAACCTTTACAAACGTTACGAAACAAAACTAAACGTTTCACCTTTTTAGAGATTTAAGCCTAATGTTTACAAACGTTTCGAAACAAAACCAAACGTTTAAAACGTTACGAAACAAATCCAAACGTTTTACATTTTTAGCGATTTAAGCCAAACCTTTACAAACGTTATGAAACCAAACCAAACGTTTAAAATGTTATGAAACAAATCCGAACGTTTCACATTTTTAGCGATTTAAGACAAACCTTTACAAACGTTACGAAACAAAACCAAGTGTTTCACCTTTTTAGCAATTTAACCCAGACGTTTACAAACGTTACGAAACAAATCAAAGCGTTTCACATTTTTAGCAGTTTTATCCAAACATTTACAAACGTTCCAAAACAAATCCAAGCGTTTCACCTTTTTAGCAATTTAAGCCAAACGTTTACGAACGTTATGAAATGAATCTAAACGTTTCACCTTTTTAGCAATTGAAGCCAAACATTTAGAAACGTTACAAACAATTCCAAACGTTGCACCTCTTTAGCGATTAAAGTAAAATGTTTATAAACGCTACGAAACAAATCCAAACGTTTCCCCTTTATAGCATTTTAAGCCAAACGTTTACAAAGGTTATGAAACAAATCAAATCGTTTCACCTATTTAGCAATTTAAGCCAAATGTTAGGAATCAAATCCAAACGTTTCACCTTTTTAGGAATCAAAGCCAAATTTTTACAAACGTTTCGCCTCTTTAGCGATTTAAGCCAAACGTTTACAAACGTTACGAAAAAATCCAAACGTTTCATCTTTTTAGCGATTTAAGCCAAACGTTTACAAACGTTCTGAAACACATCCACACATTTCACCTTTATAGCGATTTAAGCCAAACGTTTACAAACGTTACGAAACAAATCCAAACGTTTCACCTTTTTAGCAATTTAAGCCAATCGTTTACAAACGTTACGAAACCACACCAAATGTTAAAAAGGTTAAGAAACAAATCCAAACGATTCACATTATTAGCGATTTAAGCAAAACGTTTATAAACGTTACGAAATAAACCAAGCATTTCACCTTTTTAGCATTTGAAGCCAAACGTTTACAAACATTATGAAACAAATCCAAGCGTTTCACCTTTTTAGCAATTTAAGCCAAACGTTTACAAACATTCTGAAACAAATCCAAGCGTTTCACCTTTTTAATAATTTAAGCCAAACGTTTACAAACATTACAAAACAAATACAAACGTTTCCCCTTTTTAGAGATTGAAGCCAAACGTTTACAAATGTTACGCAACAAATCCAAACGTATCCCCTTTTTAGTGATTTAAGCTAAACGTTTACAAACGTTACGAAACAGAATCCAAACGTTTCACCTTTTTAGCGATTTAAGGCAAACGTTTACAAAGGTTATGAAACAAATCCAAATGTTTCAAGTTTTTAGAAAGTTAAGCCAAAGTTTACAAACGTTGCGAAACAAATCCAAGCGTTTCCCCTTTTTAGCAATTGAAGCCAAACGTTTACAAATGTTTCGAAACAAATCCAAGCGTTTCACCTTTTTAGTAATTTATGCCAAGCGTTTACAAACGTTACGAAACAAATCCAAGCGTTTCACCTTTTTAGCAATTTAAGCCAAACGTTTACAAACGCTACGAAACAAATCCAAACATTTCCCCTTTTTAGCGATTTAAAACAAACGATAACAAACGTTACGAAACAAAACCAAATATTTTAAACGTTACGAAAAAAATCCATACGTTTCACATTTTTAGCGATTTAAGCCAAACCTTTACAAACGTTTCGAAACAAAACTAAACGTTTCACCTTTTTAGAGATTTAAGCCTCATGTTTACAAACGTTTCGAAACAAAACCAAACGTTTAAAACGTTACGAAACAAATCCAAACGTTTTACATTTTTAGCGATTTAAGCCAAACCTTTACAAACGTTATGAAACCAAACCAAACGTTTAAATTGTTATGAAACAAATCCGAACGTTTCACATTTTTAGCGATTTAAGACAAACCTTTGCAAACGTTACGAAACAAAACCAAGCGTTTCACCTTTTTAGCAATTTAACCCAGACGTTTACAAACGTTACGAAACAAATCAAAGTGTTTCACCTTTTTAGCAGTTTTATCCAAACATTTACAAACGTTCCAAAACAAATCCAAGCGTTTCACCTTTTTAGCAATTTAAGCCAAACGTTTACGAACGTTATAAAATGAATCTAAACGTTTCATCTTTTTAGCAATTGAAGCCAAACATTTCGAAATGTACTAACAATTCCAAACGTTGCACCTCTTTAGCGATTAAAGCAAAATGTTTATAAACGCTACGAAACAAATCCAAACGTTTCCCCTTTATAGCATTTTAAGCCAAACGTTTACAAACGTTATGAAACAAATCAAATCGTTTCACCTTTTTAGCAATTTAAGCCAAATGTTAGGAATCAAATCCAAACGTTTCACCTTTTTAGGAATCAAAGCCAAATGTTTACAAACGTTTCGCCTCTTTAGCGATTTAAGCCAAACGTTTACAAACGTTACGAAAAAATCCAAACGTTTCATCTTTTTAGCGATTTAAGCCAAACGTTTACAAACGTTCTGAAACACATCCACACATTTCGCCTTTATAGCGATTTAAGCCAAACGTTTACAAACGTTACGAAACAAATCCAAACGTTTCACCTTTTTAGCAATTTAAGCCAATCGTTTACAAACGTTACGAAACCACACCAAATGTTAAAAAGGTTAAGAAACAAATCCAAACGATTCACATTATTAGCGATTTAAGCTAAACGTTTATAAATGTTACGAAATAAACCAAGCATTTCACCTTTTTAGCATTTGAAGCCAAACGTTTACAAATATTATGAAACAAATCCAAGCGTTTCACCTTTTTAGCAATTTAAGCCAAACGTTTACAAACATTCTGAAACAAATCCAAGCGTTTCACCTTTTTAATAATTTAAGCCAAACGTTTACAAACATTACAAAACAAATTCAAACGTTTCCCCTTTTTAGAGATTGAAGCCAAACGTTTACAAATGTTACGCAACAAATCCAAACGTATCCCCTTTTTAGTGATTTAAGCTAAACGTTTACAAACGTTACGAAACAGAATCCAAACGTTTCACCTTTTTAGCGATTTAAGGCAAACGTTTACAAAGGTTATGAAACAAATCCAAATGTTTCAAGTTTTTAGCAAGTTAAGCCATACAAACGTTGCGAAACAAATCCAAGCGTTTCCCCTTTTTAGCAATTGAAGCCAAACGTTTACAAATGTTTCGAAACAAATCCAAGCGTTTCACCTTTTTAGTAATTTATGCCAAGCGTTTACAAACGTTACGAAACAAATCCAAGCGTTTCACCTTTTTAGCAATTTAAGCCAAACGTTTACAAACGCTACGAAACAAATCCAAACATTTCCCCTTTTTAGCGATTTAAAACAAACGATAACAAACGTTACGAAACAAAACCAAATATTTTAAACGTTACGAAAAAAATCCAACCGCTTCACATTTTTAGCAATTTAAGCCAAACCTTTACAAACGTTTCGAAACAAAACTAAACGTTTCACCTTTTTAGAGATTTAAGCCTCATGTTTACAAACGTTTCGAAACAAAACCAAACGTTTAAAACGTTACGAAACAAATCCAAACGTTTTACATTTTTAGCGATTGAAGCCAAACCTTTACAAACGTTATGAAACCAAACCAAACGTTTAAAATGTTATGAAACAAATCCGAACGTTTCACATTTTTAGCGATTTAAGACAAACCTTTACAAACGTTACGAAACAAAACCAAGCGTTTCACCTTTTTAGCAATTTAACCCAGACGTTTACAAACGTTACGAAACAAATCAAAGCGTTTCACATTTTTAGCAGTTTTATCCAAACATTGACAAACGTTCCAAAACAAATCCAAGCGTTTCACCTTTTTAGCAATTTAAGCCAAACGTTTACGAACGTTATGAAATGAATCTAAACGTTTCACCTTTTTAGCAATTGAAGCCAAACATTTAGAAACGTTACAAACAATTCCAAACGTTGCACCTCTTTAGCGATTAAAGTAAAATGTTTATAAACGCTACGAAACAAATCCAAACGTTTCCCCTTTATAGCATTTTAAGCCAAACGTTTACAAACGTTATGAAACAAATCAAATCGTTTCACCTTTTTAGCAATTTAAGCCAAATGTTAGGAATCAAATCCAAACGTTTCACCTTTTTAGGAATCAAAGCCAAATGTTTACAAACGATACGAAATAAATTTAAACGTTTCGCCTCTTTAGCGATTTAAGCTAAACTTTTACAAACGTTACGAAAAAACCAAACGTTTCATCTATTTAGCGATTTAAGCCAAACGTTTACAAACGTTCTGAAACACATCCACACATTTCGCCTTTATAGCGATTTAAGCCAAACGTTTACAAACGTTACGAAACAAATCCAAACGTTTCACCTTTTTAGCAATTTAAGCCAATCGTTTACAAACGTTACGAAACAACACCAAATGTTAAAAACATTACGAAACAAATTCAAATGTTTCACATTTTTAGCGATTTAAGCAAAACCTTTATAAACGTTACGAAATAAACCAAGCATTTCACCTTTTTAGCAATTGAAGCCAAACGTTTACAAATATTATGAAACAAATCCAAGTGTTTCACCTTTTTAGCAATTTAAGCCAAACGTTTACAAACATTCTGAAACAAATCCAAGCGTTTCACCTTATTAGCAATTTAAGCCAAACGTTTACAAACATTCTGAAACAAATCCAAGCGTTTCACCTTTTTAGTAATTTAAGCCAAACGTTTACAAATATTACGAAACAAATCCAAAAGTTTCACTTTTTTAGCGATTAAAGCGAAACGTTTACAAATTTTACGCAACAAATCCAAAAGTATCCCGTTTTTAGTGATTTAAGCTAAACGTTTACAAACGTTACGAAACAGAATCAAAACGTTTCACCTTTTTAGCGATTTAAGGCAAACGTTTACAAAGGTTATGAAACAAATCCAAATGTTTCAAGTTTTTAGCAAGTTAAGCCAAACGTTTACAAATGTTTCGAAACAAATCCAAGCGTTTCACCTTTTTAGTAATTTAAGCCAAGCGTTTACAAACGTTACGAAACAAATCCAAGCATTTCACATTTTTAGCAATTTAAGCCAAACGTTTACAAACGCTACGAAACAAATCCAAACGTTTCCCCTTTTTAGCGATTTAAAACAAATGATAACAAACGTTACGAAACAAAACCAAATGTTTTAAACGTTACGAAAAAAATCCAAACGTTTCACATTTTTAGCAATTTAAGCCAAACCTTTACAAACGTTACGAAACAAAACCAAACGTTTAAAACGTTACGAAACAAATCCAAACGTTTCACATTTTTAGCGCTTTAAGGCAAACCTTTACAAACGTTACGAAACAAAACCAAGCGTTTCACCTTTTTAGTAATTTAAGCCAAGCGTTTACAAACGTTACGAAACAAATCCAAGCGTTTCACATTTTTAGCAATTTAAGCCAAACATTTACAAACGCTATGAAACAAATCCAAACGTTTCCCCTTTTTATCGATTTAAAACAAACGATAACAAACGTTACGAAACAAAACCAAATGTTTTAAACGTTACGAAAAAAATCCAAACGTTTCACATTTTTAGCAATTTAAGCCAAACCTTTACAAACGTTACGAAACAAAACCAAACGTTTAAAACGTTACGAAACAAATCCAAATGTTTCACATTTTTAGCGCTTTAAGGCAAACCTTTATAAACGTTACGAAACAAAACCAAGCGTTTCACCTTTTTAGTAATTTAAGCCAAGCGTTTACAAACGTTACGAAACAAATCCAAGCGTTTCACATTTTTAGCAATTTAAGCCAAACGTTTATAAGCGCTACGAAACAAATCCAAACGTTTCCCCTTTTTAGCGATTTAAAACAAACGATAACAAACAATACGAAAAAAAACCAAAGTTTTTAAACGTTACGAAAAAAATCCAAACGTTTCACATTTTTGGCAATTTAAGCGAAACCTTTACAAACATTACGAAACAAAACCAAACGTTTAAAACGTTACGAAACAAATCCAAACGTTTCACATTTTTAGCGCTTTAAGGCAAACCTTTACAAACGTTACGAAACAAAACCAAGTGTTTCACCTTTTTATCAATTTAAGCCAAACGTTTATAAACGTTACGAAACAAATCAAAGCGATTCACCTTTTTAGGAATTTAAGCCAAACGTACAAAACAAATCCAAACGTTTCGCCTTTTTAGTGATTTAAGCCAAACGTTACAAACGATACGAAATAAATCAAAACGATTCACCTTTTTAGTGATTTAAGCCAAACGTTTACAAACGTTACGAAACAAATCCAAACGTTTCATCTTTTTAGCGATTTAAGCCAAACGTTACGAAACAAATCAAAACGTTTCGCCTTTATAGCGATTTATGTTAAACGTTTACAAACTTTACGAAACAAATCCAAACATTTCTCCTTTTTAGCGATTTTAGCCAAACGTTTACAAACGTTACAAAACAAAACCAAACTTTTAAAACATTATGAAACCTATTCAAAGATTTCACATTTTTAGCGATTTAAGCCAAACCTTTACAAACGTTATAAAACAAAACCAAGCATTTCACCTTTTTAGCAATTTAAGCCAAACTTTTACCAACGTTACGAAACAAATTCAAAAGTTTTGCCTTTATAGCGACTTAAGCTAAACGTTTACAAACGTTAAGAAATAAATCCAAACGTTTCTCCTTTTGAGCGATTTTAGCCAAACGCTTATAAACGTTACGAAACAAAACCAGACATTTAAAACGTTACGAAACCTATCCAAACATTTCACTTTTTTAGCGATTTAAGCCAAACCTTTACAAACGTTACGAAACAAAACCAAGCATCTCACCTTTTTAGCAATTTAAGCCAAACGTTTACAAACGTTCCGAAACAAATCCAAGCGTTTCACCTTTTTACAAATTTAAGTCAAACGTTTACAAACGTAACGAAACAAATCCAAGCGTTTAACCCTTTTAGCAATCTAAGCCAAACGTTTACAAACGTTACGAAAGAAATCCAAACATTTCACCTTTTAGTGATTTAAGCCGAACGTTTACAAATATTACGAAACAAATCCGAACGTTTCACCCTTTTAGCGATTTAGACAAAACGTTTGCAAACGTTGCAAAACAAATCGAAACTATTCCACATTTTAGCGATTTAAGCCAAACGTTTACAAACGTTACGAAACAAATCCAAAAAATTTTCCCCTTTCTCCGATTGAAGCCAAACGTTTACAAACATTACGAAACAAATTCAAAGCGTTTCACCGTTTTATAAATATAATCCAAGCGTTTACAAACTTTACGAAACAAATCCAAACGTTTCACCTTTTTAGTGATATAAGTAAAAACGTTTACAAACGTTACGAAACAAATCAAAATGTTTTCCCATTTTAGCGATTTAAAGCAAACGTATAAAACATATCGAAAGAAATCCAAACGTTTCACCTTTTTAGAGATTTAAGCCAATTGTTTACAAATGTTACGAAACAAATCCAAACATTACACCTTTTCAGCGATGTAAGCCAAACGTTTACAAACGTTACGAAACAAATCCAAATGTTTTCCCATTTTAGCTATTTAAGCCAAACGTTTTGAAATTAAACCAAACGTTTCCCCTTTTTAGCGATTTAAGTGAAAAGTTTACAAACGTTACGGAACAAAAACCAACATTTCACCTTTTTAGCGATTTAAGCCAAACGTTTAAAATGTTGCGAAACAAATCCAAGCGTTTCACCTTATTTGCAATTTATGCCAAACATTTACATGCGTTACGAAAAAATCTAAACGTTACAACTTTTTAGCGATTTAAGCCAAACGTTTACAAACGTTGCGAAACAAATCCAAATGTTTTCCCATTTTAGCGATTTAAGCCAAACGTTTACAAATGTTACGAAACATATCCAAGCGTTTCACCTTTTTAGCGATTTAAGCCAAAATTTTACAAACGATACAAAACAAAACCAAACGTTTAAAATGTTACGAAACAAATCCAAACGTTTCACCTTTTTAGCGTTTCACCGTTTTAGCATTATAAACCAAACGTATACAAATGTTTTAAAAGAAATCCAAGCGTTTCACCTTTTTAGCAATTTAAGCCAAACGTTTACAAGCATTACGAAACAAATCCAAACATTTCACCTTCTTAGCGATTGAAGCAAACGTTTACAAACATTGTGAAACAAAACAAACGTTACGAAGCAAACGTTTACAAACGTTACGAAGCAAATGCAAGCATTTAACCTTTTTAGCAATTTAAGCCAAACGTTTACAAACATTCCGAAACGTTTACAAACCTTTTTTAGCAATTTAAGCCAAACGTTTCACGTTTTTAGCTATTTAAGCCAAACGTTTCACGTTTTTAGCTATTTAAGCCAAACATTTACAAACGTTACGAAACAAATCCAAACGTTTCCCCATTTTAGCGATTGAAGCCAAACATTTACAAACGTTGCGAAACAAGTCCCAATGTTTTTCCTTTTTAGCGATTTAAGCCAAACGTTTACAAACGTTATGAAACAAATCCAAAAGTTTTTCCATTTTAGCGAGTTAAGACAAACGTTTACAAACGTTACGAAACAAATCCAAACGTTTAACCTTTTTAACAATTTAAGCCAAATGTTTACAAACGTTAAGAAACAAAACCAAACGTTTAAAACGTTACGAAAATCCAAACGTTTCATATTTTTAGCTATTTAAGCCAAACGTTTAAACGTTACGGAACAAAACAAAACGTTTCCCATTTTCGATTTAAGCCAAACGTTTGCAAATGTTACAAAACAAATCCAAGCATTTCACCTTTTAGCGATTTAAGCCAAACGTTTACACAAATTACGAAAAAAAATCCAAGCGATTCACCTTTTTAGCAATTTAAGCCAAATGTTTACAAACGTTACGAAACAAATCCAAACATTTCACCTTTTTAGCAATTTAAGCCAAACGTTTACAAACGTTACGAAACAAAATCCAAACGTTTACAAACGTTACGAAACAAATCTAAACATTTCCCTATTTCAACGATTTAAGCCAAACGTCTACAAACGTTACGAAAAAATCCAAACTTTTCACCTTTTTAGCGATTTAAGCCAAACGTTTACCAACGTTACGAAACAAATCCAAACCTTTACAAACATTACGGAACAAAAAGAAACTTTTCTCATTTTTAGCAATTTAAGCCAAACATTTACAAACGTTACAAAACAAATCCAAACGTTTTACCTTTTTAGCGATTGAAGCCAAACATTTACATATGTTAAGAAACAAATCCAAACTATTCCCCATTTTAGCGATTTAAGCCAATTGTTTATAAACGTTATGAAACAAAATCCAAACATTCACAAACGTTAAGAAACATATCCAAATGTGTACAAACGTTACAAAACAAATCCAAACGTTTCCCCATTTTTAGCGATTTAAGCCAAACGTTTACAAACTTCACGAAACAAATCCAAACGTTTCACCTTTTTAGCGATTTAAGCCAAACGTTTACAAATGTTACGAAATAAATCCAAAGGTTTTCCAATTTTAGCTATTTAAAGCCAAACTTTTATAAACGTTACGAAACAAATCCAAAAGTTTCCTCAATTTTAAGATTGAAGGCAAACGTTTACAAATATTACGAAACAAATCCAAAAGTTTCACCTTTTTAGCAATATAATCCAAATTTTTACAAACGTTACGAAACAAATCCAATCGTTTATTTCCCCTTTTTACTAATATAAGCCAAACGTTTACAAACGTTACGAAAAAAATTCAAATGTTTCACCTTTTTAGCGAGTTAAGCCAAACGTTTACAAACGTCACGAAACAAATCCAACTGTTTCACCTTTTTAGTGATATAAGCCAAACGTTTACAAATGTTACGAAATAAATCCAAAGGTTTTCCAATTTTAGCAATTTTAGCCAAACGTTTAAAAACGTTACGAAACAAATCCAAACGTTTCCCCTTTTTTGCAATTGAAGGCAAACGTTTATAAATATTACGAAACAAATCCAAAAGTTTCACCTTTTTAGCAATATAATCCAAACTTTTACAAACGTTACGAAACAAATCCAAGCGTTTATTTCCCCTTTTTATCAATATAAGACAAACGTTTACAAACATTATGAAACAAATCCAAATGTTTCACCTTTTTAGTGATTTAAGTCAAACGTTTACAAACGTTACGAAACAAATCCAAATGTTTCCCCATTTTTAGCAATTTAAGCCAGACGTTTACAAACGTTACGAAACAAATCCAAACGTTTCACCTTTTTAGCGACTTAAGCCAAACCTTTACAAACGTTACTAAACATAGCCAAACGTTTCACCTTTTTAGAGATTGAAGCCAAACGTTTACAATTGTTACGAAATAAATCCAAACGTTTCACCTTTTTAACAATTTAAGACAAACTGTTACAAACTTTACGAAACAAATCCAAATGTTTCACCTTTTTAACGATTTATGCAAAACGTTTACAAACGTCACGAAACAATACCAAACGTTTAAAACATTATAAAACAAATTAGAAAATTTCACATTTTTAGCGATTTAAGCCAAACATTTACAAACATTACGAAACAAAACCAATCATTTACAAACATTACGAAACAAATCAAAACGTTTCCCCTTTTTAACAATTCAAGCCAAACAGTTACAAACGTTACGGAACAAATCCAAACGTTTCCCCTTTTTAACGATTTAAGCCAAACGTTTACAAACGTTAAGAAACAAAACCAAACGTTTAAAACGTTACGAAAATCCAAACGTTTCATATTTTTAGCTATTTAAGCCAAACGTTTAAACGTTACGGAACAAAACAAAACGTTTCCCATTTTCGATTTAAGCCAAACGTTTGCAAATGTTACGAAACAAATCCAAGCATTTCACCTTTTTAGCGATTTAAGCCAAACGTTTACACAAGTTACGAAAATAAATCCAAGCGTTTCACCTTTTTAGCAATTTAAGCCAAATGTTTACAAACGTTACGAAACAAATCCAAACATTTCACCTTTTTAGCAATTTAAGCCAAACGTTTACAAACGTTACGAAACAAAATCCAAACGTTTACAAACGTTACGAAATAAAATCCAAACGTTTACAAACATTACGAAACAAATCTAAACATTTCCCTATTTCAACGATTTAAGCCAAACGTCTACAAACGTTACGAAAAAATCCAAACTTTTCACCTTTTTAGCGATTTAAGCCAAACGTTTACCAACGTTACGAAACAAATCCAAACCTTTACAAACATTACGGAACAAAAACAAACTTTTCTCATTTTTAGCAATTTAAGCCAAACATTTACAAACGTTACAAAACAAATCCAAACGTTTTACCTTTTTAGCGATTGAAGCCAAACATTTACATATGTTAAGAAACAAATCCAAACTATTCCCCATTTTAGCGATTTAAGCCAAATGTTTATAAACGTTACGAAACAAAACCCAAACATTCACAAACGTTAAGAAACATATCCAAATGTGTACAAACGTTACAAAACAAATCCAAACGTTTCCCCATTTTTAGCGATTTAAGCCAAACGTTTACAAACGTCACGAAACAAATCCAAACGTTTCACCTTTTTAGCGATTTAAGCCAAACGTTTACAAATGTTACGAAATAAATCCAAAGGTTTTCCAATTTTAGCTATTTAAGCCAAACTTTTATAAACGTTACGAAACAAATCCAAAAGTTTCCTCAATTTTAAGATTGAAGGCAAACGTTTACAAATATTACGAAACAAATCCAAAAGTTTCACCTTTTTAGCAATATAATCCAAATTTTTACAAACGTTACGAAACAAATCCAATCGTTTATTTCCCCTTTTTACTAATATAAGCCAAACGTTTACAAACGTTACGAAAAAAATTCAAATGTTTCACCTTTTTAGCGAGTTAAGCCAAACGTTTACAAACGTCACGAAACAAATCCAACTGTTTCACCTTTTTAGTGATTTAAGCCAAACGTTTACAAATGTTACGAAATAAATCCAAAGGTTTTCCAATTTTAGCAATTTTAGCCAAACGTTTAAAAACGTTACGAAACAAATCCAAACGTTTCCCCTTTTTCGCAATTGAAGGCAAACGTTTATAAATATTACGAAACAAATCCAAAAGTTTCACCTTTTTAGCAATATAATCCAAACTTTTACAAACGATACGAAACAAATCCAAGCGTTTATTTCCCCTTTTTATCAATATAAGACAAACGTTTACAAACATTATGAAACAAATCCAAATGTTTCACCTTTTTAGTGATTTAAGTCAAACGTTTACAAACGTTACGAAACAAATCCAAATGTTTCCCCATTTTTAGCAATTTAAGCCAGACGTTTACAAACGTTACGAAACAAATCCAAACGTTTCACCTTTTTAGCGACTTAAGCCAAACCTTTACAAACGTTACTAAACATAGCCAAACGTTTCACCTTTTTAGAGATTGAAGCCAAACGTTTACAATTGTTACGAAATAAATCCAAACGTTTCACCTTTTTAACAATTTAAGACAAACTGTTACAAACTTTACGAAACAAATCCAAATGTTTCACCTTTTTAACGATTTATGCAAAACGTTTACAAACGTCACGAAACAATACCAAAAGTTTAAAACATTATAAAACAAATTAGAAAATTTCACATTTTTAGCGATTTAAGCCAAACATTTACAAACATTACGAAACAAAACCAATCATTTACAAACATTACGAAACAAATCAAAACGTTTCCCCTTTTTAACAATTCAAGCCAAACAGTTACAAACGTTACGGAACAAATCCAAATGTTTCCCCTTTTTAACGATTTAAGCCAAATGTTTACAAACGTTAAGAAACAAAACCAAACGTTTAAAACGTTACGAAAATCCAAACGTTTCATATTTTTAGCTATTTAAGCCAAACGTTTAAACGTTACGGAACAAAACAAAACGTTTCCCATTTTCGATTTAAGCCAAACGTTTGCAAATGTTACGAAACAAATCCAAGCATTTCACCTTTTTAGCGATTTAAGCCAAACGTTTACACAAGTTACGAAAAAAAATCCAAGCGTTTCACCTTTTAAGCAATTTAAGCCAAATGTTTACAAACGTTACGAAACAAATCCAAACATTTCACCTTTTTAGCAATTTAAGCCAAACGTTTACAAACGTTACGAAACAAAATCCAAACGTTTACAAACGTTACGAAATAAAATCCAAACGTTTACAAACGTTACGAAACAAATCTAAACATTTCCCTATTTCAACGATTTAAGCCAAACGTCTACAAACGTTACGAAAAAATCCAAACTTTTCACCTTTTTAGCGATTTAAGCCAAACGTTTACCAACGTTACGAAACAAATCCAAACCTTTACAAACATTACGGAACAAAAACAAACTTTTCTCATTTTTAGCAATTTAAGCCAAACATTTACAAACGTTACATAACAAATCCAAACGTTTTACCTTTTTAGCGATTGAAGCCAAACATTTACATATGTTAAGAAACAAATCCAAACTATTCCCCATTTTAGCGATTTAAGCCAAATGTTTATAAACGTTACGAAACAAAACCCAAACATTCACAAACGTTAAGAAACATATCCAAATGTGTACAAACGTTACAAAACAAATCCAAACGTTTCCCCATTTTTAGCGATTTAAGCCAAACGTTTACAAACGTCACGAAACAAATCCAAACGTTTCACCTTTTTAGCGATTTAAGCCAAACGTTTACAAATGTTACGAAATAAATCCAAAGGTTTTCCAATTTTAGCTATTTAAGCCAAACTTTTATAAACGTTACAAAACAAATCCAAAAGTTTCCTCAATTTTAAGATTGAAGGCAAACGTTTACAAATATTACGAAACAAATCCAAAAGTTTCACCTTTTTAGCAATATAATCCAAATTTTTACAAACGTTACGAAACAAATCCAATCGTTTATTTCCCCTTTTTACTAATATAAGCCAAACGTTTACAAACGTTACGAAAAAAATTCAAATGTTTCACCTTTTTAGCGAGTTAAGCCAAACGTTTACAAACGTCACGAAACAAATCCAACTGTTTCACCTTTTTAGTGATATAAGCCAAACGTTTACAAATGTTACGAAATAAATCCAAAGGTTTTCCAATTTTAGCAATTTTAGCCAAACGTTTAAAAACGTTACGAAACAAATCCAAACGTTTCCCCTTTTTCGCAATTGAAGGCAAACGTTTATAAATATTACGAAACAAATCCAAAAGTTTCACCTTTTTAGCAATATAATCCAAACTTTTACAAACGTTACGAAACAAATCCAAGCGTTTATTTCCCCTTTTTATCAATATAAGACAAACGTTTACAAACATTATGAAACAAATCCAAATGTTTCACCTTTTTAGTGATTTAAGTCAAACGTTTACAAACGTTACGAAACAAATCCAAATGTTTCCCCATTTTTAGCAATTTAAGCCAGACGTTTACAAACGTTACGAAACAAATCCAAACGTTTCACCTTTTTAGCGACTTAAGCCAAACCTTTACAAACGTTACTAAACATAGCCAAACGTTTCACCTTTTTAGAGATTGAAGCCAAACGTTTACAATTGTTACGAAATAAATCCAAACGTTTCACCTTTTAAACAATTTAAGACAAACTGTTACAAACTTTACGAAACAAATCCAAATGTTTCACCTTTTTAACGATTTATGCAAAACGTTTACAAACGTCACGAAACAATACCAAACGTTTAAAACATTATAAAACAAATTAGAAAATTTCACATTTTTAGCGATTTAAGCCAAACATTTACAAACATTACGAAACAAAACCAATCATTTACAAACATTACGAAACAAATCAAAACGTTTCCCCTTTTTAACAATTCAAGCCAAACAGTTACAAACGTTACGGAACAAATCCAAATGTTTCCCCTTTTTAACGATTTAAGCCAAATGTTTACAAACGTTAAGAAACAAAACCAAACGTTTAAAACGTTACGAAAATCCAAACGTTTCATATTTTTAGCTATTTAAGCCAAACGTTTAAACGTTACGGAACAAAACAAAACGTTTCCCATTTTCGATTTAAGCCAAACGTTTGCAAATGTTACGAAACAAATCCAAGCATTTCACCTTTTTAGCGATTTAAGCCAAACGTTTACACAAGTTACGAAAAAAAATCCAAGCGTTTCACCTTTTAAGCAATTTAAGCCAAATGTTTACAAACGTTACGAAACAAATCCAAACATTTCACCTTTTTAGCAATTTAAGCCAAACGTTTACAAACGTTACGAAACAAAATCCAAACGTTTACAAACGTTACGAAATAAAATCCAAACGTTTACAAACGTTACGAAACAAATCTAAACATTTCCCTATTTCAACGATTTAAGCCAAACGTCTACAAACGTTACGAAAAAATCCAAACTTTTCACCTTTTTAGCGATTTAAGCCAAACGTTTACCAACGTTACGAAACAAATCCAAACCTTTACAAACATTACGGAACAAAAACAAACTTTTCTCATTTTTAGCAATTTAAGCCAAACATTTACAAACGTTACATAACAAATCCAAACGTTTTACCTTTTTAGCGATTGAAGCCAAACATTTACATATGTTAAGAAACAAATCCAAACTATTCCCCATTTTAGCGATTTAAGCCAAATGTTTATAAACGTTACGAAACAAAACCCAAACATTCACAAACGTTAAGAAACATATCCAAATGTGTACAAACGTTACAAAACAAATCCAAACGTTTCCCCATTTTTAGCGATTTAAGCCAAACGTTTACAAACGTCACGAAACAAATCCAAACGTTTCACCTTTTTAGCGATTTAAGCCAAACGTTTACAAATGTTACGAAATAAATCCAAAGGTTTTCCAATTTTAGCTATTTAAGCCAAACTTTTATAAACGTTACAAAACAAATCCAAAAGTTTCCTCAATTTTAAGATTGAAGGCAAACGTTTACAAATATTACGAAACAAATCCAAAAGTTTCACCTTTTTAGCAATATAATCCAAATTTTTACAAACGTTACGAAACAAATCCAATCGTTTATTTCCCCTTTTTACTAATATAAGCCAAACGTTTACAAACGTTACGAAAAAAATTCAAATGTTTCACCTTTTTAGCGAGTTAAGCCAAACGTTTACAAACGTCACGAAACAAATCCAACTGTTTCACCTTTTTAGTGATTTAAGCCAAACGTTTACAAATGTTACGAAATAAATCCAAAGGTTTTCCAATTTTAGCAATTTTAGCCAAACGTTTAAAAACGTTACGAAACAAATCCAAACGTTTCCCCTTTTTCGCAATTGAAGGCAAACGTTTATAAATATTACGAAACAAATCCAAAAGTTTCACCTTTTTAGCAATATAATCCAAACTTTTACAAACGTTACGAAACAAATCCAAGCGTTTATTTCCCCTTTTTATCAATATAAGACAAACGTTTACAAACATTATGAAACAAATCCAAATGTTTCACCTTTTTAGTGATTTAAGTCAAACGTTTACAAACGTTACGAAACAAATCCAAATGTTTCCCCATTTTTAGCAATTTAAGCCAGACGTTTACAAACGTTACGAAACAAATCCAAACGTTTCACCTTTTTAGCGACTTAAGCCAAACCTTTACAAACGTTACTAAACATAGCCAAACGTTTCACCTTTTTAGAGATTGAAGCCAAACGTTTACAATTGTTACGAAATAAATCCAAACGTTTCACCTTTTAAACAATTTAAGACAAACTGTTACAAACTTTACGAAACAAATCCAAATGTTTCACCTTTTTAACGATTTATGCAAAACGTTTACAAACGTCACGAAACAATACCAAACGTTTAAAACATTATAAAACAAATTAGAAAATTTCACATTTTTAGCGATTTAAGCCAAACATTTACAAACATTACGAAACAAAACCAATCATTTACAAACATTACGAAACAAATCAAAACGTTTCCCCTTTTTAACAATTCAAGCCAAACAGTTACAAACGTTACGGAACAAATCCAAATGTTTCCCCTTTTTAACGATTTAAGCCAAATGTTTACAAACGTTAAGAAACAAAACCAAACGTTTAAAACGTTACGAAAATCCAAACGTTTCATATTTTTAGCTATTTAAGCCAAACGTTTAAACGTTACGGAACAAAACAAAACGTTTCCCATTTTCGATTTAAGCCAA
This sequence comes from Mercurialis annua, assembly GCF_937616625.2. Taxonomy (NCBI): domain Eukaryota; kingdom Viridiplantae; phylum Streptophyta; class Magnoliopsida; order Malpighiales; family Euphorbiaceae; genus Mercurialis; species Mercurialis annua. The sequence continues at coordinate 43,673,064 of NC_065572.1, forward strand.
ACGTTTGCAAATGTTACGAAACAAATCCAAGCATTTCACCTTTTTAGCGATTTAAGCCAAACGTTTACACAAGTTACGAAAAAAAATCCAAGCGTTTCACCTTTTAAGCAATTTAAGCCAAATGTTTACAAACGTTACGAAACAAATCCAAACATTTCACCTTTTTAGCAATTTAAGCCAAACGTTTACAAACGTTACGAAACAAAATCCAAACGTTTACAAACGTTACGAAATAAAATCCAAACGTTTACAAACGTTACGAAACAAATCTAAACATTTCCCTATTTCAACGATTTAAGCCAAACGTCTACAAACGTTACGAAAAAATCCAAACTTTTCACCTTTTTAGCGATTTAAGCCAAACGTTTACCAACGTTACGAAACAAATCCAAACCTTTACAAACATTACGGAACAAAAACAAACTTTTCTCATTTTTAGCAATTTAAGCCAAACATTTACAAACGTTACATAACAAATCCAAACGTTTTACCTTTTTAGCGATTGAAGCCAAACATTTACATATGTTAAGAAACAAATCCAAACTATTCCCCATTTTAGCGATTTAAGCCAAATGTTTATAAACGTTACGAAACAAAACCCAAACATTCACAAACGTTAAGAAACATATCCAAATGTGTACAAACGTTACAAAACAAATCCAAACGTTTCCCCATTTTTAGCGATTTAAGCCAAACGTTTACAAACGTCACGAAACAAATCCAAACGTTTCACCTTTTTAGCGATTTAAGCCAAACGTTTACAAATGTTACGAAATAAATCCAAAGGTTTTCCAATTTTAGCTATTTAAGCCAAACTTTTATAAACGTTACGAAACAAATCCAAAAGTTTCCTCAATTTTAAGATTGAAGGCAAACGTTTACAAATATTACGAAACAAATCCAAAAGTTTCACCTTTTTAGCAATATAATCCAAATTTTTACAAACGTTACGAAACAAATCCAATCGTTTATTTCCCCTTTTTACTAATATAAGCCAAACGTTTACAAACGTTACGAAAAAAATTCAAATGTTTCACCTTTTTAGCGAGTTAAGCCAAACGTTTACAAACGTCACGAAACAAATCCAACTGTTTCACCTTTTTAGTGATTTAAGCCAAACGTTTACAAATGTTACGAAATAAATCCAAAGGTTTTCCAATTTTAGCAATTTTAGCCAAACGTTTAAAAACGTTACGAAACAAATCCAAACGTTTCCCCTTTTTCGCAATTGAAGGCAAACGTTTATAAATATTACGAAACAAATCCAAAAGTTTCACCTTTTTAGCAATATAATCCAAACTTTTACAAACGATACGAAACAAATCCAAGCGTTTATTTCCCCTTTTTATCAATATAAGACAAACGTTTACAAACATTATGAAACAAATCCAAATGTTTCACCTTTTTAGTGATTTAAGTCAAACGTTTACAAACGTTACGAAACAAATCCAAATGTTTCCCCATTTTTAGCAATTTAAGCCAGACGTTTACAAACGTTACGAAACAAATCCAAACGTTTCACCTTTTTAGCGACTTAAGCCAAACCTTTACAAACGTTACTAAACATAGCCAAACGTTTCACCTTTTTAGAGATTGAAGCCAAACGTTTACAATTGTTACAAAATAAATCCAAACGTTTCACCTTTTTAACAATTTAAGACAAACTGTTACAAACTTTACGAAACAAATCCAAATGTTTCACCTTTTTAACGATTTATGCAAAACGTTTACAAACGTCACGAAACAATACCAAACGTTTAAAACATTATAAAACAAATTAGAAAATTTCACATTTTTAGTGATTTAAGCCAAACATTTACAAACATTACGAAACAAAACCAATCATTTACAAACATTACGAAACAAATCAAAACGTTTCCCCTTTTTAACAATTCAAGCCAAACAGTTACAAACGTTACGGAACAAATCCAAACGTTTCCCCTTCATAGCGATTTAAGCCAAACGTTTACGAATGTTACGAAACAAAACCAAACGTTTCACCTTTTTAGCTATTTAAGCAGAACGTTTACAAACGTTACTAAACAAAACCAAACATTTCACCTTTTTAGCGATTTAAGCCGAACGTTTACAAACTTTACGAAACAAAACCAAACGTTTTGCCTTTTTAGCAATTTAAGCCAAACGTTTACAAACGTTACAAAACAAATCCAAACATTTCACCTTTTAAGCGATTTAAGCCGAACGTTTACAAACGCTACGAAACAAATCTAAACGTTTCACCTTTTTGTCAATTTAAGCCGAATGTTTAAAAACGTTACTAAATAAAACCAAACCTTTACAAACATTACGGAACAAAACAAACTTTTCTCATTTTTAGCAATTTAAGCCAAACATTTACAAACGTTACAAAACAAATCCAAACGTTTCACCTTTTTAGCGATTGAAGCCAAACATTTACATACGTTAAGAAACAAATCCAAATTTTTCCCCATTTTAGCGATTTAAGCCAAATGTTTATGAACGTTACGAAACAAAACCCAAACGATTACAAACATATCCAAATGTGTACAAACATTATAAAACAAATCCAAACGTTTCACCATTTTTAGCGATTTAAGCCAAACGTTTACAAACGTCACGAAACAAATCCAAATGTTTCACCTTTTTAGCGATTTAAGCCAAACATTTACAAATGTTACGAAATAAATCCAAAGGTTTTCCAATTTTAGCGATTTAAACCAAACGTTTACAAACGTTACGAAAAAAATCCAAACGTATCCCCAATTTTGAGATTGAAGGCAAACGTTTACAAATATTACGAAACAAATCCAAAAGTTTCACCTTTTTAGCAATATAATCCAAATTTTTACAAACGTTACGAAACAAATCCAATCGTTTATTTCCCCTTTTTACTAATATAAGCCAAACGTTTACAAACGTTACGAAAAAAATTCAAATGTTTCACCTTTTCAGCGAGTTAAGCCAAACGTTTACAAACGTCACGAAACAAATCCAACTGTTTCACCTTTTTATCAATATAAGTCAAACGTTTACAAATGTTACGAAACAAATCCAAAGGTTTTACCTTTTTAGCGATTTAAGTAAAACGTTTACAAACGTTACGAAACAAATCCAAATGTTTCCCCATTTTAGCGATTTAAGCCAAACATTTAAAACGTTATGAAACAAATCTAAACGTTTCACCTTTTGAGCGATTTAAGCCAAACGTTTACAAACGTTACTAAACAAATCCAAACGTTTCACCTTTTTAGAGATTGAAGCCAAACGTTTACAAACGTTACTAAACAAATCCAAACGTTTCCCCTTTTTAGAGATTGAAGCCAAACGTTTACAAATGTTACGAAACAAATCCAAACATTTCACCTTTTTAGCAATTTAAGGCAAACTATTATAAACTTTACGAAACAAATCCAAATGTTTCACCTTTTTAGCGATTTAAGCCAAACGTTTACAAACGTTACGAAACAATACCAAACGTTTAAAACATTGTAAAAAAAATTAAAAAATTTCACATTTTTAGAGATTTAAGCCAAACATTTACAAACATTGCGAAACAAAACCTATCGTTTACAAACATTACGAAACAAATCAAAACGTTTCCCCTTTTTAGCAATTTAAGCCAAACATTTACAAACGTTACGGAACAAATCCAAATGTTTCCCCTTCATAGCGATTTACGCCAAACGTTTAAGAATGTTACGAAACAAAACCAAACGTTTCCCCTTTTTAGCTATTTAAGCCGAACGTTTACAAACGTTACTAAACAAAACCAAACATTTTACCTTTTTAGCCATTTAAGCCGAACGTTTACAAACATTACGAAACAAACCCAAACGTTTCGCCTCTTTAGCAATTTAAGCCAAACGTTTACAAACGTTACAACAAAAATCCAAAACTTTCACCTTTTTAGCGATTTATGGCAAACGTATACAAACATTACGTAACAAATCCAAACGTTTCACCATTTAAGCGATTTAAAGCCAAACATTTACAAACGTTACGAAAAAAAACCAAACGTTTCACATTTTTAGCAATTTAAGCCAAACGTTTACAAACGTTACGAAACAAATCCAAGCGTTTCACCTTTTTAGCAATATAAACAAAACGTTTACAAACGTTACGAAACAAATCCAAGCGTTTCACATTTTTAGCAATTTAAGCCAAACGTTTACAAACGTTACGAAACAAATCCAAACGTTTCACCTTTTTAGCAATTTAAACCAAACGTTTGCTAACGTTATCAAACAAATCCAAGAGGTTCACCTTTTTAGAAATTTAAGCCAAACGTTTACAAACGTTAGGAAACAAATCCAAACGTTTCATCTTTATAGCGATATAAGCCAAACGTTTACAAACGTTAACAAACAAATCCAAACGTTTCACCTTTTTTGAGATTTAAGCCAAACGTTTACAAACGTTACGAAACAAATCCAAATGTTTCACCTTTTAGCTATTTAAGCCAAACGTCAAAAAACGTTACGAAAAAAAAAACGTTTAAAATGTTACGAAGCAAATCCAAACGTTTTACCTTTTTAGCAATTTAATCCAAACTTTTAGAAACGATACAAAACAAATCCAAATGTTTCACCTTTTTAGCGATTTAAGCCAAACGTTTACAATCGGGGTACGAAACAAATCCAAAAGTTTCCCCTTTTTAGCGATTTAAGCAAAACGTTTACAAACGCTACGAAATCAATCTAAACGTTTCCCCTTTTTAGCAATATAAGCCAAACGTTTACAAACGTTACGAAATAAATCCAAACGTTTCACCTTTTTAACGATTTAAGACAAACGTTTGCAAACGTTACGAAACAAATCCAAACGTTTAACCTTTTTAGCGATTTAAGCCGAACATTTACACACGTTACGAAACCAATTCAAACGTTTCACCTTTTTAGCGATTTAAGGCGAACGTTTCCAAACGTTACGAAACAAATCCAAACACTTCCCCTATTTAGCGTTGAAAGCCAAACATTTACAAACGTTACGACACAAATCCAAACGTTTCACATTTTTAGCGATTTAAACCAAACCTTTACAAACGTTACGAAACAAATTCAAATGTTTCTCATATCTAACAATTTAAGCCAAACGTTTACAAAATTTACGAAACAAAACCAAAAGTTTCACCTTTTTAGCAATTTAAGCCAAACGTTTACAAACGTTACGAAACAAATCCAAACGTTTCATATTTTTAGTGATTCACGCCAAACGTTTACAAACGGTACGAAAGAAATCCAAACGTTTCACCTTTTTAGCGATTTAAGCCAAACGTTTAAAAACGCTACGAAACAAATCCAAACGTTTCACCTTTTTAGCGATTTAAGCCAAACTTTTACAAACGTTAAGAAACAAATCCAAATGTTTCCCCATTTTAGCGATTTAACCAAACGTTTCAAAACGTTTCAAAACAAATCCAAACATTTCACCTTTTTAGCGATTTATGCCAAACGTTTACAAAATTTACGAACAAATCCAAACGTTTCACCTTTTTAGCGATTTAAGCCAAACGTTTACAAACATTACGAAACAAATCCAAACGTTTCACCTTTTTAGCAATTTAAGCCAAATATATACAAACTTTACGAAACAAATTAAAACGTTTCACCTTTTAGCGATTTAAGCCAAACGTTTACAAATGTTGGGAAACAAATCTAAATGTTTCTCATATTTAATAATTTAAGCCAAATGTTTACAAACGTTACGAAACAAAACCAAGTGTTTCACCTTTTCAGCAATTTAAGCCAAACGTTAACAAACGTTACGAAACAAATCCAAACGTTTCACCTTTTTATCGATTTTAGCCAAACGTTTCACCTTTTTAGCGATTTAAGCCAAACATTTATAAACGTTAAAACCAAACTTTCAAAACGTTACGAAACGAATCCAAACGTTTAGAAAAGTTACAAAACAACACCAAATGTTTCCCCATTTTAGCAATTTAAACCAAACGTTTACAAACGTTACGAAACAAAACCAAACGATGCTAAACGTTACGAAACAAATCCAAACGTTTCACATTTTTAGTGATTTAAGCCAAACGTTTACAAACGTTACGAAACAAATCCGAACGTTTCAACATTTTAGTGATTGAAGCCTAACATTTACAAACGATATGAAAAAAATCCTAACGTTTCGAAACAAATTTAAAACGTTTAAAACGTTACGAAACAAATCCAACTGTTTCACGTTTTTAGCAATTTAAGTCGAACGTTAACAAAGGTTACAAAAGAAATCCAAATGTTTCACCTTTTCAATAATTTAAGCCAAACGTTTACAAACGTTACAAAACTAATCAAAACGTTTAAAATGTTAAGAAACCCTTATTTGCATTTTAAGCCAAATGTTTACAAACCTTACGAAACAAATCCAAACGTTTCACCTCTTTAGCGATATAAAACAAATGTTTACAAATGTTACGAAACAAATTCAAACGTTTCACCTTTTTAGTGATTTAAGCCAAATGTTTACAAACGTAACAAAACAAAACCAAACATTTTACCTTTTTAATGATTTAAGCCAAATATTTACAAACGTTACGAAACAAATCCAAAAGTTTCACCTTTTTAGCAATGTAAGCCAAACATTTACAAATGTTACGAAACAAATCTAAACGTTTCCCCTTTTTATCTATTTAAGCCAAAAGTTTATAAACGTTACGAAACAAATCCAAGCGTTTCACCTTTTTTGCGATTTTAGCCAAACGTTTCAAAACGTTACGAAACAAATCCAAACGTTCCTGCTTTTTAGCGAATTAAGCCAAACGTTTACAAACTTTATAAAACAAATCCAAACGTTTCACCTTTTTATCGATTTTAGCCAAACGTTTCACCTTTTTAGCGATTTAAGCCAAACATTTATAAACGTTAAAACCAAACTTTCAAAACGTTACGAAACGAATCCAAACGTTTAGAAAAGTTACAAAACAACACCAAATGTTTCCCCATTTTAGCAATTTAAACCAAACGTTTACAAACGTTACGAAACAAAACCAAACGATGCTAAACGTTACGAAACAAATCCAAACGTTTCACATTTTTAGTGATTTAAGCCAAACGTTTACAAACGTTACGAAACAAATCCGAACGTTTCAACATTTTAGTGATTGAAGCCTAACATTTACAAACGATATGAAAAAAATCCTAACGTTTCGAAACAAATTTAAAACGTTTAAAACGTTACGAAGCAAATCCAACTGTTTCACGTTTTTAGCAATTTAAGTCGAACGTTAACAAAGGTTACAAAAGAAATCCAAATGTTTCACCTTTTCAATAATTTAAGCCAAACGTTTACAAACGTTACAAAACTAATCAAAACGTTTAAAATGTTAAGAAACCCTTATTTGCATTTTAAGCCAAATGTTTACAAACCTTACGAAACAAATCCAAACGTTTCACCTCTTTAGCGATATAAAACAAATGTTTACAAATGTTACGAAACAAATTCAAACGTTTCACCTTTTTAGTGATTTAAGCCAAATGTTTACAAACGTAACAAAACAAAACCAAACATTTTACCTTTTTAATGATTTAAGCCAAATATTTACAAACGTTACGAAACAAATCCAAAAGTTTCACCTTTTTAGCAATTTAAGCCAAACATTTACAAATGTTACGAAACAAATCTAAACGTTTCCCCTTTTTATCTATTTAAGCCAAAAGTTTATAAACGTTACGAAACAAATCCAAGCGTTTCACCTTTTTTGCGATATTAGCCAAACGTTTCAAAACGTTACGAAACAAATCCAAACGTTCCTGCTTTTTAGCGAATTAAGCCAAACGTTTACAAACTTTATAAAACAAATCCAAACGTTTCACCTTTTTAACGATTTAAGCCAAACATTTACAAACGTTACGAAACAAATCCAAACGTTTCACCTTTTTAACGATTTAAGCCAAACATTTACAAACGTTACCGAACAAAACAGGACGTTTCACCTTTTTTACGATTTAAGTCAAACGTTTACAAACATACGAAACAAAACAGGACGTTTCACCTTATTAGCGATTTAAGCCAAACATTTACAAACATTACGAAACAAATCCAAACGTTTCACCTTTTAGCGATTTAAGCCAAACGTTTACAAACGTTATGAAACAAATCCAAACGTTTCACATATTTAACAATTTAAGCCAAACGTTTACAAACGTTATGAAATAAAACCAAGTGTTTACAAACATTACGAAACAAAACAGGACGTTTCACCTTTTTTAGCGATATAAGCAAAACGTTTACAAACATTACGAAACAAAACATGACGTTTATCCTTTTTTAGAATTAAAGCCAAACGTTTACAAAGATTACGATATGAGACCAAACGTTTAAAACGTTACGAAACAAATCCAAACATTTCACCTTTTTAGCGATTTAAGCAAAACATTTACAAACGCTACGAAACAAATCCAAAAGTTTCACCTTTTTAGCAATTTAAGCCAAACGTTTACAAACGTTTCCAAACGTTACGAAACAAATCCAAGCGTTTCACCTTTTTTAGCAATATAAGACAAACGGTTACAAAAGTTGCGATACAAATCCAATTATTTCACATTTTTAGCGATTTAAGCCAAACCTTTACAAAATGTTACGAAACAAATCCAAACGTTTCGCCTTTTAAGCAATTTAAGCCAAACGTTTACAAACGTTAAAAAGCAAATCTAAACGTTTCCCCATTTTAGCGATTTAAGCCAAACGTTTAAAAAGTTACGAAACAAATCGAAACGTTTTACCTTTTTAGCAATTTATGCCAAACGTTTACAAACGTTACGAAACAAATCCAAACATTTCACATTTTTAGCGATTGAAGCCAAATAAATCCAAACGTTAAGAAACAAATCTAAACGTTTTACATTTTTAGCAATATTAGCCAAACATTTACAAAAGTTACAAAACAAAAACCAAGCATTTCACGTTTTTTGCAATTTAAGCCAAACGTTTAGGGTTAATTGCAAATTAATACACGAACTTTACCCTAATTTGCAATTACAACACGAACTTTGAAACTTGGCAACTTAATACACCAACTTTCATTTTTTGGCAAATTAGTACACCGACCAATCATAAAACAACACTTGGCTGTATATGACAAGGTCCACGTTAGTGTTTTTCCAGTTAGGTGTATCAATTCGCCAAAAAATGAAAATCGGTGTACCAATTTGCCAAGTTTTAAAGTTCGTGTTGTAATTGCAAATTAGGGTAAAGTTTGTGTATTAATTTGCAATTAACCCAAACGTTTACAAACGTTACGAAACAAATCCAAGCGTTTCACCTTTTTAGCAATTTAAACCAAACGTTTACAAACGTTATCAAACAAATCCAAGAGGTTCACCTTTTTAGAAATTTAAGCCAAACGTTTACAAACGTTAGGAAACAAATCCAAACGTTTCACCTTTATAGCGATATAAGCCAAACGTTTACAAACGTTACCAAACAAATCCAAACGTTTCACCTTTTTAGCGATTTAAGCCAAACGTTTACAAACGTTACGAAACAAATCCAAACGTTTCACCTTTTAGCTATTTAAGCCAAACGTCAAAAAATGTTACGAAAAAAACCAAACGTTTAAAATGTTTCGAAACAAATCCAAACGTTTTACCTTTTTAGCTATTTAATCCAAACTTTTAGAAACAATACAAAACAAATCCAAACGTTTCATGTTTTTAGCGATTTAAGCCAAACGTTTACAAACGTTACGAAATAAATCCAAACGTTTCACCTTTTTAACGATTTAAGACAAACGTTTGCAAACGTTACGAAACAAATCCAAACGTTTAACCTATTTAGCGATTTAAGCCGAACATTTACACACGTTATGAAACAAATTCAAACGTTTCACCTTCTTAGTGATTTAAGGCGAACGTTTCCAAACGTTACGAAACAAATCCAAACAGTTCCCCTATTTAGCGTTGAAAGCCAAACATTTACAAACGTTACGACACAAATCCAAAGGTTTCACATTTTTAGCGATTGAAACCAAACCTTTACAAACGTTACGAAACAAATTCAAATGTTTCTCATATTTAACAGTTTAAGCCAAACGTTTACAAAATTTACGAAACAAAACCAAGAGTTTCAACTTTTTAGCAATTTAAGCCAAACGTTTACAAACGTTACGAAACAAATCCAAATGTTTCATATTTTTAGCGATTTAAGCCAAACGTTTACAAACGGTACGAAAGAAATCCAAACGTTTCACCTTTTTAGCGATTTAAGCCAAACGTTTACAAACGCTACGAAACAAATCCAAACGTTTCACCTTTTTAGCGATTTAAGCCAAACGTTTACAAACCTTAAGAAACAAATCCAAATGTTTCCCCATTTTAGCGATTTAACCAAACGTTTAAAACGTTTCAAAACAAATCCAAACATTTCACCTTTTTAGCGATTTATGCCAAACGTTTACAAATGTTACGAACAAATCCAAACGTTTCACCTTTTTAGCGATTTAAGCCAAACGTTTACAAACGTTACGAAACAAATCCAAACGTTTCACCTTTTTAGCAATTTAAGCCAAATGTATACAAACCTTACGAAACAAATCAAAACATGTCACATTTTAGTGATTTAAGCCAAACATTTACAAATGTTGGGAAACAAATCCAAACGTTTCTCATATTTAATAATTTAAGCCAAACGTTTACAAACGTTACGAAACAAAACCAAGTGTTTCACCTTTTTAGCAATTTAAGCCAAACGTTAACAAACGTTACGAAACAAATCCAAACGTTTCACCTTTTTATCGATTTAAGCCAAACGTTTCACCTTTTTAGCGATTTAAGCCATACGTTTATAAACGTAAAAACTAAACTTTCAAAACGTTACGAAACGAATCCAAACGTTTACAAAAGTTACAAAACAACACCAAATGTTTCCCCATTTTAGCAATTTAAACCAAACGTTTACAAACGTTACGAAACAAAACCAAACGATGCTAAACGTTACGAAACAAATCCAAACGTTTTCCATTTTTATTGATTTAAGCCAAACGTTTACAAACGTTATAAAACAAATCCGAACGTTTCACCATTTTAGTGATTGAAGCCTAGCATTTACAAACGTTATGAAAAAAATCCAAACGTTTCGAAAGAAATTTAAAACGTTAAAAACGTTACAAACAAATCCAACCGTTTCACGTTTTTAGCAATTTAAGCCGAACGTTAACAAAGGTTACAAAACAAATCCAAATGTTTAACTTTTTCAATAATTTAAGCCAAACGTTTACAAACGTTACAAAACTAATCAAAACATTTAAAATGTTAAGAAACCCTTATTAGCATTTTAAGCCAAATGTTTACAAACCTTACGAAACAAATCCAAACGTTTCACCTCTTTAGCGATATAAAACAAATGTTTACAAACGTTACCAAACAAATTCAAACGTTTCACCTTTTTAGTGATTTAAGCCAAATGTTTACAAACGTAACAAAACAAAACCAAACATTTTACCTTTTTAATGATTTAAGCCAAATATTTACAAACGTTACGAAACAAATCCAAAAGTTTCACCTTTTTAGCGATTTAAGCCACACATTTACAAATGTTACGAAACAAATCTAAATGTTTCCCCTTTTTATCTATTTAAGCCAAAAGTTTATAAACTTTACGAAACAAATCCAAGCGTTTCACCTTTTTTGCGATTTAAGCCAAACGTTTCAAAACGTTACGAAACAAATCCAAACGTTCCTGTTTTATTAGCGAATTAAGCCAAACGTTTACAAACTTTATGAAACAAATCCAAACGTTTCACCTTTTTAGCGATTTAAGCCAAACATTTACAAACGTTACGAAACAAAACAGGACGTTTCACCTTTTTTACGATTTAAGTCAAACGTTTACAAACATTACGAAACAAAACAGGACGTTTCACCTTATTAGCAATTTAAACCAAACATTTACAAAACAAATCCAAACGTTTCACCTTTTAGCGATTTAAGCCAAACGTTTACAAACATTATGAAACAAATCCAAACGTTTCACATATTTAACAATTTAAGCCAAACGTTTACAAACGTTATGAAATAAAACAAAGTGTTTACAAACATTACGAAACAAAACAGGACGTTTCACCTTTTTTAGCGATATAAGACAAACGTTTACAAACATTACGAAACAAAACATGACGTTTATCCTTTTTTAGAATTTAAGCCAAACGTTTACAAACATTACGATATGAAACCAAACGTTTAAAACGTTACGAAACAAATCCAAACATTTCACCTTTTTAGCGATTTAAGCTAAACGTTTACAAACGCTACGAAACAAATCCAAACGTTTCACCTTTTTAGCAATTTAAGCCAAACATTTACAAATGTTTCCAAACGTTACGAAACAAATCCAAGCGTTTCACCTTTTTTAGCAATATAAGACAAACGTTTACAAAAGTTGCGATACAAATCCAATTATTTCACATTTTTAGCGATTTAAGCCAAAACTTTACAAAATGTTACGAAACAAATCCATACGTTTCGCCTTTTAAGCAATTTAAGCCAAACGTTTACAAACGTTACAAAACAAATCTAAACGTTTTCCCATTTTAGCGATTTAAGCCAAACGTTTAAAAAGTTACAAAACAAATCTAAACGTTTTACCTTTTTAGCAATTTATGCCAAACGTTTACAAACGTTACGAAACAAATCCAAACATTTCATATTTTTAGCGACTGAAGCCAAACAAATCCAAACGTTAAGAAACAAATCTAAATGTTTCACATTTTTAGCAATATAAGTCAAACATTTACAAAATTTACAAAACAAAAACAGAGAGTTTAACATTTTTTGCAATTTAAGCCAAACGTTTACAAACGTTATGAAACAAATCCAAGCGTTTCACCTTTTTAGCAATTTAAACCAAACGTTTAAAAACATTATCAAACAAATCCAAGAATTTCACCTTTTTAGCAATTTAAGCCAAACGTTTACAAACGTTAGGAAACAAATCCAAACGTTTTACCTTTATAGTGAATTAAGCCAAACGTTTACAAACGTTACGAAACAAATCCAAACGTTTCACCTTTTTAGCGATTTAAGCCAAACGTTTACAAACGTTACGAAACAAATCCAAACGTTTCACCTTATAGCGATTTAAGCCAAATGTCGAAAAACGTTACGAAAAAAACCAAACGTTTAAAATGTTACGAAACAAATCCAAACGTTTCATCTTTTTAGCGATTTAAGCCAAACTTTTAGAAATAATACAAAACAAATCCAAACGTTTCACCTTTTTAGCGATTTAAACCAAACGTTTACAATCGGTACAAAAAAATCTAAACGTTTCCCCTTTTTAGCGATTTAAGCCAAATGTTTACAAACGCTACGAAATCAATCTATACGTTTCACCTTTTTAGCAATATTAGCCAAACGTTTACAAACGTTACGAAATAAATCCAAACATGTCAACTTTTTAGCGATTTAAGACAAACGTTTGCAAACGTTACGAAAGAAATCCAAATGTTTAACCTTTTTAGCGATTTATGCCGAACGTTTACACACGTTACGAAACAAATTCAAACGTTTCACATTTTTAGCGATTTAAGCCGAACGTTTCCAAACGGTACGAAACAAATCCAAACGATTCCCCTTTTTAGCGATGAAAGCAAAGCGTTTACAAACGTTACGAAACAAATTCAAATGTTTCTCATATTTAACAATTTAAGCCAAACATTTACAAAATTTACGAAACAAAACCAAGAGTTTCACCTTTTTAGCAATTTAAGCCAAACGTTTACAAATGTTACGAAACAAATCCAAACGTTTCACATTTTTAGCAATTTTAAGCCAAACGTTTACAAACGGTACGAAAGAAATCCAAATGTTTCCCCTTTTTAGCGATTTAAGCCAAACGTTTACAAACGCTACGAAACAAATCCAAACGTTTCACCTTTTTAGCGATTGAAGCCAAACGTTTATAAACGTTAAGAAACAAATCCAAATGTTTCCCCATTTTAGCGATTTAAGCCAAACGTTTAAAACTTTACAAAACAAATCCAAATATTTCACCTTTTTAGCGATTTATGCCAAACTTTTACAAACGTTACGAACAAATCCAAACGTTTCCCCTTTTAAGCGATTTAAGCCAAACGTTTACCAACGTTACGAAATAAATCCAAACGTTTCACCTTTTCAGCAATTTAAGTCAAATGTATACAAACTTTACGAAAGAAATCAAAATGTTTCACCTATAAGCGATTTAAGCCAAACGTTTACAAACGTTGGGAAACAAATCCAAACGTTTCTCATATTTAATAATTTAAGCCAAACATTTACAAACGTTACGAAACAAAACCAAGTGTTACACCTTTTCAGCAATTTAAGCCAAACGTTAACAAACGTTACAAACAAATCCAAACGTTTCACCTTTTTATCGATTTAAGCCAAACGTTTCACCTTTTTAGCGATTTAAGCCAAACGTTTATAAACGTTAAAACCAAACTTTCAAAACGTTACGAAACGAATCCAAACGTTTACAAAAGCTACAAAACAATACCAAACGTTTCCCAATTTTAGGGATTTAAGCTAAACGTTTATAAACGTTACGAAACAAAACCAAACGATGGTAAACGTTATGAAACAAATCCATTTGTTTAACATTTTTAGTGATCTAAGCCAAACGTTACGAAAAAAATCCAAACGTTTCACCATTTTAGTGATTGAAGCGAAACATTTACAAACGCTATGAAAAAAATCCAAACGTTTCGAAACAAATCAAAAGGTTTAAAACGCTACGAAACAAATCCAGCCGTTTCACCTTTTTAGTAATTTAAGCCGAACGTTTACAAAGGTTACAAAACAAATCCAAATATTTCACCTTTTCAGTAATTTAAGCAAAACATTTACAAACGTTACGAAACTAATTAAAACGTTTAAAATGTTAAGAAACCCTTTTTAGCATTTTAAGCCAAATGTTTACAAACCTTACGAAACAAATCCAAACGTTTCACCTCTTTAGCGATATAAAACAAATGTTTACAAACGTTACGAAACAAATTCAAACGTTTCACCTTTTTAGTGATTTAAGCCAATTGTTTGCAAACGTAACAAAACAAAACCAAACATTTTACCTTTTTAATGATTTAAGCCAAATATTTACAAACGTTACGAAACAAATCCAAAAGTTTCACCTTTTTAGCGATTTAAGCCAATTATTTACAAATGTTACGAAACAAATCTAAACGTTTTCCCTTTTTATCTATTTAAGCCAAAAGTTTATAAACGTTACGAAACAAATCCAAGCGTTTCACCTTTTTTGCGATTTAAGCCAAACGTTTCAAAACGTTACGAAACAAATCCAAACGTTCCTGTTTTTTAGCGAATTAAGCCAAACGTTTACAAACTTTATGAAACAAATCCAAATGTTTCACCTTTTTAGCGATTTAAGCCAAACGTTTACAAACGTTACGAAACAAAACAGGATGTTTCACCTTTTTTACGATTTAAGTCAAACGTTTACAAACATTACGAAACAAAACAGGACGTTTCACCTTATTAGCGATTTAAGTCAAATATTTACAAACATTACGAAACAAATCCAAACGTTTCACCTTTTAGCGATTTAAGCCAAACGTTTACAAACGTTATGAAACAAATCCAAACGTTTCCAATATTTATCAATTTAAGCCAAACGTTTAAACGTTATGAAACAAAACCAAGTGTTTACAAACATTACGAAAAAAAACAGGACGTTTCACCTTTTTTAGCGATTTAAGCCAAACGTTTACAAACATTACGAAACAAAACATGACGTTTATCATTTTTTAGAATTTAAGCCAAACGTTTACAAACATTACGATATGAAACCAAACGTTTCACCTTTTTAGGGATTTATGCCAAACTCTTACAAACGCTACGAAACAAATCCAAACGTTTCACCTTTTTAGCAATTTAAGCCAAACGTTTCCAAACGTTACGAAACAAACCCAAGCTATTCACCTTTTTTAGCAATTTACGCCAAACGTTTACAAAAGTTACGATACAAATCTAATCGTTTCACCTTTTTAGCGATATAAGCCAAACCCTTACAAAATGTTGCGAAACAAATCCAAACGTTTCCCCTTTTAAGAAATTTAAGCCAAACATTTACAAACGTTACAAAAAAAATCCAAACGTTCCCCCATTTTAGCGATTTAAGCCAAACGTTTAAAAAATTACGAAACAAATCCAAACGTTTTACCTTTTTAGCAATTTATGCCAAACGTTTACAAACGTTACGAAACAAATCCAAACATTTTAAATTTTTAGCGATTGAAGCCAAACAAATCCAAACGTTACGAAACAAATCCAAACGTTTCACATTTGTAATATCCCGTAATATTTTATATTTTTTTTTCATTTAAATTCCGACATTTTCCCGGTCGCGATTCATGAAAATGGGTCGTGACAAACTTGGTATCAGAGCCAGGTTTCAAACCAAGGCCATTGCTTGCTATGTGTTTACTCTGTTAAGTTTGGTTGTGTCTTAGGAACTACTGCGGATATAGGATTCTGTCATGTCTTTAAAAACGTCATCTATTGATTTTAAAACATTCTGCCTACACCAATAGGATTGCGTCGAGTCAGTCATTATTTGTTGATTTGATGCTTTTAATTGTTAATGCTATTTCACTTGGGTGAACATTTTATTGCTGTTGATTTCTTGGGAAATCCTATATGTTGCTTGTTTTGTTCATACTTGGGTATGAAATATCTGTTATTTAAGTTGTTGTTGTTCAATCTTAGGATATGGACAACGTTATTCGTACTCGTGCTCGTGCTGCGGCAGAGCAAGAAGCTGTGGCTGATGATGCGATTTCTATGGAAGTCGATCAGAACGCACCACCAGTTCAGGCAAATGCTGGACGTGGTCGAGGTGGAGGTGCTGGCAGAGGTAGAGGTGCTGGTAGAGGCAGAGGAGCTGGTGCTGGTAGAGGTGGAGCTA
Organism: Mercurialis annua; assembly: GCF_937616625.2. NCBI lineage: Eukaryota > Viridiplantae > Streptophyta > Magnoliopsida > Malpighiales > Euphorbiaceae > Mercurialis > Mercurialis annua. The sequence goes on from NC_065572.1 coordinate 43,689,951, forward strand.
GAGGGCGCGGTGCAGCAGGTGTTCAGGCACCGAATGTGCAGCAGGCACCAAATATGCAAGCGTTCGACTTCACTACTTTCTTGGCTGGTGTTGTCGAGATGCAGAACAATCAGGCTCTACTGCAGAATCAGTGTAATATACTGGGTCAGTTAGCGCAGCAACAGCAACCTCAGGTTGGTGCTGTAGCTGGTATTGGTGGAAATGCTGGTGACGGTCATATTCCAACAGACAGAGAGTTGGTGATGACCTACTTGAAGTTGAATCCGACTTCTTTTGATGGTACTGGGGATGCTCTTGACTTTTTGGAGGAATTTGAGTACAACAGTCAGAGGATTCAAGCGTCTGATCGTCAATCAGTGATGCTTGTGGAAATGTCGCTGAAGGGTCCAGCTAAGGATTGGTATCGCGATAACATCAGGCCAGTTATGGATACTTTGCCTTGGGCTGATTTTGTGACCAGGTTCAGAGGTTACTATCTACCCTTCTCTGTTACTGAGAGTTTCAGAGAAAAGCTGCTCACTTTGAAGAAGGGGGATAGATCAGTGACAGACTACACTACTGAGTTTGTACGTTTGGGGCGGTTTGCTACAGATCTACAGGGTGATCAAGAGCGAGTGAACGACCGTTATGTTAGGGGTTTAGGCTCGGAGTTTCTTCCTTTGCTGATAGGGACAAACATGGAGTTTGCCCGGTTAGTGGATAGTGCGCGGCGGATGGAAAATTCGATGGTTCAGTTTGGGACAATCTCTGACCCTTTCCAGAATCAGAAGGGAAAGAGTGACGTTCCTAGTGGGGGGCAGCAGGCCCCAGTGCAGCATGGTAGTGGGAACTACTACAGTGGCTCTTCTCAGGCCAACAGGGGGAGTCGACGGACTCACAACAAAGGGAGGCATAGTGCCAGGAGTGCTCCGTACAGTTCCAGTAGCAGTGGGAGCAACCGTGGTTCAGGACGCGGGTACAGTGGTGGATCGAACATTCCGTTCTGCCAGAATTGCAGACGCAGGCACTATGGTCAGTGCCAGTTAGCTCCTGGAGGTTGTTTTACTTGTGGCCAGCCGGGTCATTTTTCTAGGGAGTGTCCGACATCTGGGCAGCAGATGTCTAACTCCAGTGTGGCGCAGTCATCTTATCAGCAGCAGAGACCTGCGTTTACACAGTCTGTAGGGTACTCTCAACCTGCAGCATCTTTTGGTGGCCAGCGGGGCCGTGGTTCTGGTGGCAGAGGTTTTGGTGGCCGTGGTAACGGCGGTAGAGGTTCCAACGGTTATGGTACTGGACAGAGTTCGCAGCAGCAGCCGCAGGGTCAGGCCAGAGTGTTCGCACTTACTCCTCAGGATGCGCGTGCATCAAATGCTGTGGTGCAAGGTACCATTCCGATTTCTTTTACTGATGCTTTGGTATTATTTGATGCGGGTGCGACCCATTCGTTTGTTTCTACTTGTTTTGCTGGGAAATTGGGTAGAGCACCATCTGTTTTGAGTGAACCTCTAGCTGTGTCTACACCTATGTCTGAAGGTGTAGTAGTGGACGTCGTCTATCCTTCTTGTCCTGTGGTTATTCAGGGTAGAGAATTATGTGCTGATTTGATTGTACTTGACGTTCTTTCTTTTGATGTTATCTTGGGAATGGACTGGTTGTCACGCCATTATGCTTCTATTGACTGTCGAGAGAAGTCAATCGAGTTCAGGATTCCAGGTGGTCTACCTTTTTCCTTTCAGGGAGAAAAGGCAGAGACACCTAAGAATCTGATTTCCGCCATCAAGGCAAAGCGGATGTTAGGCAAGGGTTGCCAGGGTTTTCTTGCTGTGGTTCGTGATTTGGAGGCTGATGGTAGTGATATGCATAGTGTGCCGATAGTGAATGAATTCACTGATGTGTTTCCAGAGGAATTGCCTGGATTACCACCTGATCGTGATATTGAGTTTTGCATTGATGTGGTTTCTGGTACAGCTCCGATTTCGATACCGCCGTATCGGATGGCTCCTGCAGAGCTGAAGGAGTTGAAGGACCAGTTACAAGAGTTGTTGGATAGCGGGTTCATCAGACCGAGTACTTCTCCGTGGGGTGCTCCAGTTCTGTTTGTGAAGAAGAAAGACGGTTCCTTTCGACTCTGTATCGACTACAGACAGTTGAACAAGGTTACTGTCAAGAACAGATATCCTCTTCCTCGCATCGATGATTTGTTTGACCAGTTGCAGGGTGCGAAGTGTTTTTCCAAGATTGATTTGAGATCTGGGTATCATCAGCTACGAATCCGTGATGCAGATGTGCCTAAGACTGCTTTTCGGACTCGTTATGGACATTTTGAGTTTCTGGTTATGTCCTTTGGTCTGACGAACGCACCAGCAGCATTTATGGATATGATGAACAGAGTGTTCAAGCCGTTTTTGGATCAATTTGTTATCGTCTTCATTGATGACATTTTGATCTATTCTCGGAGTGAGGAGGAGCATACTTACCATTTGAGGACTATACTACAGACGTTGCGTGAGCATCAGTTGTATGCTAAGTTCTCAAAATGTGAGTTCTGGTTGGATCAGGTTACCTTTCTAGGACACGTGGTGTCGAAAGATGGGATCAAGGTTGATCCGAAGAAGATTGAGGCGGTCATGGATTGGCAAAGGCCAAGGTCAGTTACCGAGATCAGAAGTTTTCTGGGTTTAGCTGGTTACTATCGTCGGTTCGTGCAAGATTTCTCCAGAATATCTGCACCTTTGACTAAACTGACACAGAAGGGTGTCAAGTTTGAATGGACTGACAAGTGCGAAGCAAGCTTTGAGAAGCTCAAGGAGATTTTGACTACAGCTCCGGTTTTGGCATTGCCTTCTGGCATTGATGGGTTCACAGTGTATTGTGATGCGTCTCGGATTGGTTTGGGTTGCGTTCTGATGCAACATGGACAGGTGATTGCCTATGCTTCCAGACAGTTGAAGAAGCATGAGGTGAATTACCCTACTCATGATTTAGAGTTGGCAGCTGTGGTTTTTGCGCTGAAAATCTGGAGGCATTATTTGTATGGTGCTACTTGTGAGATTTTCACTGATCATAAGAGTCTGAAATATATCTTTGATCAGAGAGAGTTGAACTTGAGACAGAGGAGGTGGTTAGAGTTGCTGAAAGACTACGACTGTACTATTCAGTACCATCCTGGTAAGGCTAATGTGGTAGCCGATGCGTTGAGTCGCAAGTCTTCGGGCAGCTTGGCTCATATTTCTGAGATTGGGCGTAGACCCATGGTTAGAGAGTGGCACAGTTTGATAGCTTCGGGCTATGGTTTTCAGATTTCTCAGACTTGTTGTTTGTTAGCACAGTTGCAAGTGCAACCCGTTTTGATTGATCGGATCAAAGCTTTACAAGCTGAGGATCCACAATTGAAACGGATTATTGAGGAAGTTCAGCAGGATGGAAATTCTGAGTTTACTTTTGTGGATGGTGTTCTGAGACATGGTTCGAGATTGTGTGTTCCGGATTCAGATGGTTTGAGGGACCAGATTCTGGAAGAAGCGCACAAGTCTGCTTATAGTGTTCATCCGGGTTCTACTAAGATGTACCATGATCTTAAGGGTACCTACTGGTGGAGCGGGATGAAGAAGGATGTCGCTGAGTATGTTTCTAAGTGTCTGACGTGCCAGCAGGTGAAGCTGGAGCATCAGAGACCTTTTGGCTATCTGCAGCCACTACCTATTCCAGAGTGGAAGTGGGAGCGGATTGCTATGGATTTTGTGGTTGGGTTACCACGTACTCGACAGGGATACGACTCCATCTGGGTGATAGTTGACCGTATGACCAAGTCAGCTCATTTCCTTCCGATTAAGGTTTCGTATACTGCTTCGAGGTTGGCTAAGTTGTACATCGACAGGATTGTCAGTTTGCATGGTGTACCGGTTTCTATTGTTTCAGACAGAGGTTCTGTGTTTACTTCGAGGTTTTGGAAAGCGTTACAGGAATCCTTGGGTTCTCGGTTGGATTTCAGTACAGCTTTTCATCCTCAGACTGACGGTCAGTCTGAGAGGACTATTCAGACGTTGGAGGATATGCTCAGGATGTGTGTTCTCGATTTTCAGGGTAGCTGGGATACTCATTTGCCGTTGATTGAGTTTTCCTATAACAACAGTTATCATGCGAGTATCGAGATGGCGCCGTATGAGGCTTTGTACGGGCGCAAGTGTAGATCTCCTATCTGTTGGGAGGAGGTCGGAGAGCGTAAACTCTCGGGAGCGGAGATTATTCAGATTACCTCTGAGAAGGTACCGTTGATTAAGCGGAGGTTAGAGACTGCTTTTAGTCGGCATAAGAGTTATGCTGATCCGAAGAGGAAAGACATTGAGTTCCAGGTTGGTGATTTCATATTTCTTCGGGTTTCGCGTATGAAAGGCGTGGTTCGTTTTGGCGTCAAGGGAAAGTTAGCACCGAGGTATATTGGTCCTTATGAGATTTCGGAGCGGATTGGAGCTGTGGCTTATCGTCTGGTTCTACCGCCAGACATGTCGTTAGTACATCCTGTGTTTCACGTTTCTATGTTGAGAAAGTGTATTTCTGATCCTTCGCACGTGATTGTGCCCCAGAGCGTTGAGATTGACCAAGAGCTGTCCTATGAGGAACAGCCAGTTGAGATTGTTGATACGCAGGTGCGTAAATTGCGGAACAAGGAGATTCCGATGGTCAAAGTTCTCTGGCGCAATCATTCTGTAGAGGAGTGTACTTGGGAGACCGAATTGGATATGCGGAATCGCTATCCTTTTCTTTTTCCGTGAGGTACGATATCTTGATTTTCTGTGACTTTTGTAGTTTTACTTGTGTTACGTGTTGTTCTGATGTGATTTACTTGTCGTGTTAAATTCGAGGACGAATTTTTAATTAGTTGGGGAGAATGTAATATCCCGTAATATTTTATATTTTTTTTTCATTTAAATTCCGACATTTTCCCGGTCGCGATTCATGAAAATGGGTCGTGACAACATTTTTAGCAATTTAAGCCAAACATCTACAAACATTACGAAACAAAAACCAAGCCTTGTACATTTTTAGCAATTTAAGCCAATCGTTTACAAACGTTACAAAACAAATCTAAGCGTTTCACCTTTTTAGCAATTTAAACCAAACGTTTACAAACGTTATCAAACTAATCCAAGAGTTTCACCTTTTTAGCAATTTAAGCCAAACGTTTACAAACGTTAGGAAAGAAATCCAAACGTTTCACATTTATAGCGATTTAAGCCAAACGTTTACAAACGTTACGAAACAAATCCAAACATTTCACTTTTTTAGCGATTTAAGCCAAACATTTACAAACGTTACGAAAGAAATCCAAACGTTTCACCTTTTAGCGATTTAAGCCAAACGTCAAAAAACGTTACGAAAAAAAACCAAACGTTTAAAATGTTACGAAACAAATGTTAGTAGTATATGCTCTAGGGCCATTTGATCGTGTATATTTGTAGAATTAATCCCAATGGCAAAGATATATATGTTCTATTTGAACTAAGTGTCTCATCAACTAAGTGTTCATGTATTACGTATTGTCCTTATCACATTGTGATAGAATCTATTCTTAAGGTGTTAAGAATATGAGTGACAGATTCTATTATACAAGTGATCTAAATAACCGTTCACGATCGATGGGGTCCTGCGAATAAGGTCATCGCATTATCCCAGAAAGATTGTCACCTCTATTTATTCTCCTGATTAGTAAAGAGTTGCTAATTATAGGAAGTAGTGAGTCTCATAATACTTGATGGGGATCGGAATAAACATGTGCACACTCAAGGTGTTGAGTAAGTCGAACAAGTGAAGCTAGATGACTTATACATGGTAATTCATTAAAGTCAATTTAATGTCATCTAGTTCATAATTGTACATATGTCCTTTGACTTGCGGTGACACTATCTTGTATATAGGTGATTAGAGTTTGATACTCCTTAACCCTAGATCTTTCATGAGCTAGGGCCGCGGGATGTGTTGGCTCTAGTTAGTTGTATATGGAGATAGGGGTTTAACCTAGAAAGGATTCATCACTCTGGATGAACGGAGACAAGATTCTATGCTATATCAAATTGTTCTTGATGGATGATAAAACCTGCTCAGGTGTATATGACTTACATAGAAAGTTGTTTCTAGTGGAAGTCATATTTATCAAGAATTAGAACTGAGAGATGAGGTCATATAATCAAGACATACAGTGTTTGACATAACCGTGAAACTAGTCAAGATTGGAATCTTAGATGAAGGGAATTTTTAGTGTACGGTAATTATGAACATTGGTTCAAAATGAATGCATCGAAACATTCATCTCTATTTGGGGTCGTGATATGTTGCTAGACGTCACTCTCGATCTACGAGAATTAATAATTAAATGGGATTTAATTATTTAATATAATAAAGGCGTTTCTTATGTCTCTCGTTGCCATATAGATGTGAACCTAGTTAGTCACACACAATAGAGTGTGCAACGGATTGAGTTTACGAAAGATCAATTTCATATGGATACTAGCATATCTCGGAAATTAATCTAAGATGAAAAACAAGTACAAATTAGGGACTAATATGTATGAGTTATAAATTAGTATGAATCTAATTGTACTATGTCCAAGTTAATTAGGGACTAATTTATAAAAGTTATAAATTAGTAGGAACCTAATTTTATTTTAACCAAGTTTTATGATTAAAAGGCTTAAGTAATTAATTAGTGTAATTAATGATAATTAAATCATTAATCATAAGCTAATGGAATGATGATGTCATGGTGATGATGTAATGAGATAAGCTTGTGTCATAGAGGTGATATCATATGATGACATCACCTATATGATGTCACCTATGTGATGTCACCACATGAAAGGTGTCATGTGGTGGCAACACCTTTGCTTGGTGTGTGACACCTAGCATGCAAGGTGTTGCATTCTTAAGACATGCTCTAGCCTATAAATAGAGCATGTCCTTACTCATTTCAATATACCACACAACACACATCTCACTACAAAGTTGTAGAGAGAGAAAGAACTTGAAGGAGTTCAAGTAGTCATCAATGACGGGAAAAACTTGGCGACGTTTTTCATACATCCGAGCAAGGTAGTGATCGCGGCGAGAGTTTGAACTTAGGGCTGCTCGACAAGAGGAACTCTTGCAGATTACTTCAAGGCGAGGATTCAATCGGACGCATACTCGTGTGGACGAGCTTGAGGTCACCGTACTTTCGGGACTACAAGAATCGTTGGAGAATCGACATAGGTATTCTTCTTATGATTCCTAGATGCGTGCTTTAATTATTAAATGATACGACGATCCATTTGTTGTTGATATGATTAACTTTAGGATCCGGATTGTTGGAATTTTGATTTTGAATTGAAATATATGATCCGGACCCGCGCCTCCCGCTGCGCCAACAACAAATCCAAACGTTTCACCGTTTTAGCGATTTAAGCCAAACTTTTAGAAACGATACAAAACAAATCCAAATGTTTAACCTTTTTAGCGATTTAAGCCAAATGTTTACAATCAGTACGAAACAAATCCAAATGTTTCCCCTTTTTAGCGATTTAAGCGAAACGTTTACAAACGCTACGAAATCAATCTAAACGTTTCACCTTTTTAGCGATATAAGCCAAACGTTTACAAACGTTACTAAATAAATCCAAATGTTTCCCCTTTTTATCGATTTAAGACAAACCTTTGCAAACGTTACGAAACAAATCCAAACGTTAAACCTTTTTAGCGATTTAAGCCGAACGTTTACACACGTTACGAAACAAATCCAAACGCTTCCCCTTTTTAGCGATGAAAGCCAAACGTTTACAAACGTTACGAAACAAATCCAAACGTTTCACATTTTTAGCGATTGAAACCAAACCTTTACAAACGTTACGAAACAAATTCAAATGTTTCTCATATTAAACAATTTAAGCCAGATGTTTACAAAATTTACGAAACAAAACCAAGAGTTTCACCTTTTTAGCAATTTAAGCCAAACGTTTACAAACGTTATGAAATAAATCTAAACGTTTCACATTTTTAGCGATTGAAGCCAAACATTTACAAACGGTATGAAAGAAATCCAAACGTTTCCCCTTTTTAGCGATTTAAGCCAAACGTTTACAAACGCTACGAAACAAATCCAAACGTTTCACCTTTTTAGCGATTTAAGCCAAACGTTTACAAACGTTAAGAAACAAATCCAAATGTTTCTTCATTTTAGCGATGTAAGCCAAACGTTTAAAACGTTACAAAACAAATCCAAACATTTCACCTTTTTAGCGTTTTATGTCAAACGTTTACAAACGTTACGAACAAATCCAAACATTTCACCTTTTTAGCGATTTAAGCCAAACGTTTACAAACTTTACGAAACAAATCCAAACGTTTCCCCTTTTTAGCGATTTAAGCCAAATGTATACAAACTTTACGAAACAAATCAAAACGTTTCACCTTTTAGTGATTTAAGCCAAACATTTACAAACGTTGGGTAACAAATCCAAACGTTTCTCATATTTAATAATTTAAGCCAAACATATACAAACGTTACGAAACAAAACCAAATGTTTCACCTTTTCAGCAATTTAAGCCAAACGTTAACAAACGTTATGAAACAAATCCGAACGTTTCACCTTTTTATCGATTTAAGCCAAACGTTTCACCTTTTTAGCGATTTAAGCCAAACGTTTACAAACGTTAAAACCAAACTTTCAAAACGTTACGAAACGAATCCAAACGTTTTCCCATTTTAGCGATTTAAGCCAAACGTTTATAAACACTACGAAACAAAACCAAAAGATGGTAAATGTTACGAAACAAATCCAAATGTTTAACCTTTTTAGTGCTTTAAGCCAAACGTTTACAAACGTTACGAAACAAATCCAAACGTTTCACCATTTTAGTGATTGAAGCCAAACATTTACAGACGTTATAAAAAAGATCCAAACGTTTCGAAACAAATCAAAACGTTTAAAACGTTGAAACAAATCCAACCGTTTCACCTTTTTAGCAATTTAAACCGAACGTTTACAAAGGTTACAAAACAAATCCAAATGTTTCACCTTTTCAATAATTTAAGCCAAGCGTTTACAAACGTTACGAAACTAATCAAAACGTTTAAAATGTTAAGAAACCCTTTTTAGCATTTTAAGCCAAATGTTTACACCGTTACGAAACAAATCAAAACAATTCACCTCTTTAGCGATATAAAACAAACGTTTACAAATCTTACGAAACAAATTCAAATGTTTCACCTTTTTAGTGATTTAAGCCAAACGTTTACAAACGAAACAAAACAAAACCAAAAGTTTTACCTTTTTAGCGATTTAAGCCAAACATTTACAAACGTTAGGAAACAAATCCAAAAGATTCACCTTTTTAGCGATTTAAGCCAAACGTTTACAAATGTTACGAAACAAATCCAAACGTTTCCCCTTTTTATCTATTTAAGCCAAACGTTTACAAACGTTACGAAGAAAATCCAAGCGTTTCACCTTTTTAGCGATTTAAGCCAAACATTTCAAAATGTTACGAAACAAATCCAATCGTTTCACGTTTTTATCGATTTAAGCCAAACCTTTACAAAATGTTTCGAAACAAATCCAAACGTTTCTCCTTTTAAGCAATTTAAACCAAACGTTTAAAAAGTTACGAAACAAATCCAAATGTTTTACCTTTTTAGCAATTTATTTTAATCGTATACAAACGTTACGAAACAAATCCAAAATTTCACAGTTTTAGCGATTGAAGCAAAACAAACCAAACGTTACAAAGCAAATCCAACGTTTCACATTTTTAGCAATTTAAGCCAAAATTAACAAACGTTACGAAACAAAAACCAAGCGTTTCACATTTTTATCAATTTAAGCCAAACGTTTACAAACATTACGAAACAAATCCAAGCGTTTCACCTTTTTAGCAATTTAAACCAAACGTTTACAAACGTTATCAAACAAATCCAAGAGTTTCACCTTTTTAGCAATTTAAGCCAAACGTATACAAACGTTAGGAAACAAATGCAAACATTTCACCTTTATAGCGATTTAAGCCACACATTTACAAACATTGCGAAACAAATCCAAATGTTTCACCTTTTAACATTTTAAGCCAAACGTCGAAAACGCTACGAAAAAAAAAACGTTTAAAATGTTACGAAACAAATACAGACGTTTCACCTTTTTAGCGATTTAAGCCAAACTTTTTGAAACGATACAAAACAAATCCAAACGTTTCACCTTTTTAGCGATTTAAGCCAAACGTTTACAATCGGTACGAAGCAAATCCAAAATTTTCCCCTTTTTAGCGATTTAAGCCAAACGTTTACAAACGCTACGAAATCAATCTAAACGTTTTACCTTTTTAGCAATATAAGCCAAGCATTTACAAACGTTACGAAATAAATCCAAACGTTTCACCTTTTTAGCGATTTAAGACAAACGTTTGCAAACGTTACGAAACAAATCCAAACGTTTAACCTTTTTTGCGATTTAAGCCGAACGTTTACGCACGTTATGAAACAAATTCACATGTTTCACCTTTTTAGCGATTTAAGCCGAACGTTTCGAAACGTTACGAAACAAATCCAAACGCTTCCCCTTTTTAGCGATGAAAGCCAAATGTTTACAAACGTTATGAAACAAATCCAAACGTTTCATTTTTTAGCGATTGAAACCAAACCTTTACAAACGTTACGAAACAAATTCAAATGTTTCTCATATTTAACAATTTAAGACAAACGTTTACAAAATTTACGAAACAAAACCAAGAGTTTCACCTTTTTTGCAATTTCAGCCAAACGTTTACAAACGTTACGAAACAAATCTAAACGTTTCACATTTTTAGCGATTTAAGCTAAACGTTTACAAACGGTACGAAAGAAATCCAAACGTTTCACCTTTTTAGCGATTTAAGCCAAACGTTTGCAAACGCTACGAAATCAATCCAAACGTTTCACCTTTTTAGCGATTTAAGCCAAACGTTTACAAACGTTGAAACAAATCTAAATGTTTCCCAATTTTAGCGATTTAAGCCAATGTTTAAAACGTTACAAAACAAATCCAAACATTTCACCTTTTTAGCGATTTATGCCAAACGTTTACAAACGTTACGAACAAATCCAAACGTTTTCCCCTTTTAGCGATTTAAGCCAAACGTTTACAAAAATTACAAAACAAATCCAAACGTTTCACCTTTTAGCGATTTAAGCCAAACATTTACAAACGTTGGGAAACAAATCCAAACGTTTCTCATATTTAATAATTTAAGCCAAACGTTTACAAATGTTACGAAACAAAACCAAGTGTTTCAGCTATTCAGCAATTTAAGCCAAATTTTACGAAACAAATTCAAACGTTTCACATTTTTATCGATTTAAGCCAAACGTTTCACATTATTAGCGATTGAAGCCAAACGTTTACAAACATTCTGAAACAAATCCAAGTGTTTCACCTTTTTAATAATTTAAACCAAACATTTACAAACGTTATGAAACAAATACAAACGTTTCACCTTTTTAGCGATTGAAGCCAAACGTTTACAAATGTTACGCAACAAATCCAAACGTATCCCCTTTTTAGTGATTTAAGCTAAACGTTTACAAACGTTACGAAACAGAATCCAAACGTTTCACCTTTTTAGCGATTTAAGGCAAACGTTTACAAAGGTTATGAAACAAATCCAAATGTTTCAAGTTTTTAGCAAGTTAAGCTAAACGTTTACAAACGTTGCGAAACAAATCCAAGCGTTTCCCCTTTTTAGCAATTGAAGCCAAACGTTTACAAATGTTTCGAAACAAATCCAAGCGTTTCACCTTTTTAGTAATTTATGCCAAGCGTTTACAAACGTTACGAAACAAATCCAAGCGTTTCACCTTTTTAGCAATTTAAGCCAATCGTTTACAAACGCTACGAAACAAATCCAAACATTTCCCCTTTTTAGCGATTTAAAACAAACGATAACAAACGTTACGAAAAAAATCCAAATGTTTCACATTTTTAGCAATTTAAGCCAAACCTTTACAAACGTTACGAAACAAAACCAAACGTTTCACCTTTTTAGAGATTTTAGCCTAATGTTTACAAACGTTTCGAAACAAAACCAAACGTTTAAAACGTTACGAAACAAATCCAAACGTTTTACATTTTTAGCGATTTAAGCCAAATCTTTACAAACGTTATGAAACCAAACCAAACGTTTAAAATGTTATGAAACAAATCCGAACGTCCCCCATTTTTAGCGATTTAAGTCAAACCTTTACAAACGTTACGAAACAAAACCAAGCGTTTCACCTTTTTAGCAATTTAACCCAGACGTTTACAAACGTTACGAAACAAATCCAAGCGTTTCACCTTTTTAGCAGTTTTATCCAAACATTGACAAACGTTCCAAAACAAATCCAAGCGTTTCACCTTTTTAGCAATTTAAGCCAAACGTTTACGAACGTTATGAAATGAATCTAAACGTTTCACCTTTTTAGCAATTGAAGCCAAACATTTAGAAACGTTACAAACAATTCCAAACGTTGCACCTCTTTAGCGATTAAAGCAAAATGTTTATAAACGCTACGAAACAAATCCAAACGTTTCCCCTTTATAGCATTTTAAGCCAAACGTTTACAAACGTTATGAAACAAATCAAATTGTTTCACCTTTTTAGCAATTTAAGCCAAATGTTAGGAATCAAATCCAAACGTTTCACCTTTTTAGGAATCAAAGCCAAATGTTTACAAACGTTTCGCCTCTTTAGCGATTTAAGCCAAACGTTTACAAACGTTACGAAAAAATCCAAACGTTTCATCTTTTTAGCGATTTAAGCCAAACGTTTACAAACGTTCTGAAACACATCCACACATTTCGCCTTTATAGCGATATAAGCCAAACGTTTACAAACGTTACGAAACAAATCCAAACGTTTCACCTTTTTAGCAATTTAAGCCAATCGTTTACATACGTTGCGAAACCACACCAAATGTTAAAAACGTTAAGAAACAAATCCAAACGTTTCACATTTTTAGCGATTTAAGCCAAACCTTTATAAACATTACGAAATAAACCAAGCATTTCACCTTTTTAGCATTTGAAGCCAAACATTTACAAACATTATGAAACAAATCCAAGCGTTTCACCTTTTTAGCAATTTAAGCCAAACGTTTACAAACATTCTGAAACAAATCCAAGCGTTTCACCTTTTTAATAATTTAAACCAATCATTTACAAACGTTACGAAACAAATACAAACGTTTCACCTTTTTAGCGATTGAAGCCAAACGTTTACAAATGTTACACAACAAATCCAAACGTATCCCCTTTTTAGTAATTTAAGCTAAACGTTTACAAACGTTACGAAACAGAATCCAAATATTTCACCTTTTAGCGATTTAAGGCAAACGTTTACAATGGTTATGAAACAAATCCAAATGTTTCAAGTTTTTAGCAAGTTAAGCCAAACGTTTACAAACGTTGCGAAACAAATCCAAGCGTTTCCCCTTTTTAGCAATTGAAGCCAAACGTTTACAAATGTTTCGAAACAAATCCAAGCGTTTCACCTTTTTATTAATTTATGCCAAGCGTTTACAAACGTTACGAAACAAATCCAAGCGTTTCACCTTTTTAGCACTTTAAGCCAAACGTTTAAAAAAGCTACGAAACAAATCCAAACATTTCCCCTTTTTAGCGATTTAAAACAAACGATAACAAACGTTACGAAAAAAATCCAAACGTTTCACATTTTTAGCAATTTAAGCCAAACCTTTACAAACGTTACGAAACAAAACCAAACGTTTCACCTTTTTAGAGATTTTAGCCTAATGTTTACAAACGTTTCGAAACAAAACCAAACGTTTAAAACGTTACGAAACAAATCCAAACGTTTTACATTTTTAGCGAATTAAGCCAAATCTTTACAAACGTTATGAAACCAAACCAAACGTTTAAAATGTTATGAAACAAATCCGAAAGTTTCACATTTTTAGCGATTTAAGCCAAACCTTTACAAACGTTACGAAACAAAACCAAGCGTTTCACCTTTTTAGCAATTTAACCCAGACGTTTACAAACGTTACGAAACAAATCCAAGCGTTTCACCTTTTTAGCAGTTTTATCCAAACATTTACAAACGTTCCAAAACAAATCCAAGCGTTTCACCTTTTTAGCAATTTAAGCCAAACGTTTACGAACGTTATGAAATGAATCTAAACGTTTCACCTTTTTAGCAATTGAAGCCAAACATTTAGAAACGTTACAAACAATTCCAAACGTTGCACCTCTTTAGCGATTAAAGCAAAATGTTTATAAACGCTACGAAACAAATCCAAACGTTTCCCCTTTATAGCATTTTAAGCCAAACGTTTACAAACGTTATGAAACAAATCAAATTGTTTCACCTTTTTAGCAATTTAAGCCAAATGTTAGGAATCAAATCCAAACGTTTCACCTTTTTAGGAATCAAAGCCAAATGTTTACAAACGTTTCGCCTCTTTAGCAATTTAAGCCAAACGTTTACAAACGTTACGAAAAAATCCAAACGTTTCATCTTTTTAGCGATTTAAGCCAAACGTTTACAAACGTTCTGAAACACATCCACACATTTCGCCTTTATAGCGATTTAAGCCAAACGTTTACAAACGTTACGAAACAAATCCAAACGTTTCACCTTTTTAGCAATTTAAGCCAATCGTTTACAAACGTTACGAAATCACACCAAATGTTAAAAACGTTAAGAAACAAATCCAAACGTTTCACATTTTTAGAGATTTAAGCCAAATTTTTATAAACGTTACGAAATAAACCAAGCATTTCACCTTTTTAGCATTTGAAGCCAAACGTTTACAAACATTATGAAACAAATCCAAGCGTTTCACCTTTTTAGTATTTGAAGCCAAACGATTACAAACATTATGAAACAAATCCAAGCGTTTCACCTTTTTAGCAATTTAAGCCAAATGTTTACAAACATTCTGAAACGAATCCAAGCGTTTCACCTTTTTAGTAATTTAAGCCAAACATTTACAAACATTACGAAACAAATACAAAAGTTTCACCTTTTTAGCGATTGAAGCGAAATATTTACAAATTTTATGCAACAAATCCAAACGTATCCCCTTTTTAGTGATTTAAGCTAAACGTTTACAAACGTTACGAAACAGAATCCAAACGTTTCACCTTTTTAGCGATTTAAGGCAAACGTTTACAAAGGTTATGAAACAAATCCAAATGTTTCAAGTTTTTAGCAATTTAAGCCAAACGTTTACAAACGTTGCGAAACAAATCCAAGCGTTTCCCCTTTTTAGCAATTGAAGCCAAACGTTTACAAATGTTTCGAAACAAATCCAAGCGTTTCACCTTTTTATTATTTTATGTCAAGCGTTTACAAACGTTACGAAACAAATCCAAGCGTTTCACCTTTTTAGCACTTTAAGCCAAACGTTTAATAAAGCTACGAAACAAATCCAAACATTTCCCCTTTTTAGCGATTTAAAACAAACGATAACAAACGTTACGAAAAAAATCCAAACGTTTCACATTTTTAGCAATTTAAGCCAAACCTTTACAAACGTTACGAAACAAAACCAAACGTTTCACCTTTTTAGAGATTTTAGCCTAATGTTTACAAACGTTTCGAAACAAAACCAAACGTTTAAAACGTTACGAAACAAATCCAAACGTTTTACATTTTTAGCGAATTAAGCCAAATCTTTACAAGCGTTATGAAACCAAACCAAACGTTTAAAATGTTATGAAACAAATCCGAAAGTTTCACATTTTTAGCGATTTAAGCCAAACCTTTACAAACGTTACGAAACAAAACCAAGCGTTTCACCTTTTTAGCAATTTAACCCAGACGTTTACAAACGTTACGAAACAAATCGAAGCGTTTCACCTTTTTAGCAGTTTTATCCAAACATTTACAAACGTTCCAAAACAAATCCAAGCGTTTCACCTTTTTAGCAATTTAAGCCAAACGTTTACGAACGTTATGAAATGAATCTAAACGTTTCACATTTTTAGCAATTGAAGCTAAACATTTAGAAACGTTACAAACAATTCCAAACGTTGCACCTCTTTAGCGATTAAAGCAAAATGTTTATAAACGCTACGAAACAAATCCAAACGTTTCCCCTTTATAGCATTTTAAGCCAAACGTTCACAAACGTTATGAAACAAATCAAATTGTTTCACCTTTTTAGCAATTTAAGCCAAATGTTAGGAATCAAATCCAAACGTTTCACCTTTTTAGGAATCAAAGCCAAATGTTTACAAACGTTTCGCCTCTTTAGCAATTTAAGCCAAACGTTTACAAACGTTACGAAAAAATCCAAACGTTTCATCTTTTTAGCGATTTAAGCCAAACGTTTACAAACGTTCTGAAACACATCCACACATTTCGCCTTTATAGCGATTTAAGCCAAACGTTTACAAACGTTACGAAACAAATCCAAACGTTTCACCTTTTTAGCAATTTAAGCCAATCGTTTACAAACGTTACGAAATCACACCAAATGTTAAAAACGTTAAGAAACAAATCCAAACGTTTCACATTTTTAGAGATTTAAGCCAAATTTTTATAAACGTTACGAAATAAACCAAGCATTTCACCTTTTTAGCATTTGAAGCCAAACGTTTACAAACATTATGAAACAAATCCAAGCGTTTCACCTTTTTAGTATTTGAAGCCAAACGATTACAAACATTATGAAACAAATCCAAGCGTTTCACCTTTTTAGCAATTTAAGCCAAACGTTTACAAACATTCTGAAACGAATCCAAGCGTTTCACCTTTTTAGTAATTTAAGCCAAACATTTACAAACATTACGAAACAAATACAAAAGTTTCACCTTTTTAGCGATTGAAGCGAAATATTTACAAATTTTATGCAACAAATCCAAACGTATCCCCTTTTTAGTGATTTAAGCTAAACGTTTACAAACGTTACGAAACAGAATCCAAACGTTTCACCTTTTTAGCGATTTAAGGCAAACGTTTACAAAGGTTATGAAACAAATCCAAATGTTTCAAGTTTTTAGCAATTTAAGCCAAACATTTACAAATGTTTCGAAACAAATCCAAGCGTTTCACCTTTTTAGTAATTTAAGCCAAGCGTTTACAAACGTTACGAAACAAATCCAAGCGTTTCACATTTTTAGCAGTTTAAGCAAAACGTTTACAAACGCTACGAAACAAATCCAAACGTTTCCCCTTTTTAGCGATTTAAAACAAACGATAACAAATGTTACGAAACAAAACCAAATGTTTTAAACGTTACAAAAAAAATCCAAACGTTTCACATTTTTAGCAATTTAAGCCAAACCTTTACAAACGTTACGAAACAAAACCAAACGTTTAAAACGTTACGAAACAAATCCAAACGTTTCACATTTTTAGCGCTTTAAGGCAAACCTTTACAAACATTACGAAACAAAATCAAGCGTTTCACCTTTTTATCAATTTAAGCCAAACGTTTACAAATGTTACGAAACAAATCAAAGCGTTTCACCTTTTTTGCAATTTAAGCCAAACGTACAAAACAAATCCAAACGTTTCGCCTTTTTAGCGATTTAAGCCAAACGTTACAAACGATACGAAATAAATAATAACGATTCACCTTTTTAGCGATTTAAGCCAAACGTTTACAAACGTTACGAAACAAATCCAAACGTTTCATCTTTTTAGCGATTTAAGCCAAACGTTACGAAACAAATCAAAACGTTTCGCCTTTATAGCGATTTATGCCAAACGTTTACAAACTTTACGAAGCAAATCCAAACGTTTCTCCTTTTTAGCGATTTTAGCCAAACGTTTACAAACGTTACAAAACAAAACCAAACTTTTAAAACATTATGAAACCTATTCAAAAATTTCACATTTTTAGCGATTTAAGCCAAACCTTTACAAACGTTACAAAAAAAAACCAAGCATTTCACCTTTTTAGCAATTTAAGCCAAACTTTTACCAACGTTACGAAACAAATTCAAAAGTTTTGCCTTTATAGCGATTTAAGCTAAACGTTTACAAACGTTACGAAACAAATCAAAACGTTTCTCCTTTTTCGGGATTTTAGCCAAACGCTTATAAACGTTACGAAACAAAACCAAACATTTAAAACGTTACAAAACCTATCCAAACATTTCACTTTTTTAGCGATTTAAGCCAAACCTTTACAAATGTTACGAAACAAAACCAAGCATCTCACCTTTTTAGCAATTTAAGCCAAACGTTTACAAACGTTCCGAAACAAATCCAAGCGTTTCACCTTTATACAAATTTAAGTCAAATGTTTACAAACGTAACGAAACAAATCCAAGCGTTTAACCCTTTTAGCAATCTAAGCCAAACGTTTACAAACGTTACGAAAGAAATCCAAACATTTCACCTTATAGTGATTTAAGCCGAACGTTTACAAATATTACGAAACAAATCCGAACATTTTACCCTTTTAGCGATATAGACAAAACGTTTGCAAACGTTGCAAAACAAATCGAAACTATTCCCCATTTTAGCGATTTAAGCCAAACGTTTACAAACGTTACGAAACAAATCCAAAAACTTTTCCCCTTTCTCCGATTGAAGCCAAACGTTTACAAACATTACGAAACAAATTCAAAGCGTTTCACCGTTTTAGAAATATAATACAAACGTTTACAAACGTTACGAAACAAATCCAAATGTTTCACCTTTTTAGTGATATAAGTCAAACGTTTACAAACGTTACGAAACAAATCAAAATGTTTTCCCATTTTTGCGATTTAAAGAAAACGTATAAAACATACCGAAAGAAATTCAAACGTTTCACCTTTTTAGAGATTTAAGCAAATTGTTTACAAATGTTACGAAACAAATCCAAACATTACACCTTTTCAGCGATGTAAGCCAAACGTTTACAAACGTTACGAAACAAATCCAAATGTTTTCCCATTTTAGCTATTTAAGCCAAACGTTTTGAAATTAAACCAAACGTTTCCCCTTTTTAGCGATTTAAGTGAAAAGTTTACAAACGTTACGGAACAAAAACCAACATTTCACCTTTTTAGCGATTTAAGCCAAACGTTTAAAATGTTGCGAAACAAATCCAAGCGTTTCACCTTATTTGAAATTTATGCCAAACATTTACATACGTTACAAAAAAAATCTAAACGTTACAACTTTTTAGCGATTTAAGCCAAACGTTTACAAACGTTGCGAAACAAATCCAAACGTTTTCCCATTTTAGCGATTTAAGCCAAACGTTTACAAATGTTACGAAACATATCCAAGCGTTTCACCTTTTTAGCGATTTAAGCCAAAATTTTACAAACGATACAAAACAAAACCAAACGTTTAAAATGTTACGAAACAAATCCAAACGTTGCACCTTTTTAGCATTTCACCGTTTTAGCATTATAAACCAAACGTTTACAAACGTTTTAAAAGAAATCCAAGCGTTTCACCTTTTTAGCAATTTAAGCCAAACGTTTACAAGCATTACGAAACAAATCCAAACGTTTCACCTTCTTAGCGATTGAAGCAAACGTTTACAAACATTGTGAAACAAAACAAACGTTACGAAGCAAATGCAAGCATTTAACCTTTTTAGCAATTTAAGCCAAACGTTTACAAACACTCCGAAACAAATCCAAAGGTTTAACCTTTTTTGTTATTTAAGCCAAACGTTTGCAATTTTTTAGTGAATGAAGCCAAACGTTACGAAACAGATTTAAACGTTTCACGTTTTTAGCTATTTAAGCCAAACATTTACAAACGTTACGAAACAAATACAAACGTTTCCCCATTTTAGCGATTGAAGCCAAACATTTACAAACGTTGCGAAACAAGTCCCAACGTTTTTCCTTTTTAGCGATTTAAGCCAAACGTTTACAAACGTTATGAAACAAATCCAAAAGTTTCCCCATTTTAGCGATTTAAGACAAACGTTTACAAACGTTACGAAACAAATACAAACGTTTCACCTTTTTACCGATTTAAGCCAAACGTTTACAAACGTTTGGATTTGTTTCTTAAAACATATTGAAACAAATCCAAACACTTCCCATATTTAGCGTTGAAAGCCAAACATTTACATACGTTACGACATAAATCCAAACGTTTCACATTTTTAGCGATTGAAACCAAACCTTTACAAACGTTACGAAACAAATTCAAATGTTTCTCATATTTAACAATTTAAGCCAAAAGTTTACAAAATTTACGGAACAAAACCAAGAGTTTCACCTTTTTAGCAATTTAAGCCAAACGTTTACAAACGTTACGAAACAAATCCAAACGTTTCATATTTTTAGCGATTTAAGCCAAACGTTTACAAACGGTACGAAAGAAATCCAAACGTTTCACCTTTTTAGCGATTTAAGCCAAACGTTTATAAACGCTACGAAACAAATCCAAACGTTTCCCCTTTTTAGCGATTTAAGCCAAACGTTTACAAACGTTAAGAAACAAATCCAAATGTTTCCCCATTTTAGCGATTTAACCAAACGTTTAAAACGTTTCAAAACAAATCCAAACATTTCACCTTTTTAGCGATTTATGCCAAATGTTTACAAAATTTACGAACAAATCCAAACGTTTCACCCTTTTAGCGATTTAAGCCAAACGTTTAAAAACGTTACGAAACAAATCCAAACGTTTCACCTTTTTAGCAATTTAAGCCAAATGTATATAAACTTTACGAAACAAATCAAAACGTTTCACCTTTTAGCGATTTAAGACAAACGTTTACAAATGTTGGGAAACATATCCAAACGTTTCTCATATTTAATAATTTAAGCCAAACGTTTACAAACGTTACGAAACAAAACCAAGTGTTTCACCTTTTCAGCAATTTAAGCCAAACGTTAACAAACGTTACTAAACAAATCCAAACGTTTCACCTTTTTATCGATTTAAGCCAAATGTTTCACCTTTTTAGCGATTTAAGCCAAACGTTTATAAACGTTAAAACCAAACTTTCAAAACGTTACGAAACGAATCCAAACGTTTAGAAAAGTTACAAAACAACACCAAATGTTTCCCCATTTTAGCAATTTAAACCAAACGTTTACAAACGTTACGAAAAAAAACCAAACGATGCTAAACGTTACGAAACAAATCCAAACGTTTCACATTTTTAGTGATTTAAGCCAAACGTTTACAAACGTTACGAAACAAATCCGAACGTTTCACCATTTTAGTGATTGAAGCCTAACATTTACAAACGATATGAAAAAATCCAAACGTTTCGAAACAAATTTAAAATGTTTAAAACGTTACGAAACAAATCCAACCGTTTCACGTTTTTAGCAATTTAAGCCGAACGTTAACAAAGGTTACAAAACAAATTCAAATGTTTCACCTTTTCAATAATTTAAGCCAAACGTTTACAAACGTTACAAAACTAATCAAAACGTTTAAAATGTTAAGAAACCCTTATTAGCATTTTAAGCCAAATGTTTACAAACCTTACGAAACAAATCCAAACGTTTCACCTCTTTAGCGATATAAAACAAATGTTTACAAACGTTACGAAACAAATTCAAACGTTTCACCTTTTTAGTGATTTAAGCCAAATGTTTACAAACGTAACAAAACAAAACCAAACATTTTACCTTTTTAATGATTTAAGCCAAATATTTACAAACGTTACGAAACAAATCCAAAAGTTTCACCTTTTTAGCGATTTAAGCCAAACATTTACAAATGTTACGAAACAAATCTAAACGTTTCCCCTTTTTATCTATTTAAGCCAAAAGTTTATAAACGTTACGAAACAAATCCAAGCGTTTCACCTTTTTTGCAATTTAAGCCAAACGTTACGAAACAAATCCAAACGTTCCTGCTTTTTAGCGAATTAAGCCAAACGTTTACAAACTTTATGAAACAAATGTTAGTAGTATATGCCCTAGGGCCATTTGATCGTGTATATCTGTAGAATTAATCCCAATGGCAAAGATATATATGTTCTATTTGAACTAAGTGTCTCATCAACTAAGTGTTCATTTATTACGTATTGTCCTTATCACATTGTGATAGAATCTATTCTTTATGTGTTAAGAATATGAGTGATAAATTCTATTATACAAGTGATCTAAATAACCGTTCGCGATCGATGGGAACCTGCGAATAAGGGCATTGCATTATCCCAGAAAGATCGTCACCTCTGTTTATTCTCCTGATTAGTAAAGAGTTACTAAATTATAGGAAGTAGTGAGTCTCATACTACTTGATGGGGATCAGAATAAACACGTGGACACTCAAGGTGTTGAGTGAGTCGAACAAGTGACGCGAGATGACTTATACATGGTAATTCATTAAAGTCAATTTAATATCATCTAGTTCATAATTGTACATATGTCCTTTGACTTGCGGTGACACTATCTTGTATATAGGTGATTAGAGTTTGATACTCCTTAACCCTAGATCTTTCATGAGCTAGGGCCGCGGGATGTGTTGGCTCTAGTTAGTTGTATATGGAGATAGGGGTTTAACCTAGAAAGGATTCATCACTCTGGATGAACGGAGACAAGATTCTATGCTATCTCAAATTGTTCTTGATGGATGATAAAACCTGCGCAGGTGTATATGACTTACATAGAAAGTTGTTTCTAGTGGAAGTCATATTTATCAAGAATTAGAACTGGGAGATGAGGTCATATAATCAAGACATACAGTGTTTGACTTAACCGTGACACTAGTCGAGATTGGAATCTTAGATGAAGGGAATTTTGAGTGTACGGTAATTATGAACATTGGTTCAAAAAGAATGCATCGAAACATTCATCTCTATTTGGGGGTCGTGATATGTTGCTAGACGTCACTCTCGATCTACGAGAATTAATAATTAAATGGGATTTAATTATTTAATATAAGAAAGGCGTTTCTTATGTCTCTCGTTGCCATATAGATGTGAACCTAGTTAGTCACACACAATAGAGTGTGCAACCGATTGAGTTTACGAAAGATGGATTTCATATAGATACTAGCATATCTCGGAAATTAATCTAAGATGAAAAACAAGTACAAATTAGGGACTAATTTGTAAGAGTTATAAATTAGTAGGAACCTAATTGTACTATGTCCATATTAATTAGGGACTAATTTATAAGAGTTATAAATTAGTAGGAACCTAATTATATTTTAACCAAGTTTTATGATTAAAAGGTTTAAGTAATTAATTAGTGTAATTAATGATACTTAAATGACTAATCATTAGCTAATGGAATGATTATGTCATGGGGATGATGTAATGAGATAAGCCTATGTCATATATGTGATGTCATATGATGACATCACCTATATGATGTCACCTATGTGATGTCACCACATGAAAGGTGTCATATGGTGGCAACACCTTTGCTTGGTGTGTGACACCTAGCATGCAAGGTGTTGCATTCTTAAGGCATGCTCTAGCCTATAAATAGAGCATGTCCTTGCTCATTTCATAAGACCACACAACACACATCTCACTACAAAGTTGTAGAGAGAGAAAGCACTTGAAGGAGTTCAAGTAATCATCAATCACGGGAAAAACTTGGCGACGTTTTTCATACATCCGAGCAAGGTAGTGATCGCGGCGAGAGTTTGAGCTTAGGGCTGCTCGGCAAGAGGAACTCTTGCAGGATTACTTCAAGGCGAGGATTCAATCGGACGCATACTCGTGTGGACGAGCTTGAGGTCGCCGTACTTTCGGGACTACAAGAATCGTTGGAGAATCGACATAGGTATTCTTCTTACGATTCCTAGATGCGTGCTTTAATTAATAAATGATACGACGATCCATTTGTTGTTGATATGATCAACTTTAGGATCCGGATTGTTGGAATTTCGATTTTGAATTGAATTATACGATTCGGACCCGCGCCTCCCGCTGCGCCAACAGTGGTATCGGAGCCACCGTATCATCGAGTATTAACGCTTTACGATTGAATATATGTATAAAAAATCATGGACTTAGGAATTATTATTGGGCATGTAATTTATAATTCCGAGGGCTTATTTTTCCAAAACGAACAATCGCTATTGTGATATTAATTACATTTGATTAAATTCTGTCTAGGAGATTGGTACTTAAGTGGTCCGCTCGTGACCCTCCAATCTATCCTGGGAATTTTTCTAATGTGATCATTTAACACAATACGTGATTCGCTTGTGCATTATGTTGTCATCAACGGGATGTGCGGAAAAAGGCGAAACCCGAAAAAAAAAAAAGGCCCGAAAAAAAAATATATTTTTTTCCGTAAAAAACTGAAATGCTGAAAAAGGGGTTTTACACCCGGGAAAAAGTTTCCGACTCGAAAAAAAAAAAAAAAACGTAAAATAAAAATAAATTTTTATTTCGAGGATCAGCGATCGGTTGAGGCTTTCGGAGGTTCTAGGACGATTCCTCGATACCTAAAGAAAGCAGATATTACATAGTGAATGATTAGAGAATCATTTCCGAGATATGTAATAGTTTGCTCATTCTTTTGTGGCTAAAGAATGAGACCTAGGAAGTCCATGATCATACATGTGTGATTGCATGATTAATTTTAGCTTTAATATGTATGAGATGCATGCTAAAATGTATTGTGTGTTTAGTGAGACCGGAATAACTTAAAACCCTAAGAAATCTTCCTAAAAGTTAAAAGATTAAGTTTATATTGATTAATCATTAAATTGTTTATCAATGGCTCTCCATTGGAGCAACAAACTAACACGCTTTGAGTTATCATCTTGTCGGCTATGGATACATAGGGGTGAGATGATATCGTCAAGAGATGTTGTTGAGTTTATTGTTAAGCATGAGATGTTACGGGTGTAGTCGATATAATATACGGCGAGAAAGGCAATTAGGCGTACCTGAGTCGTATATTATTCAAATCGATACATCTTAGTTGATTCAATGGGTTAAACTTAACTAATGTGGAAACCTAAGAATAGCATTAAGTACTTGAGGGTGAAAGCATTAGGAGCCGGAAATGATTGAACCTCATATAAGATATGATGAACAATTAATTGTTCACTTATATATCATTTTGATCCCAAGAATAGCATTAAGTACTTGAGGGAAAGATAAATGAATATAAGAATTCAATCACCCACTTGAAATCTTTTCCAACAAAGATTCACGTTTCCTATTTTGGAAGTGTAGGATTCGAAAAAGATAGTGGGAGGCCATTTTGATAAAGACCAAATCATTATGGTTAAATATACAAAATAACACGAATACTAATTAGAGATCTTTGCTATCTAAGGGATAATAAGATTAAATAGAATCCTTTTAAGTGACATTCACGATAGTAATCGGCTAGTGGTTTAAAACCATTTTTTTTTATTGATTAAGATATTTAGATGCCTCCAAGGCTATTGCGAAAAAGAAATGTACATTGGTTAACAAAGAAAAGTGTTTTCGTTTGTTAAGATGTAGGACAATATAAGTCATAGCCGGAAATATTTGGAATATTTAAAAGGCGGTTTGGTCAATAAAAGAAATTGTTTCTTTTGTCAAAACAAAAGACATTGAAATGGAAATTGTATTAAGTATTGTGAATACTTAAAGGGCAATGACGAGAGGAACGACAATTCCATCAAGAATGTGTCTATCTCATGTTCCAATGTCAATTGCTCATTTAAAAGCTTAGGTATTGGATACCGATGCTAATTCTCACATTTGTTTATCTTTTACGGATTGAGTAAAAGTGAGAAATAAAGGAAAAAGATGAAGTAATCTTAAATCTCGGGAATGACGCAAGCGTTGCGACAAGAGCTATAGGATCAACTTCAATTTTCTTAAATAAACATAAGTTTTACTTAAACAAGTTTTTTGTACTTACCCAATATATATAGAAATATCATATCCGAATTTATATGACAAATTTGGTAGTTGATTTTCTATTTACAAAGGATGTTTGTAGTATTATGTTTGATAATACGGAGTTGGGTATGGATATGTACAAAATGTTCTTTATGACTTGAATAAAGATGTTTAATGCAAAAGATGTTTTGGAAATTAATACCATAAGTAATCAAACTTCTAAACAACTTTGGCATTTATAATTAGGACATATTGCAAAAGATAGACATAACAAGTTAGATAGGATGGGAATCTTGAGCAATCAAGATTTTGCATCTCTTCCGATTTGTGAGTCGTATCTTAAAGGCAACATGGCCTGATTATTCTTTGTGGGACAAAGAGGTAGAGCTAAAGCCGTTTAAGAGATCATACATAGTGATGTATATGGTACGTTTAAAGAAACGGACCAAGGTAGATACTTATACTTCATTTTCTACATCGATGATTTATCACGATATAGTTAAGTTTGTCTTATGAAGAACAAACATGAAGATTTTGAAATGTTCAAATGACTTCAAGAATGAAGTAGAAAACCAAATTGGAAAAGGTATTAATACTTCACGATGTGATCGAAAAGGAAAGAATACTTGAGTACAGAATTTGGTATGTTCCTAAAAGGAATGTGGTATTATTTTTCAACTTACTCCTTGAGAACACCATGGTTGAATGGTGCGTCTGTAAAGAAGGACGTATCGTACATTGTGGGAAATGATACTATCAAGAATGAGCTATATACTGACTTATCCATCTCGTTATAGGGTCAAGCACTTCTTACCGCAAATAAAATTCTAAATTAAATTCCAACTAAATCCGCTCCATACATACCTTATGAGATACGGTATGGAATAAAGTCTTAAGGATGTTAAGATTTGAGGGTGTTCGGAACATATCATGTAACTGATATCCGATAAATTTGGAATCAAAATCAATCATGGAAAGATTATGTTGGATATCCTAAAGACAGTTTAGGATATTGTTTCTATATTCGAACCGAACAAACAATCGTTGTTTATCGGTGGTAGTCTTTCTTAATAAAGCGTTTATTCAAGAGGGACACTAAGAAAGGAATATAGAATTAGATGAGGAGTCATCTAGTTACCAACAAAATAATGAATCAATGAAGATTGATCAAACCCACTAAAAGCCGGAGTTAGTAAAAGATGTATCTACATTAACAACTCGAAGATTAAGTAGAGTATCTCGTCCACTAGTGAGAGATGGTTTTCCCACATGATAAACAGGAGTTGTTTAGTCATGGAGTAAAAGATCAAATGTTGATCCCTCTACTTATGAGGAAACTATATGTGATATAGATTCTTCAAAATTGGTTTGAAGGAATAAAATCTGAAATGGATTCCATATAAAGAAACCAAATTTTAGGAGCTAGTCGATCCATCCAAAGGTATTATACCAATTTGGTTTAAATGGATCTTCCAGTGTAAAATTGGTACTAATGGAAAGGTGGAGACCTTTAAAGCTAAGCTTGTTGCAAAAGAGTTTTGCTAGAGGCAAGAAGTTGTATTGTGAATACACTTTATTGCGGGTAGCCATGCTTAAGTTCATCAAGATTTTTCTTACCAAGGCTACACATTTAGATTTTATGGTTAGACATATGAATGTAAGAACCACATTCCTTAATGGTTAAATTAAGGAGTATATCTATATGGAACAAGTCGAGGATTTTGAATCCGAAGAAGGTTCCAAGACGTGTAAGCTAAAATGATCCCTAGTGGATGAAAAGAAAGCTTCGAGTTTCATCGTCTTGATAAATCCGTAAGAAGTTACGAATTTATTAAAAACGATGATAAACCCAATGGTTACAAGAAGGTTAGTGGGAGAAGACTCACTTTCATGATCTTTCATGTAGATAACTTATTACTACTAAATAATAATATCGGAATGATTACTTTTGTAAAACTTTGGTTTATCTAATACGTACTCCATCAAAGACCTTGGAGAGGTAGCCTAAATTCTCAGTATTAGACTCTATAGAGATAGATCTAAGAGAATAATTGGTTTCTCCTAAAGGCTCTTCTTAGAAAAGATATTGAAGTAGTTCAATATGGAAGTTCTAAGAAGGATTGATACTAGTTAGGCATAAAATTCTTCTTTCAAAGGGAATGTCTTCCGAAACTTCTGAAGAAAGAAAGAATCTAGCAAAGATACCATAAGCTTCAGCAATTGGTAGTCTGAGGTATGTGTTGCCACATACAAAGCTAGAAAATGTCTATGCGATTAGTGGGACTAATCGGTTTTAATCCAATCTATGTTGAGAACATTGGATGGTTGTTAAAGGTATCTTTAAGTACTTTTATAGAACTAAAGATATGGTATTAACAAATGGAGAACAAGATTTTTAAGTAGACCGTTTTACAGATTCTGATTAATAATCAGATATGGATAATAGAGAGTCTATCTCCAGATTCATATTTATCTATAATGAAGGAGTAGTGAGCTAGCAGTGTTCTAAGCAAGAATCAACTCCATACTCCATTATAGAAGCCGAGTATATTATGACATGAGATGTCGTAATAGAAGGTGTTTGGATAAATTAGTTTATAAGTGAACTAAGTACGGTTTTCTTCCATTAAGTCAAAAGTTCCTCTTTTCTGCGACCACAATGGTGCTACTGCCCTAGCAAAAGAAACCGGGTCTCACAAATTATCCGAACATAAAGAAAGGCATTATCATATTATCTAAAGAAATTGTTGGAAAGAGAAAATTATTTCTCTAAAAGATAGCATTAGCCAATAAGACGGCTAACCCACTGACAAAGCCCATGACTTGGAGTCATTAAGGTTTACATGACTTAGAGTCATTAAGGTTTACATGACTTAGAGTCATTAATATTTACATCTTGTGAAGATGGGGCTTAGATATAGTTGTCAATGGCACTAGTGCAAGTGGGAGATTGTTAGTAGTATATGCCCTAGGGCCATTTGATCGTGTATATCTGTAGAATTAATCCCAATGGCAAAGATATATATGTTCTATTTGAACTAAGTGTCTCATCAACTAAGTGTTCATTTATTACGTATTGTCCTTATCACATTGTGATAGAATCTATTCTTTAGGTGTTAAGAATATGAGTGATAAATTCTATTATACAAGTGATCTAAATAACCGTTCGCGATCGATGGGGTCCTGCGAATAAGGGCATTGCATTATCCCAGAAAGATCGTCACCTCTGTTTATTCTCCTGATTAGTAAAGAGTTACTAAATTATAGGAAGTAGTGAGTCTCATACTACTTGATGGGGATCAGAATAAACACGTGGACACTCAAGGTGTTGAGTGAGTCGAACAAGTGACGCGAGATGACTTATACATGGTAATTCATTAAAGTCAATTTAATATCATCTAGTTCATAATTGTACATATGTCCTTTGACTTGCGGTGACACTATCTTGTATATAGGTGATTAGAGTTTGATACTCCTTAACCCTAGATCTTTCATGAGCTAGGGCCGCGGGATGTGTTGGCTCTAGTTAGTTGTATATGGAGATAGGGGTTTAACCTAGAAAGGATTCATCACTCTGGATGAACGGAGACAAGATTCTATGCTATCTCAAATTGTTCTTGATGGATGATAAAACCTGCGCAGGTGTATATGACTTACATAGAAAGTTGTTTCTAGTGGAAGTCATATTTATCAAGAATTAGAACTGGGAGATGAGGTCATATAATCAAGACATACAGTGTTTGACTTAACCGTGACACTAGTCGAGATTGGAATCTTAGATGAAGGGAATTTTGAGTGTACGGTAATTATGAACATTGGTTCAAAAAGAATGCATCGAAACATTCATCTCTATTTGGGGGTCGTGATATGTTGCTAGACGTCACTCTCGATCTACGAGAAGTAATAATTAAATGGGATTTAATTATTTAATATAAGAAAGGCGTTTCTTATGTCTCTCGTTGCCACATAGATGTGAACCTAGTTAGTCACACACAATAGAGTGTGTAACCGATTGAGTTTACGAAAGATGGATTTCATATAGATACTAGCATATCTCGGAAATTAATCTAAGATGAAAAACAAGTACAAATTAGGGACTAATTTGTAAGAGTTATAAATTAGTAGGAACCTAATTGTACTATGTCCATATTAATTAGGGACTAATTTATAAGAGTTATAAATTAGTAGGAACCTAATTATATTTTAACCAAGTTTTATGATTAAAAGGTTTAAGTAATTAATTAGTGTAATTAATGATACTTAAATGACTAATCATTAGCTAATGGAATGATGATGTCATGGTGATGATGTAATGAGATAAGCCTATGTCATATATGTGATGTCATATGATGACATCACCTATATGATGTCACCTATGTGATGTCACCACATGAAAGGTGTCATATGGTGGCAACACCTTTGCTTGGTGTGTGACACCTAGCATGCAAGGTGTTGCATTCTTAAGGCATGCTCTAGCCTATAAATAGAGCATGTCCTTGCTCATTTCATAAGACCACACAACACACATCTCACTACAAAGTTGTAGAGAGAGAAAGCACTTGAAGGAGTTCAAGTAATCATCAATCACGGGAAAAACTTGGCGACGTTTTTCATACATCCGAGCAAGGTAGTGATCGCGGCTAGAGTTTGAGCTTAGGGCTGCTCGGCAAGAGGAACTCTTGCAGGATTACTTCAAGGCGAGGATTCAATCGGACGCATACTCGTGTGGACGAGCTTGAGGTCGCCGTACTTTCGGGACTACAAGAATCGTTGGAGAATCGACATAGGTATTCTTCTTACGATTCCTAGATGCGTGCTTTAATTAATAAATGATACGACGATCCATTTGTTGTTGATATGATCAACTTTAGGATCCGGATTGTTGGAATTTCGATTTTGAATTGAAATATACGATTCGGACCCGCGCCTCCCGCTGCGCCAACAACAAATCCAAACGTTTCACCTTTTTAGCGATTTAAGCCAAACGTTTACAAACGTTACAAAACAGGACGTTTCACCTTTTTTACGATTTAAGTCAAACGTTTACAAACATTACGAAACAAAACAGGACGTTTCACTTTATAGCGATTTAAGACAAACGTTTACAAACGTTATGAAACAAATCCAAACGTTTCACTTATTTACCAATTTAAGCCAAACGTTTACAAACGTTATGAAATAAAACAAAGTGTTTACAAACATTACGAAACAAAACAGCACGTTTCAACTTTTTTAGAGATATAAGCCAAACGTTTACAAACATTACGAAACAAAACATGACGTTTCTCCTTTTTTAGAATTAGAGCCAAACGTTTACAAACATTACGATATGAAACCAAACGTTTAAAACGTTACGAAACAAATCCAAACATTTCACCTTTTTAGCGATTTAAGCCAAACATTTACAAACGCTACGAAACAAATCCAAAAGTTTCACCTTTTTAGCAATTTAAGCCAAACGTTTACAAACGTTTCCAAACGTTACGAAACAAATCCAAGTGTTTCACCTTTTTTAGCAATATTAGACAAACGTTTACAAAACTTGCGATACAAATCCAATTGTTTCACATTTTTAGCGATTTAAGCCAAACCTTTACAAAATATTACGAAATAAATCCAAACGTTTCGCCTTTTAAGCAATTTAAGCCAAACGTTTACAAACGTTACTAAACAAATCTAAACATTTCCCCAATTTAGCTATTTAAGCCAAACGTTTAAAAAGTTACGAAACAAATCCAAATGTTTTACCTTTTTAGCAATTTATGCCAAATGTTTACAAACGTTACGAAACAAATCCAAACATTTCACATTTTTAGCGATTGAAGCCAAACAAATCCAAACGTTAAGAAACAAATCTAAACGTTTCACATTTTTAGCAATATTAGCCAAACATTTACAAAAGTTACAAAACAAAAACCAAGCGTTTCATGTTTTTTGCAATTTAAGCCAAACGTTTACAAACGTTACGAAACAAATCCAAGCGTTTCACCTTTTTAGCAATTTAAACCAAACGTTTACAAACGTTATCAAACAAATCCAAGAGGTTCACCTTTTTAGAAATTTAAGCCAAACGTTTACAAACGTTAGGAAACAAATCCAAACGTTTCACCTTTATAGCGATATAAGCCAAACGTTTACAAACGTTACCAAACAAATCCAAAGGTTTCACCTTTTTAGCGATTTAAGCCAAACGTTTACAAACGTTACGAAACAAATCCAAACGTTTCACCTATTAGCTATTTAAGCCAAACGTCAAAAAACGTTACGAAAAAAACCAAACGTTTAAAATGTTACGAAACAAATCCAAACGTTTTACCTTTTTAGCTATTTAATCCAAACTTTTAGAAACGATACAAAACAAATCCAAACGTTTCATCTTTTTAGCGATTTAAGCCAAACGTTAACAAACGTTACGAAATAAATCCAAACGTTTCACCTTTTAAACGATTTAAGACAAACGTTTGCAAACGTTACGAAACAAATTCAAACGTTTAACCATTTTAGCGATTTAAGCTGAACATTTACACACGTTATGAAACAAATTCAAACGTTTCACCTTTTTAGCGATTTAAGGCGAACGTTTCCAAACGTTACGAAACAAATCCAAACACTTCCCCTATTTAGCGTTGAAAGCCAAACATTTACAAACGTTACGACACAAATCCAAAGGTTTCACATTTTTAGCGATTGAAACCAAACCTTTACAAACGTTACGAAACAAATTCAAATGTTTCTCATATTTAACAATTTAAGCCAAACGTTTACAAAATTTACGAAACAAAACCAAGAGTTTCAACTTTATAGAAATTTAAGCCAAACGTTTACAAACGTTACGAAACAAATCCAAACGTTTCATATTTTTAGCGATTTAAGCCAAACGTTTACAAACGGTACGAAAGAAATCCAAACATTTCACCTTTTTAGCGATTTAAGCCAAACGTTTACAAACGCTACGAAACAAATCCAAACGTTTCACCTTTTTAGCGATTTAAGCCAAACGTTTACAAACGTTAAGAAACAAATCCAAATGTTTCCCCATTTTAGCGATTTAACCAAACGTTTAAAACGTTTCAAAACAAATCCAAACATTTCACCTTTTTAGCGATTTATGCCAAACGTTTACAAACGTTACGAACAAATCCAAACATTTCACCTTTTTAGCGATTTAAGCCAAACGTTTACAAACGTTATGAAACAAATCCAAACGTTTCCCCTTTTTAGCAATTTAAGCCAAATGTATACAAACCTTACGAAACAAATCAAAATGTGTCACCTTTTAGCGATTTAAGCCAAACGTTTACAAATGTTGGGAAACAAATCCAAACGTTTCTCATATTTAATAATTTAAGCCAAACGTTTACAAATGTTACGAAAAAAAACCAAGTGTTTCACCTTTTCAGCAATTTAAGCCAAACGTTAACAAACATTACGAAACAAATCCAAACGTTTCACCTTTTTATCGATTTAAGCCAAACATTTCACCTTTTTAGCGATTTAAGCCATACGTTTATAAACGTTAAAACCAAACTTTCAAAACGTTACGAAATGAATCCATACGTTTACAAAAGTTACAAAACAACACCAAATGTTTCCCCATTTTAGCAATTTAAACCAAACGTTTACAAACGTTACGAAACAAAACCAAACGGTGCTAAACGTTACGAAACAAATCCAAACGTTTCCCATTTTTAGTGATTTAAGCCAAACGTTTACAAACGTTACGAAACAAATCCGAACATTTCACCATTTTAGTGATTGAAGCCTAACATTTACAAACGTTATGAAAAAAATCCAAACGTTTCGAAACAAATTTAAAACGTTAAAAACGTTACAAACAAATCCAACTGTTTCACGTTTTTAGCAATTTAAGCCGAACGTTAACAAAGGTTACAAAACAAATCCAAATGTTTCACCTTTTCAATAATTTAAGCCAAACGTTTACAAACGTTACAAAACTAATCAAAACGTTTAAAATGTTAAGAAACCCTTATTAGCATTTTAAGCCAAATGTTTACAAACCTTACGAAACAAATCCAAACGTTTCACCTCTTTAGCGATATAAAACAAATGTTTACAAACGTTACGAAACAAATTCAAACGTTTCACCTTTTTAGTGATTTAAGCCAAATGTTTACAAACGTAACAAAACAAAACCAAACATTTTACCTTTTTAATGATTTAAGCCAAATATTTACAAACATTACGAAACAAATCCAAAAGTTTCACCTTTTTAGCGATTTAAGCCAAACATTTACAAATGTTATGAAACAAATCTAAACGTTTCCCCTTTTTATCTATTTAAGCCAAAAGTTTATAAACTTTACAAAACAAATCCAAGCGTTTCACCTTTTTTGCGATTTAAGCCAAACGTTTCAAAACGTTACGAAACAAATCCAAACGTTCCTGCTTTTTAGCGAATTAAGCCAAACGTTTACAAACTTTATGAAACAGATCCAAACGTTTCACCTTTTTAGCGATTTAAGCCAAACATTTATAAACGTTACGAAACATAACAGGATGTTTCACCTTTTTTACGATTTAAGTCAAACGTTTACAAACATTACGAAACAAAACAGGACGTTTCACCTTATTAGCGATTTAAGCCAAACATTTACAAACATTACGAAACAAATCCAAACGTTTCACCTTTTAGCGATTTAAGCCAAACGTTTACAAACGTTATGAAACAAATCCAAACGTTTCACATATTTAACAATTTAAGACAAACGTTTACAAACGTTATGAAATAAAACAAAGTGTTTACAAATATTACGAAACAACACAGGATGTTTCACCTTTTTTAGCGATATAAGCCAAACGTTTACAAACATTACGAAACAAAACATGACGTTTATCCTTTTTTAGAATTTAAGCTAAACGTTTACAAACATTACGATATGAAACCAAACGTTTAAAACGTTACGAAACAAATCCAAACATTTCACCTTTTTAGCGATTTAAGCCAAACGTTTACAAACGCTACGAAACAAATCCAAACGTTTCACCTTTTTAGCTATTTAAGCCAAACGTTTACAAACGTTTCCAAACGTTACGAAACAAATCCAAGCGTTTCACCTTTTTTAGCAATATAAGACAAACGTTTACAAAAGTTGCGAACAAATCCAATTATTTCACATTTTTAGCGATTTAAGCCAAACCTTTACAAAATGTTACGAAACAAATCCAAACGTTTCGCCTTTTAAGCAATTTAAGCCAAACGTTTACAAACGTTATAAAACAAATCTAAACGTTTTCCCATTTTAGCGATATAAGCCAAACGTTTAAAAAGTTACGAAACAAATCCAAACGTTTTACCTTTTTAGCAATGTATGCCAAACGTTTACAAACGTTACGAAACAAATCCAAACATTTCACATTTTTAGCGATTGAAGCCAAACAAATCCAAACGTTAAGAAACAAATCTAAATGTTTCCCATTTTTAGCAATATAAGCCAAACATTTACAAAAGTTACAAAACAAAAACCAAGAGTTTAACATTTTTTGCAATTTAAGCCAAACGTTTACAAACGTTACGAAACAAATCCAAGCGTTTCACCTTTTTAGCAATTTAAACCAAACATTTAAAAACATTATCAAACAAATCCAAGAGTTTCACCTTTTTAGCAATTTAAGCCAAACGTTTATAAACGTTAGGAAACAAATCCAAACGTTTTACCTTTATAGCGAATTAAGCCAAACGTTTACAAACGTTACGAAACAAATCCAAACGTTTCACCTTTTTAGCGATTTAAGCCAAACGTTTACAAACATTACGAAACAAATCCAAACGTTTCACCTTATAGCGATTTCAGCCAAATGTCGAAAAACGTTATGAAAAAAACCAAACGTTTAAAATGTTTCGAAACAAATCCAAACGTTTCACCTTTTTAGCGATTTAAGCCAAACTTTTAGAAATAATACAAAACAAATCCAAACGTTCCACCTTCTTAGCGATTTAAGCCAAACGTTTACAATCGGTACGAAAAAATCTAAACGTTTCCCCTTTTTAGCGATTTAAGCCAAATGTTTACAAACGCTACGAAATCAATCTAAACGTTTCCCCTTTTTAGCAATATTAGCCAAAGATTTACAAACGTTACGAAATAAATCCAAACGTTTCACCTTTTTAGCGATTTAAGACAAACGTTTGCAAACGTTACGAAAGAAATCCAAACGTTTAACCTTTTTAGCGATTTAAGCCGAACGTTTACACACGTTACGAAACAAATTCAAACGTTTCACATTTTTAGCGATTTAAGCCGAACGTTTCCAAACGGTACGAAACAAATCCAAACGATTCCCCTTTTTAGCGATGAAAGCCAAACGTTTACAAACGTTACGAAACAAATCCAACCATCTCACATTTTTAGCGATTGAAACCAAACCTTTACAAACGTTACGAAACAAATTCAAATGTTTTTCATATTTAACAATTTAAGCCAAACGTTTACAAAATTTACGAAACAAAACCAAGAGTTTCACCTTTTTAGCAATTTAAGCCAAACGTTTACAAACGTTACGAAACAAATCCAAATGTTTCACATTTTTAGAAATTTTAAGCCAAACGTTTACAAACGGTACGAAAGAAATCCAAATGTTTCCCCTTTTTAGCGATTTAAGCCAAACGTTTACAAACGCTACGAAACAAATCCAAACGTTTCACCTTTTTAGCGATTTAAGCCAAACGTTTACAAACGTTAAGAAATAAATCCAAATGTTTCCCCATTTTAGCGATTTAAGCCAAACGTTTAAAACGTTACAAAACAAATCCAAACATTTCACCTTTTTAGCGATTTATGCCAAACGTTTACAAACGTTATGAACAAATCCAAACGTTTCCCCTTTTATGCGATTTAAGCCAAACGTTTACAAACGTTACGAAATAAATCCAAACGTTTCACCTTTTCAGCAATTTAAGCCAAATGTATACAAACTTTACGAAACAAATCAAAATGTTTCACCTATTAGCGATTTAAGCCAAACATTTACAAACGTTGGGAAACAAATCCAAACGTTTCTCATATTTAATAATTTAAGCCAAATGTTTACAAACGTTACGAAACAAAACCAAGTGTTTCACCTTTTCAGCAATTTAAGCCAAACGTTAACAAACGTTACGAACAAATCCAAACGTTTCACCTTTTTATCGATTTAAGCCAAACGTTTCACCTTTTTAGCGATTTAAGCCAAACGTTTATAAACGTTAAAACCAAACTTTCAAAACGTTACGAAACGAATCCAAACGTTTACATAAGCTACAAAACAATACCAAACGTTTCCCCATTTTAGCTATTTAAGCCAAACGTTTATAAACATTACGAAACAAAACCAAACAATGGTAAACGTTATGAAACAAATCCATTTGTTTAACATTTTTAGTGATCTAAGCCAAACGTTACGAAAAAAATCCAAACGTTTCACCATTTTATTGATTGAAGCGAAACATTTACAAACGCTATGAAAAAAATCCAAATGTTTCGAAACAAATCAAAAGGTTTAAAACGCTACGAAACAAATCCAACCGTTTAACCTTTTTAGAAATTTAAGCCGAACGTTTACAAAGGTTACAAAACAAATCCAAATATTTCACCTTTTCAGTAATTTAAGCCAAACGTTTACAAACGTTACGAAACTAATCAAAACGTTTAAAATGTTAAGAAACCCTTTTTAGCATTTTAAGCCAAATGTTTACAACGTTACGAAACAAATCCAAACAATTCACCTCTTTAGCGATATAAAACAAACGTTTACAAACCTTACGAAACAAATTCAAAAGTTTCACCTTTTTAGTGATTTAAGCCAAACGTTTACAAACGTAACAAAACAAAACCAAAAGTTTTACCTTTTTAGCGATTTAAGCCAAACATTTACAAACGTTAGGAAACAAATCCAAAAGATTCACCTTTTTAGCGATTTAAGCCAAACGTTTACAAATGTTACGAAACAAATCCAAACGTTTCCACTTTTTATCTATTTAAGCCAAACGTTTACAAACGTTACGAAGAAAATCCAAGCGTTTCACCTTTTTAGCGATTTAAGCTAAACGTTTCAAAATGTTAC
The DNA here is from genome assembly GCF_937616625.2 of Mercurialis annua. Lineage (NCBI taxonomy): Eukaryota > Viridiplantae > Streptophyta > Magnoliopsida > Malpighiales > Euphorbiaceae > Mercurialis > Mercurialis annua. Next base: position 43,727,734 of record NC_065572.1, read on the forward strand.
GAAACAAATCCAAACTTTTCTGCTTTTTAGCGAATTAGGAAACAAATATAAACATTTCACCTTTCTAGCGATTTAAGCCAAACGTTTACAAACGTTACGAAACAAATCCAATCGTTTCACATTTTTATCGATTTAAGCCAAACCGTTACAAAATGTTTCGAAACAAATCCAAACGTTTCTCCTTTTAAGCAATTTAAACCAAACGTTTAAAAAGTTACGAAACAAATCCAAACGTTTTACCTTTTTAGCAATTTATGCCAATCGTTTACAAACATTACGAAACAAATCCAAAATTTGACAGTTTTAGCGATTGAAGCAAAACATATCCAAACGTTACAAAGCAAATCCAACGTTTAATATTTTTAGCAATTTAAGCCAAAATTACAAACGTTACGAAACAAAAACCAAGCGTTTCACATTTTTATCAATTTAAGCCAAACGTTTACAAACATTACGAAACAAATCCAAGCGTTTCACCTTTTTAGCAATTTAAACCAAACGTTTACAAACGTTATCAAACAAATCCAAGTGTTTCACCTTTTTAGCAATTTAAGCCAAGCGTATACAAACGTTAGGAAACAAATCCAAACGTTTCACCTTTATAGCGATTTAAGCCAAACATTTACAAACATTGCGAAACAAATCCAAACGTTTCACCTTTTAGCATTTTAAGCCAAACGTCGAAAAACGCAACGAAAAAAAAAACGTTTAAAATGTTACGAAACAAATACAGACGTTTCACCTTTTTAGCGATTTAAGCCAAACTTTTAGAAACGATACAAAACAAATCCAAACGTTTCACCTTTTTAGCGATTTAAGCCAAACGTTTACAATCGGTACGAAGCAAATCCAAACGTTTCCCCTTTTTAGCGATTTAAGCGAAACGTTTACAAACGCTACGAAATCAATCTAAATGTTTTACCTTTTTAGCAATATAAGCAAAGCGTTTACAAACGTTACGAAATAAATCCAAACGTTTCACCTTTTTAGCGATTTAAGACAAACGTTTGCAAACGTTACGAAACAAATCCAAACGTTTAACCTTTTTGGCCATTTAAGCCGAACGTTTACACACGTTACGAAACAAATTCACATGTTTCACCTTTTTAGCGATTTAAGCCGAACGTTTCCAAACGTTACGAAACAAATCCAAACGTTTACAAACATTACGAAAGCCAAACGTTTCACTTGTTTAGCGATTGAAACCAAACCTTTACAAACGTTACGATACAAATTCAAATGTTTCTCATATTTAACAATTTAAGACAAACGTTTGCAAAATTTACGAAACAAAACCAAGAGTTTCACCTTTTCAGCAATTTCAGCCAAACGTTTACAAACGTTACGAAACAAATCCAAAAGTTTGACATTTTTAGCGATTTAAGCCAAACGTTTACAAACGGTTCGAAAGAAATCCAAACGTTTCCCCTTTTTAGCGATTTAAGCCAAACGTTTGCAAACGCTACGGAATCAATCCAAACGTTTCACCTTTTTAGCGATTTAAGCCAAACGTTTACAAACGTTGAAACAAATCCAAATGTTTCCCAATTTTAGCGATTTAAGCCAACGTTTAGAACGTTACAAAACAAATCCAAACATTTCACCTTTTTAGCGATTTATGCCAAACGTTTACAAACGTTAAGAACAAATCCAAACATTTGCCCCTTTTAGCGATTTAAGCCAAACGATTACAAAAATTACAAAACAAATCCAAACGTTTCACCTTTTAGCGATTTAAGCCAAACATTTACAAACGTTGGGAAACAAATCCAAACGTTTCTCATATTTAATAATTTAAGCCAAACGTTTACAAACGTTACGAAACAAAACCAAGTGTTTCAGCTATTCAGCAATTTAAGCCAAACTTTACGAAACAAATTCAAACGTTTCACCTTTTTATCGATTTAAGCCAAACGTTTCACCTTTTTAGCGATTGAAGCCAAACGTTTACAAACATTAAAAGCAAACTTTCAAAATGTTATGAAACGAATCCAAACGTTTACAAAAGTTACAAAACAACACCAAACGTTTCCCCATTTTAGCGATTTAAGCCAAACGTTTAGAATAGTTACGAAACAAAACCAAACGATGGTAAACGTTACGAAACAAATCTAAACGTTTCACATTTTTAGTGATTGAAGCCAAACATTTACAAATGTTATGAAAAAAATCAAACGCTACGAAACGAATCCAAACATTTACAAAAAATACAAAACAACACAAAACGTTTCCCCGTTTTAGCGATTTAAGCCAAACGTTTATAAACGTTACGAAACAAACCAAACGATGGTAAAAGTTACGAAACAAATCCAAACGTTTCACATTTTTAGTGATTTAAGTCAAACATTTACAAACGTTACGAAACAAATCCAAACGTTTCACCATTTTAGTGATTGAAGCCAAACATTTACAAATGTTATGAAAAAAATCCAAACGTTACGAAACGAATCCAAACATTTACAAAAAATACAAAACAACACAAAACGTTTCCCCGTTTTAGCGATTTAAGCCAAACGTTTATAAACGTTACGAAATAAAACCAAACAATGGTAAAAGTTACGAAACAAATCCAAACGTTTCACATTTTTAGTGATTTAAGCCAAACATTTACAAACGTTACGAAACAAATCCAAACGTTTCACCATTTTAGTGATTGAAGCCAAACATTTACAAACGTTATGAAAAAAATCCAAACGTTTCGAAACAAATCAAAACGTTTAAAACGTTACGAAACAAATCCAACTGTTTCACCTTTTTAGCAATTTAAGCCGAACGTTTACAAAGGTTACAAAACAAAACCAAATGTTTCACCTTTTTACCAATTTAAACCAAACGTTTACAAACGTTACGAAACAAAACCAAACGTTTCACCTTTTTTAGCAATTTATGACAAATGTATACAAACTTTAGGAAACAAATCAAAACGTTTCACCTTTTAGCGATTTAAGCCAAACGTTTACAAATGTTGGGAAACAAATCTAAACGTTTCTCATATTTAATAATTTAAGCCAAACGTTTACAAACGATACGAAACAAAACCAAGTGTTTCACCTTTTCAGCAATTTAAACCAAACATTAACAAATGTTACGAAACAAATCCAAACGTTTCACCTTTTTAGTGAATTAAGCCAAACGTTTACAAACGTTACGAAACAAATCCAAACGTTTCACCTTTTAGCGATTTAAGCCAAATGTCGAAAAACGTTACGAAAAAAAACCAAACGTTTAAAATGTTACGAAACAAATCCAAACGTTTCACCTTTTTACCGATTTAAGCCAAACTTTTGGAAACGATACAAAACAAATCCAAATGTTTCACCTTTTTAGCGATTTAAGCCAAACGTTTACAATCGGTACGAAACAAATCCAAACGTTTCCCCTTTTTAGCGATTTAAGCCAAACGTTTACAAACGCTACGAAATCAATATAAACGTTTCCCCTTTTTAGCACTATAAGCCAAACGTTTATAATCGACACGAAACAAATCCAAACGTTTCACCTTTTCATCGATTTAAGCCAAATGTGTCACCTTTTTATCGATTTAAGCCAAACGTTTACGAACGTTAAAACCAAACTCTCAAAACGTTACGAAACGAAGCCAAACGTTTACAAAAGTTACAAAAAACACCAAACGTTTCCCCATTTTAGCGATTTAAGCCAAACATTTTTAAACGTTACGAAACTAAACCAAACGATGGTAAACGTTACGAAACAAATCCAAATGTTTCACATTTTTAGTGATTTAAGACAAATGTTTACAAACGTTACGAAACAAATCCAAACGTTTCACCATTTTAGTGACTGAAGCCAAACATTTACAAACGTTACGAAAAAAATCTAAACGTTTCGAAACAAATCAAAACGTTTAAAACATTACGAAACAAATCCAACTGTTTCACCTTTTTAGCAATTTAAGCCGAACGTTTACAAAAGTTACAAAACAAATCCAAATGTTTCACCTTTTCAGTAATTTAAGTCAAACATTTACAAACGTTAAGAAACTAATCAAAACATTTAAAATGTTAAGAAACCCTTTTTAGCATTTTAAGCCAAATGTTTACAAACGTTACGAAACAAATCCAAACGTTTCACCTCTTTAGGGATATAAAACAAACGTTTACAAACGTTACGAAACAAATTCAACCGTTTCACCTTTTTAGTGATTTAAGCCAAACGTTTACAAACGTAACAAAACAAAATCAAACGTTTCACCTTATTAGCGATTTAAGCCAAACATTTACAAACGTTACGAAACAAATCCAAAAGTTTCACCTTTTTAGCGATTTAAACCAAACGTTGAAGATGTTACGAAACAAATCCAAACGTTTCACCTTTTTAGCGATTCAAGCCAAACTTTTAGAAATAATCAAAACAAATCCAAACGTTTCACCTTTTTAGCGATATAAGCCAAATGTTTACAATCGGTACGAAAAAAATCCAAATGTTTCCCCTTTTTAGCGATTTAAGCCAAATGTTTACAAACGCTACGAAATCAATCTAAACGTTTCACCTTTTTAGCAATATAAGCCAAACGTTTACAAACCTTACGAAATAAATCCAAACGTTTCACCTTTTTAGCGATTTAAGCCGAACGGTTACACATGTTACGAAACAAATTCAAACGTTTCACCTTTTTAGCGATTTAAACCGAACGTTTCCAAACGCTACGAAGCAAATCCAAACGATTCCCCTTTTTAGCGATGAAAGCCAAACGTTTACAAAAACGTTACGAAACAAATCCAAACGTTTCACATTTTTAGCGATTGAAACCAAACCTTTACAAACGTTTCGAAACAAATTCAAATGTTTCTCATATTTAACAATTTAAGCCAAACGTTTACAAAATTTACGAATCAAAACCAAGAGTTTCACCTTTTTAGCAATTTAAGCCAAACGTTTATAAACGTTACGAAACAAATCCAAACGTTTCACATTTTTAGCGATATAAGCCAAACTTTTACAAACGTTAAGAAACAAATCCAAATGTTTCCTCATTTTAGCGATTTAAGCCAAACGTTTAAAATGTTACAAAATAAATCCAAACATTTCACCTTTTTAGCGATTTATGCCAAACGTTTACAAACGTTACGAACAAATCCAAACATTTCACCTTTTTAGCGATTTAAGCCAAACTTTTACAAACATTACGAAACAAATCCAAACATTTCACCTTTTTAGCGATTTAAGCCAAATGTATACAAACTTTACGAAACAAATCAAAACGTTTCACCTGTTAGCGATATAAGCCAAACATTTACAAACGTTGGGTAACAAATCCAAACGTTTCTCATATTTAATAATTTAAGCCAAACATTAACAAACGTTACGAAACAAAACCAAGTGTTTCACCTTTTCAGCAATTTAAGCCAAACGTTAACAAACGTTATGAAACAAATCCGAACGTTTCACCTTTTTATCGATTTAAGCCAAACGTTTCACCTTTTTAGCGATTTAAGCCAAACGTTTATAAACGTTAAAACCAAACTTTCAAAACGTTACGAAACGAATCCAAACGTTTACAAAAGTTACAAAACAACACCAAACGTTTCCCCAATTTAGCGATTTAAGCCAAACGTTTATAAACGCTACGAAACAAAACCAAACGATTGTAAATGTTACGAAACAAATCCAAACGTTTAACCTTTTTAGTTCTTTAAGCCAAACGTTTACAAACGTTACGAAACAAATCCAAACGTTTCACCATTTTAGTGATTGAAGCCAAACATTTACAGACGTTATAAAAAAGATCCAAACGTTTCGAAACAAATCAAAACGTTTAAAACGTTGAAACAAATCCAACTGTTTCACCTTTTTAGCAATTTAAACCGAACGTTTAGAAAGGTTACAAAACAAATCCAAATGTTTCAACTTTTCAATAATTTAAGCCAAGCGTTTACAAACGTTACGAAACTAATCAAAACGTTTAAAATGTTAAGAAACCCTTTTTAGCATTATAAGCCAAATGTTTACAACGTTACGAAACAAATCCAAACAATTCACCTCTTTAGCGATATAAAACAAACGTTTACTAACCTTACGAAACAAATTCAAAAGTTTCACCTTTTTAGTGATTTAAGCCAAATGTTTACAAACGTAACAAAACAAAACCATAAAGTTTTACCTTTTTAGCGATTTAAGCCAAACATTTACAAACGTTAGGAAACTAATCCAAAAGATTCACCTTTTTAGCGATTTAAGCCAAACGTTTACAAATGTTACGAAACAAATCCAAACGTTTCCCCTTTTTATCTATTTAAGCCAAACGTTTACAAACGTTACGAAGAAAATCCAAGCGTTTCACCTTTTTAGTGATTTAAGCCAAACGTTTCAAAACGTTACGAAACAAATCCAAACGTTTCTGCTTTTTAGCGAATTAGGAAACAAATATAAACATTTCACCTTTTTAGCGATTTAAGCCAAACGTTTACAAACGTTACGAAACAAATCCAATCGTTTCACATTTTTATCGATTTAAGCCAAACCTTTACAAAATGTTTCGAAACAAATCCAAATGTTTCTCCTTTTAAGCAATTTAAACCAAACGTTTAAAAAGTTACGAAACAAATCCAAACGTTTTACCTTTTTAGCAATTTATGCCAATCGTTTACAAACGTTACGAAACAAATCCAAACATTTCACAGTTTTAGCGATTGAAGGAAAACAAATCCAAACGTTACAAAACAAATCCAACGTTTCACATTTTTAGCAATTTAAGCCAAACGTTTACAAACATTACGAAACAAATCCAAGCGTTTCACCTTTTTAGCAATTTAAACCAAACGTTTACAAACGTTATCAAACAAATTCAAGAGTTTCACCTTTTTAGCAATTTAAGCCAAACGTATACAAACGTTAGGAAACAAATCCAAACGTTTCACCTTTATAGCGATTTAAGCCAAACATTTACAAACGTTGCGAAACAAATCCAAACGTTTCACCTTTTAGCATTTTAAGCCAAACGTCGAAAAACGCCACGAAAAAAAAAAGGTTTAAAATGTTACGAAACAAATACAGACGTTTCACCTTTTTAGCGATTTAAGCCAAACTTTTAGAAACGATATAATACAAATCCAAACGTTTCCCCTTTTTAGCGATTTAAGCCAAACGTTTACAAACGCTACGAAATCAATCTAAACGTTTTACCTTTTTAGCAATATAAGCCAAGCGTTTACAAACGTTACGAAATAAATCCAAACGTTTCACCTTTTTAACGATTTAAGACAAACGTTTGCAAACGTTACGAAACAAATCCAAACGTTTAACCTTTTTGGCGATTTAAGCCGAACGTTTACACACAGTACGAAACAAATTCACATGTTTCACCTTTTTAGCGATTTAAGCCGAACTTTTCCAAACGTTACGAAACAAATCCAAACGCTTCCCCTTTTTAGCGATGAAAGCCAAATGTTTACAAACGTTACGAAACAAATCCAAACCTTTTATTTTTTAGCGATTGAACCCAAACCTTTACAAACATTACGAAACAAATTCAAATGTTTCTCATATTTAACAATTTAAGACAAACGTTTACAAAATTTACGAAACAAAACCAAGAGTTTCACCTTTTTAGCAATTTCAGCCAAACGTTTACAAACGTTACGAAACAAATCTAAACGTTTCCCATTTTTAGAGATTTAAGCCAAACGTTTACAAACGGTACGAAAGAAATCCAAACGTTTCACCTTTTTAGCGATTTAAGCCAAACGTTTGCAAACGCTACGAAATCAATCCAAACGTTTCCCCTTTTTAGCGATTTAAGCCAAACGTTTACAAACGTTGAAACAAATCCAAATGTTTCCCAATTTTAGCGATTTAAGCCAACGTTTAAAACGTTACAAAACAAATCCAAACATTTCACCTTTTTAGCGATTTATGCCAAACGTTTCCCCCTTTTAGCGATTTAAGCCAAACGATTACAAAAATTACAAAACAAATCCAAACGTTTCACCTTTTAGCGATTTAAGCCAAACATTTACAAACGTTGGGAAACAAATCCAAACGTTTCTCATATTTAATAATTTAAGTCAAACGTTTACAAACGTTACGAAACAAAACCAAGTGTTTCAACTATTCAGCAATTTAAGCCAAACTTTACGAAATAAATTCAAACGTTTCGCCTTTTTATCGATTTAAGCCAAACGTTTCACCTTTTTAGCGATTGAAGCCAAACATTTACAAAACTTTAAAACCAAACTTTCAAAATGTTATGAAACGAATCCAAACGTTTACAAAAGTTACAAAACAACACCAAACGTTTCCCCATTTTAGCGATTTAAGCCAAACGTTTAGAATAGTTACGAAACAAAACCAAACGATGGTAAACGTTACGAATTAAATCTAAACGTTTCACATTTTTAGTGATTTAAGCCAAACGTTTACAAACGTTACGAAACAAATTCAAACGTTTCACCATTTTAGTGATTGAAGCCAAACATTTACTAACGTGATGAAAAAATCCAAACGTTACGAAACGAATCCAAACATTTACAAAAAATACAAAACAACACAAAACGTTTCCCCGTTTTAGCGATTTAAGCCAAACATTTATAAACGTTACGAAACAAAACCAAACGATGGTAAAAGTTACGAAATAAATCCAAACGTTTCACATTTTTAGTGATTTAAGCCAAACATTTACAAACGTTACGAAACAAATCCAAACGTTTCACCATTTTAGTGATTGAAGCCAAACATTTACAAACGTTATGAAAAAAATCCAAACGTTTCGAAACAAATCAAAACGTTTAAAACGTTACGAAACAAATCCAACCGTTTCACCTTTTTAGCAATTTAAGCCGAACGTTTACAAAGGTTACAAAACAAAACCAAACGTTTCACCTTTTTAGCAATTTAAACCAAACGTTTACAAATGTTACGAAACAAATCCAAACGTTTCACCTTTTTAGCGATTTAGGACAAATGTACACAAACTTTACGAAACAAATCAAAACGTTTCACCTTTTAGCGATTTAAGCCAAACGTTTACAAATGTTGGGAAACAAATCTAAACGTTTCTCATATTTAATAATTTAAGCCAAACATTTACAAACAATACGAAACAAAACCAAGTGTTTCACCTTTTCAGCAATTTAAGCCAAACGTTAACAAACGTTACGAAACAAATCCAAACGTTTCACTTTTTTAACGATTTAAGCCAAACATTTACAAACGTTATGAAACAAATCCAAACGTTTCACCTTTTAGCGATTTAAGCCAAACGTCGAAAAACGTTACGAACAAAAACCAAACGTTTAAAATGTTACGAAACAAATCCAAACGTTTCACCTTATTACCGATTTAAGCCAAACGTTTACAATCGGTACGAAGCAAATCCAAACGTTTCCCCTTTTTAGCGATTAAAGCCAAACGTTTACAAACGCTACGAAATCAATCTAAACGTTTTACCTTTTTAGCAATATAAGCCAAGCGTTTACAAACGTTACGAAAAAAAATCCAAACGTTTCACCTTTTTAGCGATTTAAGACAATCGTTTGCAAACGTTACGAAACAAATCCAAACGTTTAACCTTTTTGGCGATTTAAGCCGAACTTTTACACACGTTACGAAACAAATTCACATGTTTCACCTTTTTAGCGATTTAAGCCGAACTTTTCCAAACGTTGCAAAACAAATCCAAACGCTTCCCCTTTTTAGCGATGAAAGCCAAATGTTTACAAACGTTACGAAACAAATCCAAACCTTTCATTTTTTAGCGATTGAACCCAAACCTTTACAAACATTACAAAGCAAATTCAAATGTTTCTCATATTTAACAATTTAAGACAAACGTTTACAAAATTTACGAAACAAAACCAAGAGTTTCACCTTTTTAGCAATTTCAGCCAAACGTTTACAAACGTTACGAAACAAATCTAAACGTTTCACATTTTTAGCGATTTAAGCCAAACGTTTACAAACGGTACGAAAGAAATCCAAACGTTTCACCTTTTTAGGGATTTAAGACAAACGTTTGCAAACGCTACGAAATCAATCCAAACGTTTCACCTTTTTAGCGATTTAAGCCAAACATTTACAAACGTTGAAACAAATCCAAATGTTTCCCAATTTTAGCGATTTAAGCCAACGTTTAAAACGTTACAAAACAAATCCAAACATTTCACCTTTTTGGCGATTTATGCCAAACGTTTACAAACGTTACGAACAAATCCAAACGTTTCCCCCTTTTAGGGATTTAAGCCAAACGTTTACAAAAATTACAAAACAAATCCAAACGTTTCCCCTTTTAGCGATTTAAGCCAAATATTTACAAACGTTGGGAAACAAATCCAAACGTTTCTCATATTTAATAATTTAATCCAAACGTTTACAAACGTTACGAAACAAAACCAAGTGTTTCAGCTATTCAGCAATTTAAGCCAAACTTTGCGAAACAAATTCAAACGTTTCACCTTTTTATCGATATAAGCCAAACGTTTCACCTTTTTAGCGATTGAAGCCAAACATTTACAAACATGAAAACCAAACTTTCAAAATGTTATGAAACGAATCCAAACGTTTACAAAAGTTACAAAACAACACCAAACGTTTCCCCATTTTAGCGATTTAAGCCAAACGTTTAGAATAGTTACGAAACAAAACCAAACGATGGTAAACGTTACGAATTAAATCTAAACGTTTCACATTTTTAGTGATTTAAGCCAAACGTTACGAAACAAATTAAAACGTTTCACCATTTTAGTGATTGAAGCCAAACATTTACAAACGTGATGAAAAAAATCCAAACGTTACGAAACGAATCCAAACATTTACAAAAAATACAAAACAACACAAAACGTTTCCCCGTTTTAGCGATTTAAGCCAAACGTTTATAAACGTTACGAAACAAAACCAAACGATGGTAAAAGTTACGAAACAAATCCAAACGTTTCACATTTTTAGTGATTTAAGCCAAACATTTACAAACGTTACGAAACAAATCCAAACGTTTCACCATTTTAGTGATTGAAGCCAAACATTTACAAACGTTATGAAAAAAATCCAAACGTTTCGAAACAAATCAAAACGTTTAAAACGTTACGAAACAAATCAAACTGTTTCACCTTTTTAGCAATTTAAGCCGAACGTTTACAAAGGTTACAAAACAAAACCAAACGTTTCACCTTTTTAGCAATTTAAACCAAACGTTTACAAATGTTACGAAACAAATCCAAACGTTTCACCTTTTTAGCGATTTAGGACAAATGTACACAAACTTTACGAAACAAATCAAAACGTTTCACCTTTTAGCGATTTAAGCCAAACGTTTACAAATGTTGGGAAACAAATCTAAACATTTCTCATATTTAATAATTTAAGCCAAACATTTACAAACGATACGAAACAAAACCAAGTGTTTCACCTATTCAGCAATTTAAGCCAAACGTTAACAAACGTTACGAAACAAATCCAAACGTTTCACCTTTTTAACGATTTGAGCCAAACGTTTACAAACGTTACGAAACAAATCCAAACGTTTCACCTTTTAGCGATTTAAGCCAAACGTCGAAAAACGTTACGAAAAAAACCAAACGTTTAAAATGTTACGAAACAAATCCAAACGTTTCACCTTTTAACCGATTTAAGCCAAACTTTTGGAAACGATACAAAATAAATCCAAATGTTTCACCTTTTTAGCGATTTAAGCCAAACGTTTACAATCGGTACGAAACAAATCCAAACGTTTCCCCTTTTTAGCGATTTAAGCCAAACGTTTACAAACGCTACAAAATCAATCTAAACGTTTCCCCTTTTTAGCACTATAAGCCAAACGTTTATAATCGACATGAAACAAATCCAAACGTTTCACCTTTTCATCGATTTAAGCCAAACGTTTCACCTTTTTAGCGATTTAAGCCAAACGTTTACAAACGTTAAAACCAAACTTTCAAAACGTTACGAAACGAATCCAAACGTTTACAAAAGTTACAAAACAACACCAAACGTTTCCCCATTTTAGCGATTTAAGCCAAACATTTTTAAACGTTACGAAACTAAACCAAACGATGGTAAACGTTACGAAACTAATCCAAACGTTTCACATTTTTAGTGATTTAAGACAAATGTTTACAAACGTTACGAAACAAATCCAAACGTTTCACCATTTTAGTGACTGAAGCCAAACATTTACAAACGTTATGAAAAAATTTCAAACGTTTCGAAACAAATCAAAACGTTTAAAACGTTACGAAACAAATCCAACAGTTTCACCTTTTTTAGCAATTTAAGCCGAACGTTTACAAATGTTACGAAACAAATCCAAACGTTTCACATTTTTAGCGATTGAAACCAAACCTTTACAAACGTTACGAAACAAATTCAAATGTTTCTCATATTTAACAATTTAAGCCAAACGTTTACAAAATTTATGAATCAAAACCAAGAGTTTCACCTTTTTAGCAATTTAAGCCAAACGTTTACAAACGTTACGAAACAAATCCAAACGTTTCACATTTTTAGCGATTTAAGCCAAACGTTTACAAACGGTACGAAAGAAATCCAAACGTTTCTCTTCTTTAGCGATTTAAGCCAAATATTTAGAAACGCTACGAAACAAATCCAAACGTTTCACCTTATTAGCGATTTAAGCCAAACATTTACAAACGTTAAGAAACAAAGCCAAATGTTTCCCCATTTTAGTGATTTAACTAAACGTTTAAAACGTTTCAAAACAAATCCAAACATTTCACCTTTTTAGCGATTTATGCCAAACGTTTACAAACGTTACGAACAAATCCAAACGTTTCCCCTTTTTAGCGATTTAAGCCAAACGTTTACAAACATTACGAAACAAATCCAAACGTTTCACCTTTTTATCGATTTAAGCCAAATGTATACAAACTTTACGAAACAAATCAAAACGTTTCAGCTTTTAGGGATTTAAGCCAAACGTTTACAAACGTTGGGAAACAAATCCAAACGTTTCTCATATTTAATAATTTAAGCCAAACGTTTACAAATATTACGAAACAAAACCAAGTGTTTCACCTTTTCAGCAATTTAAGCCAAACTTTAACAAACGTTACGAAACAAATCCAAACGTTTCACCTTTTTATCGATTTAAGCCAAATGTTTCACCTTTTTAGCGATTTAAGCCAAACGTTTACAAACGATAAAACAAAATTTTCAAAACGTTACGAAACGAATCCAAACGTTTACAAAAGTTACTAATCAACAGCAAATGTTTCCCCATTTTAGCGATTTAAGCCAAACTTTTATAAACGTTACGAAACAAAACCAAACGATGGTAAACGTTACGAAACAAATCCAAACATTTCACATTTTTAATGATTTAAGCCAAACGTTTACAAACGTTACGAAACAAATCCGAACGTTTCACCATTTTAGTGATTGAAGCCTAACATTTACAAACGTTATGAAAAAAATCAAAATGTTTCGAAACAAATTTAAAACGTTTAAAACGTTACGAAACAAATCCAACCGTTTCACCTTTTTAGCAATTTAAGCCGAACGTTAAGAAAGGTTACAAAACAAATCCAAATATTTCACCTTTTCAGTAATTTAAGCCAAACGTTTACAAACGTTACGAAACTAATTAAAACGTTTAAAATGTTAAGAAACCCTTTTTAGCATTTTAAGCCAAATGTTTACAAACGTTACGAAACAAATCCAAACGTTTCACCTCTTTAGCGATATAAAACAAACGTTTACAAACGTTACGAAACAAATTCAAACGTTTCTCCTTTTTAGTGATTTAAGCCAAACGTTTAGAAACATAACAAAACAAAACCAAACGGTTCCCCTTTTTAGCGAATTAAGCCAAACATTTACAAACGTTACGAAACAAATCCAAAAGTTTCACCTTTTTAGTGATTTAAGCCAAACGTTTACAAATGTTACGAAACAAATCCAAACGTTTCACCTTCTAGCGATTTAAGCCAAACGTCAAAAAACGTTACGAAAAAAACCAAACGTTTAAAATGTTACGAAACAAATTCAAACGTTTCACCTTTTAGCGATTTAAGCCAAACTATTAGAAATAATACAAAACAAATCCAAACGTTTCACCTTTTTAGCGATTTAAGCCAAACGTTTACAATCAGTACGAAAAAAATCCAAACGTTTCCCCTTTTTAGTGATATAAGCCAAACGTTTACAAACCTTACGAAATAAATCCAAATGTTTCACCTTTTTAGCGATTTAAGACAAACGTTTGCAAACGTTACGAAACAAATCCAAACGTTTAACCTTTTTAGCGATTTAAGCCGAACGTTTACACACGTTATGAAACAAATTCAAACGTTTCACCTTTTTAGCGATTTAAACCGAACATTTCCAAACGGTACGAAACAAATCCAAACGATTCCCCTTTTTAGCGGTGAAAGCTAAACGTTTACAAACGTTACGAAACAAATCCAAACGTTTCACATTTTTAGCGATTGAAACCAAACCTTTACAAACGTTACGAAACAAATTCATATGTTTCTCATATTTAACAATTTAAGCCAAACGTTTACAAAATTTACGAAACAAAACCAAGAGTTTCACCTTTTTAGCAATTTAAGACAAACGTTTACAAAATTACGAAACAAATCCAAACGTTTCATATTTTTAGCGATTTAAGTCAAACGTTTACGAACGGTACGAAAGAAATCCAAACGTTTCCCTTTTTTAGCGATTTAAGCCAAACGTTTACAAACGCTACGAAACAAATCCAAACGTTTCACCTTTTTAGCGATTTAAGCCAAACGTTTACAAACGTTAAGAAACAAATCCAAATGTTTCCCCATTTTAGCGATTTAACCAAACGTTTCAAAACAAATCCAAACATTTCACTTTTTTAGCGATGTATGCCAAACGTTTAAAAACGTTACAAAAAAATTCAAACGTTTCACCTTTTTAGCGATTTAAGCCAAATGTATACAAACTTTACGAAACAAATCAAAACGTTTCACCTTTTAGAGATTTAAACCAAACGTTTACAAGCAATTTAAGCTAAACGTTTAAAAATTTACGAAACAAATCCAAACGTTTTACCTTTTTAGCAATTTATGCCAAACGTTTACAAAGGTTACAAAACAAATCCAAACATTTCACATTTTTAGCGATTGAAGCCAAACAAATCCAAACGTTACAAAACAAATCTAAACGTTTCACATTTTTAGCAATTTAAGCCAAATATTTACAAAACGTTACAAAACAAAAACCAAGCGTTTCACATTTTTTGCAATTTAAGCCAAACGTTTACAAATGTTACGAAACAAATCCAAGCGTTTCACCTTTTTAGCAATTTAAACCAAATGTTTACAAACGTTATCAAAAAAATCCAAGAGTTTCACCTTTTTAGCAATTTAAGCCAGACGTTTACAAACGTTAGGAGACAAATCCAAACATTTCACCTTTATAGCGATTTAAGCCAAACGTTTACAAACGTTACGAAACAAATCCAAACGTTTTACCTTTTTACCGATTTAAGCCAAACGTTTACAAACGTTACGAAACAAATCCAAACGTTTCACCTTCTAGCGATTTAAGCCAAACGTCGAAAAACGTTACGAAAAAAACGAAACTTTTAAAATGTTACGAAACAAATGCAGACGTTTCACCTTTTTAGCGATTTATGCCAAACTTTTAGAAATAATACAAAATAAATCCAAACGTTTCACCTTTTTAGCAATTTAAGCCAAATGTATACAAACTTTACGAAACAAATCAAAACGTTTCACCTTTTAGCGATTTAAACCAAAAGTTTACAAACGTTGTGAAACAAATCCAAACGTTTCTCATATTTAATAATTTAAGCCAAACGTTTATAAATGTTACGAAACAAAACCAAATGTTTCACCTTTTCAGCAATTTAAGCCAAACGTTAACAAACGTTACGAAACAAATCCAAACGTTTTCCTTTTTATCGACTTAAGCCAAACGTTTCACCGTTTTAGCGATTTAAGCCAAATGTTTACAAATATTAAAACCAAACTTTCAAAACGTTACGAAACGAATCCAAACGTTTACAAAAGTTACAAATAAACACCAAATGTTTCCCCATTTTAGCGATTTAAGCAAAATGTTTATAAACGTTACGAAACAAAACCAAACGATGGTAAACGTGACGAAACAAATCCAAAAGTTTCACATTTTTAATGATTTAAGCCAAACGTTTACAAACGTTACGAAACAAATCCGAACGTTTCACCATTTTAGTGATTGAAGCCTAACATTTACAAACGCTATGAAAAAAATCCAAACGTTTCGAAACAAATTTAAAACGTTTAAAACGTTACGAAACAAATCCAACCGTTTCTCGTTTTTAGCAATTTAAGCCGAACGTTAGAAAAGGTTGCAAAACAAATCCAAATGTTTCACCTTTTCAGCAATTTAAGCGAAACGTTTACAAACGTTACGAAACTAATCAAAACGTTTAAAATGTTAAGAAACCCTTTTTAGCATTTTAAGCCAAATGTATACAAACGTTACGAAACAAATCCAAACGTTTCACCTCATTAGCAATATAAAACAAACGTTTACAAACGTTACGAAACAAATCCAAACGTTTCACCTTTTTAGTGATTTGAGCCAAATATTTACAAATGTAGCAAAACAAAATCAAACATTTCACCTGTTTAGCGATTTAAGCCAAACATTTACAAACGTTACGAAACAAATATAAAAGTTTCACCCTTTTAGCGATTTAAGCCAAACGTTAACAAATGTTACGAAACAAATCTAAACGTTTTCCCTTTTTATCTGTTTAAGCCAAAAGTTTACATACGTTACGAAACAAATCCAAGCGTTTCACCTTTTTAGCGATTTAAGCCAAACGTTTTGAAACGTTACGAAACAAATCCAAACGTTTCTGCTTTTTAGCGAATTAAGCCAAACGTTTACAAACTTTATGAAACAAATCCAAACGTTTCACCTTTTTAGCAATTTAAGCCAAACGTTTACAAACGTTACGAAACAAAACAGGACGTTTCACCTTTTTTACGATTTAAGGCTAACGTTTACAAACATTATGAAACAAAACAGGACGTTTCACCTTTTTAGCGATTTGAGCAAAACATTTACAAACATTACGAAACAAATCCAAACTTTTCACCTTTTAGCGATTTAAGCCAAACGTTTATAAACGTTATGAAACAAATCCAAACATTTCACATATTTAACAATTTAAGACAAACGTTTACAAACGTTATGAAACAAAACCAAATGTTTCAAACATTACGAAACAAAACAGGACGTTTCACCTTTTTTTAGCGATTTAAGCCAAACGTTTATAAACATTACGAAACAAAACAAGACGTTTATTCTTTTTTATAATTTAAGCCAAACGTTAACAAACATTACGATATTAAACCAAACGTTTAAAACGTTACGAAACAAATCCAAACATTTCACCTTTTAAGAGATTTAAGCCAATCGTTTACAAACGCTACGAAACAAATCCAAACGTTTCACCTTTTTAGCAATTTAAGCCAAACGTTTAAAACGTTTCCAAACGTTACGAAACAAATCCAAGAGTTTCACCTTTTTTAGCAATTTAAGACAAACGGTTACAAAAGTTGCGATACAAATCCAATTGTTTCACATTTTTAGCGATTTAAGCCAAACCTTTACAAAATGTTACGAAACAAATCCAAACGTTTCGCCTTTGAAGCAATTTAAGCCAAACGTTTACAAACGTTACAAAACAAATCTAAACATTTTCCCATTTTAGCGATTTAAGCTAAACGTTTAAAAATTTACGAAACAAATCCAAACGTTTTACCTTTTTAGCAATTTATGCCAAACGTTTACAAAGGTTACAAAACAAATCCAAACATTTCACATTTTTAGCGATTGAAGCCAAACAAATCCAAACGTTACAAAACAAATCTAAACGTTTCACATTTTTAGCAATTTAAGC
This sequence comes from Mercurialis annua, assembly GCF_937616625.2. NCBI lineage: Eukaryota > Viridiplantae > Streptophyta > Magnoliopsida > Malpighiales > Euphorbiaceae > Mercurialis > Mercurialis annua. Next base: position 43,745,597 of record NC_065572.1, read on the forward strand.
CAAATATTTACAAACGTTACAAAACAAAAACCAAGCGTTTCACATTTTTTGCAATTTAAGCCAAACGTTTACAAATGTTACGAAACAAATCCAAGCATTTCACCTTTTTAACAATTTAAACCAAATGTTTACAAACGTTATCAAAAAAATCCAAGAGTTTCACCTTTTTAGCAATTTAAGCCAGACGTTTACAAACGTTAGAAAACAAATCCAAACGTTTCACCTTTATAGCGATTTAAGCCAAACGTTTACAAACGTTACGAAACAAATCCAAACGTTTTACCTTTTTACCGATTTAAGCCAAACGTTTACAAACGTTACGAAACAAATCCAAACGTTTCACCTTCTAGCGATTTAAGCCAAACGTCGAAAAACGTTACGAAAAAAACGAAACTTTTAAAATGTTACGAAACAAATGCAGACGTTTCACCTTTTTAGCGATTTATGCCAAACTTTTAGAAATAATACAAAATAAATCCAAACGTTTCACCTTTTTAGCAATTTAAGCCAAATGTATACAAACTTTACGAAACAAATCAAAACGTTTCACCTTTTAGCGATTTAAACCAAAAGTTTACAAACGTTGTGAAACAAATCCAAACGTTTCTCATATTTAATAATTTAAGCCAAACGTTTATAAATGTTACGAAACAAAACCAAATGTTTCACCTTTTCAGCAATTTAAGCCAAACGTTAACAAACGTTACGAAACAAATCCAAACGTTTTCCTTTTTATCGACTTAAGCCAAACGTTTCACCGTTTTAGCGATTTAAGCCAAATGTTTACAAATATTAAAACCAAACTTTCAAAACGTTACGAAACCAATCCAAACGTTTACAAAAGTTACAAATAAACACCAAATGTTTCCCCATTTTAGCGATTTAAGCAAAATGTTTATAAACGTTACGAAACAAAACCAAACGATGGTAAATGTGACGAAACAAATCCAAAAGTTTCACATTTTTAATGATTTAAGCCAAACGTTTACAAACGTTACGAAACAAATCCGAACGTTTCACCATTTTAGTGATTGAAGCCTAACATTTACAAACGCTATGAAAAAAATCCAAACGTTTCGAAACAAATTTAAAACGTTTAAAACGTTACGAAACAAATCCAACCGTTTCTCGTTTTTAGCAATTTAAGCCGAACGTTAGAAAAGGTTGCAAAACAAATCCAAATGTTTCACCTTTTCAGCAATTTAAGCGAAACGTTTACAAACGTTACGAAACTAATCAAAACGTTTAAAATGTTAAGAAACCCTTTTTAGCATTTTAAGCCAAATGTATACAAACGTTACGAAACAAATCCAAACGTTTCACCTCATTAGCAATATAAAACAAACGTTTACAAACGTTACGAAACAAATCCAAACGTTTCACCTTTTTAGTGATTTAAGCCAAATATTTACAAACGTAACAAAACAAAATCAAACATTTCGCCTGTTTAGCGATTTAAGCCAAACATTTACAAACGTTACGAAACAAATATAAAAGTTTCACCCTTTTAGCGATTTAAGCCAAACGTTAACAAATGTTACGAAACAAATCTAAACGTTTTCCCTTTTTATCTGTTTAAGCCAAAAGTTTACATACGTTACGAAACAAATCCAAGCGTTTCACCTTTTTAGCGATTTAAGCCAAACATTTTGAAACGTTACGAAACAAATCCAAACGTTTCTGCTTTTTAGCGAATTAAGCCAAACGTTTACAAACTTTATGAAACAAATCCAAACGTTTCACCTTTTTAGCAATTTAAGCCAAACGTTTACAAACGTTACGAAACAAAACAGGACGTTTCACCTTTTTTACGATTTAAGGCTAACGTTTACAAACATTATGAAACAAAACAGGACGTTTCACCTTTTTAGCGATTTGAGCAAAACATTTACAAACATTACGAAACAAATCCAAACTTTTCACCTTTTAGCGATTTAAGCCAAACGTTTATAAACGTTATGAAACAAATCCAAACATTTCACATATTTAACAATTAAAGACAAACGTTTACAAACGTTATGAAACAAAACCAAATGTTTCAAACATTACGAAACAAAACAGGACGTTTCACCTTTTTTTAGCGATTTAAGCCAAACGTTTATAAACATTACGAAACAAAACAAGACGTTTATTCTTTTTTATAATTTAAGCCAAACGTTTACAAACATTACGATATTAAACCAAACGTTTAAAACATTACGAAACAAATCCAAACGTTTCACCTTTTAAGCGATTTAAGCAAAACGTTTACAAACGCTACGAAACAAATCCAAACGTTTCACCTTTTTAGCAATTTTAGCCAAACGTTTAAAAACGTTTCCAAACGTTACGAAACAAATCCAAGCGTTTCACCTTTTTTAGCAATTTAAGACAAACGGTTACAAAAGTTGCGATACAAATCCAATTGTTTCACATTTTTAGCGATTTAAGCCAAACCTTTACAAAATGTTACGAAACAAATCCAAACGTTTCGCCTTTGAAGCAATTTAAGCCAAACGTTTACAAACGTTACAAAACAAATCTAAACATTTTCCCATTTTAGCGATTTAAGCTAAACGTTTAAAAATTTACGAAACAAATCCAAACGTTTTACCTTTTTAGCAATTTATGCCAAACGTTTACAAAGGTTACAAAACAAATCCAAACATTTCACATTTTTAGCGATTGAAGCCAAACAAATCCAAACGTTACGAAACAAATCTAAACGTTTCACATTTTTAGCAATTTAAGCCAAATATTTACAAACGTTACAAAACCAAAACCAAGCGTTTCACATTTTTTGCAATTTAAGCCAAACGTTTATAAACATTACGAAACAAATCCAAGCGTTTCACCTTTTTAGCAATTTAAACCAAATGTTTACAAACGTTATCAAAAAAATCCAAGAGTTTCACCTTTTTAGCAATTTAAGCCAGACGTTTACAAACGTTAGGAAACAAATCCAAACGTTTCACCTTTATAGCGATTTAAGCCAAACGTTTACAAACGTTACGAAACAAATCCAAACGTTTTACCTTTTTACCGATTTAAGCCAAACGTTTACAAACGTTACGAAACAAATCCAAACGTTTCACCTTCTAGCGATTTAAGCCAAACGTCGAAAAACGTTGCGAAAAAAAACGAAACTTTTAAAATGTTGCGAAACAAATGCAGACGTTTCACCTTTTTAGCGATTTATGTCAAACTTTTAGAAATAATACAAAATAAATCCAAACGTATCCCCTTTTTAGCGATTTAAGCCAAACGTTTACAAACGCTACAAAATTAATCTAAACGTTTCACCTTTTTAGCAATATAAGACAAACGTTTACAAACCATACGAAATAAATCCAAATGTTTCACCTTTTTAGCGATTTAAGAAGAACATTTGCAAACGTTACGAAACAAATCCAAACGTTTAACCTTTTTAGCGATTTAAGCCGAACGTTTACACACGTTACGAAACAAATTCAAACGTTTCACCTTTTAAGCGATTTAAGCCGAACGTTTCCAAACGGTACGAAACAAATCCAAACGATTCTCCTTTTTAGCGATGAAAGCCAAACGTTTACAAACGTTACGAAACAAATCCAAACATTTCACATTTTTAGCAATTGAAACCAAACCATTACAAACGTTACGAAACAAATTCAAATGTTTCTCATATTTAAAAATTTAAGCCAAACGTTTACAAAATTTACTAAACAAAACCAAGAGTTTCACATTTTTAGCAATTTAAGCCAAACGTTTACAAACGTTATGAAACAAATCCAAACGTTTCACATTTTTAGCGATTTAAGCCAAACGTTTACAAACGGTACGAAAGAAATCAAAATGTTTCCCCTTTTTAGCGATTTAAGCCAAACGTTTACAAACGCTACGAAACCAATCCAAACGTTTCACCTTTTTAGCGATTTAAGCCAAACGTTTACAATAGTTAAAAAACAAATCCAAATGTTTCCCCATTTTAGCGATTTAAGCCAAACGTTTAAAACGTTACAAAACAAATCCAAACATTTCACCTTTTTAGCGATTTATGCCAAACGTTTACAAACGTTACGAACAAATCCAAACGTTTCACCTTTTTAGCAATTTAAGCCAAACATTTACAAACGTTACGAAACAAATCCAAACGTTTCACCTTTTTAGCGATTTAAGCCAAATGAATACAAACATTACGAAACAAATCAAAACGTTTCACCTTTTAGCGATTTAATCCAAACGTTTACAAACGTTGGGAAACAAATCCAAACGTTTTTCATATTTAATAATTTAAGCTAAACGTTTAAAAACGTTACGAAACAAAACCAAGTGTTTCACCTTTTCAACAATTTAAGCCAAACGTTAACAAACGTTACGAAACAAATCCAAACGTTTCACCTTTTTATTGATATAAGCCAAACATTACGAAACAAATCCAAACGTTCCCCCTTTTTATCCTTTAATCCAAACGTTTCACCTTTTTAGCGATTTAAGCCAAACGTTTACAAACGTTACGAATCAAAACATGAAATTTCACCCTTTTTACGATTTAAGTCAAACGTTTACAAACATTACGAAACAAAATAGGACGTTTCACCTTTTTAGCGATTTAAGCCAAACGTTTACAAACATTACGAAACAAATCCAAACGTTTCACCTTTTAGCGATTTAAGCCAAACGTTTACAAACATTATGAAACAAATCCAAACGTTTCACATATTTAACAATTTAAGCCAAACGTTTACAAACGTTATGAAACAAAACCAAGTGTTTACAAACATTACGAAACAAAACAGGACGTTTCACCTTTTTTAGCGATTTAAGCCAAACGTTTACAAACATTACGAAACAAAACATGACAATTATCCTTTTTTAGAATTTAAGCCAAACGTTTACAAACATTACGATATGAAACCAAACGTTTAAAATGTTACGAAACAAATCCAAACGTTTCACCTTTTTAGGGATTTATGCCAAACCTTTACAAACGCTACGAAACAAATCCAAACGTTTCACCTTTTTAGCAATTTAAGCCAAACGTTTACAAATGTTTCCAAACGTTACGAAACAAATCCAAGCGATTCACCTTTTTAGCAATTTAACTCAAACGTTTACAAAAGTTACGATACAAATCCACTCGTTTTACATTTTTAGCGATTTAAGCCAAACCTTTACAAAATGCTGCGAAACAAATCCAAACGTTTTGCCTTTTAAGCAATTTAAGCTAAACATTTACAAACGTTACAAAACAAATCAAAAGGTTTCCCCATTTTAGCGATTTAAGCCATACGTTTAAAAAGTTACGAAAGAAATCCAAACGTTTTACCTTTTTAGCAATTTATGCCAAACGTTTACAAACGTTAAGAAACAAATCCAAACATTTCACATTTTTAGCGATTAAAGCCAAACAAATCCAAACGTTACGAAACAAATCCAAACGTTTCACATTTTTAGCAATTTAAGCCAAACATTTACAAACGCTACGAAACAAAAATCAAGCGTTTCATATTTTTAGCAATTTAAGGCAAACGTTTACAAACGTTACGAAACAAATCCAAGCGTTTCACCTTTTTAGCAATTTAAACCAAACGTTTACAAACGTTATCAAACAAATCCAAGAGTTTCACCTTTTTAGCAATTTAAGCCAATCGTTTACAAATGTTAGGAAACAAATCCAAACGTTTCACATTTATAGCAATTTAAGCCAAACGTTTACAAACGTTACGAAACAAATCCAAACGTTTCACCTTTTTAGCGATTTAAGCCAAACATTTACAAACGTTACGAAACAAATCCAAACGTTTTACCTTTTAGCGATCAAGCCAAACGTCGAAAAACGTTACGAAACAAACCAAACATTTAAAATGTTACGAAACAAGTGTTAGTATTATATGCCCTAGGGCCATTTGATCGTGTCTATTTGGAGAATTAATCCCAATGGCAAAGATATATATGGTCTATTTGAACTAAGTGTCTCATCAACTAAGTGTTCATGTATTACGTATTGTCCTTATCACATTGTGATAGAATCTATTCTTAAGGTGTTAAAAATATGAGTGACAGATTCTATTATACATGTGATCTAAATAACCGTTCACGATCGATGGGGTCCTGCGAATAAGGTCATCGCATTATCCCGGAAAGATTGTCACCTCTATTTATTCTCCTGATTAGTAAAGAGTTGCAAATTATAGGAAGTAGTGAGTCTCATACTACTTGATGGGGATCAGAATAAACATGTGCACACTCAAGGTGTTGAGTAAGTCGAACAAGTGACGCTAGATGACTTATACATGGTAATTCATTAAAGTCAATTTAATGTCATCTAGTTCATAATTGTACATATGTCCTTTGACTTGCGGTTACACTATCTTGTATATAGGTGATTAGAGTTTGATACTCCTTAACCCTAGATCTTTCATGAGCTAGGGCCGCGGGATGTGTTGGCTCTAATTCGGTGTATATGGAGATAGGGGTTTAACCTAGAAAGGATTCATCACTCTGGATGAACGGAGACAAGATTCTATGCTATCTCAAATTGTTCTTGATGGATGATAAAACTTGCGCAGGTGTATATGACTTACATAGAAAGTTGTTTCTAGTGGAAGTCATATTTATCAAGAATTAGAACTGAGAGATGAGGTCATATAATCAAGACATACAGTTTTTGACATAACCGTGACACTAGTCAAGATTGGAATCTTAGATGAAGGGAATTTTAAGTGTACGGTAATTATGAACATTGGTTCAAAAAGAATGCATCGAAACATTCATCTCTATTTGGGGGTCGTGATATGTTGCTAGACGTAACTCTCGCTCTACGAGAATTAATAATTAAATGGGATTTAATTATTTAATATAAGAAAGGCATTTCTTATGTCTCTCGTTGCCATGTAGATGTGAACCTAGTTAGTCACACACAATAGAGTGTGCAACCGATTGAGTTTACGAAAGATCAATTTCATATGGATACTAGCATATCTCGGAAATTAATCTAAGATGAAAAACAAGTACAAATTAGGGACTAATATGTATGAGTTATAAATTAGTATGAACCTAATTGTACTATGTCCAAGTTAATTAGGGACTAATTTATAAAATTATAAATTAGTAGGAACCTAATTTTATTTTAACCAAGTTTTATGATTAAAAGGCTTAAGTAATTAATTAGTGTAATTAATGATACTTAATTCATTAATCATAAGCTAATGGAATGATGATGTCATGGTGATGATGTAATGAGATAAGCTTATGTCATATATGCGATGTCATATGATGACATCACCTATATGATGTCACCTATGTGATGTCACCACATGAAAGGTGTCATGTGGTGGCAACACCTTTGCTTGGTGTGTGACACCTAGCATGCAAGGTGTTGCATTCTTAAGACATGCTCTAGCCTATAAATAGAACATGTCCTTGCTTATTTCAATGTACCACACAACACATATCTCACTACAAAGTTGTAGAGAGAGAGCACTTGAAGGAATTCAAGTAGTCATCAATCACGGGAAAAACTTGGCAACATTTTTCATACATCCGAGCAAGGTAGTGATCGCGGCGAGAGTTTGAGCTTAGGGCTGCTCGACAAGAGGAACTCTTGCAGATTACTTCAAGGCGAGGACTTAATAGGACGCATACTCGTGTGAACGAGCTTGAGGTCACCGTACTTTCGGGACTACAAGAATCGTTGGAGAATCGACATAGGTATTCTTCTTATGATTCCTAGATGCGTGCTTTAATTACTAAATGATACGACGATACATTTGTTGTTGATATGATCAACTTTCGGATCCGGATTGTTGGAGTTTCAATTTTGAATTGAAATATATGATCTGGACCCGCGCCTCCCGCTGCGCCAACAACAAATCCAAATGTTTCACCTTTTTAGCGATTTAAGCTAAACTTTTAGAAACTTTATGAAACAAATACAAACGTTTCACCTTTTTAGCGATTTAAGCCAAACGTTTATAAACGTTACGAAACAAAACATGACGTTTCACCTTTTTTACGATTTAAGTCAAACGTTTACAAATATTACGAAACAAAACAGGACGTTTCACCTTTTTTGCAATTTAAACCAAACATTTACAAACATTACGAAACAAATCCAAACGTTTCACCTTTTAGCGATTTAAGCCAAACGTTTACAAATGTTATGAAACAAATCCAAACGTTTCCCATATTTAACAATTTAAGCCAAACGTATACAAAGGTTATGAAACAAAACCAAGTATTTATAAATATTACGAAACAAAACAGGACGTTTCACCTTTTTTAGCAATTTAAGCCAAACGTTTACAAACATTACGAAACAGTCACGACCCAAATTATTGAGCCGCGACCGGCGCTAGGGAACGGGAGTGGTAGCTCCGGAACCCGTAGCAAGCCTAAAACCAATGTAAATTTTTTCGCAATTAAAACGTACTATTATATATAATACATTATCAGAAATCTTCTTTAAATAATATAATTCAATTATTAAAATATCGTATTCATTTTCTGAAAACATTCGCGAAACAATTCTTAGAAACCAGGGTCTTACCGAGCGATATCTCATATCCAGCACCGCCCTGTTTCTGATTACAAACATCACCAATTCCACTCACGGCAATTGGTATCAAATTCAAACGGATAAACGCCATCTTTCTAAACAACTCATTTAGAAAATTTATATCAGAGTTCACATTTTAAATACCGTTTGAAATCAAATCATAAATCTTATTTTGACGCCTATTGACTACTGCAGCTCTAAGGACTCGTACTTTGTGCAAGTCAGAAGACTTCCAACACAAAGGAGATGGTCTGTCTGATCCGACTCCGATCACCTGAAATAAAATAGTGTGAGGGAGTCAGTATTTTGGGAAATACTGAGTGAGCTTGCAAGTTACTAACGGTATTAATATAAAAATATAACATCGCATCTCAAGAAAACAATAATATAAAACATATAAACAGGTATTTGATCCGTGCGAAACTAATATCCTAGCATGCGACACATTTCTCGAATAATCATATATCATTCAACCCAATCGTAAATTTCAAGTTGTGAGTCCAACTCACTAGTGGGTCAAACCCACTAGATACGGGAACTTCCAGACTACACCGTAGCCGAGTTCACTCTCGTATCGAATTCATATCATATCATACGTATCCAGTCATTTCTCAAATGCAACCACACTAGACTGACTCAATACTGGTGATCACACAGCCTATTGACACCCAATAGGTAGCTAGTTTCTTCGGATCGCAAACTAGTCCTCGTATATAGAAATTAATAAAACGTATAACATTTCAATCAATTATATATAATGCGATGCGTGTAAACACTATATATATCTATATAAAATAACTTTAATATATAATACACGAAAGTAAAGTGCAACTCACAGTGACCGCTATCCCAAAATTGCATTATCGTCAATTCATCACGTAGGTTCCGTGTGTCATATGATCTCGTAGCTATTCCAGCTCGTCGGCCAGGTAGCTCGTCGATACATCCGTTTCCTATTCAAATTACTTGTACGTTTAATTCATAAACGTAAACTGAATACTAAAATCCTAAGTTATAAACTTAGTTTAACACGATCATATTCTAAATATGTCTTTTAACTTTGATCATGTTTTAATACTTAGTCGAGATACTTGTTATATCTATTGTTAATCGATTTCCAATCATATGATTCTTATACCTCGATATCCTAATCGAACACGTCATGTTCGATATCTAAATTTCTTGTTTTTGGGGCCCATGTTTCCTTTTGAATGTCCGACACTCTTAAAGTCGGAAAACGGGGTCATACCGGGGCGGAAATAATCATTAGGTGCTTCAAATAAGTTGTGCGCCCGCATAGCCTTAATGCGCGCCCGCGCAAAGTGATTGCGCGCCCGCGCAAGATTGTTACGCGCCCGCGTAACATACTTACGCTCCCGCGTAAGATAGTTACGCCCCCGCGTAACATTTGTTACGCGCCCGCGTAACATAATTACGCGCCCGCGTAACTTGCTTACGCGCCCGCGTAACTTAGTTACGCGCCCGTGTAGTTCCTGAACTCGTTCTCGGACTATTCAGACGTGCTTAAACTCGATTTCGCCATGCTCCTATCTCAATTTAACACAATCTTAACTCCAATTCACCATTTTACACTCTAAATCTATCAAAATAACTCGATTGCTATGCGTACGATTAGACCGTAACTATTTCATTACAAACAGCCACTAAATCAGCAACTTTCACCATCAAAACCAAGCTCTTACTTTTATTTGAGGCTGAAAAGTGATAGAGGATCCTTTCCTCGTTTCGTGGCCGTGAGAATCGCTCAATTTGGATGAGAAACGAAGAAACGGCGATCGATCAAAGTTTTGGATCGTTAAAGGAAAATGGCTACGAATTTCTTTCCTCTTTTCACCTTCTGGGTTCTTCTTAAGAGAAGAATCAATTCCTAATTGATAAGGAAAGGATAAATATCATGGCCAATTTGCTCTTTGGTTCCTCAATTCCTTTGTTTAAACTATTTCTATTTCAAACTTTCTAATTTAACCAAACGGTTAACTATTCACTTTAACTCAATTACTTACGTATTATTTACATCTAAATAAATAATACTAACCCAAGATTAATATTTTCAGTCAATAATCTTCTAATTGCTATTCTCGAGGCTTAATTGACCAATTTGCACTTTAGCCCTTGAACTTTTCAAAAATTACATTTTAGCACAAAATGCATCCGCGTCCAAATTTTAAAAGGTCTCCGATTGACCAGAAACGTTTACCACATATACTATAAAACATTTCGCGGACCTTGGCGAAATAATTTTCACTTCGGAATTTATATGGCTAAATTACCATTTTAGTCCCTGTACTTTATTTTGCGACTTTCTTAACATTTTTCTTTTCCAACTTCAATTCCAACTTTAGAACTGAAATATAATATTAATTCTCTCGCAATAATCTTTTCGAAACCGTCCTGCTAGAATTTTATATTTATCTTAATTTCTCAAAAATTCTTCCGATATTGCCACTCCAGCGACTCAACACTAGACATGTGGACCAATTAGAAAATTTAATCATTTGGGGTATTACATAAACAAAACATGACTTTTATCCTTTTCTAGAATTTAAGCCAAACGTTTACAAACATTATGATATGAAACCAAACGTTTAAAACGTTACGAAACAAATCCAAACGTTTCACCTTTTTAGCGATTTATGCCAAACGTTTACAAACGCTACGAAACAAATCCAAACGTTTCACCTTTATAGCAATATAAGCCAAACGTTTCCAAACGTTACGAAACAAATCCAAGCCTTTCACCTTTTTTAGCAATTTAAGCCAAACGTTGACAAAAGTTACGATATAAATCCAATCGTTTCACATTTTTAGCGATTTAAGCCAAACCTTTACAAAATGTTTCGCAACAAATCCAAACGTTTCGCCTTTTAAGCAATTTAAACCAAACGTTTAAAAAGTTACGAAACAAATCCAAACGTTTTACCTTTTTAGCAATTTATGCCAAACGTTTACAAAAATTACGAAACAAATCCAAACATTTCACATTTTTTGTGTTTGAAGCCAAACAAATCCAAACATTACAAAACAAATCCAAACGTTTCACATTTTTAGCAATTTAGGCCAAAATTTACAAACGTTACGAAACAAAAACCAAGCGTTTCACATTTTTAGCAATTTAAGCCAAACGTTTACAAACTTTAGGACACAAATCCAAACGTTTTACCTTTATAGCGATATAAGCCAAAAGTTTACAAACGTTACGAAACAAATCCAAACGTTTCACCTTTTTAGCGATTTAAGCCAAACATTTATAAACGTTGCGAAACAAATCCAAACGTTTCACCTTTTAGCGATTTAAGCCAAACGTCGAAAAACGTTACGAAAAAAAAACCAAACGTTAAAAATGTTACGAAACAAATCCAAACGTTTCACCTTTTTAGCGATTTAAGCTAAACTTTTAGAAACGATACAAAACAAATCAAAACGTTTCACCTTTTTAGCGATTTAAGCCAAACGTTTACAATCAGTACGAACAAATCCAAACGTTTCCCCTTTTTAGTGATTTAAGCCAAACGTTTACAAACGCTACAAAATCAATCTAAACGTTTCACCTTTTTAGCAATATAAGCCAACCGTTTACAAACGTTACAAAAGAAATCCAAACATCTCACCTTTTTTGCGATTTAAGACAAACGTTTGCAAACGTTACCAAACAAATCCAAACGTTTAACTTTTTTAGCGATTTAAGCTGAACGTTTACACACGTTATGAAACAAATTCAAACGTTTCACCTTTTTAGCGATTTAGGCCGAACGTTTCCAAACGTTACGAAACAAATCCAAACGCTTCCCCTTTTTAGCGATGAAACCCAACATTTACAAACGTTAAGAAACAAATCCAAACGTTTCAGATTTTTAGCGATTGAAACCAAACCTTTAGAAACGTTACGAAACAAATTCAAATGTTTCTCATATTCAACAATTTAAGCCAAACGTTTACAAAATTTACGAAACAAAACCAAGAGTTTCACCTTTTTTGCCATTTAAGCCAACTGTTTACAAACGTTACGAAACAAATCCAAACGTTTCACATTTTTAGCGATTTAAGCCAAACGTTTACAAACGGTACGAAAGAAATCTAAACGTTTCCCCTTTTTAGCGATTTAAGCCAAACGTTTACAAACGCTACGAAACAAATCCAAATGTTTCACCTTTTTAGCGATTTAAGCCAAACGTTTACAAACGTTAAGAAACAAATCCAAATGTTTCCCCATTTTAGCGATTTAAGCCAAACGTGTAAAACGTTACAAAACAAATCCAAACATTTCACCTTTTTAGCGATTTATGCCAAACGTTTACAAACGTTACGAACAAATCCAAACGTTTTCCCTTTTTAGCGATTTAAGCCAAACGTTTACAACCGTTACGAAACAAATCCAAACGTGTCACCTTTTTAGCGATTTACGCCAAATGTATATAAACTTTACGAAACAAATAAAAACGTTTCACCTTTTAGCGATTAAAGCCAAACGTTTACAAACGTTGGGAAACAAATCCAAACGTTTCTCATATTAACGTTTACGAACGTTACGAAACAAAACCAAGTGTTTCACCTTTTCAGCAATTTAAGCCAAACTTTAACAAACGTTACGAAATAAATCCAAACGTTTCACCTTTTTATCGATTTAAGCCAAACATTTCACCTTTTTAGTGATTTAAGCCAAACGTTTACAAACTTTCAAAACCTTACGAAACGAATCCAAACGTTTACAAAAGTGACAAAACAACACCAAACGTTTCCCCATTTTAGCGATTTAAGCCAAACGTTTATAAACGTTACGAAACAAAACGAAACGATGGTAAACGTTACGAAACAAATCCAAACGTTTAACATTTTTAGTGATTTAAGCCAAAAGTTTACAAACGTTACGAAACAAATCCAAACGTTTCACCATTTTAGTGATTTAACCAAAACATTTACAAACGTTATGAAAAAAATCCAAACATTTCGAAACAAATCAAAACGTTTAAAACGTTACGAAACAAATCCAAGCGTTTCACCTTTTTAGCAATTTAAGCCGAACGTTTACAAAGGTTACAAAACAAATCCAAATGTTTCACCTTTTTAGTAATTTAAGCCAAACGTTTACAAACGTTACGAAACTAATCAAAACGTTTAAAATGTTAAGAAACCCTTTTTAGAATTTTAAGCCAAATGTTTACAAACGTTACGAAACAAATCCAGACGTTTCACCTCTTTAGCGATATAAAACAAACGTTTACAAATGTTACGAAACAAATTCAAACGTTTCACCTTTTTAGCGATTTAAGCCAAACGTTTACAAATGTAGCAAAACGAAACCAAACGTTTCACCTTTGTAGCGATTTAAGCCAAACATTTACAAACGTTACGAAACAAATCCACAAGTTTCACCTTTTTAGCGATTTAAGCCAAACGTTTACAAATGTTACGAAACAAATCCAAACGTTTCCCTTTTTTATCTATTTAAGCCAAAAGTTTACAATCGTTACGAAACAAATCCAAGCGTTTCACCTTTTTAGCGATTTAAGCCAAACGTTTCAAAACGTTACGAAACAAATCCAAACGTTTCTGCTTTTTAGCGAATTAAGCGAAACGTTTACAAACTTTATGAAACAAATCCAAACGTTTCACCTTTTTAGTGACTTAAGCCAAACGTTTACAAACGTTACAAAACAAAACAGGATGTTTGACCTTTTTTACGATTTAAGTCAAACGTTTACAAACATTACGAAACAAAAAAGGACGTTTCACCTTTTTGGCGATTTAAGACAAACATTTACAAACATTACGAAACAAATCCAAACGTTTCACCTTTTAGCGATTGAAGCCAAACAAATCCAAACGTTACGAAACAAAAACGTTTCACATTTTTAGCAATTTAAGCCAAACATTTACAAACGTTACGAAATAAAAACCAAGCGTTTCACATTTTTAGCAATTTAAGCCAAACATTTACAAACGTTACGAAACAAAAACCAAGCGTTTCACATTTTTAGCAATTTAAGCCAAATGTTTACAAACGTTACAAAACAAATCCAAGTGTTTTACCTTTTTAGCAATTTAAACCAAACGTTTACAAACGTTATCAAACAAATCCAAGAGTTTCACCTTTTTAGCAATTTAAGCAAAACGTTAACAAACGTTAGGAAACAAATCCAAACATTTCACCTTTATAGCGATTTAAGCCAAACGTTTACAAACGTTACGAAACAAATCCAAACGTTTCACCTTTTTAGTGATTTAAGCCAAACATTTACAAACGTTACGAAACAAATCCAAACGTTTCACCTTTTAGCAATTTAAGCCAAACGTCGAAAAATGTTACAAAGAAAAAACCAAACGTTTAAAATGTTACGAAACAAATCGAAACGTTTCACCTTTTTAGTGATTTAAGCCAAACTTTTAGAAACGATACAAAACAAATCCAAACGTTTCACCTTTTTAGCGATTTAAGCCAAACGTTAACAATCGGTACGAAACAAACCCAAACGTTTCCCCTTTTTAGCGATTTAAGCCAAACATTTATAAACGCTACGAAATCAATCTAAACGTTTCACCTTTTTAGGAATTTAAGCCAAACGTTTACAAACGTTACGAAATAAATCCAAACGTTTCACCTTTTTAGCGATTTAAGACAAATGTTTGCAAACGTTACGAAACAAATCCAAACGTTTAACCTTTTTAGCGATTTAAGCCGAACGTTTACACACGTTACGAAACAAATTTAAACGTTTCACCTTTTTAGCGATTTAAGCCGAACGTTTCAAAACATTACGAAACAAATCCAAACGCTTCCGCTTTTTAGCGATGAAAGCCAAATGTTTACAAACGTTACGAAACAAATCCAAACGTTTCACATTTTTAGCGATTGAAACCAAACCTTTACAAACGTTACGAAAGAAATTCAAATGTTTCTCGTATTTAATAATTTAAGCCAAACGTTTACAAAATTTACGAAACAAAACAAAGAGTTTCACCTTTTTAGCAATTTCAGCTAAACGTTTACAAACGTTAAGAAACAAATCCAAACATTTCACATTTTTAGCGATTTGAGCTAAACATTTACAAACGTTACGAAAGAAATCCAAAGGTTTCCAAACGCTACGAAATCAATCCAAAGGTTTCACCTTTTTAGCGATTTAAGCCAAACGTTTACAAACGCTAAGAAACAAATTCAAATGTTTCCCAATTTTAGCGATTTAAGCCAAACGTTTAAAACGTTATAAACAAATCCAAACATTTCACCTTTTTCGCGATTTATGCCAAATGTTTACAAACGTTACGAACAAATCCAAACGTTTCACCTTTTTAGCGATTTAAGCCAAACGTTTACAAACGTTACAAAACAAATCCACATGTTTCACCTTTTAGCGATTTAAGCCAAACATTTACAAACGTTGGGAAACAAATCCAAACATTTCTCATATTTAATAATTTAAGCCAAACGTTTACAAACGCTATGAAACAAAACCAAGTGTTTCACCTATTCAGCAATTTAAGCCAAAATTTACGAAACAAATTCAAACGTTTCACCTTTTTATCGATTTATGCCAAATGTTTCACCTTTTTAGCGATTGAAGCCAAACCAAACTTTCAAAACGTTATGAAACGAATCCAAACGTTTACAAAAGTTACAAAACAACACCAAACGTTTCCCCATTTTAGCGATTTAAGCCAAACGTTTTGAAACGTTACGAAACAAAACCAAACGATGGTAAACGTCACGAAACAAATCCAAACGTTTCACATTTTTAGTGATTTAAGCCAAACGTTAAAAAACGTTACGAAACAAATTCAAACGTTTCACCATTTCAGTGATTGAAGCCAAACATTTACAAACGTTATGAAAAAAATCCAAACGTTACGAAACGAATCCAAACGTTTACAAAAGTTACAAAACAACACCAAACGTTTCCCCGTTTTAGCGATTTAAGCCAAACGTTTATAAACGTTACGAAACAAAACCAAACGATGGTAAACGTTACGAAACAAATCCAAACGTTTCACATTTTTAGCGATTTAAGCCAAACGTTTACAAACGTTACGAAACAAATCCAAACGTTTCACCATTTTAGTGATTGAAGCCAAACATTTACAAACGTTATGAAAAAATCCAAACGTTTCGAAACAAATCAAAACGTTTAAAACGTTACGAAACAAATCCAACCGTTTCACCTTTTTAGCAATTTAAGCCGAACGTTTACAAAGGTTACAAAACAAAACCAAACGTTTCACCTTTTTAGCGATTTTAGCCAAACATTGACGAACGCTACGAAACAAATCCAAACGTTTCACCTTTTTAGCGATTTAAGCCAAACGTTCACAAACGTTACGAAACAAATCCAAGCGTTTCACCTTTTTAGCAATTTAAGCCAAACGTTTACAAACGTTACGAAACAAATCCAAGCGTTTCACCTTTTTAGCAATTTAAACCAAACGTTTACAAAATTTACAAAATAAATCTAAACGTTTCCCAATTTTAGCAATTTAAGCCAAACGTTTACAAATGTTACGAGACAAATCCAATCATTTCATCTTTTTAGCGATTTAAGCCAAACGTTTACAAATGATACAAAACAAACCCAAACGTTTCCCCTTTTAGCGATTTAAGCCGAACGTTTACAAAAGTTACAAAATAAAATCAAACGTTTACCTTTTTTGAGATTTAAGCCAACCGTTTTCAAACGTTACGGAAAAAATCCAAACGTTTCGCCTTTTTAGCGATTTAAGCCAAACGTTTACAAACGTTACGAAGCAAATCCAAACGTTTCATCTTTTTAGCAATTTAAGCCAAACCTTTACAAAGGTTATGAAACAAAACCATACGTTTCACCTTTTTAGCGATTTAAGCAAAACATTTACAAAGGTTACGAAACAAATCCAATTTTTTACCTTTTTAGCGATTTAAGCCAAACGTTTACAAATGCTACGAAGCAAATCCAAACGTTTCTCCTTTTTAGCTATTTAAGCCAAACGTTTACAAACATTACGAAAAAAATCCAAAAGTTTCACCTTTTAGCGATTTAAGCAAACGTTTACAAACGTTATGAAACAAATCCAAGCGTTTCACCTTTTTAGCGATTTAAGCCAAACATTTACAAACGCTACGAAACCAATCCAAATGTTTCCTCTTTTAAGCGATTTAAGCCAAATGCATACAAACGCTACGAAACAAATCCAAACGTTTCCCCTTTTTAGCGATTTAAGCCAAACGTTTACAAGCATTATGAAAAAAAATCCAAACGTTTCACCTTTTTAGCAATTTAAGCCAAACATTTACAAAGGTTACGAAACAAATCCAAGCGTTTCACCTTTTTAGCAATTTAAACCAAACGTTTAAAACATTATGAAACAAATCCAACCGTTTCACCTTTTTAGCGATTTAGGCCGAACGTTTACAAAGGTTACAAAACAAAACCAAACGTTTCGCCTTTTTAGCGATTTAAGCCAAACGTTTACAAACCTTAAGAAACAAATCCAAACGGTTCACCTTTTTAGCGATTTAAGCCAAACGTTTACAAATGTTACGAAACAAATCCAAGCGTTTCACCTTTTTTGCGATTTAAGCCAAACGTTTTCAAACGTTACGGAACAAATCCAAACGTTTCACCTTTTTAGCGATTTAAGCAAAACGTTTACAAACGTTACGAAACAAATCGAAACATTTCATCTTTTTAGCGATTTAAGCCAAACTTTTACAAAGGTTATGAAACAAAACCAAACGTTGCCCCTTTTTAGCGATTTAAGCAAAATGTTTATAAAGGTTACGAAAAAAATCCAAACGTTTTATCTTTTTAGCGATTTAAGCCAATCGTTTACAAACCCTACGAAACAAACCCAAATATTGTTAGTGATATGCACTAGGTCAATCATGTTTGACCATGTTTTGACTTTATCATTTTATTATTTATTGATTGGCAGTTTTTATCATTTTATATTAATGATAAAAACACTTGAATGGTTAATTCTTTCTAAGGTCATCGAGTATGTGACTTGATAGTAGAACCCTTAGGTTTAATAAAAGAATTATATACCATCTATCCCTAGTCTTAATAGAACATTGAGACTAGTATGATGTTGACTGATGATTATGTTTTACTAATCATGTATATGAGATATTAAGTCAAATCATAGGTGCTATTTGAGAAATAAGGCACTGGATGACCCACTGTGAGAATACTACATAGATCACTGTCATAAGTAATTCTCATTACAGTTCTATTAGTATAATCCTTTGACCTTGAAATCATCATGGATTTCTACATAGCTATTTCATATTTTGATACAGTCTTACATTATCTTTAACAGGATAATGGAATAGATTGTCATTGGATATGAAAGTAACTATGTGAGAAATGTGAGTGACTGAGAAGGAATTTGTCCCTCATTTATTTGAGTAAGATATCTATGGGCCCCTTGAAGAAGATAGACTGAAGTAAATGCATGGCCATGCTAATTGATAAGAAGTTATCATTTTCAGTCTACTTAGAGTCAAGAAACTAATGATTGAATGTTATAAGGATGACATAACTATGCCATATATTCAATCTGGATATCGAGAGACAAAGGGATTAAAATATTATTGTAAATGGTTAAATCGGATTATCGATATTCATATAACTTGGGTAGTCATAATGTCTTGCTAGAGGCCACTTATGACTTGTGGGCTGAAATAGGGATTTCGAGCCTACTGCCAACGTTATATGAACCTACAGGGTCGCACACTAAGAACAGGCCCAAAACAGTTATGGGTTGTACAAGCCCAATGTGATTAAGTGATTAATTATTTATATATATATATAATTCGTAATATATATATATTAATAAATATATATATTAATTCGAAATTTAAGGATAAGTGTTTTCCTTAATTTATTATTTTTTGGAAGATAATAAATATAGTAATTAATATATATGGATAATTATCAAAAAGGAGTTTTTGATAAACATAAACTTATAGAATTGCAATGAGATTGAAATTTGAATTTGTCTCAAACCCTAGTGTTATTTATCACTATAAATACTCATTAAGCAGTTGGTTTGAGAATCACGAAATTAATTATTCACTAAATCACTAAAATTCGAAATTGCTTGTGAAGCAATAGTGCTAGCACACAAGCACTAGTTTTGGCTAAGGTCTGTTCGTGTGGATACTCGTAGAGGACGCGTTCTTTTGGAGGCGTTTCCGATCCGAGGCCAGGTATCACCAAAGTGAACCACCTCCTTCCTTCCTACATTGCTGTTGAATTCGACATACAAGTAAGTAATTGTTCTGTTTAATTCGAATTACATGGATCTTGGTTTGGGTTTTTAGATAAATTTTTGAAATTCCGCTGCGTTATGAACCAATAAAACCCAACAAATATTTCCCCTTTTTATCGATTTAAGCCAAACGTTTACAAATATTACGAAACAAATCCAAACGTTTCACCTTTTAGCGATATAAGCCAAATGTTTACAAACATTACGAAACAAAACCAAACGTTTAAAACGTTACCAAAAAAATCCAAACGTTTCACCTTTTTAGTGATTTAAGCCAACCGTTTCAAAACAAAACCAAACGTTTTGCCTTTTTAGCGATTTAAGCCAAACATTTACAAACGGGACGAAATCAATCCAAACGTTTCACCTTTTTAGCGATTTATGCCAAACGTTTGTAGTTATTTCGTAATTTTTGCAAACGTTTGGTTTAAATCGCTAAAAAGGTGAAACATTTGGTTTTGTTTCGTAACGTTAGTAAACGTTTGACTTAAATTGTTTACAAACATTACGAAACAAATCCAAACGTTTCACCTTTTAGCGATTTAAGCCAAACGTTTACAAACGTTACGAAACAAATCCAAATGTTTCTCATATTTAACAATTTAAGCCAAACGTTTACAAACGTTACAAAACAAATGAAAACTTTACACCTTTTTTATGATTGAAGCCAAACGTTTACAAACGTTATGAAACAAATCCAAACGTTTCCCCTTTTTGGCGATTTAAGGCAAACGTTACGAAACAAAACCAAATATTTCACCTTTTTAGCAATTTAAGCGAAACGTTTACAAACGTTACGAAACAAATCCAAACGTTTCCCCATTTCAGCGATTTAAGCCAAACGTTTAAAACGTTACGAAACAAAACCAAACGTTTTACCTTTTTAGCAATTTATGCCAAACGTTTACAAAAATTACGAAACAAATCCAAACATTTCACATTTTTTGTGTTTGAAGCCAAACAAATCCAAACATTACAAAACAAATCCAAACGTTTCACATTTTTAGCAATTTAGGCCAAAATTTACAAACGTAACGAAACAAAAACCAAGCGTTTCACATTTTTAGCAATTTAAGCCAAACGTTTACAAACTTTAGGAAACAAATCCAAACGTTTTACCTTTATAGCGATATAAGCCAAAAGTTTACAAACATTACGAAACAAATCCAAACGTTTCACCTTTTTAGCGATTTAAGCCAAACATTTATAAACGTTGCGAAACAAATCCAAACGTTTCACCTTTTAGCGATTTAAGCCAAACGTCGAAAAACGTTACGGAAAAAAACCAAACGTTAAAAATGTTACGAAACAAATCCAAACGTTTCACCTTTTTAGCGATTTAAGCTAAACTTTTAGGAACGATACAAAACAAATCAAAACGTTTCACCTTTTTAGCGATTTAAGCCAAACGTTTACAATCAGTACGAACAAATCCAAACGTTTCCCCTTTTTAGTGATTTAAGCCAAACGTTTACAAACGCTACAAAATCAATCTAAACGTTTCACCTTTTTGGCAATATAAGCCAACCGTTTACAAACGTTACAAAAGAAATCCAAACATCTCACCTTTTTAGCGATTTAAGACAAACGTTTGCAAACGTTACCAAACAAATCCAAACGTTTAACTTTTTTAGCGATTTAAGCTGAACGTTTACACACGTTATGAAACAAATTCAAACGTTTCACCTTTTTAGCGATTTAAGTCGAACGTTTCCAAACGTTACGAAACAAATCCAAACGCTTCCCCTTTTTAGCGATGAAACCCAACGTTTACAAACGTTAAGAAACAAATCCAAACGTTTCAGATTTTTAGCGATTGAAACCAAACCTTTAGAAACGTTACGAAACAAATTCAAATGTTTCTCATATTAACCAATTTAAGCCAAACGTTTACAAAATTTACGAAACAAAACCAAGAGTTTCACCTTTTTTGCCATTTAAGCCAACTGTTTACAAACGTTACGAAACAAATCGAAACGTTTCACATTTTTAGCGATTTAAGCCAAACGTTTACAAACGGTACGAAAGAAATCTAAACGTTTCCCCTTTTTAGCGATTTAAGCCAAACGTTTACAAACCCTACGAAACAAATCCAAATGTTTCACCTTTTTAGCGATTTAAGCCAAACGTTTACAAACGTTAAGAAACAAATCCAAATGTTTCCCCATTTTAGCGATTTAAGCCAAACGTGTAAAACGTTACAAAACAAATCCAAACATTTCACCTTTTTAGCGATTTAGGCCAAACGTTTACAAACGTTACGAACAAATCCAAACGTTTTCCCTTTTTAGCGATTTAAGCCAAACGTTTACAACCGTTACGAAACAAATCCAAACGTGTCACCTTTTTAGCGATTTACGCCAAATGTATATAAACTTTACGAAACAAATAAAAACGTTTCACCTTTTAGCGATTAAAGCCAAACGTTTACAAACGTTGGGAAACAAATCCAAACGTTTCTCATATTTAATAATTTAAGTCAAACGTTTACGAACGTTACGAAACAAAACCAAGTGTTTCACCTTTTCAGCAATTTAAGCGAAACGTTAACAAACGTTACGAAATAAATCCAAACGTTTCACCTTTTTATCGATTTAAGCCAAACATTTCACCTTTTTAGTGATTTAAGCCAAACGTTTACAAACTTTCAAAACCTTACGAACCGAATCCGAACGTTTACAAAAGTGACAAAACAACACCAAACGTTTCCCCATTTTAGCGATTTAAGCCAAACGTTTATAAACGTTACGAAACAAAACGAAACGATGGTAAACGTTACGAAACAAATCCAAACGTTTAACATTTTTAGTGATTTAAGCCAAACGTTTACATACGTTACGAAACAAATCCAAACGTTTCACCATTTTAGTGATTTAACCAAAACATTTACAAACGTTATGAAAAAAATCCAAACATTTCGAAACAAATCAAAACGTTTAAAACGTTACGAAACAAATCCAAGCGTTTCACCTTTTTAGCAATTTAAGCCGAACGTTTACAAAGGTTACAAAACAAATACAAATGTTTCACCTTTTTAGTAATTTAAGCCAAACGTTTACAAACGTTACGAAACTAATCAAAACGTTTAAAATGTTAAGAAACCCTTTTTAGAATTTTAAGCCAAATGTTTACAAACGTTACGAAACAAATCCAGACGTTTCACCTCTTTAGCGATATAAAACAAACGTTTACAAATGTTACGAAACAAATTCAAACGTTTCACCTTTTTAGCGATTTAAGCCAAACGTTTACAAATGTAGCAAAACGAAACCAAACGTTTCACCTTTGTAGCGATTTAAGCCAAACATTTACAAACATTACGAAACAAATCCACAAGTTTCACCTTTTTAGCGATTTAAGCCAAACGTTTACAAATGTTACGAAACAAATCCAAACGTTTCCCTTTTTTATCTATTTAAGCCAAAAGTTTACAATCGTTACGAAACAAATCCAAGCGTTTCACCTTTTTAGCGATTTAAGCCAAACGTTTCAAAACGTTACGAAACAAATCCAAACGTTTCTGCTTTTTAGCGAATTAAGCGAAACGTTTACAAACTTTATGAAACAAATCCAAACGTTTCACCTTTTTAGTGACTTAAGCCAAACGTTTACAAACGTTACAAAACAAAACAGGATGTTTGACCTTTTTTACGATTTATGTCAAACGTTTACAAACATTACGAAACAAAAAAGGACGTTTCACCTTTTTGGCGATTTAAGACAAACATTTACAAACATTATGAAACAAATCCAAACGTTTCACCTTTTAGCGATTGAAGCCAAACAAATCCAAAAGTTACGAAACAAAAACGTTTCACATTTTTAGCAATTTAAGCCAAACATTTACAAACGTTACGAAACAAAAACCAAGCGTTTCACATTTTTAGCAATTTAAGCCAAACATTTACAAACGTTACGAAACAAAAACCAAGCGTTTAACATTTTTAGCAATTTAAGTCAAATGTTTACAAACGTTACAAAACAAATCCAAGTGTTTTACCTTTTTAGCAATTTAAACCAAACGTTTACAAACGTTATCAAACAAATCCAAGAGTTTCACCTTTTTAGCAATTTAAGCAAAACGTTTACAAACGTTAGGAAACAAATCCAAACATTTCACCTTTATAGCGATTTAAGCCAAACGTTTACAAACGTTACGAAACAAATCCAAACGTTTCACCTTTTTAGCGATTTAAGCCAAACATTTACAAACGTTACGAAACAAATCCAAACGTTTCACCTTTTAGCAATTTAAGCCAAACGTCGAAAAACGTTACAAAAAAAAAACCAAACGTTTAAAATGTTACGAAACAAATCGAAACGTTTCACCTTTTTAGTGATTTAAGCCAAACTTTTAGAAACGATACAAAACAAATCCAAACGTTTCACCTTTTTAGCGATTTAAGCCAAACGTTTACAATCGGTACGAAACAAACCCAAACGTTTCCCCTTTTTAGCGATTTAAGCCAAACATTTATAAACGCTACGAAATCAATCTAAACGTTTCACCTTTTTAGGAATTTAAGCCAAACGTTTACAAACGTTACGAAATAAATCCAAACGTTTCACCTTTTTAGCGATTTAAGACAAATGTTTGCAAACGTTACGAAACAAATCCAAACGTGTAACCTTTTTAGCGATTTAAGCCGAACGTTTACACACGTTACGAAACAAATTCAAACGTTTCACCTTTTTAGCGATTTAAGCCGAACGTTTCCAAACATTACGAAACAAATCCAAACGCTTCCCCTTTTTAGTGATGAAAGCCAAATGTTTACAAACGTTACGAAACAAATCCAAACGTTTCACATTTTTAGCGATTGAAACCAAACCTTTACAAATGTTACGAAAGAAATTCAAATGTTTCTCGTATTTAACAATTTAAGCCAAACGTTTACAAAATTTACGAAACAAAACCAAGAGTTTCACCTTTTTAGCAATTTCAGCCAAACGTTTACAAACGTTACGAAACAAATCCAAACATTTCACATTTTTAGCGATTTGAGCCAAACATTTACAAACGGTACGAAAGAAATCCAAACGTTTCCAAACGCTACGAAATCAATCCAAAGGTTTCACCTTTTTAGCGATTTAAGCCAAACATTTACAAACGTTAAGAAACAAATTCAAATGTTTCCCAATTTTAGCGATTTAAGCCAAACGTTTAAAACGTTACGAAACAAATCCAAACATTTCACCTTTTTCGCGATTTATGCCAAATGTTTACAAACGTTACGAACAAATCCAAACGTTTGACCTTTTTAGCGATTTAAGCCAAACGTTTACAAACGTTACAAAACAAATCCACATGTTTCACCTTTTAGCGATTTAAGCCAAACATTTACAAACGTTGGGAAACAAATCCAAACGTTTCTCATATTTAATAATTTAAGCCAAACGTTTACAAACGCTATGAAACAAAACCAAGTATTTCACCTATTCAGCAATTTAAGCCAAAAATTACGAAACAAATTCAAACGTTTCACCTATTTATAGATTTATGCCAAATGTTTCACCTTTTTAGCGATTGAAGCCAAACCAAACTTTCAAAACGTTATGAAACGAATCCAAACGTTTACAAAAGTTACAAAACAACACCAAACGTTACCCCATTTTAGCGATTTAAGCCAAACGTTTTGAAACGTTACGAAACAAAACCAAACGATGGTAAACGTCACGAAACAAATCCAAACGTTTCACATTTTTTGTGATTTAAGCCAAACGTTTAAAAACGTTACGAAACAAATTCAAACGTTTCACCATTTCAGTGATTGAAGCCAAACATTTACAAACGTTATGAAAAAAATCCAAACGTTACGAAACGAATCCAAACGTTTACAAAAGTTACAAAACAACACCAAACGTTTCCCCGTTTTAGCGATTTAAGCCAAACGTTTATAAACGTTACGAAACAAAACCAAACGATGGTAAACGTTACGAAACAAATCCAAACGTTTCACATTTTTAGTGATTTAAGCCAAACGTTTACAAACGTTACGAAACAAATCCAAACGTTTCACCATTTTAATGATTGAAGCCAAACATTTACAAACGTTATGAAAAAATCCAAACGTTTTGAAACATATAAAAACGTTTAAAACGTTACGAAACAAATCCAACCGTTTCACCTTTTTAGCAATTTAAGCCGAACGTTTACAAAGGTTACAAAACAAAACCAAACGTTTCACCTTTTTAGCGATTTTAGCCAAACATTGACGAACGCTACGAAACAAATCCAAATGTTTCACCTTTTTAGCGATTTAAGCCAAAACGTTCACAAACGTTACGAAACAAATCCAAGCGTTTCACCTTTTTAGCAATTTAAGCCAAACGTTTACAAACGTTACGAAACAAATCCAAGCGTTTCACCTTTTTAGCAATTTAAACCAAACGTTTACAAACGTTACAAAATAAATCTAAACGTTTCCCAATTTTAGCAATTTAAGCCAAACGTTTACAAATGTTACGAGACAAATCCAATCATTTCATCTTTTTAGCGATTTATGCCAAATGTTTACAAATGTTACAAAACAAACCCCAACGTTTCCCCTTTTAGTGATTTAAGCCGAACGTTTACAAACGTTACAAAATAAAATCAAACGTTTACCTTTTTTGAGATTTAAGCCAAACGTTTTCAAACGTTACAGAACAAATCCAAACGTTTCGCCTTTTTAGCGATTTAAGCCAAACGTTTACAAATGTTACGAAGCAAATCCAAACGTTTCATCTTTTTAGCATTTTAAGCCAAACCTTTACAAAGGTTATGAAACAAAACCATACGTTTCACCTTTTTAGCGATTTAAGCAAAACATTTACAAAGGTTACGAAACAAATCCAATTTTTTACCATTTTAGCGATTTAAGCCAAACGTTTACAAATGCTACGAAGCAAATCCAAACGTTTCCCCTTTTTAGCTATTTAAGCCAAACGTTTACAAACATTACGAAAAAAATCCAAAAGTTTCACCTTTTAGCGATTTAAGCAAACGTTTACAAACGTTATGAAACAAATCCAAGCGTTTCACCTTTTTAGCGATTTAAGCCAAACATTTACAAACGCTACGAAACCAATCCAAATGTTTCCTCTTTTATGCGATTTAAGCCAAATGCATACAAACGCTACGAAACAAATCCAAACGTTTCCCCTTTTTAGCGATTTAAGCCAAACGTTTACAAGCATTATGAAAAAAAATCCAAACGTTTCACCTTTTTAGCAATTTAAGCCAAACATTTACAAACGTTACGAAACAAATCCAAGCGTTTCATCTTTTTAGCAATTTAAACCAAACGTTTAAAACATTATGAAACAAATCCAACCGTTTCACCTTTTTAGCGATTTAGGCCGAACGTTTACAAAGGTTACAAAACAAAACCAAACGCTTCGCCTTTTTAGCGATTTAAGCCAAACGTTTACAAACGTTAAGAAACAAATCCAAACGGTTCACCTTTTTAGCGATTTAAACCAAACGTTTACAAATGTTACGAAACAAATCCAAGCGTTTCACCTTTTTAGCAATTTAAGCCAAACGTTTACAAACGTTACGAAACAAATCCAAGCGTTTCACCTTTTTAGCAATTTAAACCAAACGTTTACAAACGTTACAAAATAAATCTAAACGTTTCCCAATTTTAACAATTTAAGCCAAACGTTTACAAATGTTACGAGACAAATCCAATCATTTCATCTTTTTAGCGATTTAAGCCAAACGTTTACAAATGTTACAAAAAAAACCCAAATATTTCCCCTTTTTATCGATTTAAGCCGAACGTTTACAAATATTACGAAACAAATCCAAACGTTTTATAAGCCAAATGTTTACAAACATTACGAAACAAAACCAAACGTTTAAAACATTACCAAAAAAATCCAAACGTTTCACCTTTTTAGTGATTTAAGCCAAACGTTTCAAAACAAAACCAAACGTTTTCCCTTTTTAGCGATTTAAGCCAAACATTTACAAACGGGACGAAATCAATCCAAACGTTTCACCTTTTTAGCGATTTATGCCAAACGTTTGTAGTTATTTCGTAATTTTTGCAAACGTTTGGCTTAAATCGCTAAAAAGGTGAAACTTTTGGATTTGTTTCGTAACGTTAGTAAACGTTTGACTTAAATTGTTTACAAACATTACGAAACAAATCCAAACGTTTCACCTTTTAGCGATTTAAGCCAAACGTTTACAAACGTTACGAAACAAATCCAAATGTTTCTCATATTTAACAATTTAAGC
Source organism: Mercurialis annua (assembly GCF_937616625.2). Taxonomy (NCBI): domain Eukaryota; kingdom Viridiplantae; phylum Streptophyta; class Magnoliopsida; order Malpighiales; family Euphorbiaceae; genus Mercurialis; species Mercurialis annua. Next base: position 43,773,607 of record NC_065572.1, read on the forward strand.
CAAACGTTTACAAACGTTACAAAACAAATGAAAACGTTACACCTTTTTTGCGATTGAAGCCAAACGTTTACAAACGTTATGAAACAAATCCAAACGTTTCCCCTTTTTGGCGATTTAAGGCAAACGTTACGAAACAAAACCAAATATTTCACCTTTTTAGCAATTTAAGCGAAACGTTTACAAACGTTACGAAACAAATCCAAACGTTTCCCCATTTCAGCGATTTAAGCCAAACGTTTAAAACGTTACGAAACAAAACCAAACATTTCACCTTTTTAGCAATTTAAGCAAAACGTTAACAAACGTTACGAAATAAATCCAAATGTTTCCCCATTTCAGCGATTTAAGCCAAACGTTTAAAACGTTACGAAACAAATCCAAACATTTCACCTTTTTAGCGATTTATGCCAAACGTTTACAAACATTAAGAATCAAATCTAAACGTTTCATCTTTTTTGGGATTGAAGCCAAACTTTTACAAACATTAAGAAACAAAACCAAGCGCTCCACCTTTTTAGCTATTTAAGCCAAACGTTACGAAACAATTTCAAACGTTTCCCCCATTTTAGCGATTTAAGCCAAACGTTTAAAACGTTACGAAACAAATCCAAACATTTCACCTTTTTAGCGATTTATGGCAAACATTTACAAACGTTACGAAACAAATCCAAACGTTTCCCCTTTTTAGCGATTGAAGCGAAACGTTTACAAACATTACAAAAAAAATCTACATGCTTCACCTTTTTAGCGATTTTAGACGAACGTTTACAAACGTTAAGAAACAAAACCAAACATTTCACCTTTTTAGCAATTTAGGCCAAACGTTTACAAATGTTACGAAACAAATCCAAACGTTTCCCCATTTCAGCGATTTAAGACAAACGTTTAAAACGTTACGAAACAAATCCAAACATTTCACCTTTTTGCGATTTAAGCCAAACGTTTACAAACGTTACAAAACAAAACCAAACGTTTAAAACGTTACGAAACAAATCCAAAAGTTTGACCTTTTTAGAAATTTAAGCCAAACGTTTACAAAATGTTACGAACCAAATCCAAGCGTTAGAAATTTAAGCCAAACGTTTACAAACGTTTCAAACGTTTCACTTTTTTAGCGATTTAAGACAAACGTATACAAACGTTACAAAACAAATCCAAACGTTTCACCTTCTTAGCGATTTAAGCCAAACGTTTACAAACGTTATGAAACAAATCCAAACGTTTCACCTTTTTAGCGATTTAAGCCAAACGTTTACAAACATTACGAAACAAATCCAAACGTTTCACCTTTTAGCGATTTAAGCCAAACGTTTACAAACGTTACGAAACAAATCCAAATGTTTCTCATATTTAACAATTTAAGCCAAACGTTTACAAACGTTACAAAACAAATGAAAACGTTACACCTTTTTTGCGATTGAAGCCAAACGTTTACAAACGTTATGAAACAAATCCAAACGTTTCCCCTTTTTGGCGATTTAAGGCAAACATTACGAAACAAAACCAAACATTTCACCTTTTTAGCAATTTAAGCGAAACGTTTACAAACGTTACGAAACAAATCCAAAAGTTTCCCCATTTCAGCGATTTAAGACAAACGTTTAAAACGTTACGAAACAAAACCAAACATTTCACCTTTTTAGCAATTTAAGCAAAACGTTAACAAACGTTACGAAATAAATCCAAACGTTTCCCCATTTCAGCGATTTAAGCCAAACGTTTAAAACGTTACGAAACATATCCAAACATTTCACCTTTTTAGCGATTTATGCCAAACGTTTACAAACATTAAGAATTAAATCTAAACGTTTCATCTTTTTTGGGATTGAAGCCAAACTTTTACAAACATTAAGAAACAAAACCAAGCGCTCCACCTTTTTAGCTATTTAAGCCAAACGTTACGAAACAATTCCAAACGTTTCCCCCATTTTAGCGATTTAAGCCAAACGTTTAAAACGTTACGAAACAAATCCAAACATTTCACCTTTTTAGCGATTTATGGCAAACGTTTACAAACGTTACGAAACAAATCCAAACGTTTCCCCTTTTTAGCGATTGAAGCCAAACGTTTACAAACATTACAAAACAAATCTACATGCTTCACCTTTTTAGCGATTTAAGACGAACGTTTACAAACGTTAAGAAACAAAACCAAACATTTCACCTTTTTAGCAATTTAAGCCAAACGTTTACAAATGTTACGAAACAAATCCAAACGTTTCCCCATTTCAGCGATTTAAGCCAAACGTTTAAAACGTTACGAAACAAATCCAAACATTTCACCTTTTTTAGCGATTTATGCCAAACGTTTCACCTTTTTATCGATTGAAGCTAAACTTTTACAAACATTACGAAACAAAACCAAGTGTTTCACCTTTTTAGCAATTTAAACCAAACGTTTAAAACGTCACGAAACAAATCTAAACGTTCCACATTTTTAGCAATTTAAGCCAAACGTTTACAAATGTTACGAGACAAATTCAATCGTTTCACCTTTTTAGGGATTTAAGCCAAACGTTTACAAATGTTACAAAACAAATCCAAACGTTTTCCCATTCCAGCGATTTTAGCCGAACGTTTACAAATGTTACGAAATAAAACCAAACGTTTCCCCTTTTTTGCGATTTAAGCCAAACGTTTTCAAACATTACGGAACAAATCGAAACGTTTCACCTTTTTAGTGATTTAAGCAAAACATTTACAAATGTTACGAAACAAATCGAAACGTTTCATCTTTTTAGTGATTTAAGTGAAACTTTTACAAAGGTTATGAAACAAAATCAAATGTTTCCCCTTTTTAGCGATTTAGGAAAAATATTTATAAAGGTTACGAAAAAAATCCAAATATTTAACCTTTTTAGCGACTTAAGCCAAACGTTTACAAACGCTAAAAAACAAACCCAAATGTTTCCCCTTTATAGCGATTTAAGCTAAACGTTTACGAATATTACTAAACAAATCCAAACGTTTCACCTTTTAGAGATTTAAGCCAAATGTTTACAAACATTACGAAACAAAACCAAACGTTTAAAACGTTACGAAAAAAATCCAAACATTTCACCTTTTTAGTGATTTATGCCAAACGTTTCGAAACAAATCCAAACGTTTCACCTTTTTAGCGATTTAAGCCAAACGTTTACAAATGGTACGAAATCAATCCAAACGTTTCCCCTTTTTAGCGATTTAAGCCAAACGTTTACAAACGCTACGAAATCAATCCAAACGTTTCTCCTTTTTATCAATTTAAGTCAAACGTTTACTAACGTTACGAAACAAATCCAAATGTTTCACCTTTTTAGCGATTTAAGCCAAACGTTTGCAAAAATTACGAAATAACTACAAACGTTTCACTTTTTTGGCGATATAAGCAGAACGTTTACAAACGTTACGAAACAAATCCAAACGTTTCACCTTTTTAGAGATTTAAGCCCAACATTTGCAAACGTTATGAAACAAATCCAAATGTTTCACCTTTTTAGCGATTTAAGCCCAACATTTACAAACATTACAAAACAAATCCAAACGTTTCTCATATTAAACAATTTAAGCCAAACGTTTACAAATATTACTAAACAAAACCAAGAGATTCACCTTTTTAGCAATTTAAGCCAAACGTTTACAAACGTTACAAAACAAATCCAAACGTTTCCCCTTTTTAGCGATTTAAGCCAAATGTTTACAAACGGTACGAAACAAATCCAAATTTTTCACCGTTTTAGCGATTTAAGCCAAACGTTTACAAACTCTACGAAACAAATCCAAACGTTTCACCTTTTTAGCGATTTAAGCCAAACGTTTACAAACGTTACAGAACAAATCCAAATGTTTCCCCATTTTAGCGATTTAAGCCAAACGTTTAAAACGTTACGAAACAAATCCAAACATTTCAGCTTTTTAGCGATTTATGCCAAACGTTTACAAACGTTACGAAACAAATCCAAATGTTTCACCTTTTTACGCGATTTAAGCCAAACGTTTAAAAACTCTACGAAACAAATCCAAACGTTTCACCTTTTTAGCGATTTAAGACAAACGTTTACAAACATTAGGAAACAAATCCAAACGTTTCACCTTTTAGCGATTTAAGCCAAAAGTTTACAAACGTTACGAAACAAATCCAAACGTTTCTCATATTTAACAATTTAAGCCAAACGTTTACAAATGCTACGTAACAAAACCAAGTTTTCCACCTTTTTAGCAATTTAAGCCAAACGTTTACAAACTTTACGAAACAAATCTAAACGTTTCCCCTTTTTAGCGATTTAAGCCAAACGTTTCACCTTTTTAGCGATTTAAGCCAAACGTTTACAAACGTTACGAAATAAAACCAAACTTTTAAAACGTTACGAAACAAATCCAAACGTTTACAAACGTTACAAAACAACACGAAACGTTTCCCCATTTTAGCGATTTAAGCCAAACGTTTATTAATGTTGAAACAAAATCAAACGTTTGTAAACGTTACGAAACAAATCCAAATGTTTCACATTTTTAGTGATTTAAGCCAAACGTTTACAAACGTTATGAAACAAATCCAAACGTTTCACCATTTTAGTGATTGAAGCCAAACATTTGCAAACGTTATGAAAAAAAAAACATTTCGAAACACATCAAAACGTTTAAAACATTACGAAACAAATCCAACTGTTTCACCTTTTTAGCGATTTAGGCCGAACGTTTACAAAGGTTATAAAACAAAACCAAACGTTTCACCTTTTTAGCGATTTAAGCTAAACGTTTAAAAAAACTAAGAAACAAATCCAAACGGTTCACCTTTTTAGCGATTTAAGCCAAATGTTTACAAATGTTACGAAACAAATCCAAGCGTTTCAACTTTTTAGAAATTTAAGCCAAACGTTTACTAACGTTACGAAACAAATCCAAGAGTTTCACCTTTTTAGCAATTTATACCAAACGTTTAAAACGTTACGAAACAAATCTAAACGTTCCACATTTTTAGCAATTTAAGCCAAACGTTTACAAATGTTACGAGACAAATCCAATCGTTTCACCTTTTCAGCAATTTAAGCCAAAAGTTTAAAAATGTTATAAAACAAATCCAAATGTTTCACCTTTTCAAGGATTTAAGCAGAACGTTTACAAACGTTACGAAATAAAACCAAACGTTTAACCTTTTTTGCGATTTAAGCCAAATGTTTTCAAACGTTACGGAACAAATCCAAACGTTTCACCTTTTTAGCGATTTATGCCAAACGTATACAAACGTTACGAAACAAATCCAAATGTTTCACCTTTTTAGCGATTTAAGCCAAACGTTTACAAATGTTACGAAACAAATCCAAACGTTTCCTCATTTCAGCGATTTAAGCCAAACGTTTAAAACGTTACGAAACAAATCCAAACATTTCGCCTTTTTTAGCGATTTATGCCAAACGTTTACAAACGTTAAGAAACAAATCTAAACGTTTCACCTTTTTAGCGATTGAAGCCAAACTTTTACAAACATTGCGAAACAAAACCAAGCATTTCACCTTTTTAACAGTTTAAACCAAACGTTTAAAACGTCACGAAACAAATCTAAACGTTCCACATTTCTAACAATTTAAGCCAAACGTTTACAAATGTTTCGAGACAAATTCAATCGTTTCACATTTTTAGGGATTTAAGCCAAACGTTTACAAATGTTACAAAACAAATCCAAACGTTTCCCCATTCCAGCGATTTTAACCGAACGTTTACAAATGTTACGAAATAAAACCAAACGTTTCACCTTTTTTGAGATTTAAGCCAAACGTTTTCAAACATTACGGAACAAATCCAAACGTTTCACCTTTTTAGCAATTTAAGCAAAACATTTACAAATGTTACGAAACAAATCGAAACGTTTCATCTTTTTAGCGATTTAAGCGAAACTTTTACAAAGGTTATGAAACAAAACCAAAAGTTTACCCTTTTTGGCGATTTAAGAAAAATGTTTATAAAGGTTACGAAAAAAATCCAAATGTTTTACCTTTTTAGCGATTTAAGCCAAACGTTTACAAACGCTACGAAACAAACCCAAACGTTTCCCCTTTATAGCGATTTAAACCAAACGTTTACAAATATTACGAAACAAATCCAAACATTTCACCTTTTAGCGATTTAAGCCAAATGTTTACAAACATTACGAAACAAAACCAAACGTTACGAAAAAAATCCAAACGTTTCACCTTTTTAGTGATTTAAGCCAAACGTTTCAAAACAAATCCAAACGTTTCACCTTTTTAGCGATTTAAGCCAAACATTTACAAATGGTACGAAATCAATCCAAACGTTTCACCTTTTTAGCGATTTAAGCCAAACGTTTACAAATGCTACGAAATTAATCCAAACGTTTCTCCTTTTTATCAATTTAAATCAAACGTTTACTAACGTTACGAAACAAATCCAAATGTTTCATCTTTTTAGCGATTTAAGCCAAACGTTTGCAAAAATTACGAAATAACTACAAACGTTTCACTTTTTTGGCGATATAAGCAGAACGTTTATAAACGTTACGAAACAAATCCAAACGTTTCACCTTTTTAGCGATTTAAGCCCAACATTTGCAAACGTTATGAAACAAATCCAAATGTTTCACCTTTTTAACGATTTAAGCCCAACATTTACAAACGTTACGAAACAAATCCAAACGTTTCTCATATTAAACAATTTAAGCCAAACGTTTACAAACATTACTAAACAAAACCAAGAGTTTCACCTTTTTAGCAATTTAAGCCAAACGTTTACAAACGTTACGAAACAAATCCAAACGTTTCCCCTTTTTAGCGATTTAAGCCAAACGTTTACAAACGGTACAAAACAAATCCAAATGTTTCACCGTTTTAGTGATTTAAGCCAAACGTTTACAAACGCTACGAAACAAATCCAAACGTTTCACCTTTTTAGCGATTTAAGCCAAACGTTTAAAACGTTACGAAACAAATCCAAACATTTCAGTTTTTTAGCGATTTATGCCAAACGTTTACAAACGTTACGAAACAAATCCAAACGTTTCCCCTTTTTAGCGATTGAAGCCAAACGTTTACAAACATTACAAAACAAATCTACATGCTTCACCTTTTTAGCGATTTAAGACGAACGTTTACAAACGTTAAGAAACAAAACCAAACATTTCACCTTTTTAGCAATTTAAGCCAAACGTTTACAAATGTTACGAAACAAATCCAAACGTTTCCCCATTTCAGCGATTTAAGCCAAACGTTTAAAACGTTACGAAACAAATCCAAACATTTCACCTTTTTTAGCGATTTATGCCAAACGTTTCACCTTTTTATCGATTGAAGCTAAACTTTTACAAACATTACGAAACAAAACCAAGTGTTTCACCTTTTTAGCAATTTAAACCAAACGTTTAAAACGTCACGAAACAAATCTAAACGTTCCACATTTTTAGCAATTTAAGCCAAACGTTTACAAATGTTACGAGACAAATTCAATCGTTTCACCTTTTTAGGGATTTAAGCCAAACGTTTACAAATGTTTCAAAACAAATCCAAACGTTTTCCCATTCCAGCGATTTTAGCCGAACGTTTACAAATGTTACGAAATAAAACCAAACGTTTCCCCTTTTTTGCGATTTAAGCCAAACGTTTTCAAACATTACGGAACAAATCGAAACGTTTCTCCTTTTTAGTGATTTAAGCAAAACATTTACAAATGTTACGAAAAAAATCGAAACGTTTCATCTTTTTAGTGATTTAAGTGAAACTTTTACAAAGGTTATGAAACAAAACCAAATGTTTCCTCTTTTTAGCGATTTAGGAAAAATATTTATAAAGGTTACGAAAAAAATCCAAATGTTTAACCTTTTTAGCGACTTAAGCCAATCGTTTACAAACGCTAAAAAACAAACCCAAATGTTTCCCCCTTATAGCGATTTAAGCTAAACGTTTACAAATATTACTAAACAAATCCAAACGTTTCACCTTTTAGAGATTTAAGCCAAATGTTTACAAACATTACGAAACAAAACCAAACGTTTAAAACGTTACGAAAAAAATCCAAACATTTCACTTTTTTAGTGATTTATGCCAAACGTTTCGAAACAAATCCAAACGTTTCACCTTTTTAGCGATTTAAGCCAAACGTTTACAAATGGTACGAAATCAATCCAAACGTTTCCCCTTTTTAGCGATTTAAGCCAAACGTTTACAAACGCTACGAAATCAATCCAAACGTTTCTCCTTTTTATCAATTTAAGTCAAACGTTTACTAACGTTACGAAACAAATCCAAATGTTTCACCTTTTTAGCGATTTAAGCCAAACGTTTGCAAAAATTACGAAATAACTACAAACGTTTCACTTTTTTGGCGATATAAGCAGAACGTTTACAAACGTTACGAAACAAATCCAAACGTTTCACCTTTTTAGAGATTTAAGCCCAACATTTGCAAACGTTATGAAACAAATCCAAATGTTTCACCTTTTTAGCAATTTAAGCCCAACATTTACAAACATTACAAAACAAATCCAAACGTTTCTCATATTAAACAATTTAAGCCAAACGTTTACAAATATTACTAAACAAAACCAAGAGATTCACCTTTTTAGCAATTTAAACCAAACGTTTACAAACGTTACGAAACAAATCCAAACGTTTCCCCTTTTTAGCGATTTAAGCCAAATGTTTACAAACGGTACGAAACAAATCCAAATTTTTCACCGTTTTAGCGATTTAAGCCAAACGTTTACAAACTCTACGAAACAAATCCAAACGTTTCACCTTTTTAGCGATTTAAGCCAAACGTTTACAAACGTTACAGAACAAATCCAAATGTTTCCCCATTTTAGCGATTTAAGCCAAACGTTTAAAACGTTACGAAACAAATCCAAACATTTCAGCTTTTTAGCGATTTATGCCAAATGTTTACAAACGTTACGAAACAAATCCAAATGTTTCACCTTTTTACGCGATTTAAGCCAAACGTTTACAAACTCTACGAAACAAATCCAAACGTTTCACCTTTTTAGCGATTTAAGCCAAACGTTTACAAACATTAGGAAACAAATCCAAACGTTTCACCTTTTAGCGATTTAAGCCAAAAGTTTACAAACGTTACGAAACAAATCCAAACGTTTCTCATATTTAACAATTTAAGCCAAACGTTTACAAATGCTACGGAACAAAACCATGTTTTTCACCTGTTTAGCAATTTAAGCAAAACGTTTACAAACTTTACGAAACAAATCTAAACATTTCCCCTTTTTAGCGATTTAAGCCAAACGTTTAACCTTTTTAGCGATTTAAGCCAAACGTTTACAAACGTTACGAAACAAAACCAAACTTTAAAAACGTTACGAAACAAATCCAAATGTTTACAAACGTTACAAAACAACACGAAACGTTTCCCCATTTTAGCGATTTAAGCCAAACGTTTATTAATGTTACGAAACAAAATCAAACGTTTGTAAATGTTACGAATCAAATCCAAACATTTCACATTTTTAGTGATTAAGCCAAACGTTTACAAACGTTATGAAACAAATCCAAACATTTCACCATATTAGTGATTGAAGCCAAACATTTGCAAACGTTATGAAAAAAAACATTTCGAAACACATCAAAACGTTTAAAACATTACGAAACAAATCCAACTGTTTCACCTTTTTAGCGATTTAGGCCGAACCTTTACAAAGGTTATAAAACAAAACCAAACGTTTCACCTTTTTAGCGATTTAAGCTAAACGTTTACAAACGCTAAAAAACAAATCCAAACGGTTCACCTTTTTAGCGATTTAAGCCAAACGTTTACAAATATTACGAAACAAATCCAAGCGTTTCAACTTTTTAGAAATTTAAGCCAAACGTTTACAAACGTTACGAAACAAATCCAAGAGTTTCACCTTTTTAACAATTTATACAAAACGTTTAAAACGTTACGAAACAAATCTAAACGTTCCACATTTTTAGCAATTTAAGCCAAATGTTTACACATATTACGAGACAAATCCAATCGTTTCACCTTTTCGGCAATTTAAGCCAAAAGTTTACAAATGTTATAAAACAAATCCAAACGTTTCACCTTTTCAAGGATTTAAGCAGGACGTTTACAAACGTTACGAAATAAAATCAAACGTTTAACCTTTTTTGCGATTTAAGCCAAATGTTTTCAAACGTTACGGAACAAATCCAAACGTTTCACCTTTTTAGCGATTTATGCCAAACGTATACAAACGTTACGAAACAAATCCAAATGTTTCACCTTTTTAGCGATTTAAGTCAACCGTTTATAAACGTTAAGAAACAAATACAAACATCTCACCTTTTTAGCGATTTAAACAAAACGTTCACAAAGGTTACGAAACAAATCCAAACGTGTCACCTTTTTAGCCATATAAGCAAAATCTGTACAAACATTACGAAACAAATCCAAACGTTTCATCTTTTTAGCGATTTAAGTCAAACCTTCACAAAGGTTATGAAACAAAACCAAACATTTCACCTTTTTAGCGATTTAAGCCAAACGTTTACAAGGGTTACAAAACAAATCCAAACGTGTCACCTTTTTAGCAATTTAAGCCAAACATTTACAAACGTTACGAAACAAATAAAAATGTTTCACCTTTTTTGCGATTTAAGCGAAACGTTTACAAACGCTACGAAACAAATACAAACGTTTCACATTTTTAACGATTTCAGCCGAACGTTTACAAACTATACGAAATAAAACCAAACGTTTCACCTTTTTTGCGATTTAAGTCAAACGTTTTCAAATATTACGGAACAAATCGAAACATTTCACCTTTTAAGTGATTTAAGCAAAACGTTTACAAACGTTACGAAACAAATCGAAAATGTTTTATCTTTTTAGTGATTTAAGTGAAACTTTTACAAAGGTTATGAAACAAAACCAAACGTTTCCCCTTTTTAGTGATTTAAGCCAAACGTTTCGAAACAAATCCAAACGTTTCACCTTTTTAGCGATTTAAGCCAAACGTTTACAAATGGCACGAAATTAATCCAAACGTTTCACCTTTTTAGCGATTTAAGCCAAACGTTTACAAACGCTACGAAATCAATCCAAACGTTTCTCCTTTTTATCAATTTAAGTCAAACGTTTACTAACGTTACGAAACAAATCCAAATGTTTCACCTTTTTAGCGATTTAAGCCAAACGTTTACAAAAATTACAAAATAACTACAAACGTTTCACTTTTTTGGCGATATAAGCAGAACGTTTACAAACGTTACGAAACAAATCAAAACGTTTCACCTTTTTAGCGATTTAAGACCAACATTTGCAAACGTTATGAAACAAATCCAAATGTTTCACCTTTTTAAAAAATTTAAGCCCAACATTTACAAACGTTACGAAACAAATCCAAACGTTTCTCATATTAAACAATTTAAGCCAAACATTTACAAATATTACTAAACGAAACCAAGAGTTTCACCTTTTTAGCAATTTAAGCCAAACGTTTACAAATGTTACGAAACAAATCCAAACGTTTCCCCTTTTTAGCGACTTATGCCAAACGTTTACAAACGGTACGAAACAAATCCAAATGTTTCACCGTTTTAGCGATTTAAGCCAAATATTTACAAACGCTACGAAACAAATCCAAACGTTTCACCTTTTTAGCGATATAAGCCAAACGTTTACAAACGTTACAGAACAAATCCAAATGTTTCCCCATTTTAGCGATTTAAGCCAAACGTTTAAAACGTTACGAAACAAATCCAAACATTTCAGCTTTTTAGCGATTTATGCCAAACGTTTACAAACGTTACGAAACAAATCCAAACGTTTCACCTTTTTACGCGATTTAAGCCAAACGTTTACAAACGTTACGAATCAAATCCAAACATTTCACCTTTTTAGCGATTTAAGCCAAACGTTTACAAACATTAGGAAACAAATCCAAACGTTTCACCTTTTAGCGATTTAAGCCAAAAGTTTACAAACGTTAAGAAACAAATCCAAACGTTTCTCATATTTAACAATTTAAGCCAAACGTTTACAAATGCTACGAAACAAAACCAAGTTTTCCACCTTTTTAGCAATTTAAGCCAAACGTTTACAAACTTTACGAAACAAATCTGAACGTTTCCCCTTTTTAGCGATTTAAGCCAAACGTTTCACCTTTTTAGCGATTTAAGCCAAACGTTTACAAACGTTACGAAACAAAACCAAACTTTTAAAACGTTACGAAACAAATCCAAACGTTTACAAACGTTACAAAACAACACGAAACGTTTCCCCATTTTAGCGATTTAAGCCAAACGTTTATTAATGTTATGAAACAAAATCAAACGTTTGTAAACGTTACGAAACAAATCCAAATATTTCACATTTTTAGTGATTTAAGCCAAACGTTTACAAACGTTATGAAACAAATCCAAACGTTTCACCATTTTAGTGATTGAAGCCAAACATTTGCAAACGTTATGAAAAAAAAAAAACATTTCGAAACACATCAAAACGTTTAAAACATTACGAAACAAATCCAACTGTTTCACATTTTTAGCGATTTAGGCCGAACGTTTACAAAGGTTATAAAACAAAACCAAACGTTTCACCTTTTTAGCGATTTAAGCTAAACGTTTACAAACGCTAAGAAACAAATCCAAACGGTTCACCTTTTTAGCGATTTAAGCCAAATGTTTACAAATGTTACGAAACAAATCCAAGCGTTTCAACTTTTTAGAAATTTAAGCCAAACGTTTACTAACGTTACGAAACAAATCCAAGAGTTTCACCTTTTTACCAATTTATACCAAACGTTTAAAACGTTACGAAACAAATCTAAACGTTCCACATTTTTAGCAATTTAAGCCAAACGTTTACAAATGTTACGAGACAAATCCAATCGTTTCACCTTTTCAGCAATTTAAGCCAAAAGTTTACAAATGTTAAAAAACAAATCCAAACGTTTCACCTTTTCAAGGATTTAAGCAGAACGTTTACAAACGTTACGAAATAAAACCAAACGTTTAACCTTTTTTGCGATTTAAGCCAAATGTTTTCAAACGTTACGGAACAAATCCAAACGTTTCACCTTTTTAGCGATTTATGCCAAACGTATACAAACGTTACGAAACAAATCCAAATGTTTCACCTTTTTAACGATTTAAGCCAAACGTTTACAAATGTTACGAAACAAATCCAAACGTTTCCTCATTTCAGCGATTTAAGCCAAACGTTTAAAACGTTACGAAACAAATCCAAACATTTCGCCTTTTTTAGCGATTTATGCCAAACGTTTACAAACGTTAAGAAACAAATCTAAACGTTTCACCTTTTTAGCGATTGAAGCCAAACTTTTACAAACATTGCGGAACAAAACCAAGCATTTCACCTTTTTAACAGTTTAAGCCAAACGTTTAAAACGTCACGAAACAAATCTAAACGTTCCACATTTCTAACAATTTAAGCCAAACGTTTACAAATGTTTCGAGACAAATTCAATCGTTTCACATTTTTAGGGATTTAAGCCAAACGTTTAGAAATGTTACAAAACAAATCCAAACGTTTCCCCATTCCAGCGATTTTAGCCGAACGTTTACAAATGTTACGAAATAAAACCAAACGTTTCACCTTTTTTGAGATTTAAGCCAAACGTTTTCAAACATTACGGAACAAATCCAAACGTTTCACCTTTTTAGCAATTTAAGCAAAACATTTACAAATGTTACGAAACAAATCGAAACGTTTCATCTTTTTAGCGATTTAAGCGAAACTTTTACAAAGGTTATGAAACAAAACCAAAAGTTTCCCCTTTTTAGCGATTTAAGAAAAATGTTTATAAAGGTTACGAAAAAAATCCAAATGTTTTACCTTTTTAGCGATTTAAGCCAAACGTTTACAAACGCTACGAAAAAAACCCAAACGTTTCCCCTTTATAGCGATTTAAGCCAAACGTTTACATATATTACGAAACAAATCCAAACGTTTCACCTTTTAGCGATTTAAGCCAAATGCTTACAAACATTACGAAACAAAACCAAACGTTACGAAAAAAATCCAAACGTTTCACCTTTTTAGTGATTTAAGCCAAACGTTTCAAAACAAATCTAAACGTTTCACCTTTTTAGCGATTTAAGCCAAACGTTTACAAATGCTATGAAATCAATCCAAATGTTTCTCCTTTTTATCAATTTAAATCAAACGTTTACTAACGTTACGAAACAAATCCAAATGTTTCATCTTTTTAGCGATTTAAGCCAAACGTTTGCAAAAATTACGAAATAACTACAAACGTTTCACTTTTTTGGCCATATAAGCAGAACGTTTACAAACGTTACGAAACAAATCCAAACGTTTCACCTTTTTAGCGATTTAAGCCCAACATTTGCAAACGTTATGAAACAAATCCAAATGTTTCACCTTTTTAACGATTTAAGCCCAACATTTACAAACGTTACGAAACAAATCCAAACGTTTCTCATATTAAACAATTTAAGTCAAACATTTACAAACATTACTAAACAAAACCAAGAGTTTCACCTTTTTAGCAATTTAAGCCAAACGTTTACAAACGTTACGAAACAAATCCAAACGTTTCCCCTTTTTAGCGATTTAAGCCAAACGTTTACAAACGGTACAAAACAAATCCAAATGTTTCACCGTTTTAGTGATTTAAGCCAAACGTTTACAAACGCTACGAAACAAATCCAAACGTTTCACCTTTTTAGCGATTTAAGCCAAACGTTTAAAACGTTACGAAACAAATCCAAACATTTCAGTTTTTTAGCGATTTATGCCAAACGTTTACAAACGTTACGAAACAAATCCAAACGTTTCACCTTTTTACGCGATTTAAGCCAAACGTTTACAAACATTACGAAACAAATCCAAACGTTTCACCTTTTTAGCTATTTAAGCCAAAAGTTAACAAACGTTACGAAACAAATCCAAACGTTTCTTATATTTAAAAATTTAAGCCAATTGTTTACAAACGCTACGAAACAAAACCAAGTTTTTCACTTTTTTAGCAATTTAGGCCAAACGTTTACAAACTTTAGGAAACAAATCTAAATGTTTCCCCTTTTTAGCGATTTAAGCCAAACGTTTCACCTTTTTAGCGATTTAAGCCAAATGTTTACAAACGTTACGAAACAAAACCAAACTTTTAAAACGTTACGAAACAAATCCAAACGTTTACAAACGTTAAAAAACAACACGAAACGTTTTCCCATTTTAGCGATTTAAGCCAAACGTTTATTAATGTTACGAAACAAAACCAAACGTTTGTAAACGTTACGAAACAAATCCAAATGTTTCACATTTTAAGTGAATTAAGCTAAACGTTTACAAACGTTATGAAACAAATCCAAACGTTTCACCATTTTAGTGATTGAAGCCAAACCTTTACAAACGTTATGAAACAAATCCACAAGTTTCGAAACACATCAAAACGTTTAAAACATTACGAAACAAATCCAACCGTTTCACCTTTTTAGCGATATAGGCCGAACGTTTACAAAGGTTACAAAACAAAACCAAACGTTTCACCTTATTAGCGATTTAAGCCAAACTTTTAAAAACGCTAAGAAACAAATCCAAACGGTTCACCTTTTTAACGATTTAAGCCAAACGTTTACAAATGTTACGAAACAAATCCAAGCGTTTCAAATTTTTAGCAATTTAAGTCAAAAGTTTACAAACGTTACGAAACAAATCCAAGAGTTTCACCTTTTAGAAATTTAAACCAAACGTTTAAAACGTTAAGAAACAAATCTAAACGTTCCATATTTTTAGCAATTTAAGCCAAACGTTTACAAATGCTACGAGACAAATTCAATCGTTTCACCTTTTCAGCGATTTAAGCCAAATGTTTACAAATGTTATAAAAAAAATCCAAACGTTTCACCTTTTCATCGATTTAAGCAGAATGTTTACAAACGTTACGAAATAAAACCAAACTTTTAACCTTTTTTATGATTTAAGCCAAATGTTTTCAAACGTTACGGAACAAATCCAAACCTTTCACCTTTTTAGCGATTTAAGCCAAACGTATACAAACGTTACGAAACAAATCCAAATGTTTCACCTTTTTAGCGATTTAAGTCAAACGTTTAAAAACGTTAAGAAACAAATACAAACATCTCACCTTTTTAGAGATTTAAGCCAAACGTTTATAAAGGTTACGAAACAAATCCAAACGTGTCACCTTTTTAGCAATATAACCAAAATGTGTACAAACGTCACGAAACAAATCCAAACGTTTCATCTTTTTAGCGATTTAAGCCAAACGTTTACAAGGGTTATGAAACAAATCCAAACGTGTCACCTTTTTAGCAATTTAAGCCAAACATTTACAAACGTTACGAAACAAATAAAAACGTTTCACCTTTTTTGCAATTTAAGCCAAACGTTTACAAACGTTACTAAACAAATACAAACGTTTCACATTTTTAACGATTTTAGCCGAACGTTTACAAATGTTACGAAACAAAACCAAACGTTTAAAATGTTACGAAACAAATTCAAAAGTTTCACCTTTTTAGAAATTTAAGCCAAACATTTCTAAACGTTACGAACAAAATCCAAGCGTTAGCAATTTAAGCCAAACATTTACAAACGTTTACAAATGTTACGAAATTTCAAACCTTTCACCTTTTTAGCGATTTAAGACAAACGTATACAAACGTTACAAAACAAATCCAAACGTTTCCCCTTCTTAGCGATTTAAGCCAAACATTTACAAACAAATCCAAACGTTTCACCTTCTTAGCGATTTAAGCCAAACATTTACAAACTTCACGAAACAAATCCAAACCTTTCACCGTTTTAGCGATTTAAGCCAAACGTTTACAAACATTACGAAACAAATCAAAATGTTTCACCTTTTAGCGATTTAAGCCAAATGTTTACAAACTTTATGAAACAAATCCAAACGTTTCTCATATTGAACAATTTAAGCCAAACGTTTACAAACGTTTACACCTCTTTAGCGATTGAAGCCAAATGTTTACAAACGTTATGAAACAAAACCAAATGTTTCCCCTTTTTGGCGATATAAAGGCAAACGTTTACAAACATTACAGAACAAATCCAAATGTTTCCCCATTTTAGCGATTTAAGCCAAACGTTTAAAACGTTACGAAACAAATCCAAACATTTCAGCTTTTTAGCGATTTATGCCAAACGTTTACAAACGTTACGAAACAAATCCAAACGTTTCACCTTTTTACGCGATTTAAGCCAAACGTTTACAAACGTTACGAAACAAATCCAAACATTTCACCTTTTTAGCGATTTAAGCCAAAAGTTTACAAATATTAGGAAACAAATCCAAACGTTTCACCTTTTAGCGATTTAAGCCAAAAGTTTACAAACGTTACGAAACAAATCCAAACGTTTCTCATATTTAACAATTTAAGCCAAACGTTTACAAATGCTACGAAACAAAACCAAGTTTTTCACCTTTTTTAGCAATTTAAGCCAAACGTTTACAAACTTTACGAAACAAATCTAAACGTTTCCCCTTTTTAGCGATTTAAGCCAAACGTTTCACCTTTTTAGCGATTTAAGCCAAACGTTTACAAACGTTACGAAACAAAACCAAACTTTTAAAACATTACGAAGCAAATCCAAACGTTTACAAACGTTACAAAACAACACTAAACGTTTCCCCATTTTAGCGATTTAAGCCAAACGTTTATTAATGTTACGAAACAAAATCAAACGTTTGTAAACGTTACGAAACAAATCCAAACGTTTCACTTTTTTAGTGATTTAAGCCAAACGTTTACAAACGTTATGAAACAAATCCAAACGTTTCACCATTTTAGTGATTGAAGCCAAACATTTGCAAACGTTATGAAAAAAAAACATTTCGAAACACATCAAAACGTTTAAAACATTACGAAACAAATCCAACTGTTTGACCTTTTTAGCGATTTAGGCCGAACGTTTACAGAGGTTATAAAACAAAATCAAACGTTTCACCTTTTTAGCGATTTAAGCTAAACGTTTACAAACGCTAAGAAACAAATCCAAACGGTTCACCTTTTTAGCGATTTAAGCCAAACATTTACAAATGTTACGAAACAAATCCAAGCGTTTCAACTTTTTAGAAATTTAAGCCAAAGGTTTACAAACATTACGACACAAATCCAAGAGTTTCACCTTTTTAGCAATTAATACCAAACGTTTAAAACGTTACGAAACAAATCTAAACGTTCCACATTTTTAGCAATTTAAGCCAAACGTTTACAAATGTTACGAGAAAAATCCAATCGTTTCACCTTTTCAGCAATTTAAGCCAAAAGTTTACAAATGTTATAAAACAAATCCAAACGTTTCACCTTTTCAAGGATTTAAGCAGAACGTTTACAAACGTTACGAAATAAAACCAAACGTTTAACCTTTTTTGCGATTTAAGCCAAATGTTTTCAAACGTTACGGAACAAATCCAAACGTTTCCCCTTTTTAGCGATTTATGCCAAACGTATACAAACGTTACGAAACAAATCCAAATGTTTCACCTTTTTAGCGATTTAAGCCAAACGTTTACAAATGTTACGAAACAAATCCAAACGTTTCCCCATTTCAGCGATTTAAGCCAAACGTTTAAAACGCTACGAAACAAATCCAAACATTTCGCCTTTTTTAGCGATTTATGCCAAACGTTTACAAACGTTAAGAAACAAATCTAAACGTTTCACCTTTTTAGCGATTGAAGCCAAACTTTTACAAACATTGCGAAACAAAACCAAGCATTTCACCTTTTTAACAGTTTAATTCAAACGTTTAAAACGTCACGAAACAAATCTAAACGTTCCACATTTTTAGCAATTTAAGCCAAACGTTTACAAATGTTACGAGACAAATTCAATCGTTTCACATTTTTAGGGATTTAAGCCAAACGTTTACAAATGTTACAAAACAAATCCAAACGTTTCCCCATTCCAGCGATTTTAGCCGAACGTTTACAAATGTTAAGAAATAAAACCAAACGTTTCACCTTTTTTGCGATTTAAGCCAAACGTTTTCAAACATTACGGAACAAATCCAAACGTTTCACCTTTTTAGCAATTTAAGCAAAACATTTACAAATGTAACGAAACAAATCGAAACGTTTCATGTTTTTAGCGATTTAAGCGAAACTTTTACAAAGGTTATGAAACAAAACCAAACGTTTCCCCTTTTTAGCGATTTAAGAAAAATGTTTATAAAGGTTACGAAAAAATTCCAAATGTTTTACCTTTTTAGCGATTTAAGCCAAACGTTTACAAACGCTACGAAACAAACCCAAACGTTTCCTCTTTTTAGCGATTTAAGCCAAACGTTTACAAATATTACGAAATAAATCCAAACGTTTCACCTTTTAGCGATTTAAGCCAAATGTTTACAAACATTACGAAACAAAACCAAACGTTTAAAACGTTACGAAAAAATCCAAACGTTTCACCTTTTTAGTGATTTAAGCCAAAAGTTTCAAAACAAATCCAAACGTTTCACCTTTTTAGCGATTTAAGCCAAACGTTTACAAATGGTACGAAATCAATCCACACGTTTCACCTTTTTAGCGATTTAAGCCAAACTTTTACAAACGCTACGAAATCAATCCAAACGTTTCTCCTTTTTATCAATTTAAGTCAAACGTTTACTAACGTTACGAAACAAATCCAAATGTTTCATCTTTTTAGCGATTTAAGCCAAACGTTTGCAAAAATTATGAAATAACTACAAACGTTTCACTTTTTTGGCGATATAAGCAGAACGTTTACAAACGTTACGAAACAAATCCAAACGTTTCACCTTTTTAGCGATTTAAGCCCAACATTTGCAAACGTTATGAAACAAATCCAAATGTTTCACCTTTTTAACGATTTAAGCCCAACATTTACAAACGTTACGAAACAAATCCAAACGTTTCTCATTTTAAACAATTTAAACCAAACGTTTACAAACATTACTAAACAAAACCAAGAGTTTCACCTTTTTAGCAATTTAAGCCAAACGTTTACAAACGTTACGAAACAAATCCAAATGTTTCCCCTTTTTAGCGATTTAAGCCAAACGTTTACAAACGGTACAAAACAAATCCAAATGTTTCACCGTTTTAGCGATTTAAGCCAAACGTTTACAAACGCTACGAAACAAATCCAAACGTTTCACCTTTTTAGCGATTTAAGCCAAACGTTTAAAACGTTACGAAACAAATCCAAACATTTCAGCTTTTTAGCGATTTATGCCAAACGTTTACAAACGTTACGAAACAAATCCAAACGTTTCACCTTTTTACGCGATTTAAGCCAAACGTTTACAAACATTACGAAACAAATCCAAACGTTTCACCTTTTTAGCTATTTAAGCCAAAAGTTAACAAACATTACGAAACAAATCCAAACGTTTCTTATATTTAACAATTTAAGCCAATTGTTTACAAACGCTACGAAACAAAACCAAGTTTTTCACTTTTTTAGCAATTTAGGCCAAACGTTTACAAACTTTAGGAAACAAATCTAAATGTTTCCCCTTTTTAGCGATTTAAGCCAAACGTTTCACCTTTTTAGCGATATAAGCCAAACGTTTACAAACGTTACGAAACAAACCCAAACTTTTAAAACGTTACGAAACAAATCCAAACGTTTACAAACGTTACAAAACAACACGAAACGTTTTCCCATTTTAGCGATTTAAGCCAAACGTTTATTAATGTTACGAAACAAAACCAAACGTTTGTAAACGTTACGAAACAAATCCAAACATTTCACATTTTAAGTGATTTAAGCCAAACGTTTACAAACGTTATGAAACAAATCCAAACGTTTCACCGATTTAGTGATTGAAGCCAAACATTTACAAACGTTATGAAACAAATCCACAAGTTTCGAAACACATCAAAACGTTTAAAACATTACGAAACAAATCCAACCGTTTCACCTTTTTAGCGATATAGGCCGAACGTTTACAAAGGTTACAAAACAAAACCAAACGTTTCACCTTTTTAGCGATTTAAGCCAAACTTTTAAAAACGCTAAGAAACAAATCCAAACGGTTCACCTTTTTAGCGATTTAAGCCAAACGTTTACAAATGTTACGAAACAAATCCAAGCATTTCAAATTTTTAGCAATTTAAGTCAAAAGTTTACAAACGTTACGAAACAAATCCAAGAGTTTCACCTTTTTAGCAATTTAAACCAAACGTTTAAAACGTTAAGAAACAAATCTAAACGTTCCACATTTTTAGCAATTTAAGCCAAACGTTTACAAATGTTACGAGACAAATTCAATCGTTTAACCTTTTCAGCAATTTAAGCCAAATGTTTACAAATGTTATAAAAAAAATCCAAACGTTTCACCTTTTCATCGATTTAAGCAGAATGTTTACAAAATTTACGAAATAAAACCAAACTTTTTACCTTTTTTTACTGTTTAAGCCAAATGTTTTCAAACGTTACGGAACAAATCCAAACCTTTCACCTTTTTAGCGATTTAAGCCAAACGTATACAAACGTTACGAAACAAATCCAAATGTTTCACCTTTTTAGCAATTTAAGTCAAACGTTTAAAAACGTTAAGAAACAAATACAAACATGTCACCTTTTTAGAGATTTAAGCCAAACGTTTACAATGGTTACGAAACAAATCCAAACGTTTCACCTTTTTAGCAATATAACCAAAATGTGTACAAACATCACGAAATAAATCCAAACGTTTCATCTTTTTAGCGATTTAAGCCAAACGTTTACAAGGGTTATGAAACAAATCCAAACGTGTTACCTTTTTAGCAATTTAAGCCAAACATTTACAAAAGTTACGAAACAAATAAAAACATTTCACATTTTTAATGATTTTAACCAAACGTTTACAAACGTTACTAAACAAATACAAACGTTTCACATTTTTAACGATTTTAGCCGAACGTTTACAAACGTTACGAAACAAAACCAAACGTTTAAAATGTTACGAAACAAATTCAAAAGTTTCACCTTTTTAGAAATTTAAGCCAAACATTTATAAACGTTACGAACAAAATCCAAGCGTTAGCAATTTAAGCCAAACATTTACAAACGTTTACAAATGTTACGAAATTTCAAACCTTTCACCTTTTTAGCGATTTAAGACAGACGTATACAAACGTTACAAAACAAATCCATACGTTTCACCTTCTTAGCGATTTAAGCCAAACATTTAAAAACGTCACGAAACAAATCCAAACGTTTCACCATTTTAGCGATTTAAGCCAAACGTTTACAAACTTTACGAAACAAATCAAAACGTTTCACCTTTTAGCGATTTAAGCCAAATGTTTACAAACTTTATGAAACAAATCCAAACGTTTCTCACATTTAACAATTTAAGCGAAACGTTTACAAACGTTACGAAACAAATCAAAACGTTACACCTCTTTAGTGATTGAAGCCAAATGTTTACAAACGTTATGAAACAAATCCAAAAGTTTCCCCTTTTTGGCGATATAAAGGCAAACGTTTACAAACGTTGCGAAACAAAACCAAACATTTCATCTTTTTAGCAATTTAAGCCAAACGTTTACAAACGTTACGAAATACATCCAAACGTTTCCCCATTTCAGCGATTTAAGCCAAATGTTTAAAACGTTACGAAACAAATCCAAACATTTCACCTTTTTAGCGATTTATACAAAACGTTTACAAACGTTAAGAAACAAATCTAAATATTTCACCTTTTTAGCGATTGAAGCCAAACTTTTACAAACATTAAGAAACAAAACCAAGCGCTTCTCCTTTTTAGCAATTTAAGCCAAACGTATACAAACGTTATGAAACAAATCCAAACGTTTCCCCATTTTAGCGATTTAAGCTAAACGTTTAAAACGTTATGAAACAAATCCAAACATTTCACCTTTTTAGCGATTTATGCCAAACGTTTACAAACATTACGAAACAAATCCAAACGTTTCCCCTTTTTAGCTATTGAAGCCAAACGTTTACAAACATTACAAAACAAATCTAAACGCTTTACCTTTTTATCGATTTAAGCCGAATGTTTACAAACGTTACAAAACAAAACCTAACATTTCACCTTTTTAGCAATTTAAGCCAAACGTTTACAAATGTTACGAAACAAATCCAAACGTTTCCCCATTTCAGCGATTTAAGCCAAATGTTTAAAACGTTACAAAACAAATCCAAACATTTCACCTTTTTTAGCGATTTATGCCAAACGTTTACAAACGTTAAGAAACAAATCTAAATGTTTCATCTTTTTAGCGATTGAAGCCAAACTTTTACAAACATTAAGAAACAAAACCAAGCGCTTCTCCTTTTTAGCAATTTAAGCCAAACGTATACAAACGTTATGAAACAAATCCAAAAGTTTCCCCATTTTAGCGATTTAAGCCAAACGTTTACAACGTTATGAAACAAAACCAACCATTTCATCTTTTTAGCGATTTATGCCAAACTTTTACAAATATTACGAAATAAATCCAAACGTTTCCCCTTTTAGCGATTGAAGCCAAACGTTTACAAACGTTACGAAATAAATCGAAACGTTTCACCTTTTTAGCGATTTAGGCCGAACGTTTACAAACATTACGAAACAAAACCAAACATTTCACCTTTTTAGCAATTTAAGCCAAACGTTTACAAACGTTACAAAATAAATCCAAACGTTTCCTCATTTTAGCGATTTAAGCCAAACGTTTAAAACGTTACAAAACGAGTCCAAACATTTCACCTTTTTAGCGATTTATGCCAAACGTTTACAAACATTACAAAACAAATCCAAATGTTTCACCTTTTTAGCAATTTAAGCTAAGCGTTTACAAACGTTACGAAACAAATCCAAGCGTTTAATTTAGCAATTTAAGCCAAACGTTTACAAACTTTGCAAAACAAATCCAACCGTTTCCCCTTTTTAGCAATTTAAGCCAAACGTTTACAGACGTTACGAAACAAATCCAAATGTTTCACCTTTTTAGCGATTTTAGCCAAACGTTTACAAACGTTACGAAACAAATCAAAATGTTTCACCTTTTTAGCGATTTAAGCCAAACGTTTACAAACGTTACAAAACAAATCCAAACGTTTCCCATTCTTAGCGATTTAAGCCAAACATTTATAAACGTTACAACAAAAATCCAAACGTTTCACCTTTTTAGCGATTTAACAAAATGTTACAAAACAAATCCTAACGTTTTGCCTTTTTAGCAATTTAAACCAAACGTTTACAAACGTTACAAAACTAATCCAAACGTTTACCCTTTTTAGCGATTTAAGCCAACTGTTTACAAATGTTACAAAAAAAACGTTTAAAACGTTATGAAACAAATCCAAACGTTTAAAACGTTATGAAACAAATCCAAACGTTTCTCATTTTTAACGATTTAAACCAAACCTTTACAAACGTTACGAAACAAAACCAATCGTTTCACCTTTTTAGCAATTTAAGCCAAACGTTATGAAACTGTCACGACTCAAAATATTGAGCCGAGACCGGCGCTAGGGAACGGGAGTGGTAGCTCCGGAACCCGTAGCAAGCCTAAAATCACTATTAACTTTTCGCAAAATAATAAACACATAATATTAACACAACATATGCAAACATAAATATCATATGTATACAAGTATTTACACTAACTATTTTGTTAACCTCGTGGGCTCTAGTTACCGTACCCTGTACGAACTGGCCTCACGGTACTATATACATAAAACACGTAGCCTACAAAAGTATAAACAAAACAGTAAGTAATATATATAACCAAAATCTACTGCTGTCTAGGCTACGACTCTGTCGACGCAGGACCACTACTGCAGCATTCACAGAAGTCAGAGAACTATACATACATAGCTGACTTCCGGATCCAAATTTGGCTTCTAGCTAATTCCACACTCTAAGTACCTGAAAGACATCAAAAATGAGGGGTCAGTATTTGGGAAAATACTGAGTGAGTAGGCACATTACTAATAGTATTGCTAAAACATAACATCGCATACGATAAAACATATAAGTAAAATCAATAATTGATATCAAAATATAATATAACATGCTATCATATAATCCAAGTATTAGATCCGATTGAAACCCTAATCACAATACTCAATACGATCCATAATTTATGTACGATTCAATACGATAAATATCAATTCGATCGATCCATTTGGTAGGGTCCCGAGATAGTTCAACCAAGTTAAACCTCTACCATCGCTTAATCCAAAGGTGTGGGTCCCGAGATAGTTCAACCGAGTTAAACCCACTGGATACGGGTCCCGAGATAGTTCAACCGAGTTAAACCTTGTATCCAATTCGATATACATATTCCAACTTCGATACGAATCGGTAAGCGATGTTCGATATTCGATATAATTCCATGACACGATAACAATCTAGACACGCTAGACTGACACACTTACCGGTGATCACACAGTCCTATTGACTCTCAATAGGTAGCACGTTTCCTCGGATCACACATTGGTTTCAAAACTATAATAATTCGATAAACGATATAATAATCACTAATAACGATAAACGATAATCAATAAAAGCAATTCGATAAGCGATATATCAAATCATATACCATGTGATGTGTTTATTCTAATATATCAAAATAATAACTTTTAAATAACAATACACAAAAGTAAAGTGCCACTCACAGAAACCGCTATCCAATCTATGACGTGGTCGATGAAATGATATGCTCGCACTATCCCACGTCTGGTGCCCTCACTGCTCGCTGACACGTCTGATAAAACGTTTGATGGTCAGACGCAAATTTCATGTTTATATGTATAATACTTTTAAGTTCTAAGTTTAAGTTGATTGGATTCCACTTCTAGTTTGCTCGTAAACCTGATGATCCTTAGTCGTACTTACGACTTACCAAATACCGTCTCTCAATTCCGATAACTTCTTAATTAATCCATATGCTTATCTTGATTACTCATTATGCTAATGTTTATTTCTATAATGTCCTTTTATTATTCATTTCAAGATATTTATCAGAGTTCTACACCCATATCACGTTATCGGAAGCTATTTTTTGCTCCCGGAGGTCTTGGTCGAGGTAGGGCACGTCCTGCCAGCTTGGCACATCGTGCCCTTCACTGGTGCACGTCGTGCACCCCTGTTGCGCACGTCGCGCAACAGCACGACGTGCTGAAGTGCAGCACGTTGTGCACCAATCGGGTGTGATATTTCTCGGCATCTCCAGACCATTTACGGAGCTCCAAAACTCCCAAAATCCACACCAATACATACGACTTCATTTATACACTTATCGTATCATTTTACAACTCAAAAACGTCAAAAACAACTCGATTCCTAACCGTACGATTCGAACATAACTTTCTATACAAAATAACCCCTTAATCTTTATTTTCCGTGGTAAAAACGTGTAACTCACCTTGTTTTGATGCTTGGGAGAGATAGAGGCTTGAATTCCAATGAGATTGACGCAAAAATCGTCCGAAACGGACGCCGAATGGCGAAACGGCCAAGTGACGAAGTGAATCGCGAAATGAACTAAATTTCTCGATCTTTCTCTTCTCTTCTCATCTTGATCCTTTTCTTTCATAATCAATTCCTTATATATCATGACTAAAAGGCCTCTTTGATCCTTGTTTTATTCTTTTGTTATTAACTATCCTTTAAACTTTTCTTTTGTTCAATTAAGTCCATAACTAAATCGATTAACTCTTTAATCATAACTTATACGTATTATATATATCCGATAAACAATACGAATCCCAATATTAATATTTTCCCGTC
This sequence comes from Mercurialis annua, assembly GCF_937616625.2. Taxonomy (NCBI): domain Eukaryota; kingdom Viridiplantae; phylum Streptophyta; class Magnoliopsida; order Malpighiales; family Euphorbiaceae; genus Mercurialis; species Mercurialis annua. Next base: position 43,800,259 of record NC_065572.1, read on the forward strand.
AAAACTTATAAATTTCCATTTTTGAGACGTAGTGGTTAAATTACCATTTTAGTCCAAGAACTTCATTTTGTGACTTTTCTTGACATTTTTTCTTTTGATTCCAATTCCAACTTTCCAGCTAGGATATAATATAAAATACTGCATCGTTAACTTCTCGAAACCGACCAACTTAGATTTGTGTTCACTTTAACTTCTCGGAAATCCTTCAGATATCGTCACTCCGGCCACCCAAAACTGGACACGTGGTCGAATTAGATAATTAAATATCTTGGGGTATTACAGAAACAAATCCAAGCGTTCCACCTTTTTAGCAATTTAAGCCAAACGTTTACAAACGTTCTGGAACAAATCCAAGAGTTTCACCTTTTTAGCAATTTAAGCCAAACGTTTTTCAAAAGTTACGAAACAATTCCAAACGTTTCATCGTTTTATCGATATAAGCCGAAGGTTTTCGAACGTTACGAAATAAAACCAAACGTTTCACCTTTTTAGCAATTTAGGCCAAACGTTTACAAACGTTACGAAACAAATCCAAACTTTTCCCCATTTTAGCGATTTAAGAAAGACGTTTAAAACATTACGAAACAAATCCAAACATTTAACCTTTTTAGCAATTTATGCCAAACGTTTACAGACGTTACAAAACAAATCCAAATGTTGTACCTTTTTAGCGATTGAAGCCAAACGTTTACAAACGTTACGAAAAAAATCCAAACGTTTCACACATTTTTAGCAATTTAAGCCAAACGTTTACAAACGTTACGAAACAAAAACCAAGTGTTTTACCTCTTTAGCAAATTAAGCCAAACGTTTCCAAAAGTAACGAAATAAATCCAATTGTTTCACCTTTTTAGCAATTTAAGCCAAACGTTTACAAACGTTACGAAACAAATCCAAGAGTTTCCCCTTTTTAGCAGTTTAAGCCAAATGTTTACAAATGTTATGAAACAAATTCAAGCGTTTCATCTTTTTAGAAATTTAAGCCAAACGTTTTCAAATGTTTCGAAACAAATCTAAGCGTTTCATCTTTTTAGCAATTTAAGTCAAATATTTACAAACGTTACGAAACAAATCCAAACGTTTCACCTTTTTAGCGATTTAAGCCAAACGTTTACAAATGTTACGAAACAAATCCAAACGTTTCACCTTTTTATAGATTTAAGCCAAACGTTTACAAACTTTACGAAACAGAACCAAACGTTTAAAACGTTAGGAAACAAATCCAAACGTTTCATATTTTTAGCGATTTAAGCCAAACATTTACAAACGTTACGAAACAAAACTAATCGTTTCACCTTTTTAGCACTTTAAGCCAAACGTTTACAAACGTTACGAAACAAATCTAAGCGTTCCACCTTTTTAGCAATTTAAGATAAACGTTTACAAACGTTCCGAAACAAATCCAAGGGTGTCAACTATTTAGTAGTTTAAGCTAAACGTTTACAAAAGTCACGAAACAAATCCAAGCGTTTCACATTTTTAACAGTTTAAGCCAAACGTAAACGAACGTTACGGAAAAAAACCAAGCGTTTCACCTCTTTAGCAATTTAAGCCACACGTTTACAAACGTAAGGAAACAAATCCAAGCGTTTCACCATTTTAGCAATTTAAGCCAAACGTTTACAAACGTTACGAAACAAATCCAAGCGTTTCCCCTTCTTAGCAATTTAAGACAAACGTTTACAAATGTTATAAAACAAATCCAAGCGTTTCATCTTTTTAGCAATTTAAGCCAAACGTTTACGAATGTTTCGAAACAAATCCAAGCGTTTCACCTTTTTAGCAATTTAAGCCAAATGTTTACAAATGTTACGAAACAAATCCAAACGTTTCCCCCTTTTTAGCGATTTAAGCCAAACGTTACGAAACAAATAAAAACGTTTCACCTTTTTAGCGATATAAGCCAAACGTTAACAAACGTTATAAAACAAATCCAAACGTTTCACCTTCTTAGCAAATTAACCCAAACATTTACAAACGTAACAAAACAACTCCAAACGTTTCACCTTTTTAGCGATTTAACAAAATGTTACGAAACAAATCCAAACGTTTCGCCTTTTTAGAAATTTAAGCCAAACGTTTATAAACATTACAAAATAAATCCAAACGTTTCCCCTTTTTAGATATTTAAGCCAAACGTTTACAAACTTTACGAAACAAAACCAACGTTTAAAACGTCTGGAAACAAATCCAAACGTTTCATATTTTTAGCGATTTAAGCAAACCTTTAAAACGTTACGATACAGAACCAATAGTTTCACCTTTTTAGCAATTTAAGCCAAACGTTTACAAACGTTACGAAACAAATCCAAGCGTTCCACCTTTTTAGCAATTTAAGCTAAACGTTTACAAACGTTCCGAAACAAATCCAAGCGTTTCATGTTTTTAGTAATTTAAGCCAAACGTTTACAAACGTTACGAAACAAATCCAAGTGTTTCACCTTTTTAGCAATTTAAGTCAACGTTTACAAACGTTACGAAACAAATCCAAATGTTTCATCATTTTAGCTATTTAAGCCGAACGTTTACAAACGATACGAAATAAAACCAAACGTTTCACCTTTTTAGAAATTTAAGTTAAACGTTTACAAACGTTACGAAACAAATCCAAACATTTCCCCATTTTAGCGATTTATGCCAAACATTTAAAACGTCTCGAAACAAATCCATATATTTCACCTTTTTAGTGATTTATGCCAAACGTTTACAAACGTTACGAAACAAATACAAACATTTCACCTTTTTAGCGATTGAAGCCAAACGTTTACAAACGTTACGAAACAAATCCAAACGTTTCACCTTTTTAGCGATTGAAGCCAAATGTTTATAAACAGTACGAAACAAATCCAAACGTTTCACCTTTTTATCGATTTAAGCCAAACGTTTACAAACACTATGAAACAAATCCAAATGTTTCACCTTTTTAACAATGTAAACCAAACGTTTACAAACGCTACAAAACACATCCAAACGTTTCACCTTTTTAGCAGTGTAAGTCAAACGTTTACAAACGCTACGAAACAAATCCAAGTGTTTCACCTTTTTAGAAATTTAAGCCAGACGTTTACAAACATTACGAAACAAATCCAAGCGTTTCACCTTTTTAGCGATTTAAGCCAAACGTTTACAAATGTTGCGAAACAAATTCAAACGTTTCATCTTTTTAGCGATTTAAGCCGAACGTTTACAAACGTTATGAAATAAAACCAAACGTTTCACCGTTTTAGTAATTTAAGCCTAACAATTACAAACGTTGCGCAATAAATCAAAACGTTTCCCCATTTAAGCGATTTAAGCTAAACGGTTAAAACATTACGAAACAAATCCAAACATTTCGCCTTTTTAGCGATATATGCCAAACGTTTACAAACGTTACGAAACAAATCCAAATGTTTCACCTTTTTAGCGATTGAAGCCAAACGTTTACAAACAATAGGAAACAAATCCAAACGTTTCACCTTTTTAGAGACTTAAGCCCAACGTTTACAAACATTACGAAACAAATCCAAACGTTTCACTTTTTTAGGGATTTAAGCCAAATGTTTACAAACGTTATGAAATAAATCCAAATGTTTCACCTTTTTAGCAATTTAAGACAAACGTTTACAAATGTTACAAAACAAATCCAAGAGTTCCACCTTTTTAGCAATTTATGCCAAACATTTACAAATGTTACGAAACAAATCCAAGTGTTTCCCCTTTTTAGCAATATAAGCCTGTCACGACCAAATTTCGTGGATAGTGACCGGCGCTAGGGTATGGGTATGGTCGTACCGAAACCCGTAGCAAGCCTCGCGGAAAACCTTATATTCAATATAACCTTCAAGAAAACCAATGCTCGGGGGCAACTGAGACTTCAGCCTAAGTCTAATAACTTATATAACAGTTCTAGTATAATTACTTGATAGCAATTCGAAAACTATGAAACATGCCTCATATATAAATAATCCAATGCAACATACCAAAGTATAATAATATAAAAGTCGTACCACTACGACAACCAAAGTACAATAATAGAGACAACTAGTTCTACTGCGGTCTAAGAGGTAAAACAGTTTACTAGTCTAATAACATAAAAAGACCTCCGAGGAATCAAATGATCGGAGATGACCAACGCTCTCAAAATCATAAACCTGGAAAGTTTGGAAAACAACGGGGTCAGATATACTGAGATGAGTTCATAATGCTATCTACATTTATTAAGTTTAAAACCCTTAAAACAAATCCTTTTATACTAATATATATACTTGATTATGGAAAACAGTATTGAAATGAAATCCCAAAGTATTTAATCCAACGTAAATGGGAACATATCCTCATCGATTCCCAAAGCAGGCCATATATTAGTCAGCCAATCCCAAAGTACTTACCGGTGCACACAGTCTCGATATAAGCCTATCAAGTAGCTCGTTTCAATCAAGATCCATAATCCTTAAAACAGTTCATAAACATTTGATATACTAAAATAACTTGCGGTACTTAATAAAGCGGTAAATAACACTATAAACTCACTGCTTGCTTATCCACGTGAACCTTGGCAAACAGCTAACCCTGCGTAGACTCCGAAGCACGAGCAGTCGACGGGTCTAAAACATTATATAAGTCAAAATCCGAACAACCCCTAACTCTAAGAATACTAGACTCCACATAGGACTAGCATTTCATAACGCAACCAAAGATTCAAACAAGGTAATCAAAATACCACAAAGTATCCATACAACCAATTTACAAATAAGGCAAGTTAAGCTTAGGTGAGTTCTTATCTTTTAAAACGAAACCAAAGTACTTAAATACTTAAATAGTCTTTACAAAACAATTACAGTTCCCAAAGTAGAGTGTTAGCCTTTCTGCAGTATAGCTCAACACAACATGTCGGGAGACCACGTCTAACCCGACCCATCCATAAACCAAGTTTAAAACCAAAGTCTTTAATCAAACCTTAAATGAAATCAAAGTTATTTAAAATAAGAACTCACACCGTATCTGAATAATGCCATAAACAATTTCGCTTGCTAACACTTAGCAAGTAGCACTCCAAGTACATTTAATTATGCCTCCTCAAATAGAACCAATAAGATTCAACACCTTTCAAGTATCAACTTGAAGTTAAAATAGTTCAACCGAAACCCTACATGACATACAAAGCCTTGTATGCCTTATATTATTTAATTCAAGACAAACCACATCCTAAGATAATCTAACATTTTTTTAACAAGTTTTAAACCATCTCCTAAACAATTTCCAGCCTTTAGTAATAAGTTCAAACTGAGTTTAAATTCAAAAATGTTAACCAAACTATACGCTATTCCATTTAAACGATTTCTCAAAACCACCCCGTGTATTGTTTATCATCTAATACCCTACGATCCATTACTTTGAAATTTCCAGATTTTAGTTTAATCTTAAAATATAATTTTATCTCAAAAGCATTAATCAAACGATACTAAAATCCATTCACAAGATTCCCCCAACACACCCAATGTACGTTTGATGTCTAACAACCTAAGATTAGCTTTTAAGAAATTTCCATATTTTTAAATATGCATCAAAAACAGTTTATAACCCAAAATCTTTAGCAATTCGATAAGTCTATCAATTGTAACATTAAAACCAAATCACCCAATGTACAATTGAAATTCAAGAGACTAATATAACATCAAGTTAAGATTTCCAAAATTTATAATTCAAAGCAATATAGAAATACAATCAAACCACCCAAAGTATTGATTCATACAATGATCTAGCAATCCCTACACCACATAAGAAAAGGGAATTGAACCACATACCTTTTGATTAGGATAATAGCAATAAAACTCTGAATTCAACCAACCCAAATCAGCCTACAATCACACACATATAGGCTATTATGATGGAGGAATGACCTAAGATAGAGCCTCAACCGAATTAGGGTTTTTAGAGAAGTTAAAAGTGTTTAAAATCTGTTTTAGGTCGAGTTAAGGTGAGTTTAAAATCTGTTGTTCACCTCCTTCGCGCTCGTGAGTCATGCATGTCGCGCCCGAGAAATGCTACTACCTCCGATGAAAATTTGAGATTTTGAAATTGAAATCAAAAGCGTTTCAAACTCTGAGATTACTTCTAATACCTCTTAAAACACATTTTAAAAGGTTTGGAACCTTCGACACGCGAATCTAAGTGGTCGAACCACTCAAATGAACCCAAGGTATCTTTTAGGCTTAACGAAACAAGTTAGAAAAAATACGGGGTGTTACATTCTCCCCAACTTAAAAAAAAATCATCCTCGATTTTACAACAACGAAATTGAACAACAAATCACATAAACACACCAAAGTAATGCACATAGTACAATGCCCAAAATATCAATCACCAAGTAGCACATAAATACACATATAACCCAAAGTACTAACATAGCATAAAAGCAACCAACAATACCAACGTACCTCAAGAAAAGAGGAAAGGATAACGGTTCCTCATGTCGGACTCCGTCTCCCAAGTGCATTCTTCTACAAAGTGATTCTGCCACAGAACTTTGACCATCGGAATCTCCTTGTTCCGCAACCTACGTACCTGCATATCGACAATCTCAACAGGATGTTCCTCATAAGACAGCTCTTGGTCAACCTCAACACTCTGTGGTACAATCACTTGAGAAGGTTCAGAAACGCACTTCTGCAACATCGAGATATGAAATACTGGATGCACCAAAGACATGTCTGGCGGCAAAGTCAAACGATAAGCAACTGCCCCAACTCTCTCCGTAATCTCATACAGACCAACAAACCTAGGCGCTAACTTTCCCTTAACACCAAAACGCACAACGCCCTTCATAGGCGAAACTCGAAGAAATACATAGTCGCCAACTTGAAACTCAAAGTCCTTCCGCTTAAGATCAGCATAGCTTTTGTGCCGACTAAAGGCAGTCTCAAGCCTACGCTTGATCAAAGGTACCTTCCCAGAGGAAATCTGGATAATCTCAGCTCCAGAAAGTTTACGCTCGCCGACCTCTTCCCGACATATAGGAGATCGATACTTGCGCCCATACAAAGCCTGATAGGGTGCCATCTCAATACTAACGTGGTAACTGTTGTTGTAGGAAAACTCAATCAAAGGCAAATGAGTATCCCAGCTACCTTGAAAATCCAGAATAGACATCCTGAGCATGTCCTCCAAAGTCTGAATAGTCCTCTCAGACTGTCCGTCAGTCTGAGGATGAAATGTAGTACTGAAATCCAACCTCGAACCCAAGGATTCCTGCAATGCCTTCCAAAACCGAGAGGTGAAAATCGAACCTCTATCCGAAACTATCGACACTGGTACACCATGAAGACTAACAATCCGATCGATGTACAACTGTGCCAACTTCGAAGCCTGGTAAGTAACCTTGATCGGTAAGAAGTGAGCTGACTTGGTCAAACGGTCAACTATCACCCAAATCGAATCATACCCCTGCCGGGTACTTGGTAAACCAACCACAAAATCCATAGCGATCTGCTCCCGTTTCCACTCTGGAATATGTAGCGGTTGCAGATATCCAAACGGTCTATGATGTTCTAACTTTACCTGCTGGCAAGTCAAACACTTAGACACAAACTCTGCAACGTCCTTTTTCATTCCGCTCTACCAGTACGTACCCTTGAGATCATGATACATCTTGGTAGAACCCGGATGAACACTATAAGCTGACTTGTGCGCTTCCTCCAGAATCTGGTCTCTCAAACCATCTGAATCCGGAACACACAATCGAGAACCGAACCTGAGAACTCCATCCACCAGAACAAACTCAGAATTTCCATCCAGATGGATCTCATCCATAATCCGTTTCAATTGTGGATCATCAGCTTGTGAAGCTTTGATCCTATCAATCAAAACCGGTTGCACCTGCAATTATGCCAACATACAACCTTTCTACGAAACCTGAAATCTGTATCCCAAAGATAACAAACTATGCCACTCATGGACCATGGGTCTCCGCCCAACCTCAGAAATATGGGCCAAACTGCCCAAAGACTTGTGACTGAACGCATCGGCCACCACATTAGCCTTACCCGGATGGTACTGAATAGAACAATCGTAGTCTTTCAGTAGCTCCAACCATCCCCGCTGCCTCAGATTCAACTCCCGCTGATCAAAGATGTACTTCAGACTCTTATGATCAGTAAAGATCTTGCAAGTAGCACTGTACAAATAATGCCTCCAAATCTTAAGAGCAAAAACCACAGCTGCTAACTCCAGATCATGAGTAGGATAATTCACCTCATGCTTCTTCAGCTGACGAGAAGCATAGGCAATCACCTTACCATGTTGCATTATCACACAGCCCAAACCGATACGAGAAGCATCACAATATACAGTAAACCCCTCAATGCCAGATGGCAAAGCCAACACAGGAGCTGTAGTCAAAATCTCTTTGAGCTTCTCAAAGCTCGCCTCACACTTGTCAGTCCATTCAAACTTAACACCCTTCTGTGTCAGTTTAGTCAACGGTGCAGATATTCTGGAGAAATCTTGCACAAACCGACGATAGTAGCCAGCCAACCCAAGGAAACTTCTGATCTCAGTAACTGACCTTGGCCTCTGCCAATCCATAACCTCCTCAATCTTCTTCGGATCAACCTTGATCCCATCCTTCGACACCACGTGTCCTAAGAAAGTAACTTGGTCCAGCCAGAATTCGCACTTTGAGAACTTAGCATACAGCTGATGCTCACGGAAAGTCTGCAGTATTGTCCTCAAGTGGAAAGCATGCTCCTCCTCACTCCGAGAGTAAATCAGTATGTCATCAATAAACAAAATAACGAACTGATCCAGAAAAGGCTTGAACACCCGGTTCATCATATCCATAAATGATGCTGGTGCGTTATTAACCCAAAAGACATGACCAGAAACTCGAAGTGCCCATAACGCGTTCTGAAAGAAATCTTAGGCACGTCGACGTCTCGGATCCGAAGTTGATGATACCCGGATCTCAAGTCAATCTTCAAAAAACACTTAGCACCCTCTAACTGATCGAACAAATCATCAATACGAGGAAGAGGATACCTGTTCTTGATAGTAACTTTGTTCAGCTGTCCGTAGTCAATACACAGCCGAAAAGAACCATCCTTCTTCTTAACAAACAACACAGGAGCACCCCACGGAGAAGTACTCGGTCTGATAAAACGATTATCCAGTAACTCTTGCAACTGTTCCTTCAACTCTTTTAGCTCTGCAGGAGCCATTCGATACGGAGGTATCGAAATAGGAGCTGTTCCAGGAACAACATCGATACAGAACTCAATATCACGGTCAGGTGGTAATCCAGGTAACTCTTCTGGAAACACATTAGTGAACTCATTCATTATCGAGACACTATGCGCATTACCACTAACAGCCTCTAAGTCACGAACCACCGCTAAGAAACTACCTTCTTCCCATGGAAAGAAAAAGGTACATCACCAGGAACCCCAAACACAACCGACTTCCCTCGACAGTCGATAGAAGCAAAATGGCGTGAAAGCCAATCCATCCACAAGATAACATCAAAAGATAACACGTCAAGTACAATCAAATCAGCCCTAAGATCTCTACCATGAATAACCACAGAACAAGACGGATAAACCACGTCCACCACAACACAGTCAGACAAAGGTGTAGATACAGATAAAGGCTCTAGCAACCTAGATGGTGTTTCACTCAACTTAGCAGCAAAACTCGAAGAAACAAAAGAGTGAGTTGCACCCGCATCAAACAAAACCACTGCATCTACAAAAGAAATCGGAATAGTACCTTGCACCACGGCGTTTGATGCACGAGCATCCTGAGGAGTCAAAGCAAACACTCTAGCCTGACCCTGTCCCTGCTGCGGTGCCTGAGCATAACTGAAACTACCCGAACCTCTACCACCGTTACCACAGCCACCAAAACCACATCCTCCTGAACCACGGCCCCGCTAGTCACCAAACGAAGCGGCGGGTTGAGAATACCCCGCCGAAGGAGTAAAAGTAGTCCTCTGCTGCTGAAAAGATGGCTGAGTAACACTAGCCGACGACACCTGCTGCCTAGATGTCGGACACTCTCTCGCAAAATGGCCCGGTTGGCCACAAGCATAGCAGCTACCCGGTGCTACCGTACAAACTCCAATGTGCCTGCATCTGCAGTTCTGACAAAAAGGAACAGTGGATGCTCCACTACTACCCTGTCCAAAACTAAGGCTACCCCCGCTGTAACTAGAACTGTGGGAATACGCCTGATATCCCCTTTGTTCACCCCCTTTCTTACTCTTGTACTGGGAAGACTTGGACTGATAGCTACTGCTACCACTCTGCTGCCCACTACTCTGAACAACACCGCCCGCCTTCTTGGTATCAGTTATTTTCCCAAAGTGTAGTAAATTTGCCTCCATACGACGGGCACTATCCACTAGAACCGGAAATGCCTTGCTCGTCTCAGTCAGAAGACTGATAAAATCTGAGCCTAAACCTTTCACATACCTGTCGTTCACCCTTTGCTGCTGAGTCTGCAGATCTGGGGCAAAACGACACAGCCTCACAAACTCGGTAGTGTACTCGTTCATCGACTTGTCTCCCCTTTTCAAAACCAGCAATCTGTCTCTATGACCTTCGGTCACTGAAAAAGGCAAGTAAAAGTTCTTGAATTGAGTCACAAAATCCTCCCAAGTAATAGTAGCCATTTCAGCACGAATGGCACTACGAAACCAATCACTTGCAGAACCCTTCAAGGACATTTCTACTAACATTACAGTTTGCCTCTCAGTAGCCTGCAATCTCTGAGCATTCCGCTCAACTCCCTCCAGAAAGTCTAGGGCATCGCCGTCGCCCGAAAACTCAATCGACTTTAGTCTTGCATAAGCCAACACCAAATCTTTGTCAGTGGTTCCGCCACCACCAACTGCAACACCACCAGCCTATGGCACCTGCTGCTGTACAATCTGCCCCAGCATAGCATACTGGTTCTGCATGGCTATCTGTCCCGTCTGCAGTTGCACTTGATTATCTGGAGTGCAGTGATCCCAGCTAGAAACGTCGTGAAGTCAAATGGATCCATAGGAGATTGTGGTACACCTGGTGCCTGAACGCCTGCACCACCACGTCCCCTATCTCTGCCTCCAGCAGCTTGTCCTCTGCCACCCCGTCCTCTGCCAGCTCGGCCTCTACCAGCCGGAACTCCACCTGCACGTCCCCTGCCAACTTGAACCGCTAGTTCATGTTGGTCAACTTCAATCGACATAGCGTCATCAGCTTCAGCATCAGCCTGAGCAACAGCACGCCTACGAGTATTCATTCCTAAGAATGAAACAGATAAATCTCAAACAATGCCCATATGGAAACACCCATAGTAAATTTAAATAGCTCAAAAATCCACAATTTATCCAAGTAATAACAACAACATTTCAAAGTAAAGCATAACTTGCAAAATAAAACATCAGTAACATATAAGACCGACTCAAACATTCCTAAAGGTGAAGGTAGAAAGTTTTGAAAACAAATGATGACGTTTCAAAAGACAAGACTTGAATAATAAGTCCGTAGTAGATCCTATAACACAATAGTAACACTTAACATGCCTTAAAGCGATAAACACATAACATGCAAAAATTTGGCCTTAGTTGATACCAACTTTGTCACGACCCAATTTCATGGATCGCGACCGGAGATAGGGTATGGGTATGGTCGTACCGAAACCCGTAGCAAGCCTCGTGGAAAACCTTATATTCAATATAACCTGCAAGAAAACCAATGCTCGGGGGCAACCGAGACTTCAGCCTAAGTCTAACAACTTATATAGCAGTTCTAGTATAATTACTTGATAGCAATTCGAAAACTATGAAACATGCCTCATATATAAATAATCCAATGCAACATACCAAAGTATAATAATATAAAAGTCGTACCACTACGACAACCAAAGTACAATAATAGAGACAACTAGTTCTACTGCGGTCGAAGAGGTAAAACAGTTTACTAGTCTAATAACATAAAAAGACCTCCGAGGAATCAAAAGATCGGAGATGACCAACGCTCTCAAAATCATAAACCTGGAAAGTTTGGAAAACAACGGGGTCAGATATACTGAGATGAGTTCATAATGCTATCTACATTTATTAAGTTTAAAACTCTTAAAACAAATCCATTTATACTAATATATATACTTGATTATGGAAAACAGTATTGAAATGAAAACCCAAAGTATTTAATCCAAAGTAGATGGGAACATATCCTCATCGATTCCCAAAATAGGCCAGACATTAGTCAGCCAATCCCAAAGTACTTACCGGTGCACACAGTCTCGATACAAGCCTATCGAGTAGCTCGTATCAATCCAGATCCATAATCCTTAAAATAGTTCATAAACATTTGATACACTAAAATAACTTGCGGTACTTAATAAAGCGGTAAATAACACGATAAACTCACTGCTTGCTTATCCACGTGAATCTTGGCAAACAGCTAACCCTGCGTAGACTCCGAAGCACGAGCAGTCGACGGGTCTAAAACATTATATAAGTCAAAATCCGAACAACCCCTAACTTTAAGAATACTAGACTCCACATAGGACTAGCATTTCATAACGCAACCAAAGATTCAAACAAGGTAATCAAAATACCACCAAGTATCCATACAACCAATTTACAAATAAGGCAAGTTAAGCTTAGGTGAGTTCTTATCGTTTAAAACGAAACCAAAGTACTTAAATACTTAAATAGTCTTTAGAAAACAATTACAGTTCCCAAAGTAGTGTGTTAGTCTTTCTGCAGTATAGCTCAACACAACATATCGGGAGACCACGTCTAACCCGACCCATCCATAAACCAAGTTTAACACCAAAGTCTTTAATCAAACCTTAAATGAAATCAAAGTTATTTAAAATAAGAAATCACACTGTAGCTTAATAATGCCATAAACAATTTAGCTTGCTAACACTTAGCAAGTAGCACCCCAAGTACATTTAATTATACCTCCTCAAATAGAACCAATAAGATTCAACACCTTTCAAGTATCAATTTGAAGTTAAAATAGTTCAACCAAAACCCTACATGACATATAACTCCTTGTATGCCTTGTATTATTTAATTTCAGACAAACCACATCCTATGATAATCTAACATTCTTTTAACAAGTTTTAAACCATCTCCTAAACAATTTCCAGCTCTTAGTAATAAGTTCAAACCGAGTTTAAATTCAAAAATGTTAACCAAACTATACGCTATTCCATTTAAACGATTTCTCAAAACCACCCCATGTATTGTTTAGCATCTAATACCCTATGATCCATTACTTTGAAATTTCCAGATTTTAGTTTAATCTTAAAACATAATTTTATCTCAAAAGCATTAATCAAACGATACTAAAATCCATTCACAAGATTCCCCCAACACACCCAATGTACGTTTGATGTCAAACAACCTAAGATTAGCTTATAAGAAATTTCCAGATTTTTAAATAAGCATAAAAAACAGTTTATAACCCAAAATCTTTAGCAATTCGATAAGTCTATCAATTGTAACATTAAAACTGAATCACCCAATGTACAATTGAAATTCAAGAGACTAATATAACATCAAGTTAAGATTTCCAGAATTTATAATTCAAAGCAATATAGAAATAAAATCAAACCACCCAAAGTATTGATTCATACAACGATCTAGCAATCCCTACACCACATAAGAAAAGGGAATTGAACCACATACCTTTTGATTAGGATAATAGCAATAAAACTCTGAATTCAACCAACCCAAATCAGCCTACAATCACACACATATAGGCTATTATGATGGAGGAATGACCTAAGATAGAGCCTCAGCCGAATTAGGGTTTTTAGAGAAGTTAAAAGTGTTTAAAATCTGTTTTAGGTCGAGTTAAGGTGAGTTTAAATAGAAATCAGCGAACTGCACAGTGCACGCGTCGCGCCCGCTACACCTCCTTCGCGCCCGCGAAACATGAATCGCGCCCGTGATTCATGCATGTCGCGCCCGCGAAATCCTACTGCCTCCGATGAAAATTTGATATTTTGAAATTGAAATCGAAAGCGTTTCAAACTTTGAGATTACTTCTAATACATCTTAAAACACATATTAAAAGGTTTGGAACCTTCGACACGCGAATCTAAGTGGTCGAACCACTCAAATGAACCCAAGGTATCGTTTATGCTTAACGGAACAAGTTAAAAAAAATACGGGGTGTTACAAAGACAAACGTTACAAAACAAATCCAAACGTTTCACCTTTTTACCGATTTAAGCCAAATGTTTACAAACGTTACGAAACAAATAAAAACGTTTCACCTTTTTAGCGATTTAAGCCAAACGTTTACAAACTTACAAAACAAATCCAAACGTTTAACCTTCTTAGCGATTTAAGCCAAAAATTTACAAACATTACAAAACAAAGCTAAACGTTTCACCTATTTAGCTATTTAGCAAAATGATAGGAAACAAATCGAAACGTTTTGCCTTTTTTGCCTTTTACAAATGTTACGAAACAAATCCAAACGTTTCACCTTTTTATAGATTTAAGCCAAACGTTTACAAATTTTACGAAACAAAACCAAACGTTTAAAATGTTAGGAAACAAATCCAAACGTCTCACATTTTTAGCGATTTAAGCCAAACCTTTACAAACGTTACGAAACAAAACCAATCGTTTCACCTTTTTCGCACTTTAAGCCAAACGTTACGAAACAAATCTAAGCGTTCCACCTTTTTAGCAATTTACACTAAACGTTTACAAACGTTCCGAAACAAATCCAAGGGTTTTAACTATTTAGTAATTTAAGCCAAACATTTACAAAATTCACGAAATAAATCCAAACGTTTCACATTTTTAGCAGTTTAAGCCAAACGTTACAAAAGAAAACCAAGCGTTTCACCTCTTTAGCAATTTAAACCAAACGTTTACAAACGTAACGAAACAAATCTAAGAGTTTCACCTTTTTACCAATTTAAGCCAAACGTTTACAAACGTTACGAAACAAATCCAAGCGTTTCCCCTTTTTAGCAATTTAAGCCAAATGTTTACAAATGTTACGAAACAAATCCAAGCGTTTCATCTTTTTAGCAATTTAAGCCAAACGTTTACAAATGTTTCGAAACAAATCCAAGCGTTTCACCTTTTAAGCAATTTAAGCCTAATGTTTACAAACGTTACGAAACAAATCCAAATGTTTCACCTTTTTAGCGATTTAAGCCAAACGTTTACAAATGTTACGAAACAAATAAAAACGTTTCACCTTTTTAGCGATATAAGCCAAACGTTAACAAACGTTATAAAACAAATCCAAACGTTTCACCTTCTTAGCGAATTAACCAATGCATTTACAACGTAACAAAACAAATCCAAACGTTTCACCTTTTTAGCGATTTAACAAAATGTTACGAAACAAATCCAAACATTTCGCCTTTTTAGAAATTTAAGCCAAACGTTTACAAACGTTACGAAATAAATCCAAACGGGTCCCCTTTTTAGCGATTTAAGCCAAACGTTAACAAACTTTACGAAACAAAACCAAAAGTTTCACCTTTTTAGCAATTTAAGTAAACCTTTACAAACGTTACGAAACAAAACCAATAGTTTCACCTTTTTAGCAATTTAAGCCAAACATTTACAAACGTTACGAAACAAATCCAAGCGTTCCACCTTTTTAGCAATTTAAGCTAAATGTTTACAAACGTTCCGAAATAAATCCAAGCGTTTCAAGTTTTTGGTAACTTAAGCCAAACGTTACGAAACAAATCCAAGTGTTTCACCTTTTTAGCAATTTAAGTCAACGTTTACAAACTTTACGAAACAAATCCAAACGTTTCATCATATTAGCTATTTAAGCCGAACGTTTACAAACGATACAAAATAAAACCAAACGTCTCACGTTTTTAGCAATTTAAGTCAAACGTTTATAAACATTACGAAACAAACCTTAACGTTTCCCCATTTTAGAGATTTAAGCAAACCTTTACAAACGTTACGAAACAAAACCAATAGTTTCACCTTTTTAGCAATTTAAGCCAAACTTTTACAAACGTTACGAAACAAATCCAAGCGTTCCACCTTTTTAGCAATTTAAGCTAGATGTTTACAAACGTTCCGAAATAAATCCAAGCGTTTCAAGTTTTTAGTAACTTAAGCCAAACGTTATGAAACAAATCCAAGTGTTTCACCTTTTTAGCAATTTAAGTCAACGTTTACAAACTTTACGAAACAAATCCAAACGTTTCATCATATTAGCTATTTAAGCCGAACGTTTACAAACGATACAAAATAAAACCAAACGTTTCACCTTTTTAGCAATTTAAGTCAAACGTTTATAAACGTTACGAAACAAACCTTAACGTTTCCCCATTTTAGAGATTTAAGCCAAACGTTTAAAACATCTCGAAACAAATCCATACATTTCACCTCTTTAGTCATTTATGCCAAACGTTTACAAACGTTATGAAACAAATCCAAACATTTCACCTTTTTAGCGATTGAAGCCAAACGTTTACAAACGTTACGAAACAAATCCAAACGTTTCACATTTTTAGATGTTTAAGCCACACGTTTACAAATGTTACGAAACAAAAACCAAGCGTTTCACCTCTTTAGCAATTTAAGCTAAATGTTTACAAACGTAAAGAAACAAATCCAAGCGTTTCACCTTTTTAGCAATTTAAGCCAAACGTTTACAAACGTTACGAAACAAGTCCAAGCGTTTCCCCTTTTTAGCAATTTAAGCCAAACGTTTACAAATGTTACGAAACAAATCCAAGCGTTTCCCCTTATTAGCAATTTAAGCCAAACGTTTGCAAACGTTACGAAACAAATCCAAGCGTTTACCCATGTTAGCAATTTAACCAAAACGTTTACAAACTTTACGAAAATAATCCAAACGTTTCATATTTTTAGCGATTTAAGCCAAACGTTTACAAACGTTACGAAACAAATAAAAACGTTTCACCTTTTTAGCGATTTAAACGAAATGTTAACAAACGTTACAAAAAAAATCCAAACGTTTCCCCTTCTTAGCGAATTAAGTAAAACATTTACAAACGTAACAAAACAAATCCAAAAGTTTCACCTTTTTAGCGATTTAACAAAATGTTACAAAACAAATCCAAACGTTTCGCCTTTTTAGCAATTTAAGCCAAACGTTTACAAACGTTACGAAACAAATCCAAACATTTCCCCTTTTTAGCGATTTAAGCCAAACGTTTACAAACTTTACGAAACAAAACCAAACGTTTAAAACGTCTAGAAACAAATCCAAACGTTTCACATTATTAGCGATTTAAGCAACCTCTACAAACGTCACGAAACAAAACCAATAGTTTCAACTTTTTAGCAATTTAAGCCAAACGTTTACAGAAGTTACGAAACAAATCCAAGAGTTCCACCTTTTTAGCAATTTAAGCTAAACGTTTACAAACGTTCCGAAACAAATCCAAGCGTTTCAAGTTTTTAGTAGTTTAAGCCAAACATTTACAAACGTTACGAAACAAATCCAAGTGTTTCATCTTTTTGGCAATTTAAGCCAAACGTTTCCAAAAGTAACGAAATAAACCCAACTGTTTCACCTTTGTAGCAATTTAAGCCAAACGTTTACAAACGTTATGAAACAAATCCAAGCGTTTCACCTTTTTAGCAATTTAAGCCAAACGTTACGAAACAAATCCAAATATTTCACCTTTTTAGCGATTGAAGCCAAACGTTTACAAACGGTACGAAACAAATCCAAACGTTTCACCTTTTTAGCGATTTAAGTCAAACGTTTACAAACGCTATGAAACAAATCCAAATGTTTCACCTTTTTATTAATGTAAACAAAACGTTTACAAACGCTACGAAACAAATCCAAACGTTCACCTTTTTAGCAATGTAAGCCAAACGTTTACAAACGTTATGAAACAAATCCAAGCGTTTCACCTTTTTTGCAATTTAAGCCAAACGTTTACAAACATTACGAAACAAATCCAAGCGTTCACCTTTTTAGCAATTTTAGCCAAATGTTTAGAAACGTTACGAAACAAATCCAAACGTTTCATCTTTTTAGCGATTTGAGCCAAACATATACAAACGTTACGAAATAAAACCAAACGTTTCACCGTTTTAGTAATTTAAGCCAAACAAATACTAACGTTACGAAACAAATCCAAACGTTTCCCCATTATAGCGATTTAAGCCAAACGTTTAAAACGTTACGAAATAAATCCAAATATTTCGCCGTTTTAGCGATATACGCCAAACGTTTAGAAAAGTTACGAAACAAATCCAAACGTTTCCCCTTTTTAGAGATTAAAGCCAAACGTTTACAAACGTTACGAAGCAAATCCAAACGTTTCTCCTTATTAGAGATTTAATCCAAACGTTTACAAACATTATGAATCAAATCCAAACGTTTCACCTTTTTAGCGATTTAAGCCAAATGTTTACAAAGGTTATGAAACAAATCCAAATGTTTCACCTTTTTAGCAATTTAAGCCAAACGTTTATAAACGTTACGAAACAAATCCAAGAGTTCCACCTTTTTAGCTATTTAAGCCAAACGTTTACAAATGTTACGAAACAAATCCAAGCGTTTCACCTTTTTAGCGATTTATGCCAAATGTTTAAAAACGTTACGAAACAAATCCAAACGTTTCACGTTTTTAGCGATTTAAGCCAAACGTTTACAAACGTTACCAAACAAATCCAAAAGTTTCACCTTTTTAGAGATTTAAGCCAAACGTTTACAAACATTACGAAACAAATCCAAACGTTTCACCTTTTTAGCGATTTAAGCCAAACGTTTACAAACGTTACGAAACAAATCCAAACGTTTAGCCTTTTTAGAGATTTAGGCCAAACGTTTACAAACATTACGAAACAAATCCAAACGTTTCACTTTTTTAGCGATTTAAGCCAAACATTAACAAAGGTTATGAAACAAATCAAAATATTTCACCTTTTTAGCAATTTAAGCCAAACGTTTACAAACGTAACGAAACAAATCCAAGAGTTCCACCTTTTTAGCAATTTAAACCAAACGTTTACAAATGTTACGAAACAAATCCAAGCGTTTCCCCTTTTTAGCAATTTAAGCCAAACATAAACAAACGTTACAAAACAAATTCAAACATTTCACCGTTTTAGCGATTTATGCTAAATGTTTACAAACGTTACGAAACACATAAAAACGTTTTGCCTTATTAGCGATTTAAGCCAAACGTTTACAAACGTTACAAAATAAATCCAAACGTTTCACATTCTTAGCGATTTAAGCCAAACATTTACAAACGTTACAAAATAAAGCTAAATGTTTCTCCTTTTTGCGATTTAGCAAAATGATACGAAACAAATCCAAACGTTTTGCCTTTTTAGCAATTTAAGCCAAACGTTTACAAATGTTACGAATCAAATCCAAACGTTTCACCTTTTTAGAGATTTAAGTTAAACATTTACAAACTTTTCGAAACAAAACGAAACAAAACGAAACGTTTAAAACGTTAGGAAACAAATCCAAACGTTTCACATTTTTAGCGATTTAAGTCAAACCTTTACAAACGTTACGAAACAAAACCAATCGTTTCACCTTTTTAGAACTTTAACCCAAACGTTTACAAACTTTACGAAACAAATCTAAGCGTTCCACCTTTTTAGCAATTTAAGCTAACACTACTAAAATGTTTGCTTTTAGCGACGGATTTTTCCGTCGCTAAAAGCATGAAATCCGTCGGGAAAACGTTTCCCGACGGATTTCCCGACGGATTCAATCCGTCGGCAAAATCCTCGTCGCTAAATTTTTGGCGACGGACCAAAAAATTTGGCGACGGATTTTTCAAAAATTGCCGACGGATTTTAGCGACGGATTTAAATCCGTTGCTAATTACCGACGGATTTTAGCGACGGATTTAAATCCGTCACTAATTACCAAAAAAAAAAAATCGTAAAATAAATTATTATTATTTAATCGGTCACACACCCGTCACACTCCGTCAACCTCCGTCCCCCACCCGTCCCCCGTCGCCCTCGGTTACCCATCCGTTGCCTCCATCACCCACTCGCAATTTTTACAAACTTCCCAGTAGGTCACCCATCCTTCCCACTGCTCCCACTCATTGCTCTTTAACTTTGAAGTTCTCCCGCGCGTATCTCCACCTGAACCAGCTCAGCTTCTTGTTATATATATATATGTATATTTATATTTAAATGTAACTAAAAATGACAAATACTTCCTCCCAAATTTTAATATAATTATTTTTTATAATTAATAGTTATTTTAAATAATTATTAATGAATAAATAAATAACAATATTTTCAATATATATATTTATGTTATATTTAAATAATATTATATATAATTAAAAAAATAATTATTATTTTTTCTTTAATAACTATTTTTCTAAATAATTTTTTGATAAAAAATTTATTTAATTTAATAATTTTTTTACGATTTTTTTATTTTTTGGTAATTAGTGACGGATTTAAATCCGTCGCTAAAATCCGTCGGTAATTAGCGACGGATTTAAATCCGTCGCTAAAATCCGTCGCTAAAAACTGATTTTGCGACGGATTTGAAATTCGTCGCTAAATACATCAACAATAATTGGCGGGAGTGTTCCCGCCAACTTTAGCGACGGATTTTCCGTCGCTAAAATTGGCGGGAACACTCCCGCCAATTTAAATGACAATTTAGCGACGGATTTCAAATCCGTCGCTAAATCCGTCGGTAAAAAAAAATTAGCGACGGATTTTGAATCCGTCGCTAAAATCCGTCGGTAAAACACAGTTTTTTAGTAGTGTAAACGTTTACAAACGTTCTGAAACAAATCCAAGAGTTTCAACTATTTAGTAATTTAAGTCAAACGTTTACAAAAGTCACGAAACAAATCCAACAGTTTCATCTTTTAAGCAATTTAAGTCAATGTTTACAAACGTTACGAAACAAATCCAAACGTTTCATCATTTTAGCTATTCAAGCCGAACGTTTACAAACGATACGAAATAAAACCAAATGTTTCACCTTTTTAGCAATTTAAGCCAAACGTTTACAAACGTTTCGAAACAAATCCAAATATTTCCCCATTTTCGCAATTTAAGCCAAACGTGTAAAATATTACGAAACAAATCCATACATTTTACCTTTTTAGCGATTTATGCCAAACGTTTACAAACGTTACGAAACAAATCCAAACATTTCACCTTTTTAGCGATTGAAGCCAAACGTTTACAAATGTTATGAAACAAATCCAAACGTTTCACAATTTTAGCAGTTTAAGCCAAACGTTTACGAACGTTACGAAACAAAAACCAAACGTTTCACCTCTTTAGCAATTTAAGCCAAACGTTTACAAACGTTACGAAATAAATCCAAACGTTTCGCCTTTTTAGCGATTTACGCCAAACGTTTACAAACGTTACGAAACAAATAAAAACGTTTCCCCTTTTTAGCGATTTAAGCAAAACGTTAACAAACGTTACAAAACAAATCCAAACGTTTAACCTTCTTAGCGAATTAAGCCAAACATTTACAAACGTAACAAAACAAATCCAAACGTTTCACCTTTTTAGCGATTTAACAAAATGTTACGAAACAAATCCAAAAGTTTCGCCTTTTTAGCAATTTAAGCCAAACGTCTACAAACGTTTCGAAACAAATCCAAACGTTTCCCCTTTTTAGCGATTTAAGCCAAACGTTTAAAACGTTTGGAAACAAATCCAAACGTTTTACATTTTTAGCGATTTAAGCAAACCTTTACAAACGTTACGAAACAAAAACAATAGTTTCACCTTTTTAGCAATTTAAGTCAAACGTTTAGAAATGTTACGAAACAAATTCAAGCATTCCACCTGTTTAGCAATTTAAGCTAAACGTTTACAAACGTTCCGAAAAAAAAACAAGCATTTCAAGTTTTTAGTAATTTAAGCCAAACGTTTACAAACGTTACGAAACAAATCCAAGTGTTTCACGTTTTTAGCAATTTAAGTCAAACGTTTACAAACGTTACGAAACAAATCCAAACGTTTATTCTTTTTAGCGATTTAAGCCGAACATTTAAAAACGATACGAAATAAAACCAAACGTTTCACCTTTTTAGCAATTTAAGCGAAACGTTTACAAACGTTACGAAACAAATCCAAACGTTTCCCCATTTTAGCGATTTAAGCTAAACGTTTAAAATGTTACGAAACAAATCCATACATTTCACCTTTTTAGCGATTTATGCCCAAACGTTTACAAACGTTACGAAACAAATCGAAACGTTTCACCTTTTTAGAGATCTAGGCTAAACGTTTACAAACATTACAAAACAAATCAAAATGTTTCACTTTTTAGCGATTTAAGCCAAACGTTTACAAAGGTTAGGAAACAAATCAAAATGTTTCACCTTTTTAGCAATTTAAGCCAAACGTTTACAAACGTTACGAAACAAATCCAAGAGTTCCACCTTTTTAGCAATTTAAGACGAACGTTTACAAATGTTACGAAACAAATCCAAGTGTTTCACGTTTTTAGCAATTTAAGCCAAACGTTTACAAACGTTACGAAACAAATCCAAATGTTTCACCTTTTTAGCGATTTATGCCAAATGTTTACAAACGTTAAGAAACAAATAAAAATGTTTCGCCTTATTAGCGATTTAAGCCAAACGTTTGCAAACGTTATAAAACAAATCCAAACGTTTCACATTCTTAGCTATTTAAGACAAACATTTACAAACGTTACAAAACAAAACTAAACGTTTCACCTTTTTGCGATTTAGCAAAATGATACGAAACAAATCCAAACGTTTTGCCTTTTTAGCAATTTAAGCCAAACGTTTACAAATATTACGAAACAAATCCAAACGTTTCACCTTTTTAGAGATTTAAGTCAAACGTTTACAAACTTTACGAAACAAAACGAAACGTTTAAAACGTTAGGAAACAAATCCAAACGTTTCACATTTTTAGCGATTTAAGTCAAACATTTACAAACGTTACGAAACAAAACCAATCGTTTCACCTTTTTAGAACTTTAACCCAAACGTTTACAAACGTTACGAAACAAATCTAAGCGTTCCACCTTTTTAGCAATTTAAGCTAAACGTTTACAAACATTTCGAAACAAATCCAAGAGTTTCAACTATTTAGTAATTTAAGTCAAACGTTTACAAAAGTCACAAAACAAATCCAACAGTTTCATCTTTTAAGCAATTTAAGTCAATGTTTACAAACGTTACGAAACAAATCCAAACGTTTCATCATTTTAGCTATTCAAGCCGAACGTTTACAAACGATACGAAATAAAACCAAATGTTTCACCTTTTTAGCAATTTAAGCCAAACGTTTACAAACGTTTCGAAACAAATCCAAATATTTCCCCATTTTCGCAATTTAAGCCAAACGTGTAAAATATTACGAAACAAATCCATACATTTTACCTTTTTAGCGATTTATGCCAAACGTTTACAAACGTTACGAAACAAATCCAAACATTTCACCTTTTTAGCGATTGAAGCCAAACGTTTACAAATGTTATGAAACAAATCCAAACGTTTCACAATTTTAGCAGTTTAAGCCAAACGTTTACGAACGTTACGAAACAAAAACCAAACGTTTCACCTCTTTAGCAATTTAAGCCAAACGTTTACAAACGTTACGAAATAAATCCAAACGTTTCGCCTTTTTAGCGATTTACGCCAAACGTTTACAAACGTTACGAAACAAATAAAAACGTTTCCCCTTTTTAGCGATTTAAGCCAAACGTTAACAAACGTCACAAAACAAATCCAAACGTTTAACCTTCTTAGCGAATTAAGCCAAACATTTACAAACGTAACAAAACAAATCCAAACGTTTCACCTTTTTAGCGATTTAACAAAATGTTACGAAACAAATCCAAAAGTTTCGCCTTTTTAGCAATTTAAGCCAAACGTCTACAAACGTTTCGAAACAAATCCAAACGTTTCCCCTTTTTAGCGATTTAAGCCAAACGTTTAAAACGTTTGGAAACAAATCCAAACGTTTCACATTTTTAGCGATTTAAGCAAACCTTTACATACGTTACGAAACAAAAACAATAGTTTCACCTTTTTAGCAATTTAAGTCAAACGTTTAGAAATGTTACGAAACAAATTCAAGCATTCCACCTGTTTAGCAATTTAAGCTAAACGTTTACAAACGTTCCGAAAAAAAAACAAGCATTTCAAGTTTTTAGTAATTTAAGCCAAACGTTTACAAACGTTACGAAACAAATCCAAGTGTTTCACGTTTTTAGCAATTTAAGTCAAACGTTTACAAACGTTACGAAACAAATCCAAACGTTTATTCTTTTTAGCGATTTAAGCCGAACATTTAAAAACGATACGAAATAAAACCAAACGTTTCACCTTTTTAGCAATTTAAGCGAAACGTTTCCAAACGTTATGAAACAAATCCAAACGTTTCCCCATTTTAGCGATTTAAGCTAAACGTTTAAAATGTTACGAAACAAATCCATACATTTCACCTTTTTAGCGATTTATGCCCAAACGTTTACAAACGTTACGAAACAAATCGAAACGTTTCACCTTTTTAGAGATCTAGGCTAAACGTTTACAAACATTACAAAACAAATCAAAATGTTTCACTTTTTAGCGATTTAAGCCAAACGTTTACAAAGGTTAGGAAACAAATCAAAATGTTTCACCTTTTTAGCAATTTAAGCCAAACGTTTACAAACGTTACGAAACAAATCCAAGAGTTCCACCTTTTTAGCAATTTAAGACGAACGTTTACAAATGTTACGAAACAAATCCAAGTGTTTCACGTTTTTAGCAATTTAAGCCAAACGTTTACAAACGTTACGAAACAAATCCAAATGTTTCACCTTTTTAGCGATTTATGCCAAATGTTTACAAACGTTAAGAAACAAATAAAAATGTTTCGCCTTATTAGCGATTTAAGCCAAACGTTTGCAAACGTTATAAAACAAATCCAAACGTTTCACATTCTTAGCTATTTAAGACAAACATTTACAAACGTTACAAAACAAAACTAAACGTTTCACCTTTTTGCGATTTAGCAAAATGATACGAAACAAATCCAAACGTTTTGCCTTTTTAGCAATTTAAGCCAAACGTTTACAAATATTACGAAACAAATCCAAACGTTTCACCTTTTTAGAGATTTAAGTCAAACGTTTACAAACTTTACGAAACAAAACGAAATGTTTAAAACGTTAGGAAACAAATCCAAACGTTTCACATTTTTAGCGATTTAAGTCAAACCTTTACAAACGTTACGAAACAAAACCAATCGTTTCACCTTTTTAGAACTTTAACCCAAACGTTTACAAACGTTACGAAACAAATCTAAGCGTTCCACCTTTTTAGCAATTTAAGCTAAACGTTTACAAACATTTCGAAACAAATCCAAGAGTTTCAACTATTTAGTAATTTAAGTCAAACGTTTACAAAAGTCACAAAACAAATCCAACAGTTTCATCTTTTAAGCAATTTAAGTCAATGTTTACAAACGTTACGAAACAAATCCAAACGTTTCATCATTTTAGCTATTCAAGCCGAACGTTTACAAACGATACGAAATAAAACCAAATGTTTCACCTTTTTAGCAATTTAAGCCAAACGTTTACAAACGTTTCGAAACAAATCCAAATATTTCCCCATTTTCGCAAACATTACAAAACAAATCCAAACGTTTCACTTTTTAGCGATTTAAGCCAAACGTTTACAAAGGTTAGGAAACAAATCAAAATGTTTCACCTTTTTAGCAATTTAAGCCAAACGTTTACAAACGTTACGAAACAAATCCAAGAGTTCCACCTTTTTAGCAATTTAAGACGAACGTTTACAAATGTTACGAAACAAATCCAAGTGTTTCACGTTTTTAGCAATTTAAGCCAAACGTTTACAAACGTTACGAAACAAATCCAAATGTTTCACCTTTTTAGCGATTTATGCCAAACGTTTACAAACGTTACGAAACTAATAAAAATGTTTCGCCTTATTAGCGATTTAAGCCAAACGTTTGCAAACGTTATAAAACAAATCCAAATGTTTCACATTCTTAGCTATTTAAGACAAACATTTACAAACGTTACAAAACAAAACTAAACGTTTCACCTTTTTGCGATTTAGAAAAATGATACGAAACAAATCCAAACGTTTTGCCTTTTTAGCAATTTAAGTCAAACGTTTACAAACTTTACGAAACAAAATGAAACGTTTAAAACGTTAGGAAACAAATCCAAACGTTTCACATTTTTAGCGATTTAAGTCAAACCTTTACAAACGTTACGAAACAAAACCAATCGTTTCACCTTTTTAGAACTTTAACCCAAACGTTTACAAACTTTACGAAACAAATCTAAGCGTTCCACCTTTTTAGCAATTTAAGCTAACACTACTAAAATGTTTGCTTTTAGCGACGGATTTTTCCGTCGCTAAAAGCATGAAATCCGTCGGGAAAACGTTTCCCGACGGATTTCCCGACGGATTCAATCCGTCGGCAAAATCCTCGTCGCTAAATTTTTGGCGACGGACCAAAAAATTTGGCGACGGATTTTTCAGAAATTGCCGACGGATTTTAGCGACGGATTTAAATCCGTTGCTAATTACCGACGGATTTTAGCGACGAATTTAAATCCGTCACTAATTACCAAAAAAAAAAAATCGTAAAATAAATTATTATTATTTAATCGGTCACACACCCGTCACACTCCGTCAACCTCCGTCCCCCACCCGTCCCCCGTCGCCCTCGGTTACCCATCCGTTGCCTCCATCACCCACTCGCAATTTTTACAAACTTCCCAGTAGGTCACCCATCCTTCCCACTGCTCCCACTCATTGCTCTTTAACTTTGAAGTTCTCCCGCGCGTATCTCCACCTGAACCAGCTCAGTTTCTTGTTATATATATATATGTATATTTATATTTAAATGTAACTAAAAATGACAAATACTTCCTCCCAAATTTTAATATAATTATTTTTTATAATTAATAGTTATTTTAAATAATTATTAATGAATAAATAAATAACAATATTTTCAATATATATATTTATGTTATATTTAAATAATATTATATATAATTAAAAAAATAATTATTATTTTTTCTTTAATAACTATTTTTCTAAATAATTTTTTGATAAAAAATTTATTTAATTTAATAATTTTTTTACGATTTTTTTATTTTTTGGTAATTAGTGACGGATTTAAATCCGTCGCTAAAATCCGTCGGTAATTAGCGACGGATTTAAATCCGTCGCTAAAATCCGTCGGTAATTAGCGACGGATTTAAATCCGTCGCTAAAATCCGTCGCTAAAAACTGATTTTGCGACGGATTTGAAATTCGTCGCTAAATATCCGTCGCTAAAGTTGGCGGGAACACTCCCGCCAATTTAAATGACAATTTAGCGACGGATTTCAAATCCGTCGCTAAATCCGTCGGTAAAAAAAAATTAGCGACGGATTTTGAATCCGTCGCTAAAATCCGTCGGTAAAACACAGTTTTTTAGTAGTGTAAACGTTTACAAACGTTCTGAAACAAATCCAAGAGTTTCAACTATTTAGTAATTTAAGTCAAACGTTTACAAAAGTCACGAAACAAATCCAACTGTTTCATCTTTTAAGCAATTTAAGTCAATGTTTACAAACGTTACGAAACAAATCCAAACGTTTCATCATTTTAGCTATTCAAGCCGAACGTTTACAAACGATACGAAATAAAACCAAATGTTTCACCTTTTTAGCAATTTAAGCCAAACGTTTACAAACGTTTCGAAACAAATCCAAATATTTCCCCATTTTCGCAATTTAAGCCAAACGTGTAAAATATTACGAAACAAATCCATACATTTTACCTTTTTAGCGATTTATGCCAAACGTTTACAAACGTTACGAAACAAATCCAAACATTTCACCTTTTTAGCGATTGAAGCCAAACGTTTACAAATGTTATGAAACAAATCCAAACGTTTCACAATTTTAGCAGTTTAAGCCAAACGTTTACGAACGTTACGAAACAAAAACCAAACGTTTCACCTCTTTAGCAATTTAAGCCAAACGTTTACAAACGTTACGAAATAAATCCAAACGTTTCGCCTTTTTAGCGATTTACGCCAAACGTTTACAAACGTTACGAAACAAATAAAAACGTTTCCCCTTTTTAGCGATTTAAGCCAAACGTTAACAAACGTCACAAAACAAATCCAAACGTTTAACCTTCTTAGCGAATTAAGCCAAACATTTACAAACGTAACAAAACAAATCCAAACGTTTCACCTTTTTAGCGATTTAACAAAATGTTACGAAACAAATCCAAAAGTTTCGCCTTTTTAGCAATTTAAGCCAAACGTCTACAAACGTTTCGAAACAAATCCAAACGTTTCCCCTTTTTAGCGATTTAAGCCAAACGTTTAAAACGTTTGGAAACAAATCCAAACGTTTCACATTTTTAGCGATTTAAGCAAACCTTTACAAACGTTACGAAACAAAAACAATAGTTTCACCTTTTTAGCAATTTAAGTCAAACGTTTAGAAATGTTACGAAACAAATTCAAGCATTCCACCTGTTTAGCAATTTAAGCTAAACGTTTACAAACGTTCCGAAAAAAAAACAAGCATTTCAAGTTTTTAGTAATTTAAGCCAAACGTTTACAAACGTTACGAAACAAATCCAAGTGTTTCACGTTTTTAGCAATTTAAGTCAAACGTTTACAAACGTTACGAAACAAATCCAAACGTTTATTCTTTTTAGCGATTTAAGCCGAACATTTAAAAACGATACGAAATAAAACCAAACGTTTCACCTTTTTAGCAATTTAAGCGAAACGTTTACAAACGTTACGAAACAAATCCAAACGTTTCCCCATTTTAGCGATTTAAGCTAAACGTTTAAAATGTTACGAAACAAATCCATACATTTCACCTTTTTAGCGATTTATGCCCAAACGTTTACAAACGTTACGAAACAAATCGAAACGTTTCACCTTTTTAGAGATCTAGGCTAAACGTTTACAAACATTACAAAACAAATCAAAACGTTTCACTTTTTAGCGATTTAAGCCAAACGTTTACAAAGGTTAGGAAACAAATCAAAATGTTTCACCTTTTTAGCAATTTAAGCCAAACATTTACAAACGTTACGAAACAAATCCAAGAGTTCCACCTTTTTAGCAATTTAAGACGAACGTTTACAAATGTTACGAAACAAATCCAAGTGTTTCACGTTTTTAGCAATTTAAGCCAAACGTTTACAAACGTTACGAAACAAATCCAAATGTTTCACCTTTTTAGCGATTTATGCCAAATGTTTACAAACGTTAAGAAACAAATAAAAATGTTTCGCCTTATTAGCGATTTAAGCCAAACGTTTGTAAACGTTATAAAACAAATCCAAACGTTTCACATTCTTATCTATTTAAGACAAACATTTACAAACGTTACAAAACAAAACTAAACGTTTCACCTTTTTGCGATTTAGGAAAATGATACGAAACAAATCCAAACGTTTTGCCTTTTTAGCAATTTAAGCCAAACGTTTACAAATATTACGAAACAAATCCAAACGTTTCACCTTTTTAGAGATTTAAGTCAAACGTTTACAAACTTTACGAAACAAAACGAAACGTTTAAAACGTTAGGAAACAAATCCAAACGTTTCACATTTTTAGCGATTTAAGTCAAACCTTTACAAACGTTACGAAACAAAACCAATCGTTTCACCTTTTTAGAACTTTAACCCAAACGTTTACAAACGTTACGAAACAAATCTAAGCGTTCCACCTTTTTAGCAATTTAAGCTAAACGTTTACAAACATTTCGAAACAAATCCAAGAGTTTCAACTATTTAGTAATTTAAGTCAAACGTTTATAAAAGTCACAAAACAAATCCAACAGTTTCATCTTTTAAGCAATTTAAGTCAATGTTTACAAACGTTACGAAACAAATCCAAACGTTTCATCATTTTAGCTATTCAAGCCGAACGTTTACAAACGATACGAAATAAAACCAAATGTTTCACCTTTTTAGCAATTTAAGCCAAACGTTTACAAACGTTTCGAAACAAATCCAAATATTTCCCCATTTTCGCAATTTAAGCCAAACGTGTAAAATATTACGAAACAAATCCATACATTTTACCTTTTTAGCGATTTATGCCAAACGTTACGAAACAAATCCAAACATTTCACCTTTTTAGCGATTGAAGCCAAACGTTTACAAATGTTATGAAACAAATCCAAACGTTTCACATTTTTAGCAGTTTAAGCCAAACGTTTACGAACGTTACGAAACAAAAACCAAGCGTTTCACCTCTTTAGCAATTTAAGCCAAACGTTTACAAACGTTACGAAACAAATCCAAACGTTTCGCCTTTTTAGCGATTTAAGCCAAACGTTTACAAACGTTACGAAACAAATAAAAACGTTTCCCCTTTTTAGCGATTTAAGCCAAACGTTAACAAACGTTACAAAACAAATCCAAATGTTTAACCTTCTTAGCGAATTAAGCCAAACATTTACAAACTTAACAAAACAAATCCAAGCGTTTCACCTTTTTAGCGATTTAACAAAATGTTACGAAACAAATCCAAACGTTTCGCCTTTTTAGCAATTTAAGCCAAACGTTTACAAATGTTTACAAACGTTTCGAAACAAATCCAAACGTTTCCCCTTTTTAGCGATTTAAGCCAAACGTTTAAAACGTTTGGAAACAAATCCAAACGTTTCACATTTTTAGCGATTTAAGCAAACCATTACAAACGTTACGAAACAAAAACAATAGTTTCACCTTTTTCGTAATTTAAGTCAAACGTTTAGAAACGTTACGAAACAAATTCAAGCGTTCCACCTGTTTAGCAATTTATGCTAAACGTTTACAAACGTTCCGAAAAAAATCCAAGCATTTCAAGTTTTAGTAATTTAAGCCAAACGTTTACAAACGTTACGAAACAAATCCAAGTGTTTCACCTTTTTAGCAATTTAAGTCAAACGTTTACAAACGTTACGAAACAAATCCAAACGTTTATTCTTTTTAGTTATTTAAGCCGAACATTGAAAACGATACGAAATAAAACCAAACGTTTCACCTTTTTAGCAATTTAAGCGAAACGTTTACAAACGTTACGAAACAAATCCAAACGTTTCCCCATTTTAGCGATTTAAGCTAAACGTTTAAAATGTTACGAAACAAATCCATACATTTCACCTTTTTAGCGATTTATGCCCAAACGTTTACAAACGTTACAAAACAAATCCAAACATTTCACATTTTCAGCAATTTCAACCAAACGTTTACGAACGTTACGAAACAAAAACCAAGTGTTTCACCTCTTAAGCGATTTAAGCCAAACGTTTCCAAACGTAACGAAACAAATCCAAGCGTTTCCCCTTTTAGCAATTTAAGCCAAACGCTTACAAACGTGAATAAACAAATCAAAATGTTTCCCCTTTTTAGCAATTTAAGCCAAACGTTTACAGACTTTACGAAACAAATCCAAGCGTTTCACCTTTTTAGCGATTTAAGCCAAACATTTACAAACGTTACGAAACAAATCCAAGCGTTTCACCTTTTTAGCAATTTAAGCCAAACGTTTACAAACGTTACGAAACGAATCCAAACGTTTCACCTTTTTAGCCATTTAAGCCAAACGTTACGAAACAAATCCAAACGTTTCGCCTTTTTAGCATTTTAAGCCAAACGTTTACAAACGTTTCGAAAAAAATCCAAACGTTTCCCCTTTTTAGCGATTTAAGCCAAACGTTTACAAACTTTACGAAACAAAGCCAAACGTTTAAAACGTCTGTAAACATATCCAAACGTTAGGAAACAAAACCAATAGTTTCACCTTTTTAGCAATTTAAGTCAAACGTTTAAAAACGTTACCAAACAAATCCAAGCGTTGCACCTTTTTAGCAATTTAAGCTAAACGTTTACAAACGTTCCGAAAAAAATCCAAGCATTTCAAGTTTTTAGTAATTTAAGCCAAACGTTTACAAACGTTACGAAACAAATCCAAGTGTTTCACCTTTTTAGCAATTTAAGTCAAACGTTTACAAACGTTACGAAACAAATCCAAACGTTTATTCTTTTTAGCGATTTAAGCCGAACATTTACAAACGATACGAAATAAAACCAAATGTTTCACCTTTTTAGCAATTTAAACGAGCTGTTTACAAACGTGTCGAAACAAATCCAAACGTTTCCTCATTTTAGCGATTTAAGCCAAACGTTTAAAATGTTACGAAACAAATCCATACATTTCACCTTTTTAGCGATTTATGCCAAACGTTTACAAACGTTACGAAACAAATCCAAACGTTTCACCTTTTTAGCGATTGAAGCCAAACGTTTACAAACGTTACAAAACAAATCCAAACGTTTCACATTTTCAGCAATATCAGACAAACGTTTACGAATGTTACGAAACAAAAACCAAGTGTTTCACCTCTTTAGCGATTAAAGCCAAACGTTTCCAAACGTAACGAAACAAATACAAGCGTTTCACCTTTTAGCAATTTAAGCGAAACGTTTACAAACTTGACGAAATAAATCAAAGTGTTTCCCCTTTTTAGCAATATAAGCCAAACGTTTACAAATGTTACGAAACAAATCCAAGCGTTTCACCTTTTTAGCAATTTAAGCCAAACATATACAAATGTTACGAAACAAATCCAACCGTTTCACCTTTTTAGCAATTTACGCCAAACGTTTACAAACGTTACGAAAAAAATCCAAGTGTTTCATCTTTTTAGTGATTTAAGCCAAACGTTTACAAACGTTATGAAACAAATCAAACGTTTCACCTTATTAGCGATTTATGCCAAACGCTTACAAATGTTATAAAACAAATCCAAACGTTTCACCTTCTTAGCGATTTAAGCCAAACATTTACAAACGTTACGAAACAAAACAAAATGTTTAAAACGTTAGTAAAGAAACCAAAACGTTTCACATTTTTAGCGATTTAAGCCAAACCTTTACAAACGTTACGAAAACAAAACCAATCCTTTCACCTTTTTAGCGATTTAAGCCAAACTTTACGAAACAAATCCAAGCGTTCCACCTTTTTAGCAATTTAAGCTAAACGTTTACAAACGTTCCGAAACAAATCCAAGCGTTTCAACTTTTAAGTAATTTAAGCCAAACTTTTACAAACATTACGAAACAAATCCAAGTGTTTCACCTTTTTACCAATTTAGGTCAGATGCTTACAAATGTTACGAAACAAATCCAAACGTTTCATCTTTTTAGCAATTTAAGCTGAACGTTTACAAACGATACGAAATAAAACCAAACGTTTCACCTTTTTAGCAAATTAAGCCAAATGTTTACAAACATTACGAAACAAATCCAAATGTTTCCCCATTATAGCGACTTAAGCCAAAATTTTAAAACGTTACGAAACAAATCCATACGTTTCACCTTTTTAGCGATTTATGCCAAACGTTTACAAATGTTAAGAAACAAATCCAAACGTTTCACCTTTTCAGCAATTGAAGCCAAACATTTACAAATGTTACGAAACAAATCCAAGCGTTCCACCTTTTCAGCAATTTAAGCCAAACGTTTACAAACGTTCCGAAACAAATCCAAGAGTTTCACCTTTTTAGCAATTTAAGCCAAATGTTTACAAACATTACGAAACAAATCCAAGCGTTCACCTTTTTGGCAATTTAAGCCAAATGTTTAGAAACGTTACGAAACAAATCCAAACGTTTCATCTTTTTAGCGATTTAAGCCAAACGTATACAAACGTTGCGAAATAAAACCAAATCTTTCACCATTTTAGTAATTTAGGCCAAACAAATACTAACGTTACGAAACAAATCCAAACGTTTCCCCATTTTAGCGATTTAAGCCAAACGTTTAAAACGTTACGAAACAAATCCAAATATTTCGCCTTTTTAGCGATATATGCCAAACGTTTAGAAACGTTACGAAACAAATCCAAACGTTTCACCTTTTTAGAGATTAAAGCCAAACGTTTACAAACGTTACGAAACAAATCCAAACGTTTCACCTTTTTAGAGATTTAATCCAAACGTTAACAAACATTACGAAACAAATCCAAACGTTTCCCTTTTTTAGCGATTTAAGCGAAACATTTACAAAGGTTATGAAACAAATCCAAATATTTCACATTTTTAGCAATTTAAGCCAAACGTTTACAAACGTTACGAAACAAATCCAAGAGTTCCACCTTTTTAGCAATTTAAGCCAAACGTTTACAAATGTTACGAAACAAATCCAAGCGTTTCACCTTTTTAGCAATTTAAGCCAAACGTTTACAAACGCTACAAAACAAATCCAAACGTTTCACCTTTTTAGCGATTTATGCCAATTACAAACGTTACGAAACAAATAAAAACGTTTTAACTTTTTTGTGATTTAAGCGATTTAAGCCAAACATTTACAAACGTTACAAAACAAAGCTAAACGTTTCACCTTTTCGTGATTTAGCAAAATGATACGAAACAAATCCAAACGTTTTGCCTTTTTAGCAATTTAAGCCAAACGTTTACAAATCATACGAAACAAATCCAAACGTTTCACCTTTTTAGAGATTTAAGTCAAACGTTTACAAACTTTACGAAACGTTTAAAACGTTAGGAAACAAATCCAAACGTTTCACATTTTTAGCGATTTAAGTCAAACCTTTACAAACGTTACGAAACAAAACCAATCGTTTCACCTTTTTAGCACTTTAACCCAAACGTTTACAAACGTTACGAAACAAATCTAAACGTTCCACCTTTTTAGAAATTTAAGTTAAACGTTTACAAACGTTCCGAAACAAATCCAAGAGTTTAAACTCTTTAGTAATTTAAGCCAAATGTTTACAGAAGTCACGAAACAAATCCAACAGTTTCACCTTTTAAGTAATTTAAGTCAACCTTTACAAACGTTACGAAACAAATCCAAACGTTTCACTTTTTTAGCGATTTAAGCCAAACGTTTACAAAGGTTAGGAAACAAATATAAATGTTTCACCTTTTTAGCAATTTAAGCCAAACGTTTACAAACGTTACGAAACAAATCCAAGAGTTCCACCTTTTTAGTAATTTAAGACGAACGTTTACAAATGCTACGAAACAAATCCAAGTGTTTCACCTTTTTCGCAATTTAAGCCAAACGTTTACAAACGTTACGAAACAAATCCAAACGTTTCACCTTTTTAGCGATTTATGCCAAATGTTTACAAACGTTACGAAACAAATAAAAACGTTTCGCCTTATTAGCGATTTAAGCCAAACGTTTGCAAACGTTATAAAACAAATTCAAACGTTTCACATTCTTAGCTATTTAAGACAAACATTTACAAACGTTACAAAACAAAACTAAACGTTTCACCTTTTTGCGATTTAGCAAAATGATACGGAAAAAATCCAAATGTTTTGCCTTTTTAGCAATTTAAGCCAAAAGTTTACAAATATTACGAAACAAATCCAAACGTTTCACCTTTTTAGAGATTTAAGTCAAACGTTTACAAACTTTACGAAACAAAACGAAACGTTTAAAACGTTAGGAAACAAATCCAAACGTTTCACATTTTTAGCGATTTAAGTCAAACCTTTACAAACGTTACGAAACAAAACCAATCGTTTCACCTTTTTAGAACTTTAACCCAAACGTTTACAAACGTTACGAAACAAATCTAAGCGTTCCATCTTTTTAGCAATTTAAGCTAAACGTTTACAAACGTTCCGAAACAAATCCAAGAGTTTCAACTATTTAGTAATTTAAGTCAAACGTTTACAAAAGTCACGAAACAAATCCAACAGTTTCATCTTTTAAGCAATTTAAGTCAATGTTTACAAACGTTACGAAACAAATCCAAACGTTTCATCATTTTAGCTATTCAAGCCGAACGTTTACAAACGATACGAAATAAAAGCAAACGTTTCACCTTTTTAGCAATTTAAGCCAAACGTTTACAAACGTTTCGAAACAAATCCAAATGTTTCCCCATTTTCGCAATTTAAGCCAAACGTGTAAAATATTACGAAACAAATCCAAACATTTCACCTTTTTAGCGATTAAAGCCAAACGTTTACAAACGTTATGAAACAAATCCAAACGTTTCACATTTTTAGCAGTTTAAGCCAAACGTTTACGAACGTTACGAAACAAAAACTAAGCGTTTCACCTCTTTAGCAATTTAAGCCAAACGTTTACAAACGTTACGAAACAAATCCAAACGTTTCGCCTTTTTAGCGATTTAAGCCAAACGTTTACAAACGTTACGAAACAAATAAAAACGTTTCCCCTTTTTAGCGATTTAAGCCAAACGTTAACAAACGTTACAAATCCAAACGTTTAACCTTCTTAGCGAATTAAGCCAAACATTTACAAACGTAACAAAACAAATCCAAACGTTTCACCTTTTTAGCGATTTAACAAAATGTTACGAAACAAATCCAAACGTTTCGCCTTTTTAGCAATTTAAGCCAAACGTTTACAAACGTTTCGAAACAAATCCAAACGTTTCCCCTTTTTAGCGATTTAAGCCAAACTTTTAAAACGTTTGGAAACAAATCCAAACGTTTCACATTTTTAGCGATTTAAGCAAACCATTACAGACGTTACGAAACAAAAACAATAGTTTCACCTTTTTCGCAATTTAAGTCAAACGTTTAGAAACGTTACGAAACAAATTCAAGCGTTCCACCTGTTTAGCAATTTAAGCTAAACGTTTACAAACGTTCTGAAAAAAATCCAAGCATTTCAAGTTTTTAGTAATTTAAGCCAAACGTTTACAAACGTTACGAAACAAATCCAAGTGTTTCACCTTTTTAGCAATTTAAGTCAAACGTTTACAAACGTTACGAAACAAATCCAAACGTTTATTATTTTTAGCGATTTAAGCCGAACATTGAAAACGATACGAAATAAAACCAAACGTTTCACCTTTTTAGCAATTTAAGCGAAACGTTTACAAACGTTACGAAACAAATCCAAACGTTTCCCCATTTTAGCGATTTAAGCTAAACGTTTAAAATGTTACGAAACAAATCCATACATTTCACCTTTCTAGCGATTTATGCCCAAACGTTTACAAACGTTACAAAACAAATCCAAACATTTCACATTTTCAGCAATTTCAACCAAACGTTTTCGAACGTTACGAAACAAAAACCAAGCGTTTCACCTCTAAGCGATTTAAGCCAAACGTTTCCAAACGTAACGAAACAAATCCAAGCGTTTCCCCTTTTAGCAATTTAAGCCAAACGCTTACAAACGTGAATAAACAAATCAAAGTGTTTCTCCTTTTTAGCAATTTAAGCCAAACGTTTACAAACGTTACGAAACAAATCCAAGCGTTTCACCTATTTAGCAATTTAAGCCAAACATTTACAAACGTTACGAAACAAATCCAAGCGTTTCACCTTTTTAGCAATTTAAGCCAAACGTTTACAAACGTTACGAAACGAATCCAAACGTTTCACCTTTTTAGCCATTTAAGCCAAACTTTTACAAACGTTTCGAAAAAAATCCAAACGTTTCACCTTTTTAGCGATTTAAGCCAAACGTTTAAAAACTTTACGAAACAAAGCCAAACGTTTAAAACGTCAGTAAACAAATCCAAACGTTTCACATTTTTAGCGATTTAAGCAAACCTTTACAAACGTTAGGAAACAAAACCAATAGTTTCACCTTTTTAACAATTTAAGTCAAACGTTTAGAAACGTTACCAAACAAATCCAAGCGTTGCACCTTTTTAGCAATTTAAGCTAAACGTTTACAAACGTTCCGAAAAAAATCCAAGCATTTCAAGTTTTTAGTAATTTAAGCCAAACGTTTACAAACGTTACGAAACAAATCCAAGTGTTTCACCTTTTTAGCAATTTAAGTTAAACGTTTACAAACGTTACGAAACAAATCCAAACGTTTATTCTTTTTAGCGATTTAAGCCGAACATTTACAAACGATACGAAATAAAACCAAATGTTTCAACCTTTTAGCAATTTAAACGAACTGTTTACAAACATTACGAAACAAATCCAAACGTTTCCTCATTTTAGCGATTTAAGCCAAACGTTTAAAATGTTACGAAACAAATCCATTCATTTCACCTTTTTAGCGATTTATGCCAAACGTTTACAAACGTTATGAAACAAATCCAAACGTTTCACCTTTTTAGCGATTGAAGCCAAACGTTTACAAACGTTACAAAACAAATCCAAACGTTTCACATTTTCAGCAATTTCAGACAAACGTTTACGAACGTTACGAAACAAAAACCAAGCGTTTCACCTCTTTAGCGATTAAAGCCAAACGTTTCCAAACGTAACGAAACAAATCCCAAGTGTTTCACCTTTTAGCAATTTAAGTGAAACGTTTACAAACTTGACGAAATAAATCAAAGTGTTTCCCCTTTTTAGCAATATAAGCCAAACGTTTACAAATGTTACGAAACAAATCCAAGCGTTTCACCTTTTTAGCAATTTAAGCCAAACATATACAAATGTTACGAAACAAATCCAACCGTTTCACCTTTTTAGCAATTTAAGCCAAACGTTTACAAACGTTACGAAAAAAATCCAAGTGTTTCATCTTTTTAGTGATTTAAGCCAAACGTTTACAAACGTTATGAAACAAATCAAACGTTTCACCTTTTTAGCGATTTATGCCAAACGCTTACAAATGTTATAAAACAAATCCAAACGTTTCACCTTCTTAGCGATTTAAGCCAAACATTTACAAACGTTACGAAACAAAACAAAATGTTTAAAACGTTAGTAAAGAAACCAAAACGTTTCACATTTTTAGCGATTTAAGCCAAACCTTTACAAACGTTACGAAAACAAAACCAATCCTTTCATCTTTTTAGCGATTTAAGCCAAACTTTACGAAACAAATCCAAGCGTTCCACCTTTTTAGCAATTTAAGCTAAACGTTTACAAACGTTCCGAAACAAATCCAAGCGTTTCAACTTTTAAGTAATTTAAGCCAAACTTTTACAAACATTACGAAACAAATCCAAGTGTTTCACCTTTTTACCAATTTAGGTCAGATGCTTACAAATGTTACGAAACAAATCCAAACGTTTCATCTTTTTAGCAATTTAAGCTGAACGTTTACAAACGATACGAAATAAAACCAAACGTTTCACCTTTTTAGCAAATTAAGCCAAACGTTTACAAACATTACGAAACAAATCCAAATGTTTCCCCATTATAGCGACTTAAGCCAAAATTTTAAAACGTTACGAAACAAATCCATACGTTTCACCTTTTTAGCGATTTATGCCAAACGTTTACAAATGTTAAGAAACAAATCCAAACGTTTCACCTTTTCAGCAATTGAAGCCAAACATTTACAAATGTTACGAAACAAATCCAAGCGTTCCACCTTTTCAGCAATTTAAGCCAAACGTTTACAAACGTTCCGAAACAAATCCAAGAGTTTCACCTTTTTAGCAATTTAAGCCAAATGTTTACAAACATTACGAAACAAATCCAAGCGTTCACCTTTTTGGCAATTTAAGCCAAATGTTTAGAAACGTTACGAAACAAATCCAAACGTTTCATCTTTTTAGCGATTTAAGCCAAACGTATACAAACGTTGCGAAATAAAACCAAATCTTTCACCATTTTAGTAATTTAGGCCAAACAAATACTAACGTTACGAAACAAATCCAAACGTTTCCCCATTTTAGCGATTTAAGCCAAACGTTTAAAACGTTACGAAACAAATCCAAATATTTCGCCTTTTTAGCGATATATGCCAAACGTTTAGAAACGTTACGAAACAAATCCAAACGTTTCACCTTTTTAGAGATTAAAGCCAAACGTTTACAAACGTTACGAAACAAATCCAAACGTTTCACCTTTTTAGAGATTTAATCCAAACGTTAACAAACATTACGAAACAAATCCAAACGTTTCCCTTTTTTAGCGATTTAAGCGAAACATTTACAAAGGTTATGAAACAAATCCAAATATTTCACATTTTTAGCAATTTAAGCCAAACGTTTACAAACGTTACGAAACAAATCCAAGAGTTCCACCTTTTTAGCAATTTAAGCCAAACGTTTACAAATGTTACGAAACAAATCCAAGCGTTTCACCTTTTTAGCAATTTAAGCCAAACGTTTACAAACGCTACAAAACAAATCCAAACGTTTCCCCTTTTTAGCGATTTATGCCAAATGTTTACATACGTTACGAAACAAATAAAAACGTTTCACCTTTTTGTGATTTAAGCGATTTAAGCCAAACATTTACAAACGTTACAAAACAAAGCTAAACGTTTCACCTTTTTGTGATTTAGCAAAATGATACGAAACAAATCCAAACGTTTTGCCTTTTTAGCAATTTAAGCCAAACGTTTACAAATGATACGAAACAAATCCAAACGTTCCACCTTTTTAGAGATTTAAGTCAAACGTTTACAAACTTTATGAAACGTTTAAAACGTTAGGAAACAAATCCAAACGTTTCACATTTTAAGCGATTTAAGTCAAACCTTTACAAACGTTACGAAACAAAACCAATCGTTTCACCTTTTTAGCACTTTAACCCAAACGTTTACAAACGTTACGAAACAAATCTAAGCGTTCCACCTTTTTAGCAATTTAAGTTAAACGTTTACAAACGTTCCGAAACAAATCCAAGAGTTTAAACTCTTTAGTAATTTAAGCCAAATGTTTACAGAAGTCACGAAACAAATCCAACAGTTTCACCTTTTAAGTAATTTAAGTCAACCTTTACAAACGTTACGAAACAAATCTAAACGTTTCATCATTTTAGCTATTCAAGCCGAACGTTTACAAACGATACGAAATAAAACCAAATGTTTCACCTTTTTAGCAATTTAAGCCAAACGTTTACAAACGTTACGAAACAAATCCAAACATTTCCCCATTTTTGCAATTTAAGCCAAACTTGTAAAACGTTACGAAACAAATCCATAAATTTCACCTTTATAGCGATTTACGCCAAACGTTTACAAATGTTACGAAACAAATCCAAACGTTTCACCTTTTTAGCGATTGAAGCCAAACGTTTACAAACGTTACGAAACAAATCCAAACGTTTCACATTTTTAACAGTTTAAGCCAAACGTTTACGAACGTTACGAAACAAAAACCAAGCGTTTCACCTCATTAGCAATTTAAGCCAAACGTTTACAAACTTTACGAAACAAATCCAAACGTTTCTCCTTTTTAGCGATTTAAGCCAAACGTTTACAAACGTTACGAAACAAATAAAAACGTTTCCCCTTTTTAGCGATTTAAGCCAAACGTTAACAAACGTTACAAAACAAATCCAAACGTTTCACCTTCTTAGCGAATTAAGCAAAACATTTACAAACGTAACAAAACAAATCCAAATGTTTCACCTTTTAAGCGATTTAACAAAATCTTACGAAACAAATCCAAACATTTCGCCTTTTTAGCAATTTAAGCCAAACGTTTACAAACGTTTCGAAACAAATCCAAACGTTTCACCTTTTTAGCGATTTAAGCCAAACGTTTACAAACTTTACGAAACAAAGCGGAACTTTTAAAACATCTGGAAACAAATCCAAACGTTTCATATTTTTAGAGATTTAAACAAACCTTTACAAACGTTACGAAACAAAACCAATAGTTTCACCTTTTTAGCCATTTAAGTCAAATGTTTAGAAATATTACGAAACAAATCCAAGAGTTCTACCTTTTTCGCAATTTAAGCTAAATGTTTACAAACGTTCCGAAAAAAATCCAAGCATTTCAAGTTCTTAGTAATTTAAGCCAAACGTTTACAAATGTTACGAAACAAATCCAAGTGTTTCACCTTTTTAGCAATTTAAGCCAAACGTTTACAAATGTTACGAAACAAATCCAAACGTTTATTCTTTTTAGCGATTTAAGCCGAACATTTACAAACAATACGAAATAAAACCAAACGTTTCACCTTTTTAGCAATTTAAGCGAAACGTTTACAAACGTTACGAAACAAATCCAAACGTTTCCCCATTTGAGCGATTTAATCCAAACGTTTAAAATGTTACGAAACAAATCAATACATTTCACCTTTTTAGCGATTTATGCCAAATGTTTACAAACGTTACAAAACATATCCAAACGTTTCACCTTTTTAGCTATTGAAGCCAAACGTTTACAGACGTTACAAAACAAATCTAAACGTGTCACATTTTCAGCAATTTCAGCCAAATGTTTACGAACGTTACGAAACAAAAAACAAAGCGTTTCACCTCTTTAGTGATTGAAGCCAAACGTTTACAAACGTTACGAAACAAATCCAAACGTTTCCCATTTTTAGCAATTTAAGCCAAACGTTTACGAACGTTACGAAACAAAAAACAAGTGTTTCCCCTTTTTAGCAATTTAAGCCAAACGTTTCCAAACGTAACGAAACAAATCCAAGTGTTTCACCTTGTAGCAATTTAAGCCAAACGTTTACAAACGTGACGAAACAAATCAAAGTGTTTCCCCTTTTTAGCAATTTAAGCCAAACGTTTACAAACGTTACGAAACAAATACAAGCGTTTCACCTTTTTAGCAATTTAAGCCAACATTTACAAATGTTACGAAACAAATCCAAGCGTTTCACCTTTTTAGCAATTTAAGCCAAACGTTTACAAATGTTACAAAACAAATCCAAATGTGTCACCTTTTTAGCTATTTATGCCAAATGTTTACAAACGTTACGAAACAAATAAAAACGTGAAACGTTTTTAGCGATTTAAGCCAAACGTTTACAAACGTTACTAAACAAATCCAAAAGTTTCACCTTTTTAAAGATTTAAGCCAAACCTTTACAAACATTACGAAACAAATCCAAACGTTTCACCTTTTTAGCGATTTAACAAAATCTTACGAAACAATTCCAAATGTTTCGCCTTTTTAGCAATTTAGGCCAAACTTTTACAAGCGTTACAAAACAAAATAAAATGCTTAAAAAATTAGGAAACAAACCCAAACATTTCACATTTTTAGCGATTTAAGCCAAACCTTTACAAACGTTACGAAAACAAAACCAATCCTTTCACCTTTTTAGCAATTTAAGCCAAACTTTACGAAACAATTCCAAGCATTCCATCTTTTTAGCAATTTAAGCTAAACATTTACAAACGTTCCGAAACAATTCCAAGCGTTTCAACTTTTAAGTAATTTAAGCCAAACTTTTACAAATATTACGAAACAAATCCAAGAGTTTCACCATTTTAGCAATTTAGGTCAAACGTTTACAAATGTTACGAAACAAATCCAAAAGTTTCATCTTTTTAGCAATTTAAGCCGAACGTTTACAAACGATATGAAATAAAAAAACGTTTCACCTTTTTAGCAAATTAAGCCAAACGTTTACAAACATTACGAAACAAATCCAAATGTTTCCCCATTATAGCAACTTAAGCCAAACTTTTAAAACGTTACGAAACAAATCCATACGTTTCACCTTTTAAGCAATTTATGCTAAACGTTTACAAAAGTTAAGAAACAAATCCAAACGTTTCACCTTTTTAGCAATTGAAGCCAAACGTTTACAAATGTTACGAAACAAATCCAAGCGTTCCATCTTTTTAGCAATTTAAGCCAAACGTTTACAAACGTTCCGAAACAAATCCAAGAGTTTCACCTTTTTAGCAATTTAAGCCAACGTTTACAAACATTACGAAACAAATCCAAGCGTTCACCTTTTTAGCAATTTAAGCCAAATGTTTAGAAACGTTACGAAACAAATCCAAACGTTTCATCTTTTTAGTGATTTAAGCCAAACGTATACAAACGTTACGAAATAAAACAAACGTTTCACCGTTTTAGTAATTTAAGCCAAACAAATACTAACGTTACGAAACAAATCCAAACATTTTCTCATTTTGGCAATTTAAGTCAAACGTTTACAAACGTTACGAAACAAATCCAAACGTTTCGCCTTTCTAGAGATTTAATTCAAACGTCTACAAACATTACGAAAGAAATCCAAACGTTTCACTTTTTTAATGATTTAAGCCAAACGTTTACAAAGGTTATGAAATAAATCCAAATGTTTGACCTTTTTTAGCAATTAAAGCCAAATGTTTACAAATGTTACGAAACAAATCCAAACGTTCCACCTTTTTAGAAATTTAAGCCAAACGTTTACAAACGTTCCGAAACAAATCCAAGCGTTCCACCTTTTT
Organism: Mercurialis annua; assembly: GCF_937616625.2. Lineage (NCBI taxonomy): Eukaryota > Viridiplantae > Streptophyta > Magnoliopsida > Malpighiales > Euphorbiaceae > Mercurialis > Mercurialis annua. Next base: position 43,844,302 of record NC_065572.1, read on the forward strand.
AGCAATTTAAGCCAAACGTTTACAAACGTTGCGAAACAAATACAAGCGTTTCACATTTTTAGCAATTTCAGCCAAACGTTTACGAACGTTCCGAAACAAATCCAAGCGTTTCACCTTTTTAGTAATTTAAGCCAAACGTTTACGAACGTTACGAAACAAAAAACAAGCGTTTTACCTCTTTAGCATACGAAACAAATCCAAGAAATTAACCTTTTTAGCAATTTAAGCCAAACATTTACAAATGTTACGAAACAAATCCAAAAGTTTCACCTTTTTAGCGATTTAAGCCAAACGTTTACAAATGTCACAAAAAAAAACCAAACATTTTAAACGTTACGAAAAAAATTTAAACGTTTCTCATTTTTAGCGATTTAAGCCAAACCCTTACAAACGTTACGAAACAAAACCAAGAATTTCACATTTTTGGCAATTTAAGCCAAAGATTTACAAACATCGCGAAACAAATCCAAGCGTTTCACCTTTTTAGCAATTTCAGACAAACGTTTACAAACGTTACAAAACAAATCCAAATGTTTCACCTTTTTAGCGATTTAACAAAATGTTATGAAACAAATCCAAACATTTCGCCTTTTTAGCAATTTAATACAAACGTTAACAAACATTACGAAACAAATCCAAACGTTTCACCTTTTTAGCGATTTGAGCCAAACCCTTACAAAAGTTACAAAGAAAAACCAATCGTTCCACCTTTTTAGCAATTTAAGCCAAACGTTTACAAACGTTACAAAACAACCGTTCCACCTTTTTAGCAATTTAAGCCAAATGTTTACAAACGTTCCGAAACAAATCCAAGCGTTTCAACTTTTTAGCAATTTAAGCCACACGTATACAAACGTTACGAAACAAATCCAAGAGTTTCACCTTTTTAGCAATTTAAGCCAAACGTTTACAAATGTAACGGAACTAATCCAAACGTTTCATCTTTTTAGCGATTTAACCGAACGTTTACAAACGTGACGAAATAAAACCAAACGTATCACCTTTTTAGAAATTTAAGCCAAACGTTTACAAACGTTACGAAACAAAATCAAATGTTTCCCCATTTTAGTGAATTAAGCCAAATGTTTAAAATGATACGAAAAAAATCCAAACGTTTCCCCTTTTTAGCGATTTATGCCAAACGTTTACAAACATTAAGAAACAAATCCAAACATTTCACATTTTTAGCAATAGAAGCCAAAGGTTTACGAAAGTTAAGAAACAAAAACCAAGCGTTTCACCTCTTTAGCAATTTAAGCCAAACGTTTACGAACATTACGAAACAAAAACCAAGCGTTTCACCTCTTTAACAATTTAAGCCAAACGTTTACGAACATTACGAAACAAAACCAAGCGTTTCACCTTTTTAGCAGTTTAAGCCAAATGTTTACAAACATTTACGAAACAAATCCAAACGTTTCACCTTTAAAGCAATTTAAGCCAAATGTTTACAAACGCTACGAAACAAATCCATACGTTTCCCCTTTTTAGCAATGTAAACAAAACGTTTACAAACGCTACAAAAAAAATCCAAACGTTTCCCCTTATTAGCAATGTAAGCCAAACGTTTACAAACGTTACGAAACAAATTCATGCGTTTCACCTTTTTAGCAATTTAAGGCAAACATTTACAAACATTACGAAACAAATCCAAGGGTTTCACCTTTTTAGCAATTTAAGCCAAATGTTTACAAACGTTACGAAACAAATTCATGCGTTTCACCTTTTTAGCAATTTAAGGCAAACGTTTACAAACATTACGAAACAAATCCAAGGGTTTCACCTTTTTAGCAAATTAAGCCAAATGTTTACAAACGTTACGAAATAAATCCAAACGTTTCATCTTTTTTTTGCGATTTAAGCCGAACGTTTACAAATGTTACGAAATAAAACCAAACCTTTCACCTTATTAGCAATTTAAGTCAAACGTTTACAAACATTAAGAAACAAATCCAAACATTTGGCGATTTTAGCGATTTAAGCCAAACGTTTACAACGTTACGAAACAAATCCAAACGTTTCACCTTTTTAGCGATTTATAACAAACGTTTACAAATTTTACGAAGCAAATCTAAAAGTTCCACCTTTTAAGCGATTGAAGCCAAACATTTATAAAAGTTACGAAACAAATCCAAACGTTTCACCTTTTTAACGATTTATGCCAAACGTTTACAAATGTTACGAAACAAAAACAAAGCGTTTCACCTCTTTAGTGATTGACGCCAAACGTTTACAAACGTTACAAAACAAATCTAAACGTTTTCCATTTTCAGCAATTTAAGCCAAACGTTTAGGAACGTTACGAAAAAAAACCAAGTGTTTCCCCTTTTTAACAATTTAAGCCAAACGTTTCCAAACGTAACGAGACAAATCCAAGCGTTTCACCTTTTAGCAATTTAAGCCAAACGTTTACAAACGTGACGAAACAAATCAAAGTGTTTCCCCTTTTTAGCAATTTAAGCCAAAGGTTTACAAACGTTACGAAACAAATACAAGTGTTTCACCTTTTTAGCAATTTAAGCCAAACATTTACAAATGTTACGAAACAAATCCAAGTGTTTCACCTTTTTAGCAATTTAAGCCAAACGTTTACAAATGTTACAAAACAAATCCCAATATTTCACCTTTTTAGCGATTTATGCCAAATGTTTACAAACGTTACGAACAAATAAAAACGTTTCTCGTTTTTAGCGATTTAAGCCAAACGTTTACAAACGTTACCAAACAAATCCAAACGTTTCACCTTTTTAGAGATTTAAGCCAAACGTTTACAAACATTAAGAAACAAATCCAAACGTTTCACCTTTTTAGCGATTTAACAAAATTTTACGAAACAAATCCAAACGTTTCGCCTTTTTAGCAATTTAGGCCAAACGTTTACAAACGTTACGAAACAAAACAAAATGCTTAAAACGTTAGGAAACAAACCCAAACATTTCACATTTTTATCGATTTAAGCCAAACCTTTACAAACGTTACGAAAACAAAACCAATCCTTTCACCTTTTTAGCAATTTAAGCCAAACTTTACGAAACAAATCCAAGCATTCCACCTGTTTAGCAATTTAAGCTAAACGTTTACAACCGTTCCGAAACAATTCCAAGCGTTTCAACTTTTAAGTAATTTAAGCCACACTTTTACAAACATTACGAAACAAATCCAAGAGTTTCACCATTTTAGCAATTTAGGTCAAACGTTTACAAATATTACGAAACAAATCCAAACGTTTCATCTTTTTAGCAATTTAAGCCGAATGTTTACAAACGATATGAAAGAAAACCAAACGTTTCACCTTTTTAGCAAATTAAGCCAAACGTTTAAAAACATTACGAAAAAATCCAAATGTTTCCCCCATTATAGCGACTTAAGCCAAACTTTTAAAACGTTACGAAACAAATCCATACGTTTCATCTTTTAAGCAATTTATGCCAAACGTTTACAAAAGTTAAGAAACAAAGCCAAACGTTTCCCCTTTTCAGCAATTGAAGCCAAACGTTGTCAAATGTTACGAAACAAATCCAAGCGTTCCACCTTTTTAGCAATTTAAGCCAAACGTTTACAAACGTTCCGAAACAAATCCAAGAGTTTCACCTTTTTAGCAGTTTAAGCCAACGTTTACAAACATTACAAAACAAATCCAAGCGTTCACCTTTTTAGCAATTTAAGCCAAATGTTTAGAAACGTTACGAAACAAATCCAAACGTTTCATCTTTTTAGCGATTTAAGCCAAACGTATACAAACGTTACGAAATAAAACAAACGTTTCACCGTTTTAGTAATTTAAGCCAAACAAATACTTGTTGGGTTTTATTGGTTCATAACGCAGCGGAATTTCAAAAATTTATCTAAAAACCCAAACCAAGATCCATGTAATTCGAATTAAACAGAACAATTACTTACTTGTATGTCGAATTCAACAGCAATGTAGGAAGGAAGGAGGTGGTTCACTTTGGTGATACCTGGCCTCGGATCAGAAACGCCTCCAAAAGAACGCGTCCTCTACGAGTATCCACACGAACATACCTTAGCCAAAACTAGTGCTTGTGTGCTAGCACTATTGCTTCACAAGCAATTTCGAATTTTAGTGATTTAGTGAATAATGAATTTCGTGATTCTCAAACCAACTGCTTAATGAGTATTTATAGTGATAAATAACACTAGGGTTTGAGACAAATTCGAATTTCAATCTCATTGCAATTCTACAAGTTTATGTTTATCAAAAACTCCTTTTTGATAATTATCCATATATATTAATTACTATATTTATTATCTTCCAAAAATAATAAATTAAGGAAAACACTTATCCTTAAATTTCGAATTAATATATATATTTATTAATATATATATATTACAAATTATATATATATATATATATATATATATATATATATATATATATAATTAATCACTTAATCACATTGGGCTTGTACAACCCATAACTGTTTTGGGCCTGTTCTTAGTGTGCGACCCTGTAGGTTCATATAACGTTGGCAGTAGGCTCGAAATCCCTATTTCAGCCCACAAGTCATAAGTGGCCTCTAGCAAGACATTATGACTACCCAAGTTATATGAATATCGATAATCCGATTTAACCATTTACAATAATATTTTAATCCCTTTGTCTCTCGATATCCAGATTGAATATAAGGCATAGTTATGTCATCCTTATAACATTCAATCATTAGTTTCTTGACTCTAAGTAGACTGAAAATGATAACTTCTTATCAATTAGCATGGCCATGCATTTTCTTCAGTCTATCTTCTTCAAGGGGCCCATAGATATCTTACTCAAATAAATGAGGGACAAATTCCTTCTCAGTCACTCACATTTCTCACATAGTTACTTTCATATCCAATGACAATCTATTCCATTATCCTGTTAAAGATAATGTAAGACTGTATCAAAATATGAAATAGCTATGTAGAAATCCATGATGATTTCAAGGTCAAAGGATTATACTAATAGAACTGTAATGAGAATTACTTATGACAGTGATCTATGTAGTATTCTCACAGTGGGTCATCCAGTGCCATATTTCTCAAATAGCACCTATGATTTGACTTAATATCTCATATACATGATTAGTAAAACATAATCATCAGTCAACATCATACTAGTCTCAATGTTCTATTAAGACTAGGGATAGATGGTATATAATTCTTTTATTAAACCTAAGGGTTCTACTATCAAGTCACATACTCGATGACCTTAGAAAGAATTAACCATTCAAGTATTTTAATCATTAATATAAAATGATAAAAACTGCCAATCAATAAATAATAAAATGATAAAGTCAAAACATGGTCAAACATAATTGACCTAGTGCATATCACTAACAATACTAATGTTACGAAACAAATCCAGACATTTCCTCATTTTAGCGATTTAAGCCAAACGTTTAAAACGTTACGAAACAAATCCAAACGTTTCCCCTTTTTAGAGATTAAAGCCAAACGTTTACAAACGTTACGAAACAAATCCAAACGTTTCACCTTTTTAGAGATTTAATCCAAACGTTTACAAACATTACGAAACAAATCCAAACGTTTCACTTTATTAGCGATTTAAGCCAAACGTTTACAAAGGTTATGAAACAAATCCAAATGTTTGACCTTTTTTAGCAATTAAAGCCAAATGTTTACAAATGTTACGAAACAAATCCAAGCGTTCCACCTTTTTAGAAATTTAAGCCAAACGTTTCCAAACGTTCCGAAACAAATCCAAGCGTTCCACCTTTTTAGCAATTTAAGCCAAATGTTTACAAACGTTGCGAAACAAATCCAAGCGTTTCACCTTTTTAGCAATTTCAGCCAAACGTTTACGAACGTTCCGAAACAAATCCAAGCGTTTCACCTTTTTAGCAATTTAAGCCAAACGTTTACGAACGTTACGAAATAAAAAAACAAGCGTTTTACCTCTTTAGCAATTAAAGCCAAACGTTTACAAACGTAACGAAACAAATCCAAGCGGTTCACCTTTGTAGAAATTTAACCCAAACGTTTACAAACGTTACGAAACAAATCCAAGCGTTTCACCTTTTTAGCATTTTAAGTCAAACGTTTACAAACGTTACGAAACAAATCCAAGCAATTAACCTTTTTAGCAATTTAAGCCAAACATTTACAAATGTTACGAAACAAATCCAAAAGTTTCACCTTTTTAGCGATTTAAGCCAAACGTTTACAAATGTTACAAAACAAAACAAAACATTTTAAACGTTACGAAAAAAATTTAAACGTTTCTCATTTTTAGCGATTTAAGCCAAACCCTTACAAACGTTACGAAACAAAACCAGGAATTTCACCTTTTTGGTAATTTAAGCCAAAGATTTACAAACATCGCGAAACAAACCCAAGCGTTTCACCTTTTTAGCAATTTCAGACAAACGTTTACAAACATTACAAAACAAATCCAAACGTATCACCTTTTTAGCGATTTAACAAAATTTTACGAAACAAATCCAAACATTTCGCCTTTTTAGCAATTTAATCCAAATGTTAACAAACATTACGAAACAAATCCAAACGTTTCACCTTTTTAGCGATTTGAGCCAAACCCTTACAAACGTTACAAAGAAAAACCAATCGTTCCACCTTTTTAGCAATTTAAGCCAAACGTTTACAAACGTTACAAAACAAATCCAACTGTTCAACCTATTTAGAAATTTAAGCCAAATGTTTACAAACGTTCCGAAACAAATCCAAGCGTTTCAGCTTTTTAGCAATTTAAGCCACATGTTTACAAACGTTACGAAACAAATCCAAGAGTTTCACCTTTTTAGCAATTTAAGCCAAACGTTTACAAATGTAACAGAACTAATCCAAACGTTTCATCTTTTTAGCGATTTAACCGAACGTTTACAAACGTTACGAAATAAAACCAAACGTTTCACCTTTTTAGCAATTTAAGCCAAACGTTTACAAACGTTACGAAACAAAATCAAATGTTTCCCCATTTTAGCGATTTAAGCCAAATGTTTAAAATGTTACGAAAAAAATCCAAACGTTTCCCCTTTTTAGCGATTTATGCCAAACGTTTACAAACATTAAGAAACAAATCCAAACATTTCGCATTTTTAGCAATTGAAGCCAAACGTTTACGAACGTTAAGAAACAAAAACCAAGCGTTTCACCTCTTTAGCAATTTAAGTCAAACGTTTACGAACATTACGAAACAAAAACCAAGTGTTTCACCTCTTTAACAGTTTAAGCCAAACGTTTACGAACATTACGAAACAAAACCAAGCGTTTCACCTTTCTAGCAGTTTAAGCCAAATGTTTACAAACATTTACGAAACAAATCCAAACGTTTCACCTTTAAAGCAATTTAAGCCAAATGTTTACAAACGCTACGAAACAAATCCATACGTTTCCCCTTTTTAGCAATGTAAACAAAACGTTTACAAACGCTACAAAAAAAATCCAAACGTTTCCCCTTTTTAGCAATGTAAGCCAAACGTTTGCAAACGTTACGAAACAAATTCATGTGTTTCACCTTTTTAGCAATTTAAGGAAAACATTTACAAACATTACGAAACAAATCCAAGGGTTTCACCTTTTTAGCAATTTAAGCCAAATGTTTACAAACGTTACGAAACAAATCCAAATGTTTCATCTTTTTATTTGCGATTTAAGCCGAACGTTTACAAATGTTACGAAATAAAACCAAACCTTTCACCTTTTTAGCAATTTAAGTCAAACGTTTACAAACATTAAGAAACAAATCCAAACATTTGACGATTTTAGCGATTTAAGCCAAACGTTTACAACGTTACGAAACAAATCCAAACGTTTCACCTTTTTAGCGATTTATACCAAACGTTTACAAATTTTACGAAACAAATCCAAAAGTTCCACCTTTTTAGTGATTGAAGCCAGACGTTTACAAAAGTTACGAAACAAATCCAGACGTTTAACCTTTTTAACAATTTATGCCAAAGGTTAACAAATGTTACGAAACAAAAACAAAGCGTTTCACCTCTTTAGTGATTGAAGCCAAACGTTTACAAACGTTCCGAAACAAATCCAAATGTTTCCCATTTTTAGCAATTTAAGCCAAACGTTACGAAACAAAAACCAAGTGTTTCCCCTTTTTAGCAATTTATGCCAAACGTTTCCAAACGTAACGAAACAAATCCAAGCGTTTCACCTTTTTAGCAATTTAAGCCAAACGTTTAGAAACGTTATAAAAAACAAATCCAATCGTTCACTTTTTTAGGAATTTAACCCAAACGTTTACAAACGCTACAAAACAAATCCAAACGTTTCCCCTTTATAGCAATGTTAACCAAACGTGTACAAACGCTACGAAACAAATCCAAACGTTTACCCTTTTTAGAAATGTAAGCTAAACGTTTACAAACGTTACGAAACAAATCCAAATGTTTCACCTTTTTAGCAATTTAAGCCAAACATTTACAAACATTATGAAACAAATCGAAGCGTTTCATCTTTATAGCAATTTAAGCCAAACGTTTACAAACATTACGAAAAAAATCCAAACGATTCGCCTTTCTAGCGATTTAAGCCAAACGTTTAGAAAGGTTACAAAATAAATCCAAATGTTTCACCTTTTTAGAAATTTAAGCCAAACGTTTACAAACGTTACGAAACAAATCCAAGCATTTCACCTATTTAACAATTTAAGCCAAACGATTAAAAACGTTACGAAACAAATCCATGCATTTCACCTTTTTAGCAATTTAAGCCAAACGTTTACAAACGTTACGAAATAGATCCAAGCATTTCACATTTATCATAATTTAAGCCAAACGTTTACAAACGTTATGAAACAAATCCAAACGTTTTTCCTTTTTAGCGAGTTAGGCAAAACGTTTACAAACTTTACGAAACAAAACTAAACGTTTCCCCTTTTTAGCGATTTTAGCCAAACGTTAACAAATGTTACGAAACAAATTCAAGCGTTTCACCTTTTAAGCAATATAATCCAAACGTTTACAAACGTTATGAAACAAATCCAGACATTTAACCTTTTTAGCGATTTAAGCCAAACGTTTACAAACGGTACGAAAAAAATCCAAACGTTCGACCTTGTTAGCAATTTAAGCCAAACGTTTCACCTTTTTGGCAATACGAAAAAAACCCAAGCGTTTCTTCTTTTTAGCTATTTAAACCAAACGTTTACAAACGTTACGAAAGAAATCCAAGCGTTTCTTCTTTTTAGCAATTTAAGCCAAACGTTTACAAACGTTACGAAACAAATCCAAGCGTTTCTTCTCTTTATCTATATAAGCGAAACATTTACAAACGATACGAAACAAATCCAAACGTTTACAAACGTTACGAAACAAATCCAAATGTGTAACCTTTTCTTGCTATTTAAGCCAAACATTTACAAACGTTACGAAACAAATCCAAACGTTTCACCTTATTAGAGATATAAGCCAAACATTTACAAACGTTACGAAACAAATCCAAACGCTTCATCTTTTTAGCTATTTTTCAGCCAATTGTTTGCAAACGTTACGAAATAAAACCTAACGTTTAAAACGTTACGAAACAAATCCAAACATTCCGCATTTTTATTAATTTAAGCCAAACTTTAACACCTTTTTAGTGATTTATGCCAAACCTTTTTAACGATTTATGCCATACGTTTACAAACGTTTACAAACCAAGTGTTTCTCCGTTTTAGCAATTTAAGCCAAACATTGATAAACGTTACAAAACAAATCCAAGTGTTTCACATTTTTAGTAATTTAAGCCAAACGTTATGAAACAAATCCAAGCGTTTCACCTTTTTAGCAATTTAAGCCAAACGTTTACAAATGTTACAAAACAAATCCAAATGTTTCACCTTTTTAGCAATTTAAGCCAGACGTTTACAAACGTTACAAAACAAATCCAAATGTTTCACCTTTTTAGCGATTTATGCCAAACGTTTACAAACGTATGAAACAAATCCAAACATTTCACCTTTTTAGCAATTTATGCCAAACGTTTACAAAGGTTATGAAACAAATCTAAATTTTTCACTTTTTTTGCAATTTAAGCCAAACGTTTACAAACGTTACAAAACAAATCCAAGCGTTTCACCTTTTTAGCAATTTAAGCCAAACGTTTACCAAAGTTACGAAACAAAATCCAAGCATTTTCACCATTTTATCAATTTAAGCCAAACTTTTACAAACTTTACGAAACAAATGCAACAGTTTCACCTTTTTAGTGATTTAAGACAAACGTTTACAAACGTTACGAAACCAATCCAAACGTTTCCCCTTTTTAGCGATTTTAGCCAAACGTTTACGAACGTTACGAAACAAATCCTAACGTTTCACCATTTTAGCGATTTAAGCCAAACATTTACAAACATTACCAAACAAATCCAAACGCTTCACCTTTTTAGCAATTGCAATACCCCGAATATTTTAATTAAATTATATCATCCCACGTGTCGTAAGTTCCGAAAAATTAAATTAAGATGGATTTAATTTAATAATGGCGAAAATGTAGAATAATTTTTTTGAACGGATTTAACGGGATTTAAGGAAAAACTTAAAAAATTAATATAAAATAAAATATTAATTTTGTGATGGAAATTATTTCGTCAAGGTCCTCGAATTATTATATAGTAATAGTGGTAAAAGTTTTGAGTCAATCGGAGACCTTTTAAAAATTGGACGCGGATGCGTTTTGGGTTAAATTGCAATTTTTAGCCAATTAAGCCTCGAGAACAGCAATTAGAAGAGTATGGACAGAAAATAATAAATTTGGATTAGTATTATTTAATTGGATATGAATAATATGTATATAATTGAATTAAAGCGGATAATTAACCGTTTAGTTAAAATAGAAAGTTTAAAAGAGAATTGGTTAAAGTTAAAGAGATGAAGGATTAAAAGAGCATATTAACCAATATATAAGAGGTTCACATGAATTAGGAAAGAAGAAGAATGCTCCAGAAGTTCAAAAACGTATCAGATAGGGAAAAGATCGACGAAATGTGCGATCGATGCGGTTTCTTCGTTTCTCGACGGAATCACACGTTCTTTATATCGATTTTTTTGGAATTCATCCTCTATCATATTCAAACACCAAATCAAGGAAATATTTTCGTTTTGGTTGCTGAAATCAAAGTTTAGAGGGCTGTTTCGTTTTTAAACGAATAGAATGAATCGTAATCACGTTTCTATTATCGTTTTGATGAGTTTTGAGTTGAGTTTGGGTTAAAATGAGATATGAGCATATGACGGAATCGAGTTAGAGCATGTCGGAGCGGCCCGGAAGCGGCGTGCGATAGCACGGCTGTACTGTGAGCAAGCACAGCACGGTGTGCGAGCGCACACCACGGTGTGCGAGCGCACACCCGTGTGCGAACGCACACTAGGTTGTGCGAACGCACACAACCTTTCGTGCGCTCGCATAACCAACGAACCTACCTGTTTGGGCATTTCCGCCCCGTTACGACCTAGTTTCCGACTTTTAAAGTGTCAGACATTGAAAAGGAAATACGGACCCCGAAAACGAGAAATTTGGATATCGAACATGACGTGTTCGATTAGGGTTTCGAGATATAACGAACCTATGATTTGAAATCGACGAACAAGAGATATAACAAGTATCTTGACTAAGTATAAGAACACGATCAAAGTTAAAGGACATATTTAGAATAAAATCATGTTAACCTAAGTTTATAACTTAGGGTTTTAGCATTTAGTTTACGTTTATGAATTAAACGTACGCGTAACTTGAGTAGGTAACTGACGTACCGAAAAGCTACCAGGCCTCCGAGCTGGAGTAGCTACGAGATCGAATGATGGATGCAACTTACGTTCGTGGAATTATGATAACGCAGTTTTGGATAGCGGCTTCAGTGAGTTGCAATTACTTTCGTGTATTATTTATAAAAGTTATTTTCATATATTATGATTTTATACATCGCGTTTATATGATTTGATGATTGGATGATTGTTTTTGAACTGAGTATCTAGTGTGCGATCCGAAGAAACTAGCTACCTATTGGGTGTCAATAGGCTATGTTATCACCGGAGTCAGTCTAGTATGTTTAAATGAGTAATGATGATTTGATATATATATGCATGATACGATTATGAAAGTCGGAATATGAATGAGGATACGAGAATGAACTCGGTTAGAGTAACCTGAGCACCGTATCTAGTGGGTTGAACTCGGTTGTGTTATCCCGGGGCGCACCACTTGGGCTTTATAGGTTGATCGCGGCTGATGTGGTTGAGTTACTTCCGGGCCGGACCATTTGGATCAGTTTGATTTGAATATTTGTAAGTCGTGTTAATTTATAGGCTTTTAGTTTCGAACGGATCAAATGCTTGATTATATGTATTTTTGTACTAAAGCTTTATTTGAAATGCGATGCTATGTTTTTATAATACCGTTAGTAATTTGCAAGCTCACTCAGTATTTTCCTAAATACTGACCCCTCACTTTTGTTGTCTTTCAGGTGACCCCAGTAGGATCAGACAAACCATCTCTTTTGTGCCAGAAGTCTTCTGGGCTTGCACAAAGTACGAGCCCCTTTTAGTGCTGCAATAGTTTAGGGTGATTAATAACGACCTAGTATAGGAAGGTCTTTTCACCTAGGGTATGTGCCTTAAGTTTGGTTTCACCTTAAGTTCCGAATCTTTTTTCTGTTTTTCTTTTATTTCTTTTATTGTCCGATTAAAAAACCGCAGGATACCGATTCTGTAAACATAAAAAATGTTGTTCTTCAGAATAATTTTACAAATATATGTCTAAATACTCTTGGGAAACAACTTTCTAGACTAGAAAGACAAGTCCAAAAGCCAGAATTATCCATCGAGCCTATAAGGATAGATAAAGGCAAACAAGTAAAACCTATTTTTAAACCTTATCAAATATCTGTCAGTGCTCAAAATGAGGTAAAAACTGCTAAAAATGAATTCCTTCAGGTTATTAAGAACCAAATTAATAAAATAGAAGCCTCCACTAGTATGGGTCAAACCGCCACTAGTAGAGGTCCAGTGGTTGAAGATTCACCACTGAGCATAGGGGTATTAGAAAAAATTGAAAACACATCTGATGAAGAAGCTTTTCAGGAAGAGTCCAAAAATTGAAAAATTACACTGGCATAACCCAAATCCTTTATCTATGATTCCTTCCAGGCATCCGAAATTAGAATTGGGAAATCAACCTAATATGCTAGTCCAGCCTAGGTACAATGCCTCCTCGGTTTACGAATGGAATATTGATGGTATGTCTGAATACCAAATCTTAAATTTATTACAGCAAATGACTATGGCATCCAATGCTTATAAAACCCAAATAGGAACCTCTGATAGAACTGTAGCTGAACTCCTTATAGCAGGATTTTCAGGACAACTCAAAGGATGGTGGAATTATTATCTTACGAAGATCCATCAATTAGATATTCTAAATGCTGTTCAGGTAAGTGATGAAGGAGGACCTGTTCTAAATGAACTAGGAAATCCTATTCAAGATGCCGTGTCAACTCTTATATTTGCTATATCATTACACTTTATAGGAGATTCCACACATCTTAAAGATAAAAACGCAGACCTTTTGTCAAACCTTAGATGTAAAAAACTTAGTGATTTCCAATGGTATAAATCAACATTTCTCTCTAGAGTCATGCTTAGGGAAGACTCTAACCAACCATTTTGGAAAGAAAAGTTTTTGGCCGGTCTCCCAACCCTGTTAGGAGAAAAGGTTAGAAACAAAATTAGAGAGACCTTTGGCTCTCATATCATCCCTTATGACCAGCTAACATATGGGCAACTTATTAGTTTAACACAAAAACAAGGTCTAGAGATCTGTCAAGATCTCAAACTCCAAAAACATCTAAAATGGGAATTAAGAAAAAGTAAAAAAGAATTAGGATCTTTCTGCAAGCAATTTGATTTTACAATAGGTAAAGATCAGAACTGTGATGGTGATTGCAGCAGAGGAACAAAAAGTGTGTCTAAAAGATTTAGAGATTTTCGTCATAGATCCAAAGATAAAAACCATGATACTCATCATAAAAAACATTATTACAAAAAACCTTACAGAAAATCTTTCAGAAAACAATATGATAAGCCTAAAACAAATAAAGCCAACTTAAAAGATATTACTTGTTACAAATGTGGTAAGAAAGGCCATATATCTAAATATTGCAGAGTATCTAGGAAAATCCAGGAACTTCATTTAGAAGGTGAAGTCCTAGATCGAATAGAAGCCTTGTTATCATATTCTTCTGACTCTGAAACTGAAATGTCTTCAGAAGGTCAAAATCCTCAATTGGACGAACTAGTTACTACTTCTTCGTCTGGTTCTGATTCTAACTCTGATGATGATTCTGAATCAAAGCATGTAAATGTTCTTACAAAGGAACAAAACTTGATCTTAGATGTAATCCAGCATATTAGTAATCCTGAAATGCAGAAAAAATGTCTAGATCGGCTCAAAAAATCTTTAGAAGAAGAACCTAAACTGTAGAAACAAATATCCCTTGTACTAGTACATGATTGTATGATCTTACAACTATTCTTGATAGAAAAAGGAAAGATAAAAAACCTTTAGGTGCCATTCAAGACCTACAAAAGGAAATAAAAGACATAAAATCGGAAATAAAAGAAATAAAAGAAAAACAGAAAAACGATTCGGAAACTATCCAGTTTTTAGTTTCCCAACTATCACAAACTTCCAGTGATAGTGAAGGAGAGGAGTCATTAGACAAACAAAATCTAGAAGAAATAGAAAAAGTTCCTGAAGATTTTCTATTTGTTCTGAGAGAAATAACCTCTAGAAAATATATTATAAAAATCTCTATTGTTTTTTCAAACAATTTTAAAATGGACACTATTGCGCTATTTGACACTGGTGCAGATCTAAATTGCATTAAAATTGGATTGGTTCCAAAAAATCTTCATGAAAAAACTTCTGAAAGACTTACTTCTGCAAATAATTCTAAAATGGATTTAAAAGGGAAAACGGAAGCAAGTATTTCTAATAGTGGCTTGTTAATAAAAACAAACTTTGTGTTGGTCGATAATATACACCATTCGGTGATATTAGGAACGCCTTTTATCAATTTAATAACACCTTACAAGGTAGATTATGATGGAATTTATTTTAAAGAAAAGAAAGTAAAACTCAATTTTTCTTTTTTAGAAAAACCTAAAACCAGAAATCTCAATATTATAAAAGCAAGTTCTATCTATAATAATGAGATCAATCTTCTAATAAGAGAATTTATTTCAATTAAAACGAGAAGTCCAACTTCAAAAAATCGAACACCAGTTGAAAACTGAGGTTATAAAAAACAAGATAACGGAACTCCAAAACCTTTTTGAAAAAGAAGTTTGTTCGGAACTATCAAATGCTTTTTGGTCCAGAAAACAACATATGGTAGATTTACCTTATGAACCTCTTTTTGATGAGAAAAACATTCCTACTAAGGCTAGGCCAATTCAGATGAATGCTGAATTGGAACAGTTTTATTGAAAAGAAATTCAAGATCTAGAATCTAAAGGGTTAATTTCTAAATCTAGATCTCCTTGGAGTTGTGCAGCTTTCTATGTAAACAAGGTCTCAGAAATAGAAAGAGGAACTCCTAGATTGGTTAATAATTATAAACCGCTAAATAAAGCATTAAGCTGGATTAGGTATCCTATACCTAACAAGAAAGATCTTTTGCAAAAACTGTGTTCTTCATTTGTGTTTTCAAAATTCGATATGAAGTCAGGATTTTGGCAAATACAAATCGACCCAAAACATAGGTATAAAACTGCATTTATAGTTCCATTTGGACAATATGAATGGAATGTAATACCTTTTGGTTTAAAAAATGCACCTTCTGAATTTCAGAGGATTATGAATGATATTTTTAATCCTTATTCGGAATTTTGTATTGTATATATTGATGATGCTCTTATATTTTCTAACTCGATTGAGCAACATTTAAAACATTTAAAAACATTCTTTTTCATCATCAAGAAAAATGGGTTAGTAGTTTCTGCAAAAAAGATATCTCTATTTCAAACTAGAGTTAGGTTTTTGGGTCATTATATTACATGTGGCACCATAACTCCTATAGAAAGATCTTTGCAGTTTGCTAGTAAATTTCCTGATAAAATTATCGACAAAACTCAGCTTCAGAGGTTTCTCGGAAGCCTCAATTATGTGTTAGATTTCTGTCCGAATATGAATAGGTTAGCTAAGCCTCTTCACAATAGGCTTAAGAAAACCCCAGTTCCCTGGACTGATGAACACACTAGTATCGTTAAAAAAATAAAACAACGAGTATTAGAAATCCCTTGTCTTTATCTAGCCAATCCCGATCTACCTAAGGTGGTCGAAACAGATGCTAGCGATTTAGGCTTTGGCGGTATCTTAAAACAAGTTGAGAACGGCAGGGAACTAGTTGTGCAATACACTTCAGGCCATTGGAATGATTGCCAGAAGAATTATTCCACAATTAAAAAAGAAATTTTGTCTATTGTCTTATGCATAACGAAATTTCAATCTGATTTATTAAATCAAATTTTTTTACTTAGAGTCGATTGTAAATCTGCAAAGGAAATTTTACAAAAAGATGTTCAAAATATTGCATCTAAACAAATCTTTGCTAGATGGCAAGCTATTTTAAGTATTTTTGATTTTGATATTGAATATATTAAAGGCGAAGCCAACTCTCTGCCTGATTTTCTAACAAGAGAATTTTTGCAGAACAGATAGAAGGATCCATGCCAAAAAAAAGGAAAAGAGAAGGTTCAGCCTTCTGAGAAAAAACCCGAAGAAGCTACTTCTGAAATAACCCTTTCAGGAGAAAAACCCATATTACCTTATGTCGACGTTGCGAAAGCCACAAATATAACCCAGTCCGAGGACAAAACTTTGCAGGTACAGGAATGGATAGCATCCATTTCGAAACACCCAGAACTGGTAAGGGGCCTTCATAGCTCTATGCAAAATACAGAGAAATCTGGGAAAGAATTGGAAATTCTAAAATCTCTCGAGGCTTGCCGAAACTCTATAGCTTCCCAAACTATAACTATCTCAGGTAAAACCCCTAAAATCGTTGTCAAAACAGAGAAAGGAGAATCTTCATCCTCTAAAAACCTTTCTCAAAATATTTGGGTTCAAAACAGTTCTCAAAATATTTTGGCTCAACCAAAACGGAAAACAAGTTTTATTGAAAAACAGAGTTTTCAAAATATTGTTACAATCGAAAATGGATATTTTGATCAAAACCCATATTTGGTATTACAAAAAATGTTTGGAAAAAATTGGTTTTACAAACCTTGGGATTTATCCAAAACAAGAGAATATTACCAGAGCATTCTTGAAATGACTGAGTCAGTAGAGTTTAAACACTTCTACTACACAGGAAATCAACCAGAGCCTTCATACTCTACCTGTAAAATTCTAAAAATCCTAAATCCTTCTGATTGGGGACAAGAGCTTGCTAAGCCAAAATCATTTCCAATAAACTTTAAAACCTCCCTAAACCAATGTAAAACTTTTTCCTACTGGGATTACCAACAAGCCTGGTTCAATGTTTTCTTGATCCAAAACAATAAAAATACTCACACATGGTTATTTTATTTTAATGACCATATTAACCCATCCTTGTTTCCCTCATGGTTTTCACAATGGTGGAAATATCATGGTTCGGTTACCGATATCTTAATACCCGAAGTCCAGGAATCTTTCCAACTTTGGAAAACCCACTTTAAACCTTCTGAGGTAGAGAAAAGACTTGCTCCACTGTGTCTTTTTTCTGAAAAATTCTTCGTCCCCTGGGTAACTCAATGGTACTTAGATGTGGGCATTGAATTGGAAAATCTTATTATCCAGAGAAGATTTAAAGTCAAGTGGTGGAGTTCTTTCAAGGTTCCACAAAAACTCCTAAAACCGGAAATGGAAAAATGGTTAAAAAGAAGCCAATTAGCCGTTTCAAATCCAGAGCATACACAGTTTTTAGCTCAAAAATCTAGAGCAAGTGCGCTTTTGGCATCAGCAAAAACAGAAGAACAGTACTTCACAATCATGAAGGAACTTCTTCAAACTATTCAGGGATCATCCAAAGCATCATCATCTTCATTAAATTCTGCAGCATCTTCAGAACCAACGTTCAACCTAGCAGAAGATAACGAAGACGACTGTTTCGGGATCTTCCCGTCTGTATTGTAAAATCTTGTAAAAAATAAAGGCTTATAAAGTCATATGTATGTTTAAATAAAATACCTGATGGACTGAAAACCTGTTTTTGGGAAGCCCATGCAAAAAATAAGGTATATATAAAAATAAATAAAAGCCTGATGGACCGAAAACCCATTTGGGCAGTCCATGCAAAAATTAAGGTATATATATATATAAAATAAAAAACCTGATGGACCGAAAACCCATCTGGGCAGTCCATGCAAAAACTAAGGTGTATTAAAAAAAATGTATTATTCCTCGACAATATTTCCGACAGCTCTTTATTGACAGACGGAGTATTATTCGCGGTATGATTAAAATCAGCAATAATGTGGCAGACAGAGTACTATTCATCTACAAGAATCTCGTGGCCGACAAAGTACTATTCATGCTACAGTAGTGTGGCAGACAAAGTACTATTCATCTACAGGAATCTCGTGGCAGACAAAGTACTATTCATGCTACAGTATGCACTCCAATTTCCCTATAAAAAGGACCCTCTTCTCCAAAGGAAGACACACCAAATTTTCTCAAGATTAGAAAATTTCTACTTCTTCTCTCTCCCTCCATACTTTCTTCTCCTCCTTTCCTTGTTTATATTTGTAATTTATATTTCCGCATTTTATATTTCTGCAATTAAGTGGTCGGTTATACCGCCCGATATTACCATGTAAGCTTATTTTATTTTATGTCATTTATATATTTTCTTTTATTCCTTAATCTTCTCTTCACGATGATCAAGTACCCCAGATCCTAGGATCGTCTCTTATATATATATATATATATATATATATATATATATATATATATATATATGATGCTGCTTCTGTATATACCTTTATACTTTATCTAAATAATTGAAAAAAATTAATAGTGGTATTAGGCTTGCTACGTGTTCCGGAACTACCACTCCCGTTCCCTATCGCCGGTCTCGGCTCAAGAAATTGGGTCGTGACAGCGATTTAAGCCAAACGTTTACAAACATTACAAAACAAATCCAAACGTTTCACCTTTTTAGCGATTCAAGCCAAACGTTTACAAACGTTACGGAAAAAAAAACCAAACGTTTAAAACGTTATGAAACAAACGTTACGAAATAAATCTAAACGTTATGAAACAAAACCAAATGTTTCACCTTTTTAGCGATTTAAGCAAAACGTTTACAAACGTTACGAAACAAAACGAAACATTTCACCCTTTTAGCGATATATGCCAAACATTTACAAACGTTACGAAACAAAACGAAACGTTTCAACATTTTAGCGATTTAAGCCAAATATTTACAAACGTTACGAAACAAAACAAAACGTTTAAAACGTTACAAAAGAAACGTTACGAAACTGATCCAAACGTTTACAAACGTTATGAAACAAAACCAACGTTTTATTTTTTTAGCGATTTAAGCCAAATGTTTACAAACGTTACGAAATAAAACGAAACATTTCACCTTTTTAGCGATTTAAGCCTAACTTTTACAAACGTTACTAAAAAAAATCAAAACGTTTCACCTTTTTAGCGATTTAAGCCAACCATTTACAAACGTTACGAAACAAATCCAAACGTTTCACCTTTTTAGCGATTTAAGCCAAACGTTTACAAACGTAATGAAACAAAACCAAACATTTCACCTTTTTAGTGATTTAAGCCAAACGTTTACAAACGTTACGAACAACACCAAACGTTTAAAATGTTATGAAACAAAACCAAACGTATAAAATGTTACGAACAACACCAAACGTTTCCCTATTTTAGTGATTTAAGCCAAATGTTTATAAACGTTACGAAACAAAACCAAATGTTTGTAAACGTTACGAAACAAATCTAAACGTTTGACATTTTTAGTGATTTAAACCAAATGTTTAAAACCTTATGAAACAAATCCAAACATTTCATCTTTTTAGTGATTGAAGCAAAACGTTTACAAACGTTACGAAACAAATCCAAACGTTTCACCTTTTTAACGATTTAAGGCAAACATTTACGAACGTTATGGAACAAAAACCAAGCGTTTCACCTTTTTAGTAATATAAGCCAAACGTATACAAACTTAACGAAACAAATCCAAGCTTTTTACCTTATTAGCAATTTAAGTCAAACGTATACAAACGTTACGAAACAAATCTAAGCTTTTTACCTTTTTAGCAATTTAAGCCAAACATATACAAATGCTATGAAACAAATCCAAACATTTCACCTTCTTAGCGATTTAAGCCAAACGTTTACAAGCGCTACGAAACAAATCCAAACATTTCCCCTTTTTAGCGATTTAAGCCAAACGTTTACAAACGATACGAAAAAAATCCAAAGGTTTCGCATTTTTAGCAATGCAAGCAAACATTTAGAAACGTTACGAAACAAATCCTAGCGTTTCACCTTTTTAACAATTTAAGCCAAACGTTTACAAATATTACGAAACAAATCCAAGCGTTTCACCTTTTTAGAAATTTAAAACAAACGTTTACAAACGATACGTAAAAAATCTAAACGTTTCGCCTTTTTAGCGATTTAAGCCAAACGTTTACAAAGGTTTTGAAACAAATACAAATGTTTCACCTTTTTAGCAATTTAAGCCAAGCGTTTACAAACGTTAAGAAACAAATCCAAGTGTCTCACCTATTTAGCAATTTAAGCCAAATGATTACAAACGTTTCAAAACAAATCCAAGCGTTTCACCTTTTTAGCAATTTAAGCCAAACGTTTAGAAACGTTACGAAACATATCCACGCGTTTGACTTTTATAACAATATAAACCAAACGTTTACAAACGTTACGAAACAAATCCAAACGTTTCGCCTTCTTAGCAATTTACGACAAACGTTTAGAAACGTTACGAAACAAAACCAAACGTTTCACCTTTTTAGCGATTTAAGCCGAACGTTAACAAACGTTACGAAAATAATTTAATCGTTTCCCCATTTTAGCGAATTAAGCCAAACGTTTAAAACGTTACGAAACAAATCCAAGTGTCTCACCTATTTAGAAATTGAAGCCAAACCTTTACAAACGATACGAAACAAATCGCTAAAAAGGTGAAATGTTTGGATTTGTTTCGTAACGTTTTAAACGTTTCCCTTAAATCGCTGAAATAGGAAAACGTTTGGATTTGTTTCATAACGTTTGTAAACGTTTGGCTTAAATTGCTAAAAAGGTGAAATGCTTGGATTTGTTTTGTAACATTTTTAAACGATTGGCTTAAATTCCGAAAAATGTGAAACGCTTGGATTTGTTTCGGAACGTTTGTAAACATTTTGCTTATATTGCTAAAAAGGTGAAACACTTTAGTTTGTTTTGAAACGTTTGTAAATGTTTGGCTTAAATTGATAAAAAGGTGAAATGTTTTGTTTTGTTTCGTAATGTTTGTATACGTTCGGCTTAAATCGCTAAAAAGGTGAAACGTTTCGATTTCTTTCATAACGTTTGTAAGCGTTTGGCTTAAATTGCTAAAAAGGTGAAACGCTTGGATTTGTTTCGTAACGTTTGTAAACGCTTGGTTTAAATTACTAAAACGCTTGGATTTGTTTTGTAACATTTGTAAACGTTTGGCTTAAATTGATAAAAAGGTGAAATGCTTGGTTTTGTTTCACAACATAAAGGTTTGGCTTAAATTGCTAAAAATGTGAAACGTTTGGACTCATTTCGTAACGTTTTAAGCGTTTCGTTTTGTTTCATAACGTTTGTAAACGTTTGGCTTAAATCGCTAAAAAGGGGAAACATTTGGATTTGTTTCGTAGCGTTTGTAAACGTTTCGCTTAAATCGCTAAAAAGGCAAAATGTTTGCATTTGTTTCGTAGTATTTGTAAACGTTTGGCTTAAATCTCTAAAAAGGTGAAACATTTGAATTTGTTTCGTACCGTTTGTAAACGTTTCCCTTAAATCGTTAAAAATGTGTAACGTTTGGATTTGTTTTGTATCGTTTGTAAACGTTTGGCTTAAATCGCTAAAAAGGTGAAACGTTTGGATTTGTTTCGTAACCTTTGTAAACATTTGGCTTAAATTTCTAAAAAGGTGAAACGCTTTGATTTGTTTCGTAACGTTTGTAAACGTTTTGTTTAAATTGCTAAAACGGTGAAGCGTTTAGTTTTGTTTCGTAAAGTTTGTAAACATTTGGCTTAAATCGCTAAAATGGGGAAACATTTGAACTTGTTTCGTAACGTTTGTAAACGTTTGGCTAAAATCGCTAAAAAGGTGAAACGTTTGGTTTTGTTTCATAGCATTTGTAATCGTTCGGCTTAATTCGCTAAAAAGGTGAAACGTTTGGATTTGTTTCGTAACATTTGGCTTAAATTGCTAAAAAGATAAAACGCTTTGATTTGTTTCGTAACGTTTGTAAAGGTTTTGCTTAAATTGCTAAAAAGGTGAAACGCTTGGATTTGTTTCGTAACATTTGTAAACGTTTGGCTTAAATTGCTAAAAAGGTGAAACATTTGGATTTATTTCGTAACGTTTGTAAACGTTTGGCTAAAATTGCTTAAAAGGTGAAACGCTTGGTTTTATTTCGTAAAGTTTTCAAGGGTTTTGCTTAAATCGCTAAAAATTTGAAACATTTGGATTTTTTTCGTAACTTTTTAAACGTTTGTAAACGTTTGGCTTAAATCGCTAAAAAGGTGAAACGTTTGGATTTGTTTCGTAACGTTTGTAAATGTTTGGAGTAAATCGCTAAAAAGGTGAAACGTTTGGATTTATTTCGTCACGTTTGTAAACGTTTGGATTAAATCACTAAAAAGGTGGAATATTTGGATTTGTTTCTTAACGTTTGTAAACGTTTGGCTTAAATTGCTAAATAGGTGGAACACTTTGATTTGTTTCGTAACGTTTGTAAACGTTTGGCTCAAATTGCTAAAAAGGTGAAACGTTTGGATTTGTTTCTTAACATTTGTAAATGTTTGGCTCAAATTGCAAAAAAGGTGAAACGTTTGGATTTGTTTCGTAACGTTTGTAAACGTTTGGCTTAAATCGCTAAAAAGGTGAAACGTTTGGATTAGTTTCATAAAGTTTGTAAAGGTTTGGCTTAAATTGCTAAAAAGGTTAAACGCTTAGATTACTTTCGTAACGTTTGTAAACGTTTGGCTTAAATTGCTAAAAAGGTGAAACGCTTAGATTTGTTTTGTAATGTTTGTATACGTTTGGTTTAAATTTCTAAAAAGGTGAGACACTTGATTTTGTTTCGTAACGTTTGTAAACGTTTGGCTTAAATCTCTAAAAACGTGAAACGTTTGGATTTGTTTCGTAATGTTTGTAAACGTTTGGCTTAAATCGCTGAAAAGGTGAAACGTTTGGATTTGTTTCGTAACGTTTGTTAACATTTGGCTTGAATCGCTAAAAAAGTAAAACGCTTGGATTTTTTTCGTTACGTTTGTAGCCGTTTGGCTTAAATTACTAAAAAGGTGAAACATTTGGTTTTTTTTCGTAAAGTTTGTAAATGTTCGGCTTAAATCGCTAAAAAGGTGAAACATTTGGATTTGTTTCGTAACGTTTGTAAACATTTGGCTTATAATGCTAAAAAGGTGAAACGTTTGTATTTGTTTCGTAACGTTTGCAAACGTTTGACTTAAATCGCTACGAAACTGATCCAAACGTTTACAAACGTTACGAAACAAAACCAACGTTTTATTTTTTTAGCGATTTAAGCCAAATGTTTACAAACGTTACGAAATAAAACCAAACATTTCACCTTTTTAGCGATTTAAGCCTAACTTTTACAAACGTTACTAAAAAAAATCAAAACGTTTCACCTTTTTAGCGATTTAAGCCAACCGTTTACAAACGTTACGAAACAAATCCAAACGTTTCACCTTTTTAGCGATTTAAGCCAAACGTTTACAAAGGTTTTGAAACAAATACAAATGTTTCACCTTTTTAGCAATTTAAGCCAAGCGTTTACAAACGTTACGAAACAAATCCAAGTGTCTCACCTATTTAGCAATTTAAGCCAAATGATTACAAACGTTTCAAAACAAATCCAAGCGTTTCACCTTTTTAGCAATTTAAGCCAAATGTTTAGAAACGTTACGAAACATATCCACGCGTTTGACTTTTATAACAATTTAAACCAAACGTTTACAAACGTTACGAAACAAATCCAAACGTTTTGCCTTCTTAGCAATTTACCACAAACGTTTACAAACGTTACGAAACAAAACCAAACGTTTCACCTTTTTAGCGATTTAAGCCGAACGTTAACAAACGTTACGAAAATAATTTAATCGTTTCCCCATTTTAGCGAATTAAGCCAAACGTTTAAAACGTTACGAAACAAATCCAAGTGTCTCACCTATTTAGAAATTGAAGGCAAACCTTTACAAAAGATACGAAACAAATCGCTAAAAAGGTGAAATGTTTGGATTTGTTTCGTAACGTTTTAAACGTTTCCCTTAAATCGCTGAAATAGGAAAACGTTTGGATTTGTTTCATAACGTTTGTAAACGTTTGGCTTAAATTGCTAAAAAGGTGAAATGCTTGGATTTGTTTTGTAACATTTGTAAACGATTGGCTTAAATTCCGAAAAATGTGAAACGCTTGGATTTGTTTCGGAACGTTTGTAAACATTTTGCTTATATTGCTAAAAAGGTGAAACACTTTAGTTTGTTTTGAAACGTTTGTAAATGTTTGGCTTAAATTGATAAAAAGGTGAAATGTTTTGTTTTGTTTCGTAATGTTTGTATACGTTCGGCTTAAATCGCTAAAAAGGTGAAACGTTTCGATTTCTTTCATAACGTTTGTAAGCGTTTGGCTTAAATTGCTAAAAAGGTGAAACGCTTGGATTGTTTCGTGACGTTTGTAAACGCTTGGTTTAAATTACTAAAACGCTTGGATTTGTTTTGTAACATTTGTAAACGTTTGGCTTAAATTGATAAAAAGGTGAAATGCTTGGTTTTGTTTCACAACGTAAAGGTTTGGCTTAAATTGCTAAAAATATGAAACGTTTGGACTCATTTCGTAACGTTTTAAGCGTTTCGTTTTGTTTCATAACGTTTGTAAACGTTTGGCTTAAATCGCTAAAAAGGGGAAACATTTGGATTTGTTTCGTAGCGTTTGTAAACGTTTCGCTTAAATCGCTAAAAAGGCAAAATGTTTGCATTTGTTTCGTAGTATTTGTAAACGTTTGGCTTAAATCTCTAAAAAGGTGAAACATTTGAATTTGTTTCGTACCGTTTGTAAACGTTTCCCTTAAATCGTTAAAAATGTGTAACGTTTGGATTTGTTTTGTATCGTTTGTAAACGTTTGGCTTAAATCGCTAAAAAGGTGAAACGTTTGGATTTGTTTCGTAACCTTTGTAAACATTTGGCTTAAATTTCTAAAAAGGTGAAACGCTTTGATTTGTTTCGTAACGTTTGTAAACGTTTTGCTTAAATTGCTAAAACGGTGAAGCGTTTAGTTTTGTTTCGTAAAGTTTGTAAACATTTGGCTTAAATCGCTAAAATGGGGAAACATTTGAACTTGTTTCGTAACGTTTGTAAACGTTTGGCTAAAATCGCTAAAAAGGTGAAACGTTTGGTTTTGTTTCATAGCATTTGTAATCGTTCGGCTTAATTCGCTAAAAAGGTGAAACGTTTGGATTTGTTTCGTAACATTTGGCTTAAATTGCTAAAAAGATAAAACGCTTTGATTTGTTTCGTAACGTTTGTAAAGGTTTTGCTTAAATTGCTAAAAAGGTGAAACGCTTGGATTTGTTTCGTAACATTTGTAAACGTTTGGCTTAAATTGCTAAAAAGGTGAAACATTTGGATTTATTTCGTAACGTTTGTAAACGTTTGGCTAAAATTGCTTAAAAGGTGAAACGCTTGGTTTTATTTCGTAAAGTTTTTAAGGGTTTTGCTTAAATCGCTAAAAATTTGAAACATTTGGATTTTTTTCGTAACTTTTTAAACGTTTGTAAACGTTTGGCTTAAATCGCTAAAAAGGTGAAACGTTTGGATTTGTTTCGTAACGTTTGTAAATGTTTGGAGTAAATCGCTAAAAAGGTGAAACGTTTGGATTTGTTTCGTCACGTTTGTAAACGTTTGGATTAAATCACTAAAAAGGTGGAATATTTGGATTTGTTTCTTAACGTTTGTAAACGTTTGGCTTAAATTGCTAAATAGGTGGAACACTTTGATTTGTTTCGTAACGTTTGTAAACGTTTGGCTCAAATTGCTAAAAAGGTGAAACGTTTGGATTTGTTTCTTAACATTTGTAAATGTTTGGCTCAAATTTCTAAAAAGGTGAAACGTTTGGATTTGTTTCGTAACGTTTGTAAACGTTTGGCTTAAATCGCTAAAAAGGTGAAACGTTTGGATTAGTTTCATAAAGTTTGTAAAGGTTTGGCTTAAATTGCTAAAAAGGTTAAACGCTTAGATTACTTTCGTAACGTTTGTAAACGTTTGGCTTAAATTGCTAAAAAGGTGAAACGCTTAGATTTGTTTTGTAATGTTTGTATACGTTTGGTTTAAATTTCTAAAAAGGTGAGACACTTGATTTTGTTTCGTAACGTTTGTAAACGTTTGGCTTAAATCTCTAAAAACGTGAAACGTTTGGATTTGTTTCGTAATGTTTGTAAACGTTTGGCTTAAATCGCTGAAAAGGTGAAACGTTTGGATTTGTTTCGTAACGTTTGTTAACATTTGGCTTGAATCGCTAAAAAAGTAAAACGCTTGGATTTTTTTCGTTACGTTTGTAGCCGTTTGGCTTAAATTACTAAAAAGGTGAAACATTTGGTTTTTTTTCGTAAAGTTTGTAAATGTTCGGCTTAAATCGCTAAAAAGGTGAAACATTTGGATTTGTTTCGTAACGTTTGTAAACATTTGGCTTATAATGCTAAAAAGGTGAAACGTTTGTATTTGTTTCGTAACGTTTGCAAACGTTTGACTTAAATCGCTACGAAACTGATCCAAACGTTTACAAACGTTACGAAACAAAACCAACGTTTTATTTTTTTAGCGATTTAAGCCAAATGTTTACAAACGTTACGAAATAAAACCAAACATTTCACCTTTTTAGCGATTTAAGCCCAACTTTTACAAACGTTACTAAAAAAAATCAAAACGTTTCACCTTTTTAGCGATTTAAGCCAACCGTTTACAAACGTTACGAAACAAATCCAAACGTTTCACCTTTTTAGCGATTTAAGCCAAACGTTTACAAACGTAACGAAACAAAACCAAACATTTCACCTTTTTAGTGATTTAAGCCAAACGTTTACAAACGTTACGAACAACACCAAACGTTTAAAATGTTATGAAAAAAAACCAAACGTATAAAATGTTACGAACAACACCAAACGTTTCCCTATTTTAGTGATTTAAGCCAAATGTTTATAAACGTTACGAAACAAAACCAAATGTTTGTAAACGTTACGAAACAAATCTAAACGTTTGACATTTTTAGTGATTTAAACCAAATGTTTAAAACCTTATGAAACAAATCCAAACATTTCATCTTTTTAGTGATTGAAGCAAAACGTTTACAAACGTTACGAAACAAATCCAAACGTTTCACCTTTTTAGCGATTTAAGGCAAACATTTACGAACGTTATGGAACAAAAACCAAGTGTTTCACCTTTTTAGTAATATAAGCCAAACGTATACAAACGTAACGAAAGAAATCCAAGCTTTTTACCTTTTTAGCAATTTAAGTCAAACGTATACAAACGTTACGAAACAAATCTAAGCTTTTCACCTTTTTAGCAATTTAAGCCAAACATATACAAATGCTATGAAACAAATCCAAACATTTCCCCTTCTTAGCGATTTAAGCCAAACGTTTACAAGCGCTACGAAACAAATCCAAACATTTCCCCTTTTTAGCGATTTAAGCCAAACGTTTACAAACGATACGAAAAAAATCCAAAGGTTTCGCATTTTTAGCAATGTAAACAAACATTTAGAAACGTTACGAAACAAATCCTAGCGTTTCACCTTTTTAACAATTTAAGCCAAACGTTTACAAATATTACGAAACAAATCCAAGCGTTTCACCTATTTAGAAATTTAAAACAAACGTTTACAAACGATACGTAAAAAATCTAAACGTTTCGCCTTTTTAGCGATTTAAGCCAAACGTTTACAAAGGTTTTGAAACAAATACAAATGTTTCACCTTTTTAGCAATTTAAGCCAAGCGTTTACAAACGTTACGAAACAAATCCAAGTGTCTCACCTATTTAGCAATTTAAGCCAAATGATTACAAACGTTTCAAAACAAATCCAAGCGTTTCACCTTTTTAGCAATTTAAGCCAAATGTTTAGAAACGTTACGAAACATATCCACGCGTTTGACTTTTATAACAATTTAAACCAAACGTTTACAAACGTTACGAAACAAATCCAAACGTTTTGCCTTCTTAGCAATTTACCACAAACGTTTACAAACGTTACGAAACAAAACCAAACGTTTCACCTTTTTAGCGATTTAAGCCGAACGTTAACAAACGTTACGAAAATAATTTAATCGTTTCCCCATTTTAGCGAATTAAGCCAAACGTTTAAAACGTTACGAAACAAATCCAAGTGTCTCACCTATTTAGAAATTGAAGGCAAACCTTTACAAACGATACGAAACAAATCGCTAAAAAGGTGAAATGTTTGGATTTGTTTCGTAACGTTTTAAACGTTTCCCTTAAATCGCTGAAATAGGAAAACGTTTGGATTTGTTTCATAACGTTTGTAAACGTTTGGCTTAAATTGCTAAAAAGGGGAAACACTTGGATTTGTTTTGTAACATTTGTAAACGATTGGCTTAAATTCCTAAAAATGTGAAACGCTTGGATTTGTTTCGGAACGTTTGTAAACATCTTGCTTATATTGCTAAAAAGGTGAAACACTTTAGTTTGTTTTGAAACGTTTGTAAATGTTTGGCTTAAATTGATAAAAAGGTGAAATGTTTTGTTTTGTTTCGTAATGTTTGTATACGTTCGGCTTAAATCGCTAAAAAGGTGAAACGTTTCGATTTCTTTCATAACGTTTGTAAGCGTTTGGCTTAAATTGCTAAAAAGGTGAAACGCTTGGATTTGTTTCGTGACGTTTGTAAACGCTTGGTTTAAATTACTAAAACGCTTGGATTTGTTTTGTAACATTTGTAAACGTTTGGCATAAATTGATAAAAAGGTGAAATGCTTGGTTTTGTTTCACAACGTAAAGGTTTGGCTTAAATTGCTAAAAATGTGAAACGTTTGGACTCATTTCGTAACGTTTTAAGCGTTTCGTTTTGTTTCATAACGTTTGTAAACGTTTGGCTTAAATCGCTAAAAAGGGGAAACATTTGGATTTGTTTCGTAGCGTTTGTAAACGTTTCGCTTAAATCGCTAAAAAGGCAAAATGTTTGCATTTGTTTCGTAGTATTTGTAAACGTTTGGCTTAAATCTCTAAAAAGGTGAAACATTTGAATTTGTTTCGTACCGTTTGTAAACGTTTCCCTTAAATCGCTAAAAATGTGTAACGTTTGGATTTGTTTTGTATCGTTTGTAAACGTTTGGCTTAAATCGCTAAAAAGGTGAAACGTTTGGATTTGTTTCGTAACCTTTGTAAACATTTGGCTTAAATTTCTAAAAAGGTGAAACGCTTTGATTTGTTTCGTAACGTTTGTAAACGTTTTGCTTAAATTGCTAAAACGGTGAAGCGTTTAGTTTTGTTTCGTAAAGTTTGTAAACATTTGGCTTAAATCGCTAAAATGGGGAAACATTTGAACTTGTTTCGTAACGTTTGTAAACGTTTGGCTAAAATCGCTAAAAAGGTGAAACGTTTGGTTTTGTTTCGTAGCATTTGTAATCGTTCGGCTTAATTCGCTAAAAAGGTGAAACGTTTGGATTTGTTTCGTAACATTTGGCTTAAATTGCTAAAAAGATAAAACGCTTTGATTTGTTTCGTAACGTTTGTAAAGGTTTTGCTTAAATTGCTAAAAAGGTGAAACGCTTGGATTTGTTTCGTAACATTTGTAAACGTTTGGCTTAAATTGCTAAAAAGGTGAAACATTTGGATTTATTTCGTAACGTTTGTAAACGTTTGGCTAAAATTGCTAAAAAGGTGAAACGCTTGGTTTTATTTCGTAAAGTTTTTAAGGGTTTTGCTTAAATCGCTAAAAATGTGAAACATTTGGATTTTTTTCGTAACTTTTTAAACGTTTGGTTTTGTTTCATAACGTTTGTAAACGTTTGGCTTAAATCGCTAAAAAGGTGAAACGTTTGGATTTGTTTCGTAACGTTTGTAAATGTTTGGAGTAAATCGCTGAAAAGGTGAAACGTTTGGATTTGTTTCGTCACGTTTGTAAACGTTTGGATTAAATCACTAAAAAGGTGGAATATTTGGATTTGTTTCTTAACGTTTGTAAACGTTTGGCTTAAATTGCTAAATAGGTGGAACACTTTGATTTGTTTCGTAACGTTTGTAAACGTTTGGCTCAAATTGCTAAAAAGGTGAAACGTTTGGATTTGTTTCTTAACATTTGTAAATGTTTGGCTCAAATTGCTAAAAAGGTGAAACGTTTGGATTTGTTTCGTAACGTTTGTAAACATTTGGCTTAAATAGCTAAAAAGGTGAAACGTTTGGATTAGTTTCATAAAGTTTGTAAAGGTTTGGCTTAAATTGCTAAAAAGGTTAAACGCTTAGATTACTTTCGTAACGTTTGTAAACGTTTGGCTTAAATTGCTAAAAAGGTGAAACGCTTAGATTTGTTTTGTAATGTTTGTATACGTTTGGTTTAAATTTCTAAAAAGGTGAGACACTTGATTTTGTTTCGTAACGTTTGTAAACGTTTGGCTTAAATCTCTAAAAACGTGAAACGTTTGGATTTGTTTCGTAATGTTTGTAAACGTTTGGCTTAAATCGCTGAAAAGGTGAAACGTTTGGATTTGTTTCGTAAGGTTTGTTAACATTTGGCTTGAATCGCTAAAAAAGTAAAACACTTGGATTTTTTTCGTTACGTTTGTAGCCGTTTGGCTTAAATTACTAAAAAGGTGAAACATTTGGTTTTTTTTCGTAAAGTTTGTAAATGTTCGGCTTAAATCGCTAAAAAGGTGAAACATTTGGATTTGTTTCGTAACGTTTGTAAACATTTGGCTTATAATGCTAAAAAGGTGAAACGTTTGTATTTGTTTCGTAACGTTTGCAAACGTTTGACTTAAATCGCTACGAAACTGATCCAAACGTTTACAAACGTTACGAAACAAAACCAACGTTTTATTTTTTTAGCGATTTAAGCCAAATGTTTACAAACGTTACGAAATAAAACCAAACATTTCACCTTTTTAGCGATTTAAGCCTAACTTTTACAAACGTTACTAAAAAAAATCAAAACGTTTCACCTTTTTAGCGATTTAAGCCAACCGTTTACAAACGTTACGAAACAAATCCAAACGTTTAACCTTTTTAGCGATTTAAGCCAAACGTTTACAAACGTAACGAAACAAAACCAAACATTTCACCTTTTTAGTGATTTAAGCCAAACGTTTACAAACGTTACGGACAACACCAAACGTTTAAAATGTTATGAAACAAAACCAAACGTATAAAATGTTACGAACAACACCAAACGTTTCCCTATTTTAGTGATTTAAGCCAAATGTTTATAAACGTTACGAAACAAAACCAAATGTTTGTAAATGTTACGAAACAAATCTAAACGTTTGACATTTTTAGTGATTTAAACCAAATGTTTAAAACCTTATGAAACAAATCCAAACATTTCATCTTTTTAGTGATTGAAGCAAAACGTTTACAAACGTTACGAAACAAATCCAAACGTTTCACCTTTTTAGCGATTTAAGGCAAACATTTACGAACGTTATGGAATAAAAACCAAGCGTTTCACCTTTTTAGTAATATAAGCCAAACGTATACAAACGTAACGAAACAAATCCAAGCTTTTTACCTTTTTAGCAATTTAAGTCAAACGTATACAAACGTTACGAAACAAATCTAAGCTTTTCACCTTTTTTAGCAATTTAAGCCAAACATATACAAATGCTATGAAACAAATCCAAACATTTCACCTTCTTAGCGATTTAAGCCAAACGTTTACAAGCGCTACGAAACAAATCCAAACATTTCCCCTTTTTAGCGATTTAAGCCAAACGTTTACAAACGATACGAAAAAAATCCAAAGGTTTCGCATTTTTAGCAATGTAAGCAAACATTTAGAAACGTTACGAAACAAATCCTAGCGTTTCACCTTTTTAACAATTTAAGCCAAACGTTTACAAATATTACGAAACAAATCCAAGCGTTTCACCTTTTTAGAAATTTAAAACAAACGTTTACAAACGATACGTAAAAAATCTAAACGTTTCGCCTTTTTAGCGATTTAAGCCAAACGTTTACAAAGGTTTTGAAACAAATACAAATGTTTCACCTTTATAGCAATTTAAGCCAAGCGTTTACAAACGTTACGAAACAAATCCAAGTGTCTCACCTATTTAGCAATTTAAGCCAAATGATTACAAACGTTTCAAAACAAATCCAAGCGTTTCACCTTTTTAGCAATTTAAGCCAAACGTTTAGAAACGTTACGAAACATATCCACGTGTTTGACTTTTATAACAATTTAAACCAAACGTTTACAAACGTTACGAAACAAATCCAAACGTTTCGCCTTCATAGCAATTTACAACAAACGTTTACAAACGTTACGAAACAAAACCAAACGTTTCACCTTTTTAGCGATTTAAGCCGAACGTTAACAAACGTTACGAAAATAATTTAATCGTTTCCCCATTTTAGCGAATTAAGCCAAACGTTTAAAACGTTACGAAACAAATCCAAGTGTCTCACCTATTTAGAAATTGAAGCCAAACCTTTACAAACGATACGAAACAAATCGCTAAAAAGGTGAAATGTTTGGATTTGTTTCGTAACGTTTTAAACGTTTCCCTTAAATCGCTGAAATAGGAAAATGTTTGGATTTGTTTCATAACGTTTGTAAACGTTTGGCTTAAATTGCTAAAAAGGTGAAATGCTTGGATTTGTTTTGTAACATTTGTAAACGATTGGCTTAAATTCCGAAAAATGTGAAACGCTTGGATTTGTTTCGGAACGTTTGTAAACATTTTGCTTATATTGCTAAAAAGGTGAAACACTTTAGTTTGTTTTGAAACGTTTGTAAATGTTTGGCTTAAATTGATAAAAAGGTGAAATGTTTTGTTTTGTTTCGTAATGTTTGTATACGTTCGGCTTAAATCGCTAAAAAGGTGAAACGTTTCGATTTCTTTCATAACGTTTGTAAGCGTTTGGCTTAAATTGCTAAAAAGGTGAAACGCTTGGATTTGTTTCGTGACGTTTGTAAACGCTTGGTTTAAATTACTAAAACGCTTGGATTTGTTTTGTAACATTTGTAAACGTTTGGCTTAAATTGATAAAAAGGTGAAATGCTTGGTTTTGTTTCACAACGTAAAGGTTTGGCTTAAATTGCTAAAAATGTGAAACGTTTGGACTCATTTCGTAACGTTTTAAGCGTTTCGTTTTGTTTCATAACGTTTGTAAACGTTTGGCTTAAATCGCTAAAAAGGGGAAACATTTGGATTTGTTTCGTAGCGTTTGTAAACGTTTCGCTTAAATCGCTAAAAAGGCAAAATGTTTGCATTTGTTTCGTAGTATTTGTAAACGTTTGGCTTAAATCTCTAAAAAGGTGAAGCATTTGAATTTGTTTCGTACCGTTTGTAAACGTTTCCCTTAAATCGCTAAAAATGTGTAACGTTTGGATTTGTTTTGTATCGTTTGTAAACGTTTGGCTTAAATCGCTAAAAAGGTGAAACGTTTGGATTTGTTTCGTAACCTTTGTAAACATTTGGCTTAAATTTCTAAAAAGGTGAAACGCTTTGATTTGTTTCGTAACGTTTGTAAACATTTTGCTTAAATTGCTAAAACGGTGAAGCGTTTAGTTTTGTTTCGTAAAGTTTGTAAACATTTGGCTTAAATCGCTAAAATGGGGAAACATTTGAACTTGTTTCGTAACGTTTGTAAACGTTTGGCTAAAATCGCTAAAAAGGTGAAACGTTTGGTTTTGTTTCGTAGCATTTGTAATCGTTCGGCTTAATTCGCTAAAAAGGTGAAACGTTTGGATTTGTTTCGTAACATTTGGCTTAAATTGCTAAAAAGATAAAACGCTTTGATTTGTTTCGTAACGTTTGTAAAGGTTTTGCTTAAATTGCTAAAAAAGGTGAAACGCTTGGATTTGTTTCGTAACATTTGTAAACGTTTGGCTTAAATTGCTAAAAAGGTGAAACATTTGGATTTATTTCGTAACGTTTGTAAACGTTTGGCTAAAATTGCTAAAAAGGTGAAACGCTTGGTTTTATTTCGTAAAGTTTTTAAGGGTTTTGCTTAAATCGCTAAAAATGTGAAACATTTGGATTTTTTTCGTAACTTTTTAAACGTTTGGTTTTGTTTCATAACGTTTGTAAACGTTTGGCTTAAATCGCTAAAAAGGTGAAACGTTTGGATTTGTTTCGTAACGTTTGTAAATGTTTGGAGTAAATCGCTAAAAAGGTGAAACGTTTGGATTTGTTTTGTCACGTTTGTAAACGTTTGGATTAAATCACTAAAAAGGTGGAATATTTGGATTTGTTTCTTAACGTTTGTAAACGTTTGGCTTAAATTGCTAAATAGGTGGAACACTTTGATTTGTTTCGTAACGTTTGTAAACGTTTGGCTCAAATTGCTAAAAAGGTGAAACGATTGGATTTGTTTCTTAACATTTGTAAATGTTTGGCTCAAATTGCTAAAAAGGTGAAACGTTTGGATTTGTTTCGTAACGTTTGTAAACGTTTGGCTTAAATCGCTAAAAAGGTGAAACGTTTGGATTAGTTTCATAAAGTTTGTAAAGGTTTGGCTTAAATTGCTAAAAAGGTTAAACGCTTAGATTACTTTCGTAACGTTTGTAAACGTTTGGCTTAAATTGCTAAAAAGGTGAAACGCTTAGATTTGTTTTGTAATGTTTGTATACGTTTGGTTTAAATTTCTAAAAAGGTGAGACACTTGATTTTGTTTCGTAACGTTTGTAAACGTTTGGCTTAAATCTCTAAAAACGTGAAACGTTTGGATTTGTTTCGTAATGTTTGTAAACGTTTGGCTTAAATCGCTGAAAAGGTGAAACATTTGGATTTGTTTCGTAACGTTTGTTAACATTTGGCTTGAATCGCTAAAAAAGTAAAACGCTTGGATTTTTTTCGTTACGTTTGTAGCCGTTTGGCTTAAATTACTAAAAAGGTGAAACATTTGGTTTTTTTTTCGTAAAGTTTGTAAATGTTCGGCTTAAATCGCTAAAAAGGTGAAACATTTGGATTTGCTTCGTAACGTTTGTAAACATTTGGCTTATAATGCTAAAAAGGTGAAACGTTTGTATTTGTTTCGTAACGTTTGCAAACGTTTGACTTAAATCGCTAAAAAGGGGAAAAGTTTGTATTTGTTTCGTAACTGTTGTAAACATTTGGCTTAAATCGCTAAAAAGGGGAAACGTTTGGATTTTTTTCGTATCGTTTGTAAACTTTTTGTTTAAATTGCTAAAAAGGCAAAACGCTTGGATTTGTTTCGTAGCGTCTGTAAACGTTTGGCTTAAATTGCTAAAGAGGGGAAACGCTTGGATTTTTTTCGTTACGTTTGTAAACGTTTGGCTTAAATTGCAGACATGTTTGGATTTGTTTCGTAACGTTAGTAAACATTTGGTTTTGTTTCGTAACGTTTGTAAACGTTCGGCTTAAATCTCTAAAAAGGTGGAACGTTTGGATCTGTTTCCTAACGTTTGTAAATATGTTGCTTAAATTCTTATAAAGGTGAAACGCTTGGATTTGTTTCGTATTGTTTGTAATAGTTTGGCATAAATCGCTAAAAAGGGGAAAGGTTTGTATTTGTTTCGTAACTGTTGTAAACGTTTTGCTTAAATCGCTAAAAAGGGGAAACGTTTGGATTTGTTTCATAACGTTTGTAAACGTTTGGCTTAAATCGCTAAAAAGGTGAAACGCTTGATTTGTTTCGTAACGTTTGTAAGGGTTTGGCTTAAGTTGCTAAAAAGGTGAAACGCTTGCATTTGTTTCGTATCGTTTGTAACGGTTTGGCTTAAATTGCTAAAAAGTTGAAACTCTTGGATTTGTTTCGTAATGTTTATATACGTTTGGCTTAAGTTGATAAAAAGGTGAAATGATTGGATTTGTTTCGTAACGTTTGTAAACGTTTGGCTTAAGTGGCTAAAAAGGTGAAATGCTTGGATTTTTTTCGTAACCCTTGTAAACGTTTGATTTAAATCGCTAAAAAGGTGAAACGTTTAGATTTGTTTTGTAACGTTTGTAAACGTTGGCCTACATCGCTAAAAAGGTGAAACGTTTGGATTTGTTTCGTAACGTTTGTAGACGTTTGGCTTAAATCGCTAGCAAGGGGAAAGGGTTGGATTTGTTTCGTAAGGTTTGTAAACGTTTGGCTTAAATCGCTAATATGGGGAAACGTTTGGATTTGTTTCGTAACGTTTGTAAACGTTTGTCTTAAATCGCTAAAAAGGTGAAACGCTTGGATTTGTTTCGTAACGTTTGTAAGGGTTTGGCTTAAGTTGCTAAAAAGGTGAAACGCTTGGATTTGTTTCGTATCGTTTGTAAAGGTTTGGCTTAAATTGCAAAAAAGGTGAAACGCTTGGATTTGTTTCGTAACGTTTGTCTTAAATCGCTAAAAAGGTTAAACGTTTGGATTTGTTTCGTAATATCTGTAAACGTTTGGCTTAAATCGCTACAAAGGGGAAACACTTGGATTTGTTTAGTAACGTCGGTAAACGTTTGGCTTAAATTGCTAAAAAGGTGAAACGCTTGGATTTTTGTCGTTATGTTTGTAAACGTTTAGCTTAAATTGCTAAAAAAAGTGAAACGTTTGGATTTGTTTCGTAACGTTTGTAAAATTTTGACTTCAATCTCTAAAAAGGTGAAATGTTTGGAATTTATTCGTAACGTTTGTAAACGTTTGGCTTAAATCGCTAAAAAGGGGAAACATTTTAAATGTTTGGCTTAAATCGCTAAAATGGGGAAACGTTTGCATTTGTTTCGTAGCGTTTGTAAACGTTCGGCTTATATCGCTAAAAAGGTGAAACGTTTGGTTTTGTTTCGTAAAGTTTGTAAACGTTCGGCTTAAATCGCTAAAAAGGTGGAACATTTGGATCTGTTTCCTAACGTTTGTAAATGTTTCGCTTAAATTTCTATAAAGGTGAAACGCCTGGATTAATTTGATAATGTTTGTAAACATTTGGCTTAAATTGCTAAAAAGGCGAAACTCTTGGATTTGTTTCGT
Source organism: Mercurialis annua (assembly GCF_937616625.2). Taxonomy (NCBI): domain Eukaryota; kingdom Viridiplantae; phylum Streptophyta; class Magnoliopsida; order Malpighiales; family Euphorbiaceae; genus Mercurialis; species Mercurialis annua. The sequence continues at coordinate 43,881,691 of NC_065572.1, forward strand.
AACGTTTGTATACGTTTGGTTTTGTTTCGTAACGTTTGGATTTGTTTCATATCGTTTTTAAACGTTTTGCTTAAATCCCTAAAAAGGTGAAACGTTTGGATTTGTTTCGTAACGTTTGCAAACATTTGGCTTGAATCGCTAAAAAGGTAAAACGGTTGGATTTTTTTCGCTACGTTTGGTTTAAATTACTAAAAAGATGAAACATTTGGTTTTTTTCGTAACGTTTGTAAACGTTCGGCTTAAATCGCTAAAAAGTTGAAACGTTTGGATTTGTTTCGTAACGTTTGTAAACATTGGCTTAAATCGCTAAAAAGGTGAAACATTTAGATTTGTTTCGTAACGTTTGTAAACGTTTGGCTTAAATCGCTAAAAAGGGGAAAAGTTTGTATTTGTTTCGTAATTGTTGTAAACGTTTGGCTTAAATCACTAAAAAGGGGAAACGTTTGGATTTGTTTCGTAACGTTTGTAAACGTTTGGCTTAAATCGTTAAAAAGGTGAAACGTTTAGATTTATTTCGTAACGTTTGTGAACGTTTGGCCTAAATCGCCAAAAAGATGAAATGTTAGGATTTGTTTCGTATCGTTTGTAAACGTTTGGCTTAAATCGCTAAAAAGGGGAAACGTTTGGATTTGTTTCGTAGCGTTTGTAAACGTTTGGCTTAAATCGCTAAAAAGGTAAAATGCTTGGATTTGTTTCGTAACCCTTGTAAACGTTTAGCTTAAATCGCTAAAAAGGTGAAACGTTTAGATTTGTTTCGTAACGTTTGTAAACGTTTGGCTTAAATCGCTAAAAAGGAGAAACGTTTGGATTTATTTCGTAAATTTTGTAAACGTTTGGCTTAAATCGCTAAAAAGGGGAAACGCTTGGATTTGTTTCATAACGTCTGTAAAAGTCTGGCTTAAATTGCTAAAAATGTGAAACGCTTGGATTTTTATCGTTACGTTTGTAAACGTTTGGCTTTAATAGCTAAAAAAGTGAAACGTTTGGATTTGTTTCGTAACGTTTGTAAACTTTTGACTTCAATCTCTAAAAAGGTGAAACGTTTGGAATTTATTCGTAACGTTTGAAAATGTTTGGCTTAAATCGCTAAAAAGGGGAAACATTTTAAATGTTTGGCTTAAATCGCTAAAATGAGGAAACGTTTGGATTTGTTTCGTAGCGTTTGTAAACGTTTGGCTTAAATCGCTAAAAAGGTGAAACATTTGGTTTTGTTTCGTAACGTTTGTAAACGTTCGGCTTAAATCGCTAATAAGCTGGAACGTTTGGATCTGTTTCCTAACGTTTGTAAATGTTTCGCTTAAATTTCTATAAAGGTTTCGCTTGGATTTATTTCATAACATTTGTAAACGTTTGGCTTAAATTGCTAAAATGGCGAAACTCTTGGATTTGTTTCGTAACGTTTATAAACGTTTGGTTTTGCTTCATAACGTTTGGATTTGTTTTGTATCGCTTTTAAACGTTTTGCTTAAATCGCTAAAAAGGTGAAACATTTGGATTTGTTTCGTAACGTTTGTAAACATTTGGCTTGAATCAGTAAAAAGGTAAAACGCTTGGATTTGTTTCACTACGTTTGTAACAGTTTGGCTTAAATTACTAAAAAGATGAAACATTTGATTTTTTTTTCGTAACGTTTGTAAACGTTCGGCTTAAATCGCTAAAAAGTTGAAACGTTTGGATTTGTTTCGTAACGTTTGTAAACATTTGGCTTAAATCGCTAAAAATGTGAAACATTTGGATTTGTTTCATAACGTTTGTAAACGTTTGGCTTAAATCGCTAAAAAGGGGAAAAGTTTGTATTTATTTCGTAACTATTGTAAACCTTTGGCTTAAATCTCTAAAAAGGGGAAACGTTTGGATTTGTTTCGTAACGTTTGTTAACGTTTGGCTTAAATCGCTAAAAAGGGGAAACGTTTGGATTTATTTCGTAACGTTTGTAAATGTTTGGCTTAAACCGCTAATATGGGGAAACGTTTGGATTTGTTTTGTACCGCTTGTAAACGTCGCCTTAAATCACTAAAAAGGTAAAACGTTTTGATTTGTTTCGCAACGTTTAGCTTAAATCTCTAAAAAGGGGAAATGTTTGGATTTGTTTCGTAATGTTTGTAAATGTTTGGCTTAAATTGCAAAAAAGGGGAAACGTTTGAATTTGTTTCATAGTGTTTGTAAACGTTTGGATTAAATCACTAAAAATGTGAAACGCTTGGATTTGTTTCATAATGTTTGTAAACTTTTGGCTTAAGTTGCTAAAAAGGTGAAACATTTGGATTTGTTTCGTAATGTTTGTAAACGTTTGGCTTAAATTTCTAAAAAGGTGAAACGCTTGGATTTGTTTCGTAATGTTTGTAAACGTTTGGCTTAAGTTTCTAAAAAGGTGAAACGCTTGGATTTGTTTTGTAACGTTTGTAACGTTTGGCTTAAGTCGCTAAAAAAGTGAAACGCTTGGATTTGTTTCGTAACCCTTGTAAACATTTGGCTTAAATCGCTAAAAAGGTGAAACGTTTGGATTTGTTTCGTAACGTTTGTCAACATTTTGCTTAAATCGCTAAAAAGGTGAAACGTTTGGATTTGTTTTGTAGCGTTTGTAAACGTTTGGCTTCAATCGTCAAAAAGGCGAAACTTTTGAATTTGTTTCTTAATGTTTGTAAACTTTTGAATTTGTTTCTTAATGTTTGTAAACTTTTGAATTTGTTTCTTAACGTTTGTAAACGTTTGGCTTAAATTGCTACGAAACAAATCCAAATGTTTCCCTATTTTAGCGATTTAAGCCAAACGTTTAAAATGTTCCCCCTTTTTAGAAATTTAAACCAAACGTCAACAAACGATACTAAACAAATCCAAATGTTTTACCTGTTTAGCAATTTCAGCTAAATGTTTACAAACGTTACGAAAACAAATCCAAACGATTCACCTTTTTTGCTATTTAAGCCAAACGTTTACAAACATTACAAAACAAATCGAAAGTTTCACCTTTTTTACAATTTAAGTCAAACGTTTACAAACGTTACAAAAAATATCCAAACATTTTACCTTTTTAGCAATTTAAGCCAAACGTTTATAAAACTTACAAACAAAATTACGAAACAAATCCAAACGTTTCATCTTTTTAGCAATTAAAGTCAAACGTTACGCAACAAAACAAACATTTAACATTTTTTGCAATTTTAAACCAAATGTTTACAAACGTTACGAAACAAATCCAAACGTTTCACCTTTATAGCGATTTAAGCCAAACGTTTACAAACAATACGTTACAAATCCAAATGTTTCACCTTTTTAGCAATTTAAGCCAAACGTTTACAAAGGTTACGAAACAAATCCAAACATTTCACCTTTTTAGCGATTAAAGCCAAGAGTTTCACCTTTTTAGCGATTTAAGGCAAACGTTTACAAACGTTACGAAACAAAACCAAACGTTTCACCTTTTTAGCATTTTAAGCCAAACGTTTATAAACGTTTATAAATGGCCAAACGTTTACATTCGTTACGAAACAAATCCAAACGTTTCACCTTTTTAGAGATTTAAGCCAAATGCTACGAAAGAAAAACCAAACGTTTAAAACGTTACGAAACAAAACCAAACGTTTCACCTTTTCAGCGATTTAACCGAAACGTTTACAAACGTTACAAAACAAGACCAAACGTTTACAAACGTTACGAAACAAATCCAAGCGTATAACCTTTTTAGCAATTTAAGTCAAACGTTTACAAACATTATGAAACAAATCCAAATGTTTCGTCTTTTTAGCAATTTAAGCCAAACGTCAACAAACGATATGAAACAAATCCAAATGTTTTACCTTTTTAGCAATTCAAGCCAAACGTTTACAAAAGTTACGAAACAAAACCAAACGTTTTACCTTTTTAGCGATTTAAGCAAAACGTTTACAAACGTTACAAAAATAAACCAAACGTTTACAAACGTTACAAAACAAATCCAACCGTGTCACCTTTTAGCAATTTAAGCCAAACGTTTACAAACGTTACGAAACAAATCCAGACGTTTCACCTTTTTAGCGATTTAAGCCAAACAATTACAAACTTTACGAAACAAATCCAAATGTTTCACCTTTTTATCAATATAAGCCAAACGTTTCCAAACGTTAAGAAAGAAATCCAAACGGGGAAACATTTTTGTTTCTTAACGTTTGTAAACGTTTTGCTTAAATTGCAAAAATGGGAAAACATTTCTTTTTGTTTCGTATAATTTGTAAACGTTTGGCTTAAATTGCTAAAAGGGGGAAATGTTTGTTTTTTTTTCGTAACATTTGTAAACGTTTGGCTTCAATCGCTAAATAGGGGAAACGTTTGGATTTGTTTCATAACGTTTGTAGCGTTTGGCTTAAATAGCTAAACAAGTAAAACATTTGGATTTGTTTCGTAACGTTTATAAACGTCTGGCTTCAATCGCTAAAAAGGTGAAACGTTTGGTTTTGTTTCGTAACGTTTGTAAACATTTGGCTTAAAACGTTAAAAAAGTGAAACATTTGGATTTGTTTCGTAACGTTTTTAACTTTTGGCTTAAATCGTTAAAATGGGGAAACGTTTGGATTTATTTCGCAACGTTTGTAGACGTTTGGTTTCAATTGCTAAAAATGTGAAACGCTTAGATTTGTTTTAGCAATTTAAGCCAGATGCTCTACATTACGAATCAAAACCAAACGTTCTACATTTTTAGCGATTTAAGCCAAACGTTTACAAACGTTATGAAACCAAACAAACGTTTACAACGTAACGAAACAAATCCAAACGTTTCACATTTTTAGCGATTTAAACCAAACGTTTACAAACGTTATGGAACAAAACCAAACGTTTCACATTTTTAGCGATTTAAGCCAAACATTTACAAGCATTTGTATTCGTTTCATAACGTTTGTAAACGTTTGGCTTAAATCGCTAAAAATGTGAAACATTTGGATTTGTTTCGTAATGTTTTAAACGTTTGTTTTGTTTCGTAACGTTTGGCTTAAATTGGTAAAAAGGTGAAATGCTTGGATTTGTTTCGTAACGTTTGTAAACGTTTGGCTTAAATTGCTAAAAAGGTGAAACGTTTGGATTTTTCTCGTAACGTTTGTACGTAAATCGCTAATAAGGTGAAACGTTTGGATTTGTTTCGTTACATTTTAAGCGTTTGGCTTAAATCGCTGAAATGGGGAAATGTTTGGATTTATTCCGTAATGTTTGTAAATGTTTGGCTTAAATCGCTAAAAAAGTGAAACGTTTGGATTTGTTTCGCAAAGTTTATAAACGTTCTAAATTGCTAAAAAGGTGAAACGCTTGGATTTATTTCGTAACGTTTGTAAATGTTTGGCATAAATCGCTAAAAAAGTGAAACGTTTGGTTTTGTTTCGTAACGTTTGTAAACGTTTGGCTTAAATCGCAACAAAGGTGAAACTCTTGGATTTATTTCTTAACGTTTGTAAACTTTTTGCTTAAATCGCTAAGAAGGTGAAACGTTTGGATTCGTTTTTTAATGTTTTCAACGTTTGGCTTAAATCGCTAAAAAGGTGAAACGTTTGATTTTGTTTCGTAACGTTTTAAACGTTTGGTTTTGTTTCGTAACGTTTTAAACGTTTGGTTTTTTTCGTAACGTTTATAAATGTTTAGCTTAAATCGCTATAAAGGTGAAACGTTTGGATTTGTTTCGTATCGTTTGTTAACGTTTGGCATAAATTGCTAAAAAGGGGAAAATTTTGTATTTGTTTCGTAACTGTTGTAAATGTTTTGATTAAATCGCTAAAAAGGGGAAACGTTTGGATTTGTTTCGTAACGTTTGTAAACGTTTGGCTTAAATCTCTAAAAAGGTGAAACGCTTGGATTTGTTTCGTAACGTTTCTAAGGGTTTGGCTTAAGTTGCTAAAAAGGTGAAACACTTGTATTTGTTTCGTATCGTTTGTAAAGGTTTGGATTAAATTTCTTAAAAGGTGAAACGCTTGGATTTTTGTTTATAAACGTTTGGCTTAAGTTGATAAAAAGGTGAAATGCTTGGATTTGTTTCGTAACATTTGTAAACGTTTGGCTTAAATCGCTAAAAAGGTGAAATTCTTGGATTTGTTTCGTAACCCTTGTAAACGTTTGGCTTAAATCGCTAAAAAGGTGAAATGCTTGGATTTGTTTCGTAACTCTTGTAAACATTTGGCTTAAATCTCTAAAAAGGTGAAATGCTTGGATTTGTTTTGTAATGTTTGTAAACGTTTGGCTTAAGTGGCTGAAAAGGTGAAATTCTTGGATTTGTTTCGTAACCCTTGTAAACGTTTGGCTTAAATCGGTAAAAAGGTGAAACGTTTATATTTGTTTCGTAACGTTTGTAAACGTTTGGCTTAAATCTGTAAAATGGTGAAACGTTTGGATTTGTTTCATAATGTTTGTAAACTTTTGGCTTAAATCGCTAGAAAAGGGAAACATTTGGATTTGTTTCGTAAAGTTTGTAAACGTTTAGCTTATATCGCTAATATGGGGAAACGTTTGGATTTGTTTCGTAACGTTTGTAAACGTTTGGCTTAGATTGCTAAAAAGGTGAAACGCTTGGATTTGTTTCGTAACGTTTGTAAGGGTTTGGCTTAAGTTGCTAAAAAGGTGAAACGCTTGGATTTGTTTCGTATCGTTTGTAAAGGTTTGGCTTAAATTGCAAAAAAGGTGAAACACTTGGATTTGTTTCGTAATGTTTGTAAACGTTTGGCTTAAGTTGCTAAAAAGGTAAAATGCTTGGATTTGTTTCGTAACGTTTGTAAACGTTTGGCATAAGTGGCTAAAAAGGTGAAATGCTTGGATTTGTTTCGTAACCCTAGTAAACGTTGGGCATTGCTAAAAAGTGTTAGTAGTATGTGCCCTAGGGCCATTTTGTATTTATACTTGTATAAACAAATCCCATTGGCAATGATATATATGTTTTATTTGAACTAAGTGCCTCATCAACTAAGTGTTTATTTATTGCATATTATCCCTATCACATTGTGATAGAATCTATTCTTAAGGTGTTGAGAATATGAGTGACAGATTCTATTATACAAGTGATCTAAATAACCGTTCACAATCGATGGGGTCCTACAAATAAGGGCATCGCATTATCCCGGAAAGATCGTCACCTCTGTTTATTCTCCTGATTAGTAAAGAGTTACTAATTATAGGAAGCAGTGAGTCTCATACTACTTGATGGGGATCAAAATAAACATATGGACACTCAAAGGGTTTGAGTGAGTCGAACAAGTGACGCTAGATGACTTATACATGGTATTTCATCAAAGTCAATTTAATGTCATCTATTTCATAATTGTACATATGTCCTTTGACTTGCGGTGACACTATCTTGTATATAGGTGATTAGAGTTTGATACTCCTTATCCCTAAATCTTTCATGAGCTAGGGTCGCGGGATGTGTTGGCTCTAGTTAGTTGTATATGGAGATAGGGGTTTAACCAAGAGAGGATTTATCACTCTGGATGAACGGAGAAAAGATTCTATGCTATCTCAAATTGTTCTCGATGGATGATAAAACCTGCGCAGGTGTATATGACTTACTTAGAAAGTTGTTTCTAATGGAAGTCATATTTATCAAGAACAAGAACTGAGATGAGGTCATATGATCAAGACAAACAGTGTTTGACTTAACCGTGACACTAGTCGAGATCGGAATCTTATATGAAGGGAATTTTGAGTGTACGGTAATTATGAACATTGGTTCATAAAGAATGCATCGAAACATTCATATCTATTTGGGGGGTCGTGATATGTTGGTAGACGTCACTCACGATCTACGAGAATTAATAATTAATGGGATTTAATTATTTAATATAAGAAAAGTGTTTCTTATGACTCTCGTTGCCATATAGATGTGAACCTAGTTAGTCACACATAATAGGGTGTGCAACCGATTGAGTTTACGAGAGATTAATTTCATATAGATACTAGCATATCTCGAAAATTATCTAAGATGAAAAACAAGTATAAATTAGGGACTAATTTGTAAGAGTTATAAATTAGTAGGCACCTAATTGTATTTTATCCAAGTCAATGTGATGATGTGATGATGTCATGATGATGATGTCATGCGATGATGTCACGATGATGTCATGTGATGATGTCACAATGATGTCATTTGATGATGTCACGATCATGTCATACGATGATGTCACGTGATGATGTCATGTGATGATGTCATGTATGTCTCTGTGTGTGACACCTAGCATCTGACGTGTCAGAAGGTGGCAACACCTATGCTTGATGTGTGACACCTAGCATCTGATGGTGGCAACACCAATGCTTTGTGTGTGACACCTAGCATCTGAGGTGTCGAATGGTGGCAACACCTTTGCTTGGTGTGTGACACCTAGCATGTGAGGTGTTGCATTCTTAAGCAAAGCTCTACCCTATAAATAGAGGTTTCCTTTATTCATTCTAGACACACCACACTTAAGAGAGCATATTTGAAGGAGTTCAAGTAGTCATCAATCACAGAAAAGCTTGGAGAAAGTTTTTCATACATTCCAGCAAAGACGTAATCGAGGCGAGAGTTTGAGCTTAGGGTTGCTCGGCAAGAGAAACTCTTGCAGATTACTTCAAGGCGAGGATTCAATCGGACGCATACTCGTGTGGACGAGCTTGAGGTCGCCGTACTATCGGGACTACAAGAATCGTTGGAGAATCGACACAGGTATTCTTTTTACGATTTCTAGACGCGTGCTTTAATTACTAGATGATACGACGATCCATTTGTTATGGATATGATCAATTTCTGGATCCGAATTGTTGGAATTCCAATTTTGAATTGAAATATACGATTCGGACCCTCACGTCCCGCTGCACCAACAAAAAGGTGAAACGTTTAGATTTTATTCGTAACGTTTGTAAACGTTTGGCTTAAATCGCTAAAAAGGTGAAACGTTTGGATTTGTTTCGTAACATTTGTAAACGTTTGGTTTATATCGCTAAAAAGGGGAAACGTTTGGATTTGTTTCGTAACATTTGTAAATGTTTGGCTTAAATCGCTAAAAAGGGGAAACATTTGGATTTGTTTCGTAATATGGGGAAACGTTTGGCTTAAATCGCTAATATGGGGAAACGTTTGGATTTGTTTCGTACCGCTTGTAAACGTTTGGCTTAAATTGCTAAAAAGGTGAAATTCTTGGATTTGTTTCGTAACCCTTGTAAACGTTTGGCTTAAATCACTAAAAAGGTGAAATGCTTAGATTTGTTTCGTAACCCTTGTAAACGTTTGGCTTAAATCGCTAAAAAGGTGAAACGTTTAGATTTGTTTCGTAACATTTGGCTTAAATCTCTAAAAAGGTGAAACGTTTGGATTTGTTTCGTAACGTTTGTAAACGTTTGGCTTAAATCGTTAAAAAGGTGAAACGCTTGGATTTGTTTCGTAACTTTTGTAAGGGTTTGGCTTAAGTTGCTAAAAAGGTGAAACGCTTGTATTTGTTTCGTATCGTTTGTAAAGGTTTGGCTTAAATTTCTAAAAATGTGAAACGCTTGGATATGTTTCGTAATGTTTATAAACATTTGGCTTAAGTTGATAAAAAGGTGAAATGCTTGGATTTCTTTCGTAACATTTGTAAACGTTTGGCTTAAATCGCTAAAAAGGTGAAACGTATGGATTTGTTTCGTGACGTTTGTAAACGTTTGGCTTAATCGTTAAAAAGGTGAAACGCTTGGATTTGTTTCGTAACGTTTGTAAGGGTTTGGCTTAAGTTGCTAAAAAGGTGAAACGCTTGTATTTGTTTCGTATCGTTTGTAAAGGTTTGGATTAAATTTCTAAAAATGTGAAACGCTTGGATATGTTTCAAAATGTTTATAAACATTTGGCTTAAGTTGATAAAAAGTTGAAATGCTTGGATTTGTTTCGTAACATTTGTAAACGTTTGGCTTAAATTGCTAAAAAGGTGAAATGCTTGGATTTGTTTCGTAACCCTTGTAAACGTTTGGTTTAAATCGCTAAAAAGGTGAAACGTTTAGATTTGTTTGGTAACGTTTGTAAACGTTTGGCTTAAATTGCTAAAAAGGTGAAACGTTTGGATTTGTTTCGTAACGTTTGTAAACGTTTGGCTTAAATCGCTAGAAAGGAGAAACGGTTGGATTTGTTTCGTAAAGTTTGTAAACGTTTGGCTTAAATCGGTAATACGGGGAAACGTTTGGATTTGTTTCGTAACATTTGTAAACGTTTGGCTTAAATCGCTAAAAAGGTGAAACGCTTGGATTTGTTTCGTAACGTTTGTAAGGGTTTGGCTTAAGTTGCTAAAAAGGTGAAACGCTTGGATTTGTTTCGTAACGTTTGTAAATGTTTGGCTTAAATTCCAATAAAGGGGAAACGTTTGGATTTGTTTCGTAACGTTTGTAAATGTTTGGCTTAAATCGCTAAAAAGGTGAAACGCTTGGATTTGTTTCATAATGTTTGTAAACGTTTGGCTTAAGTTGCTAAAAAGGTGAAACATTTGGATTTGTTTCGGAATGTTTGTAAACGTTTGGCTTAAATTTCTAAAAAGGTGAAACGCTTGAATTTGTTTCGTTACATTTGTAACGTTTGGCTTAAGTTGCTAAAAAGGTGAAACGCTTGGATTTGTTTCGTAACCCTTGTAAACGTTTGGCTTAAATCGCTAAAAAGGTGAAACGTTTGGATTTGTTTCGTAACGTTTGTCAACATTTGGCTTAAATCGCTAAAAAGGTGAAACGTTTGGATTTGTTTCGTAACGTTTGTAAACATTTAGCTTCAATCGCCAAAAAGTCCAAACTTTTGGATTTGTTTCTTAACGTTTGTAAACGTTTGGTTTAAAGTGCTACGAAACGAATCCAAATGTTTCCCCATTTTAGCGATTTAAGCCAAACGTGTAAAATGTTCCCCCTTTTTAGAAATTTAAGCCAAACGTCAACAAACGATACTAAACAAATCCAAATGTTTTACCTGTTTAGCAATTTCAGCCAAACATTTACAAAAGTTACGAAAACAATTCCAAACGATTCACCTTTTTAGCTATTTAAGCCAAACATTTACAAACATTAAAAAACAAATCCAAAGTTTCACTTTTTTAACAATTTAAGTCAAACGTTTACAAAAGTTACGAAAAATATCCAAACGTTTTACCTTTTTAGCAATTTAAGCCAAACGTTTACAAAACTTACAAACAAAATTACGAAACAAATCCAAATTTTTCATCTTTTTAGCAATTTAAGCCAAACGTTTACAAACGCTACTAAACAAAAAAACATTTAAATTTTTTAGCAATTTTAAACCAAATGTTTACAAACGTTACGAAACAAATCCAAACGTTTCACCTTTATAGCGATTTAAGCCAAACGTTTACAAATGTTACGTTACAAATCCAAATGTTTCACCTTTTTAGCAATTTAAGTCAAACGTTTACAAAGGTTACGAAACAAATCCAAACATTTCACCTTTTTAGCGATTGAAGCCAAGAGTTTAACCTTTTTAGCGATTTAAGACAAACGTTTACAAAAGCTACGAAATAAAACCAAACGTTTCCCCTTATTAGCATTTTAAGCCAAACGTTTACAAACGTTTATAAATGGCCAAACGTTTACATTCGTTACGAAACAAATCCAAACGTTTCACCTTTTTAGCGATTTAAGCCAGACGTTTACAAACGCTACAAAAGAAAACCAAACGTTTAAAACGTTACGAAACAAAACCAAATGTTTTACCGTTTTAGCGTTTTAAGCGAAACGTTTACAAACATTACAAAACAAGACCAAACATTTACAAACGTTACGAAACAAATCCAAACGTATAACATTTTTAGCAATTTAAGTCAAACCTTTACAAACGTTACGAAACAAATTCAAACCTTTCACCTATTTAGCAATTTAAGCCAAACGTCAACAAACGATACGAAACAAATCCAAATTTTTTACCTCTTTAGCAATTCAAGTCAAACGTTTACAAACGTTACGAAACAAATCCAAACGTTTCACATTTTTACCGATTTAAGCCGAACGTTAACAAACGTTACAAAATAAATCCAAAAGTTTCCCTTTTTAGGCGATTTAAGCCAAACTTATACAAACTTTACAAACAAATTTACGAAACAAATCCAAACGTTTCACCTTTTTAGCAATTTAAGCTAAACGTTTACAAACGTTACGAAACAAATCCACACCTTTATAGCGATTTAAGCCAAACGTTCACAAACGTTACGATACAAATCCAAACGTTTCACCTTTTTAGCAATTTCAGTCAAACTTTTACAAAGGTTACGAAACAAATCCAAAAATTAATTTCACCTTTTTAGCGATTTAAGCCTAGTGTTTCAACTTTTTAGCGATTTAAGCGAAACGTTCAAAAACGTTACGAAACAAAACCAAACGTTTCAACTATTTAGCAATTTCAGCCAAACGTTTACAAACGTTTATAAATGGCCAAACGTTTACAAATGTTACAAAACAAATCCAAATGTTTCACCTTTTTAGCGATTTAAGCTAAACGTTACGAAATAAAACCAAATGTTTCACCTTTTTAGCAATTTAAGCCAAATGTTATAAATGGCCAAACGTTTACAAACGTTACGAAACAAATCCAAACGTTCCATCTTTTTATCGATTTAAGTCGAACGATTGCAAACGTTACGAAAGAAAACCAAACGTTTAAAACTTTACGAAACAAAAGCAAACGTTTAACTTTTTTAGCGATTTAAGCCAAACGTTTACAAATGTTACAAAACAAGACCAAACGTTTGTTACTAAACAAATCTAAGTGTTTAACCTTTTTAGCACTTTAAGCCAATCGTTTACAAAAGTTACGAAACAAATCCAAACGTTTCACCTTTTTAGCAATTTAGGCCAAACGTTTACAAACGTTTTGAAATAAATCCAAACTATTTACCTTTTTAGAAATTTAAGCAAAACGTTACGAAAAAAATCTAGACGTTTCACATTTTTAGCGATTTAAGCAAAACGTTTACAAACGTTAGGAAACAAATCCAAACGTTTCACTTTTTTAGCGATTTAAGCCAAACGTTTACAAATGTTACGAAATAAATCCAAACGTTTCACCTTTTTAGCGATTTTAGCCAAACGTTTACACACGTTAAGAAACAAATACAAACATTTCACCTCTTTAACGATTTAATCCAAATGTTTGAAAAACACTGCGAAACAAATCGAAGCGTTTCACCTTTTTAGCAATTTAGGCCAAACGTTTACAAACGTTACGAAACAAATCCAAACGTTTCCCCTTTTTAGTGATTTTAGCCAAACGTTTACAAAGGTTAAGAAACAAATACACACATTTCACCTTTTTAGCGATTTAATCCAAACGTTTAAAAAACGTTACGAAAAAAATCGAAGCATTTCACCGTTTTAGCAATTTAAGCCAAACGTTTACAAATGTTACGAAACAAATACACTCCTTTATAGCGATTTAAACCAAACGTTTACAAACGTTACGATATAAATCCAAATGTTTCACCTTTTTAGTAATTTAAGCCAAACGTTTACAAAGGTTATGAAACAAATCCAAACATTAATTTCACCTTTTTAGCGATTTAAGCCTCGTGTTTCAACTTTTTAGCGATTTAAGCGAAACGTTTACAAACGTTACGAAACAAAACCAAACTTTTCAACTTCTTAGCAATTTCAGCCAAACATTTACAAACGTTTTATATGGCCAAACGTTTACAAATGTTACAAAACAAATCCAAATGTTTCACCTTTTTAGCGATTTAAGCCATACGTTACGAAATAAAACCAAACGTTTCTCCTTTTTAGCAATTTAAGCCAAACGTTTACAAATGTTATAAATGGCCAAACGTTTACAAACGTTACAAAATAAATCCAAACATTCCATATTTTTATCGATTTAAGCCGAACGATTGCAAACGTTACGAAAGAAAACCAAATGTTTAAAACGTTACGAAACAAAAGCAAACGTTTAACCTTTTTAGCAATTTAAGACAAACGTTTACAAATATTACAAAACAAGATCAAACGTTTACAATCGTTACTAAACAAATCTAAGCGTTTAACCTTTTTAGCACTTTAAGCCAATCGTTTACAAAAGTTACGAAACAAACCCAAACGTTTCACCTTTTTAGCAATCTAGGCCAAACGTTTACAAACGTTTCGAAACAAATCAAAACTATTTACCTCTTTAGCAATTTAAGCAAAACGTTATGAAAAAAATCCAAATGTTTCACAGTTTTAGCGATTTAAACCAAACGTTTGCAAACGTTACGAAACAAATCCAAACGTTTCACCTTTTTAGCGATCTAAGCCAAACGTTTACAGACGTTACGAAACAAATCCAAACGTTTCCCCTTTTTAGCGATTTTAGCCAAAGTTTACAAACGTTAAGAAACAAATACAAACATATCATATTTTTAGCGATTTAATCCAAATGTTTAAAAAACGTTGCGAAAAAAATCCAAGCGTTTCACCTTTTTAGCAATTTAAGCCAAAAGTTTACAAACGTTACGAAACAAATCCAAACGTTTCCTCTTTTTAGTGATTTTAGCCAAACAGTTTACAAAAGTTAAGAAACAAATACAAACATTTCACCGTTTTAGCGATTTAATCCAAACGTTTAAAAAACGTTACGAAAAAAATCGAAGCATTTCACCGTTTTAGCAATTTAAGCCAAACGTTTACAAACGCTGCGAAACAAATCCACACCTTTATAGCGATTTAAACCAAATGTTTACAAACGTTACAATACAAATCGAAGCGTTTCACCTTTTTAGCAATTTAAGCCAAACGTTTACAAACGTTACGAAACAAATCCAAACGTTTCCCCTTTTTAGCGATTTTAGCCAAACGTTTACAAAAGTTAAGAAACAAATACAAACATTTCACCTTTTTAGCGATTTAATCCAAACGTTTAAAAAACATTGCGAAACAAATCGAAGCATTTCACCGTTTTAGCAATTTAAGCCAAACGTTTACAAACGTTATGAAACAAATCCAAACATTTCACCTTTTTAGCGATTTAAGCTAAACGTTTACAAACTTTACGAAACAAATCCATTACTAGAAATCTGTCATTTAGCGACGGATTTTTCCGTCGCTAAATGACATAAATCCGTCGCTAAATGGCTTTAGCGACGGATTTAATTCGTCGCTATATTTCTGGTCGCTAAATCATTTAGCTACAGAAAGAAAAAATTAGCGACGGATTTTAAAAAAATTAGCGACGGATTTATCGACGGATTTTAATCCGTCACTAATTTTTTTTTTAAAAATAAAAATAAAATTATTATTTTTTAATTAAAGCTAAAAATGAAATATTATTTAATCTATAGCCCACGGTCACCCACCCACCTGCGATAGGTAACCTGTCATCGTCGTCCGGCAATTTTCGCAAACTTCCCAGTAGGTCGCTCATCCTTCAATTGCTCTCAGCCAAATCTCTTTAACCTTCTAGTTCCCCCACGCGTAACTCCATCTTATCCAGCTCAGATTCTTGTTATATATCTATGTATATTATATTTAAATATAACTAAAAGAAATGAATATTTACTCCCGCAATTAACAACCACATTATAAAATAATTATTTTTTAAATAAATAATTAATTAATAAATAATTATTTTAAATAAAAAATAACAAATTATTACTTTTACACTTTATTACCGCATTCTAATATAATAAATTTTCTAATAAGTAGTAATTTTTTCATAAATTATTATTTTTTATAAATTATTATTTTTTCATAAATATTTATTTTTTTTAATAAATAATTATTTTTTATACATAATTGATTTTTTAATAAATAAATATTTTGTTAATAAATAAATATTTTCTAATAAATAATTATTGTATTAATAAATAATTTTTTTATTAATAAATAATTTTTTTAAATAAATATTTCTTTTTAAATAAATAATTGTTTTTTTTTATGGAATTAATATTTTTAGCGACGGATTCTAAAATCCGTCGCTGATTTTGAATTCCGTCGCTAAAAGTAACATTTTTAGCGACGGATTTTGAATTCCGTCGCTAAAAGCGAAAAAAAAATTGGCGGGGTTTGTCCCGCCATTTTAGCGACGGAATTTCCGTCGCTAAAGTTGGCGGGAGGAATCCCGCCAATTTTTTTGAGGATTTAGCGACGGATTCAAAATCCGTCCCTAAATCCGATGCTAAATTTTATTTTAGCGACGGATTTGAAATCCGTCGCTAAAATTCGTCACTAATCGACAATTATCTAGTAGTGATCCAAACATTTCACCTTTTAAGCGATTGAAGCCAAACGTACAAACGTTATGAAACAAAACCAAACGTTTCACTTTTATAGCGATTTAAGTCAAACGTTTACGAACGTTACAAAAAAATCCAAATGTTTCACCTTTTTAGCTATTTAACCCAAATGTTTACAAACGTTATGGAACAAAACCAAACATTTCATATTTTTAGCAATTTAAGCCTAACGTTTAAAAACGTTACGAAGCAAAATCAAAAGTTTCACGTTTTTAGCAATTTAAGTCAAACGTTCCGAAACAACGCAAAACGTTTCACCTTTTTAGCAAATTAAGCCAAACGTTACGAAACAAAACCAAACGTTTTACCTTTTTAGCGATTTAAGAAAAACGTTTACAAACGTTACAAAAATAAACCAAACATTTACAAATGTTACAAAACAAATCCAACCGTTTCACCTTTTAGCAATTTAAGCCAAACGTTTACAAACGTTACGAAACAAATCCAGACGTTTCACCTTTTTAGCGATTTAAGCCAAACATTTACAAATTTTACGAAACAAATCCAAATGTTTCACCTTTTTATCATTATAAGCCAAACGTTTCCAAACTTTAGAAAGAAATCCAAACGGGGAAACATTTTTGTTTCTTAACGTTTGTAAATGTTTTGCTTAAATTGCGAAAATGAGAAAACATTTGTTTTTGTTTTGTATAATTTGTAAACGATTGGCTTAAATTGCTAAAAGGGGGAAACATTTGGTTTTATTTCGTAACGTTTGTAAACATTTGGCTTCAATCACTAAAAAGGTGAAACATTTGGATTTGTTTCGTAACGTTTTTAACTTTTGGCTTAAATCGTTAAAATGGGGAAACGTTTGGATTTATTTCGCAACCTTTGTAGACGTTTGGCTTCAATCGCTAAAATTGTGAAACGTTTAGATTTGTTTTAGCTATTTAAGCCAAACGTTCTACATTATGAAACAAAACCAAATGTTCTACATTTTTAGCGATTTAAGCCAAACGTTTACAAACGTTACAAAACAATACAAACGTTTACAACGTATCGAAACAAATCCAAATGTTTCACGTTTTTAGCGATTTATGCCAAACGTTTACAAACGTTATGGAACAAAACCAAACGTTTCACATTTTTAGCGATTTAAGCCAAACGTTTACAAGCGTTTGTATTTGTTTCGTAACGTTTGTAAATGTTTGGCTTAAATCGCTAAAAATGTGAAACGTTTGGATTTGCTTTGTAATGTTTTAAACGTTTGTTTTGTTTCGTAATGTTTGTAAACGTCTGGCTTAAATCGGTAAATAGGTGAAATGCTTGGATTTGTTTCGTAACGTTTCTAAACGTTTGGCTTAAATCACTAAAAAGGTGAAACGTTTGGATTTTTTTCGTAACGTTTGTACGTATATCGCTAATAAGGTGAAACGTTTGGATTTGTTTCGTTACGTTTTAAGCGTTTGGCTTAAATTGCTGAAATGGGGAAACATTTGGATTTATTCTGTAACGTTTGTAAACGTTTGGCCTAAATCTCTGAAAAGGTGAAACATTTGGATATGTTTCGCAACGTTTGTATACGTCCTAAATTGCTAAAAAGGTGAAACGCTTGGATTTATTTCGTAACGTTTGTAAATGTTTGGCATAAATCGCTAAAAAGGTGAAACGTTTGATTTTGTTTCGTAACGTTTGTAAACGTTTGGCTTAAATCTTAAAAAAGGTGAAACACTTGGATTTGTTTCGTAACTTTGTAAACGTTTTGCATAAATCGCTAAGAAGGTGAAACGTTTGGATTTGTTTTGTGATGTTTTCAACGTTTGTCTTAAATCTCTAAAAAGGTGAAACATTTGGTTTTGTTTCGTAACGTTTTAAACGTTTGCTTTTGTTTCGTAACGTTTTAAACGTTTGCTTTTGTTTCGTAACGTTTTAAACGTTTGGTTTTGTTTCGTAACGTATGTAAACTTTTGGCTTTAATCGCTAAAAAAGTGAAACGTTTCGAGTTGTTTCGTAACATTTGTAAACATACGGCTTAAATCGTTAAAATGGGGAAACGTTTGGATTTGTTTCGCAACGTTTGCAAACGTTTAGCTTAAATTGTTAAAAAGTGAAACTCTTGGATTTGTTCCGTAACGTTTGTAAACGTTTGGCTAAAATTGCTAAAAAGGTAAAACGCTTGGATTGTTTTACAAACGTTTTAAACGTTTGGTTTAAATCACTAAAGTGGAGAAACGTTTGGATTTGTTTCGTAACGTTTGTAAATGATTGGCTTAAATTCCTAAAACGGAGAAACATTTGGATTTGTTTCGCAACGTTTACAAAAGTTACAAAACAAAACCAAACGTTTACAAAAGTTACGAAACAAAACCAAACGTTTCACCTTTTTAGCGATTTAAACCAAACGTTTACAAACGTTACGAAATAAAACCAAACGTTTAAAACGTTACAAAAAAAAAACCAAACGTTCCACCTTTTTAGCGATTGAAGCCAAACGTTTACAAACGTTACGAAACAAAACCAAACGTTTTAAACGTTAAGAAAAAAATCCAAGCATTTCACCTTTTTAGCAATTTAATCTAAACGTTTACAAACGTTACGAAAAAAAAACCAAAACTTTCCCTTTTTAGCGATTTTATCCAAACCTTTACAAACTTTACGAAACAAATCCAAGCATTTCACCTTTCTAGCAATTTAAGCTAAACGTTTACAAACGTTATAAAATAAATCCAACCGTTTCAACTTTTTAGCAATTTAAGCCAAACGTTACGAAACAAATCCAAACGTTTTTACCTTTTTAGCAATTTAAGCCAAACGTTTAACGTTACAAAAGAAATCCAAAAGTTTCACCTTTTAGCGATTTAAGCCAAACGTTTACAAACGTTACGAAACAAATCCAAGCGTTTCACCTTTTTAGCAATTTAAGCCAAACGTTTACAAATGTTAAGAAATAAATCCAAACATTTTACCTTTATAGCGATTTAAGCCGAATGTTTACAAAGGTTACGAAACAAAACTCAACGTTTCACCTTTTTAGCGATTTAAGCCCAATGTTTGAAACGCTATGAAACAAATCCAAATGTTTCACATTTTTAGCGATTTAAGCCAAACGTTTACAAACATTACGAAACAAAGCCAAACGTTTACAAATGTTACGAAACAAATCCAAACGTTTCCCCTTTTTAGCGATTTAAGCCAAACGTATACAAAGGTTATGAAACAAAACTAAATGTTTCACCTTTTTAGCGATTTAAGCCCAAACGTTACGAAACAAATCCAAACGTTTATAATGTTACGAAATAAAACCAAACCTTTCACCTTTTTTGCGATTTAAGCTAAACGTTTACAAACGTTATAAAACAAATCCAAACGTTTCCCCATTTTAGCGATTTAAGCCAAACGTTTACAAACGTTACGAAACAAATCCAAACTTTTCACCTTTTTAGCGACTTAGGCAAAACGTTTACAAATGTTACGAAACAAAACCAAACGTTTTACCTTTTTAGCGATATAAGCCAAATGTAAAGAATGAAAACTAAATGTTTACCCATTTTAGCGATTTTAGCCAAACGTTTACAAACGTTACGAAAAAAATCCAAATGTTTCACCTTTTTAGCGATTTAAGCCAAACGTTTACAAACGTTACGTTTGGATTTGTTTCGTAACGTATGTAAATGTTTGGTTTAAATTACTAAAATGGGAAAAGGTGAAAAGTTTCGATTTGTTTCGTAACATTTGTAAACGTTTGGCTTAAATCGCTAAAAAGGTGAAACATTTGGTTTTGTTTCGTAACGTTTGTAAATGTTTGGCTTGAATTGCTAAAAAGGTGAAACATTTGGATTTGTTTTGTAACGTTTGGATTAAATCGCTAAAAAGGTGAAACGTTTGGAATCGTTTCGTAACGTTTATAAACGTTTGGCTTAAATTGCCAAAAAGGTAAAACGTTTGGATTTGTTTCGTAATGTTTGTAAATGTTTTGTTTTGTTTAGTAGAGTTTATAAACGTTTGGCTTAAATTGCTAAAATAGTGAAACGCTTGGATTGTTTCGTAATATTTACAAAAGTTTGGCTTAAATTTCAAAAAATGTGAATTGTTTGGATTTGTTTCGTAACGTTTGTAAACATTTGACTTAATTCGCTAAAAAGGTGAAACACTTGGATTTGTTTCGTAACGTTTTAAACGTTTTGTTTTGTTTCATAAATTTTGTAAACGTTTGGCTTAAATCGCTAAAAATGTGAAACGTTTGGTTTTGTTCTGTAACTTTTGTAAACGTTTGCCTTAAATCGCTAGAAATGTAAAACGTTTGGTTTTGTTCCGTAACGTTTATAAACGTTTGGCTTAAATCGTTAAAAATGTGAAACGCTTGGTTTTTTTCCATTACGTTTGTAAATGTTTGGCTTAAATCACTAAAAATGTGAAACGTTTGGATTTGTTTCGTAATGTTTTAAACGTTTGGTTCAATTTCGTAACGTTTGGAAACATTTGGATTAAATCGCTAATAATGTGAAACGTTTGGTTTTGTTCTGTAACGTTTGTAAACGTTTGGCTTAAATCGCTAAAAATGTGAAACATTTAGATTTCTTTCGTAACGTTTAAACGTTTGGTTTTGTTTCGTAACGTTTGTAAAATTTTGCTTAAATGGCTAAAAATATGGAACGTTTGGTTTTGTTCCGTAACGTTTGTATAGGTTTGGCTTAAATTCCACAAAACGTTTGGTTTTATTTTGTGACGTTTATAAAGTTTGGTTTAAATCGCAAAAAAGGTGAAACGTTTGAATTTGTTTTGTAACGTTTTGTTTGGATTTGTTTCGTAACGTTTTAAACGTTTGGTTTAAATAGCTAAAATGGGGAAACGTTTGGATTTGTTTCGTCACGTTTGTAAACGTTTGGCTTAAATTGCTAAAAATCTGAAACGTTTGGCTTAAATCGCTAAAAATGGGAAACTTTTGGTTTTGTTTTGTAATGTTTGTAAACATTTGGCTTAAATCGCTAAATGGGGAAACGAATAAATTGGATTTGTTTCGTAACATTTGTAAACGTTTGACTTAAATCGCTAAAAATGTGAAACGTTTACTTTTGTTCCAAAGCGTTTGTAAACGTTTGGCTTAGATCGCTAAAAATGTGAAACGTTTGGATTTGTTTCGTTATGTTTTAAACGTTTGGTTTTGTTTCGTAACGTTTGTAAACGTTTGGCTTAAATCGCTAATAATGTGAAACGTTTGGTTTTGTTCCGTAACGTTTGTAAACGTTTGGCTTAAATTGCTAAAAAAGTGAAACGTTTGGATTTATTTCGTAGCGTTTGTAAATGTTTGGCTTCAATCGCTAAAAAGGGGAATTTTTGGATTTGTTTCGTAACGTTTGTAAACGTTTAGCATACATTGCTAAAAAGATGAAATGGTTCGATTTATTTCGTAACTTTTTAAACGTTTGGCTTGTATTGCTAAAATGGGAAAACATTTCGATTGGTTTCGTAATGTTTGTAAACGTTTGTCTTAAATTGCTAAAAATGTTTGGTTTGGTTTTGTAATGTTTGTAAACGTTTGGCTTAAATCGATAAAAACGTGAAACGTTTGGATTTGTTTCGTAACATCTGTAAAAGTTTCGCTTAAATCGCAAAAAAGGTGAAACGTTTGGATTTGTTTCATAACGTTTCTAAACGTTTGTCTTAAATTGCTAAAAAGGTGAAGTTTTTGGATTTATTTCGTAACGTTTGTAAACGTTTGTCTTAAATTGCTAAAAAGATGAAATGTTTGGATTTGTTTCGTAACGTTTGTAAACGTTTGGCTGAAATCACTAAAATGGGGAAACGTTGAGATTTGTTTCGTAACGTTTGTAAATGTTTTTACATATATTGCTAAAATGGGGAAACGTTTGGATTGGTTTCGTAACGTTTGGCTTAAATCACAAAAAATGTGAAACGTTTGGATTAGTTTTGTAACGTTTTTGTAATACCCCAAAATGTTTAATTATTTAATTGGACCACGTGTCCAATTTGGACTCGCCAGAGTGGCGAAATCGGGAAGGTTTCCGATAAAATTAAGATGCATAAATTTCAAGTAGGTCGGTTTTGGGAAATTAGTTACGCACAAAAGAATGTTATATTTCAATTATAAAGTAGAATTGGAATTAAAAGGAAAAATGTCAAGAAAAGTCCAAAATAAGGTACAGGGACTAAAGTGGTAATTTAACCACTTTGCGTCGAAAATGGAAATTTGTAGGTTTTGACGGGAAAGTATTAATATTGAGCTTAGTATGATTTATTGGATATAAATAATACGTAAAAGTAATAATTTAAGAGTTTATCGATTTAGCTATGGACTAAATCGTATAAAAGAAAAGTTTAAAAGATAAATGATAATAAACAAAAAGAACAAGGATTAAAGTGAGCTTTTAACCTTAATATATAAGGAATGAAATATGAAAGAAGGAAAGAGAGACTTCCAGAGAGAGCGAGAGAGTTTTAGAGAAAACCTTCGATCACGATCGTTTCGCCGCCGTATCTCCGTTCGACGTCCGATTCAAGCGATTCAAGCGGCAATCTCTTCAGAATCTTGTCCTCTATCGATCCTAAGCTTAGTTTCGAGGTAAAGTTCTTGAAATTTGGTGCTAAACTCGATAATAAATGGCTGTTTTGAGTTTTATAGCGTATTGGTTTGAATTCGACATTTTTGAAGTTATTATGCCGTTTTTGAAGAAACCGAGATATGGGTATTGAGTGTGGGTGTGTGAAGCACGTCAAAATGGTGGTAAAACCCCAAAAATCGACTTCCGGGGAGCTGTGCACGTGGTGCACGACCGTGCACCATGGGTGCACGAACGTGCACTAGAAGTGCACGAACGTGCACCTAGCAAGGTGCACGAACGTGCACCTGAAGTGCACGAACGTGCACTCTTCATGGTGCACGAACGTGCACTAGAGGTGCACGAACGTGTACCCCTGAGGTACACGAACGTGCACCCACCGAAGGGCACGCCCGTGCACCCCGAGTCACCCCCACGCATATGTGAACTGTATTCGACCTAGGTATTCGACGTTTTTGAGTATTTGACTCTAAAGGACGAGTTTCAGACTTTGCGAATCATTAATCTCGAGATTAGCTCAGCGTTTTAGGTAATTAATAATAATAGAAAACGTCAAGGACGTTAAGCGATTCTCAATTATGAGAAATAGTATTCGCTAAGTCGTTTATACGACTAAAGTTATTGAATACGTAAATAAGTACAAGAATGAAACTAAACCCTAAGACTTAAAAGTATTATACGTATAGGAATACCAGATTCACGTCTAATTATTAAACATTAATTATTTATCAGACGTGTCAGCGAATAGTGGGGTCAGTAGAAGCGGACTAAGGAGAGCGTACTATCAGATCGACCACATCATTACTTGGATAGCGGTCACTGTGAGTTGCACTTTACTTTCGTGTATTATGTATTAAAGTTATTTTATATATATATATATATATATATATATATATATATATATATATATATATATATATATATATATATATATATACTGTTTACACGCATCGCATTATATAATTGATTGAAATGTTATATGTTTTATTAATTTCTATATACGAGAACTAGTATGCGATCCGAAGAAACTAGCTACCTATTGGGTGTCAATAGGCTGTGTGATCACCAGTACTGAGTCAGTCTAGTGTGTTTGCATTTGAGAAATTATTGGATACGTATGTTATGATATAAATTTGATACGAGAGTGAACTCGTCTACGGTGTAGTCTGGAAGTTCCCGTATCTAGTGGGCTGGGCCCACCAGTGAGTTGGACTCACAGCTTGAGATTTACAATTGGGTTGGATGATATATGATTATTCGAGAAATGTGTCCCATGCTAGGATATTAGTTTCGTACGGATCAAATACCTGTTTATTTGTTTTATATTATTGTTTTCTTGAGATGTGATACTATGTTTTTATATTAATACCGTTAGTAAGGACCCCTCACCTTTGATGTCTTTCAGGTGCTTAGTTTGTGGACCTAGCTAGAGGCCAATTTTGAAGTCCAGAAGTCAGCTGTGTATGTATAGTTTCTGACTTCTGTGAATGCTGCAGTAGTAGTCCTATATCGACAGAATAGTAGTCTAGACAGCAAATCATTTTGGTTGTATGTATTACGTGTTGTCTTGTTTATATTTTTGATAGGCTACGTGTTTTATATGTGATCCACGGCCCCAGATGCCGGTGAGATGTTGTGAGACACTAACTGATGTACATAGTACCGCGAGGCCAGTTCGTACAGGATACGGTAACTAGAGCCCGCGAGGTTTTGAACAGTTAGTGTACATATATGATTATATATTATATATAAATTTATTGCTTCCGTTGTTTAATATTAATTTTTTATTATTTGTGAAAAATTATTAGTGATTTGAGGCTTGCTACGGGTTCCGGAGCTACCACTCTCGTTCCCTAGCGCCGGTTACGGCTTAATAATTTGGGTCGTGACAATGTTGGTATCAGAGCAGTTGGTCCAGTTACCATTGCTAGTTTGTTTTGGATGTTTGTCTGATTGTCTGTTTGACTGGAAGTATTTGTTAGTAAGTGTACCTAGGAAAAACTGCAGCAATGAGTCGGACCCTAGTTTTCTGCATTTGATTGATATGTGCATTGTTAATAAGTTTTATAACGCGCGCGAACCCAGATAGTTAAGCGAATAAAGTGATTAATGTTTGCAATTACTGATGACTAAGGCAATTAGGTATTTGTTGCTTACGCTAGAAGATAGGGAACTGTTATATGTTGCAAATTACAGGCGACTGAGACAACTAAGTGCTTATTACTTGTGCTGGGATTGTTAAATGGTTATCTGCTTGCGAACTACGTGTGGCTGGATTAAGTGCTAAATGTTTACAGCATTTTATAAGCTAATATTGGAATTGGGTGTGGAAATGGGCTCAGATGGTCGCTTATGTTTGAAATTGTTTCTTTTCAGCTTGTCTGGGCAAAACGGAGCTCAGTCGCATGCTGAGGAAGAACGGGAGGAAGCGCCTCCTATATTTCAAAATGGATTTCATAATAAAGTAGGCGAACCATCTGGGGTCCATCAGAATGGATTCCACGTAAATACTAGAACATCGCCAGAAGTGTATCAGAACGGCTATATGTCTGTGTCGGAAATAAGTAGTTCTTCTGGAAATAGAGTTGGAGTACATTCACCAGAGATAGAATATAGCGAAGAAGATGAAGAGGAACCAGAGGAAGATCCGGAAGAGGATCCTGAAGAAGACCCTGAGGAGGATCCTGAGGAGGATCCAGAAGAAGAATTAGAAGAAGAGGCAGAAGAGGAAGATCCTCAGGAGGAAGAGTATGAAGAAGAAGAACAGTTAGATGAATTAGACGTCGAAGAGTACAGAGGTAACTATTTCTGGTCTAGTGTGCGGAGATACCGCAATTTGAGGGAAGATGCAGACATAGCCAATGGTCAGGCGCAGATAGCCTTAAACCAGGTTAGGAGGCATATGCGTTCTTTTTCTAGAGGGATGTTAACTGTAGGAGCGTACTCTACTGATTTTCTGCGGATGGCTGAAGGAGTCCCTGATCTGAACAAAGACAATAGAACCATTAATCGTAGGTATGTCAGGGGTTTAGGACCTCAGTTTGATGAGTTGTATGAACATGTGGACGAACATTTTAGCACACTTACTACGATGGCCCGTAGGATTGAAACAGAGCATGAATGGGCGGGCATTCCGGTACGACCCTTTTACTTTAGACGTGAGTACCACCCAGACTACGTCAGCATGTCTTCCAGAATTAGAACCAACCCTTATTTTGTACAAAGAGGCGGAAGAAACTCCGGTAGAACAGTTAGGGGCCGTCGCACAGGCGTAGTTATTAGGGAACCTAGCGTTCCGCATCAGGCACCCCCAGGTATTAGTGATTTATATGCTTTGAGTATTATGTTTATGTGTTGCATTACTGTATACATATAACTGCTGCATTGCATAATAGAATAGGATACGCCTATAGAATAATACCTCGGAAAGCGAGAACCTATAGGAAGCGTTGTTGTTAAACACGCGCCTAATAAAAGAATATATAAACATAACTTACAAAAATAAAAATATAATACACATTACATAATACATTTGTAGTGAATATAATTCCAATATTTCGTTCTAGAAGCTGTGAAGAAAAAGATAGATTATTAAAAAGGGGAAGCGATGTGGAACATCGGCACTTGCGTTTGTATCTGACGTGGTACAGAGTGTCGGAGAAGTGGATATGGTGATTACCGCAGTAGAAAATTTCGAATTTTATTGAGTTGTTGGAGATATGGAGAGAAAAGAGATGTAACAGAAAAACAACCTGTAAATGACAGAAAATGACAGCAATATAAAAATTTGAAATATACCCAATAATTATATAGAAAGTCGTTAATAGTCGCAGAGTGTACAATCTAGAGTAAACTTACGATTTCATGAAAATTTTGGAAAGTTTTTATGATTTTCAAAGTACAATTGTGCTCAGACATCGCATGTGATATTGCATAATCAAGATAGGAATGCATAAGAAACTAATTTTTAAAATGTAGACCATGCATCATATCTTTACAATGATAAAGAAAATGCGATTTTGAGCAACTCCTTGGTGATGAGAGGTGTCATCACTCTGAGATACAATTGTACTAACGATTTTAAATGATTTATGAAAAGTGGTTTAGAAAAAGCTGCGCAGCCAAAAGAAGTTTTAAAAATCGTTTTGTTCAGTGAGTAAACTCGGATGTAAAGCCCTGCGACAAATAGTAAAAGATTCTTAATAAATAAGAATAAAAATTGTAAAAGAAATTCCAATAACAGAATAAAGACATGTTAATAATTATTGAAACGAAGCTAGTGGAACTAAAGAAGAATGTGAATAAAGAATTATCGCCGGAGAGAATACGCAGCTAAGATGTGATACGTTGGTAATATTTAAGGATACGATATTTATCCTTATGTTAAAACGAAGGATGAAATGACAGAGAGTCGTGTTAGACGAAAGAAACGTAACGAATACATAAGAATAATAAATGTAATGATTATTCTTGTGTTGAGATAAGCGACGTAACGATCGAAAGTTATATCGGAAGAGAGAAATTAAAAGTATAAAGAATGAGAAGACAATAGTATGAATGATGAACATTAAGTGATGTTTTAAGGATATATAACCTTATTAATATCAGTGTTTGAAGATACAGAAGTAGAAAGAAAAAGAGATACAAACGACGAAGCAGATGATTTTGCAATAAGTGAAGATTTAAGGTTAGATAGATCAAGAGAGATAATGATGCTATATGACTGATTTTAAGTAGAGTTACTAATATCAGCATTAAGAGTTATAAGTTGCGTTAATAGAAAAGAGAAAAGTTAAGCTGTAAAATTCTAATATAAGGGGAAAGGCACATGTATAAGTATACGTGTCAGTAAGTGTAAGAATGGTGGGTAACATAAAAGAGAAAGTAATGAGAACACTCATTTACCCTCGAGGTTTAGTAAGATTAACAAAGAAATAGAAAGTTCTAGAAGCATATCAGAAGGATTGACAGAATAGAACAGCAGCAGTCAAGCTATTATAAACGGAAGGGAAACGTAATAAATATAGCAAATAAAAGACAAGATGAAAATCGATATAATCATAGAGAACTCAAGTTATTTAAAAGGCAATTAAATACCATGTTACAAGTGCTAAAGGAGCATAAGGTGTATAGGACAACAAAGTCGGAACTATACCCTAATTTTGAGAGCTACAAAGTCAAGTACAATCTAAAATGTTAAGAATAGTCGGAAAACACTTCAAGAAGAAGATGTGAGACAGAATAAGGATAAGCTAAGAAATGATCATGACTAGTACTAATACGACACCTTGAAAAATGAGAATAAAGTCATAAAATTATTTGAAAGTAAGAAACAAAAATATGAGATGAAAAAGAAAGTAAGCATACGGATAGTATCGGTCAAGGAAGTTGGTGATACAAGCTAAATGATTAAAATTAATACAAGAAGAGGAATGTTTATAGTAATGGAAGACGGATAAAGGATTATGAATAACAAAACTGCGCGAAGTTTATGAAAACTAAAGAAGGAAAGGAAAATAAAAACTAAGGATAGTAAAGAGAGAAGTATCAGACTCAACTGTGTTAAGGAATGGCGATTATGGTAGACAAAGTATAACCAGAAAGAGATTAGTTGATAAGGAACGAAGTGTCAGACAATGATAGAAAGGAGTGAGAAATGACAAGAATCAGTTAAGAAAGGAAAGTGATAATTACAGACGATAGTAAAGATCATAACTGCTGGTTATGATTACGAGAGAAAATATTCATAGGAATACGCATAAAGTGAGTACGTCATAAAGATGAAATTGGCACGTCGTGACCATACACGTATAAAGGAGACGAGTAGCAATCCTATGACTACTAAGAATGAAATGAAGAAACGAGAAAACATTAGATTATGATTAATAATAACTAGATGGCAATGATGTAAGGACTATGACATCAAGAATGCATCCAAAGACTATTCTATCTCGGAAAAAGATAACAAATGAGATGAAGATACGTTGAAGCTACGAGTTATATAAGAGAAAAAGCTGCAATTAAAAACGTACTAATGAATACTGAAGAAAGTATAAGAATAATTTTAAGATTCCAACAAGTTTTATGAAAATTCGAGGACGAATTTTTATAAGGGGGGAAGAATGTAATACCCCAAAATATTTAATTATTTAATTGGACCACATGTCCAATTTGGACTCGCCAGAGTGGCGAAATCGGGAAGGTTTCCGATAAAATTAAGATGCATAAATTTCAAGTAGGTCGGTTTTGGAAATTAGTTACGCAGAAAAGAATGTTATATTTCAATTATAAAGTAGAATTGGAATTAAAAGGAAAAATGTCAAGAAAAGTCCAAAATAAGGTACAGGGACTAAAGTGGGAATTTAGCCACTTTGTGTCGAAAATGGAAATTTGTAGGTTTTGACGGGAAAGTATTAATATTGAGCTTAGTATTATTTACTGGATATAAATAATACGTAAAAGTAATAATTTAAGAGTTTATTGATTTAGCTATGGACTAAATCGTATAAAAGAAAAGTTTAAAAGATAAATGATAATAAACAAAAAGAACAAGGATTAAAGTGATCTTTTAACCTTAATATATAAGGAATGAAATATGAAAGAAGGAAAGAGAGACTTCTAGAGAGAGCGAGAGAGTTTGAGAGAAAACCTTCGATCACGATCGTTTCGCCACCGTTTCTCCGTTCGACGTCCGATTCAAGCGATTCAAGCGGCAATCTCTTCAGACTCTTGTCCTCTATCGATCCTAAGCTTCGTTTTGAGGTAAAGTTCTTGAAATTTGGTGCTAAAATCGATAATAAATGGCTGTTTTGAGTTTTATAGCGTATTGGTTTGAATTCGACATTTTTTAAGTTATTATGCCGTTTTTGAAGAAACCGAGATATGGGTATTGAGTGTGGGTGTGTGAAGCACGTCGGAATGGTGGTAAAACCCCGAAAATCGACTTCCGGGGAGCTGTGCACGTGGTGCACGAACGTGCACTAGAAGTGCACGAAAGTGCACCTAGCAAGGTGCACGAACGTGCACCTGAAGTGCACGAACGTGCACCTGAAGTGCACGAACGTGCACTCTTCATGGTGCACGAACGTGCACTAGAGGTGCACGAACGTGTACCCCTGAGGTGCACGAACGTGCACTTGGTTGCACGATCGTGTACCCACCGAAGGGCACGCCGGTGCACCCCGACTCACCCCCACGCATATGTGAACTGTATTCGACCTAGGTATTCGACGTTTTTGAGTATTTGACACTAAAGGACGAGTTTCGGACTTTGAGAATCATTAATCTCGAGATTAGCTCGGCGTTTTAGGTAATTAATAATAATAGAAAACGTCAAGGACGTTAAGCGATTCTCAATTATGAGAAATAGTATTCGCTAAGTCGTTTATACGACTAAAGTTATTGAATACGTAAATAAGTACAAGAATGAAACTAAACCCTAAAACTTAAAAGTATTATACGTATAGTAATACGAGATTCACGTCTAATTATTAAACATTAATTATTTATCAGACGTGTCAGCGAATAGTGGGGTCAGTAGAAGCGGACTAACGAGAGCGTACTATCAGATCGACCACATCATTACTTGGATAGCGGTCACTGTGAGTTGCACTTTACTTTCGTGTATTATATATTAAAGTTATTTTTTATAGATATATATATACTGTTTACACACATCGCATTATATAATTGATTGAAATGTTATATGTTTTATTAATTTCTATATACGAGAACTAGTATGCGATACGAAGAAACTAGCTATCTATTGGGTGTCAATAGGCTGTGTGATCACCAGTACTGAGTCAGTCTAGTGTGTTTGCATTTGAGAAATTATTGGATACGTATGTTATGATATAAATTTGATACGAGAGTGAACTCGGCTACGGTGTAGTCTGGAAGTCCCCGTATCTAGTGGGTTGGGCCCACCAGTGAGTTGGACTCACAGCTTGAGATTTACGATTGGGTTGGATGATATATGATTATTCGAGAAATGTGTCGCATGCTAGGATATTAGTTTCGTACGGATCAAATACCTGTTTATTTGTTTTATATTATTGTTTTCTTGAGATGCGATGCTATGTTTTTATATTAATACCGTTAGTAAATGTCAACTCACTTACTATTTTCCCAAATACTGACCCCTCAGTAAATGTTGGGCTTAAATCGCTAAAAAGGGGAAACATTTGTTTTTGTTTCTTAATGTTTGTAAACGTTCGGCTTAAATCGCTAAAAATGTGTAACGTTTGGTTTTGTTTCGCAACCTTTGTAAATGTTTGGCTTAAATCGCTAAAAAGGTGAAACATTTGGATTTGTTTCATAACGTTTATAAACGTTTTGTTTAAATTGCTAAAAAGGTGAAACGCTTGGATATCTTTCGTAATGTTTGTAAATGTTTGGCTTGGTTTTGTAACGTTTGTAAGCGTTTCGCTTAAATCGCTGACAAGGAGAAACATTTGGTTTTGTTTCGTAATGTTTGGATTTGTTTCGTAACATTTGTAAACGTTTGGCGTAAATCGCTAAAAAGGTGAAACGTTTGGTTTTGTTTCATAGCCTTTGTAAACGTTTGGCTTAAATCGCTAAAAATGTGAAACGTTTGGTTTTTTTTCGAAACGTTTTAAACGTTTGGTTTCTATCGCTAAAATGGGAAAACATTTGGTTTTGTTTCGTAATGTTTGTAAACGATCGGCTTAAATCGCTAAAAATGTGAAACGTTTGGTTTTGTTTCATAACTTTTGTAAATGTTTGGCTTTATTTTGTAGCGTTTGTGAACGTTTGGCTTAAATCGCTAAAAAGGTGAAACGTTTGGTTTTGTTTCGTAACGTTTTAAATGTTTGGATTTGTTTCGTAACGTTTGTAAACGGCTTAAATCGCCAAAAAGCTGAAACGTTTGGTTTTGTTTCATAGCCTTTGTAAACGTTCGGCTTAAATCGCTAAAAAGGTGAAACATTTTGATTTGTTTCGTAACGTTTTAAACGTTTGGCTTAAATCGCTAAAATGGGGAAACGTTTGGATTTTTTTGTAAAGCTTGGATTTCTTTCGTAGCGTTTTAAACGTTTGGTTTAAATCGCTCGGTTTATAAACGTTTACAAAACAAATCCAAACGTTTTCCCATGTTAGCGATTATAGCCAAACGTTTACAAAAGTTACCAAAAAAAATCCAAGTGTTTCACCTTTTTAGAGATTTAAGCCAGTTACAAAACAAAACCAAACGTTTCACATTTAATCAAACATTTAAACCAAACATTTAAAAAGGTGAAGCGTTCGGATTTATTTCGTAAAAAAGGGAAAACATTTCACCTTTTTAGAACTTTAAGCCACACGATTACAAATGTTACGAAACAAATCCAAGCGTTTCACCTTTTTAGTAATTTAAGCCAAACGTTTACAAATGTTACGGAACAAAACCAAACGTTTTCCATTTTTAGCGATTTAAGCCAAACGTTTACAAACGCTACGAAACAAATCCAAATGTTTCCCCCTTTTTAGCAATTTGAGCCAAACGTTTACAAACGTTACGAAACAAAATCAAATGTTTCACCTTTTTAGCAATTTAAGTCAAACGTTTACAAATGTTACGAAACAAATCCAAACGTTTCCCCTTTTAGCGATTTAAGCCAAACGTTTACAAACGTTACGAAACAAATCAAAACGTTTCCCCATTTTAGCGATTTAAGACAAACGTTTATAAACGTTTGGTTTTGTTTCGTACGTTTGTTAATGTTTGGCTTAAATCACTAAAAAGGTGAAAAGTTTGAATTTGTTTCGTAACGTTTGTAAATATTTGCTTTAAATCGCCTAAAAGGTGAAACGTTTGGTTTTGTTTCGTAACATTTGTAAACGTTTGGCTTAAATTGCTAAAAAGGTGAAACGTTTGGATTTGTTTAGTAACATTTATAAATGTTTGGTTTCGTTTCGTAACGTTCGTAAACGTTTGGCTTCAATCACTAAAAAGGTGAAACGTTTGGATTTGTTTCGTAATGTTTGTAAACGTGGCTTAAATTTCTAAAACTTTGAAACGCTTGGATTTGTTTCGTAATGTTTGTAAACGTTTGGCTTAAATCGCTAAAAAGGTGAAACGTTTGGATTTGTTTCATAACGTTTGTAAACATTAGGCTTCAATTGCAAAAAAGGTGAAACATTTGGATTTGTTTCGTAACGTTTGGAAACATTTGGCTTAAATCGCTAAAAAAATGAAACGTTTGAATTTGTTTCGTAACAATTTTAGACGTTTGGCTTAAATCGCTAAAATGGGCAAACGTTTGGATTTGTTTTTTAACGTTTGGCTTAAATCGCTAAAAAGGTTACACGTTTGGTTTTGTTTCTTAACGTCTGTAAACGTTTGGCTCAAATTACTAAAAAGGTGAAACACTTTGATTTGTTTCGTAACGTTTTAAACGTTTGGCTTATATCGCTAAAATGGTGAAACGTTTGGATTTGTTTAGTAACGTTTTAAACGTTTGGATTAAATCACTAAATAGGTGAAACGGTTGAATTTGTTTCATAACGTTTGTAAACGTTTGGCTTAAATTGCTAAAAAGGTGAAACACTTGGATTTGTTTCATAACGTTTACAAACTTTTGGCTTAAATCGCTAAAAAGGGAAAACATTTCACCTATTTAGGAATTTAAGCTAAACGTTTACAAACGTTACGAAACAAATCTAAGCGTTTCACCTTTTTAGTAATTTAAGCCAAACCTTTACAAATGTTACAGAATAAAACCAAACGTTTCACATTTTTAGCGATTTAAGCCAAACGTTTACAAACGCTACAAAACAAATCCAAATGTTTCACCTTTTTAGCGATTTAAGCCAAACGTTTAAAAACGTTACGAAACAAATCTAAACGTTTCCCCTTTGTAGCGATTTAAGCCAAACGTTTACAAACGTTACGAAACAAATCAAAACGTTTCCCCATTTTAGCGATTTAAGCCAAACTTTTATAAACGTTTGGTTTTGTTTCGTACGTTTGTTAACGTTTGGCTTAAATAACTAATAATAGGAAAAGTTTGGATTTATTTCGTAACGTTTGTAAACGTTTGGCTTAAATCGCTAATAATGTGAAACGTTTGGTTTTGTTTCGTAACGTTTGTAAACGTTTGGCTTAAATCGTTAAAAAGGTTAAACATTTGGATTTGTTTCGTAATGTTTGTAAATGTGGCTTAAATTGCTAAAAAGGTAAAACGCTTGGATTTGTTACGTAACGTTTGTAAACGTTTCACTTAAATCGGTAATAATGCGAAACGTTTGGATTTGTTTCGCAACGTTTGTAAACGTTTGGCTTAAATTGCTAAAACGGTGAAACGATTGGATTTGTTTCGTAGCGTTTGAAAATGTTTGGCTTTAATTGCTAAAAAGGCGAAACGTTTGGATTTGTTTCATGACGTTTGTAAACATTTGGCTTAAATCGCTAAACAGGTGAAACGCTTCAATTTGTTTTGTAATGTTTGTAAACGTTTGGCTTAAATCGCTAAAATGGGGAGACATTTGGATTTGTTTCGTACCGTTTATAAACGTTTGGCTTATAACGACGCGTTAAAGAGACTTAAGACTCGACATACTAATCTATTGTCACTTTTCAAGCGCACTTTGCGTAATATAACCTAACCATGCTTAGGTAATCAGAACGACATGTTAGAGAGACTTGTAACGTAACATAAGCATGGTAATCGATGTGACATACTAATCTAGCGTCACTTTTTATGCATACTTTGCGTAGTATAACCTAACCATGCTTACGTAACCGTAACAACGCGTTAAAGACACTTGTGACGTTACATACTAATCTAGCGACACTTTTAACGCGCACTTGGTGTAATATAACATATCCATGCTTAGGTAATCGGAACGACGTGTTAAAGAGACTTGAGGCACGACATACTAATTTATTGTCACTTTTCACGCACACTTTGCTTAGGTAATCAGAACGATGCATTAGAGACACTTATTAAGTGACATAAGCATGGTAGTTGAAACGACGAGTTAAAAAGACTTGAAACGAGCCATACTAATCTAGAGTCACTTTTTACTAACACTTAGCGTAATATACCTTAACCATGCTTAAATAATCAGAACAACGCGTTAAAGAGAATTGAGACGCGACACACTAATCTAGCGTCACACTATTCACGCACTCTTTGCGTAATATAACCTAACCATGCTTAGGTAATTGGAACAACGCGTTAAAAAGACTTGAGACGCGACATACTAATCTAGCATCACTATTCGCGCACTCTTTGCGTAATATAATCTAACAATGCTTAGGTAATCGGAACGACGCGTTAAAGAGACTTGAGACGCGACATACTAATCTAGCATCACTTTTCACGCACACTTTGTATAATATAACCTAACCATGCTTAAGTAATTGGAACGACACGTTATGTAGACTTGAGACGCGACATACTAATCTATTATCATCTTTCACGCACACTTTGCGTAATATAACCTAACCATGCTTAGGTAATCAGAACGTCGCGTTAGAGAGACTGGTGACACGACATAAGCATGGTAATCGAAACGACCCGTTAAAAAGACTTAAGACGCGTCATAGTAATCTAGCATCACTTTTTACGCACACTTTGCGTAATATAACCTACCCATGCTTAGGAAATCGGAACGACGCGTTAGAGAGGCTTGAGACGCGACATACTAATATAGCATCACTTTTCACACACACTTTGCCTAAATAACCTAACCATGCTTAGGAAATCAGAACTACGCGTTATAGAGACTTGAGATGCGACACACTAATATAACGTCACTTTTCACGCACACTTTGCGTAATATAACCTAACCATGCTTAGGTAATTGGAATGACGCGTTAAATAGACTTGTGACGCGAGATAAGCATGGTAATCGAAACGACGCATTAATGAGTCTTGAAATGTAACATACTAATCTAGCCACACTTTTTTTGCAAACTTTGCATAATATAACCTAACCATGCTTAGATAATCGGAACAACGTGTTAAATAGACTTGAGACTGGACATACTAATCTAGCGTCACTTTTCACGCAAACTTTGCGTAATATAAACTAACCATGCTTAGGCAATAGGAATGATGTGCTAAAGAGACTTGTGATGCGACATTAATATAGCGTCACTTATAACGCGCAATTTGCGTAATATAACCTAACCATGCTTAGGTAATCGGAATGACACGTTAAAGAGACTTGTGACGCGGCATACTCATCTATTGTTACTTTTCACGCATACTTTGCGTACCATAACCTAACCATGCTTATGGTAATCGGAACGACGTGTTAGAGAGTCTTATGACTCGATATAAACATGGTAATCGAAACGACGCAATAAAGAGACTTGAGATGCGAGACAACATGAACTCCTTTTTCTTGTGGAAATGGTTCAAGCATGAAATGTGTAGAAAATACCTAAGGAGTGACATCAGTATGTTTTGCAAAGGACGTCTCAATAGTGCCATCGGGTTTTTTTTATGAATAATGGACTACAGGATTGAACAAGTTGAGTAGATTCATACATTATTTCATAGTTGCGTAATATAACCTAACCATGCTTAGATAATCGGAATAACGCGATAAAGAAAATTGAGGCGCGACATACTAATCTAGCGTCACATTTAACGCACACTTTGCGTAATATAACCTAACCATGGTTAGGTAATCGGAACGACACATTAGATAGACTTAAGACGCGACATACTAATCTATTGTCATTTTTCACGTACACTCTGCGTAATATAACCTAACCATGCTTAAGTAATTGGAACGACGCGTTAAATAGACTTAGGACGCGACATATTAATAAATTGTCATTGTTCACGCACACTTTGCCTAATATAATAACTTAACCATGCATAGGTAATCGGAACGACGCGTTAGAGAGACTTGTGACGTGACATAAGCATGATAATCAAAACGACGCGTTCAAGAGACTTGAGACGCGCAATATTAATCTAGCGTCACTTTTTACGCACACTTTGCGTAATATAACATAACTATGCTTAGCGGAACGACGCGTATGGAGACTTGAGACGCAACATACTAATCTAGTGTTACTTTTCACGCACACTTTGCGTAATATAACCTAGCCATCCTTAGGAAATCGGTACGACGCGTTAGAGAGACTTGAGACGCGACGTACTAATCTAACATCACTTTTCACGCACACATTGCGTAATATAACCTAACCATGCTTAGGTAATCGGGACGACGCGTTAAAGAGACTTGTGACACGAGATATGTATGATAAGCGAAACGACGCGTTAAAGAGACTTGAGACGAAACATACTAATCTAGCGTCACTTTTTACGCACACTTTGAGAAATAGAACCTAACCATGCTTAGGTAATCGGAACAACGCGTAAAAGAGATTTGAGACTGGACGTACTAATCTAGCGTCACTTTTCATGCACACATTGCGTAATATAACCTAACCATGCTTAGGTAATAGGAACAACGCGTTAAAGATACTTGAGACGCGACATACTAATCTATTGATCCTTTTTACGCACACTTTGCGTACTATAACCCAACCATGCATAGGTAATCGGAACGACGCGTTAAAGAGCCTTGACACGCGACATACTAATCTAGCACCACTTTTCACGCAAACTTTGCGTATTATAACCTAACCATGCTCAGGTAATCGGAACGACGCATTAAAGAGCCTTTGGACGACATACTAATCTAGCGTCACTTTTCACGCACACCTTGCGTAATATAACCTAACCATTCTTAGGTAATAGGAACGACGTGTTAAATAGACTTTATACGCGACATACTAATCTAGCGTCACTTTTCACGCACGCTTTGCGTAATATACTCTAACCATGGTTAGATAATTAGAACAACGCGATAAAGAGAATTGAGATGCGACATACTAATCTAGCGTCACTTTTCATGCACAGTTTGCGTAATATAACCTAACCATGCTAAGGTAATCGAAACAACGCATTAAATAGACTTAAGACGCGATATACTAATCAATTGTCAGTTTTTACGTACACTCTGTTCAATATAACCAAACCATGCTTATGTAATTGGAATGACGCGTTAAATAGACATGAGATGCGACATACTAATCTATTGTAATTTTCTACGCACACTTTTTGTAATATAACCTAACCATGCTTAGGTAATCGGAACGACGAGTTAGAGAGATTTGTGAAGCGACATAAGCATGGTAATCGAAACGACGCGTAAAGAGACATGATACGCGCAATATTAATCTAGCGTCACATTTAATGCACGCGTTGCGTAATATAACATAACCATGCTTAGGATATCGGAACGACGCATTAGAGAGACTTGAGACGCGACATACTAATCTAGTGTCACTTTTCACGCACACTTTGCGTAATATAACCTAACCATGCTTAGGAAATCGGAACGACGCGTTAGAGAGACTTGAGACGCGACATACTAATCTAAAGTTACTTTTCACGCTCACTTTGCGTAATATAACCTAACCATGCTTGGGTAATCGGAACGACGCGTTAAAGAGACTTATGACGCGAGATAAGTATAGTAATCAAACGACCCGTTAAAGAGACTTGAGATGAAACAAACTAATCTAGCCTCACTTTTTACATACACTTTGCGTAATATAACCTACCCATGCTTAGGTAATCGGAACGACGCATTAAAGACACTTGAGACTGGACATTCTAATCTAGCGTCACTTTTCACTCACACTTTGCGTAATATAACCTAACCATACTTATGTAATCAGAACGACGCGTTAAAGAGACTTAAGACGCGACATGCTAAACTATTGCTCCTTTCCACGCACACTTTGCGTACTATAACTTAACCATGCTTAGGTAATCGGACGACGCGTTTGAGAGACTTGTGACGCGACATAAGCATAGTAATCGAAACGACGCGCTAAAGAGACTTGAGACGCGCAATATTAATCTAGCGTCACTTTTTACGCACGCGTTGCGTAATATAATATAACCATGCTTAGGAAATCGGAACGACGCGTTAGAGAGACTTGAGACGCGACATACTAATCTAGTGTCACTTTTCACGCACACTTTACGTATTATAACCTAACCATGCTTAGGAAATCGGAATGACGCGTTAGAGAGACTTGAGTTGTGACATACTAATCTAACCTCACTTTTCACGCACACTTTGCATAATATAACCTAACCATGCTTAGGTAATCGGAACGACGCGTTAAAGAGACTTGTGACGCGAGATAAGTATGGTGATCAAAACGACTCGTTAAAGAGACTTGATATGGAACATACTAATCTTGTGTCACTTTTTATGCACACTTTGCGTAATATAACCTAACCATGCTTAGGTAATCGGAACGACGCGTTAAAGAGATTGGAGACTGGACATACTAATCTAGCGTCACTTTTCACACACACTTTACGTAATATAACCTAACCATTTTTCGGTAATAGGAACGACGCGTGAAAGAGACTTGAGACGCGACATACTTATCTATTGATCCTCTTTACGCACACTTTGCGTACTATAACCTAACAATGCTTAGGTAATTGGAACGACGCGTTAGAGAGACTTGTGACGCGACATAAGCATACTAATCGAAACGACGCGTTAAAGAGACATGAGAAGCGACATACTAATCTAGCGTCACTTTTCACGCAAACTTTGCGTATTATAACCTAATCATGCTTAGGTAATCGGGACGTCGCATTAAAGAGCCTTGAGACGCGACATGCTAATCTAGCGTCACTTTTCACACACACCTTGCATTATATAACCTAACCATGCTTAGGTAATAGGAACGACGCGTTAAAGAGACTTTAGACACGATATACTAATCTATTGATCCATTTTACGTACACTTTGCGTACTATAACCTAACCATGCTTAGGTAATCAAAAGGACGCGTTAAAGAGCCTTGACACGCGACATACTAATCTAGCGTCACTTTCCATGCAAACTTTGCGTATTATAACCTAACTATGCTTAGGTAATTGGAATAACGCATTAAAGAGCCTTGAGACGCGACATACTAATCTATCGTCACTTTTCACGCACACCTTGCGTAATATAACCTATAAATGCTTAGGTAATAGGAACGACGCATTAAATAGACTTTACACGCGACATACTAATCTAGCGTCACTTTTCACTCACACTATGCGTAATATAACCTAACCATGCTAAGGTAATCGGAACAACGTGTTAGATAGACATAAGACGCGTCATACTAATCTATTGTCATTTTCACGTACACTTTGCGTAATATAATCTAACCATGCTTAAGTAATTGGAACGACGCGTTAAATAGACTTGAGATGCGACATACTAATTTATTGTCATTTTCTACGCACACTTTCTGTAATATAACCTAACCATGCATAGGTAATCGGAACGACGCGTTCGAGAGACTTGTGACGCGACATAAGCATAGTAATCGTAACGACGCGTTAAAGAGACTTGAGACGCGCAATATTAATCTAGCGTCACTTTTTACGCACGCGTTGTGTAATATAACATAGCCATGCTTAGGAAATCGGAAGGACGCGTTAGAGAGACTTGAGACGCAACAGACTAATCTATTGTCACTTTTCACGCACACTTTGCGTAATATAACCTAACCATACTAAGGAAATTGGAACGACGCGTTAGAGAGACTTAAGACGCGACATACTAATATAGCGTCACTATTCACGCACTCTTTGTTTAATATAATCTAACCATGCTTAGGTAATCGGAACGACGCGTTAAAGAGACTTGTGACGCGAGATAAGTATAGTAATCGAAACTACACGTTAAAGAGACTTGAGATGAAACAAACTAATCTAGCGTCACTTTTTATGCACACTTTGCGTAATATAACCTAACCATGATTAGGTAATCAGAATGACGCGTTAAAGAAACTTGAGACTGGACATACTAATCTAGCGTCACTTTTCACGCACACTTTGCGTAATATAACCTATCCATTCTTAGGAAATCGGAACGACGCGTTAGAGAGACTTGAGACGCGACATACTAATTTAACGTCACTTTTCAAGCACACTTTGTATATTATAACCTAACAATGGTCAGGTAATCGGAACGACGAGACTTGTACGGGAGATAAGTATGGTAATCGAAACGACGCGTTAAAGAGACTTGAGACGAAACATACTAATCTATTGTCACTTTTTACGCACATTTTGCGTAATATAACCTAACCATGCTTAGGTAATCGGAACAACGCGTTAATGACATTGCAAACTGGACATAATAATCTAGCGTCACTTTTCATGCACACTTTGCGTAATATAATCTAACCATGCTTAGGAAATTGGAACGACGCGTTAAAGAGACTTGAGACGCGACATACTTATCTATTGATCCTTTTTGTTCACACTTTGCGTACTATAGCCTAACCATGCTTAGGTAATTGGAACGACGCGTTAGAGGGACTTGTGACGCGACATAAGCATGGTAATTGAAACGACACGTTAAAGAGACTTGAGAAGCGACATACTTATCTAGCGTCACTTTTCACTCAAACTTTGCGTATTATAACCTAATCATGCTTAGGTAATCGGAACGACGCATTAAAGAGCCTTGAGACGCGACATACTAATCTAGCGACACTTTTCACTCACACCTTGCGTAATATAACCTAACCATGCTTAGGTAATCGGAACGACGCGTTAAATAGACTTGTGACGCGAGAAAAGTATGGTAATCAAAATGACGCGTTAAAGAGACTTGAGACGAAACATACTAATCTAGCTTCACTTTTTACGCACACTTTACGTAATATAACCTAACCATTCTTAGGTAATCGAAACGACGCGCTAAAGAGACTTGAGACTGGACATACTAATTTAGCGTCACTTTTAACGCAGACTTTACGTAATATAACCTACCCATGTTTAGGTAAGAGGAATGACACGTTAAAGAGACTTGAGACGCGACATACTAATCTATTGATCCTTTTCACGCACACTTTGCGTAATATACCCTAACCATGCTTAGATAATTAGAACAACGCGATAAAGAGAATTGAGATGCGACATACTAATCTAGCGTCATGTTTCACGCACAGTTTGCGTAATATAACCTAACCATGCTAAGGTAATCGGAACAACGCGTTAGATAGACTTAAGACGCGACATACTAATCTATTGTCAGTTTTCACACACACTCTGCCTAATATAACCTAACCATGCTTATGTAATTGGAACGAAACGTTAAATAGACATGAGATGCGACATACTAATCTATTGTCATTTTTTACGCACACTTTATGTAATATAACCTAACCATGCTTAGGTAATCGGAACGACGAGTTTGAGAGACTTGTGACACGACATAAGCATGGTAATGAAAACGACGCGTTAAAGAGACTTGAGACGCACAATAT
Source organism: Mercurialis annua (assembly GCF_937616625.2). Classification (NCBI taxonomy): domain Eukaryota; kingdom Viridiplantae; phylum Streptophyta; class Magnoliopsida; order Malpighiales; family Euphorbiaceae; genus Mercurialis; species Mercurialis annua. Next base: position 43,923,744 of record NC_065572.1, read on the forward strand.
TAATCTAGCGTCCCTTTTTACGCACTCGTTGCGTAATATAATATAACCATGCTTAGGATATCGGAACGACGCGTTAGAGAGACTTGAGACACGACATACTAATCTAGTGTCACTTTTCACGCACACTTTGCGTAATATAACCTAACCATGCTTAGGAAATCGGAACGACGCGTTAGAGAGACTTGAGAAGCGACATACTAATCTAAAGTCACTTTTCACGCACACTTTGCGTAATGTAACCTAACCATGCTTGGGTAATCGGAACGACGCGTTAAAGAGACTTGTGACGCGAGATAAGTATAGTTATCGAAACGACGCATAAAGAGATTTGAGACGAAACAAATTAATCTAGCCTCACTTTACACACACTTTGCGTAATATAACCTAACCATGCTTAGGTAATCGGAACGACGCGGTAAAGACACTTGAGACTGGACATACTAATCTAGCGTCACTTTTCATGCACACTTTGCGTAATATAACCTAACCATACTTAGGTAATCAGAACAACGCGTTAAAGAGGCTTGAGATGCGACATACTACGCATACTTTGCGTACTATACCCTAACCATGCTTAGGTAATCGGAATGACGCGTTAGAGAGACTTGTGACGCGACATAAGCATGGTAATCGAAACGACGCGTTAAAGAGACTTGAGACGCGCAATATTAATCTAGCGTCACTTTTTACGCAGGCGTTGCGTAATATAATATAACCATGCTTAGGAAATCGGAACGACGCGTTAGAGAGACTTGAGACGCGACATACTAATCTAATGTCACTTTTCACGCACACTTTGCGTATTATAACCTAACCATTCTTAGGAAATTGGAACGACGCGTTAGAAAGACTTGAGACGTGACATACTAATCTAACCTCACTTTTCACGCACACTTTGTGTAATATAACCTAACTATGATTAGGTAATCGGAACGACGCGTTAAAGAGACTTGTGACGCGAGATAAGTATGGTGATCGAAACGACGCGTTAAAGAGACTTGATACGAAACATACTAATCTAGTGTCACTTTTTACGCACACTTTGCGTAATATAACCTAACCATGCTTAGGTAATCGGAACGACGCGTTAAAGAGATTGGAGACTGGACATACTAATCTAGCGTCACTTTTCACGCACACTTTCGTAATATAACCTAACCATTCTTAGGTAATAGGAACGACGCGTTAAAGAGACTTGAGACGCGACATACTTATCTATTGATCCTTTTTGGACACACTTTGCGTACTATTACCTAACCATGCTTAGGTAATCAGAACGACGCATTAAAGAGCCTTGACACGCGACATACTAATCTAGCGTCACTTTCCACACAAACTTTGCGTATTATAACCTAACTATGCTTAGGTAATCGGAATAACGCATTAAAGAGCATCGAGATGCGACATAGTAATCTATCGTCAGTTTTCACGCACACCTTGCGTTATATAACCTAAAAATGCATAGGTAATAGGAACGACGCGTTAAATAGACGTTAGACGCGACATACTAATCTAGTGTCACTTTTCACGCACGCTTTGCGTAATATGACCTCTAACCATGCTTAGATAATCGAAACAACGCGATAAAGAGAATTGAGACGCGATATACTAATCTAGCGTCACTTTTCACGCACAGTATGCGTAATATAACCTATCCATGCTAGGGTAATCGGAACAACGTGTTAGATAGACATAAGACGCGTCATACTAATCAATTGTCATTTTTCACGTACACTATGCGTAATATAACCTAACCATGCTTAAGTAATTGGAATGACGCGTTAAATAGACTTGAGACGCGACATACTAATCCATTGTCATTTTCTACGCACACTTTGCGTAATATAACCTAACCATGCTTAGGTAATCAGAATGACGCGTTTGAGAGACTTCTGACACGACATAAGCATAATAATCGAAACGACGCGTTAAAGAGACTTGAGACGCGCAATATTAATCAAGCGTCACTTTTTACCCACGCGTTGCGTAATATAACATAACCTTGCTTAGGAAATCGGAACGACAAGTAAGAGAGACTTGAGACGCGACAGACTAATCTAGTGTCACTTTTCACGCACGCTTTGCATAATATAACCTCTAACCATGCTTAGATAATCGGAACAACGCGATAAAGAGAATTGAGATGCGACATACTAACATAGCGTCACCATTCACGCACTCTTTTCGTAATATAACCTAACCATGCTTAGGTAATCAGACTACACGTTAAACAGACTTGTGACGCGAGATAAGTATAGTAATCAAAACTACGCGTTAAAGAGACTGGAGACGAAACAAACTAATCTAGCGTCATTTTTTATGCACACTTTGCGAAATATAACCTAACCATGCTTAGGTAATCCGAACGACGTGTTAGAGAGACTTGAGACTGGACATACTAATCTAGCTCACTTTTCATGCACACTTTGCGTAAAATAACCTAACCAGGCTTAGGAAATCGGAACGACGCATTAGAGAGACTTGAGACGAGACATACTAATTTAACATCACTTTTCACGCACAGTTTGCGTAATATAACCTAACCATTCTTAGGTAATCGGAACAACGTGTTAAAGAGACTTGTGATGCGAGATAAGTATGGTAATCGAAACGACGCGTAAAAGAGACTTGAGACAAAACAAACTAATCTATCGTCACGTTTTAAGCACACTTTGCGTAATATAACCTAACCATGCTTAGGTAATCGGAACGACGTGTTGAAGAGACTTGAGACTAGGTATTCTAATCTAGCGTCACTTTTCATGCACACTTTCCGTAATATAACCTAACCATGCTTAGGTAATCGGAACAACGCGTTAAAGAGACTTGAGACGCGACATACTTATCTATTGATCCTTTTTGTGCACACTTTGCGTACTATAGCCTAACCATGCTTAGGTAATCGGAACGACGCGTTAGAGGGACTTTTGACGTGACCTAAGCATGGTAATCTAAACAACGCGTTAAAGAGACTTGAGAAACGACATACTTATCGAACGTCCCTTTTCACGCAAACTTTGCGTATTATTACCTAATCATGCTTAGGTAATAGGAACGACGCATTAAAGAGCCTTGAGACGCGACATACTAATCTAGCGACACTTTTCACTCACACCTTGCGTAATATAACCTAACCATGCTTAGGTAATCGGAACGACGCGTTAAATAGACTTGTGACGCAAGATAAGTATGGTAATCAAAATGACGCGTTAAAGAGACTTGAGACGAAACATACTAATCTAGCATCACTTTTTACGTGCACTTTACGTAATATAACCTAACAATGCTTAGGTAATCGAAACGACGTTCTAAAGAGACTTGAGACTGGACATACTAATTTAGCGTCACTTTTAACGCACACTTTACGTAATATAACCTAACCATGCTTAGGTAAGAGGAATGACGCGTTAAAGAGACTTGAGACGCGACATACTAATCTATTGATCCTTTTCACGCACACTTTGCGTACTATAACCTGACCATGCTTAGGTAAAAGAAACGACGCGTTAGAGAGACTTGTGACACGCCATAAGCATGGTAATCTAAACGACGCGTTAAAGAGACTTGAGAAGCGATATACCAATCTAGCGTCACTTTTCACGCAAACTTTGCGTATTATAACCTAATCATGCTTAGATAATCGAAACGACGCATTAAAGAGCCTTGAGACACGACATACGAATCTAGCTTCACTTTTACGCACACCTTGCGTAATATAACCTAACCATGCTTAGGTAATAGGAACAACACGTTAAATAGACTTGAGACGCGACATACTTATCTAGCGTCACTTTTCACGCGCACTTTGCGTAATATAACATAACCATGCTTAGGTAATTGGAACAACGCGTTTAAGAGACTTGTGACGCGACATATTGATCTTGCATCACTTTTCACGCACACTTTGCGTTATATAATCTAACCATGCTTAGGTAAACGGAACGACGCGATAAAGAGACTTGTAACGCGACAGACTACTAATCTACCGTCACTATTAATGCACACTTTGCGTTATATAACCTAACCATGCTTAGGTAATTGGAACGACGCGTTAAAGAGACTTGTGAGGCAACATACTTATCTAGCGTCACTTTTCACGCACACTTTGCATAATATAACCTAAACATGCATAGGTAATCAAAACGACGTGTTAAAGAGACTTGTGACGCAACATATTAATCTAACGTCACTTTAACGCACATTTTGTGTAATATAACCTAACCATGCTTAGGTAATCAGAACGACGCGATAAAGAGACTTGTGAAGCGACATACGAATCTAGCGTCAATATTAACGCACACTTTGCGTAATATAACCTAACCATGCTTAGGTAATCGGAACGACGCGTTAAATAGACTTGAGACGCGACATACTAATCTAGCATCAGTTTATACGCACACTTTGCGTAATGTATTCTAACCATGCTTAGATAATCGGAACGACGCGTTTAAGAGACTCGTGACGTGACATACTACTAGTCTAGCGTTACTTTTAACGCACACTTTGCGTTATATAATCTAACCATGATTAGATAATCGGAACGATGCGTTAAAGATATTTGTGACGCGACATACTTATCTAGCGTCATTTTTCACGCACACTTTGCATATTATAACCTAACCATGCATAGGTAATCGGAACGACGTGTCAAAGAGAATTGAGACGCGACATACTAATCTAGCGTCACTTTTTACTCACACTTTGTGTAATATAACCTAATCATTCTTAGGTAATCGGAACGACGCATTAAATAGACTTCAGACGCGACACACTAATCTATTGTAATTTTGCACGCACACTTTGCTTAATATAACCTAACTATGCTTAGGTAATAAAAACGACGCATTAGAGAGACTTGTGACGCGACATAATCATGGTAATCGAAACAGCGCGTTAAAGAGACTGGAGACGTGCTATACTAATCTAACGTCACTTTTTACGCACATTTTGTGTAATATAACCTAACCATGCATAGGTAATCAGAACGACGCGTTAAGGAGACTTGAGATGCGACATACTAATCTAGGTCACATTTAACACACACACTTTGCGTAATATAACTAATCATGCTTAGGTAATCGGAACGACGCATTAATAAGACTTGAGACGCGACATACTAATCTATTGTCATTTTCCACGCACACTTTGTGTAATATAACCTAACCATGCTTAGGTAATCAGAACGACGCGTTAAAGAAATTTGAGACTCGCCATACTAATCTAACGTCACTTCTTACGCACACTTTGTGAAATATTACCTAACCATGCTTATGTAATTGGAACGACACTATAAATAGACTTGTGACGCAACATACTAGTCTATTGTCACTTTTCACGCACACTTTGCGTAATATAACCTGTTAGATATATGCACTAGGTCAATCATGTTTGACCATGTTTTGACTTTATCATTTTATTATTTATTGATTAGCAGTTTTTATCATTTTATATTAATGATTAAAATACTTGAATGGTTAATTCTTTATAAGGTCATCGAGTATGTGACTTGATAGTAGAACCCTTAGGTTTAATAAAAGAATTATATACCATCTATCCCTAGTGTTAATAGAACATTGAGACTAGTATGATGTTGACTGATGATTATGTTTTACTAATCATGTATATGAGATATTAAGTCAAATCATAGGTGCTATTTGAGAAATAAGGCACTGGATGACCCACTGTGAGAATACTACATAGATCACTGTCATAAGTAATTCTCATTACAGTTCTATTAGTATAATCCTTTGACCTTGAAATCATCATGGATTTCTACATAGCTATTTCATATTTTGATACAGTCTTACTTTATCTTTAACAGGATAATGGAATAGATTGTCATTGGATATGAAAGTAACTATGTGAGAAATGTGAGTGACTGAGAAGGAATTTGTCCCTCATTTATTTGAGTAAGATATCTATGGGCCCCTTGAAGAAGATAGACTGAAGAAAATGCATGGCCATGCTAATTGATAAGAATTTATCATTTTCAGTCTACTTAGAGTCAAGAAACTAATGATTGAATGTTATATGGATGACATAACTATGCCTTATATTCAATCTGGATATCGAGAGACAAAGGGATTAAAATATTATTGTAAATGGTTAAATCGGATTATCGATATTCATATAACTTGGGTAGTCATAATGTCTTGCTAGAGGCCACTTATGACTTGTGGGCTGAAATAGGGATTTCGAGCCTACTGCCAACGTTATATGAACCTACATGGTCGCACACTAAGAACAGGCCCAAAACAGTTATGGGTTGTACAAGCCCAATGTGATTAAGTGATTAATTATATATATATATATATATATATAATTCGTAATATATATATATTAATAAATATATATATATTAATTCGAAATTTAAGGATAAGTGTTTTCCTTAATTTATTATTTTTTGGAAGATAATAAATATAGTAATTAATATATATGGATAATTATCAAAAGGGAGTTTTTGATAAACATAAACTTGTAGAATTGCAATGAGATTGAAATTCGAATTTGTCTCAAACCCTAGTGTTATTTATCACTATAAATACTCATAAGCAGTTGGTTTGAGAATCACGAAATTCATTATTCACTAAATCACTAAAATTCGAAATTGCTTGTGAAGCAATAGTGCTAGCACACAAGCACTAGTTTTGGCTAAGGTCTGTTCGTGTGGATACTCGTAGAGGACGCGTTCTTTTGGAGGCGTTTCTGATCCGAGGCCAGGTATCACCAAAGTGAACCACCTCCTTCCTTCCTACATTGTTGTTGAATTCGACACACAAGTAAGTAATTGTTCTGTTTAATTCGAATTACATGGATCTTGGTTTGGGTTTTTTAGATAATTTTTTGAAATCCCGCCAAGGGGCCGCGCCCCTTGGACCCCGCTGATACACCCCATTAAGGACCGTTATCCTTTTAAGCCGGCGTGTTTTTGTCATGTATTTTATTATAATACTTTAATGATATATTTTAAATATGATTTAAATTATCATGAATAACATATTTATATGATTGTTGTTAAATATGATTTAAAATAGTGAAATAATATGTTTTTAATGTTTATCTTATTGGTTATATGCTTTGCATGATTATTTTATATGTGATAAGATAGGATAACTAAATAGGATAAATAACAAACCCTTATTTAATATTAAGTCTTCAATATACCTCCCATTGTAATAACACTTATCAAGACTTAGATTGCTATGTATAGGCTATGCCAAAGCATGATGTATAAAGTCATCTAAGTAAGATAAGTTGGATAAAAGTAATATCCATATGTTTGATTTGGATAGACTTAACTAGGTTATCAAAATAGTTTTGAACCTAGGGTATAAGATAGAATATCAAGACTACATGTGATGTTAATATTCTATGTTCAAGAATTGCATGAGATGTAATTGGTAAAGTGTTACCTACCTAAATAAACCACACTTAAAGTGATAAGCCAAAGCTTACTTGAAGTAGGGTGAAATATGGATCTTGTCCCACTATTATTTTTCAATTGTTGAAATTAACATTAAGGGTTTTTATATGAATTATGGATATATGTTGTGGGAATTTTATTGTGCCTTTTATTAAATGCTACTTGTATATTTATTGTTGTAGAGATGGCTATAAACACTACACCTACTTCATCAGTGCGATCAATCCTTGAGAAGGATAAGCTAAATGGCACTAACTTTCTGGACTGGTGCAGAAAACTAAGAATTGTTCTTAGGCAAGAAAGAAAGGAATATATCCTTGATCAACCCCTCTCTGAGGAACCAGCTCCTGCTGCTACTAGAGCTCAAAGGGATGCTTATACGAAGCATCTCAATGACTCTACTGATGTCACTTGCATTATGCTTGGATGCATGGAGAATGAACTCCAAAAGCAAATGATGGAATTGGATGCGAACACCATGATTACTGATCTCATGGAAATGTTCCAAGAGAGAGCAAGAATTGAAAGGTTCAATACCATCAAGGATTTGCTTTCTTGCAAGTTGACTACTAGCGGCTCAGTTAGTCCTCATGTTTTGAAGATGAAGGGTCATCTTGAACATTTGGACAGGCTCGGTCTCCCAATTGCCCAAGAGTTGGCTACAGACATTATTCTCCAATCTTTGCCTGAGGCTTATGATGGTTTCATCATGAACTTCAATATGCATAATATGGAGAAGACCACCACAGAGTTGCATGGGATGCTTCAAACTGCTGAAAAGAACATCAAGAATGAGATTAAGGATGTTCTTATGGTCAGCAAGGGAAAGGGTATGAAAAGGTCTGGTAAGGGCAAGGGAAAGGCTTTCAAGAAGTCTAAGCCCAAGTCCAAGCCCAAGACCAAGGATGAACCCAAAGCAAAACCGCCAAAGGAAGGAACTTGCTTTTTTTGCAAGGAACCTGGACATTGGAAAAGGAATTGCAAGAAATATCTGGATGATCTGAAGAAGAACAAGGGTAGTGAGACTACCACTTCAGGTATTCATGTTATAGAAATTAATCTTTCTACTTCTGATTCATGGGTATTAGATACTGGATCTGGATCTCACATTTGTACTAATGTGCAGGGTCTCAAAAGGAGTAGAAGTTTGACAAAAGGCGAAGTGGACCTACGAGTTGGCAATGGAGCAAGAGTTGCTGCTTTAGCTGTAGGGACTTATGAGTTATCTTTGCCTAGTGGACTTATTTTATCTTTGAACAATTGTTATTATGTACCTACCATGTGTAGGAATATTATTTCTGTTTCTTGTTTGGACAAGGATGGTTTTGAATTTATTATTAGGAATAATAAATGCAGTATTTCGCATAATAACATTCTTTATGGATATGCTCCACGCAGTAGTGGTCTTTATATTTTAAATGTTGAAGACACTAATGAAAAATCAGTCTATAACATCAATGCTAAGAAGTTTAAGTCAAATGATTTAAACTCTACTTATCTCTGGCATTGTCGTTTAGGCCATATAAATGAGAAACGCATATCAAAACTTCAAAGAGATGGACTTTTGAATTCATTTGATTATGAATCATTTGAAACATGTGAATCTTGTCTAATGGGCAAAATGACAAAAACACCTTTTATTGGACAAGGTGAAAGAGCTAAAAACTTATTGGGCCTTATACATACAGATGTATGTGGTCCATTAAGTACAAATGCTAGAGGTGGATTTCAGTACTTCATTACTTTTACTGATGATCTCAGTAGATATGGTTATGTTTATCTGATGAAACATAAATCTGAATCTTTTGAAAAGTTCAAAATATTTAAGAATGAAGTACAAAATCAACTTGGTAAAAATATTAAAACACTAAGATCTGATCGAGGTGGTGAATATTTAAGCCAAGAATTTGTAGATCATCTAAGAGATTGTGGGATCGTTTCTCAATTGACTCCACCTGGAACACCACAATGGAATGGTGTGTCTGAACGGAGAAATCAAACTCTATTGGATATGGTTCGATCAATGATGAGTCAAACTGATCTTCCAATCTCATTTTGGGGTTATGCTTTAGAAACCGCTGCATTCATTTTGAATAGAGTTCCATCAAAGGCAGTTGAAAAGACACCATATGAGATATGGACTGGAAAAACTCCTAGTTTGTCTTTTCTTAAGATTTGGGGATGTCAAGCTTATGTGAAGCGACTAATTTCAGATAAATTAGCACCCAAATCTGACAAATGCCTTTTTGTAGGATATCCTAAAGAAACTAAAGGATATTACTTCTACAATGCTTATGAGAACAAAGTGTTTGTTGCTCGAAATGGTATCTTTTTGGAAAAAGAATTTATTTCCAAAGGAACCAGTGGGAGTACAGTACAACTTGAAGAAATTCAAGAACCACAAAATAGCATTGTACCAAGTATGGAACCTCAAAAGAATCAACAAGCAATTGCTGAACCAGTACAAGTACCACAAGGCCAAAGGAGGTCTGATAGGACACGTCATAATCCTATGAGATATGGATTTCTCATTACTGAGAACAATGATGTGATGATTGTGGATCAAGAAGAACCCACATCCTATCAAGAGGCCATAAATAGTCCTGACTCTGAAAAATGGCTCGAAGCCATGAGATCTGAAATGCAATCCATGTATGATAATCAAGTTTGGACCTTGATTGACCCAACGGATGGTGTAAAAACCATTGGGTGCAAATGGGTCTTCAAAATGAAGACTGACATGGATGGCAATGTGCATACCTATAAAGCAAGACTAGTTGCAAAAGGTTTCAGACAAATACATGGTATAGACTATGATGAAACCTTTTCACCAGTTGCTATGCTCAAATCCATTCGAATTCTCCTTGCCATAGCTGCATATTATGACTATGAGATATGGAAAATGGATGTCAAAACAGCGTTTCTTAATGGAAACTTACTTGAGGATGTGTACATGACACAACCTGAGGGTTTTGCCAGTCCAGAAAATTCTGGAAAGGTTTGCAAGCTTCAAAAATCCATTTATGGATTAAAGCAAGCTTCTCGGAGTTGGAATCTTCGTTTTGATGAAGCAATCAAAGAGTTTAGATTCATCAAGAATGAAGATGAACCTTGTGTATACAAGAAGGTTAGTGGGAGCGCGATTGTTTTCTTAGTGCTTTATGTTGATGACATACTACTCATTGGAAACGACATTCCCATACTGCAAAATGTTAAATCATGGTTAGGGAAGTGTTTTTCAATGAAAGACTTGGGCGAGGCTGCTTATATATTAGGCATCAAGATCAATAGAGATAGATCTAGAAGACTCATTGGCCTAAGTCAAAGCACTTATGTTGATAAGGTATTAAGCAGGTTTAGTATGCAAGACTCCAAGAGAGGATTCTTGCCAATGTCACATGGCATCAGTCTCAGCAAGACTCAGTGTCCTAAGACACAGGATGAGCGAGACCGCATGAGTAAGATTCCATATGCTTCTGCTATTGGATCTATCATGTATGCAATGTTGTGCACTCGACCTGATGTCTCGTATGCTTTGAGTACAACGAGCAGATACCAGTCAAATCCAGGTGAAAGTCACTGGGCAGCAGTTAAGAACATCCTTATGTACTTGAGAAGAACCAAGGATGCATTCTTGCTATATGGTGGTCAGGAAGATGAGCTGATTGTAAAGGGTTACACAGACGCTAGCTTCCAAACTGACATTGATGATTATAAATCACAGTCAGGATATGTGTTTTGTTTGAATGGAGGTGCTTTTAGCTGGAAGAGCTTGAAGCAGGACACCGTTGCTGATTCTACAACAGAAGCTGAGTATATAGCTGCTTCAGACGCAGCTAAGGAGGCTGTTTGGATCAAAAAGTTCATAACTGGATTAGGAGTTGTTCCTAGTATATCCGATCCAGTGAACTTGTTATGTGATAACAATGGGGCCATAGCACAAGCAAAGGAGCCCAGATCACATCAGCGATCCAAACACATACTTAGACGTTATCATCTCATTCGAGAAATCATTGAGAGAGGAGACGTGAAGATATGCAGAGTTTCGACAAATGATAATGTTGTTGATCCGCTAACTAAGGCTCTTCCACAGCCTAAGCATGAGAGTCATACTAGGTCCATGGGAATTAGATTTAATGTAGATTGGGCCTAGTGCAAGTGGGAGATTGTTAGTGATATGCACTAGGTCAATCATGTTTGACCATGTTTTGACTTTATCATTTTATTATTTATTGATTGGCAGTTTTTATCATTTTATATTAATGATTAAAATACTTGAATGGTTAATTCTTTCTAAGGTCATCGAGTATGTGACTTGATAGTAGAACCCTTAGGTTTAATAAAAGAATTATATACCATCTATCCCTAGTCTTAATAGAACATTGAGACTAGTATGATGTTGACTGATGATTATGTTTTACTAATCATGTATATGAGATATTAAGTCAAATCATAGGTGCTATTTGAGAAATAAGGCACTGGATGACCCACTGTGAGAATACTACATAGATCACTGTCATAAGTAATTCTCATTACAGTTCTATTAGTATAATCCTTTGACCTTGAAATCATCATGGATTTCTACATAGCTATTTCATATTTTGATACAGTCTTACATTATCTTTAACAGGATAATGGAATAGATTGTCATTGGATATGAAAGTAACTATGTGAGAAATGTGAGTGACTGAGAAGGAATTTGTCCCTCATTTATTTGAGTAAGATATCTATGGGCCCATTGAAGAAGATAGACTGAAGAAAATGCATGGCCATGCTAATTGATAAGAAGTTATCATTTTCAGTCTACTTAGAGTCAAGAAACTAATGATTGAATGTTATAAGGATGACATAACTATGCCTTATATTCAATCTGGATATCGAGAGACAAAGGGATTAAAATATTATTGTAAATGGTTAAATCGGATTATCGATATTCATATAACTTGGGTAGTCATAATGTCTTGCTAGAGGCCACTTATGACTTGTGGGCTGAAATAGGGATTTCGAGCCTACTGCCAACGTTATATGAACCTACAGGGTCGCACACTAAGAACAGGCCCAAAACAGTTATGGGTTGTACAAGCCCAATGTGATTAAGTGATTAATTATATATATATATATATATATATATATATATATATATATATATATATATAATTCGTAATATATATATATTAATAAATATATATATATTAATTCGAAATTTAAGGATAAGTGTTTTCCTTAATTTATCATTTTTTGGAAGATAATAAATATAGTAATTAATATATATGGATAATTATCAAAAAGGAGTTTTTGATAAACATAAACTTGTAGAATTGCAATGAGATTGAAATTCGAATTTGTCTCAAACCCTAGTGTTATTTATCACTATAAATACTCATTAAGCAGTTGGTTTGAGAATCACGAAATTCATTATTCACTAAATCACTAAAATTCGAAATTGCTTGTGAAGCAATAGTGCTAGCACACAAGCACTAGTTTTGGCTAAGGTCTGTTCGTGTGGATACTCGTAGAGGACGCGTTCTTTTGGAGGCGTTTCTGATCCGAGGCCAGGTATCACCAAAGTGAACCACCTCCTTCCTTCCTACATTGCTGTTGAATTCGACATACAAGTAAGTAATTGTTCTGTTTAATTCGAATTACATGGATCTTGGTTTGGGTTTTTTAGATAATTTTTTGAAATTCCGCTGCGTTATGAACCAATAAAACCCAACATAACCTAACCATGCTTAGGTAATCGGAACGACGCGTTAATGATACTTGTGAAGTGAAATACTTATCTAGCGTCACTTTTCACGCGCACTTTTTGTAATATAACATAACCATGCTAAGGTAATTGGAACGACGCGTTTAATAGACTGGTGACTCGACATACTAATCTTGCATCACTTTTCACGAACACTATCTGCAATATAATCTAACCATGCTTTGGTAATCAGAACGACGCGTTACAGAGACTTGTAACGCGACAGACTACTAATCTACTTTCACTATTAACGCACACTTTGAATTATATTACCTAACCTTGCTTAGGTAATCAAAACGACGCGTTAAAGAGACTTGTGAGGCGACATACTTATCTAGCGTCACTTTTCACGCGCACTTTGCGTAATATGACATAACCATGCTTAGGTAATAGGAACGACGCATTTAAGAGACTTGTAACGCGATAGACTACTAATCTTGCATCACTTTTCACGCATACTTTTCGTATTATAATCTAACCATGCTTAGGTAATCGGAACGACGCGTTAAAGAGACTTGTAACGCGACAGACTACTAATCTACCGTCACTATTAATGCACACTTTGCGTTATATGACCTAACCATGCTTAGGTAATCCGAACGACGCGTTAAAGAGACTTGTGAGGCGACATACTTATCAAACGTCACTTTTCACGCACACTTTGCATAATATAACCTAACCATGCGTAGGTAATCGAAACGACGCGTTAAAGTGACTTGTGACACAACATTTTAATCCAGCGTCACTTTAACACACACTTTGTGTATTATAAACTAATCATGCTTAGGTAATCAGAACGACGCGTTAAAGAGGCTTGTGACGCGTCATGCTAATCTAGCTTCAATTTTCACGCACACTTTGTGTAATATAATCTAACCATGCTTAGGTAATCGTAACGACACATTAAATAGATTTGAGACGCGACATACTAATCTAGCATCAGTTTATACGCACACTTTGAGTAATGTAATCTAACCATGCTTAGGTAATCGGAACGACGCGTTTAAGAGACTTGTGACGCGACATACTAGTACTCTAGCGTTACATTTAACGCACACTTTGCTTTATATAATCTATCCATGATAAGATAATTGGAACGATGCGCTAAAGAGATTTGTGATTCAACATACTTATCTAGCGTCACTTTTCACGCACACTTTTCATAATATAACCTAACCATGCATAGGTAATCGGAACGACGCGTTAAAGAGACTTGTTATGTTACATAATAAACTAGCGTCACATTTAACGCACACTTTGCATAATATAACCTAACCATGCTTAGGTAATCGGAACGACGCGTTAATGAGACCTGGGAGGCGACATACTACTAATCTAGTGTCACTTTTAACGCACACTTTTCATTATATAACCTAACCATTCCTAGGTAATCCGAACGACGCGTTGAAGAGACTTGTTACGCGGCATACTAATCTAGCATCACTTTTCACGCACAGACGCGTTAAAGAGACTTGTGACGCGACATACTTATCTAGCGTCACTTTTCACACACACTCTGCATAATATAACCTAACCATGCATTGTTAATCGGAACGACACGTTAAAGAGACTTGTGACGCGTTAAAGAGACTTATGACGCGACATATTAATCAAGCGTCACTTTTGACCTAAACTTTGCAAAATATAACCTAACCATGCTTAGGTAATTGAACGACGTATTAAAGCGCCTTGAGATGCTGCATACAAATCTAGCGTCACTTTTCATGTACACCTTGCGTAATATAACCTAACCATAGTTAGGTAATCGGAACGACGCGTTAAAGAGACTTCAGACGCGACATACTAATCTAGCGTCACTTTTCACGCACTGTGTGCATAATATAAGATAACCATGCTTAGGTAATCAGAACGACTCTTTAAAGAGCCTTGAGACGCAATAAACTAGTCTAGCGTCACTTTTCACGTACACCTTGCGTATATAAACTAACCATGCTTAGCTAATTGGAACGACGCGTTAGAGAGACTTGAGACGCAACATACTAATCTAGCGTTACTTTTCTCGCATACTTTGCGTAATATAGCCTAACCATTCTTGGGTAATTGGAACGACGCGTTAAAGAAACTTGGGACGCAACATACTAATCCAGCGTCACTTTTCTCGCACTCTTTGCGTAATATAACCTGACCATAATTAGGTAATCGGAACAACGCGTTAAAGTGAACGCGGCATACTTATCTAGCGTCCCTTTTCACACACACTTTGCGTAATATAACTTAACCATGCTTAGGTAATCGAAATGACGCGTTAAAAAGACTTGAGACGCAACATACTAATCTAGCGTCACTTTTCACACACGCTTTGCGTAATATAACCTAACCAAGCTTAGTTAATTAGAAAAACACGTTAAAGAGAATTGAGAACCGACATACTAATATATCGTCACTTTTCACGCACCCTTTACGTAATATAACCTAACTATGCTTAGGTAATCGGAACGACGCCTTTGAGAGACTTATTACGCGATATAAGCATGGTAATCGAAATAACGCGTTAAAGAGACTTGAGATGTGCCATACTAATATATCATCACTTTTTACGCACACTTTGCGTAATATAACCTATCCATGATTAGGTAATCGTAACAACGTGTTAAAGACAATTGAGATGCGACATACTAATCTAGCGTCCCTTTACACGCACAGTTTGCGTAATATAACCTAACCATGCTTAGGTAATCGGAACGACGTGTTAGAGAGACTTGTTATGCGACATAAGCATGGTAATTGAAATGACGCGTTAAAGAGACTTGAGTTGCGCCTTACTAATCTAGCGTCACTTTTTACGCACACATTGGGTAATATAACCTAACCATGCTTAGGTAATAGGAACGACGCGACATACTAATCTAGAGTTCCTTTTCACGCAAACTTTGCGTAATATAACCTAACAATGCTTACGTAATCGGAACGACGCGTTAGACACACTTGAGACGCGACATACTAATCTAGCCTCACTTTTCACGCACGGTTTGCGTAATATAACCTAACCATGCTTAGGTGATCGGAACAACGCGTAAAAGAGAATTGAGACGTGACATACTAATCCAGTGACACTTTTCACGCACCCTTTGCGTAATGTAACCTAACCATGCTTAGGTAATCGGAACGACGTGTTAAAGAGACTTGAGACGTGACAAACTAATCTAGCGTCACTTTTCAAGCAAACTTTGTGTATTATAACCTAACCATGCTTAGATAATTTGAACAACAAGATAGAGAGAATTGAGACGCAACATACTAATCTAGCGTCACTTTTCACGCACACTTTTCCTAATATAACGTAACCATGCTTAGGTAATTGGAACAATGCGTTAAATAGACATGAGACACGACATACTAATCTATTGTTACTTTTCACGCACACTTTGCGTTGTATAACCTAACCACTTTGAGTAATATAACCTAACCATGAACGACGTGATAGAGATACTTGTGACGCGGCATAAGCATGGTAATTGAAACGACGAGTTCAAGAGGCTTGAGACACAACATACTAATCTAGCATCACTTTTAACCTATACTCTATACAATATAACCTAACCATGCTTATGTTATCGGAACGACACATTAAAGAGCCTGGAGACGCGACATACTAATCTAGCGTCACTTTTCACGCACACCTTATGTAATATAAACTAATCATGCTTAGGTAATCGTAACGACGCGTTAAAGAGACTTGAGACGCAACATACTAAACTAGCGTCACTTATAACACGCACTTTGCGTAATTTAACTAAACCATGCTTAGGTAATCAGAACGACACGTTAAAGAGACTTGAGACGCGACATACTATTATAGCATCACTTTTCACACACTTTTCGTAGTATAACCTAACCATTCTTTGGTAATCGGAACAACGCGCTAAAGAGACTTGAGATGCGACATACTAATCCTGCGTAACTTTTCACGCACTCTTTGCGTAATATAAGCTAACCATGCTTAGGTAATCGGAACGACGCATTAAAGAGCCTTGAGACGCGACATACTAATCTAGCGTAACTTTTCAAGCACACCTTGCGTAATATAACTTAACCATGCTTAGCTAATCGGAACGAAAAGAGACATGAGACGCCACATACTAATCTAGCGTAACTTTTCTCGCACACTTTGCGTAATATAACCTAACCATTATTGGGTAATCAAAACAACACGTTAAAGAGAGTTGAGACGCGACGTACTAATCAAGCATCACTTTTCACGGTAATCGGAACGACGCTTTAAAGAGAACGCGACATACTTATCTGGCGTCACTTTTCACGCACACTTTGCGTCATATAACCTAACCATACTTAGGTAATCGGAACGACGCGTTAAACAGACTTGAGACGCGACATACTAATCTAGCGTCACTATTCTTGTACGCTTTGCATAATATAAGCTAACCATGCTTAGGTAATCTGAACAACGCGTTAAAGAGAATTGAGATGCGACATACTAATCTAGCGTTACTTTTCACGCACCCTTTGCGTAATATAACCTAACCATGCTTAGGTAATCGGAACGACGCGTAAAAGAGACTTGTTACGCGACTTAAGCATGGTAATTGAAACGATGCGTTAAAGAGACTTGAGACACGCCATACTAATCTAGCATCACTTTTTATGCACACTTTGCGTAATATAACCTAACCATGCTTAGGTAATCGGAGAAACGCGTTAAAGAGAATTGAGACGCGACATACTAATCCAGCGTCACTTTTCACGCACCCTTTCCGTACTATAACCTAATCATGCTTAAGTAATCGGAATGACGCGTTAGAAAGACTTGTGACGCGACATAAGCATGGTAATTGAAACGACGCGTTAAAGAGACTTGAGACGCGCCATACTAATCTAGCGTCACTTTTTACACGCACTTTGCGTAATATAACCTAACCATGCTTAGGTAATCGGACGAACGCGTTAAAGAGAATTGAGACACGACATACTAATCTAGCGTCACTTTTTACTCACAAATTGCGCAATATAATCTAATCATTCTTAGGTAATCGGAATGACGCATTAAATATAGACTTGAGAAGCGACATACTAATCTATTGTCATTTTGCACGCACACGTTGCTTAATATAACTTAACTATGCTTAGGTAATTGAAACGACGCGTTAGAGAGACTTGTGACGCGACATAAGCATGGTAATCGAAACAGCGCGTTAAAGAGACTTGAGTTGTGCTATACTAATCTAGCATCACTTTTTACGCAAACTTTGTGTAACCTAACCATGCTTAGGTAATCGGAACGACGCGTTAAGGAGACTTGAGATGCGACATACTAATCTAGCGTCACATTTCACGCACACGTTGGGTAATATAACCTAACAATGCTTAGGTAATAGGAATGACGCATTAAAGAGCCTTGAGACACGATGTATTAATCCAGCGTCACTTTTCAGGCACGCCTTACATAATATAACCTAACCATGCTTAGGTAATCGGAACGATGCGTTAAAAAGACTTGAGACGCAACATACTAAACTAGCGTCACTTATAACATGCACTTTGTGTAATATAACGAAACCATGCTTAGGTAATCGGAACGACGCGTTAAAGAGACTTGAGACATACTAATATAGCATCACTTTTCACGCACACTTTCCGTAATATAACCCAACCATTCTTGGGTAATCGGAACGACGCGTTAAAAAGACTTGAGACGCGACATACTAATCTGGCGTAACTTTTCACGCACTCTTTGCGTAATATAACCTAACCATGCTTAGGTAATCGGAACGACGCGTTAAACAGACTTGAGACGCGACATACTAATCTAGCGTCACTTTTCACACACGCTTTGCGTAATATAACCTAACCAAGCTTAGTTAATTAGAAAAACACGTTAAAGAGAATTGAGAACCGACATACTAATATATCGTCACTTTTCACGCACCCTTTACGTAATATAACCTAACTATGCTTAGGTAATCGGAACGACGCCTTTGAGAGACTTATTACGCGATATAAGCATGGTAATCGAAATAACGCGTTAAAGAGACTTGAGATGTGCCATACTAATATATCATCACTTTTTACGCACACTTTGCGTAATATAACCTATCCATGATTAGGTAATCGTAACAACGTGTTAAAGACAATTGAGATGCGACATACTAATCTAGCGTCCCTTTACACGCACAGTTTGCGTAATATAACCTAACCATGCTTAGGTAATCGGAACGACGTGTTAGAGAGACTTGTTATGCGACATAAGCATGGTAATTGAAATGACGCGTTAAAGAGACTTGAGTTGCGCCTTACTAATCTAGCGTCACTTTTTACGCACACATTGGGTAATATAACCTAACCATGCTTAGGTAATAGGAACGACGCGACATACTAATCTAGAGTTCCTTTTCACGCAAACTTTGCGTAATATAACCTAACAATGCTTACGTAATCGGAACGACGCGTTAGACACACTTGAGACGCGACATACTAATCTAGCCTCACTTTTCACGCACGGTTTGCGTAATATAACCTAACCATGCTTAGGTGATCGGAACAACGCGTAAAAGAGAATTGAGACGTGACATACTAATCCAGTGACACGTTTCACGCACCCTTTGCGTAATGTAACCTAACCATGCTTAGGTAATCGGAACGACGTGTTAAAGAGACTTGAGACGTGACAAACTAATCTAGCGTCACTTTTCAAGCAAACTTTGTGTATTATAACCTAACCATGCTTAGATAATTTGAACAACAAGATAGAGAGAATTGAGACGCAACATACTAATCTAGCGTCACTTTTCACGCACACTTTTCCTAATATAACGTAACCATGCTTAGGTAATTGGAACAATGCGTTAAATAGACATGAGACACGACATACTAATCTATTGTTACTTTTCACGCACACTTTGCGTTGTATAACCTAACCACTTTGAGTAATATAACCTAACCATGAACGACGTGATAGAGATACTTGTGACGCGGCATAAGCATGGTAATTGAAACGACGAGTTCAAGAGGCTTGAGACACAACATACTAATCTAGCATCACTTTTAACCTATACTCTATACAATATAACCTAACCATGCTTATGTTATCGGAACGACACAGTAAAGAGCCTGGAGACGCGACATACTAATCTAGCGTCACTTTTCACGCACACCTTATGTAATATAAACTAATCATGCTTAGGTAATCGTAACGACGCGTTAAAGAGACTTGAGACGCAACATACTAAACTAGCGTCACTTATAACACGCACTTTGCGTAATTTAACTAAACCATGCTTAGGTAATCAGAACGACACGTTAAAGAGACTTGAGACGCGACATACTATTATAGCATCACTTTTCACACACTTTTCGTAGTATAACCTAACCATTCTTTGGTAATCGGAACAACGCGCTAAAGAGACTTGAGATGCGACATACTAATCCTGCGTAACTTTTCACGCACTCTTTGCGTAATATAAGCTAACCATGCTTAGGTAATCGGAACGACGCATTAAAGAGCCTTGAGACGCGACATACTAATCTAGCGTAACTTTTCAAGCACACCTTGCGTAATATAACTTAACCATGCTTAGCTAATCGGAACGAAAAGAGACATGAGACGCCACATACTAATCTAGCGTAACTTTTCTCGCACACTTTGCGTAATATAACCTAACCATTATTGGGTAATCAAAACAACACGTTAAAGAGAGTTGAGACGCGACGTACTAATCAAGCATCACTTTTCACGGTAATCGGAACGACGCTTTAAAGAGAACGCGACATACTTATCTGGCGTCACTTTTCACGCACACTTTGCGTCATATAACCTAACCATACTTAGGTAATCGTAACGACGCGTTAAATAGACTTGAGACGCGACATACTAATCTAGCGTCACTATTCTTGTACGCTTTGCATAATATAAGCTAACCATGCTTAGGTAATCTGAACAACGCGTTAGAGAGAATTGAGATGCGACATACTAATCTAGCGTTACTTTTCACGCACCCTTTGCGTAATATAACCTAACCATGCTTAGGTAATCGGAACGACGCGTAAAAGAGACTTGTTACGCGACTTAAGCATGGTAATTGAAACGATGCGTTAAAGAGACTTGAGACACGCCATACTAATCTAGCATCACTTTTTATGCACACTTTGCGTAATATAACCTAACCATGCTTAGGTAATCGGAGAAACGCGTTAAAGAGAATTGAGACGCGACATACTAATCCAGCGTCACTTTTCACGCACCCTTTCCGTACTATAACCTAATCATGCTTAAGTAATCGGAATGACGCGTTAGACAGACTTGTGACGCGACATAAGCATGGTAATTGAAACGACGCGTTAAAGAGACTTGAGACGCGCCATACTAATCTAGCGTCACTTTTTACACGCACTTTGCGTAATATAACCTAACCATGCTTAGGTAATCGGACGAACGCGTTAAAGAGAATTGAGACACGACATACTAATCTAGCGTCACTTTTTACTCACAAATTGCGCAATATAATCTAATCATTCTTAGGTAATCGGAATGACGCATTAAATATAGACTTGAGAAGCGACATACTAATCTATTGTCATTTTGCACGCACACGTTGCTTAATATAACTTAACTATGCTTAGGTAATTAAAACGACGCGTTAGAGAGACTTGTGACGCGACATAAGCATGGTAATCGAAACAGCGCGTTAAAGAGACTTGAGTTGTGCTATACTAATCTAGCATCACTTTTTACGCAAACTTTGTGTAACCTAACCATGCTTAGGTAATCGGAACGACGCGTTAAGGAGACTTGAGATGCGACATACTAATCTAGCGTCACATTTCACGCACACGTTGGGTAATATAACCTAACAATGCTTAGGTAATAGGAATGACACATTAAAGAGCCTTGAGACACGATGTATTAATCCAGCGTCACTTTTCAGGCACGCCTTACATAATATAACCTAACCATGCTTAGGTAATCGGAACGATGCGTTAAAAAGACTTGAGACGCAACATACTAAACTAGCGTCACTTATAACATGCACTTTGTGTAATATAACGAAACCATGCTTAGGTAATCGGAACGACGCGTTAAAGAGACTTGAGACATACTAATATAGCATCACTTTTCACGCACACTTTCCGTAATATAACCCAACCATTCTTGGGTAATCGGAACGACGCGTTAAAAAGACTTGAGACGCGACATACTAATCTGGCGTAACTTTTCACGCACTCTTTGCGTAATATAACCTAACCATGCTTAGGTAATCGGAACGACGCATTAAAGAGCCTTGAGACGCGACATACTAATCTAGCGTCAATTTTCAAGCACCCTCGCGTAATATAACTTAACCATGCTTAGTTAATCGGAACGAATCTAGCGTTACTTTTCTCGCACACTTTGCGTAATATAACCTAACCATTCTTGGATAATTGGAATGACGCGTTAAAGAGACTTGAGACGCGACATATAATATAGCATCACTTTTCACGCACTCTTTGCGTAATATAACCTAATCATGCTTAGATAATCGGAACGACGCGTTAAGGAGAACACGACATACTAATCTAGCGTCACTTTTCACGCATACTTTGCGTAAGATAACCTAACCATGCTTAGGTAATCGGAACGACGCGTTAAACAGACTTGAGACGCGACATACTAATCTAGCGTCACTTTTCACGCATGCTTTGCGTAATATAACCTAACCATGCTTAGGTGATCGGAACAACACTTAAAAGAGAAATGAGACACGACATACTAACCTAGCGTCACTTTTAGGCACCCTTTGCGTAATGTAACCAAAACATGCTTAGGTAATCGGAACGACGCGTTAGAGAGACTTGTGACGTGACATAAGCATGGTAATCGAAACGAAGCGTTAAAGAGACTTGATACGCGCCATACTAATCTAGCGTCAATTTTTACGCACACTTTGTGTAAAATGACCTAACCATGCTTAGGTAATCGGAACAACGCGTTAAAGAGACTTGAGACGCGACATTCTAATCTAACTTCACTTTTCACACACACTTTGCGTAAATATAACCTAACCATGCTTAGTTAATCAGAACGACGCGTTAAATAGACTTGAGACGCGACATACTAATCTATTGTTATTTTTCAAGCACACTTTGTGTAATATAAACTAACCATGCTTAGGTAATTACAACAACGCGTTAGAGAGACTTGTGACGAGACATAAGAATGGTAATCAAAACGACGCGTTAAAGAGACTTGATACGCAACATACTAATATCCAGCGTCACTTTTGACCTAAACTTTGCATAATATAACCTAACCATGCTTAGGTATTCGGAACGACGCGATAAATAGTCTTGAGACGCGGAATACTAATCTATTTTCACTTTTCACGCACACTTTGGGTAATATATCCTAACCATGCTTAAGTAATCGGAATGACGCATTAAAGAGACTTGAGTCGCAACATACTAATCTATTGTTACTTTTCACGCACACTTTGTGTATTATAACCTAACCATGCTTAGGTAATCGCAACGACGCGTTAGAGAGACTTGTTACGCGCCATACTAATCTAGCAACACGTTTGACGCACACTTGTGACGCGACATAAGCATGGTAATCGAAACGACTTATTAAAGTGACTTGAAACGCGCCATACTAATCTGACATAATTTTTTACGCACTCTTTGCGTAAAAGAACCTAACCATGATTAGGTAATCGTAACGACGCGTTAAAGAGACTTGAGATGCGACATACTAATCTAGCGTCACTTTTCACGCACACTTTGCGTAATATAACCTAACCATGCTTAGGAAATCGGAACGACGCGTTAAACAGACTTGAGACGAGACATATTAATCTAGCGTCACTTTTCACGCACGCTTTGCGTAATATAACCAAACCATGCTTAGGTAATCGTAACGGCGATTTAAAGAGACTCGTGACGAGTGATAAGCATGGTAATAGAAACGACGAGTTAAAGAGATTTGAAACGAAACATAGTAATCTAGCATCAATTTTTACGCACACTTTGCGTAATATAACCTAACCATGCTTAGGTAATCGGAACAGTGGGTTAAAGAGACTTGAGACTGGACATACTAATCTAGTGTCACTTTTCATGCAAAGTTTGCGTAATATAACCTAACCATGCTTAGGTAATTGCAACGACGCGTTAAAGAGAATTGGAGACGCGACATACTAATCTATTGATCCTATTCACGCACACTTTGCGTACTATAACCTAACCATGCTTTTTAAATCGGAGGGACGCGTTAGAGAGATTTGTGACGCGACATAAGCATGGTAATCGAAACGACGCGTTAAAGAGACTTGAGACGCTACACACTAATCTAGGGTCAGTTTTCACGCAAACTTTGCGTAATATAACCTAACCATGCTTAGGTAAACGGAACGACACATTAAAGAGCCTTGAGACGCGACATACTAATCCAACGTCACTCTTCTCGCACACCTTGCGTAATATAACCTAACCATGCTTATGTAATCGGAATGACGCGTTAAAGACACTTGAGACGTGACATACTAATATAGCGTTACTTTTCTCGCACACTTTGCGTAATATAACCTAACCATGCTTGGGTAATCGGAACGACGCGTTAATGAGACTTGCGACGCGACATACTAATCTAGCGTCACTTTTCACGCACACTTTGTGTAATATAAACTAACCATGCTTCGGTAATAGAAACTAAGCGTTAAAGAGACTTGAGACGCGACATACTAATCTAGCGGCACTTTTCACGCACTCTTTGCGTAATATAACCTAACCATGCTTAGGTAATTGGAATGACGCGTTTAAAAGAACGCGATATACTTATCTAGCGTCACTTTTCATGCACACTTTGCGTAATCGGAACGACGCGTTAAACAGACTTGAGACGCAACATACAAATCTAGCAACACTTTTCACGCACGCTTTGCATAATATAACCTAACCATGCTTATGTAATCTGAACGACGCGTTAAATAGACTTGAGACGCAATGTACTAGTCTAGCGTCACTTTTAACGCACGCTTTGCGTAATATAACCTAACCATGCTTAGGTAACCGGAACAACGCGTTGAAGAGAATTGAGACGCGGCATACTAATGTGGTGTCACTTTTCACGCGCCCTTTGCGTAATATGACCTAACCATGCATAGATAATCGGAACGGCGCGATAGAGAGACTTGTGACGCAACATAAGCATGGTAATCAAAACGACGCGTTAAAGAGACTTAAGATACGACATATTAATCTAGCTTTACTTTTCACACACATTTTGCGTAATGTAACCTAACTATGGTTAAGTAATCAAAACGACGCGTTAAAGATACTTGAGACGCGACATACTAATCTAGCATCACTATTGACCTAAACTTTGCATAATATAACCTAACCATGCTTAGGTAATCGGAACGACGCAGTAATGAGCCTTGAGATGCAAGATACTAATCTAGCGTTACTTTTCACGCACACCTCGCGTAATATAACCTAACCATGCTTAGGTAATCGGAACAACGCGTTAAAGAGACTTGAGACTTGAGACACGAGATACTAATCTAGCGTTACCTTTCTTGCAAACTTTATGTAATATAACCTAACCATTCTTGGATAATCGGAATGATGCATTAAAGAGACTTGAGATGCGACATACTAAACCTGCATCACTTTTCACGCACTCTTTGCGTAATAACCTAACCATGCTTAGGTAATCGGATCGATGCATTAAAGAGCCTTGAGATGCGCATACTAATCTAGCTTCAGTTTTCACACAAATCTTGCGTAATATAACCTAACCATGCATAAGCTAATCGGAACGACGCGTTAAAGAGACTTGAGACGTGACATACTAATCTAGCATTACTTTTCTCCCACACTTTGCGTAATATAAACTAACCATTCATGGGTAATCGGAACGACGCGTTGAACATGGTTGAAACGCGACATACTAACCTAGCAGCACTGTTCTAATACCCCGTATTTTATAAGGCACGTGTAAATTTTTTATTAGCCGGGAATACGTAAATTGAATTTAAGCGTAAATTTAATTTATAAGTATCCCTAAAAGTATATCGTAATAATAGAAGTTTAAAATTTAAATCGGGGATTTAAATTTTAATAAAGGGATATGAACAGCATTAATAGAACAGAAAATATGACTGGAGTCGTAAGATAAAATTATATTGATAATTAATATATCAATATACCACTCTTATCGGAGAGTTTAATATTTCGGATAAAACCCCGAAATTAAAATGTCGAAACTTGAAAGTCTCGACGAGTCATTAACGAATATAAGTTGATATATGTATATAAATAATATATATATAAAAAAAAGAGAATAAGTGAGGCGGTTGTGCGTGGTGATAAAGGAAAGGAAAATTGTTTTCTTTAGTCCTTGGATTCTTTACCTTAATTAGTTTTAGTTATAAACTAATTAAGTATTACTCATTAGTCTAAATTAAAATAAAATAATATATAAGTCCCGTGCGAATATTTTTGGTGCCAATATTCGCAAAATAATTTAAAAAGGTTATCGTGAAAATTTGATAAAATTTGGGAGTATAAATTTTATCAAGCGCGGTCTATATAGGCCTAATAAATTGAAAATGATTTATTAAGAATAAAATATAAGTCGGATAAAAATAAAAATTATATTTTTATTCTTGTTATATTTTATTTGATTTTTGAGTAAATTTTCACGAAATTCGAAAGTCGTTTCCGTTTGAGTTAGGGACGACTATTTAAGAATTTGAGTTAAAGTGATATATTGATCAATTAGTATATATAACATCACATATCAAATTTAGAGGCAGAGACCTCATTCTTTCAATTTTGAAAGAAAATGAGAGCTACTTGCTCTCAGAGACATTGCGGGGAATTAGGGCTCGGGTCCGTTCGTCTGATTTCTCGATTCTAACTCCGTTTCTTCGACGATTACTCGAGTAATCGAGGTATTAATCCCATATTAAATGTTTATTTCAATATATTTTGATATATTTCGAATATATATTTGTTTATAAACGGTTACCGTATCGAACGATTGAAATATACGTTCGAATTGTGATTGGATTGTGTATACGTGTAGTAAGACGTTAAAATAGGGCGTTTTTGACATTTTTGGAAAAAGGAACACGTCGGAACAGCCCGGGAATCAAAATTCCCGGGGCTGACTTGCTGTGCGCCCGCACAGCAAGGTGCTATGCGAACGCACATCACGAGCTGTGCGAACGCACGGCTAGTCAGCCACGTGCGAACGCACAGTGGCTTGCCAACGTGACTTTTTCGAGGACTTTTTCGGACCTATTCGTCAAATTTTCGAGAGGCGATTCCGAGATATTTTCGACTAGTAACTCGACGTGTTGTCTGACTGAACGTAAAATATTTAAATAAATATTTTTAAACCTAAGTCAAAGACTTTTAAAATGAGATTTTAAAAGTAAAGTTAAACGTTTAATTAAAGGACTTTAAAAGAGTTAAAGTCGACGTTTAACCGGTTTAAAAGATTTAGCAAATGATGTTGCTAAATAATTAGTATATGACTGTGAATTGCTTTGGCAATAAAGTCTATACTATTAAATGATTTTAATTAAGTATTGCAATACCTAAAAGGACTTCTAGAGCGAAGTCTAAACGTTTTCTTAAGGTGAAAACGATTCCAATGGTTTTAAACATAAAGAAGTGTTATATATTTGTATGATTTGTCTGGACCTAGGTTTCAGGACCTAGATGCTTATACCATAATTGGGTATTGATGTATTGTCTTGTGTGTTTTGTATGTTTGATCCGACTAGCTGTCCAGCAGTCAGACCAGGACTCAAGGGAGTCTGTCACACATACGGCGGTGCTAAGTAGTAACTTAGCAGTACTGTGAGTTTACGTGTTTACTTTTGAATATCAGTATTCAACTGTTTTAAATCCATAATCGCAGTAGTATAAACTAGCCAAGAGAGATCCATTGGAACGAGCTACCTATTGGGCGGCAATAGGGTTGCGTGATCACCAACACCGATTTCTAGATGTACTTCTGTCGAGGTATAGAGGTATGTCTGTCGTGTAAGTCATTGGGAAAGTAAATGCCCTGACTTCACGGGTAAACCCTGAGACGAGTAATACAGTTACGGTCGCGGGTAAAACCGCGATGGCAGTTTCATGATTACGGTCCAGGTACCAGAGATACAGAAGTGGACGGCAGTGACTCGGGTCACGGTCCTTATTCTGTTGTCTATAAGCTCGTAAGATAAGTGTGTTTGTTAGGACAATTGTGGACTAGGGTTTCATATGGATCGAAATATTGGTAACATATTTTATATATATAATTGTTTTATATATATGATGCGATTTTGGTATTTACCTGT
The DNA here is from genome assembly GCF_937616625.2 of Mercurialis annua. Classification (NCBI taxonomy): domain Eukaryota; kingdom Viridiplantae; phylum Streptophyta; class Magnoliopsida; order Malpighiales; family Euphorbiaceae; genus Mercurialis; species Mercurialis annua. The sequence continues at coordinate 43,952,230 of NC_065572.1, forward strand.
AAACTGTTTACTCACTCAGAAATATTTATATTTCTGACCCCGTTGTTGTTATCCCATTTTCAGGAAACGAGCTTTGAGGTCAGTCGAGCTTCCACATCCTTTCTTCAGGAAAGCTCTTCTTGGGTAATGTACATAGGATTTTGTACTCTTAGTATGCTGCAATAGTATTAAGTGTGATATGCCAGCAGCCGTGCCATTAGTCCTCCGTTTAAATACTTTGATAGGATCTAGTGCATGTGTATATCTTTTGGGTGGCTGCTTAGTGGCATATTGTATCTAGTTACCGAGTCGGCCTCGTGAGTTTTTATGAGGGTTAAAAACATTATGTTTTATATACGCCGGCTATGTGTAACCGGTCCGCTGTGTATTTTAATGTGTTTAATACCACCGTTGCGAGACGCAGAGGTGTCCGCATTATTTTATTAAACATATTAACGATGGCGTGTGGATTGGAACAGGGCTGCCTATGTGTTAAGGCAAGCGAGACTTAAGTCCCTGGTTTCCATTGCTACCACGCCAGGTTTTCAGAAGGAAGCGAGGGTTGAGATAACGAGGTTATCCAACTAGTACTTCTGAAAACCAGATCTCGCTTATATGTATATTTCAGAAATGTGTTTGTGTTAAACGAGAAAGGTTTTAACGGTGTTTTCTGAAAACGGATCGCACGCGAGGTGCGATCCACTAATAATATTTGCGAAAAATTTCTAGAGGTTCTAGGCTCGCTACGGGTTTCGGAACAACCATTCCCATTCCCTAGTGCCGGTCGTGACTTGGATTAGGGTGGAATTCGGGTCGTGACAAAGGTGGTATCAGAGCAACGTTTTAAGTACTCGACCATCCGAAGTACTGTTGCTGATACTTTTAAGTAAGATGTGTTAAAAATTGTGAGAATTCTTAGTAGACTATTGCAGCAACATAGGATTCGAGTCATGTCTTGAATCAGTTTTTCAGTTGTTGAAAACATTCAGCTATAAGTAGAAGCCTATATACCTTTGTAGTATATGTTGATGTTTGATCAGGAACATATGATATGTTCTTGTGTTTGAAATGCGACGCTAACGAGGGAACATGTGAGATGTTCCTGTGTTCGAGACGCTCTATTAGAGTAGTACGCAATGATCAAATCAATTGACCAGTATTCAAAGAAGTTGATTCTGTTCGAATGCATAACGAGGCGAAGATTCTAGAAGAAGCGTTTGTTCGAGAAAATAGTTAGATTTTCTCTGAACTATATGTGTAATTATTGTGTGCTTTGTTCTATGTGTTCCTGCTGTGTTACTCGTTATATGAAAAATGTGTTTTTGTGAGAGATTTGTGAGAGGCTTGGGTCCAAAGTTCGAGGAATTTTTGGCAGAGCAATCTGACTCAGCGATGTATTTGGCTGGACGTGCCAGACAGATTGAGCAGCGATTGAGCTAGTCTCCTATGTGATGCCGCCAAGTGGAACAACCCTTTCTCTGTACAACAAGGAGGGAAAGGAAAACTTGCGCGTAGATGCAGACGAGGAAAAAAAGGTCTGATGATTCGAGAGGCACTACCGCCTCGACAATCATCCTCAGGTAACATTTAGATATGTGTCTTACGTTTAGATAAGTACGTTTATGTGTTTTAGTATGAGATACTAAAACTAGAAAACATAAAGTACGGATAGAGAATATCCTTAAACAAGAATACACATACAAATGAACAATATATGTTAATAAACATCCCGACGATGAATAATAACATAAAAGGTAAATGATAAATAAAGAACAATAAAGCCTAATGTGAGGATTAGGAAAACCTTGAAATGACACAGATAAGTAGTTTGAAAAGAAACTTGTTAAAGTTTTGTTTTACAGTTGAACGTATAATTGTGCTCAGATGCATTAAAGGTGCATGTTGCAAAAATCACTATAGAAGAAGCATACCTGAATTTTATATATATCATATATATACATAAAATGATTTTGACTAGGGCATGCATCATATATCTTGATATATCAATATATCAAAGAAAAGTGAATTAAGATAGCAACTCCCTGGAGATGAGAGATGTCACCACCCTGAAGCACAATTGTATAAATAAGGTTTTGAATCGTAAATTCGAGAATTCACAATTTGTTTTAAAAGTGAAATTTAAAGAAAGGCTTGCAAGCAAAACAACTTGATTTGTATTGTTAAGCGCCAATGTACGCGAGACAAAACTGTATTTGCTCAAACGAAAACTTTGTGACAGTGACAAGGTAGATGGAAAAAAAAAGATAAAGAATAACAGTTTTATTATAAGAATAAATAATAAAGACCTAAATTTTAGTGTTTCATATCGAGACATTAGAGAATTAATGGAAGTATGGGAAGAGTAGAGATAGTGAGAATCTATATTCTTACTCAGGAATAGACTGATACAAGTCTAGTGATGAACTTTTATAGCAAGTAAAAGTTCAAGAGTAGACGATAGAAACTGTCACGATTAAGATAAGATAGTAGGATCTAATTGAACACGACTCGGTTTGTTTGACTTCAAGTAGCTATAAGTGAACAAAGTCATACACACGTGTTTAATGAATCGGATTGGAGATTAGTCTTACAGACAGAGCATATGTCAGTAATGGAAATATCTCTCAAATCCACACGAGTGGTTAGATAAACCAAAATTCATAAGTCTGGGAGGAGTAAACCTCAGCACTTAAATGATAAATAACAATGAAACATCTAAAAGAAAGATGATAAAGGAAGTATGAGTATTCTCAGAACCGAGTAGATACACTACTAGTTCTGACATGAATAAAGGGGATTAATGAATATGTTAACGACTGATGGAGTTGTCAAGTCGTGTTAACAGATATTCATTAGTGAAAAGGATTAATAAAACAAATAATGACTAAATAATATACTTAAAAAGTATAGAAACCTTGAACCAATATTAGGTAAAAATGTTATCAATGTGTAATGGAGATAGTGAAGAGGATGAAGTAAGTTTCAGAAGTTGTCTGGAAACTAACAGGGTAAAGTAAAACCCTAATAACTTTTGATCGAACCGTTAGATCGGTTTGATATTGGGATATGACAATCCCAAGACGATTATCTAAGTTTTAACCGTTGCGATCGTCGAACAGAGAGGTAGGAGATGCTCGATGATGGAGATGTTGTCGTGGAACTTGCGTGAAATTTTGGAATTATCAACATGAGCTCCACATATTTATGTAATGAGTTTGAAAACTGTGGCTGACTGGTAACGGAATATACATGTAATGTACATGTATTTTAAATGTCAGGCCAGAAATGTGTAAAGTATGGCCGACTAAAAGTGAAAAATGTTTAATAAACATTTTGTTTTCGAAGTGAAACGTTTTGAAAACGGAGCTAAAGTTGATAGTCAGTTAATTAAACTTGATAGTAACAGCTATAGTACAATTATAATAAATGTTAGCTGTGAACAAGGAGAATATGTATGTGGGAAAGAGAATAAGGATTACAATTAACCTTGGAAATACCAAAAACTAGTGGCGGAAGTATAGTTTTGCGGCGACTGTGAACGAGTTGGGAAGATGCTTCACGAGAGACAGTTAGGTTATAACCTACAGTTACACCCATACAACCACATCATTAGTGAGAGGAACCCAGTAATTCAATCTGTAATAGGAAGTTACTATAGATTGATGAGGAAATAAGAGACATTTTATACAAGATACAGAATCATGAGAGAAGTAAATTACGAGTAGTCTGTTTGTGGAACAAGAGTTCAAACAGATGAAGAGGGTAAGGTTAGAGATCAAAAATACTTAACCAACATTACCCTAAAACGAGTAAAAGATATGGAAAATTTATAATAAGATTAAAAATCTTAATGATAAAAAGGTACAGTAAAATGTACAACCAATAATAAACAGCGAACTAGAAAGTTCAAGGAATAAAAAGAAAGTGAATTCAAAGGTGATATCATAAGACTTAGTAACAAGTTGATATCCCATAAATGAGTTCAAAGTTTGTACTGTCTGTAAAGAAGTACAACAAAAAGGAAAAGTAATAAGATGTATAAAGAATACAAGTATGGCTAGTAGCCAACTTCAAGGATGATTTCGGAAACCGAAAAGGGGTCGGATTAAGTTCGACTCTTCACGAAAGTTGTAGATTGAATGTCAAATTATATAAATATGAAATAATATTTGGAGAAATACTGGTTTAAATGCTTGGTTCATTGGCTTCAATAACAGCCATGACGGCAGTTTTGTAGTCTTTTAAAATTAGCTCAAAGAGCTAACTTTGAGGTCAATTTCCGGTACCTTCGAGAAAGAATCTTAACTCGAAGTCTAAACAGAAGTTGTAGAACGCATTGCCAACTATAAGAATACCAAATTTATTTGGTAAACGGACGCTTCAGGATAAGTGATCCGGGTAGCCGAAATAGGTTCGAAGAGAAGTAACACAAGGGAATAACACGAGGTGATAGAGTACCAAGATTTCTGATAACAGAAGTCAAGGTTATAGATTGAGAACCTATAAGTGAAAGTATAGTGAGATGAAATAGAAAGCTATTGAGAGATATGAGACACAGTTAGAAAAGAACTGCAAAATGCTAATACAAAGCATTCTTATACTAGTAGAGAAAAGTATACGGTCTATAAAAACAAGTAAAGTAGAGATGGAAAATTTGATAGACGAAAGGTAGTCAGTGAGTTGTGCACAACTGTGCCATAGTCGACAGCAGTTATGTTCACATACGATGACATAATGTTTATGCTGTAGAAAGCATAGAACAATAAATAGAAAGAGTATTATTGGCTATATAAGTAAAAAAAAGTGTATGTAAATTCGAGGACGAATTTATATATGGGGGAGAGAATGTAATACCCCGTATTTTATAAGGCACGTGTAAAGTTTTTATTAGCCGGAAATACGTAAATTGAATTTAAGCGTAAATTTAATTTATAAGTATCCCTAAAAGTATATCGTAATAATAGAAGTTTAAAATTTAAATCGGGGATTTAAATTTTAATAAAGGGATATGAACGGCATTAATAGAACAGAAAATACGACTGGAGTCATAAGATAAAATTATATTGATAATTAATATATCAATATACCACTCTTATCGGAGAGTTTAATATTTCGGATAAACCCCGAAATTAAAATGTCGAAACTTGAAAGTCTCGACGAGTTATTAACGAATATAAGTTGATATATGTATATAAATAATATATAAAAAAAAAGAGAATAAGTGAGGCGGTTGTGCGTGGTGATAATGGAAAGGAAAATTGTTTCCTTTAGTCCTCCGATTCTTTACCTTAATTAGTTTTAGTTATAAACTAATTAAATATTATTCGTTAGTTCAAATTAAAATAAAATAATATATAAGTCCCGTGTGAATATTTTTGGTGCCAATATTCGCGAAATAATTTAAAAAGGTTATCGTGAAAATTTGATAAAATTTAGGAGTATAAATTTTATCAAGCGCGGTCTATATAGGCCTAATAAATCGAAAATGATTTATTAAGAATAAAATATAAGTCGGATAAAAATAAAAATTAAATTTTTATTCTTGTTATATTTTATTTGATTTTTGAGTAAATTTTCACGAAATTCGAAAGTTGTTTCCGTTTGAGCTACGGACGACTATTTAAGAATTTGAGTTAAAGTGATATATTGACTAATTAGTATATATATAACATCACATATCAAATTTAGAGGCAGAGACCTCATTCTTTCAATTTTGAAAGAAAATGAGAGCTACTTGCTCTCAGAGACATTGCGGGGAATTAGGGCTCGGGTCCGTGATTCTAACTCCGTTTCTTCGACGATTACTCGAGTAATCGAGGTATTAATCCCGTATTAAACGTTTATTTCAATATATTTTGATATATTTCAAATATATATTTGTTTATAAACGGTTACCGTATCGAACGATTGAAATATACGTTCGAATTGTGATTGGATTGTGTATACGTGTAGTAGGACGTTAAAATAGGGAGTTTTTGGAAAAAAGGAACACGTCGGAACAACCCGAAAATCAAAATTCCCGGGACTGACTTGTTGTGCGCCCGCACAGCAAGCTGTGCGAACGCACGGCTAGTCAGCTGTGCGAACGTACAGCCAGCCACGTGCGGACACACAGTGGCTTGCCAACGTGACTTTTTCGAGGACTTTTTTGGACCTATTTGTCAGATTTTCGAGAGGCGAATCCGAGATATTTTCGCCTAGTAACTCGACGTGTTGTCTGACCGAATCTAAAATATTTTAAATAAATATTTTTACACCTAAGTCAAAGACTTTTAAAATGAGATTTTAAAAGTAAAGTTAAACGTTTAATTAAAGGACTTTAAAAGAGTTAAAGTCGACGTTTAACCGGTTTAAAAGATTTAGCAAATGATGTTGCTAAATAATTAGTATATGACTATGATTTGCTTTGGCAATAAAGTCTATACTATTAAATGATTTTAATTAGGTATTGCTATACCTAAAAGGACTTCTAGAGCGAAGTCTAAACATTTCCTTATGGTGAAAATGATTCAAATGGTTTTAAAAATAAAGAAACCATAAGTGTTATATATTTGTATGATTTGTCTGGACCTATATACCTGTGTAGTATATGTTGATGTTTGATCAGGAACATATGATATGTTCTTGTGTTTGAAATGCGACGCTAACGAGGGAACATGTGAGATGTTCCTGTGTTCGAGACGCTCTATTAGAGTAGTACGCAATGATCAGATCAATTGACCAGTATTCAAAGAAGTTGATTCTGTTTGAATGCATAACGAGGCGAAGATTCTAGAAGAAGCGTTTGTTCGAGAAAATAGTTAGATTTTCTCTGAACTATATGTGTAATTATTGTGTGCTTTGTTCTATGTGTTCCTGCTGTGTTACTCGTTATATGAAAAATGTGTTTTTGTGAGAGATTTGTGAGAGGCTTGGGTCCAAAGTTCGAGGAACTGTTGGCAGAGCAATCTGACTCAGCGATGTATTTGGCTGGACGTGCCAGACAGATTGAGCAGCGATTGAACTAGTCTCCTATGTGATGCCGCCAAGTGGAACAACCCTTTCTCTGTACAATGAGGAGGGAAAGGAAAACTTGCGCGTAGATGCAGACAAGGAAAAAAAGGTCTGATGATTCGAGAGGCACTACCGCCTCGACAATCATCCTCGGGTAACATTTAGATATGTGTCTTACGTTTAAATAAGTACGTTTATGTGTTTTAGTATGAGATACTTATCTAGCGTCACTTTTCATGCACACTTTGCGTAATATAAACTAACTATGCTTAGATAATCGGAACAACGCGTTAAACAGACTTGAGATGCAACACACTAATCTAGCGTCACTTTTCACGCACGCTTCGTGTAATATAACCTTACCATGCTTAGGTAATCGGAACGATGCGTTAAACAAAGTTGAGACGCGACATACTAGTCTAGCGTCACTTTTCACGGACGGTTTGCGTAATATAACCTAACCATGCTTAGGTAATCGGAACAACGCGTTGAAGAGAGTTTAGACGCGACATACTAATGTGGTGTCACTTTTCACGCGCCCTTTGCGTAATATGACCTAACCATGCATAGATAATCGGAACGGCGCGATAGAGAGACTTGTGACGCAACATAAGCATGGTAATCGAAACGACGCGTTAAAGAGACTTAAGATACGACATATTAATCTAGCTTTACTTTTCACGCACACTTTGTGTAATGTAACCTAACTATGCTTAAGTAATCGAAACGACGCGTTAAAGATACTTGAGACGCGACATACTAATCTAGCGTGACTATTCAAACCTAACCATGCTTAGGTAATCGGAATGACGCATTAATGAGCCTTGAGACGCGAGATACTAATCTAGAATCACTTTTCACGCACACCTCGCGTAATATAACCTAACCATGCTTAGGTAATGTAAACAACGCGTTAAAGAGACTTGCGACACGACATACTAATCTAGCGTTACTTTTCTCGCAAACTTTACGTAATATAACCTAACCATTCTTGGGTAATCGGAATGACGCGTTAAAGAGACATGAGACGCGACATGCTAAACCTGCATAACGTTTCACGCATTCTTTGCGTAATATAACCTAACCATGCTTAGGTAATCGGATCGAGATTTAAAGAGCCTTGAGAGGCAACATACTAATCTAGCTTCACTTTTCACACACACCTTGCGTAATATAACCTAACCATGTTTAAGCTAATCAGAACGACGCGTTAAAGAGACTTGAGACGTGACATACTAATCTAGCGTTACTTTTCTCCCACACTTTGCGTAATATAAACTTACCATTCATGGGTAATCGGAACGACGCGTTAAACAGAGTTGAGACGCGACATACTAACCTAGCGGCACTTTTCACGCACTCTTTGCGTAATATAACCTAACCATGCTTAGGTAATCGGAATGACACGTTAAGAAGAACGCGACATACTTATCTAGCGTCACTTTTCATGCACACTTTGCGTAATATAAACTAACCATGCTTAGGTAATCGGAACGACGCGTTAAAGAGACTTAAGACACGACATATTAATCTAGCTTTACTTTTCACGCGCACTTTGTGTAATGTAACCTAACTATGCTTAATTAATCGAAAAGACGCGTTAAAGAAACTTGAGACGCGACATACTAATCTAGCATCACTATTGACCTAAACTTTGCATAATATAACCTAACCATGCTTAGGTAATAGGAACGACACATTAAAGAGCCTTGAGGCGCGACATACTAATCTACCGTCACTTTTCATACACACCTTGCTTAATATAACCTAACCATGCTTAGCTAATTGGAACGACGCGTTATAGAGACTTGAGACGTGACATACTAATCTAGCGTTACTTTTCCCCCACTCTTTGCGTAATATAAACTAACCATTCATGGGTAATCGAAACGACGCGTGAAATAGACTTGAGACGCGACATACTAACCTAGCGGCACTTTTTACGCACTCTTTGCGTAATATAACCCAACCATGCTTACGTGATCGGAATGACGCGTTAAAAAGAACGCGATATACTTATCTAGCATCACTTTTCCTGCACACTTTGCGTAATATAAACTCACAAAGCTACGGTAATCGGAACAACACGTTAAACAGACTTGAGATGCAACATACTAATCTAGCGTCACTTTTCATGCACGCTTTGTGTAATATAACCTATCCATGGTTTGGTAATCGGAACAACGTGTCATAGAGAATTGAGAGGCGACGTACTAATCTAGCGTCACTTTTCACGCACCCTTTGCGTAATCTAACCTAACCATGCATAGATAATCGGAACGGCGCGTTTGAGAGACTTGTGACACAACATAAGCATGGTAATCGAAACGACGCGATAAAGAGACTTAAGACACGACATATTAATCTAGCTTTACTTTTCACGCACACTTTGCGTAATGTAACCTAACTATGCTTAAGTAATCGGAACGACGCGTTAAAGATACTTGAGACGCGACATACTAATCTAGCGTCACTATTGAAACCTAACCATGCTTAGGTAATCGGAATGAAGCATTAATTATCCTTAAGACGCGAGATACTAATCTAGCGTCACTTTTCACGCACACCTCGCGTAATATAGCCTAACCATGCTTAGGTAATCGGAACAACGCATTAAAGAGACTTGAGACACGACATACTAATCTAGCGTTACTTTTCTCGCAAACTTTACGTAATATAACCTAACCATTCTTGGGTAATCGGAATGACGCGTTAAAGAGACATGAGACGCGACATACTAAACCTGCATCACTTTTCACCCATTCTTTGCTTAATATAACCTAACCATGCTTAGGTAATCGGATCGACGCATTAAAGACCGTTAAGACGCGACATACTAATCTAGCTTCACTTTTCACACACACCTTGCGTAATATAACCTAACCATGCTTAAGCTAATCAGAACGACGCGTTAAAGAGACTTGAGACATGACATACTAATATAGCGTTACTTTTCTCCCACACTTTGCCTAATATAAACTTACCATTCATGGGTAATCGGAACGACGCGTTAAACAGAGTTGAGACGCGACATACTAACCTAGCGGAACTTTTCACGCACTCTTTGCGTAATATAACCTAATCATGCTTAGGTAATAGGAATGACGCGTTAAAAAGAACGCGACATACTTATCTAGCGTCACTTTTCATGCACACTTTGCGTAATATAAACTAACCATGCTTAGGTAATCGGAACAACGCGTTAAAGAGACTTAAGACACGACATATTAATCTATCTTTACTTTGCACGCGCACTTTGTGTAATGTAACCTAACTATTCTTAATTAATCGAAAAGACGCGTTAAAGAAACTTGAGAAGCGACATACTGATCTAGCGTCACTATTGACCTAAACTTTGCATAATATAACCTAACCATGCTTAGGTAATCGGAACGACACATTAAAGAGCCTTGAGGCGCGACATACTAATCTAGCGTCACTTTTCACACACACCTTGCTTAATATAACCTAACCATGCTTAGCTAATTGGAACGACGCGTTAAAGAGACTTGAGACGTGACATACTAATCTAGCGTTACTTTTCCCCACTCTTTGCGTAATATAAACTAACCATTCATGGGTAATCGAAACGACGCGTGAAAGAGACTTGAGACGCGACATACTAACCTAGCGGCACTTTTCACGCACTGTTTGCGTAATATAACCCTACCATGCTTAGGTAATCGGAACGACGCGTTAAAAAGAACGCGATATACTTATCTAGCATCACTTTTCCTGCACACTTTGCGTAATATAAACTAACCAAGCTTTGGTAATCGGAACGACACGTTAAACAGACTTGAGACGCAGCATACTAATCTAGCGTCACTTTTCAGGCACGCTTTGTGTAATATAACCTAACCATGGTTAGATAATCGGAACAACGTGTCAAAGAGAATTGAGAGGCGACATACTAATCTAGCGCCACTTTTCACGCACCCTTTGCGTAATCTAACCTAACCATGCATAGATAATCGGAACGGCGCGTTTGAGAGACTTGTGACGCAACATAAGCATGGTAATCGAAACGACGCGTTAAAGAGACTTAAGACACGACATTTTAATCTAGCTTTACTTTTCACGCACACTTTGCGTAATGTAACCTAACTATGCTTAAGTAATCGAAACGACGCGTTAAAGATACTTGAGACGCGACATACTAATCTAGCATCACTATTGAAACCTAACCTTGCTTACGTAATCAGAATGACGCATTAATTAGCCTTGAGACGTGAGATACTAATCTAGCTTCACTTTTCACGCACACCTCGCGTAATATAACCTAACCATGCTTAGGTAATCGGAACAACGCGTTAAAGAGACTTGAGACACGACATACTAATCTAGCATTACTTTTCTCGCAAACTTTAGGTAATATAACCTAACAATTCTTGGGTAATTGGAATTACGAGTTAAAGAGACATGAGACGCGACATACTAAACCTGCATCACTTTTCACGCATTCTTTGCGTAATATAACCTAACCATGCTTAGGTAATAGGATCGACGCATTAAAGAGCCTTGAGACGCATTATACTAATCTAGCTTCACTTTTCACACACACCTTGCGTAATATAACCTAACCATGCTTAAGCTAATCAGAACGACGTGTTAAAGAGACTTGAGACGTGACATACTAATATAGCGTTACTGTTCTCCCACACTTTGCATAATATAAACTTACCATTCATGGGTAATCGGAACGACGTGTTAAATAGAGTTGAGACGCGACATACTAACCTAGCGGAACTTTTCACGCATTCTTTGCGTAATATAACCAAATCATGCTTAGGTAATAGGAATGACGCGTTAAAAAGAACGCGACATACTTATCTAGCGTCACTTTTCATGCACACTTTGCGTAATATAAACTAACCATGCTTAGGTAATCGGAACAACGCGTTAAAAAGACTTAAGACACGACATATTAATCTACCTTTACTTTGCACGCGCACTTTGCGTAATGTAACCTAACTATGCTTAATTAATCGAAGAGACGCGTTAAAGAAACTTGAGAAGCGACATACTAATCTAGCGTCACTATTGACCTAAACTTTGCATAATATAACCTAACCATGCTTAGGTAATCGGAACGACACATTAAAGAGCCTTGAGGCGCGACAGACTAATCTAGCGTCACTTCTCACACACACCTTGCTTAATATAACCTAACCATGCTTAGCTAATTGGAACGACGCGTTAAAGAGACTTGAGACGTGACATACTAATCTAGCGTTACTTTTCCCCACTCTTTGCGTAATATAAACTAACCATTCATGGGTAATCGAAACGACGCGTGAAAGAGACTTGAGACGCGACATACTAACCTAGCGGCACTTTTCACGCACTGTTTGCGTAATATAACCCTACCATGCTTAGGTAATCGGAACGACGCATTAAAAAGAACGCGATATACTTATCTAGCATCACTTTTCCTGCACACTTTGCGTAATATAAACTAACCAAGCTTTGGTAATCGGAACGACACGTTAAACAGACTTGAGACGCAGTATACTAATCTAGCGTCACTTTTCAGGCACGCTTTGTGTAATATAACCTAACCATGGTTAGATAATCGGAACAACGTGTCAAAGAGAATTGAGAGGCGACTTACTAATCTAGCGCCACTTTTCACGCACCCTTTGCGTAATCTAACCTAACCATGCATAGATAATTGGAACGGCGCGTTTGAGAGACTTGTGACGCAACACAAGCATGGTAATCGAAACGACGCGTTAAAGAGACTTAAGACACGACATATTAATCTAGCTTTACTTTTCACGCACACTTTGCGTAATGTAACCTAACTATGCTTAAGTAATCGAAACGATGCGTTAAAGATACTTGAGACGCGACATACTAATCTAGCATCACTATTGAAACCTAACCTTGCTTAAGTAATCAGAATGACGCATTAATTAGCCTTGAGACGCGAGATACTAATCTAGCGTCACTTTTCACGCACACCTCGCGTAATATAACCTAACCATGCTTAGGTAATCGGAACAACGCGTTTTTCACGCACTATTTGCGTAATATAACCTAACCATGCTTAGGTAATCAGAATGACACGTTAAAAAGAATGTGACATACTTATCTAGCGTCATTTTTCATGCACAATTTTTAAAATATAAACTAACCATGCTTAGGTAATCAGAACGACGCGTTAAACAGACTTGAGACGCAACATACTAATTTAGCATCACTTTTCACGCACGCTTTGCGTAATATAACCAAACCATGCTTAGGTAATCGAAACAACATGTCAAAGAGAATTGAGACGCGACATACTAATCTAGCGTCACTTTTCACGCACCCTTTGCGTAATCAAACGTGTGACGCGACATATGCATGGTAATCGAAACAACGCGTTAATGAGACTTGATACGCGCCATACAAATCTTGCGTCACTTTTTACGCTCACTTTGCGTAATGTAACCTAATCATCTTAGGTAATCGGAACAACGCGTTAAAGAGAATTTGAGACGCGACATACTAATCCGGCGTCACTTTTCACGCACGCTTTGCGTAATATAATCTTACCATGCTTAGATAATCGGACAACGCGTTGAAGAAAATAGAGACGCGACATATAATCTTGCATCACCCTTCAAGCATCCTTTGCGTAATAAAACATAACAATGCTTAGGTAATCAAAACGACGCGATTAAGAGACTTGTGACGCGACATAAGCATGGTAATCGAAACGACGCGTTAAAGAGACTAGAGACACGGCATACTAATCTAGCGTCACTTTTCACGCACACTTTGCGTAATGTAACCTAACCATGCTTCGGTAATCGGAACGACGCGTTAAAGAGACTTGAGACGCGACATACTAATCTACCATCATTTTTCATGCACAATTTGCGTAAAATAACCTAACCATGCTTAGATAATCGTAACAACGCGTTAAAGAGACTTGAGACGCGACATACTAATCTATTGTCACTTTTCACCCACACTTTGCATAATATAACCTAACCATGCTAGGTAATCGGAACGACGTGTTAGATAGACTTGTAACGTAACGTAAGCATGGTAATCGAAATGACGCGTCAAAGAGACTTGAGATGCGACATACCAATCTAGCGTTACTTTTTACGCATACTTTGTGTAATATAACCTAACCATGCTTAGGTAATCATAACAACGCGATAAAGAGACTTGTGACGCAACATACTAATCTAGCGTCACGTTTTACGCACACTTTGTGTAATATCACTTTAGCCATGCTTAAGTAATCGCAACAACGCGTTAAAGAGACTTGTGACACGACATAATAATCTAGCGACACTTTTAACGCGCACTTGGCGTAATATAACATATCCATGCTTACATAATTGGAATGACACGTTGAAGAGACTTGAGGCGCGATATATTAATCTAGCGTCATTTCATGCACACTATGCGTAATATAACCTAACCATGCTTCGGTAATCGGAACGATGCGTTAGAGAGATTTATGATGCGACATAATATGATAATCGAAACGACGCCTTAAAGAGACTTGAGACGCGACATACTAATCTATTATCGCTTTTCACGCACACTCTGCGTAATATAACCTAAGCATGCTTATGTCATCGGAAAGACGCATTAAAGAGCGTTGAGACTTGACATACTAATCTAGCGTCACTTTTCACGCACACTTTGTGTAATATAACCTAACCATGCTTAGGTAATCGGAACGGGGCGTTAAAGAGACTTGAGAAGCGACATACTAATATAGCGTCACTTTTCAGGCACACTTTGCGTAATATAACCTTACCATGCTTAGGTAATCGGAACACACGTCTAAGGGACTTGAGATGCGACATACTAATCTATTGTCACTTTTCACGCACACTATGCGTAATATAACCTAACCATGCTTAGGTAATCGGAACGGCGCACTAAAAAGACTTGAGACGCGCCATACTAATCTAACGTCACTTTTCACGCACACTTTGCGTAATACAACCTAACCATGCTTAGGTAATCGGAATGACGCATTAAAGAGACTTGAGAGACGACATACTAATATAGCGTCACTTTTCACGCACACTTTGCGTAACATAACCTAACCATGCTTAGGTAATCGGTACAACGCGTTAAAGTGAATTGAGACGCGACATACTAATCTAGCGTCACTTTCCACGCACACTTTGCGTAATATAACCTAACCATGCTTAGGTAATCTGAACGACGCGTGTGACGCAACATACTAATTTATTGTTAGTTTTTACGCACAATTTGCGTAAAATAACCTAACCATGCTTAGGTAATAAGAACAACGCGTTGAACAGAATTGAGACGCGGCATACTTATCTAGCGTAACTTTTCACGCACACTTTGCGTAATATAACCTAACCATACTTAGGTAATCGGAACGACGCGTTAAATAGACTTGAGACGCGATATACTAATGTATTGTTACTTTTAACGCACACTTTTCGTAAAGTAACCTAACTATCCTTAGGTAATCGGTACAACGCGTTAAAGAGAATTGAGACGCGACATACTAATCTAGCGTCACTGTCCACGCATACTTTGCATAATATAACCTAACCATGGTTAGGTAATCGGAACGACGCCCAAAATAGACGTTTGACGCGACATACTAATTTATTGTTACTTTTCACGCATACTTTGCGTAATATAACATAACCATGCATACGTAATGGAAACAACGCGTTAAAGACACTTGAGACACGACATACTAATCCATTGCGGAATATAACCAAAGCATTGTTAGATAATTGCAACGACACGCTAAATCGACTTGATACACGACATACTAATTTTTTGTTACTTTTCACGCACACCCTGCGTAATATAACCTAACCATGCTTAGTATGTCGCATCTCAAGTCCCTTTAACGAATCATTCCGGTTACCTATGCATAGTTAGGTTATATTACGCAAAGTGTGCGTGAAAAGTGACGCTAGATTAGTATGTCATGTCTCAACTCTTTTTAACGCGTCGTTTAGATTACCTAAGCTTGGCTAGGTTATATTGAGCAAAGTGTGTGGAAAAAGTGACGCTAGGTTAGTATGACCCGTCTTAAGTCTCTTTAATGTGTCGTTCCGATTACCTAAGCATGACTAGGTTATATTACGCAAAGTGTGTGTGAAAAGTGATGCTAGGTTAGTATGTCCCGTGTCAAGTCTATTTAATGTGTCGTTCCGATTACCTAAGAATGGTTAGGTTAATATTACACAAAGTGTACGTGAAAAGTGACGCTAGATTAGTATGCCGCGTCACAAGTCTCTCAAATGCGTCGTTCCGATTACCTAATCATGCTAGGTTAGTATGTCGTGTCTCAAGTATCTTTAACGAGTCGTTCTGATTACCTAAGCATGTTAAGGTTATATCACGCAAAGTGTGCGTAAAAACGTACAATAGATTAGTATGTCGTGTCTCAAGTCTAGATTAGTATGTCGTGTCTCAAGAGACTTGTTACGCGACTTAAGCATGGTAATTGAAACGACGCGTTAAAGAGACTTGAGACACGCCATACTAATCTAGCATCACTTTTTATGCACACTTTGCGTAATATAACCTAACCATGCTTATGTAATCGGAGTAACGCGTTAAAGAGAATTGAGACGCGACATACTAATCCAGCGTCACTTTTCACGCACCCTTTGCGTACTATAACCTAATCATGCTTAGGTAATCGAAACGACGTGTTAGATAGACTTGTGACGCGACATAAGCATGGTAATTGAAACGGCGCGTTAAATAGACTTGAGACGCGCCATACTAATCTAGTGTCACTTTTTACACACACTTTGCGTAATATAACCTAACCATGCTTAGGTAATCGGAGGAACGCGTAAAAGAGAATTGAGACACGACATACTAATCTAGCATCACTTTTTACTCACACATTACGCAATATAATCTAATCATTCTTAGGTAATCAGAACGACGCATTAAATATAGACTTGAGATGCGACATAATAATCTATTGTCATTTTGCACGCACACTTTGCTTAATATAACCTAACTATGCTTAGGTATTTGAAACGATGCGTTGGAGAGACTTGTGACGCGACATAAGCATGGTAATCGAAACAGCGCGTTTAAGAGACTTGAGACGTGCTATACTTACGCAAACTTTGTGTAACCTAACCATGCTTAGGTAATCGGAACGACGCGTTAAGGAGACTTGAGATGCGACATACTAATCTAGCGTCACATTTCACGCACACGTTGCGTAATATAACCTAACAATGCTTAGGTAATTGAAACGATGCATTAAAGAGCCTTGAGACGCGACGTACTAATCTACCGTCACTTTTCAGGCACGCCTTACATAATATAACCTAACCATGCTTAGGTAATCGGAACGACGCGTTAAAAAGACTTGAGACGCAACATACTAATCTAGCATCACTTATAACACGCACTTTGTGTAAGATAATAAAACCATGCTTAGGTAATCGGAACGATGCGTTAAAGAGACTTGAGACATACTAATATAACATCACTTTTCACGCACACTTTCCGTAAAATAACCCAACCATTCTTGGGTAATCGGAACGACGCGTTAAAAAGACTTGAGATGCGACATACTCATCTGGTGTAACTTTTCACGCACTCTTTGCGTAATATAACCTAACCATACTTAGGTAATCGGAACGACGCATTAAAGAGCCTTGAGATGCGACATATTAATCTAGCGTCAATTTTCAAGCACCCTCGCGTAATATAACTTAACCATGCTTAGTTAATCGGAACGAAAAGGGACATGAGACGCCACATACTAATCTAGCGTTGCATTTCTTGCACACTTTGCGTAATATAACCTAACCATTCTTGGATAATCGGAATGACGCGTTAAAGAGACTTGAGACGCGACACACTAATTTAGCATCACTTTTCACGCACTCTTTGCGTAATATAACCTAATCATGGTTAGGTAATCGGAACGACGCGTTAAGGAGAACACGACATACTTATCTATCGTCACTTTTCATGTACACTTTGCGAAATATAACCTAACCATACTTAGGTAATCGGAACGATGCGTTAAACAGACTTGAGACGCGACATACTAATCTAGCGTCACTTTTCATGCACGCTTTGCATAATATAATCTAACCATGCGTAGGTAATCGGAACAACGCGTTAAAGAGAATTGAGACTTGACATACTAATCTAGCGTTACTTTTCACGCATCCTTTGCGTAATATAACCTAACTATGCTTAGGTAATCGAAACGACGAGTTAGAGAGACTTGTTACGTGACATAAGCATGGTAATTGAAACGACGCGTTAAAGAGACTTGAGACACGCCATACTAATCTAGCGTCACTTTTGACGCACACTTTGCGTAATATAACCTAACCATGCTTAGATAATCAGAACAACACGTTAAAGAGAATTGAGACGCGACATACTAATCTAGCGTCGCTTTTCACGCACCCTTTGCGTACTTTAACCTAATCAAGCTTTGGTAATCGGAACGAAGAGTTAGATAGACTTGACACGCAATAAACTAGTCTAGCGTCACTTTTCACGTACACCTTGCGTATATAAACTAACCATGCTTAGCTAATCGGAACGACGCGTTAAAGAGACTTGAAGCGCAACATACTAATCTAGCGTTACTTTTCTCGCATACTTTGCGTAATATAGCCTAACCATTCTTGGGTAATCGGAACGACGCGTTAAAGAAACTTGGGACGCAACATACTAATCCAGCGTCACTTTTCACGCACTCTTTGCGTAATATAACCTAACCATACTTTGGTAATCGGAACGATCCGTTAAAGAGAACGCGACATACTTATCTAGCGTCGCTTTTCACACACACTTTGCGTAATATAACTTAACCATGCTTAGGTAATCGGAATGACGCGTTAAAAAGACTCGAGATGCAACATACTAATCTAGCGTCACTTTTCACGCACGCTTTGCGTAATATAACCTAACCAAGCTTAGTTAATTAGAAAAACACGTTAAAGAGAATTAGGACCCGACATACTAATCTATCGTCACTTTTCACGCACCCTTTGCGTAATATAACATAACCATGCTTAGGTAATCGGAACGACGCGTTAGAGAGATTTATTACGTGATATAAGCATGGTAATCGAAATAACGCGTTAAAGAGACTTGAGATGTGCCATAGTAATCTATCGTCACTTTTTACTCAAACTTTGCGTAATATAACCTATCCATGCTTAGGTAATCGAAACAACGTGTTAAAGACAATTGAGATACGACATACTAATCTAGCGTCACTTTTCACGCACACTTTGCGTAATATAACCTAACCATTCTTAGGTAATTGGAACGACGCGTTAGAGAGACTTGTTATGCGACATAAGCATGGTAATTGAAATGACGCGTTAAAGAGACTTGAGTTGCGCCATACTAATCTAGCGTCACTTTTTACGCACACATTGAGTAATATAACCTAACCATGCTTAGGTAATAGGAACGACGCGACATACTAATCTAGAGTTACTTTTCACGCAAACTTTGTGTAATATAACCTAACAATGCTTAGGTAATCGGAACGACGCGTTAGACAGACATGAGACACGACATACTAATCTAGCGTCACTTTTCACGCATGCTTTGCGTAATATAACCTAACCATGCTTAGATGTTCGGAACAACGCGTAAAAGAGAATGAGACGTGACATACTAATCCAATGACACTTTTTATGCACGCTTTGCATAATGTAACCTAACCATGCTTAGGTAATCGGAAGGACGTGTTAAAGAGACTTGAGACGCGACATACTAATCTAGCGTTACTTTTCAAGCAAACTTTGTGTATTATGACCTAACCATGCATAGATAATTTGAACAACAAGATAGAGAGAATTGAGACGCAACATACTAATCTAGCGTCACTTTTCACGTACACTTTTCCTAATATAACCTAACCATGCTTAGGTAATTTGAACGATGCGTTAAATAGACATGAGACGCGACATACTAATCTATTGTTACTTTTCACGCACACTTTGCGTAATATAACCTAACCATGAACGACGTATTAGAGAGACTTGTGACGCGGCATAAGCATGGTAATTCAAACGACGAGTTCAAGAGGCTTGAGACACGACATACTAATCTAGCATCACTTTTAACCTATACTCTTCATAATATAACCTAACCATGCTTAGGTTATCGGAACGACACATTAAAGAACCTTGAGACGCAACATACTAATCTAGCGTCACTTTTCACGCACACCTTATGTAATATAAACTAACGATGCTTAGGTAATCGTAACGACGCGTTAAAGAGACTTGAGACGCAACATACAAATCTAGCGTCACTTATAACACGCACTTTGCGTAATATAACCAAACCATGCTTAGGTAATCAGAACGACGCGTTAAAGAGACTTGAGACTCGACATACTAGTATAGCATCATTTTTCACACACTTTCTGTAGTATAACCTAAATATTCTTGGGTAATCGGAACGGCGCGCTAAATAGACTTGAGATGAGACATACTAATCCTGCGTAACTTTTCACGCACTCTTTGCGTAATATAACCTAACCATGCTTAGGTAATCAGAACGACGCATTAAAGAGCCTTAAGATGCGACATGCTAATAGCATAACTTTTCAAGCACACCTTGCGTAATATAACTTAACCATGCTTAGCTAATCGGAACGAAAAGAGACATGAGACGCTACATACTAATCTAGCGTAACTTTTCTCGCACACTTTGCGTAATATAACCTAACCATTCTTGGGTAATCAGAACAACGCGTTAAAGAGACTTGAGACGCGGCGTACTAATCTAGCATCACTTTTCAGGCACTCTTTGCGTAATATATCCTAACCATACTTAGGTAATCAGAACGACGCATTAAAGAGAACGCGACATACTTATCTGGCGTCACTTTTCACGCACACTTTGCGTAATATAACCTAACCATACTTAGGTAATCGGAACGACGCGTTAAACAGACTTGAGACGCGACATACTAATCTAGCGTCCCTATTCATGCACGCTTTGCATAATATAACCTAACCATGCTTAGGTAATCGGAACAACGCGTTAAAGAGAATTGAGATGCGACATACTAATCTAGCGTTACTTTTCACGCACCCTTTGCGTAATATAACCTAACCATACTTAGGTAATCGGAACGACGCATTAAAGAGACTTGTTACGCGACTTAAGCATGGTAATTAAAACGACGTGTTAAAGAGACTTGAGACACGCCATACTAATCTAGCATCACTTTTTATGCACACTTTGCGTAATATAACCTAACCATGCTTAGGTAATCGGAGCAACGCGTTAAAGAGAATTGAGACGCGACATACTAATCCAGCGTCACTTTTCACGCACCCTTTGCGTAATATAACCTAACCATTCTTGGGTAATCAGAACAACGCGTTAAAGAGACTTGAGACGCGGCGTACTAATCTAGCATCACTTTTCACGCACTCTTTGCGTAATATATCCTAACCATACTTAGGTAATCGGAACGACGCATTAAAGAGAACGCGACATACTTATCTGGCGTCACTTTTCACGCACACTTTGCGTAATATAACCTAACCATACTTAGGTAATCGGAACGACGCGTTAAACAGACTTGAGACGCGACATACTAATCTAGCGTCACTATTCATGCACGCTTTGCATAATATAACCTAACCATGCTTAGGTAATCGGAACAACGCGTTAAAGAGAATTGAGATGCGACATACTAATCTAGCGTTACTTTTCACGCACCCTTTGCGTAATATAACCTAACCATACTTAGGTAATCGGAACGACGCGTTAAAGAGACTTGTTACGCGACTTAGCCATGGTAATTGAAATGACGCGTTAAAGAGACTTGAGTTGCGCCATACTAATCTAGCTTCACTTTTTACGCACACATTGAGTAATATAACCTAACCATGCTTAGGTAATAGGAACGACGCGACATACTAATCTAGAGTTACTTTTCACGCAAACTTTGTGTAATATAACCTAACAATGATTAGGTAATCGGAACGACGCGTTAGACAGACATGAGACACGACATACTAATCTAGCGTCACTTTTCACGCATGCTTTGCGTAATATAACCTAACCATGCTTAGATGATCGGAACAACGCGTAAAAGAGAATGAGACGTGACATACTAATCCAGTGACACTTTTTATGCACGCTTTGCATAATGTAACCTAACCATGCTTAGGTAATCGGAAGAACGCGTTAAAGAGAATTGAGACACGGCATACTAATCTAGCGTCACTTTTTACTCTCACATTGCGCAATATAACCTAATCATTATTAGGTAATCGAAATGACGCATTAAATATAGACTTGAGATGCGACATACTAATCTATTGTAATTTTTCACGCATGCTTTGCATAATATAACATAAGCATGCTTAGGTGATCGGAACAACACTTAAAAGAGAATTGAGACGCGACATACTAATCAAGCGTCACTTTTAGGCACCCTTTGCGTAATATAACCTAACCATGCTTAGGTAATCGAAACGACGCGCTAGAGAGACTTGTGACGCGACATAAGCATGGTAATCGAAACGACGCGTTAAAGAGACTTGATACGCGTCATACTAATCTAGCGTCAATTTTTACGCACACTTTGTGTAATATAACCTAACCATGCTTAGGTAATAGGAACAACACGTTAAAGAGACTTGAGACGCGACATACTAATCTAGCTTCACTTTTCACGCACACTTTGCGTAATATAACCTAACCATGCTTAGGTAATCAGAACGACGCGTTAAATAGACTTGAGACGAGACATACTAATCGATTGTTATTTTTCACGCACACTTTGTGTAATATAACCTAACCATGCTTAGGTAATTGCAACAACGCATTAGAGAGACTTGTGACGGGACATAAGCATGGTAATCAAAACGATGCGTTAGAGAGACTTGAGACGCAACATACTAATATCTAGCGTCACTTTTGACCTAAGCTTTGCATAATATAACCTAACCATGCTTGACGCATTAAATATAACGTAACCTTGCTTAGGTATTCGAAACGACGCGATAAATAGACTTGAGACGCGGCATACTAATCTATTGTCACTTTTCACGCACACTTTGCGTAATATATCCTAACCATGCATAAGTAATCGGAATGACGCGTTAAAGAGACTTGAGCTGCGCCATACTAATCTAGAAACACTTTGTTTAATATAACCTAACCATGCTTAGGTGATCGCAACGACGCGTTAGATAGACTTGTTACGCGACATAAGCATGGTAATCGAAATGATGCGTTAAAGAGACTTGAGCTGCGCCATACTAATCTAGCAACACTTTTGACGCACACTTTGCGTAATATAACCTAAGCATGCTTAGGTAATAGGAATAACACGTTTAAGAGAATTGAGACGCGGCATACTAATCTAGCGTCACTTTTCACGCACACTCTGCGTAATATAACCTAACCATGCTTAATTAATCGGAACGGCGGGTTAAAGAGACTTGAGACTGGACATACTAATCTAGTGTCACTTTTCATGTAAAGTTTGCTTAATATAACCTAACCATGCTTAGGTAATCGCAACGACGCGTTAAAGACAATTGAGACGCGACATACTAATCTATTGATCCTATTCACGCACACTTTGCGTACTATAACCTAACCATGCTTTGGAAATCGGAGGGACGCGTTAGAGAGACTTGTGACGCGACATAAGCATGGTAATCGAAACGACGCGTTAAAGAGACTTGAGACGCGACACACTAATCTAGCGTCAGTTTTCACGCAAACTTTGCGTAATATAATCTAACCATGATTAGGTAAACGGAACGACGCATTAAAGAGCCTTGAGACGCGACATACTAATCCAACATCACTTTTCTTTCACACCTTGCGTAATATAACCTAACCATGCTTATGTAATCGGAATGACACGTTAAAGCGACTTGAGACGCGACATACTAATCTAGCGTTACTTTTCTCGCACACTTTGTGTAATATAACCTAACCATGCTTTGGTAATCGGAACGACGCGTCAATGAGACTTGAGACGCGACATACTAATTTAGCGTCACTTTTTACTCACACTTTATAACCTAATCATTCTTAGGTAATCAGAACGACGCATTAAATAGACTTGAGAACAGACATACTAATCTATTGTCATTTCGTATGCACACTTTGCTTAATATAACCTAACCATGCTTAGGTAATCGAAACGACAAGTTAGAGAGACTTGTGACGCGACATAAGCATGGTAATCGAAACAGCGCGTTAAAGAGACTTGAGACGTGCTATACTAATCTAGCGTCACTTTTTACGCAAACTTTGTGTAACCTAACCATGCTTAGGTAATCGGAAAGACGCGTTAAGGAGACTTGAGATGCGACATACTAATCTAGCATCACATTTCACGCACACTCTGCGTAATATAACCTAACCATGCTTGGGTAATCGGAACGATGCATTACAGAGCCTTGAGACGCGATATACTAATCTAGCATCACTTTTCAGGCACACCTTCTGTAATATAACCTAACCATGCTTAGGTAATCGGAACGACGCGTTAAAAAGACGAGAGAGGCAACATACTAATCTAGCGTCACATATAACACGCACTTTGTGTAATATAACGAAACCATGCTTAGGTAATCGGAACGATGCGTTAAAGAGACTTGAGACATACTAATATAGCGTCACTTTTCACACACACTTTCTGTAATATAACCCAACCATTCTTGGGTAATCGGAACGACGCGTTAAAAAGACTTGAGACGCGACATACTAATCTGGCGTAACTTTTCACGCACTCTTTGCGTAATATAACCTAACCATGCTTAGGTAATCGGAACGACGCATTAAAGAGCCTTGAGACGCGACATACTAATCTAGCGTCAATTTTCAAGCACCCTCGCGTAATATAACTTAACCATGCTTAGTTAATCGGGACGAAAAGGGACATGAGACGCCACATACTAATCTAGCATTACATTTCTCGCACACTTTGCGTAATATAACCTAACCATTCTTTGATAATAGGAATGACGCGTTAAAGAGACTTGAGACGCGACATACTAATATAGCATCACTTTTCACGCACTCTTTGCGTAATATAACCTAATCATGCTTAGATAATCGGAACGACGCGTTAAGGAGAACACGACATACTTATCTATCGTCACTTTTCATGCACACTTTGCGAAATATAACCTAACCATACTTAGGTAATCGGAATGACGCGTTAAGCAGACTTGAGACGCGACAGACTAATCTAGCGTCACTTTTCATGCACGCTTTGCATAATATAATCTAACCATGCATTGGTAATCGGAACAACGCATTAAAGAGAATTGAGATGCGACATACTAATCTAGCGTTACTTTTCACGCATCCTTTGTGTAATATAACCTAACTATGCTTAGGTAATCGGAACGACGCATTAGAGAGACTTGTTACGCGACATAAGCATGGTAATTGAAACGACGCGTTAAAGAGATTTAAGACACGCCATACTAATCTAGCGTCACTTTTGACGCACACTTTGTGTAATATAACCTAACCATGCTTAGATAATCGGAACAACACGTTAAAGAGAATTGAGACGCGACATACTAATCTACCGTCACTTTTCACGCACCCTTTGCGTACTATAACCTAATCAACCTTAGGTAATCAGAACGAAGAGTTAGATAGACTTGTGACGCGACATAAGCATGGTAATTGAAACGACGCGTTAAAGAGACTTGAGATGCGCCATACTAATCTAGCGTCACTTTTTACACACACTTTGCGTAATATAACCTAACCATGCTTAGGTAATCGGAATAACGCATTAATGAGAATTGAGACCCGACATACTAATCTAGCGTCACTTTTTACTCACACTTTATAACCAAATCATTCTTAGGTAATCGGAACGACGCATTAAATAGAATTGAGAAGAGACATACTAATCTATTGTCATTTCGTATGCACACTTTGCTTAATATAACCTAACCATGCTTAGGTAATCGAAACGACACGTTAGAGAGACTTGTGACGCGACATAAGCATGGTAATCGAAACAGCGCGTTAAAGAGACTTGAGACGTGCTATACTAATCTAGCGTCACTTTTTACGCAAACTTTGTGTAATATAACCTAACCATGCTTAGGTAATCGGAAAGACGCGTTAAGGAGACTTGAGATGCGACATACTAATCTAGCGTCACATTTCATGCACACTCTGCGTAATATAACCTAACCATGCTTGGGTAATCAGAACGTCGCCTTAAAGAGCCTTGAGACGCGACATACTAATCTAGCATCACTTTTCAGGCACACCCTCTGTAATATAACCTAACCATTGTTAGGTAATCAGAACGAAACGTTAAATAGACTTGAGACGCGACATACTAATCTATTGTCATTTCGCACGCACACCTTGTGTAGGAATACCTAACCATGCTTAGGTAATCGGAACGACGCGTTAGAGAAACTTGTGACGCGAGATAAGCATGGTAATCAAAGAGACGCGTTAAAGAGACTTGAAACTCACCATACTAATCTAGCGTCACTTCTAACGCAAACTTTATGAAATATTACCTAACCATGCTTAGGTAATTGACACGACGCGATAAACAGACTTGAGACGCAACATACTAATCTATTGTCACTTTTCATGCACACTTTGCTTAATATAACCTAACCATGCCTAGGTAATCGGAATAACGCGTTAAAGAGACTTGAGACGCGACATACTAGTCTATTGTTTCTTTTCACGAACACTTTGCGTAGTATAACCTAACAATGCTTAGGTAATCGGAACGATGCGTTACAGAGACTTGTGACTTAAGCACGGTGATTGACACAACGCGTCAAAGAGACTTGAGACGCGACATACAAATGTTGCGTCACTTTTGACCTAAACTTTGCAAAATGTAACCTAACCATTTTTCGGTAATTGGAACGACGTATTAAAGAGCCTTGAGACGCAACATACAAATCTAGCGTAACTCTTCATGTACGCCTTGCGTAATATAACCTAACCATGGTTAGGTAATCGAAACGACGCGTTAAGGAGACTTGAGACGCGACATACTAATCTAGCGTCACTTTTCACGCATACTTTGCGTAAGATAACCTAACCATGCTTAGGTAATCGGAACAACGCGTTAAACAGACTTGAGACGCCACATACTAATCTAGCGTCACTTTTCACGCATGCTTTGCATAATATAACCTAAGCATGCTTAGGTGATCGTAACAACACTTAAAAGAGAATTGAGACGCGGCATACTAATCTAGCGTCACTTTTAGGCACCCTTTGCGTAATATAACCTAACCATGCTTAGGTAATCGAAACGACGCGTTAGAGAGACTTGTGACGCGACATAAGCATGGTAATCGAAACGACGCGTTAAAAAGACTTGATATGCGCCATACTAATCTAGCGTCAATTTTTACGCACACTTTGTGTAATATAACCTAACCATGCTTAGGTAATAGGAACAACGCGTTAAAGAGACTTGAGAGGCGACATACTAATCTAGCTTCACTTTTCACGCACACTTTGCGTAATATAACCTAACCATGCTTAGGTAATCAGAACGACGCGATAAATAGACTTGAGACGAGACATACTAATCTATTGTTATTTTTCACGCACACTTTGTGTAATATAACCTAACCATGCTTAGGTAATTGGAACAACGCGTTAGAGAGACTTGTGACGAGACATAAGCATGGTAATCAAAACGATGCGTTAGAGAGACTTGAGACGCAACATACTAATATCTAGCGTCACTTTTGACCTAAACTTTGCATAATATAACCTAACCATGCTTAGGTAATCCGAATGACGCATTAAATATAACGTAACCTTGCTTAGGTATTCGGAACGACGCGATAAATAGACTTGAGACGCGGCATACTAATCTATTGTCACTTTTCACGCACACTTTGCGTAATATATCCTAACCATGCATATGTAATCGGAATGACGCGTTAAAAAGACTTGAGCTGCGCCATACTAATCTAGCAATACTTTGTTTAATATAACCTAACCATGCATAGGTAATCGCAACGACGCGTTAGAGAGACTTGTTACGCGACATAAGCATGGTAATCGAAATGATGCGTTAAAGAGACTTGAGCTGCGCCATACTAATCTAGCAACACTTTTGACGCACACTGCGCGTAATATAACCTTAGCATGCTTAGGTAATAGGAATAACGCGTTTAAGAGAATGGAGACGCGGCATACTAATCTAGCGTCACTTTTCACGCACACTTTGCGTAATATAACCTAACCATGCTTAGGAAATCGGAGCGACGTGTTAAAAAGACTTGAGACGCGACATACTAATCTAGCGTCACTTTTCACACACGCTTTGCGTAATATAACCTAACCATGCTTAGGTAATCGGAACGACGATTTAAAGAGACTCGTGACGAGAGATAAGCATGGTAATCGAAACGACGAGTTAAAGAGATTTAAAACGAAACATACTAATCTAGCGTCAATTTTGACGCACACTTTGCGTAATATAACCTAACCATGCTTATGTAATCGGAATGGCGGGTTAAAGAGACTTGAGACTGGACACACTAATCTAGTGTCACTTTTCATGTAAAGTTTGCGTAATATAACCTAACCATGCTTAGGTAATCGCAACGACGCGTTAAAGACAATTGAGACGCGACATACTAATCTATTGATCCTATTCACGCACACTTTGCGTACTATAGCCTAACCATGCTTTGGAAATCGGAGGGACGCGTTAGAGAGACTTGTGACGCGACATAAGCATGGTAATCGAAACGATGCGTTAAAGAGACTTGAGACGCGACACACTCATCTAGCCATGCTTAGGTAAACAGAACGACGCATTAAAGAGCCTGAGACGCGACATACTAATCCAACATCACTTTTCTCACACACCTTGCGTAATATAACCTAACCATGCTTATGTAATCAGAATGACGCGTTAAAGCTACTTCAGACGCGACATACTAATCTAGCGTTACTTTTCTCGCACACTTTGCGTAATATAACCTTACCATGCTTTGGTAATCGGAACGACGCGTCAATGAGACTTGAGACGCGACATACTAATTTAGCGTCACTTTTTACTCACACTTTATAACCTAATCATGCTTAGGTAATTAGAACGACGCATTAAATAGACTTGAGAACAGACATACTAATCTATTGTCATTTCGTATGCACACTTTGCTTAATATAACCTAACCATGCTTAGGTAATCGAAACGACACGTTAGAGAGACTTGTGACGCGACATAAGCATGGTAATCGAAACAGCGCGTTAAAGAGACTTGAGACGTGCTATTCTAATCTAGCGTCACTTTTTACGCAAACTTTGTGTAACCTAACCATGCTTAGGTAATCGGAACGACGCGTTAAGGAGACTTGAGATGCGGCATACTAATCTAGCGTCACATTTCACGCACACGTTGCGTAATATAACCTAACAATGCTTAGGTAATCGGAACGATGCATTACAGAGCCTTGAGACACGACGTACTAATCTAGCGTCACTTTTCAGGCACGCCTTACATAATATAACCTAACCATGCTTAGGTAATCAGAACGACGCGTTAAAAAGACGAGAGAGGCAACATACTAATCTAGCGTCACATATAACACGCACTTTGTGTAATATAACGAAACCATGCTTAGGTAATCGGAACGATGCGTTAAAGAGACTTGAGACATACTAATATAGCATCACTTTTCACACACACTTTCTGTAATATAACCCAACCATTCTTGGGTAATCGGAACGACGCGTTAAAAAGACTTGAGACGCGACATACTAATCTGGCGTAACTTTTCACGCACTCTTTGCGTAATATAACCTAACCATGCTTAGGTAATCGGAACGACGCATTAAAGAGCCTTGAGACGCGACATACTAATCTAGCGTCAATTTTCAAGAACCCTCGCGTAATATAACTTAACCATGCTTAGTTAATCGGGACGAAAAGGGACATGAGACGCCACATACTAATCTAGCATTACATTTCTCGCACACTTTGCGTAATATAACCTAACCATTCTTGGATAATCGGAATGACGCGTTAAAGAGACTTGAGACGTGACATATTAATATAGCATCACTTTTCACGCACTCTTTGCGTAATATAACCTAATCATGCTTAGATAATCGGAACGACGCGTTAAGGAGAACACGACATACTTATCTATGGTCACTTTTCATGCACACTTTGCGAAATATAACCTAACCATGCTTAGATAATCGGAACAACACATTAAAGAGAATTGAGACGCGACATACTAATCTACCGTCAGTTTTCACGCACCCTTTGCGTACTATAACCTAATCAACCTTAGGTAATCGGAACGAAGAATTAGATAGACTTGTGACGGGACATAAGCATGGTAATTGAAACGACGCGTTAAAGAGACTTGAGATGCGCCATACTAATCTAGCGTCACTTTTTACACACACTTTGTGTAATATAACCTAACCATGCTTAGGTAATCGGAATAACGCATTAATGAGAATTGAGACCCGACATACTAATCTAGCGTCACTTTTTACTCACACTTTATAACCTAATCATTCTTAGGTAATCAGAACGACGCATTAAATTGAATTGAGAAGAGACATACTAATCTATTGTCATTTCGTATGCACACTTTGCTTAATATAACCTAACCATGCTTAGGTAATCGAAACGACACGTTAGAGAGACTTGTGACGCGACATAAGCATGGTAATCGAAACAGCGCGTTAAAGAGACTTGAGACGTGCTATACTAATCTAGCGTCACTTTTTACGCAAACTTTGTGTAATATAACCTAACCATGCTTAGGTAATCGGAAAGACGCGATAAGGAGACTTGAGATGCGACATACTAATCTAGCGTCACATTTCACGCACACTCTGCGTAATATAACCTAACCATGCTTGGGTAATCAGAACATCGCATTAAAGAGCCTTGAGACGCGACATACTAATCTAGCATCACTTTTCAGGCACACCTTCTGTAATATAACCTAACCATTGTTAGGTAATCAGAACGAAACGTTAAATAGACTTGAGACGCGACATACTAATCTATTGTCATTTCGCACGCACACCTTGTGTAGGATAACCTAACCATGCTTAGGTAATCGCAACGACGCGTTAGAGAAACTTGTGACGCGAGATAAGCATGGTAATCAAAGAGACGCGTTAAAGAGACTTGAAACTCACCATACTAATCTAGCGTCACTTCTAACGCACACTTTATGAAATATTACCTAACCATGACACGACGCGATAAACAGACTTGAGACGCAACATACTAATCTATTGTCACTTTTCATGCACACTTTGCTTAATATAACCTAACCATGCTTAGGTAATCGGAATAACGCGTTAAAGAGACTTGAGACGCGACATACTAGTCTATTGTTTCTTTTCACGCACACTTTGCGTAGTATAACCTAACAATGCTTAGGTAATCAGAACGATGCGTTACAGAGACTTGTGACTTAAGCATGGTGATTGACACAACGCGTCAAAGAGACTTGAGACGCGACATACAAATGGTGCGTCACTTTTGATTTAAACTTTGCAAAATGTAACCTAACCATGTTTCGGTAATTGGAACAACGTATTAAAGAGCCTTGAGACGCAACATACTAATCTAGCGTAACTCTTCATGTACGCCTTGCGTAATATAACCTAACCATGGTTAGGTAATCGAAACGACGCGTTAAGGAGACTTGAGACGCGACATACTAATCTAGCGTCACTTTTCACGCATACTTTGCGTAAGATAACCTAACCATGCTTAGGTAATCGGAACAACGCGTTAAACATACTTGAGACGCGACATACTAATCTAGCGTCACTTTTCACGCATGCTTTGCATATTATAACCTAAGCATGCTTAGGTGATCGGAACAACACTTAAAAGAGAATTGAGACGCAGCATACTAATCTAGCGTCACTTTTAGGCACCCTTTGCGTAATATAACCTAACCATGCTTAGGTAATCGAAACGACGCGTTAGAGAGACTTGTGACGCGACATAAGCATGGTAATCGAAACGACGCGTTAAAGAGACTTGATACGGGCCATACTAATCTAGCGTCAATTTTTACGCACACTTTGTGTAATATAACCTAACCATGCTTAGGTAATAGGAACAACGCGTTAAAGAGACTTGAGACACGACATACTAATCTAGCTTCACTTTTCACGCACACTTTGCGTAATATAACCTAACCATGCTTAGGTAATCAGAACGACGCGTTAAATAGACTTGAGACGAGACATACTAATCTATTGTTATTTTTCACGCACACTTTGTGTAATATAACCTAACCATGCTTAGGTAATTGCAACAACGCGTTAGAGAGACTTGTGACGAGACATAAGTATGGTAATCAAAACGATGCGTTAGAGAGACTTGAGACGCAACATACTAATATCTAGCGTCACTTTTGACCTAAACTTTGCATAATATAACCTAACCATGCTTCGGTAATCGGAATGACGCATTAAATATAACGTAACCCTGCTTAGGTATTCGGAACGACGCGATAAATAGACTTGAGACGCGGCATACTAATCTATTGTCACTTTTCACGCACACTTTGCGTAATATATCCTAACCATGCATAAGTAATCGGAATGACGTGTTAAAAAGACTTGAGCTGCGCCATACTAATCTAGCAACACTTTGTTTAATATAACCTAACCAAGCTTAGGTAATCGCAACGACGCGTTAGAGAGACTTGTTACGCGACATTAGCATGGTAATCGAAATGATGCGTCAAAGAGACTTGAGCTGCACCATACTAATCTAGCAACACTTTTGACGCACACTTTGCGTAATATAACCTAAGCATGCTTAGGTAATAGGAATAACGCGTTTAAGAGAATTGAGACGCGACATACTAATCTAGCGTCACTTTTCACGCACACTTTGCGTAATATAACCTAACCATGCTTAGGAAATCGGAACGACGTGTTAAACAGACTTAAGACGCGACATACTAATCTAGCGTCACTTTTCACACACGCTTTGCGTAATATAACCTAACCATGCTTAGGTAATCGGAACGACGATTTAAAGAGACTCGTGACGAGAGATAAGCATGGTAATCGAAACGACGAGTTAAAGAGATTTGAAACGAAACATACTAATCTAGCGTCAATTTTGGCGCACACTTTGCGTAATATAACCTAACCATGCTTAAGTAATCGGAACGGCGGGTTAAAGAGACTTGAGACTGGACATACTAATCTAGTGTCACTTTTCATGTAAAGTTTGCGTAATATAACCTAACCATGCTTAGGTAATCGCAACGACGAGTTAAAGACAATTGAGACGCGACATACTAATCTATTAATCCTATTCATGCACACTTTGCGTACTATAACCTAACCATGCTTTGGAAATCGGAGGGACGCGTTAGAGAGTCTTGTGACGCGACATAAGCATGGTAATCGAAACGACGCGTTAAAGAGACCTGAGACGCGACACACTCATCTAGCGTCAGTTTTCACGCAAACTTTGCGTAATATAATCTAACCATGCTTAGGTAAACGGAACGACGCATTAAAGAGCCTTGAGACACGACATACTAATCCAACATCACTTTTCTCACACACCTTGTGTAATATAACCTAACCATGCTTATGTAATCGGAATGACGCGTTAAAGCTACTTGAGACGCGACATACTAATCTAGCGTTACTTTTCTCGCACACTTTGCGTAATATAACCTAACCATGCTTTGGTAATCGGAACGACGCGTCAATGAGACTTGAGACGCGGCATACTAATTTAGCGTCACTTTTTACGCACACTTTGTGTAATATAAACTAACCATGCTTCGGTAATCGAAACTAAGCGTTAAAGAGACTTGAGATGCGACATACTAATCTAGCGGCATTTTTCACGCACTCTTTGCGTAATATAATCAAACCATACTTAGGTAATCAGAATGACGGGTTTAAAAGAACGTGATATACTTATCTAGCGTCACTTTTCATGTACACTTTGTGTAATCGGAACGACGTGTTAAACTGACTTGAGACGCAACATACAAATCTAGCGTCACTTTTCACGCACGCTTTGTGTAATATAACCTAACCATGCTTAGGTAATCTAAACGATGCGTTAAATAGACTTGAGACGCGATGTACTAGTCTAGCGTCACTTTTCACGCACGCTTTGCATAATATAACTTAACCATGCTTAGGTAACCGGAACAACGCGTTGAAGAGAATTGAGACGCGACATACTAATGTGGTGTAACTTTTCACGCACCCTTTGCGCAATATAACCTAACCATGCATAGATAATCAGAACGACGCATTAGAGAGACTTGTGACGCAACATAAGCATGGTAATCGAAACGACGCGTTAAAGAGACTTAGGATACGACATATTAATCTAGCATTACTTTTCACGCACACTTTGCGTAATGTAACCTAACTATGCTTAAGTAATCAAAACGACGCGTTAAAGATACTTGAGACGCGACATACTAATCTAGCGTCACTATTAACCTAAACTTTGCATAATATAACCTAACCATGCTTAGGTAATCTGAATGACGCATTAATGAGCCTTGAGATGCAAGATACTAATCTAGCGTCACTTTTCACGCACACCTCGCGTAATATTACCTAACCATGCTTAGGTAATCGGAACAACGCGTTAAAGAGACTTGAGACTTGAGACACGACATAATAACCTTACCATTCTTGGGTAATTGGAATGATGCGTTAAAGAGACTTGAGACGCGACATACTAAACCTGCATCACTTTTCACGCACTCTTTGCGTAATAACGTAACCATGCTTAGCTAATAGGATCGACTCATTAAAGAGCCTTGAGACGCAACATACTAATCTAGCTTCACTTTTCACACAAATCTGGTGTAGTATAAACTAACCATGCTTAAGCTAATCGGAACGACGCGTTAAAGAGACTTGAGACGTGACATACTAATCTAGCGTTACTTTTCTCCCACACTTTGCATAATATAAACTAACCATTCATGGGTAATCGGAACTACGCGTTAAACATAGTTGAGACGCGACATACTAACCTAGCGGCACTTTTCACGCACTCTTTGCGTAATATAACCTAACCATGCTTAGGTAATCGGAAAGACGCGTTAAAAAGAACGCGACATACTTATCTAGCGTCACTTTTCATGCACACTTTGCGTAATATAAACTAACCATGCTTAGGTAATCGGAACGACGCGTTAAAGAGACTTAAGACACGACATATTAATCTAGCTATACTTTTCACGCACACTTTGCATAATGTAACCTAACTATGCTTAATTAATCGAAACGACGCGTGAAAGATACTTCAGACGCGACATACTAATCTAGCGTCACTATTGACCTAAACTTTGCATAATATAACCTAACAATGCTTAGGTAATCGGAACGACGCATTAAAGTGCCTTGAGACGCGACATACTAATCTAGCGACACTTTTCACACACACCTTGCGTAATATAACCTAACCATGCTTAACAAATCTGAACGACGCGTTAAAGAGACTTGAGACGTGACATACTAATCTAGCGTTACTTTTCCCCCACACTTTGCGTAATATAAACTAACCATTCATAAGTAATCGGAACGACGCGTTAAAGAGACTTGAGACGCGACATACTAATCTTGCGGCACTTTTCACGCACTCTTTGCGTAATATAACCTAACCATGCTTAGGTAATCGGAACGACGAGTTAAAAAGAACGCGATATACTTATCTAGTGTCTTTTTTCATGCACACTTTGCCTAATATAAACTAACCATGCTTAGGTAATCGGAACAACGCGTTAACCAGACATGAGACGCAACATACTAATCTAGCGTCACTTTTCACGCACGCTTCGCGTAATATAACCAAACCATGCTTAGGTAATTGAAACGACGTTTTAAACAGAATTGGGACGCGACGTACTAGTCTATCGTCACTTTTCACGCACGCTTTGCGTAATATAACCTAACCATGCTTAGGTAATCGGAGCAACGCGTTGAAGAGAGTTTACACGCGACATACCAATGTGGTGTCACTTTTCACGCACCCTTTGCGTAATATGACCTAACCATGCATAGATAATCGGAACGGCGCGATAGATAGACTTGTGACGCAACATAAGCATGGTAATCGAAACGACGCGTTAAAGAGACTTAATATACGACATATTAATCTAGCTTTACTTTTCAAGCACACTTTGCGTAATGTAACCTAACTATTCTTATGTAATCGAAACGACGCGTTAAAGATACTTGAGACGCGACATACTAATCTAGCGTCACTATTGAAACCTACCCATGCTTAGGTAATCGGAATGACGCATTAATGAGCCTTGAGATGCGAGATACTAATCTAGCGTCACTTTTCACGCACACCTCGCGTAATATAACCTAACCATGCTTAGGTAATTGAAACGACGTTTTAAACAGAATTGGGACGCGACGTACTAGTCTATCGTCACTTTTCACGCACGCTTTGCGTAATATAACCTAACCATGCTTAGGTAATCGGAGCAACGCGTTGAAGAGAGTTTACACGCGACATACCAATGTGGTGTCACTTTTCACGCACCCTTTGCGTAATATGACCTAACCATGCATAGATAATCGGAACGGCGCGATAGACAGACTTGTGACGCAACATAAGCATGGTAATCGAAACGACGCGTTAAAGAGACTTAATATACGACATATTAATCTAGCTTTACTTTTCAAGCACACTTTGCGTAATGTAACCTAACTATTCTTATGTAATCGAAACGACGCGTTAAAGATACTTGAGACGCGACATACTAATCTAGCGTCACTATTGAAACCTACCCATGCTTAGGTAATCGGAATGACGCATTAATGAGCCTTGAGATGCGAGATACTAATCTAGCGTCACTTTTCACGCACACCTCGCGTAATATAACCTAACCATGCTTAGGTAATTGGAACAACGCGTTAAAGAGACTTGAGACACGGCATACTAATCTAGCGTTACTTTTCTCGCAAACTTTACGTAAAATAACCTAACCATTCTTGGGTAATCGGAATGACGCGTTAAAGAGACATGAGATGCGACATACTAAACCTGCATCACTTTTCACGCATTCTTTGCGTAATATAACCTAACCATGCTTAGGTAATCGGATCGACGCATTAAAGAGCCTTGAGACGTGACATACTAATCTAGCTTCACTTTTCACACACACCTTGGATAATATAACCTAACCATGCTTAAGCTAATAAGAACGAAGCTTAAAGAGACTTGAGACGTGACATACTAATCTAGCGTTACTTTTCTCCCACACTTTTCGTAATATAAACTTACCATTCATTGCTAATCGGAACGACGCGTTAAACAGAGTTGAGACGCGACATACTAACCTATCGTTACTTTTCACGCACTCTTTGCGTAATATAACCTAATCATGCTTAGGTAATCGGAATGACGCGTTAAAAAGAACGCGACATACTTATCTAGCGTCACTTTTCATGCATACATTGTGTAATATAAACTAACCATGCTTAGGTAATCGGAACGACGCGTTAAAAAGACTTAAGACACGACATATTAATCTAGCTTTACTTTGCACGCGCACTTTGCGTAATGTAACCTAACTATGCTTAATTAATCAAAAAGACGCGTTAAAGAAACTTGAGTCGCGACATACTAATCTAGCTTCACTATTAACCTAAATTTTGCATAATATAACCTAACCATGCTTAGGTAATTGGAACGAAACATTAAAGAGCCTTGAGGCGCGACATACTAATCTAGCGTCACTTTTCACACACACCTTGCTTAATATAACCTAACCATGCTTAGCTAATCGGAACGACGCGTTAAAGAGACTTGAGACTTGACATACTAATCTAGCGTTACTTTTCCCCCACTCTTTGCGTAATATAAACTAACCATTCATGGGTAATCGAAACGACGCGTGAAAGAGACTTGAGACGCGGCATACTAACCTAGCGGCACTTTTCACGCACTCTTTGCCTAATATAACCTAACCATGCTTAGGTAATCGGAATGACGCGTTAAAAAGAACGCGATATACTTATCTAGCATCACTTTTCCTGCAAACTTTGCGTAATATAAACTAACCAAGCTACGGTAATCGGAACGACACGTTAAATAGACTTGAGACGCAACATACTAATCTAGCGTCACTTTTCACGCACGCTTTGTGTAATATAACCTAACCACGGTTAGGTAATCGGAACAACGTGTCAAAGAGAATTAAGAGGCGACGTACTAATCTAGCGTCACTTTTCACGCACCCTTTGCGTAATCTAACCTAACCATGCATAGATAATCGGAACGGCGCGTTTGAGAGATTTGTGACGCACTATAAGCATGGTAATCGAAACGACGCGTTAAAGAGACTTAAGATACGACATATTAATGTAGCTTTACTTTTCACGCACACTTTGCGTAGTGTAACCTAACTATGCTTAAGTAATCGAAACGACGCGTTAAAGATACTTGAGACGCGACATACTAATCTAGCGTCACTATTGAAACCTAACCATGCTTAGGTAATCGGAATGACGCATTAATGAGCCTTGAGACGCGAGATACTAATCTAGCGTCACTTTTCACGCACACCTCGTGTAATATAACCTAACCATGCTTAGGTAATCGGAACAACGCGTGAAAGAGACTTGAGACACGACATACTAATCTAGCGTTGTTTTTCTCACAAACTTTACGTAATATAACCTAACCATTCTTGGGTAATCGGAATGACGCGTTAAAGAGACATGAGACGTGACATACTAAACTTGCATCACTTTTCACGCATTCTTTGCGTAATATAACCTAACCATGCTTAGGTAATCGGATCGACGCATCAAAGAGCCTTGAGACGCAACATACTAATCTACCTTCATTTTTCACACACACCTTACGTAATATAACCTAACCATGCTTAAGCTAACAAGAACGACGCGTTAAAGAGACTTGAGACATGACATACTAATCTAGCGTTACTTTTCTCCCACATTTTGCGTAATATAAACTTACCATTCATGGGTAATCGGAACGACGCGTTAAACAGAGCTGAGACGTGACATACTAACCTAGCTGTAGTACCCTGTGTTTTTCCGGCTTGTTCCGATGATTTTTTCGATGTGTTTTGGGTTGGTCTTTGGTGGTTTGGTTCCTTGACACCATGATTTGGTATTCATAACCTTCGGTGTGTTGTTTTGATTAGGTTCTGAGCCTTATCGAATAAGTGTTTATGTGTTTTCCTTTTATTACATGCTTTAGTAAAATGTCCATATCTCCCAATTACACCGTCGGATCGGGCCGCCGTTCGGATATGTTGTTCCTGAGAGGATTTACTAAAATCTGGTCGGTCGGATCGTGTTTTTATTGAGTTCGCGGGCGCGAACTATAGTTAGCGGTCGCTAACTAGTGTTGTTGAAGTTAGCGGGTGCGAACTATATTTAGCGTGCGCGAACTTGCACTGTTCAGTTCGCTGTTTTTCTATTTAAAGACCCCTTATTCGACCTAAACTCTTTTCCTTCGACTTTTAAAACCCTAAAACGGCTGGAGTCATATTCTAACTCATTCCTATCAACATTCCTCTCAATTTTAATCCTTGGTAAGTGTTTGTAATCTTTCCTTTGTGGTTTTATATCTAGTTCTTCAATTCTAGCAATTCTAAATCCTATATCCCTATATGTGTGTGGTTGTAGGATGATTTGGGTTGATTGATTTCTGGGTTTTATTGTTCTTAGTCTAATCAAGAGGTATGTGGTTCTAATCCCTTCTTATATGGTATAGAGATTGCTAAATTGTTGTATGAATCTATACTTGGGTGTTTTGGCTTTATATTTTCTGTTTTGCTTTGATTTGAAATTCTGGAAGTAATCTATGTGTATTGGCTGTGGCTTATTGATGTTGGTTATACATTGGATGATTGGAATACTTGTTTGATTGAAGGGTTATATGGAGTTGTTGTCGTTCTTGATTTATAATTCTGTTTTAAGCCTTTATTTAAAATCTTGAAATTTCAAAGTAAATGAATCATAGGTTGTTAGATGTTTAACAATACATTGGGTGATTGGAGGAATCGTTTAAATGAAATAATATATCATTTGGGTTAAGTTGTGGAATTGAATTCTGTTTTGAACTTTAAACAAAAAGCTGAAAATGTTATTTTGAAGGTTAAAAGATTGTTAATGGGAAATTCCTACTTTGGGTGATTGGATATAATTGACTAAGGCTAGATTAAATGTTAAAGGTGGTTTTAATTGGAATAAAACGTTGTTTTAAGAATATTTACATATGACTGGAAATCGTTTGAGTATATAAAGGATGTTTGTTTACCTTGGATTATTTGGATAACAAATTGTTGTTATGGAATTTAAAGTAGAATTATTTTACAATGGTTTTAAAGGCTATCTAATTGTACAGTTCAGATCTGAGTTTATTATTTCAATGTGTTTTGGAGTCATGTTTATTTACACTTAATGTGTTTTAATTGAGAAATATGAACTCCGGGTGGAATTTGTCAAGTGTTGACAGTCTATTGGTTATTGTTGCTATTTTTGGTATTGGTTTGAATTTACGTTAAGCTTATAGTGAGTTCCTTATTTTCAAATACATTGGTTTCATTTTAAAGGATTTAACTTTGGATTTTACTCTGGTTGGGTCGGGTTAGACTTGTGTCGCCCGACATGTTGTGTTAAGCATATAGTTGATATATGGCTAACACACTACTATGGGATATGTTGGATTTCGAAAAGGTGTTGTTGAATTATATTACTCTGGATTGTTTTTTTGAAAACGAGAACTCACCTAAACTTAACTAGTTATTGTATTGGTTGGATATGTATGTACTTTTTCTTTGGGATTACTGTGTTTCGAATGTTGATCTTTGGTTGTGTTAAGATGCAAGTCTAGTAATCTTAGAGTTAGGGGTTATTCAAATTTTAACATATACATTGTTTTAGACCCGTCGACTGCTCGTGCTTCGGAGTCTACGCAGGGTTAGCTGTTTGCCAAGATTCACGTGGATAAGCAAGCAGTGAGTTTGTAGTGCTATTTACCGCTTTATTAAGTACCGCATCGTATTTTGATATTATAAATGTTTGTGAACTGTTTTTACGGATTATGGAACTGGATTGAAACGAGCTACTCGATAGGTTTGTATCGAGAATGTGTGCACCGGTAAGTACTCTGGGAAACGGTAGGCTAAAGTCTTGCTTACGCTGGTATAAATATATGATGAGGATTTGTTCCCGTCCACTCTGGGTTTATCGGTATGCTATGTCATACTTACGCTGGGATCATTTCAATACTGTTTTCCATAATCATATTATATTAGTATAAAAATGTTTTGATTTAAGGGTTTTAAACTTAGGATAATTATACAACACAACCGTTGCGCCATGTCATTCGTGCAACAAACCAATTGTGCGTTAGCCAAGTGGAAAATTGAATGATTAAAAAAATAAGTAATAATTAAAAGATTCCCTATCGCAAATGCTCATTGGCTTGATGTAAAAATGACGTGGCGCAACAGTTGCATGGGATAAACACTCCTAAACTTAATAAATGTAAATAGTATTGCGAACTCATCTCAGTATGTTTGACCCCGTTGTTTTCCCAAACTTTCCAGGTTTATGATTTGAAAGCTGGTCCACTACGATTCTTTCGATTCCTCAGAGGTTTTTATGTTATTAAACTAGTTTCTGTTTTCGAACTCTTAGACTGCAGTAGAACTAGTTATTTATTTCATTTGATATTACACTTTGGAATTGTCGATATATTCGGTTATTTATATTTGGCATGATTACTCTGGATTATGATATTGTTATATATAAGGCATGCTGTTGAACACTTAAGATATTTAAGTTATTTATATTAGAACTGTAATTTAAATTGTTAGACCTAGGTTGGAGTCTCGGTTGCCCCTGAGCAGTTTTCTGCAGGTTTAAATGTTTATTTGATTTCCGCGAGGCTTGCTACGGGTTTTGGTACAACCATACCCATACCCTAGTGCCGGTCGCGATCCATGAAATTGGGTCGTGACAAAGTTGGTATCAGAGCTTTGGTTTCAAACCAAGGCCAATTTTTGCATGTTATGTGTTACTGTTTTAAAGCATGTTAAGTGTTGTTAAGTCATAGGATCTACTGCGGAATTAGGATTCAAGTCTTGTCTTTTGATACGTCATCTTTTGTTTTGAAAACTTTCTACCTTCATCAATAGGATTGTTAAGTGTCGGTCTTATGTGTTACTGATGCTTTATTTGGAATGTTTCAATTGTTTATACTCTGGGTGAATTATTGGATGTTGTGCCATATATGAGATATACTTTAGGTAATCGGAACGACGCGTCAAAGAGACTTATGACACGACATATTAATCTAGCTTTACTTTGCACGCGCACTTTGCGTAATGTAACCTAAATATGCTTAATTAATCGAAACGACGTGTTAAAGAAATTTGAGACGCGACATACTAATCTAGCGTCACTATTTACCTAAACTTTGCATAATATAACCTAACCATGCTTAGGTAATCGGAACGAGACATTAAAGAGCCTTGAGGCGCGACATACTAATATAGCGTCACTTTTCACACACACCTTGCTTAATATAACCTAACCATGCTTAGCTAATCGGAACGACGCGTTAAAGAGACTTGAGACGTGACATATTAATCTAGCGTTACTTTTACCCCACTCTTTGCGTAATATAAACTAACCATTCATTGGTAATCGAAACGACGCGTGAAAGATACTTGAGACGCGACATACTAACCTAGCGGCACTTTTCACGCACTCTTTGCGTAATATAACCTAACCATGCTTAGGTAATCGGAATGACACGTTAAAAACAACGCGATATACTTATCTAGCATCACTTTTCCTGCACACTTTGCGTAATATAAACTAACCAAGCTACAGTAATCGGAACGACACGTTAAACAGAATTGAGACGCAACATACTAATCTAGAGTCACTTTTCACACACGCTTTGTGTAATATAACCTAACCATGGTTAGGTAATCGGAACAACGTGTCAAAGAGAATTGAGAGGCGACGTACTAATCTAGCGTCACTTTTCACGCACCCTTTGTGTAATCTAACCTAACCATGCATAGATAATCGGAACGGCGCGTTTGAGAGACTTGTGACGCAACATAAGCATGGTAATCGAAACGACGCGTTAAAGAGACTTAAGACACGACATATTAATCTAGCTTTACTTTTCACGCACAATTTGCGTAATGTAACCTAACTATGTTTAAGTAATCGAAACAACGCGTTAAAGATACTTGAGACACGGCATACTAGTCTAGCATCACTTTTCACGCACACTTTGCGTAATATAACCTAAACGATGCGTTAAACAGACTTGAGACGCGACATACTAATCCAGCTTCACTTTTCACGCACGCTTGCGTAATATAATCTTACCATGTTAGATAATCGGAACGACGCATTAAAGAGCCGTGAGACACGACATACTAATCTAGTGTCACTTTTCACACACACCTTGCGTAATATAACCTAACCATGCTCAGCTATTTAGAACGACGCGTTAATGAGACTTGAGACTTGGCATACTAATCTAGCGTTACTTTTCTCCCACACTTTGTGTAATATAAACTAACCATTCATGGGTAATCGGAACAACGCTTTAAAGAGACTTGAGACATATTAATCTAGCGGCACTTTTCACGCACTATTTGCGTAATACAACCTAACCATGCTTAGGTAATCGGAATGACACGTTAAAAAGAACGTGACATAGTTATCTAGCGTCATTTTTCATGCACACTTTGCAAAATATAAACTAACCATGCTTAGTTAATCAGAACAACGAGTTAAACAGACTTGAGACGCAACATACTAATCTAGCGTCACTTTTCACGCAAGCTTTACGTAATATAACCTAACCATGCTTAGGTAATCGGAACAACGTGTCAAAGAGAATTGAGACGCGACATACTAATCTAGCGTCACTTTTCACGCACCCTTAATCGAAACAACGCATTAATGAGACTTGATACGCGCCATACAAATCTAGCGTCACTTTTTACGCTCACTTTGCGTAATATAACCTAATCATCTTAGGTAATCGGAACAACGCGTTACAGAGAATTTGAGACGCGACATACTAATCCCGCGTCACTTTTCACGCACGCTTTGCGTAATATAATCTTACCATGCTTAGGTAATCGGAACAACGCGTTGCAGAAAATTGAGACGCGACATACTAATCTTGCATCACTTTTCAAGCATCCTTTGCGTAATAAAACATAACAATGCATAGGTAATCAAAACGACGCGATTAAGAGACTTGTGACGCGACATAAGCATGGTAATCGAAACGACGCGTTAAAGAGACTGGAGACACGGCATACTAATCTAAACGTCACTTTTCACGCACACTTTGCGTAATGTAACCTAACCATGCTTCGGTAATCGGAACGACGCATTAAAGAGACTTGAGATGTGACATACTAATCTACCATCATTTTTCACGCACAATTTGCATAAAATAACCTAACCATGCTTAGATAATCGTAACAACGCGTTAAAGAGACTTGAGACGCGACATACTAATCTATTGTC
This sequence comes from Mercurialis annua, assembly GCF_937616625.2. Taxonomy (NCBI): domain Eukaryota; kingdom Viridiplantae; phylum Streptophyta; class Magnoliopsida; order Malpighiales; family Euphorbiaceae; genus Mercurialis; species Mercurialis annua. Next base: position 43,996,765 of record NC_065572.1, read on the forward strand.
ACTTTTCACGCACACTTTGCGTAATATAACCTAACCATGTTTAGGTAATCGGAACGACGTGTTAGATAGACTTGTAACGAAACATATGCATGGTAATAGAAATGACGCGTTAAAGAGACTTGAGATGCGACATACAAATCTATGTCCCTTTTTACGCATACTTTGTGTAATATAACCTAACCATGCTCAGGTAATCATAACGACGCATTAAAGAGACTTGTGACGCGACATACTAATCTAGCGTCACCTTTTACGCACACTTTGCGTAACATCACTTAGCCATGCTTAAGTAATCGCAACAACGCGTTAAAGAGACTTGTGACGCGACATAATAATCTAGCGACACTATTAACGCGCACTTGGCGTAATATAACATATCCATGCTTACGTAATTGGAACGACGCGTTGAAGAGACTTGAGGTGCGACATATTAATCTAGCGTCATTTTTTACGCACACTTTGCGTAATATAACCTAACCATGCTTTGGTAATCGGAACGATGCGTTAGAGAGACATCTGACGCGACATAAGCATGATAATCGAAACAACGCCTTAAAGAGAATTGAGACGCGACATACTAATCTATTGTCGCTTTTCACGCGCACTCTGCGTAATATAACCTAAGCATGCTTATGTCATCGGAAAGACACATTAAAGAGCGTTGAGACGCGACATACTAATCTAGCGTCACTTTTCACGCACACTTTGTGTAATATAACCTAACCATGCTTAGGTAATCGGAACGGGACGTTAAAGAGACTTGAGAAGCGACATACTAATATAGCGTCACTTTTCAGGCACACTTTGCGTAATATAACCTTACCATGCTTAGGTAATCGGAACACACATCTAAGAGACTTGAGATGCGACATACTAATCTATTGTCACTTTTCACTCACACTATGCGTAATATAACCTAACCATACTTAGGTAATCGGAACGACGCATTAAAAAGACTTGAGACGCGCCATACTAATCTAATGTCACTTTTCACGCACACTTTGTGTAATACAACCTAACCATGCTTAGGTAATCGGAACGACGCATTAAAGAGACTTGAGAGACGACATACTAATCTAGTGTCACTTTTCACGCACACTTTGCGTAACATAACCTAACCATGCTTAGGTAATCGGTACAACGCGTTAAAGTGAATTGAGACGCGACATACTAATCTAGCGTCACTTTCCACACACACTTTGCGTAATATAACCTAACCATGCTTAGGTAATCAGAACGACGCGTGTGAGGCGACATACTAATTTATTGTTAGTTTTCACGCATAGTTTGCGTAAAATAACCTAACCATGCTTAGGTAATCAGAACAACGCGTTGAAGAGAATCGAGAAGCGACATACTTATCTAGCGTAACTTTTCACGCACACTTTGCGTAATATAACTTAACCATATTTAGGTAATCGGAACGACGCGTTAAATAGACTTGAGACCCGACATACTTGTATTGTTACTTTTCACGCACACTTTCCGTAAAATAACCTAACCATTCTTAGGTAATCGGTACAACGCGTTAAAGAGAATTGAGACGCGACATACTAATCTAGCGTCACTGTCCACGCATACTTTTTATAATATAACCTAGCCATGGTTAGGTAATCGGAACGATGCGTAAAATAGACGTTTGACGCGACATACTAATTTATTGTTACTTTTCACGCATACTTTGCGTAATAAAACCTAACCATGCTTACATAATAGAAACAACGCGTTAAAGACACTTGAGACGCGATATACTAATCCAGCGTCATTTTCACGCACACGTTGCGTAATATAACTTAACCATGCTTAGGTAATCGGGAGGACGCGCTAAAGAGCCTTGAGATGCGCCATACTAATATAGCATCACTTTTCAAGCACACCTTGCATAATATAACCTAACTATGCTTAGATAATCTGAACGACACTTTAGAGTGACTTGAGATGCGATATACGAATCTAACCTAACCATGCTTAGGTAATAATTAATTATTACTTTTGATACACATTTTGCGTAATATAACCTAACGATTCTTAGTAAATTGGAAGGACGCGTTAGAGAGACTTGTGATGCGACACAAGCATGGTAATCGAAACGACGCGTTAAAAAGGCTTGAAACGCGACATACTAATCTAGCGTCACTTTTCACGCACACTTTGCGTAATATAATCTAACCATGCTTAGGTAATCGGAACGATGCGTTAATTAGACTTGAGACGCGACATACTAATCTATTGTAATTTTTCACGCACACGTTGCGTAATATAACCTAGCCATGCTTAGGTAATCGGAATGACGCGTTAGAGAGACTTGTGACGCGACATAGGCATGGTAATCAAAACGACGCATTATAGAGACTTAACACGCGTAATACTAATCAAGCATCGCTTTTCACGCACACTTAACGTAATATAACCTAACCATTCTATGTTAATCGGAACAGCGCGTTAAAGAGGATTGAGACGTGACATACTAATCAAGCATCACTTTTCACGCATACTTTGCGTCATATAACCTAACCATGGTTAGGTAATTGTAACGACTCGTTAAATTGACTTGAGACACGACATACTAATTTATTATTACTTTTCACGCACACTTTGCGTAATATAACCTAACCTAACCATGCTTAGGTTATCGGAACGACGCGTTAGAGATACTTGTGACGCGACATAAGCATTGTAATCGGAACGACGCGTTAAATAGACTTGAGTTATGACATACTAATCTAGCGTCACTTTTCACGCACACTGCATAATATACCCAAACCATGCTTATGTAATCGGAACGACTAGTTAAATAGCCTTGAGACGCGACATACTAATCTAGCATCACTTTTCACTCACACCTTGCCTAATATATAACCTGACCATGCTTAGGTGATCCGAACGACGAGTTAAAGTGACTTGAGACGCGACATACTAATCTAGCGTCACTTTTCAGGCATACCTTGCGTAATATAACCTAACCATGCTTAGGTAATCCGAACGACGCGTTAAAGAGACTTGAGACGCGACATACTAATCTAGCGTCACTTTTCACGCACACTTTGCGTAACATAACCTAACCATTCTTAGGTAATCAAAACGACATGTTAACGAGACTTGAGATGCGACATACTAATCTAGCGTCATTTTTCACGCACTCGTTGCATAATATAACCTAACCATGCTTAGGTAATCAGAACGACTCGTTAAAGATACTTTAGATGCGACATACTAATCTATTGTTACTTTTCACGCACACTTTGCGTTGTATAACTTAACCATGCTTAGGTAATCGTAACGACTAGTTAGAGAGACTTGTGATGCAACAGAAGCATGGTAATCGAAACGGCGCGTTAAAGAGATTTGAAACACGACATACTAATCTAGCGTCACTTTTCACGCACACTTTGCGTAATATAACCTAACCATGCTTAGGTAATCGGAACAACGCTCAAATAGACTTGAGACGCGACATACTAATCTATTTTCATTATTCACGCACACGTTGCTTAATATAACCTAACCATTCTTTGGTAATCGGAACGACGCATTAGAGATACTTGGAATAAAGGGTCAATTCACCCCCTCAATTTGGCACAAAATATCAAAAAAGTCATTTTAGACGTTTTTGGATCATACAGACCCGCAACTTGCGTTTTTCGGTCAAAAAACCCCTCCCCCACTCTCAGCTAAGCAAGTGTGTTACACTCTCTGGAAAAAATGGAATTTTTTTTAAAAAACCCTCAATATTTTATTTATCTCCTATAATAATTTTAAATTTCTTTTAAATCTCAATTATATTTTTATAATTTTAAAACTTGAATTTTTTTTATTTTTTAATAAAAATTTAAGGATCTTTTTCTCCTTTTTTCCCTTCTTCTTCCTCCCTTCTTCTTCCCTTCCACCAAATTCCTCCATTTTCTCCCTTCTTCTTCTTCTTTTTTTCCCCTCAACCACCGGACGCCGTCGGTCCCGTTCTCAGTCTGAGAACAGATCTGTTCTTAGACGAGAACCGAGCTGTTCTCGTGTGAGAACAGATCGTTCTCAGACGAGAACGACATGTTCTCATTTGAGAACAGCTCGTTCTCAGACGAGAACGGCCTGTTCTCGTCTGAGAACGATTTCTCAGACAAGAATGACAGCGGAAACGATTTCTGGTGTCCGGGCGGCGGCGGCGGCGAGAGATTCCGGCGGCAGCAATGTTAGATTAGGTTTAGGTGTTAAATTAGAATAATTAAGTTTAATTAGTGTTAATTATAATTTTGATTGTGTTTAATTAGAATTAAATTGTAATTAATTAGAATTAATTTTTGGATTTAGCAATCCCACTCTCTTTTTAGGGTGTTTTTGTGTCAGAGGGGCTGATTTGAGTGAAAAACGCAAGTTGCGGGTTTGTTTGACCCAAAAACTTCCAAAATGACTCATTTGATATTTCGTGCCAAGTTGAGGGGGTGAATTGATCCTTTATTCGAGATACTTGTGACGGAATATAGGCATGGTAATAAAAAACGATGCGGTACAGAGACTTGAGACGCGTAATACTAATCTAGCGTCACTTTTTTTGCACACTTTGCATAATATATCTTAACCATTCTTAGAAATCGGAACGAAGAATTAGAGTGACTTGAGACGCGGCGTACTAATTTTGCGTCACTTTTCACGCACACTTTGCATAATATAACCTAACCATACTTAGTAAATAGGAACGTCGCATTAGAGAGACTTGAGATGCGACATACTAATCTAGAGTCACTTTTCATGAACACTTCCATAATATAACCTAACCATACTTAGGTAATCAAAATGAAGCGTTAAAGAGACTTGTGACGCGAGATAAGCATGACAATCGAAACGACGCGTTAAAGAGACTTGAGACGCGACATACTAATGTAGAGTCACTTTTCACGCACACTTTGCGTAATATAACCTAACCATGATTAGATAATCGGAACGATTCGTTAAAGAGCCTTGAGACGCGACATACTAATCTAGCGTCACTTTTCATGCACACCTTGCGTAATATATAAACTAACCATGCTTAGGTGATCCGAACGACGAGTTAATGTGACTTTAGACGCGACATACTAATCTAGCATCACTTTTCACGCACACCTTGCGTAATATAACCTAACCATGCTTAGGTAATCCGAACGACACGTTAAAAAGACTTGACACGTGACATACTAATCTAGCCTCACTTTTCATGCACACTTTGCGTAATATAACCTAACCATTCTTAGTTAATCAAAACGACATGTTAAAGAGACTTGAGACGAGACATACTAATCTAGCGTCATGTTTCACGCACTCGTTGCACAATATAAGCTAACCATGCATAGGTAATTGGAATGACTCGTGAAAGAGACTTTAGATGCGACATACTAATCTATTGTTACTTTTCACGAACACTTTGCGTAGTATAATTTAACCATGCTTAGGTAATCGTAACGACGCGTTAGAGAGACTTGTGACGCGACAGAAACATGTTAATCGAAACGACGCGTTAATAATCTAGAGTCACTTTTCATGCACACGTTACTTCATATAACCTGACCATTTTTAGGTGATCGAAAACGATGCGTTACAGAGACTTGAGACGCGTAATACTAATCTAGCGTCACTTTTTTTGCACACTTTGCGTAATATAACTTAACCATGCTTAGAAATCGGAACAACGAATTAGAGTGACTTGAGACGCGACGTACTAATCTAGCGTTACTTTTCACGCACACTTTGCGTAATATAACCTAACCATGCTTAGGAAATAGGAACGACGCATTCGAGAGACTTGAGACGCGACATACTAATGTAGTGTCACTTTTCATGAACACTTGCATAGTATAACCTAACCATACTTAGGTAATCGAAATGACGCGTTAATTAGACTTGTGACGTGAGAGAAGCATGGTAATCGAAACGACACGTTAAAGGGACTTGAGACGCGACATACTACTCAATTATCACTTTTCACGCACACTTTGTGTAGTATAACCTAACCATGCTTAGGTAATCAGAACGACGCGTTAAGGAGACTTGAGACGCGACATAGTAATCTAGCGTCACTTTTCACACACACTTTGCGTAATATTAGCTAACAATGCTTACGTAATCGGAACCACGCATTAGAGAGACTTGTTATGCGACATAAGCATGGCTATCGAAATGACGCGTTAAAGAGACTTGATAAGCGACATACTAATCAAGCCACACATACTTTGCGTAATATAACCTAACCATGCTTAGGTAATCGGAATGACACGTTAAAGAGGCTTGTGATCTGACAAACTAATCTAGCAGCACTTTTAACGCACACTTTGCATAATATAACCTACCCATGCATAGGTAATAGGAATGACGCGTTAAAGACACGACTTACTAATCTAGCGTCACATTTCAAGCACACTTTGCGTTATATAACCTAACTATGCTTAGGTAATTGGAACGACGCGTTAGGGAGACTTGTGACGCGACATAAGCATGGTAATCGAAACGACGCGTTAAATAGACTTGAGACGCTACATACTTCTTTAGCATAACTTTTCACGCACAATTTGTGTAACATAACCTAACCATACTTAGGTAATCGGAACAACGCATTAAAGATACTTGATACGCGACGACATACTAATCTAGCGTCACTTTTCACGCACATTTTTTCGTAATATAACATAACCATGCTTAGGTAATCGGAATGACGCGTTAGAAAGACTTGTAAGGCGACATTCTAGTCTAGCGTCACTTTTTACGCATACTTTGCCTAATATAACTTAACCATGCTTGGGTAATCGGAACAACGCATTAAAGAGACTTGTTATGCAACATACTAATCTAACGGAACTTTTAACGCGCACTTTGCGTAGTATAACATAATTATGCTTAAGTAATCGGAACGACGCCTAAGAGAGACTTGTAAGGCGACATTCTAATCTAGCGTCACTTTTTACGCACACTTTGCGTAATATACACAAACCATGCTTAGGTAATCGGAACGACGCGTTAAAGAGACTTGTGACGCGACATACTAATCTAGCGGCACTTTTAATGCACACTTTGCGTAATATAACCTAACCATGCTTAGGTAATCAGAACGACGCATTAAAGAGACTTGAGACGCGACATACTAATCTAGCGTTGCTTTTCACGGACACTTTGCGTAATATAACCTAACCATGCTTAGGTAATCTTAACGACGCGTTAGAGAGACTTGAGACGCGACATACTAATCTAGCGTCACTTTTCACGCACACTTTGCTTATTATAACCAGACCATGCTTAGGTAATCGGAACGACGCGTTAAAGAGACTTGAGACGCCACATACTAGTCTAGCGTCACTTTTCACGCACACTTTGCGTAAAATAATCTAAACATGCATAGGTAATCGGAACGACGCATTAAAGAGATTTGAGACGCGACATACTAATCTAGCGTCACTTTTCACGCACAATTTACACAATATAACCTAACCATGCTTAGGTAATCGGAACAACGAGTTAAAGAGACTTGTGACGCAACATACTAATGTTGCAGTACATTTAACGCGCACTTGGCGTAATATAACCAAACCGTGCTTAGGTATTAAAGAAACTTATGACGCGACATACTAATCTAGCGTCACTATTCTAGCACTCTTTGCGTAATATAACCTAACCATGCTTAGGTTATCATAACTGTCACGGCCCAATTTCATGGATTGCGACCGACGCTAGGGTATGGGTATGGTCGTACCAAAACTCATAGCAAGGCTCGCGGATAACCTTATATACAAGTAAACTTGCAAGAAAGCCACTGCTCGGGGGCAACCGAGACTCCAACCTAAGTCCAGCAGTTTATATAAAAGTTCTAATATCATAACTTGATAATAATCTGAAACTGTGAATCATGCCTCAAATATAATAATCCAATGTAATATGCCAAAGTATAATAATATAAAAGTCGTACCACTACGACAAACCAAAGTATATTAATAGAGGCAACTAGTTCTATTGCGGTCTAAGAGGTAAAACAGTTGACTAGTTTAATAACATAAAAAAACCTCCGAGGAATCAAAGAATCGGAGATGACCAACGCCCTCAAAATCCTAAGCCTGGAAAAAATTGGAAAAACAAAGGGGTCAGATATATTGAGATGAGTTCATAATGCTATTTACATTTATTAAGTTTAAAACCCTTAAAAAAATCCTTTTATACTTATATATATTCGATTATGGAAATACAGTATTGAAATGAAATCCCAAAGTAATTATCTCAAAGTATTATCTAAAGTAGATAGCAACAAATCCACATTAATTCCCAAAGTAGGCAAGACATTGGTAAGCCAATCCTAAAGTACTTACCGGTGCACACAGTCTCGATACTCGCATATCGAGTAGCTCGTTTCAATCCAGATCCACAATCGCTTAAAATAGTTCATAAAACATTTGATATACTAAAATTATGTGCGATATTTAATAAAGTGGTAAATAACACTATAAACTCACTGCTTGCTTGTCCACGTGAAACTTGGCAAACAGCTAACCCTGTGTAGACTCCGAAGCACGAGCAATCGGCGGGTCTAAAACATTATACAAGTTAAAATACGAACAACCTCTAACTCTAAAAATACTAGACACCACATAGGACTAGCATCTTAAAACACAACCAAGAACAACCAAATGTATATCCAAGGTATTACAATCAATCAATAACAAGTTAGGCAAATTAAGCTTAGGCAAGTTCTTATCTTTGAAAACGAAACCAAAGTCTTAAATACTTAAATAGTCGTTTCAAAACAATAATAGTTACCAGAGTAGTGTGTTAGCCTTACTATGGTATAACTCAACACAATATGTCGGCGAAACAAGTCTAACCCGACCCATCCTTACCAAAGTACATTTAATTATATCACCTCAAATAGAATCAATAAGATTCAACATCCCTACATGACATATAACACCTCGTATGCCTTATATTACTTAATTCAAGTCAAACCACAACCTAAGATAAACTAACATTTTTTTAACAGGTTTTAAACCATTTTATAAACAATTTCCAGCCCTTAGTAACATGATCAAAACCACCCTAGGTAGGCATTTACAAAGCCAAAACACTGATCAAATATTTTAATCAATAAATACCAAGATAACCTTTTCAAATACTAAAATCTTTCTTTGTAAAAATTTCCAGCAACACGATTCTTTTTAAAATAACTATATAATTCAATTAAACCACGTTTAACATATGTTCAATTCTTAAATAGTTATCTCAAATCACCCAATGTGATTATTGTTAACAAACAACCTTGTGATCTTTAAAAGAGGATTTCCAGATTTTAGTTTGAAATCAAAACAAAATTTTATCTCAAAGGGTTTATCCAATTGATTCATTAAATCATTTAAATAACCTAACAAAACCACCCAAAGTATTGTTAGGCATATAACAACCTAAGATCAAACTTTAAAAATATTTCCAGATTTTTAAACAACAATCAAATCAGTTTTGTAACCCAAAATCTTCAGCAATTCGATAAGTCTTGTAACATCAAAACCAAACCACCCAAGTACAAATGAAATCAAAGAGACTTATATAACCTCAAATCAAGATTTCGAGAATTTATAAATCATAGCAACACAGAAAATACAATCAAGCCACCCAAAGTATTGAATTAACACATCAACTAGCAATCTCTAAAATCCATAACAAGGGATTAGAGCCACTAACCTTTTGGAATATATTAAGAACAACCAATTGAACAAAACCTAGAAATATAGATCCAAAATCAGCCTAGAGATTGAGAAAGTGGAAAGGATTGAACACGAAATATAAACTAATGGAATCATGAAACCAATGTTAGAATACTTACCAAAGATTCAAAATTGAAGGGAAAGGATGGAGGGATGACCTAAGATAGAGCCTTAGCCGAATTAGGGTGTTTAGACAAGTTAGAAGTGTTTAAAATCTGATTTAGGTCGAATTAATGTGGTATTTATAGAAAATCAGCGAACTGGAAAGTGTACGCATCACGCCCGCTACAGCCATATTGCGCCCATGATATATGTCGCGCCCGGGACACTCCTCCCATCACGCCCGCGAAATGCTACTGCCTCCGATGAAAAATTGAGATTTTGAAATTGAAATTGAAATCGTTCCAAACTCCGAGACTAATCCTAATACATCTTAAAACACAAATAAAAAGGTTTAGAACCTTCGAATCACGATTCTAAGTGGTCGAACCACTCAAACGAACCCAAAATACCGTTTAGACTTAACGGAACAAGTCGGAAAAATACGGGGTGTTACATTCTCCCCAACTTAAAACAAAATCGTCCTCGATTTTTAAAACAACGAAACTAAGCACGAAGTAAAATAAGCATACCAAAGTATCGCACAAAACATGAACCCAAGGTATCAATATCAAACGTAACACACTAAGCAAACACATAACCCAAAGTACTAACATAGCATAAAAGTAAAAACAAATCCAATGTACCTCAAGGAAAGAGGAAAGGATAACAGTTCCTTATGTCGGACTCCGTCTCCCAAGTGCACTCATCTACAGAGTGATTCCGCCACAGAACCTTGACCATCGGAATCTCATTGTTCCGCAACTTACGCACCTGCGTATCAACAATCTCAACAAGCTGCTCCTCATAAGACAACTCTTGGTCAATCTCAACATTCTGTGGTACAATCACTTGAGAAGGATCAGAAACACATTTCCGCAATATCAAAACATGGAACACTGGATGCACCAAAGACATGTCTGGCGGCAGAGCCAAACGATAAGCAACTGCTCCAACTCTCTCCGTAATCTCATACGGACCAACGAACCTCGGTGATAACTTCCCCTTAACACCAAAACGCACAACGCCCTTCATAGGCAAAACCCGAAGAAACACATAGTCGCCAACCTGAAACTCGAAATCCTTCCGCTTAAGGTCAGCATAACTCTTGTGCCGCCTAAAAGCAGTCTCAAGCCTATGCTGATCAAAGGTACCTTTTCAGAGGTAATCTGGATGATCTCAGCTCCAGAAAGTTTACGCTCGCCGACCTCTTCCCAACAGATAGAGACCGACACTTGCACCCATACAAAGCCTCATAAGGTGCCATCTCGATACTAGCATGATAACTGTTGTTGTAGGAAAACTTAATCAAAAACAAATGAGTATCCCAGCTACCCTGAAATCCAAAACACACATCCTGAGCATGTCTTCCAAAATTTGAATTGTCCTCTCAGACTGGCCATCAGTTTGAGGATGAAACGCAGTACTGAAATCCAACCTCGAACCCAAAGATTCCTGCAATGCTTTTCAAAACTAAGAGGTGAAAATTGAACCTTTGTCCGAAACTATCGACATTGGTACACCATGGAGACTAACAATCCGATCGATGTACAACTGTGCCAACTTCAAAGCCTGATAAGTAACCTTGATCGGTAAGAAGTGAGCTGACTTGGTTAAACGGTCAACAATCACCCAAATTGAATCATACCCCTGCCGGGTACGTGGCAAACCAACCACAAAGTCCATAGCGATACGCTCCCATTTCCACTCTGGAATAGGTAGCGGCTGCATATATCCAAACGATCTCTGATGTTCCAACTTCACTTGCTGGCAAGTCAAACACGTAGACACAAACTCTACAACATCCTTTTTCATTCCGCTCCACCAGTACGTACCCTTGAGATCATGATACATCTTGGTAAAACCCGGATGAACACTGTAAGGTGACTTGTGCGCTTCCTCCAGAATCTGGTCTCTCAAACCATCCGAATCCGGAACACACAGTCGAGAACCGTACCTGAGAACTCCATCTACTATAACAAACTCAGAATTCCCATACAAATGGATCTCATCCATAATCCGTTTCAATTATGGATCCTCAGCTTGCGAAGCTTTGATCCTATCAATCAAAACCAGTTGCACTTGCAACTGTGCCAACAAACAACCCCTCTACAAAACCTGAAAACTGAATCTCGAAGTTAACAAATTATGCCACTCGCGAACCATGGGTCTCCGCCCAACCTCTAAAATATGAGCCAACTGCCCGAAGATTTGCTACTCAATGCATCGGCTACCACGTTAGCCTTAACAGGATGGTACTGAATAGAATGATCGTAGTCTTTCAGTAATTCCAACCATCTCCTCTGGCTCAGATTCAACTCGCGCTGATCAAAGATGTACTTCAGACTCTTATGATCAGTGAAGATCTCACAAGTCGCACCGTACAAATAGTGCCTCCAAATCTTATGAGCAAAAACCACAGCTGCTAACTCCAAATCATGCGTAGGATAATTCACCTCATGCTTCTTCAACTGGCGAGAAGCATAGGAAATCATCTTACCATGTTACATCAACACGCAACCCAAACCGATACGAGAAGCATCACTTAAGCATGGTTAGGTTATGTTACGCAAAGTGTGCGTAAAAAGTGACGCTAGATTAGTATGTCGAGTCTCAAGTCTCTTTAGCGCGTCGTTCCGATTACCTGATCATGGTTACGTTATATTACGAAAAGTGTGCATGAAAAGTGACGCTAGATTAGTATGTCGCGTCTCAAGTCTCTTTTACGCGTCTTTCCATTACCAATGAATGGTTAGGTTATATCACAGAAAGTGTGCGTGAAAAGTAACGATAGATTACTGTGTCGCGTCTAAATATATTGTCACTTTTCACGCACACTTTGCGTAATATAACCTAACCGTCCATAGGTAATCAGAACGACTCGTTGGAGACACTTGTGATGTGACATAAGCACAGTAATCGAAATGACGCGTTAAAGAGACTTGAATCGCGCCATACTAATCTAGTGTCACTTTTCACGCACACTTTGCGTAATACAACCTAATCAAGATTAGGTAAGCGGAACGATGCTTTAAAGAAACTTGAGACGCGACATACTAACCTAGCAAATGTTTTCACGCACACATTGCGTAATATAACCTAACCATGCTTTTGTAATCGGAACGACACGTTAAAGACACTTGCAACGCAACATACTAATCTATTGTCACTTTTCACGCACACTTTGCGTAATATAACCTAACCATGCTTTGGTAATCGGAACAACGTGTTAGAGAGACTTGTAACGTGACATATGAATGGTAATCGAAACGATACGTTAAAGAGACTTGAGACGCGCCATGATAATCTAACGTCACTTTTTACGCACACTTTGCATAATATAACTTAACCATTCTTAGGTAATCGTAACAACATGTTAAGGAGACTTGTAATTCGACATACTAATCTAGCGACACTTTTAACGCGCACTTGGCATAATATAACATAACCATGCTTTGGTAATCAAAACGACGAGTTAAAGAGACTTGAGATGTGACATACTAATCTAGCGTCACTTTTCACGCACACTTTGCTTAATATAACCTAAACATGCTTAGGTAATCGGAACAGCACGTCAAAGACACTTGCAACGCGACATACTAATCTATTGTCACTTTTCACGCACACTTTGCGTAATATAACCTAACCATGCTTTTGTAATCGGAACGATGTGTTAGAGAGACTTGTTACGTGAGATAAGTATGGTAATCGAAACGATATGTTAATGAGACTTGAGACGCGTAATACTAATTTAACATCACTTTTTACGCACACTTTGCGTAATATTACTTAACCATGCTTAAGTAATCATAACAACGTGTTAAGAAGACTTGTGACGCGACATACTAATCTAGCGTCACTTTTCACGCACACTTTGCGTAATATAATCTAACCATGCTTAGATAAAGGGACTTCAGACGCGATATACAAATCTAGCGTAACTTTTCACGCACACTTTGTGTAAATTAACCTAACCATGCTTAGGTAATCAGAATGACGCGTTAAAGAGAGATGAGATGCGACATACTAATCTATTTTCATTTTTCACGCACACTTTGCGTAATATAACCTAACCATGCTTAGGTATTCATAACGACGAATTAGAGACACTTGTGACGCGACATAAGCATGGTAATCGAAACGACGCATTAAAAAGACACTTGTAACGCGACATAAGCATGGTAATCGAAACGACGCATTAAAGAGACTTAAAACGTGCAATACTAATCTAGCGTCACCTTTTACACACGCTTTGCATAATATAACCTAACCATTTTTAGGAAATCGAAACGACGCGTTAAAGAGACTTGAGTAGCGACATATTAATTTAGCGCCATTTTTCACGCACACTTTGCGTAATTTAACCTAACCATGGTTAGGTAATCGGAACGACGCGTTAAAGAGACTTGAGACGCGACATACTAATCTAGTTTCACTTTTCACGCACTCTTTACGTAATATAACCTATTCATTCTTAGGTAATCGGAATACGCATTAAAAAGACTCGAGACACGACATACTAATCTAGCGTAAAATAACCTAACCATGCATAGGTAATCGGAACGACGCGTTAAAGAGACTTGAGACACGACATACTAATCTATTGTCACTTTTCACGCACACTTTGCGTAATATAACCTAACCATGCTTAGGTATTCAGAACGACGCGTTAGAGATACTTCTAACGCGACATAAGAACAGTTATCGAAACGATGCGTTAAAGCGACTTGAAACACGCTATACTAATCAAGCGTCACTTTTCACGCACACTTTGCATAATACAACCTAATCAATATTAAGAAATCAGAACAACGTGTTAAAGAGACTTAAGACGCACACATTGCGTAATATAACATAACCATGCTTAGGTAATCGGAACGACGCCTTAAAGAAAGTTGAGACGTGACATACTAACCATGCTTAGGTAACTGGAACGGCACGTTAAAGACACTTGCATGCGACATACTAATCTATTGTCACTTTTCACGCAGACTTTGCGTAATATAACCTAACCATGCTTTGGTAATCGGAACGACGTGTTAGAGAGACTTGTAAAGCGACATAAGCATAGTAATCGAAACGATACATTAAAGAGACTTGAGACGCGACATACTAACCTAGCAAATGTTTTCACGCGCACATTGCGTAATATAACCTAATCATGCTTTGGTAATTGGAACGACACGTCAAATAGAATTGAGACGCGACATACTAATTTAGCGTCACTTTTCACGTACACTTTGCGTAAAATAACCTAACCATGCTTAGGTAATCCGAACGGCATGTTAAAGACACTTGGAACCCGACATACTAATCTATTGTCACTTTTCGCGCACACTTTGTGTAATAAAACCTAACCATGTTTTGGTAATCGGAACTGTTGGCGCAGCGGGAGGCGCGGGTCCGGATCGTATATTTCAATTCAAAATCGAAATTCCAACAATTCGGATCCTAAAGTTGATCATATCAACAACAAATGGATCGTCGTATCATTTAGTAATTAAAGCACGCATCTAAGAATCGTAAGAAGAATACCTATGTCGATTCTCCAACGATTCTTGTAGTCCCGAAAGTACGGCGACCTCAAGCTCGTCCACACGAGTATGCGTCCGATTGAATCCTCGCCTTGAAGTAATCCTGCAAGAGTTCCTCTTGCCGAGCAGCCCTAAGCTCAAACTCTCGCCGCGATCACTACCTTGCTCGGATGTATAAAAAACGTCGCCAAGTTTTTCCCGTGATTGATGACTACTTGAACTCCTTCAAGTGCTTTCTCTCTCTACAACTTTGTAGTGAGATGTGTGTTGTGTGTTGTTTTGAAATGAGTAAGGACATGCTCTATTTATAGGCTAGAGCATGCCTTAAGAATGCAACACCTTGCATGCTAGGTGTCACACACCAAGCAAAGGTGTTGCCACCATATGACACCTTTCATGTGGTGACATCACATAGGTGACATCATATAGGTGATGTCATCATATGACATCATCATTCCATTATGAACATAGTACAATTAGGTTCCTACTAATTTATAACTCTTACACACTCCAAATTACTAATTTATGACATCACATATATGACATAGGCTTATCTCATTACATCATCACCATGACATCATCATTCCATTAGCTAATGATTAGTCATTTAAGTATCATTAATTACACTAATTAATTACTTAAACCTTTTAATCATAAAACTTGGTTAAAATATAATTAGGTTCCTACTAATTTATAACTCTTATAAATTAGTCCCTAATTAATATGAACATAGTACAATTAGGTTCCTACTAATTTATAACTCTTACAAATTAGTCCCTAATTTGTACTTGTTTTTCATCTTAGATTAATTTCCGAGATATGCTAGTATCTATATGAAATCCATCTTTCGTAAACTCAATCGGTTGCACACTCTATTGTGTGTGACTAACTAGGTTCACATCTATATGGCAACGAGAGACATAAGAAACACATTTCTTATATTAAATAATTAAATCCCATTTAATTATTAATTCTCGTAGATCGAGAGTGACGTCTAGCAACATATCACGACCCCCAAATAGAGATGAATGTTTCGATGCATTCTTTATGAACCATTGTTCATAATACCGTACACTCAAAATTCCCTTCATCTAAGATTCCAATCTCGACTAGTGTCACGGTTAAGTCAAACACTGTTTGTCTTGATCATATGACCTCATCTCTCAGTTCTAATTCTTGATAAATATGACTTCCACTAAAAATAACTTTCTATGTAAGTCATATACACCTGCGCAGGTTTTATCATCCATCAAGAATAATTCGAGATAGCATAGAATCTTGTCTCCGTTCATCCAGAGTGATGAATCCTTTCTAGGTTAAACCCCTATCTCCATATGCAACTAATTAGAGCCAACACATCCCGCGGCCCTAGCTCATGAAAGATCTAGGGTTAAGGAGTATCAAACTCTAATCACTTATATACAAGATAGTGTCACCGCAAGTCAAAGGACATATGTACAATTATGAACTAGATGACATTAAATTGACTTTGATGAATTACCATGTATAAGTCATCTATCGTCACTTGTTCGACTCACTCAACAACTTGAGTGTCCACATGTTTATTCTGATCCCCATCAAGTAGTATAAGACTCACTACTTCCTATAATTAGTAACTCTTTACTAATCAGGAGAATAAACAGAGGTGACGATCTTTCCGGGATAATGCGATGCCCTTATTCGTAGGACCCCATCGATCGTGAACGGTTATTTAGATCACTTGTATAATAGAATCTGTCACTCATATTCTTAACATCTTAAGAATAGATTCTATCACAATGTGATAAGGACAATACGTAATAAATGAACACTTAGTTGATGAGACACTTAGTTCAAATAGAACATATATATCTTTGCCATTGGGATTAATTCTACAAATATACACGATCAAATGGCCCTAGGGCATATACTACTAACAATCTCCCACTTGCACTAGTGCCATTGACAACTATATCTAAGCCCCATCTTCACAAGATGTAAATATTAATGACTCTAAGTCATGTAAACCTTAATGACTCTAAGTCATGTAAACCTTAATGACTCCAAGTCATGGGCTTTGTCAGTGGGTTAGCCGTCTTATTGGCTAATGCTATCTTTTAGAGAAATAATTTTTCTCTTTACAACAATTTCTTTAGATAATATGATAAAGCCTTTCTTTATGTTCGGATAATTTGTGAGACCCGGTTTCTTTTGCTAGGGCAGTAGCGCCATTGTGGTCGCAGAAAAGAGGAACTTTCGACTTAATGGAAGAAAACCGTACTTAGTTCAGTTATAAACTAATTTATCCAAACACCTTCTATTACGACATCTCATGTCGTAATATACTCGGCTTCTATAATGGAGTATGGAGTTGATTCTTGCTTAGAACACTGCTAGCTCACTACTCCTTCATTATAGATAAATATGAATCTGGAGATAGACTCTCTATTATCCATATCTGATTATTAATCAGAATCTGTAAATCGGTCTACTTAAAAATCTCGTTCTCCATTTGTTAATACCATATCTTTAGTTCTATAAAAGTACTTAAAGATACCTTTAACAACCATCCAATGTTCTCAACATAGATTGGATTAAAACCGATTAGTCCCACTAACCGCATAGACATTTTCTAGCTTTGTATGTGGCAACACATACCTCAGACTACCAATTGCTGAAGCTTATGGTATCTTTGCTAGATTCTTTCTTTCTTCAGAAGTTTCGGAAGACATTCCCTTTGAAAGAAGAATTTTATGCCTAACTAGTATCAATCCTTCTTAGAACTTCCATATTGAACTACTTCAATATCTTTTCTAAGAAGAGCCTTTAGGAGAAACCAATTATTCTCTTAGATCTATCTCTATAGAGTCTAATACTGAGAATTTAGGCTACCTCTCCGAGGTCTTTGATGGAGTACGTATTAGATAAACCAAAGTTTTACAAAAGTTAACATTCTGATATTATTATTTATTAGTAATCAGTTATCTACATGCAAGATCATGAAAGTGAGTCTGCTCCCATTAACCTTCTTGTAAACATTGGGTTAATCATCATTTTTAATAAATTCATAACTCCTTACGGATTTATCAAGATGACGAAACTCGAAGCTTTCTTTCCATCCACTAGGGATCATTTTAGCTTACACGCCTTGGAATCTTCTTCAGATTCAAAATCCTCGACTTGTTCCATATAGATATACTCCTTAATTTAACCATTAAGGAATGTGGTTCTTACAACCATATGTCCAACCACAAAATCTGAATGTGTAGCCTTGGTAAGAAAAATCTTGATGGACTTAAGCATGGCTACCGGCAATAAAGTGTATTCACAATACAACTTCTTGCCTCTAGCAAAACTCTTTTACAACAAGCCTAGCTTTAAAGGTCTCCACCTTTCCATTAGTACCAATTTTACACTCGAAGATCCATTTAAACCTTATTGGTATAATACCTTTGGATGGATCGACTAGCTCCTAAAATTTGGTTTCTTTATATGGAATCCATTTCAGATTTTATTCCTTCAAACCAATTTTGAAGAATCTATATCACATATAGATTCCTCATAAGTAGAGGGATCAACATTTGATCTTTTACTCCATGACTAAACAACTCCTGTTTATCATGTGGGAAAACCATCTCTCTCCAGTGGACGAGATACTCTACTTAATCTTCGAGTTGTTAATGTAGATACATCTTTTACTAACTCCGGTTTTTAGTGGATTTGATCAATCTTCATTGATTCATTATTTTGTTGGTAACTAGATGACTCCTCATCTAATTCTATGTTCCTTTCTTATTGTCCCTCTTGAATAAACGCTTTATTAAGAAAGACTACCACCGATAAACAACGATTGTTTGTTCGGTTCGAATATAGAAACAATATCCTAAACTGTCTTTAGGATATCCAACATAACCTTTCCATGATTGATTTTGATTCCAAATTTATCGGATATCAGTTACATGATATGTTCCGAACACCCTCAAATCTTAACATCCTTAAGACTTTATTCCATACCATATCTCATAAGGTATGTATGGAGCGGATTTAGTTGGAATTTAATTTAGAATTTTATTTGCGGTAAGAAGTGCTTGACCCTATAACGAGATGGATAAGTCAGTATATAGCTCATTCTTGATTGTATCATTTCCCACAATGTACGATACGTCCTTCTTGACAGACGCACCATTCAACCATGGTGTTCTCAAGGAGTAAGTTGAAAAATAATACCACATTCCTTTTAGGAACATACCAAAATCTGTACTCAAGTATTCTTCCCTTTTCGATCACATCGTAAAACGTACCATATACATCACTATGTATGATCTCTTAAACGGCTTTAGCTCTACCTCTTTGTCCCACAAAGAATAATCAGGCCATGTTGCCTTTAAGATACGACTCACAAATCGGAAGAGATGAAAAATCTTGATTGCTCAAGATTCCCATCCTATTTAACTTGTTATGTCTATCTTTTGCAATATGTCCTAATTATAAATGCCAAAGTTGTTTAGAAATTTGATAACTTATGGTATTAATTTCCAAAACATCTTTTGCATTAAACATCTTTATTCAAGTCATAAAGAACATTTTGTACATATCCATACCCAACTCCGTATTATCAAACATAATACTACAAACATCCTTTGTAAATAGAAAATCAACTACCAAATTTGTCATACAAATTCGGATATGATATTTCTATATATATTGGGTAAGTACAAAAAACTTGTTTAATTACAACCTATGTTTATTTAAGAAAATAGAAGTTGATCCTATAGCTCTTGTCGCAACGCTTGCGTCATTCCCGAGATTTAAGATTACTTCATCTTTTTCCTTTCTTTCTCACTTTTACTAAATCCGTAAAAGATAAACAAATATGAGAATTAGCATCGGTATCCAATACCTAAACTTTTAAATGAGCAATTGACATTGGAACATGAGATAGACACATTCTTGATGGAATTGTCGTTCCTCTCGTCATTGCCCTTTAAGTATTCACAATACTTAATACAATTTCCATTTCAATGTCTTTTGTTTTGACAAAAGAAACAATTTCTTTTATTGACCAAACCGCCTTTTAAATATTCCAAATATTTCCGGCTATGACTTATACTGTCCTACATCTTAACAAACGAAAACACTTTTCTTTGTTAACCAATGTGCATTTCTTTTTCGCAATAGCCTTGGAGGCATCTAAATATCTTAATCAAAAAAAAAAAATGGTTTTAAACCACTAGCCGATTACTATCGTGAATGTCACTTAAAAGGATTCTATTTAATCTTATTATCCCTTAGATAGCAAAGATCTCTAATTAGTATTCGTGTTATTTTGTATATTTAACCATAATGATTTGGTCTTTATCAAAATGGCCTCCCACTATCTTTTTCGAATCCTACACTTCCATAATAGGAAACGCGAATCTTTGTTGGAAAAGATTTCAAGTGGGTGATTGAATTCTTATATTCATTTATCTTTCCCTCAAGTACTTAATGCTATTCTTGGAATCAAAATGATTTATAAGTGAACAATTACTTGTTCATCATATCTCATATGAGGTTCAATCATTTCCGGCTCTTAATGCTTTCACCCTCAAGTACTTAATGCTATTGTTAGGTTTCCACATTAGTTAAGTTTAACCCATTGAATCAACTAAGATGTATCGATTTGAATAATATACGACTCAGGTACGCCTAATTGCCTTTCTCGCCGTATATTATATCGACTACACCCGTAACATCTCATGCTTAACAATAAACTCAACAACATCTCTTGACGATATCATCTCACCCCTATGTATCCATAGCCGACAAGATGATAACTCAAAGCGTGTTAGTTTATTGCTCCAATGGAGAGCCATTGATAAACAATTTAATGATTAATCAATATAAACTTAATCTTTTAACTTTTAGGAAGATTTCTTTGGGTTTTAAGTTATTCAGGTCTCACTAAACACACAATACATTTTAGCATGCATCTCATACATATTAAAGCTAAAATTAATCATGCAATCACACATGTATGATCATGGACTTCCTAGGTCTCATTCTTTAGCCACAAAAGAATGAGCAAACTATTACATATCTCGGAAATGATTCTCTAATCATTCACTATGTAATATCTGCTTTCTTTAGGTATAGAGGAATCGTCCTAGAACCTCTGAAAGCCTCAACCGATCGCTGATCCTCAAAAAAAAAATTTATTTTTATTTTACGTTTTTTTTTTTCGAGTCGGAAACTTTTTCCCTGGTGTAAAACCCCTTTTTCAGCATTTCGGTTTTTTACAAAAAAAAAATATTTTTTTTTTCGGGCCGAAAACTTTTTCCCGGGTGTAAAACCCGTTTTTCAGCATTTTTGGTTTTTATGAAAAAAAAAATATTATTTTTTTTTTCGGGTTTTTTTTTTCGGGTTTCGCTTTTTCCGCATATTCCGTTGATGACAACATAATGCACAAGCGAATCACGTATTGTGTTAAATGATCACATTAGAAAAATTCCCAGGATAGATTGGAGGGTCACGAGCGGACCACTTAAGTACCAATCTCCTAGACAGAATTTAATCAAATGTAATTAATATCACAATAGCGTTTGTTCGTTTTTGGAAAAACAAAATCCCTCGGAATTATAAATTACATGCCCAATAATAATTCCTAAGTCCATGATTATTTATACATTTATTCAATCGTAAAGCGTTAATACTCGATGATACGGTGGCTCCGATACCACTGTTGGCGCAGCGGGAGGCGCGGGTCCGGATCGTATATTTCAATTCAAAATCGAAATTCCAACAATTCGGATCCTAAAGTTGATCATATCAACAACAAATGGATCGTCGTATCATTTAGTAATTAAAGCACGCATCTAAGAATCGTAAGAAGAATACCTATGTCGATTCTCCAACGATTCTTGTAGTCCCGAAAGTACGGCGACCTCAAGCTCGTCCACACGAGTATGCGTCCGATTGAATCCTCGCCTTGAAGTAATCCTGCAAGAGTTCCTCTTGCCGAGCAGCCCTAAGCTCAAACTCTCGCCGCGATCACTACCTTGCTCGGATGTATAAAAAACGTCGCCAAGTTTTTCCCGTGATTGATGACTACTTGAACTCCTTCAAGTGCTTTCTCTCTCTACAACTTTGTAGTGAGATGTGTGTTGTGTGTTGTTTTGAAATGAGTAAGGACATGCTCTATTTATAGGCTAGAGCATGCCTTAAGAATGCAACACCTTGCATGCTAGGTGTCACACACCAAGCAAAGGTGTTGCCACCATATGACACCTTTCATGTGGTGACATCACATAGGTGACATCATATAGGTGATGTCATCATATGACATCATCATTCCATTATGAACATAGTACAATTAGGTTCCTACTAATTTATAACTCTTACACACTCCAAATTACTAATTTATGACATCACATATATGACATAGGCTTATCTCATTACATCATCACCATGACATCATCATTCCATTAGCTAATGATTAGTCATTTAAGTATCATTAATTACACTAATTAATTACTTAAACCTTTTAATCATAAAACTTGGTTAAAATATAATTAGGTTCCTACTAATTTATAACTCTTATAAATTAGTCCCTAATTAATATGAACATAGTACAATTAGGTTCCTACTAATTTATAACTCTTACAAATTAGTCCCTAATTTGTACTTGTTTTTCATCTTAGATTAATTTCCGAGATATGCTAGTATCTATATGAAATCCATCTTTCGTAAACTCAATCGGTTGCACACTCTATTGTGTGTGACTAACTAGGTTCACATCTATATGGCAACGAGAGACATAAGAAACACATTTCTTATATTAAATAATTAAATCCCATTTAATTATTAATTCTCGTAGATCGAGAGTGACGTCTAGCAACATATCACGACCCCCAAATAGAGATGAATGTTTCGATGCATTCTTTATGAACCATTGTTCATAATACCGTACACTCAAAATTCCCTTCATCTAAGATTCCAATCTCGACTAGTGTCACGGTTAAGTCAAACACTGTTTGTCTTGATCATATGACCTCATCTCTCAGTTCTAATTCTTGATAAATATGACTTCCACTAAAAATAACTTTCTATGTAAGTCATATACACCTGCGCAGGTTTTATCATCCATCAAGAATAATTCGAGATAGCATAGAATCTTGTCTCCGTTCATCCAGAGTGATGAATCCTTTCTAGGTTAAACCCCTATCTCCATATGCAACTAATTAGAGCCAACACATCCCGCGGCCCTAGCTCATGAAAGATCTAGGGTTAAGGAGTATCAAACTCTAATCACTTATATACAAGATAGTGTCACCGCAAGTCAAAGGACATATGTACAATTATGAACTAGATGACATTAAATTGACTTTGATGAATTACCATGTATAAGTCATCTATCGTCACTTGTTCGACTCACTCAACAACTTGAGTGTCCACATGTTTATTCTGATCCCCATCAAGTAGTATGAGACTCACTACTTCCTATAATTAGTAACTCTTTACTAATCAGGAGAATAAACAGAGGTGACGATCTTTCCGGGATAATGCGATGCCCTTATTCGTAGGACCCCATCGATCGTGAACGGTTATTTAGATCACTTGTATAATAGAATCTGTCACTCATATTCTTAACATCTTAAGAATAGATTCTATCACAATGTGATAAGGACAATACGTAATAAATGAACACTTAGTTGATGAGACACTTAGTTCAAATAGAACATATATATCTTTGCCATTGGGATTAATTCTACAAATATACACGATCAAATGGCCCTAGGGCATATACTACTAACAGGAACGACGTGTTAGAGAGACTTGAGACACTACATACTAATCTAGCGTCACTTTTCATGCACACTTTGTGTATTATAACCTAACAATGCTTAGGTAATCGAAACACGCGTTAAACAGACTTGAGACGCGCCATGCTAATCTAACGTCACTTTTCACGCACACTTTGCGTAATACAACCTAACCATGATTAGGTAATCGGAAACACACGCAAAAGAGAATTGAGACGCGACATACTAATCTAGCGTCACTTTTCACGCACACTTTGCGTAAAATAACCTTATCATGCTTAGGTAATCGAAACAACGCGTTAAAGAGACTTAAGACGCAACATACTAATCTAGTGTCTCATTTCACGCACACTTTGCGTAATATAACCTAACTATGCTTAAGTAATCAGAACGACGCGTTAAAGAGACTTGCAACGCGACATACTAATCTAGCGTCTCTTTTCACGCACACTTTGCGTAATATAACCTAACCATGCCTAGGTTATCGGAAAGAGGCGATAAAGAGACTTGAGACGCGACATACTAATCTAGCGTAACTTTTCACGCAGACTTTGCATAATATAACCTAACCATGCTTTGGTAATCGGAACAACGGGTTAAAGAGAATTGAGACGCGACATACTAATCTAGCGTAACTTTTCACGCACACTTCGCGTAATATAACCTAACCATGCTTTGATAATAAGAACGACACGTTAAATAGACTTAAGACGCGACATACTAATCTAGTGTCACTTTTCACGTACACTTTTTGTAAAGTAACCTAACCATCCTTAGGTAATCGGTACAACGTGTTAAAGAGAATTGAGATGCAACATACTAATCTAGCGTCACTTTCCATGCACACTTTGCATAATATAACCTAACCATGCTTAGGTAATCGGAACGACGCGTTAAATAGACTTGAGACACGACATACTAATGTTTGTTACTTTTCACGCTCACTTGAGACGCGACATACTAATGTAGCATAATTCGTACAATGCCTGTAAAGTAACCTAACCATCCTTAGGTAATTCGTACAATGCGTTAAAGACACTTGAGACGCGACATACTAATGAAGCGTCATTTTTCACGCACACTTTTCGTAAAATAACCTAACCATGCTTAGATAATCGGAACGACGCGTTAAAGAGACTTCAGAGGCAACATACTAATCTAGCGTCACTTTTCACGCAAACATTGCGTACTATAACCTAACCATGCTTAGGAAATCGGAACGACGCATTAAAGAGACTTGAGTAGCGACATATTAATCTAGCATCACTTTTCACGCACACTTTGCGTAATATAACCTAACCATGCTTACATAATCGGAAAGACGCGTTAAAGAGACTTGAGACGCGACATACTAATCTAGCATCCCTTTTCACCCACACTTCACGTAATATAACCTAACCATGCTTAGGTAATCAGAATACGCATTAAAGAGACTTGAGATGCGTCATACTAATCTAGCGTCACTTTTCACGCACACTTTGCGTAAAATAACCTAACCATGCTAGGTAATCGGAACGACGCGTTAAAAAGACTTGAGATGATACATACTAATATATTATCACTTTTCACGCACACTTTGCGTAATATAATCTAACCATGCTTAGGTAATCAGAACGACGTGTTAGAGACACTTGTGACGCGACATAAGCACAGTAATCGAAACGACGCGTTTACGAGACTTGAAACGCGCCATACTAATCTAGCGTCACTTATTACGCACGCTTTGCGTAATATCACCAAACCATGCCTAGGTAATCAGAACGACGCATCAAAAAGACTTGAATAGCGACATTAATCTAGCGTAACGTTTCACGCACACTTTGCGTAATATAACCTAACTATTCTTAGGTAATCAAAACGACGCGTTAAAGAGACTAGAGACGCAAGATACTAATATAGCGTCACTTTTCACGCAGACATTGCGTAATATAACCTAACCATGCTTAGGTAAACGGAACGACAGGTTAAAGAGCATCGAGATGCAACATACTAATCTAGCGTCACTTTTCACGTACACTTTGCGTAACATAACCTATCCATGGTTAGGTAATCAGAACGACAAATTAAAGAGAATTGAGACACGATATACTAATCTACTGTCACTTTTCATCACACTTTGCGTAATATAACCTAACCATTCTTAGGAAATCGGAACGACGTGTTTAAGAGACTTGACACGCGTCATACTAATCTAGCGTCACTTTTCACGCAAACTTTGCGTAATATAACCTAACCATTCTCAGGAAATCGGAACGACGCGTTAGTGAGACTTGAGGTAGGATATACTGATCTAGCGTAATTTTTCACGCACACTTTGAGTAATATAACCTAACCATGCTTAGGTAATCACAATGACTAGTTAAAGAGACTTGTGACGCTAGATAAGCATGGTAATCGAAACGACACGTTAAAGAGACTTGAGACGCGACATACTAATATAACGTCACTTTTCACCCACACTTTGCGTGATATAACCTAACCATTCTTAGATAATCGGAACGATGCGTTAGAGCGACTTGTGACGGGACATAAGCATGGTAATCCAAACAACGCGTTAAAGAGACTTTTGGCGCGACATTCTAATCCAGCGTCACTTTTAACGCACTCTTTGCGTAATATAACCTAACCATGCTTAGGTAATCGGAACGAAGCATTAATGAGCCTTGAGACGCGACATACTAATCTATCGGAACTTTTAACGCACAGCTTGCGTAATATAACCTATCCATGCATAGGTAATTAGAACGACACGTTAAAGAGACTTGAGATGCGACATACTAATCTAACGTAACTTTTAGCGCACACTTTGCGTAATATAACCAAACCATGCTTAGGTAATCGGAATGACTCGTTAGTGAGACTTGAGGTAGGATATACTGATCTAGCATCACTTTTCACGCACACTTTGCGTAATATAACATAATCATCTTAGGAAATCGGAACAACGTGTTAGAGAGACTTGACACGTGACATACTAATTTAGCGTTGCTTTTCACGCACACTTTGTGTAATATAACCTAACCATGCTTGGGAAATCGGAACGACCATTAGAGACACTTGAGATACGATATACTAATCTAGCATCACTTTTGACGCACACTATGCGTAATATAACCTAACCATGCCTAGGGAATCAGAACGACGCGTTAAAGAGACTTGTGACGCAAGATAAGAATGGTAATCGAAACGACGCGTTAAAGAGAGTTGAGACGCGACATACAAATCTAGCGTCACTTTTCACGCAAACTTTGTGTAAAATAACCTAATCATGCTTAAGTAATCGGAAGGACACGTTAAAGAGAAGTGAGACGTGGCATACTAATCTAGCGTCACTTTTCACGCACACTTTGCTTGATAATAACATAACCATGCTTAGGTAATCGAAACGACGCGTTAGAGAGACTTGTGACGCGACATAAGCATGGTAATCGGAACGACGAGTTAAATTGACTTGACACGCGACATACTAATCTAGCGTCACTTTTCACGCACACTTTGTGTAATATAACCTAACCATGCTTAGTTAGTCGGAACAACGCGTTAAATAGAATAGAGACGCGATATACTAATCTAGCGTCACTTTTCAAGCAAACTTCGCGTATTATAACCTAACCATGGTTAGGTTATCGCAACGCCGCTTTAAATCGACTTGAGACGCGACATACTAATTAATTGTGCCTTTTCACACACACTTGGTGTAATATAACCAAACCATGCCTAGGAAATCGCAACGACGCGTCAGAGGGACTTGAGGTAGGATATACTAATCTAGCGTCACTTTTCACGCACACTCTGCGTAATATAACCTAACCATGCTTAGGTAATCGTAACGACGCGATAAAGAGACTTGTGACGCGAGATAAGCATTGTAATCAAAACGACGCGTTAAAAAGACTTGAGACGCGACATACTAATCTAGCGTTACTTTTCACACACACTTTGCGTAATATATCCAAACCATTCTTAGGTAATCGAAACGACGTGTTAAATAGACTAAGATGCGACATACTATTGTCATTGTTCACGCACACTTTGCATAATATAACCTATCCATGCTTAGGTAATCGAAACGACGCATTACACAGACTTGTGACGCGACATAAGCATGGTTGGAACGACGAGTTAAAGTGACTCGAGACGCGCCATACTAATCTAGCGTCACTTTTCACGCACACTTTGCGTAAAATAACCTAACCATGGTTAGGTAATCGGAACCACGAGTTAAAGAGAATTGAGACGCGACATACTAATCTAGCGTCTCTTTTCACGCACACTTTGCGTAATATAACTTAACTATGCTTAGGTAACATGAACGACGCCTTGAAGAGACTTGAAGTGCAACATACTAATCTAGCTTATCTAGCGTAACTTTTCAAGCACACTTTGCATAATATAACCTAACCATTCATAGGTAGTCGGAACGACGAGTTAAATAGAATTGAGATGCGACATACTAATGTATTGTTACTTTTCACGCACACTTTCCGTAAAGTAACCTAACCATCCATAGGTAATCGTTACAACGCGTTAAAGAGAACTGAGACACGATATACTAATCCAGCGTCACTTTCCGCGAACACTTTGCGAAATATAACTAACCATGCTTAGGTAATCGAAACGACGCGTTAAATAGACTTGAGACTCGACATACTAATTTATTGTTACTTTTCACGCACAATTTGTGTAATATATAACCTAACCATGCTTAGGTAATCGGAAAGACGCGTTAGAGAGACTTGTGACGCGACATAAGGATAGTAATCGAAACGACGCGCTAAAGAGACTTGAGACGCGACATACTAATCTAGCGTCACTTTTCACGCACACGTTGCGTAATATAACCTAACCATGCTTAGGTAATCGGAACGACGCGTTAAAGATCCTTGAGACGCGAAATAGTAATCTAGCGTAACTTTTCACGCACACCTTGCGTAATATAACCTATCCATGCTTAGGTAATCAGAACGACACGTTGAAGAGATTTGAGACGCGACATACTAATCTAACATAACTTTTCACGCACACTTTGCAAAATATTACCTAACCATGCTTATGTAATCGGAACGACGTGTTAAAGAGACTTGAGACGCATAATACTAATCTAGCGTCACTTTTTTACGCACACTTTGCGTAATATAACCTAACCATGCTTGGGAAATCAAAACAGCGCGTTGGAGAGACTTGAAATACGATATACTAATCTAACGTCACTTTTCACACACACTCTGCGTAATATAACCTAACCATGCTTAGATAATCAAAACGACGCGTTAAAGAGACTTGTGACGCAAGATAACCATGGTAATCGAAACGACGCGTTAAAGAGACTTGAGATGCGACATACTAATCTAGCGTCACTTTTCACGCACACTTTGTGTAAAATAACCATACTATGCTTAGCTAATCAGAACGTTGCGTTAAAGGGACCTAAAACGCGGCATACTAATCTAGCGTTACTTTTCACGCACACTTTGCGTAATAGTAACCTAACCATGCTTAGATAATCGAAACGACGCGTTAGAGAGACTTGTAACGCGACATAAGCATGGTATCGGAACGACGCGTTAAAGTGACTTGAGACGTGACATACTAATCTAGCGTCACTTTTCACGCACACTTTGCGTAATATAACCTAACCATGCTTAGTTAATCGGAACAACGCGTTAAATAGAATTGCGATGCGATATACTAATCTAGCGTCAGTTTTCAAGAAAACTTTGCGTACTATAACATAACCATGGTTAGGTAATCGCAACGGCGCTTTTAATCGACTTGAGACGCGACATACTAATTAATTGTGACTTTTTACGCACACTTTGCATAATATAACCTAACCATGCTTAGGAAATCGGAACGACGCGTTAGAGAGACTTGAGGTAGGATATACTAATCTCGCGTCAATTTTCACGCACACTTTGCGTAATATAACCTAACCATGCTTAGGTAATCGTAACGACGAGATAAACAGACTTGGGATGCGAGATAAGAATGGTAATCGAAATGACACGTTAAAGAGACTTGAGACGCGACATACTACTCTAGCGTCACTTTTCACGCACACTTTGCATAATATAACCTAAACATTCTTAGGTAATCGGAACGACGCGTTAAATAGACGTAAGAGGCGACATACTATTGTCATTTTTCAAGCATACTTTGCGTAATATAACCAAACCATGCTTAGGTAATTAAAACGACGCATTACACAGACTTGTGACGCGACATAAGCATGGTAATTGGAATGAAGAGTTAAAGTGACTTGAGACGCGACATACTAATCTAGCGTCACTTTTCACGCACACTTTGCGTAAAATAACCTAACCATGCTTGGGTAATCGAAACCACGCGTTAAAGAGAATTCGAGACGCGACATACTAATCTAGCATCACTTTTCACGCACACTTTTAGTAAAATAACCTAATCATGCTTAGGTAATCGGAACAACGCGTTAAAGAGACTTGAGACTCGACATACTAATCTAGAGTCTCTTTTCACGCACACTTTGCGTAATATAAACAAACCATGCTTAGGTAATCGGAACGACGTGTTAGAGAGACTTGTGACGCGACATAAGCATGGTAATCGAAACGACGCGTCAGAGAGACTTGTGATGTTAGTGATATGCACTAGGTCAATCATGTTTGACCATGTTTAGACTTTATCATTTTATTATTTATTGATTGGCAGTTTTTATCATTTTATATTAATGATTAAAATACTTGAATGGTTAATTCTTTCTAAGGTCATCGAGTATGTGACTTGATAGTAGAACCCTTAGGTTTAATAAAAGAATTATACACCATCTATCCCTAGTCTTAATAGAACATTGAGACTAGTATGATGTTGACTGATGATTATGTTTTACTAATCATGTATATGAGATATTAAGTCAAATCATAGGTGCTATTTGAGAAATAAGGCACTGGATGACCCACTGTGAGAATACTACATAGATCACTGTCATAAGTAATTCTCATTACAGTTCTATTAGTATAATCCTTTGACCTTGAAATCATCATGGATTTCTACATAGCTATTTCATATTTTGATACAGTCTTACATTATCTTTAACAGGATAATGGAATAGATTGTCATTGGATATGAAAGTAACTATGTGAGAAATGTGAGTGACTGAGAAGGAATTTGTCCCTCATTTATTTGAGTAAGATATCTATGGGCCCCTTGAAGAAGATAGACTGAAGTAAATGCATGGCCATGCTAATTGATAAGAAGTTATCATTTTCAGTCTACTTAGAGTCCAGAAACTAATGATTGAATGTTATAAGGATGACATAACTATGCCTTATATTCAATCTGGATATCGAGAGACAAAGGGATTAAAATATTATTGTAAATGGTTAAATCGGATTATCGATATTCATATAACTTGGGTAGTCATAATGTCTTGCTAGAGGCCACTTATGACTTGTGGGCTGAAATAGGGATTTCGAGCCTACTGCCAACGTTATATGAACCTACAGGGTCGCACACTAAGAACAGGCCCAAAACAGTTATGGGTTGTACAAGCCCAATGTGATTAAGTGATTAATTATATATATATATATATATATATATATATATATATATATATATATATATATATATATATAATTCGTAATATATATATATATATTAATAAATATATATATTAATTCGAAATTTAAGGATAAGTGTTTTCCTTAATTTATTATTTTTGGAAGATAATAAATATAGTAATTAATATATATGGATAATTATCAAAAAGGAGTTTTTGATAAACATAAACTTGTAGAATTGCAATGAGATTGAAATTCGAATTTGTCTCAAACCCTAGTGTTATTTATCACTATAAATACTCATTAAGCAGTAGGTTTGAGAATCATGAAATTTATTATTCACTAAATCACTAAAATTCGAAATTGCTTGTGAAGCAATAGTGCTAGCACACAAGCACTAGTTTTGGCTAAGGTCTGTTCGTGTGGATACTCGTAGAGGACGCGTTCTTTTGGAGGCGTTTCTGATCCGAGGCCAGGTATCACCAAAGTGAACCACCTCCTTCCTTCCTACATTGCTGTTGAATTCGACATACAAGTAAGTAATTATTCTGTTAATTCGAATTACATGGATCTTGGTTTGGGTTTTTAGATAAATTTTTTAAATTCCGCTGCGTTATGAACCTATAAAACCCAACATGTGACGCGCCATACTAATCTAGCGTCACTTTTTATGCACACTTTGCGTAATATAACCTAACCAAGCTTAGGCAATCGGAACGACGCGTTAAAGAGACTTGTGACTCAACATACTTATCTAGCGTCACTTTTCACGCACATTTTGCGTAATATAACCTAATCATGCTTAGGTAAATCGGAAGGATGCGTTAAACAGACATGAGTCACGAAATATTAATCTAGCGTTACTTGTCACGCACGCTTTGTGTCATATAACCAAACCATGCTTAGGTAATCGGAACGACGCGTTAAATAGAATTTATACGCGACATACTAATCTATAGTCACTTTTCACGCACACTTTGCATAATATAACCTAACCATGCTTAGGTAATCGGAACGACGCATTAAAGAGACTTGAGACGCGACATATTAATCAATTGCTACTTTTCACGCACACTTTGCGTACTATAACGTAGCCATGCTTAGGTAATCGGAACAACGCGTTAGAGAGACTTGAGACGCGAGATACAAATCTAGCGTCACTTTTCATGCAAACTTTGCATAGTATAACTATGCTTAGTTAATTGGAACGACGCATTAAAGAGGCTTGAGACGAGACATACTAGTCAATCGTCACTTTTCACGCACACCTTGCATAATATAACCTAACCATGCTTAGGTAATCGGAACGACGCATTAAAGAAAGAGACTTGAGACGCGACATACTAATCTAGCGTTACTTTTCTCGCACACTCTGCGTAATATAACCAACCATTCTTGGGTAATCAGAACGACGCATTAAAGAGACTTGAGACGCGACATACTAATCTAGCGTCACTTTTCACGCACTCTTTGGGTAATATAACATAACCATGCTTAGGTAATCGGAACGACGCGTTAAAGAGACTTGAGACGCGACATACTAATCTAGCATCATTTTTCACGCACACTTTGCATAATATAACCTAACCATGCTTAGGTAATCGAAATGACGCAATAGAAAGACTTAGGACGTGACAAACTAATCTATTGTCATTTTTCACACATACTTTGCGCAATATAACCAAACCATGCTTAAATAAATGGAACGACAAGTTATATAGACTTGAGATGCGACATATTAATCTATTGTCATCTTTCATGCACACTTTGCGTAATATAACCTAACCATGCTTAGGTAATCGGAATGACGCGTTAGAGAGACTTGTGACGCGACATAAGCATGGTAATCGAAACGGCCCGTTAAAGAGACTTGATATGCGCCATATTAATCTAGCATCACTTTTCACACACACTTTGCCTAAATAACCTAACCATGCTTAGGAAATCAGAACGACACATTAGAGAGACTTGAGATGCGACATACTAATATAACGTCGCTTTTCACGCACACTTTGCGTTATATAACCAAATCATGCTTACGTAATCGGAATGACGCGTTAATGAGACTTGTGACTCGAGATAAGCATGGTAATCAAAACGACGCGTTAAAGAGTCTTGAGATGTCACATACTACTCTAGCCACACTTTTTATGAACACTTTGCTTAATATAACCTTACCATGCTTAGATAATCGGAACGACGTGTTAAAGAGACTTGAGACTGGACATACTAATCTAGCGTCACTTTTCACGCAAACTTTGCGTAATATAACCTAACCATGCTTAGGTAATAGGAACGATGCGCTAAAGAGACTTGAGATGCGACATACTAATCTATTAATCCTTTTCACGCACACTTTGCGTACTATAACCTAACCATTCTTAGGTAATCGGAACGACGCGCTAGAGAGACTTGTGACGCGACATAAGCATGGTAATTGAAACGACGCGTTAAAGACACTTGAGACGCGAAATTAATATAGCGTCACTTATAACGCGCAATTTGCGTAATATAACCCAACCATGCTTAGGTAATCGGAACGACGCGTTAAAGAGGCTTGTGACGCGACATACTTATCTATTGTTACTTTTCACGCACACTTTGCGTACTATAACCTAACCATTCTTATGGTAATCGGAACGACGCGTTAGAGAGTCTTATGACTCGACATAAACATGGTAATCGAAACGACGCAATAAAGAGACTTGAGATGCGAGACAACATGAACTCCTTTTTCTTGTGGAAATGGTTCAATCATGAACTGTGTAGAAAATACTTGAGGAGTGACATCAATATGTTTTGCAAAGGACGTCTCAACAGTGCCATCGGGTTTTTTTATGAATACTAGAGTACATGATTGAACAAGTTGAGTAGATTCATGCATTATTTCATAGTTGGTAATCCACTTTTTGGGGAAAAGGTGTAGGAGTTCATTTCTAGTGATTTGTTTGGGTATATGGACACAAGAAGGGATATTTTGGGGATCTATTTTTATCAAAAGGGCATCATTATGGTTTGTGGTAAAGTGAGGTTTAAAGCATGGTTTTGCAAACGATATGGTTTGTGGTAAAGTGAGGAAGAGTAGCTACAATTGAATCAGCAACTTGTTGAGCTCCAATAATTTGTATTTGCACCTTTAAAGCCGTAAGAGCCATCAGATCAGAGAGGGAAAGGTTGTAATTTGGGAAAAAGGTGAAAAACACTGAGCCTGCATTCAAGGAAGTTTCAACTGTACCAATAACTGCATGTTGATACTATAGATACCGAGAATCTACAAGAGCAATTGTTGTAAAAACTGGTAGACCGGCACGACCATGGTAACTGAGACCAAGTCGGATAGCTCCAAAGTGAATATGAGTATAACCTGAACTAACCAAACTCTTAAAAATTCAGGTGGAATTTCAAGAGTAATAAATTATTCAGCTTGAGAAGCATGAATTGGAAAGGCTTTTTTATCAAGGACTTGATATTAGGGATAAAAGGGGTAATGGTTTTAGAAAACGCATCATAAGTATTAAGAAGAGGGGCTTTTTGTATCAAATATTTTTTGATTTTCTGGAAGATAAGTAAACTCATAAAGATAATCATTTTTATTTACAGTAGTAAGAGCAGTATTAGAAGGTGTTAAAGAACAACTTTTTGTGAGCATGATCGTAAGGTACTGGCCCAATTTTCACAAAGTAAAAACTAGTATATATATTTCTTTCTCGTCTTTGTTAGGCTCTGATACCATTTAGAGATACGACGATAAACCTCAACAGATACATGTGTGACTAACCAGGATCACAGCCTCACCATGGAAATTTTATCAACCGGCATGTCCTCTCAATATTAGTTAAGATTTATTGCATAATCGGAACGACGCATTAAAGAGCCTTGAGAAGCGACATACTAATCTAGCGTCACTTTTCACGTACACCTTGTGTAATATAACCTAACCATGCTTAGGTAAAAGGAACGACGCGTTAAATAGACTTGAGACGCGACATACTAATCTATTGTCATTTTTCACCATACTTTGCGTAATATAACCTACCCATACTTAGGTAATCGGAACGACGCATTTGAAAGACTTGTGACTCGACATAAGCATTGTAATCGAAACGACGCGTTAAAGAGACTCGAGACAGGCCATTCTAATCTAGCATCACTTTTTACGCACACTTTGTGTAATAAAACCTAACCACGCTTAGGTAATCAGAACGATGCGTCAAAGTGAATTTAGACGCGACATACAAATCTAATGTCACTTTTCACGCACACTTTGCATGATATAACCTAGCCATGCTTAGATAATCGGAACGAATGCGTTAAAGAGACTTGAGACGCGACATACTAATCTAGCGTCACTTTTCACGCACTCTATATGTAATGTAACCCAACCATGCTTAGATAATCAGAATAACTCGATAAAGAGAATTGAGGCGCGACATACTAATCTAGTGTCACATTTCACGCACACTTTGCGTAATATAACCTAACCATGGTTAGGTAATTGGAACGACGCGTTAGATAGACTTAAGACGTGACATACTAATCTGTTGTCATTTTTCACGTACACTCTGCGTAATATAACCTAACCATGCTTAAGTAATTGGAACGACGCGTGAAATAGACTTAAGACGCGACATACTAATCTATTGTCATTTTTCACGCACACTTTGCCTAATATAATAACCTAACCATGCTTAGGTAATCGGAACGACGCATTAGAGAGACTTGTAACACGACATAAGCATGATAATCGAAACAACGCGTTCTAGAGATTTGAGACGCGCAATATTAATCTAGCTTCACTTTTTACGCACACTTTGCATAATATAACATAACCATGCTTAGGAAACTGGAACGACGCGTATGGAGACTTAAGACGCGACATACTAATCTAGTGTCACTTTTCACGCACACTTGGCGTAATATAACCTAGCCATGCTTAGGAAATCGGTACGACGCGTTAGAGAGACTTGAGACGCGACATACTAATCTAACGTCACTTTTCACGCACACATTGCGTAATATAACCTAACCATGCTTAGGTAATCGGAACGACGCGTTAAAGAGACTTGTGACGCGAGATATGTATGGTAAGAGAAACGACGCATTAAAGAAACTTGAGACGAAACATACTAATCTAGCGTCACTTTTTAAACACACTTCGCGTAATAGAACCTAACCATGCTTAGGTAATCGGAACAACGCTTTAAAGAGATTGAGCCTGGACATACTAATCTAGCGTCACTTTTCACTCACACTTTGCTTAATATAACATAACCATGCTTATGTAATAGGAACAGTGCGTTAAAGAGACTTGAGACGCGACATACTAATCAATTGATCCTTTTTACGAACACTTTGCGTACTATAGCCTAGCCATGCTTAGGTAATTGGAACGATGCGTTAAAGAGCCTTGACACGCGACATACTAATCTAGCGTCACTTTTCACGCAAACTTTGCGTATTATAACCTAACCATGCTTAGGTAATCGGAACGACGCAAAAGAGCCTTGAGACGCGACATGCCAATCTAACATCACTTTTCACGCACACCTTGCGTAATATAACCTAACCATTCTTAGGCAATAGGAATGACGCGTTAAATAGACTTTAGACCCGACATACTAATCTAGTGTCACTTTTCACGCACGCTTTGCATAATATACCCTAACCATGCTTAGATAATTGGAACAACGCGACAAAGAGAATTGAGATACGACATAATAATCTAGCGTCACTTTTCACGCAAAGTTTGCGTAATATAACCCAACCATGCTAAGGTAATCGGAACAACGCGTTAGATAGACTTAAGATTCGACATACTAATCTATTGTCATTTTTCACGTACACTCTGCCTAATATAACCTAAACATGCTTAAGTAATTCGAACGATGCGTTATATAGACTTGAGATGCGACATACTAATCTATTGTCATTTTCAACGCACACTTTGTGTAACATAACCTAACTATGCTTAGGTAATCGGAACGACGTGTTTGAGAGACTTGTGACGCGACATAAGCATGGTAATCCAAACGACACGTTAAAGAGACTTGAGACGCGCAATATTAATCTAGCGTCACTTTTTACGCACGCGTTGTGTAATATAAAATAACCATGCTTAGGATATCGGAACGACGCGTTAGAGAGACTTGAGATGCGACATACTAATCTAGTGTCACTTTTCACGAACACTTTGCGTAATATAACCTAAAGATGCTTAGGAAATCGGAATGACGCGTTAGAAAGACTTGAGATGCGTCTTACTAATCTAAAATCACTTTTCACGCACACTTTGCATAATATAACCTAAACATGCTTAGGTAATCGGAACGATGCGTTAAAGAGACTTGTGACGCGAGATAAGTATAGTAATCGAAACATCGCGTTAAATAGAATTGAGACGAAACAAACTAATCTGGCCTCACTTTTTACGCACACTTTGCGTAATATAACCTAACCATGCTTAGGTAATCGGAACGACGCGTTAAAGAGAATTGAGACGCGACATACTAAACTATTGCTCCTTTCCACGCACACTTTGCGTACTATAACTTAACCATGCTTAGGTAATCGGAACGACGCGTTAGAGAGACTTGTGACGCGACGTAAGCATGGTAATTGAAATGACGCGTTAAAGAGACTTGAGACGCGCAATATTAATCTAGCGTCACTTTTTACGCACGCGTTTCGTAATATAACATAACCATGTTTAAAAAATCAGAACGACGCGTTAGAGAGACTTGAGACGCGACATACTAATCTGTGTCACTTTTCACGCACACTTTACGTATTATAATCTAACCATGCTTAGGAAATCGGAACGACGCGTTAGAGAGAATTGAGACGCGACATACTAATCCAACCTCACTTTTCACGCACACTTTGCGTAATATAACCTAACCATGCTTAGGTAATCGGAACAACGCGTTAAAGAGACTTGTCATGCGAGATAAGTATGGTGATCGAAACGGCGCGTTAAAGAGAATTGATACGAAACATACTAATCTAGTGTCACTTTTTATGCACACTTTGCGTAATATAACCTTACCATGCTGAGGTAATCGGAACAATGCGTTAAAGAGATTGGAGACTGGACATACTAATCTAGCGTCACTTTTCAAGCACACTTTGCGTAATATAACCTAACCATTCTTAGGTAATTGGAACGACGCGTTAGAGAGACTTATGACGCGACATAAGCATGGTAATCGAAACGACATGTTAAAGAGACTTGAGAAGCGACATACTAATCCAGCGTCACTTTTCATGCAAACTTTGCGTATTATAACCTAATCATGCTTAGATAATCGGAACAACGCGTTGAAGAAACTTGTGACGCGAGATAAGTATAGTAATCGAAACTATGCGCTAAAGAGACTTCAGACAAAACAAACTAATCTAGCGTCACTTGCCACGCACACTTTGAATAATATAACCTAAACATGCTTAGGAAACTGGAACGACATGTTAGAGAGACTTGAGACGAGACATACTAATTTAACGTCAGTTTTCACGCACTGTTTGCGTAATATAACCTAACCATGCTCAAGTAATCGGAACGACGCGTTATAGAGACTTGTGACGCGAGATAAGTATGGTAATCGAAACGACGCGTAAAAGAGACTTGATACGAAACAAACTAATCTAGCTTCACTTTGTACGCACGCATTGCGTAATATAACATAACCATGCTTAGGAAATCGGAACGACGCGTTAGAGAGACTTGAGAGTGGACATACTAATTTAGCGTCACCTTTCATTCACACTTTGCGTAATATAACCTAACCATACTTAGGAAATTGGAACGACGCGTAAGAGAGACTTGGGACGCGACATACTAATATAGCGTCACTATTCACGCACTCTTTGCGTAATATAACCTAACCATGCTTAGGTTATCGGAACGACGCGCTAAAGAAACGTGTGACGCGAGATAAGTATAGTAGTCGAAGCTACGCGATAAGTATAGTAATCGAAGCTACTTATACAGCGTCACAGTTCATGCACAGTTTACGTAATTTAACCTAACAAGTGTTAGGTCAGTATGATGCGTTAAAAAGACTTGCGATGCGTCATACTAATCAAACTTCACTTTTAACACACACTTTGCGTCATATAACCTAACCATGCTTAGGTAATCGGAACGACACGTTAAAGAGACTTTAGATGCGACATACTACTAATCTAGCGTCACTGTAATATGCATACTTTGCGTTATATAACCTAACCATGCCTAGGTAATCGGTACCACTTGTTAAAGAGACTTGTGACGCGACATAGTAATCTAGAGTCACTTTTCACGCACACTTTCCGTAATATAACCTAACCATGCATAGGTGATTGGACGGCGCGATAAAGAGACTTGTGACACGACATAATAATCTAGCGTCACTTTTAACTCACAGTTTGCGTAATATATCCTAACCATTCTTAGGCAATCGGAACGACGCGTTAAAGCGACTTGTGACGCGACATACTTATATAGCGTCCCTTTTCACGCACACTTTGCGTAATATAACCAAATCATTGTTATGTAATCAGAACGACGCGTTAAAGAGACTTGTGGCGCGACATACTAATCTAGCAATAATTTTAAGGCACACTTTGCGTAATATAACCGAACCATACTTAGGTAATCGGAACGACGCGTTAAAGAGACTTGTGACGCGACATAATAATCTAGCTTCACTTTTAAGGCACACTTTGTGTAATATATACTAACCATGCTCAGGTAATCGTAACAATAAGTTAAAGAGACTTGTGACGCGACATACTAATCTAGCGTAAATTTCAATGCACACTTTGCGTAATATAACCTAACCAATGTTAGATAATCGGAACGACGCGTTAAAGAGACTTGTGACAAGACATACTTATCTAGCATCACTTTTCACGCACACTTTTGCGTAATATAACCTAACCATGCTTAGGTAATCAGAACGACGCGTTAAAGAGACTTGTGACGCGGCATACTAATCTAGCGTCACTTTTCATGCACACTTTGCGTTACATAAACTAACCATGCTTACGTAATCGGAATGTCGCGCTAAAGAGACTTGTGACGCGACATACCACCAATCTAGCGTCACTTCTAACGCTGACTTTGCGTAATATAACCTAACAATGCTTAGGTAATCGGCACGTCGCATTAAAGATAATTGAGATGCAACATAATAATCTAGCGTCACTTACTATGCACACTTGGTGTTATAAAATCTAAACCATGCCTAGGTAATCGGAACGACAAGTTAAAGAGACTTGTGACGCGACATACTAATCTAGCATCACTTTTACCGCACACTTTGTGTAATATAATCTAACCATTCTTAGGTAATCGGAACAACACGTTAAAACAACTTGTGACACGACATACTACTAATCTAGCATCCCTTTTAACGCACACTTTGCGTTATATAATCTAACCATGCTTAGATAATCGGAACAACACGTTAAAAAGACTTGTGAAGCGACATACTTATCTAGCGTCACTTTTCACGCGCACTTTGCGTAGTATAACATAACCATGCTTAGGTAATTGAAACGACGCGTTTAATAGACCGGTGACTCGACATACTAGTCTTGCATCACTTTTCACGCACACTATGCGCAATATAATCTAACCATGCTTAGGTAATCAGAACGACGCGTTATAGAGACTTGTAACGCGACACACTACTAATCTAGCGTCACTATTAACGCACACTTGAGACGCAAAATACTAATCTAGCGTCACTTTTCACGCCAACTTTGCATAATATAACCTAATCATGCGTATGTAATCGGAACGACACATTAAAGAGCCTTGAGACACGACATACTGATCTAGCGTCACTTTTCACGCACACCTTGGGTATTATAACTTAACCATGCTTAGGTAATCGGAACGACGCGTTAAAGAGACTTGAGACGTGAAATACTAATCTAGCGTTACTCTTCTCGCACACTTCGCTTCAACCTAACCATTCTTGGGTAATCGGAACGACGCGTTAAAGAGATTTGAGACACGATATACTAATCTAGCGTCATTTTTCACGCACTCTTTGCGTAATATAACCTAACCATGGTTAGGTAATCGGAATGACGCGTTGAAGATACTTGAGACGCGACATATTAATCTAGCGTCACTTATAAGTCACTCTTTGCGTAATATAACCTAACCATGCTTGGGTAATCGGAACGACGTGTTAAAAAGACTTGTGACGCGACATACTTATACAGCGTCACAGCTCACGCACACTTTACGTAATTTAACTTAGCCATTGTTAGGTCAGAATGACGCGTTAAAAGTACTTGCGATGCGTCATACTAATCTAACGTCACTTTTAACACACACTTTGTGTCATATAACCTAACCATGCTTAGGTAATCGGAACGACACGTTAAAGAGACTTTAGACGCGACATATTACTAATCTAGCATCACTTTTCACGCAAACTTTGCGTAATATAACCTAACAACGCTTAGGTAATCGGAAAAACTTGTTAAGGAGACTTGTGACACGACATACTACTAATCTAGCGTCACTATAATATACATACTTTGCGTTATATAGCCTAACCATGCCTAGGTAATCGGAACAACTTGTTAAAGAGACTTGTGACGCGACATAGTAATCTAGAGTCACTTTTCACGCACACTTTGCGTAATATAACCTAACCATGCACAGGTGATTGGAACGGCACGATAAAGAGACTCGTGATGCGTCACAATAATCTAGCGTCACTTTTAACACACAGTTTGCGTAATATATCCTAACCATTCTTAGATAATCGGAACAACGCGTTAAAGCGACTTGTGACGCGACATACTTATATATTGTCCCTTTTCATGCACACTTTGCGTAATATAACCAAATCATTGTTACGTAATCAGAACGACGCGTTAAAGAGACTTGTGGCGCAACATACTAATCTAGCAACAATTTTAAGGCACACTTTGCGTCATATAACCGAACCATGCTTAGGTAATCGGAACGACGCGTTAAAGAGACTTGTGACGCGACATAATAATCTAGCGTCACTTTTAAGGCACACTTTGCGTAATATAAACCATGCTTAGGTAATCGGAATGATAAGTTAAAGAGACTTGTGACGCGACATATTAATCTAGCTTAACATTTAATGCACACTTTGCGTAATATAACCTAACCATTGTTAGATAATCGGAAGTACGCGTTAAAGAGACTTGTGACACGACATACTTATCTACCATCACTTTTCACGCACACTTTTGCGTAATATAACCTAACCATACTTAGGTAATCAGAACGACGCGTTAAAGAGACTTGTGACGCGGCATACTAATCTAGCGTCACTTTTCATGCACACTTTGCGTTACATAAACTAACCATGCTTACGGTAATCGGAATGTCGCGCTAAAGAGACTTGTGACGCGACATACGACTAATCTAGCGTCACTTTTAACGCTGACTTTGCGTAATATAACCAAACCTTGCTTAGGTAATCGGCACGTCACATTAAAGAGACTTGAGACGCAACATACTAATCTAGCGTCACTTATAATGCACACTTAGTGTTATATAATCTAACCATGCCTAGGTAATCTGAACGACACGTTAAAGAGACTTGTGACGCGACATACTAATCTAGCATCACTTTTACCGCACACTTTGTGTAATATAATCTACCCATGCTTAGGTAATCGGAACGACACGTTAAAAAAACTTGTGACGCGACATACTACTAATATAGCGTCACTTTTAACGCACACTTTGCGTTATATAATCTAACCATGCTTAGGTAATCGGAACAACTCGTTAAAAAGACTTGTGAAGCGGCATACTTATCTAGCGTCACTTTTCACGCGCACTTTGCGTAGTATAACATAACCATGCTTAGGTAATTGGAACGACGCGTTTAAGAGACTGGTGACTCGACATACTAATCTTGCATCACTTTTCACGCACACTATGCGCAATATAATCTAACCATGCTTAGGTAATCAGAACGACGCGTTACAAAGACTTGTAATGCGACAGACTACTAATCTAGCGTCACTATTAACACACACTTGAGACGCGAAATACTAATCTAGCGTCACTTTTCATGCCAACTTTGCATAATATAACCTAACCATGCTTAGGTAAACGGAACGACGCATTGAAGAGCCTTGAGACGCGACATACTAATCTAGCATCACTTTTCACGCACACCTTGGGTAATATAACTTAACCATGCTTAGGTAATCGGAACGACGCGTTAAAGAGACTTGAGACGTGAAATACTAATCTAGCGTTACTTTTTTCGAACACTTTGCGTAAACCTAACCATTCTTGGGTAATTGGAACGACGCGTTAAAGAGAGTTGAGACACGATATAGTAATCTAGCGTCATTTTTCACGCACTCTTTGCGTAATATAACCTAACCATGGTTAGGTAATCGAAACGACTCGTTTAAGAGTCTTCAGATGCGACATACTAATCTAGCGTCACTTTTCACCCACACTTTGCGTAGTATAACATAACCATGCTTAGGTAATTGGAACGACGCATTTATGAGACTGGTGACTCGACATACTAATCTTGCATCACTTTTCACGCACACTATGCGCAATATAATCTAACCATGCTTAGGTAATCAGAACGACGCGTTACAAAGACTTGTAATGCGACAGACTACTAATCTAGCGTCACTATTAACACACACTTGAGACGCGAAATACTAATCTAGCGTCACTTTTCATGCCAACTTTGCATAATATAACCTAACCATGCTTAGGTAAACGGAACGACGCATTGAAGAGCCTTGAGACGCGACATACTAATCTAGCGTCACTTTTCACGCACACCTTGGGTAATATAACT
Organism: Mercurialis annua; assembly: GCF_937616625.2. NCBI lineage: Eukaryota > Viridiplantae > Streptophyta > Magnoliopsida > Malpighiales > Euphorbiaceae > Mercurialis > Mercurialis annua. Next base: position 44,041,235 of record NC_065572.1, read on the forward strand.
TAACCATGCTTAGGTAATCGGAACGACGCGATAAAGAGACTTGAGACGTGAAATACTAATCTAGCGTTACTTTTTTCGCACACTTTGCGTAAACCTAACCATTCTTGGGTAATTGGAACGACGCGTTAAAGAGAGTTGAGACACGATATAGTAATCTAGCGTCATTTTTCACGCACTCTTTGCGTAATATAACCTAACCATGGTTAGGTAATCGAAACGACTCGTTTAAGAGTCTTCAGATGCGACATACTAATCTAGCGTCACTTTTCACCCACACTTTGCGTAGTATAACATAACCATGCTTAGGTAATAGGAACGACGTGTTGAATAGACTTGAGACGCGACATACTAACCTAGCGACAGTTTTCACGCACACATTGCTCAATATAACCTAACCATGCATAGCTAATCAGAATGACGCGTTAAAGTGACTTGAGACGCGACAAACTAATCTAGCATCACTTTTCACCTACAATTTGCGTAGAACAACCTAACCATGATTAGATAATCTTAACGACGCGTTAAAGAGACATAAGATGCGACATACTAATCTATTGTCACTTTTCAAGCGCACTTTTTGTAATATAACCAAACCATACTTAGGTAATCAGAACGACATGTTAGAGAGACATGTAACGTAACATTAGCATGGTAATCGAAACGACGCGTTAAAGAGACTTGAGACGTGACATACTAATCTAGCGTCACTTTTTATGCATACTTTGCGTAATATAACCTAACCATGCTTACTTAACCGTAACAACGCGTTAAAGAGACTTGTGACGTTACATACTAATCTAGCGACACTTTTAACGCGTACTTGGTGTAATATGACATATCCATGCTTAGGTATTCAGAACGACGTGTTAAAGAGACTTGAGGCACGACATACTAATTTATTGTCACTTTACACGCACACTTTGCTTAGGTAATCAGAACGATGCGTTAGAGATACTTGTTAAGCGACAAAAGCATGGTAGTCAAAACGACGCGTTAAAGAGACTTGAAACGAGCCATACTAATCTAGAGTCACTTTTTACGAACACTTAGCGTAATATAACCTAACCATGCTTAAATAATCGAAACAACGCGTTAAAGAGAATTGAGACGCGACACACTAATCTAGCGTCACACTATTCACACACTCTTTGCGTAATATAACCTAACCATGATTAGGTAATCGGAACGACGCGTTAAAGAGGCTTGAGACACGACATACTAATCTATTTTCACTTTTCACTCACACTTTGCACAATATAACCTAACCATGCTTAAATAATCGGAACAACGCGTTAAAGAGACTTGAGACGCGACATACTAATCTAACGTTACTATTCGCGCACTCTTTGCGTAATATAACCTAACCATGCTTAGGTAATCGGAACGACGCGTTACAGAGAATTGAGACGCGACGTACTAATCTAGCGTCACTTTTCACGCACACTTTGTGTAATATAACCTAACCATGCTTAGGTAATCGGAATGACGCGTTAAAGAGACTTGAGACGCGACATACAAATCTATTGATCCTTTTCACGCACACTTTGCGTACTATAACCTAATCATGCTTAGGTAATCAGAACGACTAATCTAGCGTCACTTTTCACGCACAATTTACGTAAAATAATCTAACCACGCTTAAATAGTCGTAACGACGCGTTAAAGAGACTTAAGATGCAACATACTAATCTAGAGTCACTTTTTACGCACACTTTGCGTAAAATAACCTAACCATACTTAGGTAATCGGAACGACGCGTTAAAGAGACTTTTGACGGGGCATATTAATCTAGTGTCACTTTTCACGCACACTTTGTGTAAAATAACCTAACTTTGCTTAGGTAATGGGAACGAAGTGTAAAAGAGACTTGAGACTCGACATACTAATCTATTTTCACTTTTGACGCACCCTTTGCGTAATATAACCTAACCATGCTTAAGTAATCAGAACAACGGGTTAAAGAGACTTGAGACGCGACATCCTAATCTAGTGTCACTATTCACGCACTCTTTGCGTAATACAGCCGAACCATGCTTAGGTAATCGGAATGACGCGTCAAAGAGACTTGAGACGCGACATACTAATCTATTATCATAACGACGCGTTAGAGAGACTTGTGACGCGACATACTAATCTAGCGTCACTTTTCGCGCACACTCTATGTAATATGACTTAACCATGCTTAGGTAATTGAAACGAAGCGTTATTGAGACTTGCGGCGCGACATACTAATCTAACGTCACTTTTCATGCACACTTCGCGTAATGTAACCTTAACCTTCTTAGGTAATCGTAACGACGCGTTAGAGAGACTTGTGACGCGACTTAAGCATGGTAATCGAAACGACACGTCAAAAAGACTTGAGACGCGCCATACTAATCTAGCGTCACTTTTTATACAGAATTTGCGTAATTTAACCTAACCATGCTTAGGTAATCGGAACGACGAATTAAAGAGAATTGAGATGCGACATACTAATCTAGCGTCACTTTTCAAGCACACTTTGCGTAATATGACATAACCATGCTCAAGTAATCGGAACGACGAGTTAAAGAGACATGAGACGTGACATTCTAATCTAGTGTCACTTTTCAAGCACATTTTGCGTAATATAACCTAATCATGCTTTCGTAATTGGAACGACGCGTTAAAAAGACTTGAGACACGACATACTAACCTAGCAATAGTTTTCATGCACACATTGCGTAATATAACCTAACCATTCTTAGGTAATCGGATTGACGCGTTAAAGAGAATTGAGATGCGACATACTAATCTAGCATCACTTTTCACGCACACTTGGCGTAATATAACCTAAACATGCTTTGGTAATCAGAACCACGCGTTAGAGAGAATTGTGACGCGACATAAGCATGGTAATCGAAATGACGCGTTAAATAGACTTGAGAAGCGCTATACTAATCTAGCGTCACTTTTGACGCACACTTTGCTTAATATAACCTAACCATGCTTAGGTAATCGGAATGACGCGTTAAAGAGACTTGTGACGCGACATACTTATCTAGCGTCACTTTTCACGCACACTTTGTGTAATATAACCTAACCATGCTTAGGTAATCGGAACGACGCGTTGAACAGACCTTAGACACGACAAACTAATCTAGCGTAACTTTTCATGCACTCTTTGCGTAATATAACCTAACCATGCTTAGGTAATCAGAACGACGCGCTAAACAGACTTCAGACTCGACATACTAATCTAGCGTCACGCTTTGCGCACTCTTTGCGTAATATAACCTGACCATGCTTAGGTAATCCGAACAATGCGTTGAAGAGACTTAAGACACGACATACTAATCTATTGTTACTTTTCACGCATCATTTGCGTACTATAACCTAACCATGCTTAAGTAATCGGAAAGACGCGTTAGATAGACTTAAGACGCGACATACTAATCTATTGTCATTTTTCACGAACACTTTGTGTAATATTAGCTAACCATGCTTAGGTAATCGGATCAACGCGTTAAAGAGCCTTGAGATGCGACATACTAATCTAGCGTCACTTTTCACGGACACCTTGCGTAATAAAACCTAACCTTGCTTAGGTAATCGGAACGACACGTTAAAGAGAATTGTGATGCGAGATAAGCATGGTAATCGACGCGTTTAAGAGACTTGAGACGAAACATACTACTCTAGCATCACTTTTCACGCAGACTTTTAATAATATAACTTAAACATGCTTAGGTAATCAGAACGACGCATTAGATAGACTTAAGAAACGACAATCTAATCTCGCGTCACTTTATACGCACAGTTTACATAATACAACCTAACCATGCTTAGCTAATCGGAACGACATGTTAAAGAGACTTGAGACGCGACATACTAATCTGGCGTTACGTTTCTCGCAAACTTTGCGTACTATAACCTAACCATTCTTGGGTAATCGGAATGACGTGTAAAACAGACATGAGATGCGACATACTAATCTAGCGTCACTTTTCACGCAGTCGTTGCGTAATATAACCTAACCATGCTTAGATAATCAGAACGACGCGTTAAATACTTGAGATGCGACATACTAATTTATTGTTACTTTTCAGGCACACTTTGCATAATATAACCTAACAATGCTAGGTAATCGGAACGACGCGTTAGAGAGACTTGTGACGCGACATAAGCATGGCAATCGAAACGACGCGTTAAAGAGACTTGAGACGCGCCATACTAATCTAGCGTCACTTTTTACGCACTCTTTGCGTAATATATAACCTAAACATGCTTAGGTAATCGGAACTACACGTTAAATAGACATGTGATACGACATACCTATCTAGCGTCACCTTTCACACACACTTTGCGTAATATATCTTAACCATGATTAGAGGTAATCGGAACGACGCGTTAAAAAGACTTGAGATGCGACATACTAATCTAGCGTCACTATTCACGAACACTTTGCCTAATATAACCTAACCATTAGGTAATCGGAACAATGCGTTAAAGAGAATTGAGACGCGACATACTAATCTAGCATCACGTTTAACGCACACTTTGCGTAATATAACCAAACCATGCTTAGGCAATCAGAACGACGTGTTAGAGAGCCTTGTGACGCGACATAAGCATGGTAATCGAAACGACGCGTTAAATAGACTTGAGACGCACCATACTAATTTAACGTCACTTTTTACGCACACATTGCGTAATATAACCTAACCAGGCTTAGGTAATCAGAACAACGTTTTAGAGAGACTTGAGATGCGACATACTAACCTAGCGTCACTTTTCATGCACACTTTGCGTTATATAACCTAACCATGCTTAGATAATCAGAACAACGCGTTAAAAAGAATTGAGACGCAACATACTAATCTAGCGTCACTTTTTACGCACACTTTGCGTAATATAACCTAACCATGCTTAGGTAATCGGAACGACGCGTTAATTATACTTGATACGCGACATAGTAATCGATTGTCACTTTTCACGCACACTTTGCGTAATATAACCTAACCATGGTTAGGTAATGAGAAGGACGCGTTAAAGAGACTTGAGACGCGACATACTAATAAACTGTTACTTTTCATGCACATTTTTTGTAATATAACCTAACCATGCTTATGTAATCTGGACGACGCGTTAGAGAGACTTGTGACGCGAATAAGCATTGCAATCGAAACAATTTACTAAAGAGACTTGAGACGCGCCACACTAATCTAACGTCACTTTTTGCACACACTTTGCGTAATATAACCTAATCATGCTTAGGTAATCGAAACGACACGTTAAAGAGACTTGTGACGTGAAATACTTATCTAGCGTCACTTTTCACGCCCACTTTGCGTAATATAACCTAACAATGTTTAGGTAATCTAAACGACGCGTTAGATAGACTTGATACGCGACATACTAATTTATTGTCACTTTTTCACGCACACTTTGCGTAATATAACCTAACCATGCTTAGGTAATTGGAACGGCGCGTTAAAGAGACTTGAGACACGACATACTAATCTATTGTTACTTTTGACGCACATTTTGGGTACTATAACGTAACCTTGCTTAGGTAATCGGAACGACGCGTTAGAGAGACTTAAGACTTAATCTATTGTTATTTTTCACGCACAGTTTGTGTAATATAACCTAATCATGATTAAGTAATCGGAACAACGCCTTAAAGAGCCTTGAGACGCGACATACTAATATAGCGTCACTTTTCACGCACACCTTGCGTGATAAAACCTAACCATGCTTAGGTAATCAAAACGACGCGTTAAAGAAAATTGTGACGCGAGATAATCATGGTAATCGAAGTGACGTGTTAAAGAGACTTGAGACGAAACATACTAATCTAGCGTCCCTTTTCACGCAGACTTTGCAAAATATAACCTAAACATGCTTAGGTAATCAGAACAACGCGTTAGATAGACTTAAGAAACGCCAATATAATCTAGCGTCACTTTTTACGCACACTTTGCGTAATATAACCTAACCATGCTTAGGTAGCCGAAACGACGCGTCAAAGACACTTGAGACGCGACATTCTAATTTAGCATTACGTTTCTCGCAAACTTTGCTTACTATAACCTAACAATTCTTGGGTAATCGGAACGACGATTTAAAGAGACTTGAGACGCGACATACTAATCTAGCGTCACTTTTCACGCACTCTTTGCGTAATTTAACCTAACCATGCTTAGATAATCGGAACGGCGCGTTAAAGAGAGATGAGATGCGACATACTAATCTATTTTTACTTTTCACGCACACTTTGATTAATATAACCTAACCATGCTTAGGTAATCGGAACAACGCGTTAGAGAGACTTGTGACAATCAATTACTATGTCGCGTCTTAAGTCTCTTTAACGCGTCGTTCCGATTACCTAGGCATGGTTAGGTTATTTTACGCAAACTGTGCGTGAAAAGTGATGCTAGATTAGTATGTCGCGCCTCAAGTCTCTTTAATGCGTATTCTGATTACCTAGGCATGTTCAGGTTATATTACGTAAAGTGTGCGTGAAAAGTGACGCTAGAATAGAATGACGCTACTAAAGTCTCTGTAACGCGTCGTTCCGATTTCCTAAGCATGGTTAGATTATATTATGGAAAGTTTGCGTGAAACGTGACGATAGATTAGTATGTCACGTCTTAAGTCTCTTTAACGCGTCGTTCCGATAACCTAAGCATGCTAGGTTATATTACGCGAAGTCTGCGTAGAACGTGACGCTAGATTAGTATGGCGCGTCTCAAGTCTCTTTAACGCGTCGTTTGGATTACCTAAGCATGGTTAGGTTGTATTACACAAAGTGTGTTCAAAAAGTGACATTAGATTAGTATGGCGCGTCCTGAGACTCTCCTTAACGCGTCTTTCCAAATACCTAAGCATGGTTAGGTTATTTTAGGCAAATTGTGAGGGAAAAGTTACGCTAGATTAGTATGTTGTGCTCAAGTCTCTTTAACGTGTTATTCCGATTATCTAAGCATGGTTAGATTGTACTATGCAAAGTGTGTGTGAAAAGTGACTCTAGATTAGTATGTCACGTCTTAAGTCTCTTTAACGTGTGTTCCGATTATCTATGCATGGTTAGGTTATATTACACAAAGTGTGCGTGAAAAGTGACGCTAGATTAGTATGTCACATCTGAAGTCTCTTTAAAACGTAGTTCCGATTACCTAAACATGGTTAGGTAGTGTGCATGAAAAGTTACGCTAGATTAGTATATCCTGTCTCAAGTCTCTTTAACGTGTCGTTCCGATTATCTAAGCATTGTTAGGTTATACTACGCAAAGTGTGCGTGAAAAGTGACGCTAGATTAGTATGTCCCGTCTCAAGTCTCTTTAACGCGTCATTCCGATTACCTAAGCATGGTTATGTCACACTACGCAAAGTTTGCGTGAAAAGTGACGCTAGATTATTGTGTTTCGTCTCAAGTCTCTTTAACGTGTCGATCCGATTACCTAAGCATGGTTAGGTAGTGTGCGTGAAAAGTAACGATTGATTAGTATGTCGCGTCTCAAGTCTCTTTAACTCATCGTTCTGATTACCTAATCATTATTTAGTTATATTACGCAAAGTGTGCGTGAAAAGTGACGCTAGATTAGTATGTCGCTTCTCAAGTCTCTTTAATCTGTCGTTCTAATTACCTAAGCATGGTTAGGTTATATTACGCAAAGTCTGCGTAAAAAGTTACGCTATATTAGTATGGCGTGTCTTAAGTCTCTATAACGCGTTGTTTTGATTACCATGCTTATGTCGCGACTCAAGTTTCTCAAACGCGTCGTTCCGATTACCTAAGTATGGTTTGGTTATATTACGCAAAGTGTGTGTTAAAAGTGATGCTAGATTAGTATGTCGTGTCTCAAGTCTCTTTAACGCGTCGTTCCGAATACCTAAGCATGGTTAGGCTATTTTACGCAAACTGTGCGTGAAAAGTGACGCTAGCTTAGTATGTCGAGTCTCAAGTCCCTTTAACGCGTTGTTGCAATTACCTAAGCATGGTTAGGTTATATTACGCAAAGTGTGAGCGATAAAAGTGTCGCCAGATTAGTATGTCGCGTCACAAGTCTCTTTAACGCATTGTTACAATTACCTAAGCATGGTTAAGTTATATTACGCAAAGTGTGCGTGAAAAGTGACGGCAGGATTAGTATGTCGCGTCTCAAGTCTTTTTAACGCGTTGTTCCAATTACCTAAGCATGGTTGGGTTATATTTAGCAAAGTGTGCGTGAATAGTGATGCTAGATTAGTATGTCGCGCCTCAAGTCTCTTTAACGCGTTGTTCCGATTACCTAAGCATGGTTAAGTTATATTACGCAAAGTGGGAGTAAAAAGTGTTTCTAAATTAGTATGGCGCGTCTCAACTCACTTTAACGCGTCGTTCCGATAACCTAAGAATGGTTAGGTTATATTACGCAAAGTGTGCGTAAAACGTGACGCTAGATTAGTATGGCGCGTTTCAAGTCTCTTTAGCGCGTCTTTTCAAGTGTCTCTAATGCCTCGTTCTGATTAACTAAGCTTGGTTAGGTATTATTACTCAAAGTGTGCGTGAAAAGGGACAATTGGTTAGTATATCGCGTCTCATGTCTATTTAACGCGTCGTTGCGATTACCTAAGCATTGTTATGTTAGTGCGAGTTAAAAGTGTTGCTAGATTAGTATATCACGTCACAAGTCTCTTTAGCGCGTTGTTACGATTACCTAAGCATGGTTAGGTTATATTACGCTAAGTGTGCGTAAACAATGACGCTAGATTAGTATCGCACGTCTCAAGTCTCTTTATCGCGTCGTTTTTCGATTACCATGCTTACCTCACGTTACAAGTCTCTCTAACACGTCGTTCCAATAACCTAAGCATGTTTAGGTTATATTACACAAAAGGTGCTGAAAAGTGACAATTGATTAGTATGTCGCATCTCAAGTCTCTTTAACGCGTCGTTCCGGTTACCTATGCATGGTTAGGTTATATTACACAAATTGTGCATGAAAAGTGACGCTAGGTTAGTATGTCGCGTCTTAAGTCTCTTTAACGCGTCGTTCCGATTACCTACACATGATTAGGTTATATTACGCAATGTGTGCGTGAAAACTGTCGCTAGGTTTGTATGTCCTGTCTCAAGTCTCTTTAACGCGTGTTCCGATTATCTAAGCATGGTTAGGTTATATTACATAAAGTGTGCGTGAAAAGTGACTTTTGATTAGTATGTCGCATCTGAAGTCTCTTTAACGCGTCGTTCCGATTACCTAAGCATGGTTAGGTTATACTACGCAAAGTTTGTGTGAAAAGTGACGCTAGATTAGTGTGTTTCGTCTCAAGTCTCTTTAACGTGTCATTCCGATTACCTAAGCATGGTTAGGTAGTGTGCGTGAAAGGTAACGATTGATTAGTATGTCGCGTCTCAAGTCTCTTTAACTCATCTTTCCGATTACCTAAGCATGGTTTAGTTATATTACGCAAAGTGTGCGTGAAAAGTGACGCTAGATTAGTATGTCGCGTCTCAAATCTCTTTAATGTGTCGTTCTAATTACCTAAGTATGGTTAGGTTATATTACGCAAAGTCTGCGTAAAAAGTTACGCTAGATTAGTATGGCGTGTCTCAAGTCTCTATAACGCGTTGTTTTGATTACCATGCTTATGTCGCGTCTCAAGTCTCTCAAACGCATCGTTCCGATTACCTAAGCATGGTTTGGTTATATTACGCAAAGTGTGTGTTAAAAGTGATGCTAGATTAGTATGTCGCGTCTCAAGTCTCTTTAATGCGTCGTTCCGAATACCTAAGCATGGTTAGGCTATTTTATGCAAACTGTGCGTGAAAAGTGACGCTAGATTAGTATGTCGCGTCTCAAGTCCCTTTAACGCGTTGTTGCGATTACCTAAGCATGGTTAGGTTATATTACGCAAAGTGTGCGCGATAAAAGTGTCGCCAGATTAGTATGTCGCGTCACAAGTCTCTTTAACGCGTTGTTACAATTACCTAATCATGGTTAAGTTATATTACGCAAAGTGTGCGTGAAAAGTGACGGCAAGATTAGTATGTCGCGTCTCAAGTCTTTTTAACGCGTCGTTCTGATTACCTAAGCGTGGTTAGGTTATATTTCGCAAAGCGTGTGTTAAAAGTGACTCTAGATTAGTATGGCGCGTTTCAAGTCTCTTTAACACGTCGTTTCGATTACTGTGGTTATGTTGCGTCACAAGTGTCTTTAACGCATCGTTTAGATTACCTAAGTATGGTTAGGTTATATTTAGCAAAGTGTGCGTGAATAGTGATGCTAGATTAGTGTGTCGCATTTCAAGTCTATTTAACGCGTTGTTCTAATTACCTAAGCATGGTTAGGTTATATTACGCAAAGTGGGAGTAAAAAGTGTTGCTAAATTAGTATGGCGCGTCTCAAGTAACTTTAACGCGTCGTTCCGATAACCTAAGAATGGTTAGGTTATATTACATAAAGTGTGCGTAAAAAGTGACGCTAGATTAGTATGGCGCGTTTCAAGTCTCTTTAGCGCGTCTTTTCAAGTTTCTCTAACGCCTCGTTCTGATTAACTAAGCTTGGTTAGGTTATATGACGCGAAGTGTGAGTGAAAAGGGACAATAGGTTAGTATATCGCGTGTCAAGTCTATTTAACGCGTCGTTGCGATTACCTAAGCATTGTTATGTTAGTGCGAGTTAAAAGTGTTGCTAGATTAGTATATCACGTCACAAGTCTCTTTAACGCGTTGTTACGATTACCTAAGCATGGTTAGGTTATATTACGCTAAGTGTGCATAAATAATGACGCTAGATTTGTATGGCACGTCTCAAGTCACTTTAATGTGTCGTTTTCGATTACCATCCTTATGTCACGTTACAAGTCTCTCTAACACGTCGTTCCAATTACCTAAGAATGTTTAGGTTATATTACACAAAAGGTGCGTGAAAAGTGACAATTGATTAGTATGTCGCGTCTCAAGTCTCTTTAACGCGTCGTTCCGATTACCTATGCATGGTTAGGTTATATTACACAAATTGTGCGTGAAAACTGACGCTAGGTTAGTATGTCGCGTCATAAGTCTCTTTAACGCGTCGTTCTGATTGCCTACACATGATTAGGTTATATTACGCAATGTGTGCGTGAAAACTGTCGCTAGGTTAGTATGTCGCGTCTCAAGTCTCTTTAACGCGTCGTTCCGATTACCTAAGCATGGTTAGGTTACATTATGCAAAGTGTGCGTGAAAAATTACGCAAGATTAGTATGTCGCGTCTCAAATCTCTTTAACGCGTTGTTCCGATTACCTAAGCATGGTTATGTTATATTACGCAAAGAGTGCGTAAAAAGTGAAGCCAGATTATTATAGCGCGTTTCAAGTCACTTTGACGCATCGTTTCGATTACCATGCTTATGTCGCGTTACAAGTGTCTCTAACGCGTCGTTCTGATTATCTAAGCATGGTTAGGTTAAATTATGCAGAGTGTGCGTGAAAAGTGACGCTAGATTAGTATGTCGCGTCTCAAGTTTCTTTAACCATCGTTCCAATTATCCAAGCATAGCTAGGTTATATTACGCAAAGTGTGCGTGAAAAGTGACGCTAGAATAGTATGTCACATCTCAAGTCTCTTTAACGCGTGTTCCGATTACCAAAGCATAATTAGGTTATATTACACAAAGTGTGCGTAAAAAAAGACACTAGATTACTATGTCGCGTCTCAAGTCTTATTAATGCGTCGTTCCGATTACCTAAGCATGGTTAGGTTATACTACGCCATTAAAAGTGAAGCTAGATTAGTGTGTCGCGTCTCAGGTCTCTTTAACACGCCGTTCCCATTACCTAAGCATGGTTAGGTAGTGTGAATGAAAAGTGACGTTAGATTATAGTATGTCGCGTCTCAAGACTCTTTAACTCATCGTTCCGATTACCTAAGCATGGTTAAGTTATATTACGCGTTAAGAGACTTAAGAAGCAACATACTAATCTAAACCTAACCATGCTTAGGTAATCGGAACGACGCGTTAAAGAGACTTGAGACGCGACATACTAATCTAAACCTAACCATGCTTAGCCAATCGTAACGACGCGTTAAAGAGACTTGAGACGCGACATACTAATCTAGCAACAGTTTTCACACACACATTGCTTAATATAACCTAACCAAGCTAAAGTAATCAAAACGACGCGTTAAAAAGACTTGAGACGCGACATACAAATCTATTGATCCTTTTCACGCACACTTTGCGTATATAACCTAACCATGCTTAGGTAATCAGAACGACGAGTTAAAGAGACTTGAGATGCGACATAGTAATCTAGCGTCACTTTTCACGCACAATTTACGTAAAATAACCTAACCACACTTAAATAATCGTAACGACGCGTTAAAGATACTTAAGATGCAACATACTAATCTAGAGTCACTTTTTACGCACACTTTGCGTAAAATAACCTAACCATACTTAGGTAATCGGAACGACGCGTTAAAGAGACTTCTGACGGGACATATTAATCTAGTGTCACTTTTCACGCACACTTTGTGTAAAATAACCTAACTATGCTTAGGTGATGGGAACGAAGTGTTAAAGAGACTTGAGACTCGACAAACTAATCTATTTTCACTTTTGACGCACCCTTTGCGTAATATAACCTAACCATGCTTAAGTAATCGGAACAACGGGTTAATGAGACTTGAGACGCGACATCCTAATCTAGTGTCACTATTCACGCACTCTTTGCGTAATACAGCCGAACCATGCTTAGGTAATCGGAATGACGCGTCAAAGAGACTTGAGACGCGACATACTAATCTATTATCATAACGACGCGTTAGAGAGACTTGTGACGCGACATAAGCATGGTAATCGAAACGACGGCGTTAAAGAGACTTGAGATGCGACATACTAATCTAGCGTCACTTTTCGCGCACACTCTATGTAATATGACTTAACCATGCTTAGGTAATTGAAACGAAGCGTTATTGAGACTTGCGGCGCGACATACTAATCTAACGTCACTTTTCATGCACACTTCGCGTAATATAACCTTAACCTTCATAGGTAATCGTAACGACGCGTTAGAGAGACTTGTGACGCGGCTTAAGCATGGTAATCGAAACGACACGTCAAAAAGACTTGAGACGCGCCATACTAATCTAGCGTCACTTTTTATACAGAATTTGCGTAATTTAACCTAACCATGCTTAGGTAAATCGGAACGACGAATTAAAGAGACTTGAGATGAGACATACTAATCTAGCATCACTTTTCAAGCACACTTTGCGTAATATGACTTAACCATGCTCAAGTAATCGGAACGACGAGTTAAAGAGACATGAGACGTGACATTCTAATCTAGCGTCACTTTTCAAGCACATTTTGCGTAATATAACCAAACCATGCTTTCGTAATTGGAACGACGCGTTAAAGAGACTTGAGACACGACATACTAACCTAGCAATAGTTTTCACGCACACATTGCGTAATATAACCTAACCATTCTTAGGTAATCCGATTGACGCGTTAAAGAGAATTGAGACGCGACATACTAATCTAGCATCACTTTTCACTCACACTTGGCGTAATATAACCTAAACATGCTTTGGTAATCAGAACCACGCGTTAGAGAGAATTGTGACGCGACATAAGCATGGTAATCGAAATGACGCGTTAAATAGACTTGATAAGCGCTATACTAATCTAGCGTCACTTTTTACGCACACTTTGCTTAATATAACCTAACCATGCTTAGGTAATCGGAATGACGCGTTAAAGAGACTTGTGACGCGACATACTTATCTAGCGTCACTTTTCACGCACACTTTGTGTAATATAACCTAACCATGCTTAGGTAATCGGAACGACGCGTTGAACAGACTTTAGTCACGACAAACTAATCTAGCGTAACTTTTCATGCACTCTTTGCGTAATATAACCTAACCATGCTTAGGTAATCAGAACGACGCGCTAAACAGACTTCAGACTCGACATACTAATCTAGCGTCACGCTTTACGCACTCTTTGCGTAATATAACCTGACCATGCTTAGGTAATCGGAACAATGCGTTGAAGAGACTTAAGACACGACATACTAATCTATTGCTACTTTTCACGCATCATTTGCGTACTATAACCTAATCATGCTTAAGTAATCGGAATGACGCGTTAGATAGACTTAAGACGCGACATACTAATCTATTGTCATTTTTCACGCACACTTTATGTAATATTAGCTAACCATGCTTAGGTAATCGGATCAACGCGTTAAAGAGCCTTGAGATGCGACATACTAATCTAGCGTCACTTTTCACGGACACCTTGTGTAATAAAACCTAACCTTGCTTAGGTGATCGGAACGACACGTTAAAGAGAACTGTGATGCGAGATAAGCATGGTAATCAACGCGTTTAAGAGACTTGAGACGAAACATACTACTCTAGTGTCACTTTTCACGCAGACTTTTCATAATATAACTTGAACATGCTTAGGTAATCAGAACGACGCATTAGATAGACTTAAGAAACGACAATCTAATCTCGCGTCACTTTATACGCACACTTTACATAATACAACCTAACCATGCTTAGCTAATTGGAACGACATGTTAAAGAGACTTGAGACGCGACATACTAATCTGGCGTAAATTTCTCGCAAACTTTGCGTACTATAACCTAACCATTCTTGGGTAATCGGAATGACGTGTAAAACAGACATGAGATGCGACATACTAATCTAGCGTCACTTTTCACGCAGTCGTTGCGTAATATAACCTAACCATGCTTAGATAATCAGAACGACGCGTTAAATACTTGAGATGCGACATACTAATTTATTGTTACTTTTCAGGCACACTTTGCATAATATAACCTAACCATGCTAGGTAATCGGAACGACGCATTAGAGAGACTTGTGACGCGACATAAGCATGGCAATCGAAACGACGCGTTAAAGAGACTTGAGACGCGCCATACTAATCTAGCGTCACTTTTTACGCACTCTTTGCGTAATATATAACCTAAACATGCTTAGGTAATCGGAACTACACGTTAAATAGACATGTGATACGACATACCTATCTAGCGTCACCTTTCACACACACTTTGCGTAATATATCCTAACCATGCTTAGAGGTAATCGGAACGACGCGTTAAATAGACTTGAGATGCGACATACTAATCTAGCGTCACTATTCACGAACACTTTGCCTAATATAACCTAACCCTTAGGTAATCAGAACAATGCGTTAAAGAGAATTGAGACGCGACATACTAATCTAGCATCACGTTTAACCCACACTTTGCGTAATATAACCAAACCATGCTTAGGTAATCAGAACGACGCGTTAGAGAGTCTTGTGACGCGACATAAGCATGGTAATCGAAACGACGCGTTAAATAGACTTGAGACGCACCATACTAATTTAACGTCACTTTTTACGCACACATTGCGTAATATAACCTAACCAGGCTTAGGTAATCAGAACGACGTTTTAGAGAGACTTGAGATGCGACATACTAACCTAGCGTTATATAACCTAACCATGCTTAGATAATCGGAACAACGCGTTAAAAAGAATTGAGACTCGACATACTAATCTAGCGTCACTTTTTACGCACACTTTGCGTAATATAACCTAACCATGCTTAGGTAATCGGAACGACGCGTTAATTATACTTGATACGCGACATAGTAATCGATTGTCCCTTTTCACGCACACTTTGTGTAATATAACCTAACCATGGTTAGGTAATGAGAAGGACGCGTTAAAGAGACTTGAGACGCAACATACTAATAAACTGTTACTTTTCATGCACATTTTTCGTAATATAACCTAACCATGCTTATGTAATCTGGACGACGCGTTAGAGAGACTTGTGACGCGAATAAGCTTGGCAATCGAAACAATTTACTAAAGAGACTTGAGACGCGCCACACTAATCTAACGTCACTTTTTGCACACACTTTGCGTAATATAACCTAATCATGCTTAGGTAATCGAAACGACACGTTAAAGAGACTTGTGACGTGACATACTTATCTAGCGTCACTTTTCACGCCCACTTTGCGTAATATAACCTAACAATGTTTAGGTAATCTAAACAACACGTTAGATAGACTTGATACGCGACATACTAATTTATTGTCACTTTTTCACGCCCACTTTGCGTAATATAACCTAACCATGCTTAGGTAATTGGAACGACGAGTTAAAGAGACTTGAGACATGACATACTAATCTATTGTTACTTTTGACGCACATTTTGGGTACTATAACGTAACCTTGCTTAGGTAATCGGAACGACGCGTTAGAGAGACTTAAGACTTAATCTATTGTAATTTTTCACGCACACTTTGTGTAATATAACCTAATCATGCTTAAGTAATCGGAACAACGCCTTAAAGAGCCTTGAGACGCGACATACTAATATAGCGTCACTTTTCACGCACACCTTGCGTGGTAAAACCTAACCATGCTTAGGTAATCGAAACGACGCGTTAAAGAGAATTGTGACGCGAGATAATCATGGTAATCGAAACGACGTGTTAAAGAGACTTGAGACGAAACATACTAATCTAGCGTCCCTTTTCACACAGACTTTGCAAAATATAACCTAATCATGCTTAGGTAATCAGAACAACGCGTTAGATAGACTTAAGAAACGCCAATATAATCTAGCGTCACTTTTTACGCACACTTTGCGTAATATAATCTAACCATGCTTAGGTAGTCGGAACGACGCGTTAAAGACACTTGAGACGCGACATACTAATTTAGCATTACGTTTCTCGCAAACTTTGCGTACTATAACCTAACAATTCTTGGGTAATCGGAACGGCGATTTAAAGAGACTTGAGACGCGACATACTAATCTAGCGTCACTTTTCACGCACTCTTTGCGTAATATAACCTAACCATGCTTAGATAATCGGAACGGCGCGTTAAAGAGAGATGAGATGCGACATACTAATCTATTTTTACTTTTGACGCACACTTTGCTTAATATAACCTAACCATGCATAGGTAATCAGAACAACGCGTTAGAGAGACTTGTGACAATCAATTACTATGTCGCGTCTTAAGTCTCTTTAACGCGTCGTTCCGATTACCTAGGCATGGTTAGGTTATTTTACGCAAACTGTGCGTGAAAAGTGATGCTAGATTAGTATGTCGCGCCTCAAGTCTCTTTAATGCGTATTCTGATTACCTAGGCATGTTCAGGTTATATTACGTAAAGTGTGCGTGAAAAGTGACGCTAGATTAGAATGACGCTACTAAAGTCTCTGTAACGCGTCGTTCCGATTTCCTAAGCATGGTTAGATTATATTATGCAAAGTTTGCGTGAAACGTGACGATAGATTAGTATGTCACGTCTTAAGTCTCTTTAACGCGTCGTTCCGATTACCTAAGCATGATTAGGTTATATTACGCAAAGTGTGTGCAAAAAGACTTGAGACGCCACATACTAATCTATCATCTTTTTTCATGCACAATTTGCGTAATATAACCTACCTATGCTTAGGTAATAAGAATGACGCATTAAAGAGACTTGAAACGTGACAAACTAATCTAGCGTAACCTTTCACGCACACTTTGCATAATATAACCTAACCATGCTTAGGTAATCGATACAACGCGTTAAAGAGAATTGAGATGCGACATACTAATCTAGCGTCACTTTCCAGGCACACTTTGCGTAATATAACCTAACCATGCATATCTAATCGTAACGACACGTTCAGTGTGACGCGACATACTAATTTATTGTTACTTTTCACGCACACTTTGCATAATATAACCTAACCATGCTTAGGTAATCGGAACGACGCGTTAAATAGGCTTGAGACGCGACATACTAATGTATTGCTACTTTTCACGCAGACTTTCCGTAAAGTAACCTAACCATCCTTAGAGAGACGCGACATACTAATCTAGCGTCACTATCCACGTACACTTTACTTAATATAACCTAACCATACTTAGGTAATCGGAATGACGAGTTAAATAATGGTAATTTATTGTTAATTTTGACGCACAGTTTGCGTAATATAACCAAAGCATGCTTAGGTAATCGAAACAACGCGTGAAAGAGAATTGAGATGCGACATATAATGTATTGTTACTTTTCACGCACACTTTTCGGAAAGTGATTTTAGATGGGACATACTAATCTAGCGTTGCTTTTCACGCACACTTTGTGTAAGATAACCTAATCATGCTTAGGTAATCGGAACAACGTGTTAAAGAGACTTGAGACCTGACATACTGATCTAGCATCTCTTTTCACGCAAACTTTGCGTAATATAACCTAATTGTACTTAGGTAATCGGAACGACAGGTTAAAGAGACTTTAAACACGACATACTAATCTAGCGTAACTTTCTAAGCACACTTTGCGTAATATAATCTAACCATGCTTAGGTAATCGGAACGACGCGTAAAATAGATTTGAGACGCGACATACTAATGTATTGTTACTATTCACGCACACTTTCCGTAAAGTAACCTAACCATCCTTAGGTAATCGGTACAACGCATTAAAGAGAATTAAGACACGACATACTAATCTAGCGTCACTTTCCACTCACACTTTGCGTAATATAACCTAACCATGCATAGGTAATCAGAACGACGCGTAAACGAGACTTGAAACGCGACATACTAACCTAGCGTAACGTTTCACTCACATGCTAGCCCACCAGTCCAAGGGAAAAGCGGATTTCCAGAGATACATCAAAGAATTCCACTCGATCCCAGAAAAGATGTAACCACACTTTGTGCAATATAACCTAACTATGCTTAGGTAACCAGAACGACGGGTTATAGAGACTTGAAACACGACATACTAATCTAGCGTAACTTTTCACGCACACTTTGCGTCATATAACTAAACCACGCTTAGGTAATCTAAACAACGCGTTAAAGAGAATTGAGAGGCGACATACTATTCTATCGTAACTTTTCACGCACACTTTGCGTAATATAACCTAACCATGCTTAGGTAATTGGAACGACGCGTTAAATAGACTTGAGACTCGACATACTAATGTATTATTACTTTTCACGTACACTTTCATAAAGTAACATAACCATTCTTAGGTAATCGGTACAACGCGTTAAAGAGAATTGAGACGCGACATACTAATTAGCGTCACTTTCCACGCACACTTTGTGTAAAATAACCTAACCATGCTTAGGTCATCGGAACGACATGTAAAAGTGTAATACCCCAAAAGATTTAATTATCTAATTGGACCACGTGTCCAGTTTTTAGTGGCCGGGTTGGCAGTATCAGAGGAATTTCCGAGAAAGTTAATAAGTAAGTCCAAGTAGGTCGGTCTCGGGGAAAGTAATTATGTGGAATTTAATATCGTATTCCAATTTAAATTAAAAGGAAAAATGTCAAGAAAAGTCCCAAACTAGAGTTCAGGGACTAAAGTGGTAATTTAACCAGTTAAGTCCCAAAGAGGGAAATTATTTCGCTGAGATCCGCGAAATGCTTTATAGTAATATTGGTAAAATTTCCAGGTCAATCGGAGACCTTTTAAAATCTGGACGCGGATGCGATTGGGCTAAATTGTAACTTTGAAAAGTTCAAGGACCAAAGTGCAAACTAGCCAATTAAATCTTTAGAATAGTAATTAAAAGATTATGGACGGGAAAATATTAATATTGAGATTCGTATTGTTTATTGGATATAAATAATACGTATACGTTATGATTAAAGTGTTGATTTAGTTAAGGACGAAATTGAACAAAAAGAAAGTTTAAAGAACATATTGAATTCATTAAAGAAAACAAGGATTAAAGTGTTCCTTTAACCAAACTATATAAGGAAATGAAATATGAATGAATGATCAGGAGAAGGATCCAGAGGATTCAAGCTTAATCGTTCCTTTTACGTTTCTCACCGTCGCTCGCTTGCCGTTTCGCCGTTCGGCGTCCGTTTCGGACGATTTTCGCTGCAAACTCTTCAGAATTGAAAGATCTATCAATCCTAAGCTTCATTTCAAGGTAATATTTCTAATTTGGGTGTTAAAATACGAGGTTATAGGCTGTTTTGATGAAAAACGTTAGGTTCGAATCGAAACGCCAAAAACATGTCGTTTTTCATCATTTTCGTATGGATTCTTGATGAGTTTTGAGTCTAGATGGATTGGGTATGTAATATAAGGAGTTTGGAGCGATTTGGGGCCTCAGAAATGGTCCGGAGACGTCAAAAACGTCGTGGACACGACGTGCACCACAAGGGTGCACGACGTGCACAAGGAAAGGCACGACGTGCCCTTCATGAAAAATGAGGGGCACGACATGCCGAGCTAGCACGACGTGCCCTACTTCGATCGTAACCTTCGGGGAACCTCCGGGAGCGAAAAATAGCTTCTGATACCATGAAATGGACATGGAACTTGACATTTTGAGCTAGGTTTTTGGAATAAGCATATTAAGCAAGGCTTAATTGATTAGTTGAACACCACTAATGGTATTAACCAAGTGTAAGAATGAGATTTGGTAATAGATATCAAGAAAGATACGTTTAGAATGCGACAACTTATGTTTTGCACTTTTGGTCATGTTTGGTGGTTAGAATAATCGTTAGAATGGATTCTTTAAGCATACGTTTTAATGATAGAATCCTATGATAGATGTGACGGGCTATCAAGCTATGAGTATGACGAACCAAGGAGCTCGGCAAAGATTGACGGGCCGGTCTCTTGGAGCTCACGTTCAGGCATAAGGAATAGCGGTTTCTGTGATATGCTATTTACATTTGTGTATTATTGTTATAAGTTATTTACTTTACTGCTGTTTTGAGAAATTCGTTGATTAGTTAACTATCATATTGATGGGTGTGTTTTTATGAGTTTGAACGCATTGTCATGTTGTGAAATTTGTTGTGATAGTTATAATTACATGAAATATGAGATTAGTTTGTGCGATTTGAATCAGACACATCGGTTGGCTTCGCTATCGATGTCAGGCGTATTAAACATATCGGTTGGCTTCGCTATCGATGTCAGGCGTATTAGACACATCGGTTGGCTTCGCTATCGATGTCAGGCGTGTTAGACACATCGGTTGGCTTCGCTATCGATGTCAGGCGTCTTAGACACATCGGTTGGCTTCGCTATCGATGTCAGGCGGGTGAGATCAAATATGATAATTATGAAATGAAATCATAAATTTTGTTTTAGGATCAAAATCCTGATTGTACCATATGTTTGGCTAATTTATCTGATATATGGTTTGTTAATTTAATACTTAAGTTATTCAATATATATTTTTCTATATACGTGATTTATAATCATAATGCTATTTTGTAAATGCGAACTCACTCAGTATTTCCCAAAATACTGACCCCCTCACCTTGATGTTTTCAGGTAGTCGGAGTCGGATCAGACAAACTATCTTCGTTGTGCCAGAAGTCGATTGACTTGCACAGAGTATGAGTTCCTAGAGCTGCAGTAGTCAGTAGGTGTCAGTCTAAAATTTGTGATTTGATTTCAAACAGTTTATTTTGAATGTAAACTTTGATATAATATTTTAATATCTATAATTGTATTATCTAAAAGAGTTTTCTGAAATAGATTTGTATATGATGTTATATTTTTATTTGCAAAAAATTATTAGTAGTTTTAGGCTTGCTACGGGTTTCGGAGCTACCACTCCCATTCCCTAGCGCCGGTCTCGGCTCAATATTTTGGGTCGTGACAATTGTGGTATCAGAGCAGTTGATCCAGTTACCTCTGCTAAAATGCGTTGTCGGTTAAGTAACCTAGGAACTACTGCAGCTAGAGAGTTGAGATTTGTCTGATCCAAGTCGTTTACATGATTTGCTTTGTGATCAGTATGACAGATTGTTTGTAGAAATGTTTATTTGTTTCTTGTGACACATATATATGAGATACATACACGTATTTTGTGTTCGTTTGAATAGGCATGCATGATATGCCCATTTAGATGAAGCTTCTAGGAGAGGTATTGTCTCCTATGAATAGAATATAATCGATATATATGTATATATATATGTGTGTGTGTGTGTGCCTAGCATCAAATAACACGAGAGATGCTATTGAATTCGATCGATCGAAATTACAGAAAGAGTATGAAGAAGGAATGCAAAGTTACAGAAGTGGAAGAACTTGCTAGGAATAGAGTTTAAAGGTCTAGAGAACTTACAAAACTCGAAGTTTATAACTTTTAAAAGTTATTTGTTTAACAATTCTGAAAGCATAATTGTGCCTAGACCCGATACAGAAATACATAATTTCCACGACATTGATAGAAATGCATCACTACATACATCAATACATGCACTAATAGGACATGCATCATATGCATTATGTTCAGACGAAGAGGTGAGATGTGGCAACTCTTTGGGGATGAGAGACGTCATCACCCTAGTGCACAATTTTGATAAGATTTAAATGGAATTTTCAAATGAGTCTTTTTTTTAAAGAGTTTCCAAAAAGTTCTTTTTTTATGTAAGTATACCTAGACCAGAACTCTGTGATGGAAATGAAGTGCTCGCGAGCAAGCTACGATCAAGGCCACGAGAAGATCGAATACGTATAATTGCGAGAATATAGAAGTTATACTTCTTGAATATGAACTTAGCCTTGATTAAGTAGACTAGTATACGGTTAGATGGTAGATATGTTCGGATAGTAAAGCATATCCGATTAACAACTTATAGAACATGTATGTTATGTTTTGATACTCTTGATGTTTGATTAAGTCCGTGTGAGCGGAATGCTCGCAAGACTTAAGTTACAATGCGTAACCAAAGAAAGTCTAGGAGATACTGATTTTCTTTGAGGACGGTCAACATAGATGCTTATAGCTGCGATAGTAATATGCGTACAACATATACAACGCGAGTATATGTTTTGATAATTTGCTAAGTCTACAATGAGTCAGAACACTCAAAAGACTAGCAATAAGAGACGTAATCGTTGAAGGTCAAAAGGAAGGAGATGTTCCTAAATTCCAACGTACGTGGAAAACGATTAGTCCTGATGATTAGTAAGTGTTATACTTTAAGGAATTTATCAGTATTCCTTTATATAATCGTCATACTATGAACAAAGAACTGCGCGAACACGTGCCGTTGCACAGCAAGTGTATGAAGCACGAGAAGAAGATTGAAGTAACAGACTTTGTGTAATATAACCTAACCATGCTTAGGAAATCGGAACAATGCGTTAAAGAGACTTGAGTAGCGACATACTAATCTAGCGCCATTTTTCACGCATACTTTGCATAATATAATCTAACCATGCTTAGGTAATGGGAACGACGCGTTAAAGAGACTTGAGACACGACATACTAATATAGCATCACTTTTCACGCACACTTTGCGTAAAATAACCTAGCATGCTTATGTAATCAGAACGAGGCGTTAGAGAAACTTGTGACGCGACAATGGTAATCGAAACGACGCGTTAAAGAGACTTGAAGCGTGCCATGCTAATCTACCATCACTCTTTACCCACGCTTTGCGTATTATAACCTAACTATGCTTAGGTAATCGGAACAACGCGTTAAAGAGACTTGAGACACGACATACTGTTCTAGCGTCACTTTTCAGGCACATTTTGCGTTATATAACATGACCATGCTTTGGTAATCGGAACACGCGTTAAAGAGACTTGAGACTTGTAACGTGAAATAAGCATGGTAATCGAAACGATGCATTGAAGAGACTTGAGACGCGCCATACTAATCTAGCATCACTCTTTACGCATACTTTGCGTAATATAACTTAACCATGGTTAGGTAATCATAACAACGCTGATGCGACATACCAATCTCGTGACACTTTTAACGCGCACTTGGCTTAGTAAAACATTACCATGCTTTGGCAATCGAAACGACGCGTTAAACGGACTTGAGACGCGACATACTAATCTAGCGTCACTTTTCACGCACACTTTGCGTAAAATAACCTAACCATGCTTAGGTAATCGAAACAATGAGTTATAGAGACTTCAGACACGACATACTAATCTATTGTCACTTTTCACGCACACTTTGCGTAATATAACCTAACCATACATAGGGAATCAAAACGACGCGTTAGAGACACTTTTGACGCGACATAAGCATTGTTATCGAAGCGGCACATTAAAGAAACTTGAAACGCGCCATACTAATCTAGCGTCACTTTTTACGCACGCATTGCGTAATATAACCCGACTATGCTTAGGAAATCGGAACGACGCGTTACAGAGACTTGAGACGCGACATACTAATCTAGCGTCACTTTACACGCACAGTTTGCATAATATAACCTAACCATGCATAGGTAATCGGAACGACGCATTAAAGAGACTTGAAACGCGACATACCAACCTAGCAACAGTGTTCACGCACACATTGCGTAATATAACCTAACCATGCTTAGGTAATTGGAACGACGCGTTAGAGAGACTTGTGACGGGACATGAGAATGGTAATCGAAACGATGCCACGACATACAAATCTGTTGTCGCTTTTCATGCACAATTTAAGTAATATAAACTAACCATGCTTAGGTAATCGGAACGAAGCATTAAAGTGACTTGAGACGCGACATACTAATCTAGAGTCACTTTTCACGCACACTTTGCGTAATATAACCTAACCATGCTTATGTAATTGGAACGACGCGTTAGATAGACTTTTGATGCGACATACTAACCTAGCGTCAATTTTTACGCACACTTTGCGTAATATAAATCAAACACGCTTAGGTAATCGCAACGACGCGTTAGAGAGACTTGTGACGCGACATAAGCATGGTAATCGAAACGACGCCTTAAAGATACTTGAGACGCGCCATACAAATCTAGCATCACTTTTTACACAGAATTTGCGTAATATATAACCTAACCATGCTTAGGAAATCGAAACGATGCGCTAAAGAGACTTGAGTAGCGACATACTAATCTAGTGCCAGTTTTTACGCAAACTTTGCATAATATAACCTAACCATGCTTAGGTAATGGGAACGACGTGTTAAAGAGTCTTGAGACACGACATACTAATCTAGCGTCACTTTTCACACACACTTTGCGTAAACGCATGCTTATGTAATCAGAACGACGCGTTAGAGAAACTTGTGACGCAAAAATGGTAATCGAAATGACGCTTTAAAGAGACTTGAAACGTGCCATACTAATCTAGTGTCACTTTTTACGCACGCTTTGCGTATTATAACCTAACTATAATTAGGTAATAAGAACGACGCGTTAGAGAAACTTGCGACGCGGCAATGGTAATTGAAACGACGTATTAAAGAGACTTGAAACGTGCCATGCTAATCTACCGTCACTTTTACCCACGCTTTGCGTAATATAACCTAACTATGCTTAGGTAAACGGAACAACGCGTTAAAGAGACTTGAGACGCGACATACTGTTCTAGCGTCACTTTTTTGGCACATTTTGCGTTATATAACATGACCATGCTATGGTAATCGGAACACGCGTTAAAGAGAATTGAGACTTGTAACGTGACATAAGCATGGTAATCGAAACGATGCATTGAAGAGACTTGAGACGCGCCATACTAATCTAGCATCACTCTTTATGCATACTTTGCGTAATATAACTTAACCATGATTAGGTAATCATAACAACGCATTAAAGAGACTTGTGACGCGACATACTAATCTAGCAACACTTTTAACGCGCACTTGGCGTAATAAAACATTACCATGCTTTGGAAATCGGAACGACGCGTTAAAGGGACTTGAGACGCGAAATACTAATCTAGCGTCACGTTTCACGCATACTTTGCGTAAAATAACCTAAACATGCTTAGGTAATCCAAATGACGAGTTATAGAGACTTCAGACACGACATACTAATATATTGTCACTATTCACGCACACTTTGCGTAATATAACCTAACCATGCTTAGGGAATCAGAACGACGCGTTAGAGACACTTGTGACGCGACATAAGCATGGTAATCAATGCGACACGTTAAAGAAACTTGTGACGCGACATACTAATCTAGAGTCAATTTTTACGCACACTTTGCGTAATATAAATCAAACATGCTTAGGTAATCGCAACGACGCGTTAGAGAGACTTGTGACGCGACATAAGCATGGTAATCGAAACGACGCGTTAAAGAGACTTGAGACGCGCCAAACTAATCTAGCATCACTTTTTACACAGACTTTGCGTAATATATAACCTAACCATGCTTAGGAAATCGGAACGATGCGCTAAAGAGACTTGAGTAGCGACATACTAATCTAGCGTAAGTTTTCACGCACACTTTGCATAATATAACCTAACCATGCTTAGGTAATGGGAACGACGCGTTAAAGAGACTTGAGACGCGACATACTAGTCTAGCGTCAGTTTTCACGCACACTTTGCATAAAAGAATGCTTATGTAATCAGAAGGACGCGTTTGAGAAACTTGTGACACGACAATTGTAATCGAAACGACGCTTTAAAAAGACTTGAAACGTGCCATACTAATCTAGCGTCACTTTTTACACACGCTTTGCATATTATAACCTAACTATGCTTAGGTAATCAGAACGACGCGTTAGAGAAACTTGTGACGTGGCAATGGTAATCGAAACAACGCGTTAAAGAGACTTGAAACATGCCATGCTAATCTACTATCACTTTTTACCCACGCTTTGCGTATTATAACCTAACTATGCTTAGGTAATCGGAACAGCGCGTTAAAGAGACTTGAGACACGACATACTGTTCTAGCGTCACTTTTCAGGCACATTTTGCGTTATATAACATGACCATGCTATGGTAATCGGAACAGGCGTTAAAGAGACTTGAGACTTGTAACGTGACATAAGCATGGTAATCAAAACGATGCATTGAAGAGACTTGAGACGCGCCATACTAATCTAGCATCACTTTTTACGCATACTTTGCGTAATATAACTTAACCATGCTTAGGTAATCATAACAACGCGTTAAAAAGACTTGTGACGCGACATACTAATCTAGCGACACTTTTAACGCGCACTTGGTGTAATAAAACAACCATGCTTTGGCAATCGGAACGACGCTTTAAAGGGACTTGAGACGCGACATACTAATCTAGCGTCACTTTTCACGCAAACTTTGCGTAAAATAACCTAAACATGCTTAGGTAATCCAAACGACGAGCTATAGAGACTTCAGACACGACATACTAATCAATTGTCACTTTTCACGCACACTTTGCGTAATATAACCTAACCATGCTTAGGGAGTCAGAACGACGCGTTAGAGACACTTGTGACGCGACATAAGCATGGTAATTGATGCGACACATTAAAGAAACTTGAAACGCGCCTTACTAATCTAGCATCACTTTTTACGCACGCTTTGCGTAATATAACCCGAGTATGCTTAGGGAATCGGAACGACGCATTAAATAGACTTGAGACGCGACATACTAATCTAGCGTCACTTTTCACGCACAGTTTGCATAATAAAACCTAACCATGCTTAGGTAATCGGAACGACGCATTAAAGAGACTTGAAACGCGACATACCAACCTAGCAACAGTGTTGACACACACATTGCGTAATATAACCTAACCATGCTTAGGTAATCGAAACGACGCGTTAGAGAGACTTGTGACGCGACATAAGAATGGTAATCGAAACGACGCATTA
Source organism: Mercurialis annua (assembly GCF_937616625.2). Taxonomy (NCBI): domain Eukaryota; kingdom Viridiplantae; phylum Streptophyta; class Magnoliopsida; order Malpighiales; family Euphorbiaceae; genus Mercurialis; species Mercurialis annua. Next base: position 44,068,803 of record NC_065572.1, read on the forward strand.
AAAAGACTTGAGACATGACATACAAATCTATTGTCGCTTTTCATGCACAATTTAAGCAATATAACCTAACAATGCTTAGGTAATCGGAAAGAAGCATTAAAGAGACTTGAGACGCGACACACTAATCTAGCGTCACTTTTCACGCACACTTTGCGTAATATGACCTAACCATGCTTATTTAATTGGAACGACGCGTTAGATAGACTTGTGACGCGACATATTAATCTAGAGTCAATTTTTACGCACACTTTGCGTAATATAAATCAAACATGCTTAGGTAATCGCAACGACGCGTTAGAGAGACTTGTGACGCGACATAAGCATGGTAATCGAAATGACGCGTTAAAGAGACTTGAGACGCCCAAACTAATCTAGCATCACGTTTAACACAGATTTTGCGTAATATATAACCTAACCATGCTTAGGAAATCGGAACGATGCGCTAAAGAGACTTGAGTAGCGACATACTAATCTAGCGCAAGTTTTCACGCACACTTTGCATAATATAACCTAACCATACTTAGGTAATGGGAACGACGCGTTAAAGAGACTTGAGACGCGACATATTAATCTAGCGTCATTTTTCACGCACACTTTGCGTAAAAACATGCTTATGTAATCAGAACGACGCGTTAGAGAAACTTGTGACGCGACAAAAGTAATCGAAACGACGTTTTAAAGAGACTTGAAACGTGCCATACTAATCTAGCGTCACTTTTTACGCACGCTTTGCATATTATAACCTAACTATGCTTAGGTAATCAGAACAACGCGTTAGAGAAACTTGTGACGCGGCAATGGTAATCGAAACGACGCGTTGAAGAGACTTGAAACGTGCCATGCTAATCTACTATCACTTTTTACCCACGCTTTGCGTATTATAACCTAACTATGCTTAGGTAATCGGAACAACGCGTTAAAGAGACTTGAGACGCGACATACTGTTCTAGCGTCACTTTTCAAGCACATTTTGCATTATATAACATGACCATGCTATGGTAACCGGAACACGCGTTAAAGAGACTTGAGACTTGTAACGTGACATAAGCATGGTAATCGAAACGATGCATTGAAGAGACTTGAGACGCGCCATACTAATGTAGCATCACTCTTTACGCATACTTTGCGTAATATAACTTAACCATGCTTAGGTAATCATAACAACGCGTTAAAGAGACTTGTGACGCGACATACTAATCTAGCGACACTTTTAACGCGCACTTGGCGTAATAAAACATAACCATGCTTTGGCAATCGGAACGACGCGTTAAAGGGACTTGAGACGCAACATACTAATCTAGCGTCACTTTTCGCGCACACTTTGCGTAAAATAACCTAAACATGCTTAGGTAATCCAAACGACGAGTTATAGCGACTTCAGACACGACATACTAATCTATTGTCACTTTTCACGCACACTTTGCGTAATATAACCTAACCATGCTTAGGGAATCAGAACGACGCGTTAGAGACACTTGTGACGCGAAATAAGCATGGTAATGGATGCGACACGTTAAAGAAACTTGAAACGCGCCATATTAATCTAGCGTCACTTTTTACGCACGCATTGCGTAATATAACCCGACTATGCTTAGGGAATCGGAACGACGCGTTACAGAGACTTGATACGCGACATACTAATCTAGCGTCACTTTTCACGCACAGTTTGCGTAATAAAACCTAACCATGCTTAGGTAATCGGAACGACGCAATAAAGAGACTTAAAACGCGACATACCAACCTAGCAACAGTGTTCACGCACACATTGCGTTATATAACCTAACCATGCTTAGGTAATCAGAACGACGCGTTGGATAGACTTCTGACGCGACATAAGAATGGTAATCGAAACGACGCGTTAAAGAGACTTGAGACACGACATACAAATCTATTGTCGCTTTTCATGCACAATTGAAGTAATATAACCTAACCATGCTTAGGTAATCTAGGAACGAAGCATTAAAGAGACTTGAGACGCGACATCTAATCTAGCGTCACTTGTCACGTACAATTTGCGTAATATAACCTAACCATGCTTATTTAATTGGAACGACGCGTTAGATAGACTTGTGACGCGATATAAGAATGGTAATCGAAACGACGCGTTAAAGAGACTTGAGACACGACATACAAATATATTGTCGCTTTTCATGCACAATTTAAGTAATATAACCTATTCATGCTTAGGTAATCAGAACTACGCATTAAAGAGACTTGAGACGCGACATCTAATCTAGCGTCACTTTTCACGCACCATTTGCGTAATATAACCTAACCATGTTATTTAATTGGAACGACGCGTTAGATATACTTGTGACGCGACATACTAATCTAGCAACAATTTTTACACACACTTTGCGTAATATAAATCAAACATGCTTAGGTAATCGCAACGACGCGTTAAAGGGACTTGAGACGCGACATACTAATCTAGCGTGACTGTTCACACACACTTTGCGTAAAATAACCTAAACATGCTTAGGTAATCCAAACGACGAGCTATAGAGACTTCAGACACGACATACTAATCTATTGTCACTTTTCACACACACTTTGCGTAATATAACCTAACCATTCTTAGGGAATCAAAACGACGCGTTAGAGACACTTGTGACGCGACATAAGCATGGTAATCGATGCGACACTTTAAAGAAACTTGAAACGCGCCTTACTAATCTAGCGTCACTTTTTACGCACGCATTGCGTAATATAACCCGACTATGCTTAGGGAATCGGAACGACGCGTTACAGAGACTTGATACGCGACATACTAATCTAGCGTCACTTTTCACGCACAGTTTGCATAATAAAACCTAACCATGCTTAGGTAATCGGAACGACGCAATGAAGAGACTTAAAACGCGACATACCAACCTAGCAACAGTGTTCACGCACACATTGCGTTATATAACCTAACCATGCTTAGGTAATCAGAACGACGCGTTAGAGAGACTTCTGACGCGACATAAGAATGGTAATCGAAACGACGCGTTAAAGAGACTTGAGACACGACATACAAATCAATTGTCGCTTTTCATGCACAATTGAAGTAATATAACCTAACCATGCTTAGGTAATCGGAACGAAGCATTAAAGAGACTTGAGACGCGACATCTAATCTAGCGTCACTTGTCACGTACAATTTGCATAATATAACCTAACCATGCTTATTTAATTGGAACGACGCGTTAGATAGACTTGTGACGCGATATAAGAATGGTAATCGAAACGACGCGTTAAAGAGACTTGAGACACGACATACAAATCTATTGTCGCTTTTCATGCACAATTTAAGTAATATAACCTATTCATGCTTAGGTAATCAGAACTAAGCATTAAAGAGACTTGAGACGCGACATCTAATCTAGCGTCACTTTTCACGCACAATTTGCGTAATATAACCTAACCATGTTATTTAATTGGAACGACGCGTTAGATATACTTATGACGCGACATACTAATCTAGCATCAATTTTTACACACACTTTGCGTAATATAAATCAAACATGCTTAGGTAATCGCAACGACGCGTTAAAGGGACTTGAGACGCGACATACTAATCTAGCGTGACTGTTCACACACACTTTGCGTAAAATAACCTAAACATGCTTAGGTAATCCAAACGACGAGCTATAGAGACTTCAGACACGACATACTAATCTATTGTCACTTTTCACGCACACTTCGCGTAATATAACCTAACCATTCTTAGGGAATCAAAACGACGCGTTAGAGACACTTGTGACGCGACATAAGCATGGTAATCGATGCGACGCTTTAAAGAAACTTGAAACGCGCCTTACTAATCTAGCGTCACTTTTTACGCACGCATTGCGTAATATAACCCGACTATGCTTAGGGAATCGGAACGACGCGTTACAGAAACTTGATACGCGACATACTAATCTAGCGTCACTTTTCACGCACAGTTTGCGTAATAAAACCTAACCATGCTTAGGTAATCGGAACGACGCAATTTGCGTAATATAACCTAACCATGCTTAGGTAATCGGAACGACGCGTTAAAGAGACTTGTGACGCGACATAAGAATGGTAATCGAAACGACGCATTAAAGAGACTTGAGACGCGACATACAAATCTATTGTCGCTTTTCGTGCACAATTGAAGTAATATAACCTAACCATGCTCAGGTAATCGGAACGAAGCATTAAAGAGACTTGAGACGCGACATCTAATCTAGCGTCACTTGTAACGTACAATTTGCGTAATATAACCTAACCATGCTTATTTAATTGGAACGACGCGTTAGATAGACTTGTGACGCGATATAAGAATGGTAATCGAAACGACGCGTTAAAGAGACTTGAGACACGACATACAAATCTATTGTCGCTTTTCATGCACAATTTAAGTAATATAACCTATTCATGCTTAGGTAATCAGAACTAAGCATTAAAGAGACTTGAGACGCGACATCTAATCTAGCGTCACTTTTCACGCACAATTTGCGTAATATAACCTAACCATGTTATATAATTGGAACGACGCGTTAGATATACTTGTGACGCGACATACTAATCTAGCATCAATTTTTACACACACTTTGCGTAATATAAATCAAACATGCTTAGGTAATCGCAACGACGCGTTAAAGGGACTTGAGACGCGACATACTAATCTAGCGTGACTGTTCACACACACTTTGCGTAAAATAACCTAAACATGCTTAGGTAATCCAAACGACGAGCTATAGAGACTTCAGACACGACATACTAATCTATTGTCACTTTTCACGCACACTTTGCGTAATATAACCTAACCATGCTTAGGGAATCAGAACGACGCGTTAGAGACACTTGTGACGCGAAATAAGCATGGTAATCGATGCGACACTTTAAAGAAACTTGAAACGCGCCTTACTAATCTAGCGTCACTTTTTACGCATGCTTTGCGTAATATAACCCGACTATGCTTAGGGAATCGGAACGACACGTTAAATAGACTTGAGACGCGACATATTTATCTAGCGTCACTTTTCACGCACAGTTTGCGTAATAAAACCTAACCATGCTTAGGTAATCGGAACGACGCATTAAAGAGACTTAAAACGCGACATACCAACCTAGCAACAGTGTTCATGCACACATTGCGTAATATAACCTAACCATGCTTAGGTAATCGAAACGACGCGTTAAAGAGACTTGTGACGCGACATAAGAATGGTAATCGAAACGACGCATTAAAGAGACTTGAGACGCGACATACAAATCTATTGTCGCTTTTCATGCACAATTTAAGTAATATAACCTAACCATGCTTAGGTTATCGGAACGAAGAATTAACGAGACTTGAGACGCGACATACTAATCTTGCGTCACTTTTCACGCATACTTTGCGTAATATAACCTAACCATGCTTATTTAATTGGAACGACGCGTTAGATAGACTTGTGACGCGAAATACTAATCTAGCGTCAATTTTTTCGCACACTTTATGTAATATAAATCAAACATGATTAGGTAATTGCAACGACGCGTTAGAGAAACTTGTGACGCGACAATGGTAATCGAAACGACGCGTTAAGGAGACTTGAAACGTGCCATACTATCTAGCGTCACGTTTTACGCACGCTTTGCGTATTATAACCTAACTATGCTTAGGTAATCAGAAAGACGCGTTAGAGAAACTTGTGACGCGAAAATGGTAGTCGAAACGACGCGTTAAAGAGACTTGAAATATGCCATGCTAATCTACCGTCACTTTTTACCGACGCTTTGCGTATTATAACCTAACAATGCTTAGGTAATCGGAACAACGCGTTAAAGAGACTTGAGACGCGACATACTTTTCTAGCGTCACTTTTCAGGCACATTTTGCATTATATAACATGACCATGCTATGGTAACTGGAACATGCGTTAAAGAGACTTGAGACTTGTAACGTGACATAAGCATGGTAATCGAAACGATGCATTGAAGAGACTTGAGACGCGCCATACTAATCTAGCATCACTCTTTACGCATACTTAGCGTAATATAACTTAACCATGCTTAGGTAATCATAACAACGCGTTAATGAGACTTGTGACACGACAAACTAATCCAACGACACTTTTAACGCGCACTTGGCGTAATAAAACATAACCATGCTTTGGCAATCGGAACGACGCGTTAAAGGGACTTGAGACGCGACATACTAATCTAGCGTCACTTTTCGCGCACACTTTGCGTAAAATAACCTAAACATGCTTAGGTAATCCAAACGACGAGTTATAGCGACTTCAGACACGACATACTAATCTATTGTCACTTTTCACGCACACTTTGCGTAATATAACCTAACCATGCTTAGGGAATCCGAACGACGCGTTAGAGACACTTGTGACGCGAAATAAGCATGGTAATGGATGCAACACGTTAAAGAAACTTGAAACGCGCCATATTAATCTAGCGTCACTTTTTACGCACGCATTGCGTAATATAACCCGACTATGCTTAGGGAATCGGAACGACGCGTTACAGAGACTTGATACGCGACATACTAATCTAGCGTAACTTTTCACGCACAGTTTGCGTAATAAAACCTAACCATGCTTAGGTAATCGGAACGACGCAATAAAGAGACTTAAAACGCGACATACCAACCTAGCAACAGTGTTCACGCACACATTGCGTTATATAACCTAACAATGCTTAGGTAATCAGAACGACGCGTTGGAGAGACTTCTGACGCGACATAAGAATGGTAATCGAAACGACGCGTTAAAGAGACTTGAGACACGACATACAAATCTATTGTCGCTTTTCATGCACAATTTAAGTAATATAACCTAACCATGCTTAGGTAATCGGAACGAAGCATTAAAGAGACTTGAGACGCGGCATCTAATCTAGCGTCACTTTTCACGTACAATTTGCGTACTATAACCTAACCATGTTTATTTAATTGGAACGACGCGTTAGATAGACTTGTGACGCGACATAAGAATGGTAATCGAAACGACGCGTTAAAGAGACTTGAGACACGACATACAAATCTATTGTCGCTTTTCATGCACAATTTAAGTAATATAACCTATTCATGCTTAGGTAATCGGAACTAAGCATTAAAGAGACTTGAGACGCGACATCTAATCTAGCGTCACTTTTCATGCACAATTTGCGTAATATAACCTAACCATGCTTATTTAATTGGAACGACGCGTTAGATATACTTGTGACGCGACATACTAATCTAGCGTCAATTTTTAAACACACTTTGCGTGATATAAATCAAACATGCTTAGGTAATCGCAACGACGCGTTAGAGAGACTTGTGACTCGACATAAGCATGGTAATCGAAACGACGCGTTAAAGAGACTTGAGACGCGCCATACTAATCTCGCATCACTTTTTACACAGACTTTCCGTAATATTTAACCTAACCATGCTTAGGAAATCGGAACGATGCGCTAAAGAAACTTGAGTAGCGACATACTTATCTAGCGCCAGTTTTCACGCACACTTTGCATAATATAACCTAACCATGCTTAGGTAATGGGAACGACGCGTTAAAGAGACTTGAAACGTGCCATGCTAATCTACCGTCACTTTTTACCCACGCTTTGCGTATTATAACCTAACTATGCTTAGGTAATCGGAACAACTCGTTAAAGAGACTTGAGACGCGACATACTGTTCTAGTGTCACTTTTCAGGCACATTTTGCGTTTTATAACATGACCATGCTATAGTAATCGGAACACGCGTTAAAGAGACTTGAGACTTGTAACGTGACATTAGCATGGTAATTGAAACGATGCATTGAAGAAACTTGAGACGCGCCATACTAATCTAGCATCACTCTTTACGCATACTTTGTGTAATATAACTTAACCATGCTTAGGTAATCATAACAACGCATTAAAGAGACTTGTGACGCGACATACTAATCTAGCGACTCTTTTAACGCGCACTTGGCGTAATAAAACATAACCATGCTTTGGCAATCGAAACGACGAGTTAAAGGGACTTGAGATGCGACATACTAATCTAGCGTCACTTGTTGCGCACACTTTGCGTAAAATAACCAAAACATGCTTAGGTAATCCAAACGACGAGTTATAGAGACTTCAGACACAACATACTAATCTATTGTCACTTTTCACGCACACTTTGCGTAATATAACCTAACCATGCTTAGGAAATCAGAACGATGCGTTAGTGACACTTGTGACGCGACATATGCAGGGTAATCGATGTGACACGTCAAAGAAACTTGAAACGCGCCATACTAATCTAGCGTCGGTTTTCACGCACACTTTGCGTAAAAGCATGCTTATGTAATCAGAACGACGCGTTAGAAAAACCTGTGACGCAAAAATGGTAATCAAAACGACGGTTTAAAGAGACTTGAAACGTGTCATACTAATCTAGCGTCACTTTTTACGCACGCTTTGCGTATTATAACCTAACTATACTTAGGTTATCAGAACGACGCGTTAGAGAAACTTGTGACGCGAAAAATGGTAGTCGAAACGACGCGTTAAAGAGTCTTGATACGTGCCATGCTAATCTAGCGTCACTTTTTACCCACGCTTTGCGTATTATAACCTACCTATGCTTAGGTAATCGGAACAACGCGTTAAATAGACTTGAGACGCGACATACTGTTCTAGCGTCACTTTTCAGGCACATTTTGCATTATATAACATGACCATGCTATGGTAATCGGAACACGCGTTAAAGAGACTTGAGACTTGTAACGTGACATAGGCATGGTAATCGAAACGATGCAGTGAAGAGACTTAAGACGCGCCATACTAATCTAGCATCACTCCTTACGCATACTTTGCGTAATATAACTTAACCATGCTTAGGTAATCATAACAACGCGTTAAAGAGACTTGTGACACGACATACTAATCTAGCGACACTTTTAACGCGCACTTGGCGTAATAAATCATAACCATGCTTTGGCAATCGGAACGACGCGTTAAAGGGACTTGAGACGCGACATACTAATCTAGCGTCACTTTTCACGCACACCTTGCGTAAAATAACCAAACCATTCTTAGGTAATCAAAACGATGAGTGATAGAGACTTCAGACACGACATACTAATCAATTGTCACTTTTCACGGATACTTTGTGTAATATAACCTAACCATGCTTAGGAAATCAGAACGACGTGTTAGAGACACTTGTGACGCGACATAAGCATGGTAATCGAAGCGACACGTTAAAGAAACTTGAAACGCGCCATACTAATCTAGCGTCACTTTTTACGCACGCTTTGCTTTATATAACCTGACTATGCTTAGGGAATCAGAACGACGCGTTAAAGGGACTTTAGACGCGACATACTAATCTAGCGTCACTTTTCACGCACAGTTTGCGTAATATAACCTAACCATGCTTAGGTAATCAGAACGACACATTAAAGAGACTTGAAACGCGACATAACAACCTAGCAACAATGTTCACGCACACATTGCGTAATATAACCTAACCATGCTTAGGTAATCGGAACGACGCGTTAGAGAGACTTGTGACGCGACATAAGAATGGTAGTCGAAACGACGCGTTTAAGAGACTTGAGACACGACATACAAATCTATTGTCGCTTTTCATGCACAATTTAAGTAATATAACCAAACCATGCTTAGGTAATCGGAACGAAGCAATAAAGAGACTTGAGACGCGACATCTAATCTAGCGTCACTTTTCACGCATTATATGCGTAATATAATCTAACCATGCTTATTTAATTGGAACGACGCGTTAGATAGACTTGTGACGCGACATAAGAATGGTAATCGAAACGATGCGTCAAAGAGACTTGAGACACGACATACAAATCTATTGTCGCTTTTCATGCACAATTTATGCAATATAACCTAACCATGCTGAGGTAATCGGAACAAAGCTTTAAAGAGACTTGAGACGCGACATCTAATCTAGCGTCACTTTTCACGCACACTTTGTGTAATATAACCTAACCATGCTAATGTAATTGGAACGACGCGTTAGATAGACTTGTGAGGCGACATACTAATCTAGCGTCAATTTTTATGCACAATTTGTGTAATATAAATCAAACATGCTGAGGTAATCGCAACGACGCGTTAGAGAGACTTGTGACGCGACAAAAGCATGGTAATCGAAACGACGCGTTAAAGAGACTTGAGACGCGCCATACTAATCTAGCATCACTTTCTACACAGACTTTGCGTAATATATAACCTAACCATGCTTAGGAATCGGAACGATGCGCTAAAGAGACTTGAGTAGCGACATACTAATCTAGCGCCAGTTTTCACGCACACTTTGCATAATATAAACTAACCATGCATAGGTAATGGGAACGACGCGTTAAAGAGACTTGAGACACGACATACTAATCTAGCGTCACTTTTCACGCACACTTTGCGTAAAATAACCTAGCATGCTTATGTAATCAGAACGACGCGTTAGAGAAACTTGTGACGCGACAATGGTAATCGAAATGATGCGTTAAGGAGACTTGAAACGTGTCATACTAATCTAGAGTCACTTTTTACGCACGCTTTGCGTATTATAACCTAACTATGCTTAGGTAATCAGAACGACACATTAGAGAAACTTGTGACGCGACAATGGTAGTCGAAATGACGCATTAAAGAGACTTGAAACGTGCCATGCTAATCTACCGTCGCTTCTTACCCACACTTTGCGTATTATAACCTAACTATGCTTAGGTAATCGGAACAGCGCGTTAAAGATACTTGAGACGCAACCTACTGTTCTAGCGTGACTTTTCAGGCACATTTTGAGTAGTATAACATGACCATGCTTTGGTAATCGGAACACGCGTTAAAGAGACTTGAGACTTGTAACATGACATAAGCATGGTAATCGAAACGATGCATTGAAGAGACTTGAGACGCGCCATACTAATCTAGCGTTCCTCTTTACGCATACTTTGCATAATATAACTTAACCATGCTTAGGTAATCAAAACAACGTGTTAAAGAGAATTGTGATTCGAAATACTAATCTAGCGACACTTTTATCGCGCACTTGGCGTAATAAAACATAACCATGCTTTGGCAAAACGACGCGTTAAAGGGACTTGAGATGCGACATACTAATCTAGCGTCACTTTTCACGCAGACTTTGCGTAAAATAACCTAACCATGCTTAGGTAATCGAAACGACGAGTTATAGAGACTTCAGACACGATATACTAATCACGCACACTTTGCGTAATATAACTTAACCATGCATAGGGAGTCAGAACGACGCGTTAGAGACACTTGTGACGCGAAATAAGCATGGTAATGGAAGCGACACGTTAAAGAAACTTGATTCGCGCCATACTAATCTAGCGTCACTTTTTACGCACGCTTTGCGTAATATAACCCGACTATGCTTAGGGAATCGGAAAGATGCGTTAAAGAGACTTGAGACGCGAAATTCTAATCTAGTGTCACTTTTCACGCACAGTTTGCGTAATATAACCTAACCATGCTTAGGTAATCGGAATGACGCATTAAAGAGACTTGAAACGCGACATACAAACCTAGCAACAGTGTTCACGCAGACATTGTGTAATATAAACTAACCATGCTTAGGTAATCGGAACGACGCGTTAGAGAGACTTGTGATGCGACATAAGAATGGTAATCGAAACGACGCGTTAAAGAGACTTGAGACACGACATACAAATCTATTCTCGCTTTTCATGAACAATTTCAGTAATATAACCTAACCATGCTTAGGTAATCGGAACGAAGCATTAAAGAGACTTGAGACGCAATATACTAATCTAGCGTTACTTTTCACGCACACTTTGTGTAATATAACCTAACCATGCTTATGTAATTGGAACGACGCGTTAGATAGACTTATGATGCGACATACTAATCTAGCGTCAATTGTTACGTAGACTTTCCGTAATATAAATCAAACATGCTTAGGTAATTGCAACGACGCGTGAAAGAGACTTGAGACGCGCCATACTAATCTAGCATCACTTTTTACACAAACTTTGCGTATATATAACCTAACCATGCTTAGAAAATCGGAACGATGCGCTAAAGAGACTTGAGTAGAGACATACTAATCTAGCGCCAGTTTTCACGCACACTTTGCATAATATAACCTAACCATGCTTAGGTAATGCGAACAACGCGTTAAAGAGACTTCAGACGCGACATACTAATCTAGCGTCACTTTTCATGCACACTATGCGTAAAATAACCTAGCATGCTTATGTAATCAAAACGACGCGTTAGAGAAACTTGTGACGCGACAATGGTAATCGAAACAACGCGTTAAGGAGACTTGAAATGTGCCATACTAATCTAGCGTCACTTTTTACGCACGCTTTGCGTATTATAACCTAATTATGCTTAGGTAATCAGAACGACGCGTTAGAGAAACTTGTGACGCGAAAATGGAAGTCGAAACGACGCGTATAAGAGACTTGAAACGTGCCATGCTAATCTACCGTCACGATTTACCCACGCTTTGCGTATTATAACCTAACTATGCTTAGGTAATTGGAACAACGCGTTAAAGAGACTTGAGACGCGACAAACTTTTCCAGCGTCACTTTTCTGGCACATTTTGCGTAGTATAGCATGACCATGCTTTGGTAATCGGAACAGGCGTTAAAGAGACTTGAGACTTGTAACGTGACATAAGTACGGTAATCGAAACGAAGCACTGAAGAGACTTGAGACGCGCCATATTAATCTAGCGACACTTTTAACGTGCACTTGGCGTAATAAAACATAACCATTCTTTGGTAATCCTAACGACGCGTTAAAGGGACTTGAGACGCGACATACTAATCTAGCGTCACTTTTCACGCACACTTTGCGTAAAATAACCTAACCATGCTAAGGTAATCGAAACGACGAATTATAGAGACTTCAGACACGACATACTAATCCATTGTCACTTTTCACGCACACTTTGCGTAATATAACCTAACCATGCTTAGGGAATCAGAACGACGCTTTAGAGACACTTGTGACGCGACATAAGAATGGTAATCGAAGCGACACGTAAAAGAAACTTTAAACGCGCCATACTAATCTAGCGTCACTTTTTACGCACGCTTTGCGTAATATAACCTGACTATGCTTAGGGAATCGAAACGACGCGTTAAAGAGACTTGAGACGCGACATACTAATCTAGCGTCACTTTTCACGCACAGTTTGCGTAATATAACCTATTCATGCTTAGGTTATCGGAATACGTATTAAAAAGACTCGAGACGCGACATGCTAATCTAGCGTAACTTTTCACTCACACTTTGCGTAAAATAACCTAACCATGCCTAGGTAATCGGAACGGCGCGTTAATGACACTTTAGACGCGACATACTAATCTATTATCGCTTTTTACGCACACTTTGCGTAATATAACCTAACCATGCTTAGGTAATCAAAACGACGCGTTAGACACACTTGTGACACGACATAAGCACAATAATCGAAACGACGCTTTAAAGAGACTTGACACGCGCCATATTAATCTAGCGTCACTTTTTACGTACGCTTTGTGTATTATAACCTAACCGTGCTTAGGTAATCGGAACGACGCATTAAAGAGACTTGAGAAGCGACATACTAATCTAGCGTCATTTTTCACGCACACTTTGTGTAATACAACCTATCATGATTAGCTAATCGGAACGACGCTTTAAAGAGACTTTAGACGTGACATACTAATCTAGCAAATGTTTTCATGCACACATAGAGTAATATAATCTAACCATGTTTTGGTAATTGGAACGACGCGTTAAAGAGACTTGAGACGCGACATACTAATCTAGCGTTACTTTTCACGCACACTTTGCATAAATAACCTAACCATGCTTAGGTAATCGGAACGGCTTGTTAAAGACACTTGCAATGCGACATACTAGTTTATTGTCACTTTTCACGCACACTTTGCGTAATATAACCTAACCATGCTTTGGTAATTGGAACGACGTGTTAGAGAGAGACTTGTAACGTGACAAAAGCATGGTAATCGAAACGATATGTTAAAGAGACTTAAGACGCGCCATACTTATCAAACGACACTTCTTACGCACACTTTGCGTAATATAACTTAACCATGCATAGGTAATAGTAACAACGCGTTAAGGAGACTAGTGACGCAACATGCTAATCTAGCGACCCTTTTATGCGCACTTGGCATAATATAACATAACCATGCTTTGGTAATCGGTACGACGCGTTAAAGAGACTCCAGACGTGACATGCTAATCTAGTGTTACTTTTCACGCACACTTTGTGTAGTATAACCTAACCATGCTTAGGTAATCAGAACACACATTAAAGGGACTTGAGACGCGACATACTAAACTAGCGTCACTTTTCACGCACACTTTGCATAAAATAACCTAACCATGCTTACGTAATCGGAATGACGCGTTAAATAGACTTGAGATGCGACATACTAATCTATTTTCAATTTTTTTAAACACACTTTACGTAATATAACATAACCATGCTTAGGTAATCAGAACGACGCATTAGAGACAATTGTGACGCGACATAAGCATGGTAATTGAAACGATGCATTAAAGAGACTTGAAACGCACGCTTTGCTTTATATAACCTAACCATGCTTAGGTAATCAGAACGACGTGTTAAAGATACTTGAGAGGCGACATACTTATCTAGCGTCATTTTTCACGCACATTTTGCGTAATATAACCTAACCATGCTTAGGTAATTGGAACGACGCGTTAAAGAGACTTGAGACGCGACATTCTAACCTAGCAACAGTTTTCACGCACACAATGCTCAATATAACCTAACCATGCTTAGGTAATCGGTACGCCGCATTAAAGAGACTTGAGACGCGACATACTAATCTAGTGTCACTTTTCACTCACACTTTGCGTAAAATAATCTAACCATGCTTAAGTAATTGGAACGACGAGATTAAGAGACTTCAGACAAAACATACTAATTAATTGTCAATTTTCACGCACACTTTGCGTATTATAACCTAACCATTCTTTGGTAATCAGAACGACGTCTTAGAGAAACTTGTAACGTGACATAAGCATGGTAATCGAAACAACGCGTTAGAGAGACTTTTGACGCGACATACTAATCTAGCGACACTTTTAACGCGCACTTTGCGTAACATAACATAACCATTCTTATGTAATCGGAACGACGCGTTAAAGAGACTTGAGACGTGACATACTAATCTAGCATAACTTTTCACGCACACTTTGCATAAAATAATCTAACCATACTTAGGTAATCGGAACGACGCGTTAAAGAGACTTCAGACGTGACATACTAATCTAGCGTCACTTTTCATGCACACTTTGCGTAATATAACCTAATCATGCATAGGCAATCGGAGCAACGCATTAAATAGACTTAGGACGCGCCATACTAATCTAACGACTTTTCGAGAACACTTTGCGTAATATAACCTAACCATGCTTAGGTAATCGGAACGACGCGTAAAAGAGACTTGAGACGCAACATACTAATCTAGTGTCACTTTTCACGCACACTTTGCATAATATAACCTAATTATGCTTAGGTAATCGGAACGACGCGTTAAATAGACTTGAGTCACGACATACTAATCTAGCGTCACTTTCACACACACTTTGCGTAATATAACCTAACCATGCTTAGGTAATCGGAACGACGCGTTAGAGAGACTTTGACCTGACATAAACATGGTAATCGAAACGACGCGTTAAAGAGAATTGAGACGCGACATACTAATCTAGCGTCACTTTTCACGCAAACTTCGTGTAATAAAACCTAACCATGCTTAGGTAATCGGAACGACGCGTTAAAAAGACATGAGACGAGACATTCTAATCCATAGTCATTTTTCACGCACACTTTGCGTAATATGACCTAACCATGCATAGGTAATCAAAACGACGCGTTAGCGAGACTTGTGACGCGTCATAAGCATGGTAATCGGAATGACGAGTTAAAGTGACTTGAGACGCGACATACTAATCTAGCGTCACTTTTCAGGCACACTTTGCGTAAAATAACCTAACCTTGCTTAGGTAATCGGAACCACACGTTAAAGAGAATTGGGACACAACATACTAATCTAGCGTCACTTTTCACGCACACTTTGTGTAAAATAACGTAATCATGCTTAGGTAATCAGAGCAACGCGTAAAAGAGACTTGAGATGCGACATACTAATCTATCGTCTCTTTTCACACACACTTTGCATAATATAATCTAACTATGCTTAGGTAATCAGAACGATGCGTTAAAGAGACTTGAAACACGACATACTGATCTAGTGTAACTTTTCACACACACTTTGCATAATATAACCTAACCATGCTTAGGTAATCGGAACAATGCATTAAAGAGAATTAAGACACGACATACTAATCTAGCGGAACTTTTCACGCATACTTTACGTAATATAACCTAATTATGCTTAGGTAATAGGAACGACGCGTTAAATATACTTGGGACGCGACATATAAATGTATTGTTACTTTTCACGCACACTTTCCGTAAAGTAACCTAACTTTGCGTAATATAACCTAATCATGCTTAGGTAATCGGAACAACGCGTTAAAAAGATTTGAGACGCAACATACTAATCTATCATCTTTTTTCACGCACAATTTGCGGAATATAACCGACCTATGCTTAGGTAATCAAAACGACGCATTAAAGAGACTTGAAACGCGACATACTAATCTAGCGTAACGTTTCACGCACACTTTGCATAATATAACCTAACCATGCTTAGGTAATTGATACAACGCGTTAAAGAGAATTGAGATGCGACATACTAATCTAGCGTCACTTTCCAGGCACACTTTGCGTAATATAACCTAACCATGCATATCTAATCTGAACGACACGTTCAGTGTGACGCGACATATTAATTTATTGTTACTTTTCACGCACACTTTGCATAATATAACCTAACCATGCTTAGGTAATCGGAACGACGCGTTAAATAGGTTTGAGACGCGACATACTAATGTATTGCTACTTTTCACGCAGACTTTCCGTAAAGTCACCTAACCATCCTTAGGTAATCGGTACAACGCGTTAAAGAGAATTGAGACTCCACATACTAATCTAGCGTCACTTTCCATGCACACTTTGCGTAATATAACCTAACCATGCTTAGGTAATTGGAACGACGCGTTAAAGAGACGTGCGACTCGACATACTAATTAATTGTTACTTTTCACGCACACTTTGCGTAATATAACCTAACCATGCTTAGGTAATCAGAACAACGCATTAAAGAGAATTGAGACACGACATACTTATCTAATCTAGCGTACCTTTGCACGCACACTTTGCGTAATATAACCTCACCATGCTTAGGTAATTGGAACGACGCGTTAAATATACTTGAGACGCAACATACTAATGTATTGTTACTTTTCACGCACACTTTCCGTAAAGTAATTTAACGATCCTTAGAAATCGGTACAACACGATAAAGAGAGACGCGACATACTAATCTAGCGTCACTATCCACGTACACTTTACTTAATATAACCTAACCATACTTAGGTAATCGGAATGACGAGTTAAATAATGCTAATTTATTGTTAATTTTGACGCACAGTTTGCGTAATATAACCAAAGCATGCTTAGGTAATCGGAACAACGCGTGAAAGAGAATTGAGACGCGACATATAATGTATTGTTACTTTTCTCGCACACTTTTCGGAAAGTGATTTTAGATGGGACATACTAATCTAGCGTTGCTTTTCACGCACACTTTGCGTAAAATAACTTAATCATGCTTCGGTAATCGGAACAACGTGTTAAAGAGACTTGAGACCTGACATACTGATCTAGCATCTCTTTTCACGCAAACTTTGCGTAATATAACCTAATTGTGCTTAGGTAATCGGAACGACGGGTTAAAGAGACTTGAAACACGACATACTAATCTAGCGTAACTTTCTACGCACACTTTGCGTAATATAATCTAACCATGCTTAGGTAATCGGAACGACGCGTAAAATAGATTTGAGACGCGGCATACTAATGTATTGTTACTTTTCACGCACACTTTCCGTAAAGTAACCTAACCATCCTTAGGTAATCGGTACAACGCATTAAAGAGAATTAAGACACGACATACTAATCTAGCGTCACTTTCCACACACACTTTACGTAATATAACCTAACCATGCATAGGTAATCGGAACGACGCGTAAACGAGACTTGAAACGCGACATACTAACCTAGCGTAACGTTTCACGTACATGCTAGCTCCACCAGTCCAAGGCAAAAGCGGATTTCCAGAGATACATCAAAGAATTCCACTCGATCCCAGAAAAGATGTAACCACACTTTGTGCAATATAACCTAACTATGCTTAGGTAACCGGAACGACGGGTTATAGAGACTTGAAACACGACATACTAATCTAGCGTAACTTTTCACGCACACTTTGCGTCATATAACCAAACCATGCTTAGGTAATCTAAACAACGCGTTAAAGAGAATTGAGAGGCGACATACTATTCTATCGTAACTTTTCACGCACACTTTGCGTAATATAACCTAACCATGCTTAGGTAATTGGAACGACGCGTTAAATAGACTTGAGACGCGACATGCAAAGGTATTGTTACTTTTCACGCACACTTTCATAAAGTAACATAACCATTCTTAGGTAATCGGTACAACGCGTTAAAGAGAATTGAGACGCGACATACTAATTAGCGTCACTTTCCACGCACACTTTGTGTAAAATAACCTAACCATGCTTAGGTAATCGGAACGACATGTAAAAGTGTAATACCACAAAAGATTTAATTATCTAATAGGACCACGTGTCCAGTTTTTAGTGGTCGGGTTGGAAATATCGGAGGAATTTCAGAGAAAGTTAATAAATAAGTCCAAGTAGGTCGGGCTCGGGGAAAGTAATTATGTGGAATTTAATATCGTATTCCAATTCTAAAGTTGGAATTTAAATTAAAAGGAAAAATGTCAAGAAAAGTCCCAAACTAGAGTTCAGGGACTAAAGTGGTAATTTAACCAGTTAAGTCCCAAAGAGGGAAATTATTTCGCTAAGGTCCGCGAAATGCTTTATAGTAATATTGGTAAAATTTCCAGGTCAATCGGAGACCTTTTAAAATTTGGACGCGGATGCGATTGGACTAAATTGTAACTTTGAAAAGTTCAAGGACCGAAGTGCAAACTAGCCAATTAAATCTTGAGAATAGTAATTAAAAGATTATGGACGGGAAAATATTAATATTGAGATTCGTATTGTTTATTGGATATAAATAATACGTATACGTTATGATTAAAGTGTTGATTTAGTTATGGACGAAATTGAACAAAAAGAAAGTTTAAAGAACATACTGTATTCATTAAAGAAAACAAGGATTAAAGTGTTCCTTTAGCCAAACTATATAAGGAAATGAAATATGAATGAATGATCAGGAGAAGGATCCAGAGGATTCAAGCTTAATCGTTCCTTTTACGTTTCTCACCGTCGCTCGCTTGCCGTTTCGCCGTTCGGCGTCCGTTTCAGACGATTTTTGCGGCAAACTCTTCGGAATTGAAAGCTCTATCAATCCTAAGCTTCATTTCAAGGTAATATTTCTAATTTGGGTGTTAAAATAGGAGGTTACGGGCTGTTTTGATGAAAAACGTTAGGTTCGAATCGAAACGCCAAAAACATGTCGTTTTTCATCATTTTCGTATGGATTCTTGATGAGTTTTGAGTCTAGATGGATTGGGTATGTAATATAAGGAGTTTGGAGCGATTTGGGGCCTCGGAAATGGTCCAGAGACGTCAAAAACATCGTGGGCACGACGTGCACCACAAGAGTGCACGACGTGCACCACCAGAGGTGCACGACGTGCACCACAAGGGTGCACGACGTGCATAAGGAAAGGCACGACGTGCCCTTCATGAAAAATGAGGGGCACGACATGCCGAGCTAGCACGACGTGCCCTACTTCGATCGTAACCTTCGGGGGACCTCCGGGAGCGAAAAATAGCTTCCGATACCATGAAATGGACATGGAACTTGACGTTTTGAGCTAGGTTTTTGGAATAAGCATATTAAGCAAGGCTTAATTGATTAGTTGAACACCACTAATGGTATTAACCAAGTGTAAGAATGAGATTTGGTAATAGATATCAAGAAAGATACGTTTAGAATGCGACAACTTATGTTTTGCACTTTTGGTCATGTTTGGTGGTTAGAATAATCGTTAGAATGGATTCTTTAAGAATACGTTTTAATGATAACCATTTACAATAATATTTTTATCCCTTTGTCTCTCGATATTCAGATTGAATATAAGGCATAGTCCTGTCATCCTTATAATATTCAATCATTAGTTTTTTGACTCTAAGTAGAGTGAAAATGATAACTCTTTATCAATTCATTTAGCATGGCCATGCATTTCCTTCAGTCTATCTTCTTCAAAGGGCCCATAGATATCTTACTCAAATAAATGAGGGACAAATTCCTTCTCAGTCACTCACATTTCTCACATAGTTACTTTCATATCCAATGACAATCTATTACATTATCCTGTTAAAGATAATATAAGACTGTATCAAAATATGAAATAGCTATGTAGAAATCCATGATGATTTCAAGGTCAAAGGATTATACTAATAGAACTGTAATGAGAATTACTTATGACAGTGATCTATGTAGTATTCTCATAGTGGGTCATCCAGTGCCTTATTTCTCAAATAGCACCTATGATTTAACTTAATATCTCATATACATGATTAGTAAAACATAATCATCAGTCAACATCATACTAGTCTCAATGTTTTATTTAGACTAGGGATAGATGGTATATAATTATTTTTAAAAAACTTAAGGGTTTTACTATCAAGTCACATACTTGATGACCTTAGAAAGAATTAACCATTCAAGTATTTTAATCATTAATATAAAATGATAAAAACTGCCAATCAATAAATAACAAAATGATAAAGTCAAAACATGGTCAAACATGATTGACCTAGTGCATATCACTAACACATCGGATATTTTCCAAAACAATTTTGACATTCATAAACTTCAAACTTCCATCTACGATATCCGTGAAGATTTCAACTAATTCCGACTTACCATTTGCTCACAATATAATTCCAAAGTTGCCCCCTTTTATTATGTTTTAACACTTAGTTAATTTTTCTAACAACACCATGTTTATTTTTCTTAAATCTCATATATGCAACATCATTTATTTATTCTAATCATTTATGGGTTAATATTATTATAAATTGAGGTCCGTTTTTATAGGCGAAGTAGCCTTCGCGACTTGATTCACAAATTTCCAGATTTTTATATTTTCAACACCTCACCTCTTTCAAACACCACAGCCCTATTCAATCATCCAATTTCTAATCCGACTATCACGTATCACTCTCCGTATATCCCTTACGATATACTAATCAAGCTATCTCAAAAGCTATCCCTCAAAGGCCTTCGTATCTTAGTCTAAACATAGCACCATAAACTGTTTTTAACTTTCATTTTCTGCACTATATCAAATCAGTTTTAAACCTCATCAAAATGATTCTAATACCCGAAACAAATACGTCATTACCTATGCTTGATGTACGTTCAAAATTCGACCTCCTATACGGGTCGGGGACTGTCCAAACAGTCCCCATATCGCTGCCATAACTGCTGCGAGTTGCAGCAGTTTGGCAACTATATTGCTGCAATTTGCAGCAACGTTTTTGCTGCTGTTTACAGCAGCAAATGGCTGCCGTTCCGGTATCCCAACGCTCCCCCCGACACGCTAGATTTTACCTTTAACCAATCCCCTAAAACCTCTAGCCATAACTGCCCGCAAACCTCAGTTAACATCACGCAAAACTGCTGAAATTTATAGCAACATACAAAACAGAAAACATACACTTAAACCCAGCCAAAACAGCCTTAAATCTTAATCAAACTTAAAATAATTCATTACACCTTGAACCCCTTTCTTATTCGAACCCTTAGCTTCAGTAATTACCCAAAAATAACTCAAAACATAGCTTAAAACTCAACTTAAGACATAATCAAAAAGATTGCAGCAACTATATATCAACTTGAACTCAGCAAAACACCATCAAAACCATAATCAAAATCATAAATTAAGAGGATACCTTATTTCTTATTGAGTTAGCTATCCATAGAAATTAAAATTACTGAAAACGGAGGTCGGATCGCGGAGTTATGGACGCCGTCGTCTTTCGCGCGCACAAGACGATGAAGATGGCGATGGTTTCTTTTTGGTTTGCTGAGCTTCTATTTCTTTCCTTTATCTTATTCTTGTCAAACCAAATCCTTAGCTCATAAGTTGAATATGTGATTTTATGGTTAAAAAACTATTTAGCTCAAAATGATTAAATTACACCTTAGCTCAAATACTTAATTCATCGTCACGTTTAATTTATAAAATGGTTTCGTAAATTTACGAAAGCGTGACGATAATTTATTTATCAATAAGTAATGAACTCCGCATTATTTATTTACTCGAATCAAATTAATTATTTATTTTTCTTACTCCGATAATTAAGTTCTGCTAAATTCCAATTTATGGCATAGTAATTAAATTATTATCTTGTGATAATTTTATTAGACCGCTTCGGTCTAATTCTTATTTCTCGAATTTAATTCTGATGTCCTTGATTAAATTCTCGCATTTATGCCTCTTGGCACCTTACGTAGTACTTTAAAAGTACGGGGTATTACATTCTTCACCCTTTATAAGAATTCGTCCTCGAATTCAAAAAAAAAAAAAAACTTTCTGACTTACTTAAACTAATATCTTTACCATACTCCTTAATGGTTACACCATACTCGTCTTATGGTACTTATCGATACGTGGAATCGTTATTCCAATCCTTGTACCTCTGGTGCAATGACATTAACTATAAATGCCAGACCTTTCTTGATATCGTCTTTTACATCCATAGTATGTCTCGAAGTCACTTCTTATCGTCATCCTTTGATGGTCTTCTCTATTTACTTATCGTCAGTATAGTTTCCTAAACTTACATTACTTGAATTGCTTATTCAAAGTAATTGACTCACTTAAAATTATGCTAATCGTAATCATACATCAATCATCTTATCGTTACTTTCATTTTTATGATGCTCCATCTCACTCTAATTGATTGTAGAGTAAGAAAATACCACGTCCTTACTACTAATCATTAATTTGTATTGCTGGCTCGTTACCTCGTTGGCTTATTTCCTCGTTGAATCATCAACATCATGATCTTGTATCATGAGTGAAATCTCTTTTAGGCTTATCCTACATTCGTATCTATATCCTTTTTGAATTGGCATCCGTTTCTCATAACATTTGACTTTCCTTATACTTATGATTATATTCCTTACTTTCAAGATGTAGATCACTTTAGTAGCATATTCTTGTCAATGGCTACAAGTGTTATCTATACTGCTTTGATACATAGCTTGGTGTATCGTTATCCTTTTATATTCTTTAAACAATTCTTTATCTTATTGACCAATAGCCTTCATTAGACATTCTTTATCTAATGATACTTTACTTTATCTTGATCTTACTCTTCGCGTTGTTATACTTCTATATCATCAACCATTTTGTGGTTCTTGAACTCTCTTGGTTCAATCCTTTATATAGTTCTTTAATCCTGAAGTGTATCAACTTTAACTAATTAAACTTGATTATCCTCTTAGCTATCATTCGATAGATACTTTACTTCTTTTCATATATCCTTAACAACTTGTTCTACATTGGTTTATTAACTCGTAGATAACTTATACTTGGAGTTATAAAAGTAACGTCTTTATACTTCTATGATAACTCTTATTCCTTTCTCGTAATTTCCTTGAAACCAAACTCCTTACAAATATTTTTACTCCAAATTTTTATTTATCATAACTCATCACTCCATTTCATACCTCTTAGTTCCATTCCTCATGACTATCTTTCTTGTGACTTTTGCCTCTTGCACTACATGCCTTTGTCTATTTCCTTCATCGTTTACTCCGTTAAACCATTCTTACTTCTTTCAGTGTAAAACCTAAGTCCAATCTTATATTTGATCTTCGCAACCCTCTGCAATCTCAAGACGTTATTAATTCCTTTCATTGTACTAGTTACTTCCTAATACAAACATCGTTGTCATTAAAGAAGTTTTCTGTTAATCTCTCAAGATTAACGTATTGATTATTAACATTTATTGGGTTCATTATTCTTATCCAATGATCTTTGGACACTTAACTGCTTTTGGTAACAATCCAAGAATAGATATGTATCGTACTTCAATATACTTTTACAAGTACAATCGATGTACTTGCAAATTTCCAAAATTACCTTATCCTTTATTGCTTCTTGTATCAATCTTTGATCCTTGCGCCTTTATTGGTTCTTATATCTTTCTTCCTCTTTGAATCTTAATGTAACTCAACTTTCCTCTATGTAACACTTGCTTCACTTATTTGTTTGAATAACTTACCGCAAAATTCCTTCCCGGTTACTTTTGTTCTTAACACGTTACACATCTTAAGTGCTGGTTTATTCTATCTCTTGATTCCAGCTTATGAACCTTTAAACTTTATCTTCTAACATGCTCTTCTCCATCTCATTCATCTTATCCTTTGATAATCATTGCTTATGTTCTCGCTTAAAGATTATCAAGGGCATTTGTTAGCTTCTATACTAAACATAAGAATGTTCTAACCGGATAACATACTGCTTCGGGTTTACAGTTTCTTATCGTACCCCATGAAATTTCAGCAATCAATACCTTAATTTCCTCTAATCTTATATTTCACACCACACATATCTTATACATCCTTTTATGTCTATAATCCATATATACTTCTCACAGTTTGTCCTCTAGATTGATCGTTATATAGACCTTCCGTCAATGCTCTTATAAAAACTACCGTTTAATTCTTCGTTTGACAATCGAACAGTTATCTCCTAAGTAACTTTCTTAGGAACATCATACTCCGATACTAAAATGATCCAACGGTTCCATTAAAAGTTATCTTGGTTTTACTAAACTTGGCGATCTTCTAATATCGTGCAAAGCTCACGACATCCTTTCATATAGATAATCTTCTATCTTTAAGGTGTAAGTTATGAGTCGATTTGTATGTTCGACTCTCATCTTTCATACTTCTATTTATCTTATTGCACGGTGTCCTAATCACTTCGCTTAAGGATTAGGACATCCTAGATCATCTTGTAATTGATTACATCATATGCTATTCGCGTACACATACGATCTTTTGATTGTATCTTCTTATACACTTCTCTTCTTATTTCGTAGTTTGACGCCCTCTATGTCTTGACTAAAAGGGCACTTACATTCTAACTCGTCGCTAATCAGATATGCATTACTATTCGAACACATGTGTTATTCTGACTGTAATGTAGCTCGCTCAATCAAGATTAACTACATATGCTGGAAGCATAAGTTCTATGTTCTCGCGATTATACGTATTCGTTATTCTCATGGCCTTGATCACAGCTTACTCTCAAGCATTTCACTTCCGTAACAGAGTTTTGGTCTAGGTATACTCACATTAAAACAAATCTCTTGAAAACTCTTTTAGATAAAACAACTCATTTTGAAATTTAAATCAAAATTCAGTTGAAATCTTAGCAAAATTGTGCACTAGGGTGATGACACCTCTTCCCAAAAAGTTTCCACTTCTCACCTCTTCGTCTGAGCATAATGCATATGATGCATGTCCTATTAATGCATGTATTGATATATGTAGTGATGCATTTCTATCAATGTCATGGCGATTATCAATGATTATTACGGGTCTAGGCACAATTATGCTTTCAAAATCGTTTAACAAATAACTTTAGAAAGTTATAAACTTTGCGGTTTGTAAGTTGTCTAGACCTTTAAACTATGTATCCAGCAAGTTCTCCCACTTCTATAGCTTCATACTTCTTCCTCATACATATCTTGATGTCTTGATTGATCGACTTCAATAGCATGTCTCGCGTTATTCGATGCTAACCACATACGTATTACTATCAAATCATAGCAATATAAAATATATTCTATTCATATGAGGCATTACATCTCCTTAAGGTTTCATCTAAATAAGCATATCATGCAAGCACATCTTATCGGAAACAAAATATACGTATATATCTCGTATGTACGAGTCACAAGAAACAAACAAACATTTCACAAATCAATTTATCATACTTATCACAAAGCACATCATGCAGACGACTTGGATCAAACAAAACTCAACTCTATAGCTGCAGTAGTTCCTAGGTCACTTAACCAACAAAACACATATTAGTAGTGGTAACTGGACCAACTGCTCTGATACCACAATTCTCACGATCCAAATTATTGAGCCGTGACTGGCGCTAGGGAATGGGAGTGGTAGCTCCGAAACTCGTAGCAAGCCTAAAACTACTATAAATTTTTCGCAAATAAAAACATAATATCATATATAAAACGCTTTTAAAGAAACTCTTTTAGATAATACAATTATAGATATTAAACTTTTATATTAGAGTTTACATTCAAAATGATTGTTTGAAATCAAATCACAAATTTTGTACTAACACCTACTGACTACTGCAGCTCTAGCAACTCATACTCTGTGCAAGTCAATCAACTTCTAGCACAACGAAGATGGTTTGTCTAATCCGACACTGTTTACCTGAAAAACATCAGAGTGAGGGGGTCAGTATTTTGGGAAATACTGAGTGAGTTTGCAAATTATTAACGGTATTATTAAAATTATAACATCGCATACTCAAAATATAATTCATTATTTTTCATTTTATAACTATCATACTTAACCTCATCCGCTTGACATCGATAGCGAAGCCAACCAATGTATCCTATATGCCTGACATCGATAGCAAAGCCAACCGATGTATCCTATATACCTGACATCGATAGCGAAGTCAACCGATGTATCATATATGCCTGACATCGATAGCAAAGCCAATTGATGTATCTGATTCAACTCACACAAACCAATCGCATGTCTCATACATACCATAAACATCACCACAAGGTTGATATATCACAGCAATCAAACATAATAAAATCCCATACAAACAAATCATATAAATGCGATGTATTTGACAGAAATACTTATCATATATGAAATTAGCTTTTATAAATAATACGCGAAAATAAAGTGCAACTCACCTGGATCGCTAATAATTCAAAATAATAATAATAAATAAAATGTCGATCCTCGTCGAACTTACTTGGTTCGCCAAGTCCGTAACTCGATATTTCGTCCTATCTAATATAGAGTTCTATTGATAGAATTTCTAATAATAATTTCTATTTTAATTAACTTTGGTATTAATCAAAATCATATTTGATTAACCAAAACAATTTACTTCAAATAACTTAACATTTTAAGTTAACTTTAACTTGTTCAAAAATTGCTTTTCTAGCCCACTGCGGCTATCAAAACCGCTCTTCTAAAACCGCCCGTTTACCAAAAATATTTTACATTCCTGTAGTCCATAATAACGTATAAAAATTTCCTCTTTATTTCATTTTTAGACTCGAACTTCATTCGACATCTCTAAGGTCTTCATTGTAGACGATCGAGTCTACTACGGATGAGATGAAACAGATCTCCAAACAAAGATAAAACGAAGTTCTTCCCAATTTCACTAGACTTTTGAGGATGATTTGCATAACAATTTTTAGAGATTTGAAGAGTAATGTTGCGGCTAGGGTTTGATGGAATGAGGGAACTAAAATGGGTTTAAAAGAGGCTTTTAATAAGGAAAGGAAAATAACAAATCAAGCAGGGAAAATAACACTGCATCCATGGAACTATTGGTCGCGAAGAAAAAGGAATTGCATGGGCCTTCATGGCCCATGCAAAGAAGAAGAAACAATGCTCTTGGGTCAATTAATATGGACCTAACCAAAAAATTAATTAAACCAAGAACTAAACCATAAATCTACACGTGAATTCAATTATTATAACCGAAACCCATTAAAAACTAAATAAAAACAAATAAGGGATATTACAGTTACGAATTCAATCCAAATGTTTCACATTTGTATTTGTTTCCTAATGTTTTAAACGTTTGGATTTGTTTCGTAACGTTTGTAAACGTTTGGCTTAAATCGTTAAAAAGGTGAAACGTTTGATTTTATTTCGTAACGTTTGGCATAAATTGCTAAAAAGGTGATACGTTCGGATTTGTTTCGTAATATTTGTAAAAGTTTGGCTTAAATCGCTAAAAAGGTGAAACATTTGGTTTTGTTTCGTAACGTTTGTAAACATTTCACTTAAATTGCTAAAAAGGTGAAACGTTTGATTTGTTTCGTAATGTTTGTAAACATTTGGATTAAATCGCTAAAAAGGTGAAACATTTGGATTTGTTTCTTAACGTTTTAATTGTTTGGTTTTGTTTCTTACCGTTTGTAAACGTTACGAAACAAATACAAAAGTTTTACCTTTTTAGCGATTTAAGCCAAACGTTTATAAACGTTAGAAAACCAATCCAAACTTTTAAAACGTTACGAAACATATCAAAATATTTCACCTTTTAGGCGATTTAAGCGAAACGTTTACAGATGTTATGAAACCCAACCAATTTTGTTCCATTTTCAGCGATTTAAGCTAAACGTTTACAAAACTAATACAAACGTTTAAAAAGTTACAAAATAAATCCAAAAGTTCCGCCTTTTTAGTGATTTAAGCCAAACGTTTACAACGTTACGAAAGCAATCCAAACGTTTGCAAACATTACGAAACAAATCCAAACGTTTCACCATTTTAGCGATTTAAGCCAAACATTTAAAACGTTGCTAAACCAATCCAAACGTTATAAACGTTACGAAACAAATCCAAACGTTTCACCTTTTTGGCTATTTAAGCCAAACGTAGACAAACGTTACGAAACGAATCCAAACGATTCACCTTTTTAGAAGTTTCACCTTTTTAGTGATTTAAGCTAAATATTTACAAACATTACATAACAAATCCAAACGCTTCTCCTTTTTAGCGATTTAAGCCAAACGTTTACAAACGTTTCAAACAAAACCAAACGTTTCACTGCTTTAGCGGTTTCACCTTTTTAGCAATCTAAGCCAAACGTTTACAAATATTACAAAACAAATCCAAACGTTTCACCTTTTTAGCGATTTAAGCCAAACGTTTAAAACGTTACGAAAAAAAACAGACGTTTCACCTTTTTAGTGATTTAAGCCAAACATTTACAAACGTTACGAAATAAATACAAACGTTTCACCTTTTCAGCAATTTAAGCCAAACGTTTAAAATGTTATGAAACCAATCCAAACGTTTAAAACGCTACGAAAAAAATCCAAATGTTTCACCTTTTTAGCGATTTAAGCCAAATGTTTACAAATGTTACGAAACAAATCCAAATGTTTCACTTTTTTAGCGATTTAAGCCAAAAGTTTAAAATGTTACGAAAGCAATCCAAATGTTTAAAACTTTACGAAACGAATCCAAACATTTCTCCTTTTTAGCGATTTATGAAAAACGTTTACAAACGTTACGAAACCAAAAACGTTACGAAACAAATCCAAACGTTTCCCCTTTTTAGTAATCCAAACGTTTCACCTTTTTAGTGATTTAAGCCAAACATTTACAAACGATACGAACAAATCCAAACATTTCCCCTTTTTAGAAATTTAACTGAAACGTTTAGATTTGTTTCGTAACGTTTTACACGTATGGATTGGTTTCGTAACGTTTTAAACGTTTGGATTAAATCGCTAAAAGGGTTAAACGTTTGGATTTGTTTCGTAACGTTTTAAACGTTTGTATTGATTTCGTAACGTTTTAAACGTTTGGCTTAAAACGCTAAAAAGGTGAAACGTTTGGTTTTATTTCGTAACGTTTGTAGTCGTTTGAATTTATTACGAAACGTTTTAAATGTTTGGATTGGTTTCGTAATGTTTTAAACGTTTGGCTTAAATCGCTAAAAAGGTGAAACATTTGGATTTGTTTTCTAACGTTTGACTTAAATTGCTTAAAACGTGAATTTTTTGGTTTTGGATTTGTTTCGTAACGTTTGTAAACATTTGACTTAAATCGCTAAATGAAACATTTGGATTTATTTTGTAACGTTTGTAAACGTTTGGCTTAAATCGCTAAAAATGTGAAACATTTGGTTTTGTTTCGTAACGTTTGTAAACGTTTGGCTTAAATCGCTAAAAAGGCAAAACGTTTGGTCTTGTTTCATAACGTTTGTAAAAGTTTGGCTTAAATCGCTAAAAATGTAAAACGTTTGGCTTTGTTTCGTAATGTTTTTAAACTTTTGGCTTAAATCGCTTAAAAGTTGAATCGTTTGGTTTTGATTTGTAACGTTTGTAAATATTTGGATTGGTTTCGTAACGTTTTAAACGTTTGGCTTAAATCGCTAAAAAGGTGAAACGTTTGGATTTGTTTCGTAACGTTTGTAAACATTTGGCTTAAATCGCTAAAAAGGTGAAACATTTGGATTTGTTTCGTAACGTTTGTAAACATTTGGCTTAAATTGCTAAAAATTGGAAACGTTTGGATTTGTTTCGTAATATTTCTAAACGTTTGGCTTAAATCGCTAAAAATATGAAATATTTTGATTTGTTTCGTAAAGTTTGTAAACATTTGGCTTAAATCGCAAAAAAGGGGAATGTAATATCCCGTATTTTTAAATTTTTTTTTTAATTTTAATTGTAATTTTTTGTATTCCGTCAAGTTTTAGGTTATTATTATTATTATTATTATATATTTTTATTTAATTCTTATTTTGTCGCTCGTTGATTCGACTCGTGTTTGGTTTGTATTATTAAAATTTTTAAAAGAAAGAAAAAGAAAAGAAAAGAAAAGTTTATATATTTAGCATGCATGAAACTCATGCATATGTCTTGTCTTTTACGTAGAAACCCATCAAATTAGTAGATAGCCAAAGATATTAGAAAGCCCACCATTCCTTTTAAGCATTCTGAATTGAACAGCAGTTGAAGAAGTGCTGCGTTTCTTTTCTTTTGTTCCTTAAATTTTAGGTTCTTTTTAAACATCGATTAAAACCCTATTGTCCCTGAAATATTCACAAACCCTAGCCGTCTTTCCTACTCCAAATTGCTGCAAATTCTTGTGCTAATCATCAACCAAAGATCAGTGTTCTTCGGTAAGTTTCATTCCTTAATTATCCTTTTTAGCTGAAAACGGCGTTTCCGTAATTTGATTTTTTCTCCTTCGTTATAGCGTTATTTTACGTTCCGTTTCGTCCCAACGAGACTAGACTCCATCCCCTACAATTCCAAAGTTTCAGATTCGGATTTGGTACGTTATCCTCTCTGTATTCGCTGCCGCCGTTTTACCGTTTTCAAGTAATATTATGTTTTGAATTCTAAAACGATACTTTCGTTTTTCGATCCATTCGCAGCCGTTTTTAGATCGATTTAAGTTCTGTTTCATCCCCGTGAAAGTACACTCATACCTCTACAACTTTGCTTTTCGAATTCCGTCAAATGGTACGTAAATCTATTCGGTAGAGTCGCCGCCGTCTCATCGCTTTATATTGTTATTAATTATGAGTATTACAAACTGTTAACTGCCGAGTTTTTACCTCCTTTTGGCTTTGATTTTGAGAGTTTGGTGTTTATAAACCTCTAGGAATGTTAGTTATTATCTGATTAATTTCAATGGGAAGTTTGTCTCACGGTTTCTATCATAATTGTTGGTTTGGTTTCGGGGTCTCCTTACCATCATCTCCGCCATGTTATTTTCTTCAAGAATGAACTTTTACTTAGCTTGATTTTTTTTGTACCCCTTATGATTATTTATTCTTGATTGGTTGTTCTTGATTCTTTGAGTTTTGTTAAGGATTTGTTGAATTGTTAGTTTGGATTTTATACGGGTTTCATTACTGTGTTAATTTGTAAAGGTTGGGTTTGCTTTTTGTAGAAGATGACGAGGTATCAGTGATTGCTTGGCTGCTTTTCATTCTGTTTGGTTAAATGGCTATATTAGTTACTGAATTGTTTTGCTTAAAACCTAATAATTCCTTAACTTATTTATTAACTGTTTTTTAATTGATTTTGATTTTTAATCTACGAAATTAGTTTCGACTTTTATTTCGGCGACTTAATTATTAATTATGATTTTAAATTACTTTGGATACCATTATTTTAACTGTAGAATAAAAATTAATCCTATTATAATTTAAGTGATTTTAAATTAAATTATTTATTTTGACTATATGAATGGGAATTGGGAATTTCTTTTAATTTGAAAGTTTATCAAATTAGTAATATTATTTTTAAAACTTAAAAGCAATATTTGAGTTATTTAAAATTAAATTAATAATTATTAATTAATTATCAATTTGATATTTTGGGCTTAGCGTGCCAACGTGATTAAATGATATTTTAACTTTTGGTTTTCGTTATATAATTTGAAAAATTGAAAACAATGATTATTTTATAATCTAAATTAATATAATTACTCGGATAATTATATTTGATTTTAAATATCTTTTTGGTATGTCATTTTGGCTAAATTACAATTTAGCCCTTGAACGTTTTTTTAAAAAACTTATTTGATTAAGTTTTTTATTGTAACTTGATTTACTCGAAGTTAAAGCTATTGGATTCCGTTTTAAATATTGATTTATTATTTAATCAAAGTTGATTCTATAATTATAAAATATGGTTTATAATTGGATATGATCATATTTGTTTTAACAAGTTATTTTTGAGAATTATAAACTCTTATTTATATTTTGACAAAATATTTGGGTCAGGTTAGACTTGGGTCACCCGACATGTGAGGTAACTTGGTATCTATTGATAACTTGGTTAACCCAATATTTGAGGAAATGTATTTAAATTATTATTTACTTATTATTTAAGTAATATTTTCAGGAACGGATTTTAAAGCGAAAACCCAATAGACTTGGCTTATTTATTACATTACTCGATGTGGTTCATTTTTGACTCTGGTCATTATGTAATTAATTTTTCTTTTGCTTTGGCTATGCTTGTGCGAGACTTCGTATGACGCTAGTCCTATGTGGTGTCTAGTATTCTTAGAGTTAGGGGTTGAATGAATTTTAATTTATATATTGTTTTAGACCACTCGACTGCTCGTGCTTCTGAGTCTACGCAGGGTTAGCTGTTTGCCAAGATTCACGTGGATAAGCAAGTAGTGAGTTTGTAGTGCTATTTACCTCTTTATTAATTACCAAAATTTATTTTAGTATTATAAATGTTTTTGAACTGTTTTAAGCGATTATGGATCTGGATTGAAACGAGCTACTCGATAGGCTTATATCGAGACTGTGTGCACCGGTAAGTATTATGGGATCGGCAGACTAATATCTTGCTTACGCTGGTATATGACGAGGATATGATCCCGTCCACTCTGGGTTTATCAGTATGCTAAGCCATACTTACGCTGAGATCATTTCAATACTGTTTTCCATAATTATACTATATTAGTATAAAATGTTTTTATTTAAAGGTTTTAAATTTAATAAATGTAAATAGTATTGCGAACTCATCTCAGTATATCTGACCCGTTGTTTTCCCAATTTTTCTAGGTTTATGATTTGAAAGTTGGTCCACTCCGATCCTTTTGATTTTTTGGAGGTTTTATGTTATTTAAACTACTCATTGTTTTCGAACTCTTAGACCGCAGTAGAACTAGTTTATATATTACATTGGGATTGTCGGTTTGTCCGATTGTTTATTATTGACATGTTTACTCTGGATTATTATTTCATTGTTATATATAAGGCATGTTGCTGAACCTTCCAGATATTTAAGTTATTTATATTAGAACTGTAATATAAATTGCTAGACTTAGGTTGGAGTCTCGGTTGCCCCCGAGCAGTTTTCTGCAGGTTTAAATGTTTGTTAATTTTCCGCGAGGCTTGCTACGGGGTTTGGTACGACCATACCCATACCATAGCGCCGGTCACGATCCATGAAATTGGATTGTGACAGAAACATTTGGCTTTGTTTCGCTATGTTTTAAAGGTTTGGATTTGTTTCGTAACGTTGGTAAACATTTGGCTTAAATTGCTAAAAACATGAAACGTTTGGCTTTGTATCGTAAGTTTTATAAACGTTTGGATTGGCTTTGAAACGGTTTAAATGTTTGGTTAAATTGCTAAAAAGGTGAAACGTTTGGTTTTGTTTTGTAACGTTTGGATTGGTTTTGTAACGTTTTAAATGTTTAGCTTAAATCGCTAAAAAAGTGAAACATTTGGATTGGTTTCGTAACGTTTGTAAACGTTTGGCTTAAATCACTAAAAAACGTTATGAAATAAATCCAAACGTTTTAAACTTTTAGCGAACCAAACCTTTACAAACGTTTCACCTTTTTAGCGATTTAAGCCAAACATTTAAATCGTTACGAATTTAATCCAAATGTTTAAAACGTTAAAAAACCAATCCAAATGTTTCACCTTTTTAACGATATAAGCCAAACGTTGAAAACGTTACAAAACAATTCCAACCGTTTAAACGTTTCACCTTTTTATAGATTTAAGCCAAACGTTTACAAACGTTACGAAACCAATCCAAACGTTTCACCTTTTTAGTGATTAAACCCAAACATTTACAAACGTTACAAAACAAATCTAAACATTTTATCTTTCTAGCGATCTAAGCCAAACATTTACAATTGTTACGAAAAAAACCAAACGTTTCACCTTTTTATCCATTTAAGCCAAACGTTTACAAACCTTATGAAACCAATCCAAACGTTTCACCTTTTTAGCGATCTAAGCCAAACGTTTACAAACATTACGAAACAAAACCAAACGTTTCACCTTTCTAGCGATTTAAGCCAAACGAAACCAATCCAAACGTTTACATAGTTACGAATCAAATCCAAACATTTCACCTTTTTAGCGATTTAAGCCAAACGTTTACAAACATGACGAAACAAATCCACATGTTTCACATTTTTAGCGATTTAAATTCAAACGTTTACAAATTTTATGAAACAAATCCAAACGTTTCCCCTTTTTAGCGATATAAGCAAAACGTTTACAAACGTTACTAAACAAAACCAAATGTTTAACCTTTTTAGGGATGGAAGCCAAACGTTTACAAACGTTACTTAACAAATCCAAAAAAATCCAAACGTTTAAACGTTTTGTTTTGTAACATTTGCAATAGTTTGGATTGGTTTTGTAACGTTGTAAACGTTTGCCTTATATCGCTAAAAAGGTGAAACGTTTCAGATTTTTTTTCGTAACGTTTGTAAACGTTTGGCTTAAATCGCTAAAAAGGTGAAAAGTTTGGATTTATGCGAGTGGTGATTTTGCGTTATCATTCGAGGAGCAACCTGTTAAGTTTGTGGTTACGCAAGTGCATAGATTGATGAGTAAAAGTTTTTCTATGGTTGCACTCGTGGTTTAGTCACTCGGTTGAGGAAAGTTCTTAGAAGATGGAGTCTGATTTGCAAAAATGCTATTATTTTCTCTTTCCTTGTGATACGTTGGGTTTTATATTATGTGTTTTCTTTTACGCTTATGTGCATACTATATTGTTTTTTTATGCTTAATGTGTTTGTTTAATTTGAGAACGAATTATCCTAAGTGGGGTAGAATGTAACACCCTGTACTTTCCGACATGTCTCGTTGTGTTTTCGGCTTGTTCCGGTTTATTTCATATCAAGATTAGCATATATGGTACCTTGGTTGTGCCTTGGAGGGTGTCTTATGCTTATCCTTCGGGTTATAAGTGTTCAACGCTTATTACGTTGTTTTGAGTTAAATTCGAGGACGAATTTCTATGAGTTAGGGAGAATTTAATAACCTGTAAATTTTTTAAAATTTTCTGATGGGCTTCCAGTAATGATTTAGGTCGTTTTCGGTTTAGTAGTTCGATTTATGGCTTGGATAAATAGTAATTACTTATTTTTGGCCATGCTTATTAGTTGGCCAATCATGGCCCATTTTTTTATATTATTGTGCAGCCGATGCAAATTCATGGCCCACACTTTTCTTTTTATTCTTATTTAGCAGGTCTCTTAAGAGACCTGTTCTTTTCTTTCTTTTGCAACCTTAGGCTTCGTGTGACTCAATTGTTCCTTTTCTATTTTAACTCGACTTCTACCCTAAAATTCATTCACTATTTATGTCGTTTTTCTAAATTGAAATTCTTCCCCTCAATTCCCTCTAACCCTAGCCGACATCTACACTCCCTAATTCACTGAAATCTTTCACAACAAATCCTTCCAAGTTCTAGTGATATTCGGCAAGTCATTGTGCAAAATTTTCAGTTTATGTATAAATCGATACCCTCGTCCCTAAGCTCGTAATTCATTCGTTTCAGCGTTAAATTTGGATCTGTCTCGTCCTAGTTGTAGTAGACACACGCCTCTACGATTCTCAACTTCGTTTTCGCCAAACGGTACGTAAATAATTATGTTTCAATCGCCTTCGTTTTATCGTTTTTCATGATTCTTGGCTGCGAGTGTTCTTCATACTGTTACTGCCATTTATTCCTTGACTGCCATATTATGTTCTTGTAGTTATTTACTGTGTTTCAATGGCATCTAACCGATGGTTATTAGCTGAATGATTTTGTTTGCTTAATATCTTGTTCGATTCGAACCCGAGGTTGAATCGATGTAAATAATGGTTGCCGTAGGTTTTAGTCCAAAGCTTGTTCTTATTGTCTTGGTTTTTATTTTCTAATTTGTATTAAACTGAGAATATATTACTTATGGCTCAAAGAATTCGTCGGGGTACTGTAATTTAGAGTTCTTCTTTTATTTCTGTTCATGCTTTAATTGGTTGTTTTATATTGGGTTTAAGTTGCATGGGTATGAATTATTGGCGGTAAAGTCCGAGACTCTTTGAATTCATGTTGTGTGGTTACTGCAATTAGTTGATTTCATTGGCCATTTCCTTTTCAATAAAATGACTTTGTTTCTATATTATTTTGGTAAGTTGGGCTTTTAAAGTTGGGTTTTGTGATGTTTGTTAATGGAAATGGTTGAGTATTCATATTGAATGTGATGGATGAGTGGCGGGTTAGTTCCGACTTTTAATTTGGCAATTTAATAACTAATTACGATTTTAAATTACTTTGGGCATCATTATTTTAAATTTAGAATTTATATTAATCTTATTATAATTTAAATTATTATGTTTTAAATTATTTATCTCGACTATTATAAATGGGTATTGGATATTTAATTTTATTTTTTTATTTTGATATTTTGGCTCTAAATTTATAAATTAGCCTTTTATTTATTTATTGATCTATTTAATGAGATATTTTTTCCGGTAATTGTTGATTACTTGATTTTTAAGATATTGAGTTCTAAATTATTATTTTATCAAATGAGTATTTTATTTACAAAATTATAACTATGGTTTATAATTTTGGATTAATGTGCGGGTCGGGTTAGACTTGGGTGGCCAGACATTTGAGGTTAGCCTGACAGTTATCGGTAACTCGGCTAACCCATTATTTTTGGATTTGAAATTAATTTATTATTTAAATAATATTTAAATAATATTCTTCTGAAATAGTTTTTAAAGTGAGAACTAAATAGACTTTTATTAATTGGGCTTTATTACTTATTGTGTATTGTGTTTGCTATGGATTGTTATACTGTAATTTATTGTTGTGCTAGTTATATGTGGTGTCTAGTACTCTCTAGAGTTAGAGTCCGTTTTAATAATTATTTTATTTGTCTAGACTTGTCTACTGTTCGTGCTTCAGAGGCGAATCAGGATTAGTTGCTTGCCAGGTTATCATGTGGATGAGCAAGCAGTGAGTTTGTACTTACTATTTACCGCTTTATTAAGTAAATTGTTATTTTAATATTAAATATATATATTGTACGTATATTTCGAACTGTTTTTATATTATGACTCATAGTTGGAACATGTTACCTAGTGGGAATTATTAGGACTGCGTGCGCAACGATAATGATCTGGGAAAGGTATATATGGAAATGTGGTAACTCGGTGTGAGCATAGCTCTCAGGATCAAATAGAGTGACTCGGTGTAGCTCAGCTCTCGGGACTCTGGATATGGTAAAAGTGTGGTCAGTGGTAACTCGGTGTAGCTTACCTCTCGGGACCAGGCCTATTGGATTATGTATATTATTCAGAATTGTGGATTAGGGTTCCAACTATTATTCGTAATATCGTTATTAAATGTTTTAAATGGTTTTAAAGGTTTTTCACTTGATAAATGTAAATAGTGGTATAAACTCATCTCAGTATATCTGACCCCGTTGTTTTTCCAATTTTTCCAAGGTTATGATTTGAGAGAGTCTGCTGATCTCTATTCTTTACTTTTCTCTGAGGTTTCATTATTTTGATAAACTGCAAAACTATTTTATTGTTAGACCGTAGTAGTAACTAGACGTCTTTATTATTATTACAACTGTTTGTCGGATTGGCCCGACTAGTTATATTACTTTGGCATGTTACATTATTTACATTGGTTTATGTTATACCTATTTTAGACTCAGAACTGGATAAGCATGTTATATTAACTATTGAATATTATAACTGCTAGAATTAGGTTGAAGTCTCGGTTGCCCCCGAGCATTGGTTTTCTGCAGGTTTAATTGAACTGTATGATATAAAAAAGGCTAGCTACGGGTGTTTGTACTACATTACCCATGCCCTAGCGCCGGTCACGATTCATGAAAATGGGTCGTGACAAAACGTTTCACTTTTTTAGCGATTAAACCCAAACCTTTAAAAATGTCGTTTACAAACGTTACGAAACAAAACCAAACGTTTCACCTTTTTTTATCAAACCTCGCCTTACTTAGCACGGGATTGATGGTTATTTAAAATATATTTATCTCCAAATCAACATTTTAAAACGTGTTCTATAAATAATTAAGCACAAATATAGAAAAACTTTTATACAACACCACTATATGAAAATTAAGTATTATTACAAACTTTTATACATATGATTCAAAATATATATTTAAGTACAAATAAGTTTATTCTAAACAAAAACATTGAGGCATCTCAAAACTCGGAGATGTAGCCAACCTCTATGTCTCAAGCCCAAACTCTAAGCCCAACTCCCTCTCTGGTCAACTGTACTGTAGATTGCC
Source organism: Mercurialis annua (assembly GCF_937616625.2). Classification (NCBI taxonomy): domain Eukaryota; kingdom Viridiplantae; phylum Streptophyta; class Magnoliopsida; order Malpighiales; family Euphorbiaceae; genus Mercurialis; species Mercurialis annua. Next base: position 44,107,823 of record NC_065572.1, read on the forward strand.
TTGCTAACTGAAAAGGTTTTAAATCAACTAAAATGAGCGAAAGCTCAGTGAATATACATAACAAGCATAAAAAATTTATATACTTAAAGTAAGCATATTATATAATAACGTATACTAGAAAACAGCTCAATACAACACAAAATACTTGTAAAGTCCATCACGAAAGCATTTACAAATATAAACGAATATCAAAACAATTTCCCTTTACATATGAAACATAGTTGTATCAATCATCAACTATAACAGTGATATGTTACCCTGCAACAATAATATAAACCATAGACCTGTAATCTGGAACACAACACTGATCTACAGTCTAACCAACATATCTAGGAACACTTGATGGCTAACCCTTCTCCATCAGTAGCACGGCTCAGCACTTCTCCCTTCACTGACCATCAATCAAGTGCCCTGTGTCAAATGCGCATAGACATTCATAATATCTCACATGTGCATATCACTAACTCAGCACATAACCAAGTGCATATCACAACTCAGCACCTCTCAAATATGTACCATTACAGAGTAGGCATATCATATAAAAAGACATCTCAAATCATTACATCAAAACGCAATACAATTCAATAGTAAAACCATTTCAAATCTTATTCAAAACTTAACCAAATCAAACGACTATTGAATTGACGAAAGGTATTACACATTCATAAACAAATACTCATTATATCAAAAGCATCAAAGCTTACTAAAATCAAACACTTATATAGATTCAATTCAAAACTTCTTTCATTTTATACAACATTTACCAAAGGTAGTATTTGAAATATTTAAACAAGGCATTTCATCGAAGAGCTTTCGTGCATTCCAAAATAACCATATATAACCATTTAAAACACAATAAATCTTGACATTTTGAATATCAAAATAGCATATCTATTTCAGTAGCAAGGACTAGTATATCTACTCACCACACAACAACCAAAACTAGTCCAAAATATCGTCAAAAGCTGCCTCACTTCCTAGTTGCACCGTCGTTGCCAAAACGAGCACCTAAATGAGTAATGTAAATCATAAAACTCAATCAGAATCACATATATAAACTTATACATATATCTAATACTGATTTAACCTAAATGCATCACCTACAAATGGATTTCTATATGGTTTATGTATGATTAAGCCTCTATTCAAACAGGTCCTGTGAATAGTATTCATATAATTTTAACAAACCCTTCGGTGAACATTTCCATTTGCCAAACCTCGTAAGCTAAATGTGAAGCTATGGCAAGAAGAATTCGGATGGACTTAAGCATGGCTACAGGCGAGAAAGTCTCTTCATAATCGACTCGTTACCTTTGGCGAAACCCTTTCGCAACAAGCCTAGCTTTAAAAGTCTCCACTTTTTCATCAGCACCAATTTTACTCTTAAAGATCCATTTGTTCCCAATTAGGATAATACCATCGGGTGGACCGACTAGCTCCCAAACTTGGTTACTGTAGATGGAATCCATTTCGGATTTCATAGCTTCAAGCCATTTTGAAGAATCTATATAACATATAGCTTCTTTATAATTAGAAGGATCAACAATTTGATCATTTTCTCTATGAATAAACAACTCTTGAATATCACGAAGAAAACCATATCTCTCCGGTGGATAAGATACTCTACTTGATCTTCGAGGTGTTTTTGTAGATTTTACTAATTCTGGTTCACTATGGGTTTGATCAATCTCCATTCTATCATTTTGTTGGTCTTTGAGCGACTCCTCATCTAATTATACATTCCTTCCTTTGTCTCCTTCTTGAATAAATTGTTTTCAAGAAAGACTACATCCCGAGTAACAACAATTGTTTGTTCGGATGGGATATAGAAATAATATTCTAAACTGTCTTTAGAATAACCAACGAATCTTCCCGTGATTGATCTTGATTCCAAATTGTAGGTTATCAACTTTTTGATATATGACGAACATCCCCAAATCTTAATATGCTTGAGACTTGGTTCCTTACCATACCATATCGCATAAGCTATTCTCGGAGCGGATTTAGTTGGTACACGATTTAGAATATAATTTGCGCAAGGAAGTGCATGACCCCATAATAAAATGGTAAATCAGAATAGCTCATCATTGATCGTACCATGTCTAACAATGTACGATTCCTCCGTTCCGATACACCATTCAACTGTGGTGTTCTCGGAGGAGTCGGTTAAGAAATAATACCGCGTTCTTTTAAGAATGTACCAAATTCCTTACTCAAGTATTCACCTCCTCGATCAGATTGTAGGATTTTAATACTTTTTCCAATTTGGTTTTCTTACTTCATTTTTGAAGTCTTTAAATTTTTCAAAAGCTTCACTCTTGTTCTTTATAAGAACAACATACCCATACCGTGATAAATCATCGGTGAAGGTAATAAAGTACACATAACCACCTCCTGCCATTTCTTTAAATAGACCACATACATCACTATGTATGATTTCCAAAACATCTTTGGCTCTACCACTTTGTCCTACAAAGGGTGATCGGGTCATCTTGCCTTTAAGACATGACTCACAAGTTGAAATTCATGCGGAATCACCTCAAATTCCAATCTTATCCAACGTGTTAAGTTTATCTTCCGCAATATGTCCTAATCGTAAGTGCCATAATTGTTTCGAGGCTTGATTACTTATGGTATTTATTTTGAAAACATTATTTGTATTGATAACATCTTCATTTATACAATAAAGACCGTTTTTTACATAACTATAACCAACAATTTTATTATTATAGATAATTTTACAAATATCCTTTGTAAATAGAAAATCATGCCCTAATCTTGTCATACAAGAAATGGAAATGATATTTCTATAAGCGTTTGGTAAGTACAAAACATTGTTCAAATACAAAACATGTTTATACAACAAAATAGAAGATGACCCCATAGCTTTAGCCACAACTCTTGTGTTATTTCCAAGGTTCAAGATCACTTCGTCCTTGTCCAACTTCCTCTCATTTGCTAGATCCTGTAAGGATGAACAAATGTGAGAACTAGCTCCGGTATCTAATACCCAAGCTTTGGACGAGCTATCGTTATTGGAATTGAAATAACAAGAAATTGACACACCCTCACCAGAATTTTCATTATTCTTGTTCTTTCCTTTTGATTCCAAATACTTGGGGCAGTTTCATTTCCAATGTCCCTCGCCTTCGCAAAAGAAACACTTTCCTTTGTTTTTTGAGGTGCCCTTCTTTTTCGCAATGGCCTTTTCGGCCTTCAAAATATTTTTCTTATTTTTCTTCTTCTTAGTCTTACTAGAAGAAGAAACCACAAGAGAAACTTCCTTTCCCTTAACATTATTCTTTTCAGCATATCAACATGTTTGATAACTCGGAAAGTGTACATTCTATCCAATTCATACAATATTTCGTGATGCAATTACCATATGATTTCGGAAGGGATTGAAGGATCATATCTGTTTGGAGATTGAAGTCCATGATGAAGTCTAGACCTTCTAGCCGTTTGATATATCGAATCATCATGTTCACATGTTCTCCAACATCCTTTCCCTCGGAGTGCTTCTCCCGAAATAATTGCTTAGATATCTCATATCTAGCAAAACGACTTGATTCTGTATACAAATCTTGTAAATGAAATAATATTTCGTGAGCTCCCAAATATTTCTCGTGTTGCTTTTGCAACTCGTTATTCATAGATGCCAACATACAGCACTTGGCTTGTTCGCCATCTAACTTCCACTTGCGCAATGCCTCATGTTCCTCGGGAGGTGCTTCAATCGGGAATCGTCCAGGAACATTTTTCTCAAGAACATATGCTATGTGTTCACTTGCAAGAACTATTTTGAGATTTCTTAACCAATCAACAAAGTTAGGACCCACTAAGCGATTATTGTCGACTGCTACTTAACGGATTTGATTTCATCTTATCTTATCAACCTATAGATAGCAAAGATCTCTAATTAGTATTATATTCTTGTATATTTAAACCATAATGATTTGATCTTTATCAAAATAGCCTCCCACTATCTTTTTCGAATCCTACACTTCCAAAATAGGAAACGTAAATCTTTGTTGGAAAAGATTTCAATAGGGTGATTGAATTCTCGTAGTCATTGATCTTTCCCTCAGGTACAGCTAATTGCCGTTATTGGGATCACAATGCACTACAAGTGAATAACACTTGTTCATCATATCTCATATGAGGTTTCAATCATTTTCGGCTCCTAATGCTTTCACCCTCAGATACCTATTGTCGTTATTGGGTTTTTGCATTAGTTAAGTTTAACCCATTGAATCAACTAAGATGTATCAATTTGAATAATACACGACTGAGGTACGCCTAATTGCCGTTATTGCCGTGTACTATATCGATACACCCGTAACATATCATGCTTAACAATAAGCTCAACAACGGCCTCTTGAGGATATCATCTCACCCTTATGTATCCATAGACGACAAGATGATAACTCAAAGCGTGTTAGTCTATTGCTCCAATGGAGAGCCATTGATAAATCAGGTTAATGATTAATCAATATAAACTTAATCTTTTAACTTATAGGAAGATATCTTAGGCTTTTAGGTTATTCCGGTCTTACTAAGCCCACAACACATTTTAGCATGCATCTCATATATATTAAAGCTAAAATGAATCATGCAATCACACATGTATGATTATGGACTTCCTAGGTCTAATTCATTAACCACAAAAGAATGAACAAACGATTACTTTTTCCGCATGTTTTGCTGATGACAACATCATGCACAAGTGAGTCACGTATTGTGTTAAATAATCACATTAGAAAATTCTCAGGATAGATTTGAGGGTCACGAGCGGACCACTTAAGTACCAATCTCCTAGACATAATTTAATCAAAAATATTAATGTCACAATAGCGTTTGCTCGTTTTTGCAAACAAGACCTAAGCCCTTGGACTTATAAATTACATGCCTAATAATAATTCCTAAGTCCATGATAATTAATACATGCATTCAATCGTAAATCTTTAATACTTGATGATACGGTGGCTCTAATACCACTATTGGTGCAGCGGGACGCGAGGATCCAGATCGTATATTTCAATTCAAAATCGGAATTCCAACAATCTGGATCCAGAATCATATCAATAATAAATGGATCGTTGTATCATCTAATAATTAAAACACGCATCTAGAAATCGTAAGAATAATACCTATGTCGATTTTCCAACATTTCTTGTAGTCCCGATAGTACGGCGACCTCAAGCTCGTCCACATGAGTATGCGTCCGTTTGAATCCTCGCCTTGAAGTAATCTGCAAGAGTTCCTCTTGCCGAATAACCTAAGCTCAAACTATCGCCTCAATTACGTCTTTGTTCGGATGTATGTAAAAACTTTCCCCAAGCTTTTATATGATTGATGACTACTTGAACTCCTTTAAATATGCTCTCTTAAGTGTGGTGTGTATAGAATGAGAAAAGGCAACCTCTATTTATAGGTAATAGTTTGTAGGAAACTCTGACACCTCACATGCTAGGTGTCCCACACCAAGCAAAGGTGTTGCACCGTGCGACACCTCACATGCTAGGTGTCACACACAAAGCATAGGTGTTTCCACCATCTGACACGTCACATGCTAGGTTTCACACATCAAGCATAGGTGTTGCCACCTTTTGACATGTCATATGCTAGGTGTCATACACAGAGACATACATGACATCATCACGTGACATCATCGCATGACATCATCGTGACATCAGCACATGACATCATCACATTAACTTGGATAAAATACAATTAGGTGCTTACTAATTTATAACTCTTACAAATTATTCCCTAATTTATACTTGTTTTCATCTTAGATTAGTTTTCGAGATATGCTAGTATCTATATGAAATCAATCTCTCGTAAACTCAATCGGTTGCACACACTATTGTGTGTGACTAACTAGGTTCATATCTATATGGCAACGAGAGTCATAAGAAACACATTTCTTATATAAAATAATTAAATCCCATCAATTATAAATTCTCGTAGATCGTGAGTGACGTCTAGCAACATATGATGACCCCCAATTAGATATGAATGTTTCGATGCATTCTTTATGAACCAATGTTCATAATTACCGTACACTCAAAATACCCATCATCTAAGATTCTGATCTCGACTAGTGTCACGGTTAAGTCAAACACTGTTTGTCTTGATCATAAGACCTCATCTCGGTTCTTATTCTTGATAAATATGACTTCCACTAGAAAAGAATTTCTAAGTAAGTCATATACACCTGCGCAGGTTTTATCATCCATCAAGAACAATTTGAGATAGCATAGAATATTTTCTCCGTCCATCCGGAATGATAAATCCTCTCTTGGTTAAACCCCTATCTCCATATACTACTAACTAAAGCCAACACATCCCACGACCCTAGCTAATGAAAGATCTAGGGATAAGGAGTATCAAACTACAATCACCTATATACAAGATAGTGTCACCGCAAGTCAAAGGACATACGAACAATTATGAACTAGATGACATTAAATTGACTTTGATGAAATATCATGTATAAGTCATCTAGCGTCACTTGTTCGACTCACTCAAACCCTTTGAGTGTCCATATCTTTATTATGATCCCCATCAAGTAGTATGAGACTCACTACTTCCTAAAATTAGTAACTCTTTACTAATCAGGAGAATAAACAGAGGTGACGATTTTTTGGGATAATGCGATGCCCTTATTCGTAGGACCCCATCGATCGTGAACGTTTATTTAGATCACTTGTATAATAGAATCTATCACTCATATTCTTAACCCCTTAAGAATAGATTTTCAATCACAAAGTGATAAGGACAATATGCAATAAATAAACGCTTAGTTGATGAGACACTTAGTTCAAATAAAACATACATATCATTGCCATTGGGATTTGTTTATACAAGTATACAGACAAAATGGCCGTAGGGCACATACTACTAATAAAAAATCCAAATGTTTCACATTTTTAGCGATTTAAGCCAAACGTTTACAAACTTTACGAATCCAAAAATGTTACGAAACAAATCGAAATGTTTGACCTGTTTAGCGATTTAAGCCAAACGTTTACAAACGTCACGAAACCAAAAAAGTTACAAAAAACATCCAAACGTGTCTCCTTTTTAGCAATTTAAGCCAAACGATTAAAACGTTACAAAACCAATCCAAACGTTTAAAATTTTTTACGAAACAAATCCAAATGTTTCACCTTGTTAGAGATTTAAGCCAAACGTTTACAAACATAACAAAACAAAATCCAAACGTTTCACCTTTTTAGAGATTTAAGCCAAACGTTTACAAACGTTACAAAACAAATCCAAACGTTTAAAACATTACGAAACGAATCCAAATGTTTCACCTTTTTAGCAATTTAAGCCAAACGTTTACAAACGTTACAAAACAAATCCAAACATTTCTCATTTTTAACGATTTAAGCCAAACGTTTACAAACGTTACGAAATAAATCCAAATGTTTCACCTTTTTAACGATTGAAGCCAAAGGTTTACAAACGTTACGAAACAAAACCAAACGTTTCACCTTTTTAGCGATTTAAGCCAAACGTTTACAAACGTTACAAAACCAATCGAAATGTTTAAAACGTTCATAACAAATTCAACTGTTTCCCCTTTTTAGCGATTGACACCAAACGTTTACAAACGTTATAAAACAAATCTAAATGTTTCACCTTTTTAGCGATTTAAGCCAAATGTTTTTAAACGTTATGAAACAAATCCAAACGTTTCCCCTTATTAGAAATTTAAGCCAAACGTTTACAAACGTTATGAAACAAATCAACGTTTCACCATTTTAGCAATTGAAGGAAAACATTTACAAACCTTACAATAACCAAACTTTTCACCTTTTTAGTGATTTAAGCCAAACGTTTACAAACCTTGCGAAACAAATCCAAACGTTTCACCTTTTTAGCGATTTAAGCCAAACGTTTAAAAGGTTAAGAAATAAATCCAAACGTTTAGAAATGTTACGAAACAAAACCAAACATTTCACCTTTTTAGCGATTTAAGCAAAACGTTTAAAACGTTGCGAAAATAAACCAAATGTTTCACCTTTTTTTGCGATTTTAGCCAAATGTTTACAAACATTAAGAAACAAATCCAAACGTTTCACCTTTTTAGCGTTTTAAGCCAAAGGTGTAAAACGTTACAAAACCAATCCAAACATTTACATACGTTACGAAACAAACCTTCTTAGCAATTTAAGCCAAACGTTTACAAACGTTATGAAACAAATCTAAACGTTTTACATTTTTAGCAATTTAAGACAAATATTTGAAACGTTACAAAACCAATCCAAACATTTATAACGTTACTAAACAAGTCCAAACGTTTAAAACGTTAGGAAACAAAGCATTTCACCTTTTTAGCGATTGAAGCTAAACGTTTACAAATGTTACAAAAGAAATCCAGGAGTTTCACCTTTTTAGCGATTTAAGCCAAATGTTTACAAACGTTAGAAAACAAATCCAAATGTTTAAACGTTACAAAATCAATCCAAGTGTTTCACTTTTTTAGCGATTTAAGCCAAATGGATTTGTTTCGTAACGTTTGTAAACATTTGGCTTAAATTGCCAAAAAGGTGAAACATTTGGTTTTCTTTCGTAACGTTTTAAACGTTTGGTTTTGTTTTGTAACATTTGTAAACGTTTGGCTTAAATTGCTAAAAAAGGGGAAACGTTTGTAAAGGTTTGGCTTAAATTGATAAAAATATGAAACGTTTAAATTTTTTCGTAACGTTTTAAACGTTTGGACGTGTTTTGTAACGTCTGTAAACGTTTGGCTTAAATCGCTAAAAAGGTGAAACGTTTGGATTTGTTTCATTACGTTTGTAAACGTTTGATTTAAATTGCTAAAAAGGTGAAACGTTTGGATTTGTTTCGTAACGTTTGTAAACATTTGGCTTAAAAAGGTGAAACACTTGGATTTGTCTTGTAACATTTATAAACATTTGGCTTAAATCGCTAAAAAGGGAAAACGTTTGGATTTTTTTCGTAACGTTTGTAAACTTTTGGCTTAAATTGCTAAAAAGGTGAAACGTTTGGATTTGTATCGTAACGTTTGTAAACATTTTGTTTAAATTGCTAAAAAGGTGAAACGCTTGGATTTGTTTCGTAATGTTTGTAAACGTTTGGCTTAAATCGCTAAAAAGGGGAAACATTTGGATTTGTTTCATAACAGTTTGCTTAAATTGCTAAAAAGGTAATACATTTAGATTTGTTTCGTAACGTTTGTAAACATTTGGCTTAAAAAGGAGAAACGCTTGGATTTGTTTGGTACGTTTCTAAATGTTTGGCCTAAATCGCTAAAAAGGGGAAACATTTGGATTGGTTTCGTAACGTTTGTTCACGTTTGACTGAAATCGCTAAAAAGCTGAAACGTTTTGATTTGTTTCGTAACATTTGTAAAACGTTTGGCTAAAATTGCTAAAAAGATGAAACATTTGGTTTTGTTTCGTAACGTTTGTAAACGTTTGGCTTAAATGGCTAAAAAGGGGAAACGTTTGGATTTGTTTTGTAACGTTTTAAACGTTTGGCTTAAATTGCTAAAAAGGGGAAACTTTGGATTTGTTTCGTAATTTTTGTAAACGTTTGGCTTAAATTGCTAAAAAGGTGACACGCTTGGATTTGTTTCGTAACGTTTGTAAACGTTTGACTAATATTGTTAAAAAGGTGAAACGCTTGGATTTGTTTCGTAACATTTGTAAACGTTTGGCTTAAATCGCTAAATAGATGAAAAGCTTGGATTTGTTTCGTAACGTTTGTAAACGTTTGACATAAATCGCTAAAAAGGTGAAACACTTGGTTTTGTTTCGTAACGTTATTAAACATTTGGCTTAAATTGCTAAAAAGGGGAAACGCTTGGATTTGTTTCGTAATGTTTGTAAACGTTTGGCTTAAATTCCTTAAAATGGGAAACGTTTGGTTTTGTTCCGTAACGTTTACAATCGTTTGTCTTCTATCTCTAAAAAGCTGAAATGTTTGGATTTGTTCCGTAACCTTTGTAAACGTTTGGCTTAAATAGCTAAAAAGGTGAAACGTTTGGTTTTTCTTTGTAACGGTTGTAAACATTCGGCTTAAATCACTATAAATGTTAAACGTTCTGATTTGTTTCGTAACTTTTGTAAACATTTGGCTGAAATCGTTAAAATGATGAAACAATTGGTTTGGTTTCGTAACATTTGTAAACGTTTTTAAACGTTTGGATTTGTTTGGTAACGTTTGTAAATGTTCGGCTTAAATCGCCTAAAATGGGGAAACGTTTGGATTCGTTTCACAACGTTTGTAAACGTTTGGCTTAAATCGCTAAAAATGTGAAACATTTGGATTTATTTATAACGTTATAAACGTTTGGCTTTGTTTTGTAATGTTTATAAGCGTTTGGTTTTGTTTTGTAACATTTTAAACGTTTGGCTTAAATAGCTAAAAAGGCGAAACGTTTGGCTTTGTTCCGTAACGTTTGTAAACGTTTGGCTTAAATCGCTAAAAAGGTGAAACATTTGGTTTTGTTTTGTAACATTTCTAAACGTTTGGCTTAAATCGCTAAAAAGGTGAAACATTTGGTTTTGTTACGTAACATTTGGATTTGTTTCGTAAAGTTTTAAACGTTTGGCTTCAAGTTAAACGTTTGGCTAAAATTGTTAAAAAGGTGAAACCTTTAGATTTGTTTCGTAACGTTTGTAAGCGTTTGCCTTAAATCTCTAAAAAGGTGAAACGTTTGGATTTGTTTCGTAACGTTTTTAGACGTTTGGTTTTCTTTCGTAAGGTTTGTAAACGTTTGGGCTTAAATCGCTAAAAAGGTGAAATGTTTGGATTTGTTTCGTAACGTTTCTAAATGTTTGGCTTAAATTGCGAAAAAGGTGAAACGCTTGGATTTGTTTCATAACGTTTGTAAGCTTTTGGCTTAAATTGCAAAAAAGGTGAAACGTTTAGATTTCTTTCGTAACGTTTGCAAACGTTCTGTTTAAATATCTTAAAAGGTGAAACGCTTGGATTTGTTTCGTAACGTTTGTAAATGTTTAAATCACTAAAAATATGAAACGTTTGGATTTGTTTTGTAACGTTTTAAACGTTTGGTTTTGTTTCGTAACGTTTAGAAACGTTTGACTTAAATCACTAAAAAGGTGAAACGTTCATAAACGTTTGGTTTTGTAACGTTTGTAAACATTCGGCTTATATCGCTTAAATCTACAAACGTTTGGATTTGTTTCGTAAAGTTTGTAAATGTTTGTCTTAAATTGCTAAAAAGGTGAAACGTTTGGATTTGTTTCGTAACATTGTAAACATTTGGCTTAAGTAGCTAAAATGAGGAAACGTCTGGATTTGCTTCGTAATGTTCCTAAACGTTTGGCTTAAATTGTTAAAAAATTGAAATGTTTGGATTTGTTACATAACCTTTGTAAACGTTTGTCTTAAATTGCTAAAAAAAGGTGAAACATTTGGATTGGTTTCGTAATGTTTGTAAACGTTTGGCTTAAATCGCTAAAATGGGGAAAAGTTTGGATTGGTTTCATAACGTTTGTAAACGTTTGGCTTAAATTGCTAAAAAAGGGAAACGTTTGGATTTATTTCGTAACGTTTTAAACGTATGGTTTAAATTGCTAAAAAGGTGATACGTTTGGATTTGTTTCGTAATGTTTGTAAACGTTTGGCTGAAATCGTTAAAAAGGGGAAACAATTGGTTTTGATTCGTAATTTTTGTAAACGTTTGGCTGAAATTGCTAAAAATATGAAACATTTGATTTTGTTTCATAACCTTTGTAAACGTTTGGCTTAAATCGCTAAAAATGTTAAACGTTTCGCTTTGTAAATGTTTGTCTTAAATCGCTTAAATCGCCAAACATTTGGATTTGTTTCATAACGTTTGCAAACGTTTGGCTTAAATCGCTAAAAAGGTGAAACATTTGGATTTGTTTCTTAACGTTTTAAACGTTTGGCTTAAATAGCTAAAATGAGGAAACGTTTGGATTTGTTTCGTAACGTTTGTAAACATTTGGCTTAAATTGCAAAAAAGGTGAAACATTTGGTTTTGTTTCATAATCTTTGTAAATGTTTGGCTTAAATAGCTAAAAAGGTGAATCGTTTGGATTTGTTTCATAACGTTTGTGAACGTTTGGCTTAAATCTCTAAAATGGGGAAACGTTTGGATTGGTTTTGTAACGTTTGTAAACGTTCGGTTTAAATCGCTAAAAATGTGAACCGTTTATATCTGTTTAGTAACGTTTTAAACGTATGGTTTAAATTGCTAAAAGGTGAAACAGTTGGATTTGTTTTGTAACGTTTGTAATCGTTTGGCTTAAATCGTCAAAAAGGTGAAACGTTTGGCTTTGTTTCATAACCTTTGTAAACGTTTGGCTTAAATCGCTAAAAGGGGAAACATTTGGATTTGTTTCGTAACGTTTGTAAACGTTGGGCTTAAATCGTTAAAAAGGTGAAACGTTTGGCTTAAATCATAACGTTTTAAATGTTTGGATTTGTTTCAAAATGTTTTAATTTGTTTCGTAACGTTGGTAAACGTTTGGCTTCAATCACTAAAAAGGTGAATTGCTTAGATTTGTGTCGTAACTTTTGTAAACATTTGGATTTGTTTCGTAACGTTTGTCAATGTTTGGCTTAACTCGCTAATATTGGGAAACATTTGGATTTTTTTGTAACGTTTGTAAACGTTTGGCTTAAATCGCTAAAAAGGTGAAACATTTGGATTTGTTCCGTAACGTTTGTAAAGGTTTGGCTTAAATCGCTAATAAGTTGAAACATTTGTTTTTTTTTCATAACCTTTGTAAACGTTGGGATTAAATCGCTAAAAAGGTGAAACGTTTGGATTTGTTTCGTAATGTCTGTAAACGTTTGGCTTAAATCGCTAAAATGGGAAAAAGTTAGGGTTGGTTTCATAACGTTTGTTAAAGTTTGGCTTAAATCGCTAAAATGGTAAAAAGTTAGGGTTGGTTTCATAACGTTTGTTAAAGTTTGGCTTAAATCGCTAAAATAGGGAAACGTTTGGTTTTGTTTTATACCCTTTGTAAACGTTTGCTTAAATTGCAAAAAAGGTGAATTGTTTGGATTTGTTTCGCAACGTTTGTAAACGTTTAGCATAATTTGCTAAAAAGGGGAAACTTTTGGTTTTGTTTCGTAACGTTTGTAAACGTTTGAATTAAATTGCTATAAAGGTTAAACGCTTGGATTTGTTTCGTAACATTTGTAAACGTTTGGCTTAAATCGTAAAAAATGGGAAACGTGTGGATTTGTTTCGTAACGTTTTAAATATTTGGTTTTGTTTCGTAACGTTTGTAATTGTTTGGCTTAAATCGCTAAAAAGGTGAAACGTTTGGTTTGCTTTCGTAACGTTTGTAAACGTTTGGCTTAAATCCCTAAAATGTGAAATATTTGGATTTGTTTCGTAACGTTTTAAACGTTTGGTTTTGTTTCGTAACGTTTATAAACATATGGCTTAATTCGCTAAAAAAGGGAAACGTTTGGTTTTGTATCATAACATTTGTAAACGTTTGGCTTAAATCGCTAAAAAGGTGAAACATTTAGATTTGTTTTGTAACTTTTGTAAACATTTGGTTTAATCGCTAAAAAGGTGAAACGTTTGGTTTTGTTTTGTAATGTTTGTAAACGTTTGGCTTGAATCGCTAATAATGTGAAACATTTGTTTTTGTTCCATAACATTTGTAAAGGATAGGTTTAAATTGCTAAAAAGGTGAAAGGTTTGGTTTTGTTTCGTAACGTTTGTTAATGTTTGGTTTAAATTGATAAATAGGTGAAACGCTTGGATTTGTTCGTAACGTTTGTAAACGTTTGGCTTTGTTTCGTAACGTTTGTAAACGTTTGGCTTAAATTGCTAAAAATATGAAACATTTGGATTTGTTTCGTAACGTTTGTAAACGTTTGGCTTAAATCGTTTAAAATATGAAACATTTGGATTTGTTTCGTAACGTTTTAAACTTTTGGTTTTATTTCGTAACGTTTGTAAACGTTTGGCTTAAATCGCTAAAAAGGTGAAACGTTTGGTTTTGTTTAGTAACATTTGTAAATGTTTGGCTTAAATCGCTAAAAAGGTGAAACGTTTGGATTTGTTTTGTAACGTTTGTAGAATTTTACCTTAAATCGCTAAAAAGGTGAAACGTTTGGTTTTGTTTCGTAACGTTTGTAAACGTTCGGCTTAAATCGCTAAAAATGTGAAATATTTTTTTTTTATTCCAAAACGTTTGTAAACGTTTGGCTTAAATCGCTAAAAAGGTGAAACGTTTGGATTTGTTTTGTAATGTTTTTAAATGTGCAGCTTAAATTGCTAAAAATGTGAAACGTTTGATTTTGTTTCGCAACGTTTGTAAACGTTCGGCTTAAATCGCTAAAAATGTGAAATGTTCGGTTTTGCTTCGCAACCTTTGTAAACGTTTGGCTTAAATCGCTAAATAGATGAAACGTTCGGTTTGGTTTCGTAACGTTTGTAAACGATTGGTTTAAATCACTAAAAAGGTAAAATGTTTGGATTGGTTCATAACGTTTGTAAACGTTTGACTTAAATCGCTAAAAAGGTTAAACGCTTAGATTTGTTTCGAACGTTTGTAAACATTTGGCTTAAATTGCAAAAAAGGGGAAACGTTTTGTTTTGTTTCGTAACGTTTGTAAACGTTTCGGTTAAATCACTAAAAATATGAAACGTTTGGATTTGTTTCGTAACGTTTTAAACGTTTTGTTTTGTTTCGTAACGTTTGTAAACGTTTGGTTTAAATCGCTAAAAAGGTGAAACATTTGGTTTTGTTTCGTATCGTTTGTTAAAGTTTGGCTTAAATCGCTAAAAAGGTGTAATGTTTGGATTTGTTTCGTAACGTTTGTAAACGTTTGACTTAAATCGCTAAAAATGTGAAAAGTTTGGTTTTGTTCTGTACCGCTTGTAAACGTTTGGCTTAAATCGCTAAAAATGTGAAGCCCTTCGATTTGTTTAATAACCTTTGTAAACTTTTGTCCTAAATTGCTAAAAAGGCGAAACACTTTGCTTTGTTTCGTAACCTTTGTAAACGTTTGGCTTAAATCGCTAAAAATGTGAAATGTTTGGACTTTTTTCGTAATGTTTGTAAACGTTTGGCTTAAATTGCTAAAAAGGTGAAACGCTTGGATTTATTTCGAAATGTTTAAACATTTGGCTTAAATTGCTAAAAAGGGGAAACGCTTGGATTTGTTTCGTAACGTTTGTAAACATTCGGCTTAAATTGCTAAAAAGGTGAAACGTTAATTAAAATCGAAACGTTTCACCTTTTTAGCGATTTAAGCCAAAAGTTTACAAACGTTACGAAACGAATCCAAATGTTTTTCCATTTTAGCGATTTAATCCAAAAGTTTACAAACGTTACGAAACAAATCAAAACATTTCCCCATTTTAGCAATTTAAGCCAATCATTTACAAACGTTACAAAATAAATCCAAATATTTCATCTTTCTAGCGATTTAAGCCAAACGTTTACAAAGATTTTGAAACAAAACCAAACGTTTTCCCTTTTTAGAGATTTAAGCCAAATGTTTACAAACGTTACGAAACAAAGTCAAGAGTTTCACCTTTTTAGCAATTTAAGCCAAACGTTTACAAACATTACGAAACAAATCCAAACGTTTCACCTTTTTAGTGATTGAAACCATAGGTTTACAAACGATACGAAACAAATCCAAACGTTTCGAAAGAAATCCAAGCATTTAAAACGTTATGAAACAAATCCAAGATAAGCGAAACAAATCCAAACGTTTCCCCATTTTAGCGATTTAAGCCAAACATTTACAAACGTTACGAAACAAAATTAAATGTTTCACCTTTCTAGCGATTTAAGTTAAACGTTTACAAACGTTACGAAACAAATCCAAACGTTTCACCTTTTTAGCGATTTAAGCCAAAGGTTTGCAAACGTTACGAAACAAATTACGAAACAAATCAAATCCAAGCGTTTCACCTTTTTAGCTATTTAAGCAAAACGTTTACAAAATTTACGAAACAAATCCAAACGTTTCCTCATTTTAGCGATTTAAGCCAAACGTTTCGAAACCAATCCAAACGTTTCAAAACCAATCCAAACGTTTGACCTTTTTAGCAGTTTAAGCCAAACTTTTACAAACATTACGAAACAAAACCAAACGTTTAAAACGTTATGAAACAAAACCAAACGTTTCACCTTTTTAGCGATTTAAGCCAAACGTTTACAAATGTAACGAAACAAAACCAAACGTTTCTCCTTTTTACCAATTTAAGCCAAACGTTTACAAACGTTATGAAACAAAGCCAAACGTTTCACCTTTTTAGAAATTTAAGCCAAAAGTTTACAAACGCTATGAAACAAATCCAAACTTTTCACCTTTGTAGTGATTGAATCCGAACGTTTACAAATGTTACTAAACAAATCCAAATATTTCACCTTTTTAGCGATATAAGCCAAACATTTACAAAAAATACGAAACAAATCCAAACATTTCCCTATTTTAGCGATTTAAGACAAACGTTTACAAACGTTACGAAACTCTCACGACCCAATTTCATGAATTGTGACCGGCGCTAGGGTATGGGTATGGTCTTACCAAAACCCGTAGCAAGCCTCGCGGAAATCAATCAAACACATTAACCCGCACAAACTGCTCGGGGGCAACCGAGACTCCAACCTAAGTCTAGCAATTTATATTACAGTTCTAATATAAAGAAATTAAATACCCAAAATTCTTAACAGCATGCCTTAAAGATAATAATAAAATAATTCAGAGTAAACATGCAAATAATAAATAATCGATCAAATCGACAAACCCAAAGTGCAATAACAAATGAAATATATATAGACTAGTTCTACTACCGTCTAAGAGTTCGAAAATAGTAACTAGTTAAATTAATATAAAACCACCGAGGAATCAAAATAATCGGAGTGTGGACCAGCTTTCAAATCATAAACCTGGAAAATTTGGGAAAACAACGGGGTCAGATATACTGAGATGAGTTCGCAATACTATTCATTTATTAAGTTTAAAACCCTTAAATCAAAACATTTTATACTAATATAGTATGATTATGGAAAACATTATTGAAATGATCCCAGCATAAGTATGACATAACATACTGATAAACCCAGAGTGGACGGAAACATATCCTCGTCATATACAAGCGTAAGTAAGACATTAGTCTACCGATCACAGAGTACTTGCCGGTGCAAACAGTCTCGATACAAGCCTATCGAGTAGCTCGTTTAAATCCAGATCCATAATAGCTTAAAACAGTTCAAAAGCATTTATAATACTAAAATACATTGCGGTACATAATAAAGCGGTAAATAGCACTACAAACTCACTGCTTGCTTATCCACGTGAAACTTCGGCAAACAGCTAACTCTGGTTCAACTCCGGAGCGCGAGTAGTTGAAGAGTCTAAAAATAAATCATACGTTAAAAGCGGTCCAACCCCTAACTCTAAGAATACTAGACACCACGTAAGACTAGCATTAATCCATAATAGCTTAAAACAGTTCAAAAGCATCTCAACTTTTCTTTTACTAACTTTTATCCTAACAATAATGAATCCATAACTTAATCAAGTTTGGAAAAAGAATCCAGAACAATGAAAACAATATCAAATTTTTCAAGAACACAGAAACCGATTCCAACAAGCAACAAAGAACACAAATGAGAGACGAATGTCATCCTAAGAGCTTAAACAAATCGAAACTCGAATACAAGAGATTCATAATCATTTAGAAGTAACAGAATCAAGCCTAAGATCCTTAATATTTCGGCAGCAACACATATATCACATCACAAGTTATAAACATATAAAGCGGTAAAACGGCAGCGACTCTAGCGAATAGATTAACGTACCACTTCAAAACCCGAGACAATAGAGTTGTAGAGGCTCGAGTCTACTTCCACAGGATCGAGACGGAGTTGAATTCGATCTCCAAACGGCTACGAACGGATTAAAAAACGAAGGTATCATTTAAGAGTCAAAACCGAAAATAACTTGAAAACGGTAAAACGACGGCTACTAATACAGGATATATTGTTGGCACAGCGGGACGCGCGGGTCCGGATCATATATTTCAATTCAAAATCGAAATTCCAACAATCCGAATCTTAAAGTTTATCATATCAACAACAAATGGATCGTCGTATCATTTAGTAATTAAAGCACGCATCTAGGAATCGTAAAAAGAATACCTATTTCGATTCTCCAACGATTCTTGTAGTCCTGAAAGTACGACGACCTCAAGCTCGTCCACACGAGTATGCGTCCGAGTGAATTATCGCCTTGAAGTAATTCTGCAAGAGTTCCTCTTGCCAAGCATCCCTAAGCTCAACCTCTCACCGTGATCACGACCTTGCTCGGATGTATGAAAAACGTTGCCAAGTTTTTTCCGTGATTGATGACTCCTTGAACTCCTTCAAGTGCTTTATCTCTCTACAACTTTGTAATGAGATGTCTGTTGTGTAGTGTAATGAAATGAGCAAGGACAAGCTCTATTTATAGGCTAGAGCATGTCTTAAGAATGCAACACCTGGCATGCTAGGTGTCACACACCAAGCAAAGGTGTTACCACCACATGACACCTTTCATGTGGTGACATCACATCGGTGATGTCATCATATGATATCACATATATGACATAAGCTTATCTCATTACATCATCACCATGACATCATCATTCCATTAGCTTATGATTAATGATTTAAGTAACATTAATTACACTAATTAATTACTTAAGCCTTTTAATCATAAAACTTGGTTAAAATATAATTAAGTTCCTACTAATTTATAACTCTTATAAATTAGTCCCGAATTAACATGGACATAGTACAATTAGGTTCCTACTAATTTATAACTCTTACAAATTAGTCCCTAATTTGTACTTGTTTTTCATCTTAGATTAATTTTCCGAGATATGCTAGTATCTATATGAAATCGATCTTTCGTAAACTCAATCAGTTGCACACTCTATTGTGTGTGACTAACTAGGTTCACATCTAAATGGCAACGAGAGTCATAAGAAACACCTTTCTTATATTAAATAATTAAATCCCATTTAATTATTAATTCTCGTAGATCGAGAGTGACGTCTAGCAACATATCACGACCCCCAAATAGATATGAATGTTTCGATGCATTCTTTATGAACCAATGTTCATAATTATCGTACACTCAAAATTCCCTTCATATAAGATTCCAATCTCGACTAGTGTCACGGTTAAGTCAAACACTGTTTGTCTTGATCATATGACCTCATCTATCAGTTCTAATTCTTGATAAATATGACTTCCACTAGAAACAACTTTCTAAGTAAGTCATATACAGCTGCGCAGGTTTTATCATCCATCAAGAACAATTCGAGATAGCATAGAATCTTGTCTCCGTTCATCTAGAGTGATGAATCCTTTCTAGGTTAAACACATATCTCCATATACAACTAATTAGAGCCAACACATCCCGCGGCCCTAGCTCATGAATGATCTAGGGTTAAGGAGTATCAAACTCTAATCACCTATATACAAGATAGTGCCACCGCAAGTCAAAGGACATATGTACAATTATGAACTAGATGACATTAAATTGACTTTGATGAATTACCATGTATAAGTCATCTAACGTCACTTGTTCGACTCACTTAACACCTTGAGTGTCCACATGTTTATTCCGATCCCCATCAAGTAGTATGAGACTCACTACTTCCTTTAATTAGTAACTCTTTACTAATCAGGAGAATAAACAAAGGTGACAATCTTTCCGGGATAATGCGATGCCCTTATTCATAGGACCCCATCGACCGTGAACGGTTATTTAGATCACTTGTATAATAGAATCTATCACTCATATTCTTAACACCTTAAGAATAGATTCTACCAAAATATAATAAGGACAATATGTAATAAATAAACACTTAGTTGATGAGATACTTAGTTCAAATAAAACATATATATCATTGCCAATAGGATTTGTTTATACAAGAATAAAACATACTACTAACAATCTCCCACTTGCACTAGTGCCATTAGCTACTATATCTAAGCCACATCTTCTCAAGATGTAAATCTAATTGACTCTGGGTCATGGGCTTTGTTAGTGGGTCACCCGTGTTATCGGCTGATGCTATCCTTTGGAGAGACACTTCTCCTTTTCCAACGATTTCTCGAATAATATGATATCGCCTTTCTATGTGTTTGGATTTTTGGTGAGACCGGGGTTCCTTTGCCTGGGCAATAGCACCATTGTTGTCCCAGAAAAGAGGAACTGCGGACTCAATGGTAGGAACCACACCAAGTTCAGAAACAAACTTCTTAATCCAAACAGCTTCCTTTGCAGCATCTGATGCCGCAATATACTCGGCTTCTGTAGTGGAATCTGCAGTGGTTTCTTGTTTGGAACTCTTCCAACTCACTGCTCCTCCATTACACGTGAATATGAGTCCAGATATAGACTTACGATCGTCTATATCTGATTGAAAATCAGAATATGTAAAGCCGTCTATTTTAAGATCACCTCCTCCATATGTTAAGACCATATCTTTAGTTCTTCTCAAGCACTTAAAGATATTCTTAACCATCATCCAGTGTTCTGAACCTGGATTGGATTGATATCTGCTAGTCAAACTAACTTCATAGGAAATATCTGGCCTCGTCCACAACATAGCGTACATAAGACTACCAATTGCCGAAGCATATTGTATCTTTGCCATTTCAACTCTTTCTTCAGAAGTCTTTGGAGACATTTCCTTTGAAAGGTGAATTCCATGCCTAATAGGAATCAATCCTCTCTTAGAATTTTCCATATTGAACTTTTTCAATATCTTTTCTAAGTAGAGCCTTTGGGAGAGACCAATCATTCTCTTAGATCTATCTCTATAGAGTCTAATACCGAGAATGTAAGTCACTTCTCCAAGGTCTTTCATGGAGAAAGTTTTGGACAACCAAGGCTTTACAGAGGTTAACATACCGACATCATTTCCTATTAGTAAAATATCATCTACGTACAAGACTAAGAAAGTAATTGCACTCCCACTAACCTTCTTGTAAACAGATGGTTCATCTTCGTTTTTGATAAACTCGTAACTCTTTACAGCTTCATCAAAACGACAATTCCAACTTCTCGAAGCTTGCTTCAATCCATATATGGATCGTTTTAGCTTACACACCTTGGAACCTTCTTCGTATTAAAAACCCTTAGGTTGTTCCATATAGATTTCCTCCTCAATATATCCATTAAGGAATGCGGTCTTGACATCCATTTGCCAAACCTCATAATCTAAATGTGCAGCTATGGCAAGAAGAATTCGGATGGACTTAAGCATAGCTACCGGCGAGAAAGTCTTTTCATAATCTACTCCTTGCCTCTGGCGAAACCCTTTCGCAACAAGCCTAGCTTTAAAAGTTTCCACTTTTCCATCAGCACCAATTTTACACTTGAAGATCCATTTGTTCCCTATTGGTATAATACTTTCGGGTGGATCAACTAGCTCCCATACTTGGTTACTGTACATGGAATCCATTTTGGATTTCATAGCTTTAAGCCATCTTGAAGAATCTATATCACATATAGCTTACTCATAAGTAGAGGGATCAACTATTTGATCATTTTCTCCATGAATGAACAACTCTTGTATATCATGAAGAAAACCATATCTCTCCGGTGGATAAGATACTCTACTTGATCTTCGAGGTGTTTTTGTAGATTTTACTAATTCTGGTTCACTATGGGTTTGATCAATCTCCATTCTATCATTTTGTTGGTCTTTGAGCGACTCCTCATCTAATTATACATTCCTTCCTTTGTCTCCTTCTTGAATAAATTGTTTTCAAGAAAGACTACATCCCGAGTAACAACAATTGTTTGTTCGGATGGGATATAGAAATAATATTTAGGATAACCAACGAACCTTCCCATGATTGATCTCGATTCTAACTTGTCTGTTATCAACTTTTTAATATATGTCGAACCTCCCCAAATCTTAATATGTTTAAGAATTGGTTCCTTACCATACCATATCTCATACGGTATTCGTGGAGTGGATTTAGTTGGAACTCGATTTAAAATATAATTTGCGCTAAGAAGTGCATGACCCCATAATGAAATGGGTAAATAAGTATAGCTCATCATTGATCGTACCATGTCAAACAATGTACGATTCCTCCATTCTGATACACCATTCAATTGTGGTGTTCCTGTAGGAGTCAGTTGGGATATAATACCGCATTCTTTTAAGAATGTACCAAATTCCGTACTCAAGTATTCACCTCCTCGATCAGATCGAAGGATTTTAATACTTTTTCCAATTTGGTTTTCTACTTCATTTTTGAAATCTTTGAATTTTTCAAAAGCTTCACTCTTGTTCTTCATAAGAACAACATATCCATACCGTGATAAATCATCAGTGAAGGTAATGAAGTATAAATAACCACCTCGTGCCATTTCTTTAAATGGTCCACATACATCACTATGTATGATTTTCAAAACATCTTTGGCTCTACAACTTTTTCTAGGAAAGGGTGATCGGGTCATCTTGCCTTTAAGACACGACTCACAAGTCAAAATTGATGCAAAATCAAGATTGCTCAATATTCCCATCTTATCCAACTTGTTAAGTCTATCTTCCGCAATATGTCCTAATTGTAAGTGCCAAAGTTATTTCGAGGTTTGATTACTTACGGTATTTATTTCTAAAACATTATTTGTATTACGAACATCTTCATTTATACAATAAAGACCATTTTGTACATAACCATAACTAACGATTTCATTATTATAGATAATTTTACAAACATCCTTTGTAAATAGAAATCATATGCTAATCTTGTCATACAAGAAATAGACATGATATTTCTATAAGCGTTTGGTAAGTACAAAACATTGTTCAAATACAAAACATGCTTATACAACAAAATAGAAGACGATCCAATAGCTTTAGCCGCAACACTTGCGTTATTTCCAAGCTTCAAGATCACTTCATCCTTGTCCAACTTCCTCTCATTTGCTAGATCCTGTAAGGATGAACAAATGTGAGAACTAGCTCCGGTATATAATAACCAAGCTTTGGACGAGCTATCGTTATTGGAATTGAAAGAACAAGAAATAGACATACCCTCACTGGTATTTTCATTCTTCTTGTTCTTGCCCTTAAATTCCTTATACTTGGGGGAATTTTGTTTCCAATGACCCTCACCCTCGCAAAAGAAACATTTTCCTTTGTTCTTTGAGGTGCCCTTCTTTTTCGCAATGGCCTTTTGGGCCTTCAAAATATTCTTCTTAGTTTTCTTCTTCTTAGTCTTACTAGAAGAAGCAATCACAAGAGAAACTTCTTTTCCCTTAACATTGTTCTTTTGAGCGGTTATCAACATGCTTGATAACTCGGCAAGTGTACATTCTATCCGATTCATATAGTAATTTGTGATGAAATTACCATATGAATCTGGAAGGGATTGGAGGATCATATCCATTTGGAGATTGAAGTCCATGATGAAATCTAGACCCTCTAGACATTCGATACATCGAATCATCATGTTCACATGTTCTCCAATATCCTTTCCCTCGGAGAGCTTCGCTCGAAATAATTGCTTACATATCTCATACCTAGCAGAACGACTTGATTCACCATACAATATTTCGCGGGCTCCCGGATATTTCTCGTGTTGCTTTTGCAACTCGTTATTCATAGATGCTAACATGTAGCACTTGGCTTGTTCGCCATCTAACTTCTACTTGCGCAATGCCTCATGTTCCTCAGGAGGTGCCTCAATCGGCAATGGTCCTGGAGCATTTTCCTCAAGAACATATGCTATGTGTTCACTTGCAAGAACTATTTTGAGATTTCTTAACCAATCAACAAAGTTAGGACCCACTAATCGATTATTTTCGAGAATGCTACTTAACGGATTTGATTTCATCTTATCTTATCAACCTATGGATAACAAAGATCTCTAATTAGTATTATTGTGTTGTATATTTAACCATAAAGATTTGGTCTTTATGACAATGGCCTCCCACTATCTTTTTTTCGAATCCTACACTTCAAAAATAGGAAACGTAAATCTTCGTTGGAAAAGATTTCAAGCGGGTGATTGATTTCTTATATTCATTTATCTTTCCCTCAAGTACTTAATGCTATTCTTGGGATCAAAATGATATATAAGTGAGCAACTACTTATTCATCATATCTCATATGAGGTTCAATCAATTCCGACTCCTAATGCTTTCACCCTCAAGTACTTAATGCTATTCTTAGGTTTCCACATTAGTTAAGTCTAACCCATTGAATCAACTAAGATGTATCGATTTGAATAATATACGACTCAGGTATGCCTTATTGCCTTTCTCGCCGTATATTATATCGACTACACCCGTAACATCTCATGCTTAACAATAAACTCAACAACATCTTTTGACGATATCATCTCACCCCTATGTATCCATAGCCGACAAGATGATAACCCAAAGCGTGTTAGTTTATTGCTCCAATGGAGAGCCATTGATAAACAATTTAATGATTAATCAATATAAACTTAATCTTTCAACTTTTAGGAAGATTTCTTAGGGTTTTAAGTTATTCTGGTCTCACTAAACACACAACACATTTTAGCATGCATCCCACACATATTAAAGCTAAAATAAATCATGCAATCACACATGTATGATCCTGGACTTTCTAGGTCTCATTCTTTAGCCACAAAAGAATGAGCAAACTATTACATATCTCGGAAATGATTCTCTAATCATTTACTATGTAATATCTACTTTCTTTGGGTATCGAGGAATCATCCTAGAACCTCCGAAAACTTCAACTGATTGCTGATCCTAAAAAAAAATTATTTTAGTTTTTTACGTTTTTTTTACGGTTTTTTTTCGAGTCGGAAACTTTTTTCCGGGTGTAAAACCCCTTTTTCAGCATTTTGGTTTTTTACGGAAAAAAATAATTTTTTTTTTCGAGCAAAAAACTTTTTCTGGGTGTAAAATCCGTTTTTCAGCATTTTTGGTTTTTATGAAAAAAAATATTATTTTTTTCGGGTTTTTTTTTCGGGTTTCGCTTTTTCCGCATATTCCGTTGATGACAATATAATGCACAAGCGAATCACGTGTTGTCTTATATGATCACATTAAAAAATATTCCTAGGATAGATTGGAGGGTCACGAGCGGACCACTTAAATAACAATCTCCTAGACAAAATTTAATTAAATGTAATTAATATCACAATAGCGATTGTTTGTTTTGGGAAAGAAAAAAAATTAAGCACTCGGAATTATAAATTACATGCCCAATAATAATTCCTAAGTCCATGATTATGTATACATGTATTCAATCGTAAAGCATTAATACTCGATGATACGGTGGCTCTGATACCACTGTTGGCGCAGCGAGACGCGTGGGTCCGGATCATATATTTCAATTCAAAATCAAAATTCCAACAATCTGAATCCTAAAGTTGATCATATCAACAACAAATGGATCGTCGTATCATTTAGTAATTAAAGCACGCATCTAGGAATCGTAAGAAGAATACCTATGTGGATTCTCCAACGATTCTTGTAGTCCCGAAAGTACGGCGACCTCAAGCTCGTACACACAAGTATGCGTCCGATTGAATTCTCGCCTTGAAATAATCCTGCAAGAGTTCCTCTTGCCGAGCAGCCCTAAGCTCAACCTCTCGCCGTGATCACGACCCTGCTCGGATGTATGAAAAACGTCGCCAAGTTTTTGCCGTGATTGATGACTCCTTGAACTCCTTCAAGTGCTTTCTCTCTCTACAACTTTGTAGTGAGATGTGTGTTGTGTGGTGTAATGAAATGAGCAAGGAAAAGCTCTATTTATAGGCTAGAGCATTTCTTAAGAATGCAACACCTTGCATGCTAGGTGTCACACACCAAGCAAAGGTGTTGCCACCACATGACACCTTTCATGTGGTGACATCACATAGGTGACATCATATAGGTGATGTCATCATATGACATCACATATATGACATAAGCTCATGACCTTATTACATCATCACCATGACATCATCATTCCACTAATTTATAATTAGTGCTTTAAGTATCATTATTTACACTAATTATTTACTTAAGCCTTCTAATCATAAAATTTGGTTAAAATATAATTATGTTCCTACTAATTTATTACTCTTATTAATTAATCCCTAATTAACTTGGACATAGTACAATTAGGTTCTTACTAGTTTATAACTCATACAAATTAGTCCCTAATTTGTACTTGTTTTTCATCTTAGATTAATTTCCGAGATATTCTAGTATCTATATGAAATCGATCTTCCGTAAACTCAATCGGTGGCGAACTCTATTTTGTGTGACTAACTAGGTTCACATCTATTTGGCAACGAGAGTCATAAGAAATGCCTTTCTTATATTAAATAATTAAATCCCATTTAATTATTAATTCTCGTAGATCGAGAGTGACGTCTAGCAACATATCACGACCCCCAAATAGAGATGAATGTTTCGATGCATTCTTTATGAACCAATGTTCATAATTACCGTACACTCAAAATTCCCTTCATCTAAGATTCCAATCTCGACTAGTGTCACGGTTAAGTCAAACACTATTTGTCTTGATCATATGACCTCATCTATCAGTTCTAATTCTTGATAAATATGACTTCCACTAGAAACAACTTTCTAAGTAAGTCATATACACCTGCGCAGGTTTTATCATCCATCAAGAACAATTCGAGATAACATAGAATCTTGTCTCCGTTCATCTAGAGTGATGAATCCTTTCTAGGTTAAACCCCTATCTCCATATACAACTAATTAGATACAACACATCCCGCGGCCCTATCTCATGAAAGATCTAGGGTTAAAGAGTATCAAACTCTAATCACCTATATACAAGATAGTGCCACCGCAAGTCAAAGGACATATGTACAATTATGAACTAGATGACATTAAATTGACTTTGATGAATTACCATGTATAAGTCATCTAACGTTACTTGTTTGACTCACTCAACACCTTGAGTGTCCACATGTTTATTCTGATCCCCATGAAGTTGTACGAGACTCACTACTTCCTATAATTAGTAACTCTTTACTAATCAAGAGAATAAACAGAGGTGACGATCTTTCCGGGATAATGCGATGCCTTTATTCGTAGGACCCCATCGATCGTGAACGGTTATTTAGATCACTTGTATAATAGAATCTGTCACTCATATTCTTAACATCTTAAGAATAGATTCTATCACAATGTGATAAGGACAATATGTAATAAATAAACACTTATTTGATGAGACACTTAGTTCAAATAAAACATATATATCATTGCCAATGGGATTTCTTTATACAAGAATAAATACAAAATGGCCCTAGGGCACATACTACTAGCATATATACGAATAAATCAAAACGTTTCACCTTTGTAGCGATTTAAGCGAAACGTTTACAAATGTTACGAAACAAAACCAAACGTTTCACCTTTTAAGCGATTTAAGGCAAATGTTTATAAACATTATAAAACACATCCAAACGTTTCCTCATATTAGCGATTTAAGCCAAACGTTTAAAACGTTACGAAACAAAACGAAACGTTTCCCCTTTTTAGCGATTTAAGCCAAACGTTTTGAAACATTATGAAGCAAATCCAAACGTTTCCCCATTTTAGCGATTTAAGCCAAACGTTTACAATCGTTATGAAACAAATCCAAGAGTTTCCCCTTTTTAGATTTAAGCCAAACGTTTACAAACGTTACGAAACAAATCCAAACGCTTCACCTTTTTAGCAATTTATGCCAAACGTTTACAAACGTTACGAAACAAATCCAAAAGTTTCACCTTTTTAGCAATTTAAGCAGAACGTTTATAAACGTTACGAAACGAATCCAAACTTTTTACCCTTTTAGCGATTTAAGCCAAACGTTGACAAACGTTACGAAACAAATCCAAACGTTTCACCTTTTTATTGATTGAAGCCAAACGTTTACAAACATTATGAAACAAAACAAAACTTTTCACCATTTTAGCAATTTAAGCCAAACGTTTACGAACATTACGAAACAAATCCAAACGTTTCCCCTTTTTAGCAATTTAAGCCAAACGTTTACAAAACAAATCCAAATGTTTCATCTGTTTAGCGATATAAGCGAAACTTTTACAATCCTTGCGAAACAAATCCAAATATTGCACCTTTTTAGCGATTGAAGTCAAACGTTTACAAACGTTACGAAAAAAAAACGTTTAAAACGTTACTAAACAAATCAAGACGTTTCACCTTTTTAGCGATTTAAGCAAAATGTTTACATACATTACGAAACAAATCCAAGTGTTTCACCTTTTCAGCAATTTAAGCCACGTTTATAAACGTTACGAAACAAATCCAAACATTTCACCTTTTTAGCGATTGAAACCAAACGTTTACGAACGTTACATAACAAAACCAAATGTTTTTAAATGTTACGAAGCAAATCAAAATGTTTCACCTTTTTTGCGATTTAAGTCTAACGTTTAAAAATGTTACGAAGCAAAACCAAACGTTTCATCTTTTAAGCAATTTAAGCCAAATGTATATAAACGTTACAAATCAAATCCAAACGTTTCCCCATTTTAAAAACATTTAAAATGTTACGAAACAAAACGAAATGTTTCCCCTTTTTAGCGATTTAAACCAAACCTTTAGAAACATTACGAAGCAAATCCAAACGTTTCCCCATTTTAACGATTTAAGCCAAACATTTACAAACGTTACGACACAAATCCAAGCGTTTCACCTTTTTAGATTTAAGCCAAACGTTTACAAACGTTACGAAACAAAATCCAAACGTTTCCCCTTTTTAGCAATTTATGCCAAATGTTTACAAACATTACGAAACAAATAGAAACGTTTCACCTTCTTAGCGATTTAAGCCAAACGTTTATAAACGTTACAAAATGAATCCAAACGTTTCACCTTTTTAGCGATTTAAGCCAAGTGTTTACAAACGTTACGAAACAAATCCAAACGTTTCCCCATTTTAGCGATTTAAGCCAAACATGTACAAACATTACGAAACAAATCCGAGCGTTTCACCTTTTTAGCAATTTAAGCCAAACGTGTACAAACATTATGAAACAAATCCAAACGTTTCACTTTTTTTGCGATTTAAGCCAAACGTTTACAAACGTTACGAAACATATCCAAACATTTCACATTTTTAGGTATTTAAGCAAAACGTTTACAAACGTTATGAAACAAATCCAAACGTTTCACATTTTTAGCGATTTAAGCCAAACGTTTATAAATGTTACGAAACAAAACCAAAAACTTCACCTTTTTAGCGATTAAAGCCAAACGTTTGTAAATGTTACGAAACAAATCCAAACATTTCACCTTTTTAACGATTTAAGCCAAACATTTTCAAATGTTACGGAACAAAACCAAATGTTTCATATTTTTAGTGATTTAAGCCAAACATTTACTATTGTTACGAAACAAATCCAAACGTTTCCCCATTTTAGCAATTTAAGCCAAACGTTTACAAACATTACGAACAAAACCAAGCGTTTCCCCATTTTAGAGATTTAAGCCAAACGTTTACAAACGTTACGAAACAAATCCAAACGTTTAACGTTTTTAGCGATTTAGGCCAAACGCTTACAAACGTTACGAAACAAATGCAAACGTTTCCCCATTTTAGAAATTTATGCCAAACGATTACAATCATTACAAACAAATCCAAACGTTTCCCCTTTTTAGCGATATAAGTCAAACGTTTAGAAAACAAACATTACGGAACAAAATCAAACGTTTCCCATTTTTAGTGATTTAAGCCAAACGTATACAAATGATACGAAACAAATCAAACCTTTTCACCTTTTTACCAATTTTAGCCAAACGTCTACCAACATTGCAAAACAAAACCAAACGTTTATAAATTTTTTGCTTAAATAGCTAAAATGGGAAAACATTTGGATTTATTTCGTAACGTTTGTAAACTTTTGGCTTAAATCGCTAAAAGGTGAAACGTTTGGATTTGTTTCGCAACGTTTGTAAACGTTTGGATTAAATCGCTAAAAAGGTGAAACTTTGGTTTAGTTTCGTAACGTTTGTAAATGTTTGGCTTAAATTGATAAAAAGGTGAAACGCTTGGATTTGTTTCGTAACATTTGTAAACGTTTGGCTTAAATCGCTAAAAATATGAAATATTTGGTTTTTTATTCCGTAACGTTTGTAAACTTTTGGCTTAAATTCCTAAAAAGGTAAAACGCTTGGATTTGTTTCGTAACGTTTGTAAAAGTTTGGCTTAAATTGCTAAAAAGGTGAAAGGTTTCCCCTTTTTAGCTATTTAAGCCAAACGTTTGTAAATGTTACGGAACAAATCAAAGCGTTTCACCTTTTTAGCAATTTAAGCCAAACGTTTACAAACATTACGAAACAAATCAAACTGTTTCACTTTTTTAGCGATTTAATCCAAACGTTTAAAACGTTACGTAACAAATCCAAACGTTTTCCCATTGTAGTGATTTGAGCCAAACGTTTAAAACGTTACGAAACAAATCAGAGCTTTTCACCTTTTGAGTAAATTAAGCCCAACATTTACAAACGTTATGAAACAAAACCAAACGTTTAACCTTTTTAGCGATCGATTATCTAAGCATGGTTAGGTTATTTTACGCAAATTGTGCGTGAAAAGTGACGCTAGATTAGTTTGTCGCGTCTCAAGTCACTTTAACGCGTCATTCTGATTACCTAAGCATTGTTAGGTTATATTGAGCAATGTGTGCGTGAAAACTGTCGCTAGGTTAGTATGTCGCGTCTCAAGTCTATTTAACTCATCGTTCCTATTACCTAAGCATGGTTATGTTATATTACGCAAAGTGTGGGTGAAAAGTGACGCTAGATTAGTATGTCGCGTCTCAAGACTCTTAAACACGTCATTCCGATTACCTAACCATGGTTAGGTTATATTACGCAAAGAGTGCGTGAAAAATGACGCTAGATTAGTATATCGTGTCTCAACTCTCTTGAATGCGTCGTTCCGATTACCCAAGAATGGTTAGGTTTACGCGAAGTGTGCGAGAAAAGTAACGCTAGATTAGTATGTCACGCCTCAAGTCTCTTTAACGCGTCGTTCCGATTACCTAAGCATGGTTAAGTTATATTACCCAAGGTGTGCTCGAAAAGTAACGCTAGATTAGTATGTCGTGTCTCAAGGCTCTTTAATGCGTCGTTCCGATTACCTAACCATGGTTAGGTTATATTATGAAAAGTTGGCGTGAAAAGTGACGCTAGATTAGTATTTCGCGTCTCAAGTGTGCGTTAATAGTGACGCTAGATTAGTAGTCAGTCGCGTTACAAGTCTCTGTAACGGTCGTTCTGATTGCCTAAGCATGGTTAGATTATATTGCGCATAGTGTGCGTGAAAAGTGATGCAAGATTAGTGTGTCGAGTCACCAGTCTCTTAAACGCGTCATTCAGATTACTTAAGCATGGCTAGGTTATATTACGCAAACTGTGCGTGAAAAGTGACAATAGATTAGTATGTCGCGTATCAAGTCTATTTAACGCATCATTCCGATTACCTAAGCATGGTTAGGTTATATTACGAAAAGTGTGCGTAAAAATTGAGGCTATCGCGTCTCAATTCTCTTTAACACGTTTTTCTGATTGCCAAAGCATGGTTAGGTTATATTATGCAAAGCGTGCCTGGAAAGTGACGCTAGATTAGTATGTCACGTCTCAAGGCTCTTTAATGCGTCGTTCCGATTACCTAATCTTGTTTAGGTTATATTATGCAAAGTTTGCTTGAAAAGTGACGCTAGATTAGTATGTCGCATCTTAAGTCTCTTCAACACGTCATTTCGATTGCCATGCATATGTCGCATCACAAGTCACTCTAACGAGTCGTTCTCATTACGTAAGCTTGGTTAGGTTAAATTACGCAAAGTGTGCATGAAAAGGGATGCTAGATTAGTATGTCGTGGATAATTTCTCTTTAACGCGTTGTTCCAATTACCTAAGCATGGTTAGGTTATATTACGCAAAGCGTGCGTAAAAAGTGACGCTAGATTAGTATGTCGCGTCTCAATTCTCTTTAACACGTTGGTCCGATTACCTAAGCATGGTTACGTTATATTACGCAAAGCGTGCGTGAAAAGTGACGATAGATTAGTATGTTGCGTCATAGGTCTCTTTATTGGGTCGTTCCGATTACCTAAGCATGGTTAGGTTATATTACGCAAAGAGTGCGTGAAAAGTGATGCTAGATTAGTATGTCGCGTCTCATGACTCTTTAACGCGTTGTTCCGATTACCCAAGAATGGTTAGGTTATATTACGTAAAGTGTGCGAGAAAAGTAACGCTAGAATAGTATGTAACGTCTCAAGTCTCTTTAACGCGTCGTTCCAATTACCTAAGCATGGTTAGTTTAGATTACGCAAGGTGTGCGAGAGAAGGGACACTAGATTAGTATGTCGCGTCTCAAGTATTTAATGCGTCGTTCCGATTACCTAAGCATGGTTATGTTATATTATGCAAAGTTGGGGTGAAAAATGACGCTAGATTAGTACGTTGCATCTCAAATCTCTTTAACGCGTCGTTTCGATTACCATGCATAGGTCGCATCACAAGTCTCTCTAACGCGTTGTTCCGATTACCTAAGCGTGGTTAGGTTATAGTACGCAAAGTGTGCGTGAAAAGTAACAATAGATTAGTATGTCGCGTCTCAAGTGTCTTTAACGCGTCGTTTAGATTACTTAAGCATGGTTCAGTTATATTACGCAAAGTCTACGTGAAAAGTGACAATAGATTAGTACGTCGCGTCATTTCGATTACATAAGACAGGTTAGGTTATATTACGCAAAGTATGCGTGAAAAGTGACGCTAGATTCGCGTCTCAATTCTCTTTAACGCGTCGTTCCGATTACCTAACCATGGTTAGGTTATATTACGCAAAGTGTGCGTGAAAAGTGACACCAGATTAGTATGCCGCGTCTGAATTCTCTTTAAACCGTCGTTCCGATTACGTAAGCGTGGTTAGGTTATTACACAAAGTGTGCGTGAAAAGTGACGCTAGATTAGTATGGCTCGTCTCGAGTCTCTTTAACGCGTCGTTTCGATTACCATGCTTTTGTCGAGTCACAAGTCTTTCTAATGCGTTGTTCCGATTACCTAAGCATGGTTTGGTTATATTATGCAATGTGTGCGTGAAAAATGAAAATAGATTCAGATGTCGCATCTCAAGTCTATTTAACGCTTTGTTCATATTACCTAAGCATGGTTAGGTTATATTACGCAAGGTGTGCGTGAAAGTGAAGCTAGATTAGTATGTCGCATCTCAAGGCTCTTTAATGCAACTTTCTGATTACCTAATTATGATTAGGTTATAATAAGCAAAGGTTGCGTGAAAAGTGACGCTAGATTAGTATATCGCTTCTCAAGTCTCTTTAACGCGTCATTTCGATTACCATGCTTATATCGCGTCACAAGTCTCTCTAACGCGTCGTTTCTTTTACCTAAGCATGGTCAGGTTATAGTATGCAAAAAGTGTGTGAAAAGGATCAATTGATTAGTATGTCGCGTCTCAAGTCTCTTTAACGCGTCATTCCTCATACCTAAGCATGGTTAGGTTAAGTGACGCTATATTAGTATGTCCAGTCTCAAGTCTCTTTAGCCCGTCGTTTCGATTAGCTAAGCATGGTTAGGTTATATTACGTAAAGTGTGCGTAAAAAGTGATGCTAGATTAGTATTTTTCGTCTCAAGTCTCTTTAACGCGTCATTTTGATTACCATACTTATCTCGCGTCACAAGTTTATTTAACACGTCGTTCCGATTACCTAATCATGGTTAGGTTATATTACGCAAGGTGTGAGTGAAAAGTGTCGCTAGATTAGTATGTCGCGTCTCAAGGCTCTTTAATGCGTCGTTCCGATTACCTAAGCATGATTAGGTTATAATACGCAAAGTTTGCGTGAAAAGTGACGCTAGATAAGTATGTCGCTTCTCAAGTCTCTTTAACGCGTCCTTTCGATTACAATGCTTATGTCGCGTCACAAGTCCCTTTAACGCGTCGTTCCGATTACCTAAGCATGGTTATGTAATAGTACGCAAAGTGTGCGCAAAAAATATCAATAGATAAGTATGTCGCGTCTCAAGTGTCTTTAACGCGTTGTTCCTATAACCTAAGCATGGTTAGGTTATATTAGGCAAAGTGTGCGTGAAAAGTGACGCTAGATTATTATGTCCAGTCTACAATGTCTTTAACGTGTCGTTCCGATTACCTAAGCATGGTTAGGTTATATTACGCAAAGTGTGCGTAAAAAGTTACAATAGATTAGTATGTTTTGTCTCAAGTATCTTTAACGCGTTGTTTTGATTACCATACTTATCTCGCGTCACAAGTATCGTCGTTCCGATTACCTAACCATGGTTAGGTTATACTACGCAAAGTGTGCTTGAAAAGTGACGTTAAATTAGTATGTCGTGTCTCAAGTCTCTCTAACGCGTCGTTATTATTTCCTAAGCATGGTTAGTTTATATTACGCAAAGTGTGCGTGAAAAGTGACGCTAGATTAGTATGTCCAGTCTTAAGTCTCTTTAACGCGTCGTTCCGATTACCTAAGCATGGTTTGGTTATATTACGCAAAGTGTGCTTAAAAAGTGACGCTAAATTAGTTTGTTTCGTCTCAAGTCTCTTTTACGCGTCTTTTCGATTACCATACTTATCTCGCGTCACAAGTCTCTATAACGCGTCGTTTCGATTACCTAAGCATGGTTAGGTTATATTAAACAAACAGTGCGTGAAAAGTGACGTTAAATTAGTATGTCTCGTCTCAAGTCTCTCTAACGCGTCGTTCCAATTTCCTAAGCATGGTTAGGTTATTTTACGCAAAGTGTGCGTGAAAAGTGACGCTAGATTAGTATGTCTAGTCTCAAGTCTCTCTAACGCGTCGTTCCGATTTCCTAAGCATGGTTATGTTATATTACGCAACGCGTGCGTAAAAAGTGAAGCTAGATTAGTTTGTTTCGTCTCAAGTCTCTTTTACGCGTCGTTTTGATTACCATACTTATCTCGCGTCACAAGTCTCTATAACGCGTCGTTCCGATTACCTAAGCATGGTTAGGTTATATTACGCAAACAGTGCGTGAAAACTGACGTTAAATTAGTATGTCTCGTCTCAAGTTTCTCTAACGTGTCGTTCCAATTTCCTAAGCATGGTTACGTTATATTAGACAAAGTGTGCGTGAAAAGTGACGCTAGATTGTATGTCCAGTCTCAAGTCTCTTTAACACGTCGTTCTGATTACCTAAGCATGGTTAGGTTATATTACGCAAAGTGTGCGTAAAAAGTGACGCTAGATTAGTTTGTTTCGTCTCAAGTCTCTTTAACGCGTAGTTTCGATTACTATACTTATCTCGCGTCACAAGTTTCTTTAACGCGTTGTTCTGATTATCTAAGCATGATTAGGTTATACTACGCAAAGTTTGCGTGAAAAGTGACGCTAGATTAGTATGTCGCTTCTTAAGTCTCTTTAACACGTCGTTTCGATTACCATGCTTATGTCGCGTTATAAGTCTCTGTAACGCGTCGTTCCGATTACTTAAGCATGGTTAGGTTATAGTACGCAATGTGTGCGTAAAAAGGTTCAATAGATAAGTATGTCGTGTCTCAAGTCTCTTTAACGCATCATTCCTATTACCTAAGAATGGTTAGGTTATATTACGTAAAGTGTGCTTGAAAAGTGACGCTAGATTAGTATGTCCAGTCTTCAATCTCTTTATCGCGTCGTTCCGATTACCTAAGCATGGTTAGGTTATATTACGCAAAGTGTGCGAAAAAAGTGACACTAGATTAGTATGTTTCGTCTCAAGTCTCTTTAACGCGTCGTTTCGATTACCATACTTATCCCGCGTCACAAGTCTCGTCGTTCCGATTACCTAACCATGGTTAGGTTATACTTCGCAAAGTGTGCTTGAAAAGTGGCGTTAAATTAGTATGTCGCGTCTCAAGTCTCTCTAACGCGTCGTTCCGATTTCCTAAGCATGGTTAGGTTACATTACGAAAAGTGTGCGTGAAAAGTGACGCTAGATTAGTATGTCCAGTCTCAAGTCTCTTTAACGCGTCGTTCCGATTACCTAAGCATGATTAGGTTATATTACGCAAAGTGTGCTTAAAAAGTGACGCTAGATTAGTTTGTTTCGTCTCAACTCTTTAACGCATTGTACGGATTACCTAAGGATAGTTAGGTTACTTCACGAAAAGTGTGCGTGAAAAGTAACAAACATTAGTATGTCGCGTCTCAAGTCTATTTAACGCGTCATTCCGATTACCTAAGCATGGTTAGGTTATATTACGCAAAGTGTGCATGCAAAGTGACACTAGATTAGTATGTCGCATCTCAATTCTCTTTAACGCGTTGTACCGATTACCTAAGGATGGTTAGGTTACATTACAGAAAGTGTACGTGAAAAGTGACGCTAGATTAGTATGTCGCGTCTTAAGTCTATTTAACGCGTCGTTCTAATTATCAAAGCATGGTTAGGTTATATTACGCGAAGTGTGCGTGAAACGTTATGCTAGATTAGTATGTCGCGTCTCAAGTTTCTTTAACGCGTCGTTTCGATTACCTAAGCATTGTTAGGTTATTTTACGCAGAGTGTGAGTGAAAAATTACAATTGATTAGAATGTCGCGTCACAAGTCTATTTAACGCGTCGTTACGATTAGCTAAGCATGGTTAGGTTATATTACGCAAAGTGTGCGTGAAAAGAGACAATAGATCACTATGTCGCATCTCAAGTCTCTTTAACGCATCGTTCCGATTACCTAAGCGTGGCTAAGTTATATTGCGCAATGTGTGCATGAAAAGTGATGCTATGTCGCGTCTCAAATGTCTTTAACGCGTCGTTCCGATTACCTAAGCATGGTTAGGTTATATTACGCAAAATGTGCGTGAAAAGTGATGATATGTCGCGTCTCAAATGTCTTTAACGCGTCGTTCTGATTACCTACACATGGTTAGGTTATATTTAGCAAAGCGTGCGTAAAAAGTGACGCTAGATTAGTATTGCGCGGTTCAAGTCTCTTTAATGCGTCGTCTCGATTATCATGCTTATGTCACGTCACAAGTGTCTCTAATGCGTCGTTCTGATTACCTAAGCATGGTTTTGTTATATTACGCAAAGTGTGCGTGAAAAAATTCCGATTGCCTAAGCATGGTTAGGTTATTTTACACAAAGTGTGTGTGAAAAGTGACGCTTGGTTTGTATGTCGCGTCTCAAGTCCCTTTAACGCATCTTCTGATTATCTAAGCATGTTTAAGTTATACTACGCAAAGTGTGCGTGAAAAGTGACGCTAGATTAGTATGTCACGTCTCAAGTCTGTTTAATGCGTAGTTCCCATAACCAAAGCATGGTTATGATATATTATGCCAAGTGCGTGTTAAGTCGCTAGATTAGTATGTCGCGTCACAAGTCTCCTTAACGCGTTGCTACGATTACATAAGCATGGTTAAGTTATATTACGCAAAGTGTGCGTAAACAGTGTACGTATCGTTTCGATTACCATGCTTATGTCACTTTACAAGTCTCTCTAACACGTGGTCCGATTACCAAAGCATGGTTAGGTTGTATTACACAAAGTGTGCGTGAAAAGTGACAATAGATTAGTATGTCGGGTTGCAAGTGTCTTTAACATGCCATTCCGATTACCTAAGCATGGTTAGGTTATTTTACGCAAAGTGTGCGTGAAAAGTGACGCTAGATTAGTATGTCGTGTCTCAAGTCTCTTTGACGCGTCGTTCCGATTACCAAAGCATGCTTAGGTTATACTACGCAATGTGCGCGTGAAAACATTTGCTAGGTAAGTATGTCGCGTCTCAAGTCTCATTAACGTATCATTTCGATTACCATGCTTATGTCGCTTTACAAGTCTCTCTAACACGTCGTTCGGATTACCAAAGCATGGTTAGGTTATATTACGCAAAGTGTGTGTGAAAAGTGACAATAGATTAGTATGTCGCATTGCAAGTGTCTTTAAGGTGCCGTTTCGATTACCTAAGCATGGTTAGGTTATTTTACGCTAAGTGTGCGTGAAAAGGGACGGTAGATTAGTATGTCGCGTCTCAAATCTCTTTAACGCGTCGTTCCGATTACCTAAGCATGGTTATGTTATATTACACAATGTGTGCGTCTTAAGTCTCTTTAACACGTTGTTCCGATTTCCTAATCTTGATTAGGTTGTATTACGCAAAGTATGCGTGAAAAGTGACGCTAGATTAGTATGGCGTGTTTCAAGTCGCTTTAACGCGTCGTTTCAATTACTTATCTTATGTCGCGTTAGAAGTTCCTCTAACGCGTCAGGTTATATTATGCAAAGTGTGCGTGAAAAGTGACAATAGATTAGTATGTCGTGTCTCAAGTCTCTTTAACGCGTCGTTCCAATTACCTATGCATGGTTAGGTTATTTTACGCTAGATTAGTATGTCGTGTCTCGAGTCTTTTTAATGCTTATTCTGATTACCTAAGCATGAATAGGTTATATTACGTAAAGAGTGCATGAAAAGTGAAACTAGATAAGTCTTTTTAACGCGTCATTCCGATTACCTAAGCATGGTTAGGTTATTTTACACAAAGTGTGCGTGAAAAGTGACGATAGATTTGTATATCGCGTCTCAAGTCCCTTTATCTAAGCATGGTTAGATTATATTACGCAAAGTGTGCGTGAAAAGTGATGCTTGATTAGTATGTCGCGTCACAAGTCTTCTTAACACGTTGTTACGATTATTTAAGCATGGTTAAGTAATATTACGCAAAGTGTGCGTAAAAATTGACGTTAGATTAGTATGGCGCGTCTCAAGTCTCTTTAACGTATCGTTTCGATTACCATACTTATGTCACGTTACAAGTCACTCTAACACATCGTTCCGATTACAAAAGCATGGTTAGGTTATATTACGCAAAGTGTGCGTGAAAAGTGACAATAGATTAGTATGTCGCGTTGCAAGTGTCTTTGACGTGCCGTTCCGATTACCTAAGCATGTTTAGGTTATATTAAGCAAAGTGTGCGTGAAAAGTGACGCTAGATTAGTATGTCACGTCTCAAGTCTCTTTAACGCGTCGTTCCGATTACCAAAGCATGGTTATGTTATATCATGCCAAGTGCGAGTTAAAAGTGTCGCTAGATTAGTATGTCGAATCATAAGTCTCCTTAGCGTGTTGTTACGATTACCTAAGCATGGTTAAGTTATATTACGCAAAGTGTGCGTAAAAAGTGACGTTAGATTAGTATGGCGCGTCTCAAGTCTCTTTAACGTATCGTTTTGATTACCATTCATATGTCACGTTACAAGTCTCTCTAACACCTTGTTCCGATTACCAAAGCATGGTTAGGTTATATTACGCCAAGTGTGTGTGAAAAGTGACAATAGATTAGTATGTCGCGTTGCAAGTGTCTTTAACGCGCCGTTCGGATTACCAAAGCATGGTTAGGTTATTTTACGCAAAGTGTGCGTCAAAAGTGACGCTAGATTAGTATGTCGCGTCTCAAATCTCTTTAACGCGTCGTTCCAATTACTAAATCATGGTTAGGTTATTACGCAATGTGTGCGTGAAAACATTTGCTAGGTTAGTATGTCGCGTCTCAAGTCTCTTTAAAGCTTCGTTCCGCTTACCTAATCTTGATTAGGTTGTATTACGCAAAGTGTGCGTGAAAAGTGACACTAGATTAGTATGGCGCTATTCAAGTCTCTTTAACGCGTCACTTCAATTACTTTGCATATGTCGCATCACAAGTGTCTCTAACAAGTCGTTCTGATTACCTAAGCATGGTTAGGTTATATTACGCAAAGTGTGCGTGAAAAGTGACAATATATTAGTATGTCGAGTCTCAAGTCTCTTTAACGCGTCGTTCCGATTACCTAGGCATGGTTAGGTTATTTTACGCAAAGTGTGTGTGAAAATTTACGCTAGATGAGTATATCGCGTCTCGAGTCTTTTTAATGCGTATTCCGATTACCTAAGCATGAATAGGTTATATTACGTAAAGAGTGCGTGAAAAGTGAAACTAGATTAGTATGTCGCATCTAAAGTATCTTTAACGCCTCGTTCCGATTTCCTAAGCATGGTTAGGTTATATTACGCAAAGTCTGTGTAAAAAGTGACGCTAGATTAGTATGGTGCTTCTCAAGTCTCTTTAACGCGTCGTTTTGATTACCATGCTTATGTCGTCTCACAAGTCTATCTAACGTGTCGTTCCGATTACCTAAGCATGTTTTTGTTATATTACGTAAAGTGTGCGTGAAAAGTGACGCTAGATTAGTATGTCGTGTCACAAGTCTCTCTAACGCGTCGTTTCTAATTAACTAAGCATGGTTAGGTTATATTAAGCAAACTGTGCGTAAAAAGTGACGCTAGATTAGTATGCCGCATCTCAAGTCTCTTTAATGCTTTGTTCCGATTACCTAAACATG
Source organism: Mercurialis annua (assembly GCF_937616625.2). Taxonomy (NCBI): domain Eukaryota; kingdom Viridiplantae; phylum Streptophyta; class Magnoliopsida; order Malpighiales; family Euphorbiaceae; genus Mercurialis; species Mercurialis annua. The sequence continues at coordinate 44,148,200 of NC_065572.1, forward strand.
GTTAGGTTATATTACGCAAATTGTGCGTGAAAAGCGACAATAGATTTGTATGTCGTGTCTCAAATCTCTGTAACGAGTCGTTTCGATTACCATGCTTATGTCGCGTCACAAGCCTCTCTAACGCGTCGTTCCCATTGCCTAAGCATCGTTAGGTTACATTACACAAAGTGTGCGTAAAATGTGAAAATAGATTAGTATGTCTTGTCTCAAGTCTCTTTAACGTGTCGTTCCGATTACCTAAGCATGGTTAGGTTATATTACGCAATGTGTGCGTGAACACTGTTGCTAGGTTCGTATGTCGTGTCTCAATTCTCTTTAATGCTTCGTTCTAATTACCTAAGCATGGTTAGGTTATATTACGCAAACTGTGCGTGAAAAGTGACGCTAGATTAGTATGTCGCGTCTCAAGTCGCTTTGACGCGTCGTACCGATTACCTAAGCATGGTTAGATTATATTACACAAGGTGTGCGTAAAAAGTCACGCTAGAATAGTATGGCGCGTTTCAAGTTTCTTTAACGCGTCGCTTCAATTACAATGCTTATGTCGCGTCACAAGTGTCTCTAACACATCGTTCTGATTACCTAAGCATGGTTAGATTATATTACGCGCAGTGTGCGTGAAAAGTGACAATAGATTAGTATGTCGTGTCTCAAGTCTCTATAACTCGTCTTTTCGATTACCTAAGCATGGTTAGGTTATTTAACGCAAAGTGTGCGTGAAAAGGACGCTTAGTATGTCGCTTCTCAAGTCCCTTTAGAGCGTATTCTGATTACCTAAGCATGGTTAGGTTATATAACGCAAAATGTGCGTGAAAAGTGACGCTAGATTAGTATGTCGCGTCTCAAGTATCTTTAACGCGTTGTTTCGATTACCAAAGCATGGTTATGATATATTACACCAAGTGCGCGTTAAAAGTGTCGGTAGATTAGTATGACGCGTCACAAGCCTCTTTAACGCGTTGTTATGATTACCCAAGCATGGTTAAGTTATATTACGCAAAGTATGCGTAAAAGGTCTCTTGCATAATATAAGTGACATTATATATATTACGCCTCGTTTTGATTACCATGCTTATGTCACGTTACAAGTCTCTCCAACACGTCGTCCCGATTACCAACGCATGGTGAGGTTATATTACGCAAAAGTGTGCGTAATAACTGACAATAGATTAGTACGTCGCGTCGCAAGTCTCTTTAATGTGTCATTCCGATTACCTAAGCATGGTTAGGTTATTTTACGCATAGTGTGCGTGAAAAGTGACGCTAGATTAGTATGTCACGTCTCAAGTTTCTCTAACGCGTAGCTTTGATTACCTAAGCATGGTTAGGTTATTTTACGCAAAGTGTGCGTGAAAAGTGACACTAGATTAGTATGTCGCTTCTCAAGTCCCTTTAACGCGTGTTCCGATTACCAAAGTATGGTTAGGTTATATAACGCATAGTGTGCGTGAAAAGTGACGCTAGATTAGTATGTCGCGTCTCAAGTCTCTTTAAAGCGTCGTTCCGATTACCAAAGCATGGTTAGGTTATATTGCACAATGTGTGCGTGAAAACTGTTGCTAGGTTAGTATGTCGCGTCTCAACTCTCTTTAAAGCGTTGTTCCGATTACCTAATCATGGTTAGGTTGTATTCCGCAATGTGTGCGTGAAAAGTGACGCTAGATTAGTATGTCCCGTCTCAAGTATCTTTAATACGTCGTTATGATAGCCTAAGCATGGCAAGGTTATATTACGCAAAGCGTACGTAAAAAGTGACGTTAGATTAGTATGGCGCGTTTCAAGTGTCTTTAACGCGTCGTTTCGATTACTGTGCTTATATCGCGTAACAAGTGTGCGTGAAAAGTGACAATAGATTAGTATGTCGCGTCTCAAGTCTCTTTAACGCGTCGTTCTGATTACCTAGGCATGGTTTAGTTATTTTACGGAAAGTGTGTGTGAAAACTGACGCTAGATTGGTATGTGACGTGTCAAGTCTCTTTAATGCGTATTACGATTACCTAAGCATGGTTAGGTTATATTGTGTAGAGTGTGCGTGAAAAGTGACGCTAGTTTAGTATGTCGCATCTCAAGTCTCTTTAACGCGTCGTTCCGATTACCAAAGCATGGTTAGTATGTCGCGTCACAAGTCTCTCTAACGCGTCGTTTCGATTATTTAAGCATGGTTAGGTCATATTGTTGGTGCACCGGGACGTGAGGGTCCGAATCGTATATTTCAATTCAAAATTGGAATTCCAACAATTCGGATCCAGAAATTGATCATATCAATAAAAATGGATCGTCGTATCATATAGTAATTAAAGCACGCATCTAGAAACCGTAAGAAGAATACCTATGTCGATTCTCCAACGATTCTTGTAGTCCCGATAGTACGGCGACCTCAAGCTCGTCCACACGAGTATGCGTCCGATTGAATCCTCGCCTTGAAGTAATCTGCTAGAGTTCCTCTTGCCGAGCAACCCTAAGCTCAAACTCTTGCCTCGATTACGTCTTTGCTGGGATGTATAAAAAACTTTCTCCAAGCTTTTCTGTGATTGATGACTACTTGAACTCCTTCAAATATGGTCTCTTTAGTGTGGTGTGTGTAGAATAAGCAAAGGCAACCTCTATTTATAGGGTAGAGCTTTGCTTAAGAATGCAACACCTCACATGCTAGGTGTCACACACCCAGCAAAGGTGTTGCCACCATTCGACACCTCACATGCTAGGTGTCACACACCAAGCATAGGTGTTGCCACCATCTGACACATCACATGCTAGGTGTCACACATCAAGCATAGGTGTTGCCACCTTCTGACACGTCGGATGCTAGGTGTCACACACAGAGACATACATGACATCATCACATGACATCATCACGTGACATCATCATATGACATCATCACATGACATCATCGTGACATCATCGTGACATCATCACATGACATCATCGTGACATCATCACATGACATCATCACATTAACTTGGATAAAATACAATTAGGTGCCTACTAATTTATAACTCTTACAAATTAGTCCCTAATTTATACTTGTTTTTCATCTTAGATTAATTTCCGAGATATGCTAGTATCTATATGAAATCGATCTCTCGTAAACTCAATCGGTTGCACACCCTATTGTGTGTGACTAACTAGGTTCACATCTATATGGCAACGAGAGTCATAAGAAACGCCCTTCTTATATTAAATAATTAAATCCCATTAATTATTAATTCTCGTAGATCGTGAGTGACGTCTAGCAACATATCACGACCCCCAAATAGATATGAATGTTTCGATGCATTCTTTATGAACCAATGTTCATAATTACCGTACACTCAAAATTCCCTTCATCTAAGATTCCGATCTCGACTAGTGTCACGGTTAAGTCAAACACTGTTTGTCTTAATCATATGACCTCATCTCAGTTTTTATTCTTGATAAATATGACTTCCACTAGAAACAACTTTCTAAGTAAGTCATATACACCCGCGCAGGTTTTATTATCCATCAAGAACAATTTGAGATAGCATAGAATCTTTTCTCCGTTCATCCGGAGTGATAAATCCTCTCTTGGTTAAACCCCTATCTCCATATACAACTAACTAGAGCCAACACATCCCGCGACCCTAGCTCATGAAAGATCTAGGGATAAGGAGTATCAAACTCTAATCACCTATATACAAGATAGTGTCACCGCAAGTCAAAGGACATATGTACAATTATGAACTAGATGACATTAAATTGACTTTGATGAAATACCATGTATAAGTCATCTAGCGTCACTTGTTCGACCCACTCAACATCTTGAGTGTCCACATGTTTATCCTGATCTCCATCAAGTAGTATGAGAGTCACTACTTCCTATAATTAGTAACTCCTTACTAATCAGGAGAATAAACAGAGGTGACAATCTTTCCGGGATAATACGACGCCCTTATTCGTAGGACCCCATCGATCATGAACTGTTATTTGGATCACATGTATAATAAAATCTGTAACTCATATTCTTAACACCTTAAGAATAGATTCTACCACAATGTGATAAGGACAATATGTAATAAATGAACACTTAGTTGATGAGACACTTAGTTCAATTAGAACATATATATCTTTGCCATTGGGATTAGTTCTACAAATATACATGATCAAATGGCCCTAGGGCACATACTACTAACAATCTCCCACTTGCACTAGTGCCATTGGCAACTATATCTAAGCCCCATCTTTACAAGATGTAAATCTTAATGACTCTATGTCATGTAAACCTTAATGACTCTAAGTCATGGGCTTTGTCAGTGGGTCAGCCGTGTTATCGGCTGATGCTATCTTTTAGAGAAACAATTTTCTCTTTCCAACAATTTCTTTAGATAATATGATAATGCCTTTTCTTATGTTTGGATAAGTTGTGAGACCCAGTTTCCTTTGCTATGGCAGTAGCACCATTGTTGTCGCAGAAAAGAGGAACTGTCGACTTAATGGAAGAAACCATACTTAGTTCTATTAAGAACTATTTTATCCAAACACCTTCTATTACAACATCTCATGCCATAATATACTCGGCTTCTATAATGGAACCTGGAGTTGATTCTCGCTTAGAACACTTCTAGCTTACTACTCCTTCATTATAGATAAATATGAATCTGGAGATAGACTCTCTATCATCCATATCTGATTTATTAATCAGAATCTGTAAAACGGTCTACTTAAAAAACCTTGTTCTCCATTAGTTAAGACCATATCTTTAGTTCTTCATAAGTACTTAAAGATATCCTTAACGACCATCCAATGTTCTCAAAATGGATTTGATTGAAACTGATTAGTCCCACTAACCGCATAGACAAATTTCTAGCTTTGTAAGTGACAACACATACGTCAGACTACCAATTGCCGAAGCCTATGGTATCTTTGCTAGATTCTTTCTTTCTTCAGAAGTCTCAGAAGACATTCCTATTCAAAGAAGAATTTCATGGCTAACTAGTATCAATCCTATTACAACTTCCATATTGAACTACTTCAATATCTTTTCTAAGAAGAGCCTGTAGGAGAAACTACTTATTCTCTTAGATCTATCTCCATAGATTCCAACACTGAGAATATAAGTTATTTCTTCGAGGACTTTGATGGAGTACGTATTAGATAAACCAAAGTTTTACAGAAGTTAACATTCCGATATTATTATGTATTAGTAATATGTTATCTAGATACAAGATCACAAAAGTGAGTCTGCTACCACTAACCTTCTTGTAAACATTGGGTTTATCATCGTTTTTAATAAATTCGTAACTCCTTACGGCTTTATCAAGACGACGAATCTCGAAGCTTTGTTTCCATCCACTAGGGATCATTTTAGCTTACACGCCTCGGAACCTTCTTCGGATTCAAAATCCTCGGCTTGTTCCATATAGATATACTCCTTAAATTAACCATTAAGGAATGTGGTTCTTACATCCATATGTCCAACCACAAAATCTGAATGTGTAGCCTTGGTAAGAAAAATCTTGATGGACTTAAGCATGGCTACCGGCGATAAAGTGTATTCACAATACAACTTCTTGCCTCTAGCAAAACTCTTTTGCAACAAGCCTTGCTTTAAATGTTTCCACCTTTCCATTAGTACCAATTTTACACTTGAAGATCCATTTAAACCTTATTGGTATAATACCTTTGAATGGATCGACTAGCTCCTAAAATTTGGTTTCTTTATATGGAATCCATTTCAGATTTTATTCCTTCAAACCAATTTTGAAGAATCTATATCACATATAGTTTCCTCATAAGTAGAGGGATCAACACTTGATCTTTTACTCCATGACTAAACAACTCTTGTTTATCATGTGGGAAAACCATCTCTCTACGGTGAACGAGATACTCTACTTAATCTTCGAGTTGTTAATGTAGATACATCTTTTACTAACTCCGGCTTTTAGTGGGTTTGATCAATCTTCATTGATTCATTATTTTGTTGGTAACTAGATGACTCCTCATCTAATTCTATATTCCTTTCTTAGTGTCCCTCTTGAATAAACGCTTTATTAAGAAAGACTACCGCCGTTAAACAACAATTGTTTGTTCGGTTCGAATATAGAAACAATATCCTAAACTGTATTTAGGATATCCAACATAACCTTTCCATGATTGATTTTGATTCCAAATTTATCGGATATCAGTTTCCTGATATGTTCCGAAAACCCTCAAATCTTAACATCCTTAAGACTTGATTCCATACCATATCTCATAAGGTATCTATGGTGCAAATTTAGTTGGAATTTAATTTAGAATTTTATTTGCGGTAAGAAGTGCTTGACCCTATAACGAGATGGATAAGTCAGTATATAGCTCATTATTGATCGTATCATTTCCCACAATGTACGATACGTCCTTCTTGACAGACGCACCATTCAACCATGGTGTTCCCAAGGAGTAAGTTGAAAAATAATACCACATTCCTTTTAGGAACGTACCAAACTCTGTACTCAAATATTCTTCCCTTTTCGATCACATCGTAAAGTATTAATACCTTTTCCAATTTGGTTTTCTACTTCATTCTTGAAGTCATTTGAACATTTCAAAATCTTCATGTTTGTTCTTCATAAGACAAACTTAACTATATCGTGATAAATCATCGATGTAGAAAATGAAGTATAAGTATCTACCTTGGTCCGTTTCTTTTAACATACCATATACATCACTATGTATGATCTCTTAAACGGCTTTGGCTCTACCACTTTGTCCCACAAAGAATGACCAGGTCATTTTGCCTTTAAGATACGACTCACAAATCGAAAGAGATGCAAAATCTTGATTGCTCAAGATTCCCATTCTATCTAACTTGTTATGTCTATCTTTTGCAATATGTCCTAATTATAAATGCCAAAGTTGTTTAGAAGTTTGATAACTTATGGTATTAATTTCCAAAACATCTTTTGCATTAAACATCTTTATTCAAGTCATAAAGAACATTTTGTACATATCCATACCCAACTCCGTATTATCAAACATAATACTACAAACATCCTTTGCAAATAGAAAATCAACTACCAAATTTGTCACACAAATTCGGATATGATATTTCTATATATATTGGGTGAGTACAAAAAAACTTGTTTAAGTACAACTTATGTTTATTTAAGAAAATTGAAGTTGATCCTATAGCTCTTGTCACAACGCTTGCGTCATTCCTGAGATTTAAGATTACTTCATCTTTTTCCTTTCTTTCTCACTTTTACTAAATCCGTAAAAAATAAACAAATGTGAGAATTAGCATCGGTATTCAATGCCCAAGCTTTTAAATGAGCAATTGACATTGGAATATGAGATGGACACATGTTCTTGATGGAGTTGTTCCTCCAGTCATTGCCCTTTAAGTATTCACAATACTTAATGCAATTTCCATTTCAATGTCTTTCGGTTTGACAAAAGAAACACTTTCTTTTATTGACCGAACCGCCTTTGAAATATTCCAAATATTTCCAGCTATGACTTATACTGTCCTACATCTTAACAAACGAAAACACTTTTCTTTGTTAACCAATGTGCATTTCTTTTTCGCAAAAGCCTTAGAGGCATCTAAATATCTTAATCAATCAAAAAATGGTTTTAAACCACTAGCCGATTACTATCGTGAATGTCACTTAAAAGGATTCTATTTAATCTTATTATCCTTTAGATAGCAAAGATCTCTAATTAGTATTCGTGTTATTTTGTATATTTAACCATAATGATTTGGTCTCTATCAAAATGGCCTCCCACTATCTTTTTCGAATCCTACACTTCCAAAATAGAAAACGTGAATCTTTGTTGGAAAAGACTTCAAGCGGGTGATTGAATTCTTATACTCACTTATCTTTCCCTCAAGTACTTAATGCTATTCTTGGGATCAAAATGATATATAAGTGAACAACTACTTGTTCATCATATCTCATATGAGGTTTAATCATTTCCGGCTCCTAATGCTTTCACCCTCAAGTACTTAATGCTATTCTTGGGTTTCCACATTAGTTAAGTTTAACCCATTGAATCAACTAAGATGTATTGATTTGAATAATATACGATTCAGGTACGCCTAATTGCCTTTCTCGCCGTATATTATATCGACTACACCCGCAACATCGCATGCTTAACAATAAACTCGACAACATCTCTTGACGATATCATCTCACCCCTATGTATCCATAGCCGACAAGATGATAACTCAAAGCGTGTTAGTTTATTGCTCCAATGGAGAGCCATTGATAAATCAATTTAATGATTAATCAATATAAACTTAATCCTTTTACTTTTAGGAAGATTTCTTAGGGTTTTAAGTTATTTCGGTCTCACTAAGCCCACAACACATTTTAGCATGCATCTCATACATATTAAAGCTAAAATGAATCATGCAATCACACATGTATGATCATGGACTTCCTAGGTCTCATTCTTTAGCCACAAAAGAATGAGCAAACTATTATTTGTTCCGCATGTTTTGTTGACGACAACATAATGCACAAGCAAGTCATGTATTGTGTTAAATAATCACATTAGAAAAATTCCCAGGATAGATTGGAGGGTCACGAGCGGACCACTTAAGTACCAATCTCCTAGACAGAATTTAATCAAATGTAATTAATGTCACAATATTGTTTGCTCGTTTTTGCAAAGAAGACCTAAGCCCTCGGAATTATAAATTACATGCCAATTAATAATTCCTAAGTCCATGATTATTAATACATGAATTCAATCGTAAAGCTTTAATACTTGCTGATACGGTGGCTTTGATACCACTGTTGGTTCCCAGCCAATAGTGAGGTTGTGGACCAATATGGACTCGATCCTATCTCATAGGGTGACATCCATATGTACCTACCAAAGCACGCATCACATACGCTCTAGGGTGGAGAGCCTCACTTCGTCACACGATCATGAGTGAGAGTTCCCTAGAATCGGATAATCGACACATCTCCATGTGTTGCATCTCCATGCACATTATCCTTTGCTCCGATACCACTGTTGGTTCCCAGCCAATAGTGAGGTTGTGGACCAATATGGACTCGATCCTATCTCATAGGGTGACATCCATATGTACCTATCAAAGCACGCATCTCATACGCTCTAGGGTGGAGAGCCTCACTTCGTCACACGATCATGAGTGAGAGTTCCCTAGAATCGGATAATCGACACATCTCCATGTGTTGCATCTCCATGCACATTATCCTTTGCTCTGATACCACTGTTGGTGCAGCGGGACGTGAGGGTCCGAATCGTATATTTCAATTCAAAATTGGAATTCCAACAATTCGGATCCAGAAATTGATCATATCAATAAAAATGGATCGTCGTATCATATAGTAATTAAAGCACGCATCTAGAAACCGTAAGAAGAATACCTATGTCGATTCTCCAACGATTCTTGTAGTCCCGATAGTACGGCGACCTCAAGCTCGTCCACACGAGTATGCGTCCGATTGAATCCTCGCCTTGAAGTAATCTGCTAGAGTTCCTCTTGCCGAGCAACCCTAAGCTCAAACTCTTGCCTCGATTACGTCTTTGCTGGGATGTATAAAAAACTTTCTCCAAGCTTTTCTGTGATTGATGACTACTTGAACTCCTTCAAATATGGTCTCTTTAGTGTGGTGTGTGTAGAATAAGCAAAGGCAACCTCTATTTATAGGGTAGAGCTTTGCTTAAGAATGCAACACCTCACATGCTAGGTGTCACACACCCAGCAAAGGTGTTGCCACCATTCGACACCTCACATGCTAGGTGTCACACACCAAGCATAGGTGTTGCCACCATCTGACACATCACATGCTAGGTGTCACACATCAAGCATAGGTGTTGCCACCTTCTGACACGTCGGATGCTAGGTGTCACACACAGAGACATACATGACATCATCACATGACATCATCACGTGACATCATCATATGACATCATCACATGACATCATCGTGACATCATCGTGACATCATCACATGACATCATCGTGACATCATCACATGACATCATCACATTAACTTGGATAAAATACAATTAGGTGCCTACTAATTTATAACTCTTACAAATTAGTCCCTAATTTATACTTGTTTTTCATCTTAGATTAATTTCCGAGATATGCTAGTATCTATATGAAATCGATCTCTCGTAAACTCAATCGGTTGCACACCCTATTGTGTGTGACTAACTAGGTTCACATCTATATGGCAACGAGAGTCATAAGAAACGCCCTTCTTATATTAAATAATTAAATCCCATTAATTATTAATTCTCGTAGATCGTGAGTGACGTCTAGCAACATATCACGACCCCCAAATAGATATGAATGTTTCGATGCATTCTTTATGAACCAATGTTCATAATTACCGTACACTCAAAATTCCCTTCATCTAAGATTCCGATCTCGACTAGTGTCACGGTTAAGTCAAACACTGTTTGTCTTAATCATATGACCTCATCTCAGTTTTTATTCTTGATAAATATGACTTCCACTAGAAACAACTTTCTAAGTAAGTCATATACACCCGCGCAGGTTTTATTATCCATCAAGAACAATTTGAGATAGCATAGAATCTTTTCTCCGTTCATCCGGAGTGATAAATCCTCTCTTGGTTAAACCCCTATCTCCATATACAACTAACTAGAGCCAACACATCCCGCGACCCTAGCTCATGAAAGATCTAGGGATAAGGAGTATCAAACTCTAATCACCTATATACAAGATAGTGTCACCGCAAGTCAAAGAACATATGTACAATTATGAACTAGATGACATTAAATTGACTTTGATGAAATACCATGTATAAGTCATCTAGCGTCACTTGTTCGACCCACTCAACATCTTGAGTGTCCACATGTTTATCCTGATCTCCATCAAGTAGTATGAGAGTCACTACTTCCTATAATTAGTAACTCCTTACTAATCAGGAGAATAAACAGAGGTGACAATCTTTCCGGGATAATACGACGCCCTTATTCGTAGGACCCCATCGATCATGAACTGTTATTTAGATCACATGTATAATAAAATCTGTAACTCATATTCTTAACACCTTAAGAATAGATTCTACCACAATGTGATAAGGACAATACGTAATAAATGAACACTTAGTTGATGAGACACTTAGTTCAATTAGAACATATATATCTTTGCCATTGGGATTAGTTCTACAAATATACATGATCAAATGGCCCTAGGGCACATACTACTAACAATCTCCCACTTGCACTAGTGCCATTGGCAACTATATCTAAGCCCCATCTTTACAAGATGTAAATCTTAATGACTCTATGTCATGTAAACCTTAATGACTCTAAGTCATGGGCTTTGTCAGTGGGTCAGCCGTGTTATCGGCTGATGCTATCTTTTAGAGAAACAATTTTCTCTTTCCAACAATTTCTTTAGATAATATGATAATGCCTTTCCTTATGTTTGGATAAGTTGTGAGACCCAGTTTCCTTTGCTATGGCAGTAGCACCATTGTGGTCGCAGAAAAGAGGAACTGTCGACTTAATGGAAGAAACCATACTTAGTTCTATTAAGAACTATTTTATCCAAACACCTTCTATTACAACATCTCATGCCATAATATACTCGGCTTCTATAATGGAACCTGGAGTTGATTCTCGCTTAGAACACTTCTAGCTTACTACTCCTTCATTATAGATAAATATGAATCTGGAGATAGACTCTCTATCATCCATATCTGATTTATTAATCAGAATCTGTAAAACGGTCTACTTAAAAAACCTTGTTCTCCATTAGTTAAGACCATATCTTTAGTTCTTCATAAGTACTTAAAGATATCCTTAACGACCATCCAATGTTCTCAACATGGATTTGATTGAAACTGATTAGTCCCACTAACCGCATAGACAAATTTCTAGCTTTGTAAGTGACAACACATACGTCAGACTACCAATTGCCGAAGCCTATGGTATCTTTGCTAGATTCTTTCTTTCTTCAGAAGTCTCAGAAGACATTCCTATTCAAAGAAGAATTTCATGGCTAACTAGTATCAATCCTATTACAACTTCCATATTGAACTACTTCAATATCTTTTCTAAGAAGAGCCTGTAGGAGAAACTACTTATTCTCTTAGATCTATCTCCATAGATTCCAACACTGAGAATATATTACGCAAAGTGTGCGTGAAAAGTGACATTAGATTAGTATGTCATGTCTCAAGTCTCTTTATCGCGTCGTTCCGATTACCTAAGCATGGCTAGGTTAAATTACACAAAGTGTGCGTGAAAAGTGACGCTAGATTAGTATATTGCGTCTGGCGTCTCTTTAACTGTCGTTCCGATTACCTAAGTATGGTTAGGTTATATTACGCAAAGTGTGCGTGAAAAGTGACGCTAGATTAGTATGTCGCATCTCACGTCTCTCTAACGTGTAGTTCCTATTACCTAAGCCTTGTTTATTTTACGCAAAGTGTGCGTGAAAAGTGACTCTAGATTAGTATGTCGCGTCTCAAGTCTCTATTAGGCGCCGTTCGATTACCTATTCATTGTTAGTTTATATTACGAAAAGTGTGCGTTAAAAGTGACAAGAGATTAGTATGTCGCATTCCAATTCTATTTAACCCGTCGTTTCGATTACCTAAGCATGGTTCGGTTATAATACGCAATGTGTGCGTGAAAACTGTTGCTAGGTTAGTATGTCGCGTCTCAAGTCTCTTTAACGCGTCGTTCCGATTGCCTAAGCATGGTTAGGTTTAGATTAGTATGTCGTGTCTCAAGTCTCTTTAACGCGTTGTTTCGATTACCTAAGCATGGTAAGGTTTAGATCACCATGCTTGTCTTAAGTCTTTTTAACGCGTCGTTCCGATTACCTAAGCATGGTTAGGTTATATTATGCAAAGCGTGCTTAAAAAAGTGACGCTAGATTAGTATGGTGCGTTTTAAGTCTCTTTAACGCGTCGTTTCAATTACCGAAACATGGTTAGGTTATATTACGTACAGTGTGCGTGAAAAGTGACGATAGATTAGTATGTCGCGTCTCAAGTCTCTTTAACGCGTTATTCCGATTACCTAAGCATGATTAGGTTATATTACGCAAGTGTCCGTGAAGAGTGACGCTAGATCAAGATGTCCCTACTCAAGTCTCTTTAACACGTCGTTCCGATTTCCTAAGCATGGTTTGGTTATATGACGAAAAGTGTGCGTGAAAAGTGACGCTAGATTTATTATGCCGCGTTTCAAGTCTCTTTAACTAGTCGTTCCGATTACCTAAGCATGTTTAGGTTATATTACACAAATTATGGGTAAAAGTGACGCTAGATTTGTATGGTGCGTCACAAGTCTCGTTAACAAGTCTCTCTAACGCGTCGTTCCAATTACCTAAGCATGGTTTAGTTATATTACACAAAGTGTGCGCAAAAAGTGACGCTAGATTAGTATGTCGCATCACAAGTCTCTTTAACGCGTCGTTCCGATTACCTAAGCATGGTTAGGTTATATTACGCAAAGTTTGCGTGAAAAGTGACAATAGATTAGTATGTCGCGTTACATGTCTCTTTAATGTGTCGTTTCGATTACCATATTTATGTTGCGTCACAAGTCTATCTAATGCGTCGTTCCGATTACCTAAGAATGGTTAGGTTATATTACACAAAGTGTGCGTGAAAAGTGAAAATAGATTAGTATGTTACGTCTCAAGTCTCTTTAACGCGTTGTTCATATTTCCTAAGCATGGTTATGTTATATTACGCAAAGAGTGCGTGAATAGTTACGCTAGATTAGTATGTCGCGTCTCAAGTATTTTTAAGGTGTCGTTCCGACTACCTAAGCATGGTTAGGTTATATTATGCAAAGTGTGAGTCAAAAGTGACGCTAAATTAGTATGGCGCGACTCAAGTGAATTTAACGCGCCATTCGGATTACCTAAGCATGGTTAGGTTATATTACGCAAAGTGTGCATAAAAAGTGACGCTAGATAAGTATACCGGGTCACAAGTCTCTCTAACGCGTCGTTCCAATTAACTAAGCATGGTTATGTTATTACGCAAAATGTGCGTGAAGAATGACGCTAGTTTAGGATGTCGCGTTTAGAGTCTATTAAATGCGTCGTTTCGATTACCTAAGTCGTTATATTACGCAACGTGTGCGTGAAAAGTGACAATAGATTAGTATGTCGCGTCTCAAGTCTCTTTAACGCGTCGTTTCGATTACAATGCTTATGTCGCGTCACAAGTCTCTTTTACACGTCGTTCCTATTACCAAAGCATGGTTTGGTTATATTACGCAATATGTGCGTAAAAAGTGACGCTAGATTAGTATGGCGCGTCTCAAGTCTCTTTATCGCGTCGTTTCGATCACCAGGCTTATGTCACGTTACGAGTCTCTTTAGCATGTCGTTCCGATTACCTAAGCATGGTTAGGTTATATTACGCAAAGTGTGCATGAAAAGTGACAATAGATTAGTATGTCGCTTCTCAAGTCTTTATAACGCCTCGTTCCGATTACCTAAGCATGGTTAGGTTATTTTACGTAAAGTGTGCGTGAAAAGTGACGCTAGATTTGTATGTCGCGTCTCAAGCTTCTTAAACGCGTCGTTCCGATTACCTAAGCATGGTTAGGTTATATTACGCAACGTGTGCGTGAAAACAGCTGCTAGGTTAGTATGTCGCATCTCAAGTCTCATTAACGCGTCGTTCCAACTTCCTAAGCATGATTAGGTTATATTACGCAAAGTGTGCATGAAAAGTGACGCTAAATTAGTATGTCACGTCTCAAGTTTCTTTATCTTGTTGTTCCGATTACCTAAGCATGGTTCGTTTATATTACACAAAGTCTGCGTAAAAAGTGACGCTAGATTAGTATGGCGCGTCTCAAGTCTTTCTAACGCGTCGTTCTGATTACCTAAGCATGGCTAGGCTATATTACGTAAAGTGTGCGTGAAAAGTGACGCTAGATTTGTATGTCGCGTGTCAAGTCTCTTTAATGCTTCGTTCCGATTACCTAAGCATAGTTGGATTACATTACGCAAAGTGTGCGTGAAAAGTGACAATAGATTTGTATGTCGCGTCTCAAGTCTCTTTAATGCGTCGTATCGATTACCGTGCTTATGTCGCGTCACAAGTTTCTCTAACACGTCGTTCCAATTACCTAAGCATGGTTAGTTTGTATGACACAAAGTGTGCGTGAAGTGAAAATAGATTAGTAAGTTGCGTCCGAAGTCTCTTTAACACGTCGTTCCGATTTCCTAAGCATGGTTAGGTTATATTACGCAAAGTTGTGCGTGTGTCACGACCCAAATTATTGAGCCGAGACCGGCGCTAGGGAATGGGAGTGGTAGCTCCGAAACCCGTAGCAAGCCTAAAACCACTCTAACTTTTTCGCGGAAACGCAAACACAACTATCCTATAAACATGTAATAAGAAGACACGTTTACAATCATAACGTACATCATATATATCACATCATCGATACAACCATAGTGGGCATCTCACTTCCGTAACTTGTACGTACTAGCCCGTCTATCGATCAATACAAAACTGACAACCAAAAGACGTCACATCAAACAAACATTAAACACGTACACAACCTATAAGACCTAACTATACTAGGCTAAGACTCGTCACACGTATACTACTGCAGCACCAAGGGGTCTTGTACCCAGCACACCAAAGACGGTCTGTCTGATCCGACTCTAAACACCTGAAAAACATCAATGTGAGGGGTCAGTATTTGGGAAAATACTGAGTGAGAAAACACATTACTAGGGTATTATAGAAAATAACATCGCATTTAAAACAAAACACATATATACAAACATATTATACTTCAAGCATTTGATCCGATCGAAACCCTAATATCTTAGTATGCATAATGAACATTATCACAACATCTAACGATCGATCGATATGAGTCCGGGATAGTTCAACCAGCCGACTCGCAGATACAGGCCCCGGGATAGTTCAACCAGATAGGCTCTGTATCGCATGCACAAACAAGTATGATAGACGACCCATGAAATCTCTATCTATGACTTACCCGGACGCTGGTGATCACACAGCCTATTGACACCCAATAGGTAGCTTGTTTTCCCCGGATCATATACTAGTTTTCACAATCTATATATATTCGATAATACGATGCACAAATTCATTTCTATCGATAAAATACTATAGCATGCGATGTAGTTTAATATTATACTTATAATATAAAAACTATCTATTGCGTAATAATACTCAAAGTAAAGTATAACTCACAACGATCGCTATTCCTTATATCCAAACGTAAGCTCCACACGTCATTCACTCTTTTAACTATTCCAGCTCGTCGATCTCGTACCTCGTCGATGTATCCACTTCCTATTCAAATCATACGTACGTTTAATTCATAAACGTAGGCTTAATATCAAAACTCTAAGTTATAAACTTAGGTTAATATAATCGTAGTTTTCAGGACAATGCACAGGTGCTGCCTGCGCACTGACACTGTTTAGTAAAACGACGATCTCTCCCAATTGAACCGTTGGATCGAGCTGAAATTTGACAGACGCGTTCCTAAGAGGCAAATCTATAAACTGACCGTAGGATTTCTCAATCTGGCAACATTTAGGTAGTGTGCGAACGCACACAATGAGTGTGCGAACGCACACCCCAAAATTCAAGGAGTGTGCGATCGCACACTCAATGTGTGCGAACGCACACCCTTGACAGCCCCCGGAAAAGTCATTTTCCGGGCGCTGCGCCGCTTTCCGACACTCCCGACATGCTTACGCTTCATTTTAACATATAATCCAATTCGAATCTCACCAAATACGACTATAGAAACGCGATTACAATTCGTTTAATTCGTTAAAACGATATAACCCTAATTCAATCATTTCAATCTCAAAAATCACCAAATTACCTCGATTTGATGCTCGTGGTAGATAGAGAATTGAATTCTTAATCCAACGGCGCGAGAATCACTCGATTCGGACGAGAAACGGCGAAACGGCGGCGGAACGTAATCGTTCGCCCTTTCCTTTCTCTCTTCCTCTTCTGCTCTCTGGAATCATCTGATTCCTTCCTTTCCTTAACATATAAGTTGGCTAATTAGCCACTTTAATCCTTCAATTTCTTAACTTAAACCATTCTCTTTTAAACTTTCTTATTTAACCAAACGGTTAAATTATCCTTTTAACTCGATCATTTACGTATTATTTATATCCAAATAAATAATACTACTCCAAATATAACTATTCTCGTCGATAATCTTCTGATTGCTATTCTCGAGGCTAAATTGGCTAATTTGCACTTTGGTCCTTGAACTCTTCAAAATTGACAATTTAGCCCAAAATGAATCCGCGTCCAAATTTTAAAAGGTCTCCGATTGACCTGAAACTTTTACCACCAATACTATAAAACATTTCGCGGACCTTGGCGAAATAATTCCATTTTCGGACTTAACTGGTTAAATTACCACTTTAGTCCCTGAACTCTAGTTTGTGACTTTCTTGATATTTTTCCTTATTTTCTTATTCCAATCCATAAACAATTACGTCCTACTCCATATTATCCTTTTCTTTAATATCCAATATCTTTATCTCTGCAACTCCGGTCCTTCTCTGCCGGACAAGTTGCACTAAACGACACTTGAACTTACAGGGTATTACAGCGTGAAAAGTGACGGATATATTAGTATGTCGGGTCTCGAGTCATTTTAACTCGTCATTCCAATTACCTATGCATGGTTAGGTTATATTACGCAAAGCGTGCGTAAAAAGTGACGCTAGATCAGTATGGCGCGTTTCAAGTCTCTTTAACGCGTCGTTTCTATTACTGTGCTTATGTCGCGTCACAAGTATCTCTAACGCGTCGTTCTAAATACGCAAAGTGTGCGTGAAAAGTGACAATGGATTAGTATGTCGCATCTCAAGTCTCTTTAACGCGTCGTTCCGATTACCCAGGTATGGTTATGTTATTTTATGCAAAGTGTGCGTGAAAAGTGACGCTAAATTAGTATGTCGCGTCTCAAGTCTCTTTTATGCGTATTCCGATTACCTAACCATGGTTTGGTTATATTACGCATAGTGTGCATGAAAAGTGACGCTAGATTAGAATGTCGTGTCTCAAGTCTCTTTAACGCGTTTTACCGATTACGTAAGCATGGTAAGGTTATATTACGCAAAGTGTGCCTGAAAAGTGACGCTCGATTAGTATGTCGCGTCTCAAATCTCTTTAACGCGTCGTTCCGATTACCTAAGCATGGTTAGGTTATATTACGCAAAGAGTGCGTGAATAGTGACGCTAGATTAGTATGTCGCGTCTCAAGTCTCTTTTACGCGTTGTTCCGATTACTTAAGCATGGTTAGGTTATATTACGCAAAGTGTGCGTCAAAAGTGACGCTAAATTAGTATTGCGCATCTCAAGTCTCTTTAACGCGTCGTTTTGATTACCTAAGCATGGTTAGGTTATATTACGCAAAGTGTGCGTGAAAAGTGACGCTAGATTAATTTGTCGTGTCTCAAGTATCTCTTACGCGTAGTTCCTCTTACATAAGCCTTGTTAGGTTATTTTACGCAAAGTGTGCATGAAAAGTGACGCTAGATTAGTGTCTCGCGTCTCAAGTCTCTTTAATGTGTAGTTCCGATGTAAGCATTGTTAGGTTATATTACGCAAAGTGTGAGTAAATAGTGATGCTAAATTAGTATGGCGCGTCTCAAGTCACTTCAACGCGTCGTTCCAATTACCTAAGCATGGTTATATTATATTACGCAAAGTGTCTTTAACGCGGAGTTTCAAGTCTCTTTAACGCGTCTTTTCGATTACCATGATTATGTCGCGTAACAAGTCTCTCGAACGCGTCGTTCTGCTTAACTAAGCATGGTTAGGTTATATTATGCAAAATGTGCGTGAAAAGTGACAATAGATTAACATGTTGCGTCTCGATTCTCTTTAACGCGTCGTTCTGATTACCTAAGCATGATTAGGTTATTTTACGCTAAGTGTGCGTGAAAAGTGACGCTAGATTAGTATGTTGTGTCTCAAGTCTATTTAATTTGTCGTTCCAATTACCTAAGCATGGTTAGGTTATATAACGCAATGTGTGAGTAAAAAGTGACGCTAAACTAGTATGGCGCATCTCAGGTCACTTTAACGCGTCGTTCCTATTACCTAAGCATGGTTAGGTTATATTACGCAAAGTATACGTGAAAAGTGATGCTAGATTAGTATGTCACATCTCAAGTCCCTTTAACTCCTTGTTCCGATTACCTAAGCATGGTTGAGTTATATTACGCAAAGTGTGTGTGAAAAGTGACGCTAGATAAGTATGTCGCGTCTCAAGTCTCTTTAACGCGTTGTTCCGATTACCTAAGCATTGTTTGGTCATATTATGCAAAGTGTGCTTGAAAAGTGACGCTAGATTAATATGTCGCTACCGTGCTTATGTCGCGTCCCAAGTGTCTCTAACGCGTCGTTTTGCGTCTCAAAGTGTGTGTGAAAAGTGACGCTAGATTAGTATGTCGCGTCACAAGTCTCTCTAACGCGTCATTCCGATTACCTAAGCATGATTAGGTTATATTACGCAAAGTGTCGTGAAAAGTGACGCTAGATTAGTATGTCTCGTCTCAGGTCTTTTTAATGAGTTGTTCCGATTACCTAAGTATGGTTATGTTATATTACGCAAAGTGTCCGTGAAAAGTGACAATTGATTAGTATGTCGCGTCACAAATCTCTTTAACGTGTTGTTCCGATTACTTAAGCATGGCTAGGTTATATTGCGCAAAGTGTGAGTCAAAAGTGACGCTAAATTATTATGGCGCGTCTCAAGTAAATTTAATGCGTTGTTCTGATTACCTAAGCAAACTTTCCCCACAACACACGCCAAAAATGACTCAAAAACTTGACATCTCTATCACTAACAATGCTTTTAGAAAATGCCATGTAAACGCACAACTTCTTTAAAAAATAAATCAGCAATCAACTTAGCATCATCAGTTTTATGACATGGTATAAAATGATCCATCTTACAAAATCTATCAACCACGACAAAAATACTATCGCGACCTTTCCTAGTTCTTGGCAACCCAAGCACAAAGTCTATAGACAAATCAGTCCAAGGTTCATTAGGAACAGGTAGTGGTTTCAACCTAGACTTAGCCTCTCGGCATGTAATGCAATGATCACAAACCTTATGCACATCATGTTTCATACCAGGCCAAAAGAAACGTTCAGAAAGTATATAAGTCTTATTTATCCCAAAATGCCCTATTAATTAACAATTTCCTCATAGAACAACTAGGAATACACAATCTGTTTCTTTTAAATAAGAAACCATCAAACAAGTAAAAATAATTTGAAACAGCCCCATTATTACAAGATGCATATGTTTCATTGAAATAATCATCATGTTGATACATCTGCTTTATAAACTCAAAACCAAGCAATTTAGCACTAAGTGAGTTAAGTAACGTGTACCTTCTAGAGCAACCACGTTCTCCTTACCTTGCTTGTACTTTATCACATATGGGAATGTTTCTATGAATTCCACCCATTTGGCATGCCTGCGGTTCAGTTTATCCTGACCCGTCAAATGCTTTAAACTTTCATGATCAGTGTGTATCATAAACTCCCTAGGTCACAAGTAATGTTGCCATGTTTGCAATTCTCGAACCAAGGCATATAATTCTTTGTCTTACGTCGGATATTTCAATGCTTCTCCGCTCAACTTTTCACTAAAATACATCAGTGGCCTTTGATCCTGCATCCAAACAGCTCCAATTCCTATGGCACTAGCATCACATTCAATTTCAAAGGTTTTATCAAAATTAGGTAAGGCAGGTAATGGTGCACTACACAATTTATCCTTAAGTTCATCAAATGCATGTTCGTGTGCATCACCCAAATAAAACCAACATTTTTCTTAGCTAACTCATTCAAAGGTGCGGCTACAGTGCTAAAATCCTTAATGAATCTCTTATAGAAACCAGCAAGCCCATGAAAGCTCCTTACCTCACTAGCACTTTTAGGTCTAGGCTATTCTTTAATAGCTCTAACCTTATCCTCATCAACCTCAACACCTTGACTAGATACAACAAAACCAAGAAAATTAACCTTATCCATGCAGAAACTACATTTCTTAAGATTAGCATACAACTTCTCTTGCCTAAGTGTTTCTAGTACAAGTCTCACATGCTTAACATGATCATCTAAACACTTAAAGTAAATCAAAATATCATCAAAGTAAACAACAACAAATTTACCCAAGTATTTTACGCAAGACATGATTCATCAACCGCATGAATGTGCTAGGTGCATTAGTAAGCCCAAATGACATTACAAGCCACTCATATAATCCGTACTTGGTCTTAAAAGCTGTTTTCCATTCATCAACAACATTCATTCGAATTTGATAATAACCAGATTTCAAATCTATTTTTGTGAACAAACAAGAACCATATAACTCATCCAGCATATAATCTAATCGAGGTATAGGATGACGATACTATACAGTGATTTTATTGATGGCTCTGCAATCCACACACATTCTCCATGTTCCGTCCTTTGGTACAAGAATTACAGGAACTGAACAAGGACTTGGACTCTCCCTCACATACCCCTTAGCTAACAACTCCTCGACTTGTTTTTGGATCTCTTTTGTCTCGCTAGGATTTGTTCTATACGTTGGACGATTGGGTATGGCAGATCCATAAATAAAGTCGATTTGTTGTTTTATGCCTCTAATTGGTGGTAACCCACCTGGCATCTCCTCGGGAAATAAATCTTCAAATTCTTGCAAAAGATCGATAAAAACACTTGACAAAGATGGGTTAAGTTAATTAGTTGCCAAATAAACCCCTTTATACAAAAGTACAAATATAGGCTGATTAGAGTACAAAGCTTGCCTAATCTCACTTTTCCTCGCCATCAAACTCACATTTTAAACATTTCTCTCTTTAGCTCGAATATGTTCTTTTTCTTTTCTCTCATTTTTTTCACTTTTTTTTATCTTCACTCCCTATAGTACTGTTCTTACTCCCTTTTTTCTTTATTTTCGATCTCTGATCTCATCTTTTCCAGTTTACATTGGTCTTCATAAACTTCCTTTGAGGAAAGTGGTGTCAATATGGTCTTCCGCCCATCCTTGGTGAATGAATACCTATTCAGGTACCCATCATGTGTAGTTTTTCTATCAAATTGCCATGGTCTACCAAGCAAAATATCCCTAGCATGCATATGAACTACATCACACAACACCTCATCATGATATTTACCAATTGAAAATGAAATAATAGATAGCCTGTTCACCTTGATCTCTCCACAATCATTCAGCCATTGGAGTCTGTACGATCGTGGGTGCGAAATAGTAGGCAGTCCCAATCTATTGATAAAGCATGTACTCGCCACATTTGTGCAACTCCCACCATCAACAATCACGCTACATGCTTTTCCTTGAACATGACACCTTGTATGGAACAAGCTATCTCGCTGCTCCTCATGGAAATTTGTCTTCAATTGAGTACTAAGAGTACGTCTTGTAACCAGCACATCACCTCTAATCGGCTCTTCTATGCTCTCATCACTATACTCCAAATCAGACATCTCATTCTCATCGCTTTCATTGTTGCCATCTTCTTCATCAGTCACTATTTCACCATTGCGTAGGGTCATAGTTCTCCTATTAGGATATTCTTTGCTGATATGACCTATTCCTTGACATTTCCAATACTTAATATCTCTATTTCTCCCTTTTGGCTCATCGGCTTTAGATTTTTCTTTTAAAGTTGAATCTGCCTTTCCTTTTGACACATCATGAGTACTCATACTACTTCCCTTGATATCACTCTTCCAATCCTTTTTCCAACTTTGATTCGAATTAGAATAAGGTTTGGAAGCACACCTTGCAACACCTCTTCCCTGGAGTTGTTTTTCCACCTTAACAGCTATGTGAACCATTTCTTCTAAATCCCCATAAGGTTGCAAATCCACTCGGTCAGCTATCTCCTTATTCAAACCAGCCAAAAATCGCGCCATAATATTTTCCACTTCTTCCACTATGTCAGCCCTAGTCATGATCATTTCTAACTCCTTGTACACACTCCTACTACCCTGTTTTAAGAGTTTGAAGTTTTTGCACAAGTTCCCTATGGAAATGCTTCAGCACAAATCACTTTCTCATTTCAAACTTCAAATCAGACCAAGTGTCAATTGGGTACTCCAAATTTCGCCTTCTATTAGTCACCAAGTGATCCCACCAAGCGATAGCATAATCTGAAAATTTGGTAACCGCCAACTTAACCTTCTTTTCCTCACTAAACTGATGACAATCAAATATGAGCTCCACCTGTTTTTCCCACTGTAAATAAGCCTCTGGATCTGTTTTTCCTTAAAATAAAGGAATTTTATGTTTAATGCTGCCCAAATTTCTATCTACAAATTCATCATTACCTCGATTTCTACCATAGAAAATATTTTCTAGTACTCTTCCTCTACCCGTACCTAAACCTCGGCCTCTTCTACCTCTACCTCTTGGTACACCCATTCCAGCCATCACCTCCTCTTCATATTCATCATTATAATTGTCATCATTTGCCAAATCATTAACTTCAGGTATATGATTTCTGCCCTCCCTATTCTCCTCATTCTGATTCGGCACTACTCTTTCAACAACTCCCAACCTCGTATCTATGCGCTCTAAGGATTCTCTCATAGCCTCCATTGTTCTTTGAAAACATGTGAATTCTCTTTGTTGCGCCCAACGAAGCATAGCTTCATCGACATGAACACCATCATTATGTTCATTCTGATTTTCCATTTCTGCAAAAAGAACGTTCAAAAGAAAAAAAAAATTAATAATTGAAAACCTCACCAGTACTCCCTTACGTGTTTCACTCAAAAGATGGGGATGGTCTCTCGTGTTTAAACTCAAGTATTTTTTTTTCACTCAGTGCTTTCTCACACCACTCTAGCTATTTCCTTTATGTTCTTAGGTGAATCACACTTTCAGAATAATTCTTTTCACGCACACTTTGCGTACTATAACCTAACCATGCTTAGGTAATCGGAACGACGCGTTAGAGAGACTTGTGACGTGACATAAGCATGGTAATCAAAACGACGTGTTAAAGAGACTCGAGGCGCGCCATACTAATCTAGTGTCAGTTTTAACGCACACTTTGCGTAATACAACCTAACCATGCTTATGTAATCGGAACAACGCGTTAAAGAGACAAAAGAGTCGACATAATTATCTAGCGTCACTTTTCACGCACACTTTGCATAATATAACCTAACCATGCTTAGGTAATCGGAACGACGTGTTAAAGAGACTTGAGACACGACATACTAATCTATTGATCCTTTTCACGCACACTTTGCATACTATAACCTAACCATACTTAGGTAATCGAAAAGACGCGTTAGAGAGACTTTTGCCGCGACATTAGCATGGTAATCGAAACGACGCGTTATAGAGACTTGAGAGTGACATACTAATCTAGCGTCACTTTTCACGCAAACTTTGCGTAATATAACCTAACAATGCTTAGGTAATTGGAACGACGCGTTAAAGAGACTTGATGTAATACCCCAAAATGTTTAATTATTTAATTGGGCCACGTTTCCAGTTTCGAGTCGCCAGAGTGGCGATATCGAAAAGTTTTTCGATAAAATTAAGATAAATAAGTTTTAGTAGATCGGTTTTGAAAAAGATTATAGCAAAGAATTTAATGTTATATTTCAGTTCTAACGTTAGAATTGGAATTAAAAGGAAAAATGTCAAGAAAGGCCCCAAAATAAAGTGCAGGGATTAAAGTGGTAGTTTAGCCACTGCGTAGGAAATTTTGAATTTTGATGGGAAAATATTAATATCGGGATTCATATTATTTGTTGGATATAAATAATACGTATAAGTTACAATTAAAGTGTTAATTGATTTAGCTATGGACTAAATTGTACAAAAGAAAAGTTTGAAAGATAAGTTGTAACAGAGAAAGAAAAGAAGGATCAAAGTGGACTTTTAACCTTAATATATAAGGTTTTGAGATATGTATGAAGAATAATCAGAAAGAAGAGTTTAGAAGCTTCAATAATCCACTGATCACGATCGTTTCACCGCCGTTTCTCCGTTCGACGTTCGATTCGAGCGATTTTCGCGGCGATCTCTCCAGAATCTTGTCCTCTATCAATCTCAAGCTTCGTTTTGAGGTAAAGCTTTGAGAATTTTTATGGAAATTCGAAATTATTGGCTGATCTGGGTTAGTATTGTGTTTGGCTTGGAATTCTATGTATTTGAAGTTATTTTAGCATTTTGGTGAAAATAAAGATACGGGTTTTGAGTTGTAGGGTGTATAGCACGTCAGAATGGTGGCGAAACCCCGAAAAATCAGAACCAGCATTGGTGCACGAACGTGCACCAGAGGTGCATGGCCGTGCACTAAGTGAGGTGCACGAACGTGCACTTGGTTTGCATGATCTTACACCCACCTAAATGCACGCCCGTGCACCCCGACTCACATCCACGTGTATACAAAAGATATTTTGATCTAGATATATGATGTTTCCAACATTTCACGCTAAAAGACAACTTTTGGACCCCGAGAATCATAAGTTTTGAGATTAGCTCGACATTTGCGATAGTTAACGATAACGGAAAATGCTGAGAACGTTATACGATTCTCGAATATGAGACGCGATATTCGCTAAGTCGTATTTATGACTAAGGGTTATCGAATATGTAAATAAGAATAAGAATGAAACTAAACCTAGAACTTAAAAGTACTGTACGTATAAAAACACGAGATTCAAGTCTAACTATTAAACGATTTATCAGACGTGTCAGCGAGGAGTGAGGTCAGTAGACGTGGACTAGCGAGAGCATATTATCAGATCAACCACGTCATTAATTGGATAGCGGTCACTGTGAGTTGCAGTTTACTTTCGTGTATTATCGATTAAAGTTATTTTGATATCATATCTTATAGATATTGTTTATACGCATCGCATTATATATATTAATTGCTGATATGTTATATGTTTTTGATTGAACTTTGTACATAAGAACCTAGTATACGATCCAACGGAACTAGTTATCTATTGGGTGTCAATAGGCTGTGTAATCACCAGTAATTGAGTCAGTCTAGTGTGTCTGACTACGAGATATGATTTGATATACATGCACAATATGATTATGAAAGATGAGATATGAATGCGATACGAGAGTGAACTTGGTTAGAGTAACCTAAGCCTCGTATCTAGTAGGTTGGACCTACTAGTGGGTTGGACCCACCACTTTGGAATTAAGAGATATGTCGCGACTGACGTGGTTGAATGTGGGCACTCCCGGTTCAGACTATTTGGATCTAGTGAATTTTGTTATGTTTCAGGGTTTTAGTTTCGAAAGGATCAAATACTTGTTCATATGTATTTTTGTATTAATATTGATTTGAAATGCGATGCTATGTTTTATACTAATACCGTTAGTAAAGATGCAAGCTCACTCAGTAGTTTCCCGAATACTGACCCCTCACTTTTGATGTCTCACAGGTGCTTAGTATCTGGACCTAGCTAGAGGTCAAAGTTTTGAGATCCAGAAATCAGCTATGTATGTATAGTCCTCGACTTCCATAGTGCTGCAGTAGTAGTCCAGTGTCGACAGAGTCGTGGCCTGACAGTAGTACCTTTCGTTTATATTTTTTACATGTTGTCTTGTTTATATGTTTTGATAGGCTACATATGATATGTTTTGTTCACGGCACCAGATGCCGGTGATATGTGATACACTAACTTATGTATATAGTACCGCGAGGCCAGTTCGTACAAGGTACGGTAACTAGAGCCCGCGAGGTTTTTGAACAGTTAGTGTAAATATTTGATTACATGTTATAGATGTTTGTTTGCTTCCGTTGATGTGTATTTGATTATAATATTCGCGAATTTTTTTTTGGTAAATTCAGGCTTGCTACGGGTTTCGGAGCTACCACTCCCATTCCCTAGCGCCGGTCTCGGCTCAATATTTTGGGTCGTGACACTTGAGAAGCGACATACTAATCTAGCTTCACTTTTCACGCACACTTCCCGTAATATGCCTAACCATTCTTAGGTAATCGAAACGACGCGTTAAAGAGACTTGAGACACGACACACTAATCTAGCGTCACTTTTCACACTCTTTGTGTAATATAACCTAGGGCCAATTCCATAAAAAGTCACAATCTGTATACGAAATTTCATTTTAATTACGACCTATAAAAGTTGCCATATAAAACCATGACCTTTCATTAATTTTCAAATATATCATTTCAGTGTGTTTTTGTTGACTAAATGCTCTACTGAACCATTAATGAAAGACCCAAATTATAAATCGAAACTAAATATTATTATCTTTCAGTTAGAGTATGAAGGATTAATAAATTTTAGTTAGAAAAAATAAACCGAATTTTACTTTGTTGATAGATTTAAAACAAAATTAAAGGTCTTGTCTTTAACTGCCAACTTTTAAAAGTCGAGATTAGAATGAAATTTCAAGTGAAGGTCATGATTTTTTATGGAATTAACCCTATAACCTAACCATTGTTAGGTAATCGGAACGACGCATTAAAGAGACTTGAGAAGCGACATACTAATCAATTGTTACTTTTCACGCACACTTTACGTAATATAACCTAACCATGCTTAGGTAATCAGAACGACGCGTTAGAGAGACTTGTGACGCGACATAAGCATGGTAATCAGAACGACACGTAAAAGAGACTTGTGACGCGACATACTTATCTAGAGTCACTTTTCACGCACACTTTGCGTAATATAACCTAACCATGCTTAGGTAATCGGAACGACCCGTTAAACAGACTTAAGACGCGATATACTAATCTAACGTCACTTTTCACGCACGCTTTGCGAAATATAACCTTACCATTATAAGGTAATCGGAACAACGCTATAAAGAGAATTGAGATGCGACATATAAATCTAGCGTCCCTTTTCACGCACACTTTGCGTAATATAACCTAATCATGCTTAGGTAATCGGAACGACGCGTTAGAGAGACTTATGACACGACATAAACATGGTAATCGAAACAACGCGTTACAGAGACTTGAGACGAAACATACTTATCTAGCGTCACTTTTCACGCACACTTTGCGTAATATAACCTAATTATGCTTACGTAATCGGAACGACGCGTTACAAAGAATTGAGACGCGACATACTAATCAAACGTCACTTTTAACGCACACTTTGCATAATATAACCTAACCATGCTTAGGTAATCGGAACGACGCGTAAAAGAGACTTGTGATGCGAGATATGCATGGTAATCGAAAAGGCGCATTAAAGAGACTTGAGACGAAACATACTAATCTAGCGTCACTTTTTACGCACACTTTGCCTAATATAACATAACCATTATTAGGTAATCGGAACAACGCGTTAAAGAGACTTGAGACTGGACATACTAATCTAGCGTCACTTATCACGCACACTTTGCGTAATATAACCTAACCTTGCTTAGGTAATCGGAACGACACGTTAGAGAGACTTGTGACGCGACATATGCACGGCAATCGAAACGACGTGTTAAAGAGACTCGAGACGCGCCATACTAATCTAGCGTCACTATTTATGCACACTTTGCGTAATATAACCTATCCATGGTTAGGTAATCAGAACGACGCGTTATAGAGACTTGAGAGGCGGCACTTTTCACGCACACTTTTCATAATATAACCTAACCATGCTTAGGTAATCGGAACGACGCGTTAGAGAGAATTTTGACGCGAAATTACATTGGTAATCAAAACGACGCGTTATAGAGACTTGAGACGCGTCATACTAATCTAGCGTTACTTTTCACGCAAACTTTGCGCATTATAACCTAACCATCATGCTTAGTTAATCGGAACGACGCGTTAAAGAGACTTGAGACACGACATATTAATCTATTGATCCTTTTCACGTACACTTTGTGTAGTATAACCTAACAATGCTTAGGTTATCGGAACGACACGTTAGAGAGACTTTTGAAGCGACATAAACATGGTAATCAAAACGATGCGTTACAGAGAATTGAGATGCGACATACTAATCTAGCGTCACATTTCACGCAAACTTTGCGTAATATAACCTAAACATGCTTAGGTAATAGGACGATGCGTTAAATGACTTAAGACGCGACATACTATTCTAGGATCACATTTCACGCACACCTTGCGTAATATAACCTAACCATGCTTAGGTAATAGGATGATGCGTTAAATAGACTTAAGACGCGACGTACTAATCAATTGCCATTTCTCACGCACACTTTGCGTAATATAACCTAACATGCTTAGGTAATCGGAACAAAAAGTTAGAAAGACTTGTGACTCGACATACGTATGGTAAACGAAACGACGCGGTAAAGAGACTTGAGACGCACCATACTAATTTAGCGTCACTTTTTACGCACAGTTTGTGTAATATAACCTAACCATGCTTACGCAATCGGAATGACGTGTTATAAAGACTTTAGACACGACATACTAATCTAGTGTAATTTTTCACGCACAATTTGCATAATATAAACTAACTATGCTTAGATAATCGGAACGATGCGTTAAAGAGACTTGAGACGCGACATACTAATCTAGCGTTACTTTTCACTCACGCTTTGTGTAATATAACCTAACCATGCTTAGGTAATCGGAACAAGACGATAAAGAAAATTGAGAAGCGACATACTAATCTAGCGTCACTTTTCACGCACACTTTAGGTAATATAACCTAACCATGCTTAGGTAATCGGAACGACACGTTAGATAGACTTAAGACATGACATACCAATCAATTGTCATTTTTCACGCACACTCTGCGTAATATAGCCTAGCCATGCTTAGGTAATCGGAACAACGCGTTAAAGAGAATTGAGACGCGACATACTAATCTAGCATCACTTTTCACGCACACTTTGCGTAATATAACCTAACCATGCTTAGGTAATCGGAACGACGCGTTAGAGAGGCTTGTGACGCGACATAAGCATGGTAATCAAAATGACGCGTTAAAGATACTTGAGAGGCGCCATACTAAGCTAGTGTCACTTATTACGCACACTTTGCGTAATATAACCTAACCATGCTTAGGTAATTGGAACGACGCGTTAAAGAGTCTTGAGACGCGATATACTAATTTAGCGTCACTTTTCACGCACACTTCGCGTAATATAACCTATACGCATTAGATAGACTTAAGACACGACATATTAATCTATTGTCATTTTACACGCACACTTTCGCGTAATATAACCTAACCAGGCATAGGTAATCGGAACGACACGTTAGAGAGACTTGTGACGCGACATAAACATGGTAATTGAGACGATGCGTTAAATAGACTTGAGACGCGCCATATTAATCCAGCGTCACTTTTCAGGCACACTTTGCGTAAATATAACCTAACCATGCTTAGGAAATCAGAACGACGCGTTAAAGAGACCTGAGATGCGATATACTAGTAAAACGTCACTTTTCACGCACACTTTGCGTAATATAACCTAACCTTGATTAGGTAATCGGAACGACGCGTTAAAGAGATAAGCATGGTAATCGAAACGACGCGTTAAAGAGACTTGAGACAAAACATACTAATCTAGCTACACTCTTTACGCACACTTTGCGTAATATAACCTAACCATGCTTAGGTAATCGGAACGACGGGTTAAAGAGACTTGAGACAGGACATACTAATCTAGCGTCACTTTTCACGGACACTTTGCGTAATATAATATATCCATGCTTATTTAATCGGAACGATGCCTTAAAGAGACTTGAGACGCGACATACTAATCTATTGATCCTTTTCACGCACAGTTTGCGTACTATAACCTAACCATGCTTAGGTAATCGGAACGACGCGTTTGAGAGACTTGTGACACGACATAATAATCTAGTGTCAATTTTAACGCACACTTTGCATAATATAATCTAACCATGCTTAGGTAATCGGAACGACGCATTAAAGAGACCTGTGACGCGACATACTACTAATCTAGCATTACTTTTAATGCAAACGTGTGACGTGACATACTTATCTAGCGTCCCTTTTCACGCACACTTTGCATAATATAACCTAACCATGCATAGGTAATCAGAACAATGTGTTAAATAGACTTGTGATGCGACATAATAATCTAGCGTCATTTTTAACGTACACTTTGAGTAATATAACCTAACCAAGCTTAGGTAATCGGAACTACGCGTTAAAAAGACTTGTGACGCGGCATACTACTAATCTTGCGTCACTTTTAACGCACACTTTGCATTATATAATCTAACCATGCCTAGGTAATCGGAACGACTCGTTAAAAAGACTTGTGAAGCGACATACTAATCTAGCATCACTTTTCACGCACATATTGCGTAATATAATCTAACCATGCTTAGGTAATCGGAACGACTTGTTAAAGAGACTTGTGATGCGACATACTTATCTAGCGTCACTTTTCGCGCACACTTTGCATAATATAACCTTACCATGCATAGTTAATCAGAACGACGCCATAAAGAGACTTGTGCACGACGTACTACTAATCTAGCGTCACTTTTAACGAACACTTTGCGATATATAATCTAACCATGCATAGGTAATCAGAAAGACGCGTTAAAGAGACTTGATATGCGACATATTAATCTGGCGTCACTTATAACGCACACTTTGTGTAATATAACCTAACCATGCATAGGGAATCTGAACGACACGTTAAAGAGACTTGAGTCGCGACATACTAATCTAGCGTGAATTTTCACCCACACTTTGCGTAATATAACCTAATCATGCTTAGATAATCATAACGACGCGTTAAACAGACTTAAGACGCGACATAAGCATGGTAATCAGAACGACACGTTAAAGAGACTTGTGACGCGACATACTTATCTAGCGTCACTTTTCACGCACACTTTGCGTAATATAACCTAACCATGCTTAGGTAATCGGAACGACGCGTTAAACAGACTTATGACGAGATATACACTTTGCGAAATATAACCTTACCATTATAAGGTAATCGGAACAACGCGTTAAAGAGAAGTGAGACGCGGCATATTAATCTAGCGTCACTTTTCACGCACACTTTGCGTAATATAACCTAATCATGCTTAGGTAATCGGAACGACGCGTTAGAGAGGCTTATGACACGACATAAGCATGGTAATCAAAACAACGCGTTAAAGAGACATGAGAAGTGACAAACTAATCTATCGTCACTCTTCACGCACAATTTGCGTAAAATAACCTAACCATGCTTAGATAATTGTAACGACGCGTTAAAGAGACTTGCGACGCGACATACTAATCAATAGTTACTTTTCAAGCACAGTTTGCGTAATATAACCTAACCATGCTTCGGTAATCAAAACGACATGTTAGAGAGACTTCTAACGTAACATAGGCATGGTAATAGAAACGACGCGTTAAAGAGAATTGAGGCGCGACATACTAATCTAGCGTCACTTTTTACACATACTTTGTGTAATATAACCTAACCATGCTTATGTAACCGTAACAACTCGTTAAAGAGACTAGTGACACGACATACTAATCTAGCGACACTTTTAACGCGCACTTGGCGTAATATAACATATCCATGATTAGGTAATCGGAACGACGCGTTAAAGAGACTTGAGATGCGACATACTAATCTAGCGTCACTTTCTATGTATTATTTGTGTACTATAACCTAACCACGCTTAGGTAATCGGTATGACGCGTTAGATAGACTTACCTAACTATGCTTAGGTAATCACTACACTTTAAAGAGACTTGAGACGCGACATACTAATCTTGCGTCACTTTTCATGCACACTTTGAGTAATATAACTTAACCATGCTTAGGTAATCGGAACGACCCGTTAGAGACACTTGTGATGTGACATAAGATTGCTAATTGAAACGACGCGTTAAAGAGACTTGAGACGCGACATACTAATCTAGCGTCACTTTTCACGCACACTTTGCATCATATAACCTAACCATGCTTAGGTTATCGGAACGACGCGTTAGATAGACTTAAGACGCGACATACTAATATACTGTCATTTTTCACGCACACTTTGCGTAATATAACCTAAACATGCTTAGATAATCGGAAAAACGCGTTAGGGAGACTTGTGACGCGACATAGCATGATAATAGAAACGACGTGTTAAAGAGACTTGAGACGCGCCATATTAATATAGCGTCACTTTTTACGCACACTTCGCGTAATGGAAATTAGAACAACGCGTTTGAGAGACTTGAGACGCGACATACTAATTTAGCATCACTTTTCACGCACACTTTGCATAATATAACCTAACCATGCCTAGAAAATCGGAACAACGCGTTAGAGAGACTTGAGATGCGACATACTAATCTAACGTCACTTTTCACGCACACTCTGCGTAATATTACCTAACCATGCTTAGGTAATCGAAACGACGCGTTAATGAGACTTGTGACGCGAGATAAGCATGGTAATCGAAACGACACGTTAAAGAGACTTGTGACTTGACATACTAATCTAGCATCACTTTTCACGTACGCTTTGCATAATATAGTCTAACCATGCTTTGGTAATCAGAACGACGCATTAAAGAGACTTGAGACGTGACATATTAATCTATTGATCCTTTTACGCACACTTTGTGTAATATAACTTAACCATGGGATAATCGGAACGACGTGTTAAAGAGACTTGAGACGCGACATTCTAATTTATTGATCCTTTTTACGCACACTTTGCGTAATATAACCTAACCATGCTTGAGTTATTGGAACGACGCATTAAATAGACTTGCGACGCGACATAATAATCTATTGTCATTTTTCACGCACACTTTGCGTAATATAACCTAACCATGCTTAGGTAATCGGAACGACGCGTTAGAGAGACTTGTGACGCGACATAAGCATGGTAATTGAAAACCACGCGTTAAAAAGAATTGAGATGCGCCATATTAATCTAGCGTCACTTTTTACGCACACTTTGCGTAATATAACCTAACCATGCTTAGATAATCGTAACGACGCGTTTAAGAGACTTGTGTCGCGAGATAAACATGGTAATCGAAATGACACATTAAAGAGACTAGAGACGAAACATACTAATCTAGCTACACTTGTTACGCACATTTTATATGATATAACCTAACCATGCTAAGGTAATCGGTTCGACCCGTTTAAGAGACTTGAGACTGGACATACTAATCTAGCGTCACTTTTCACGCACACTTTGCGTAATATAACCTAACCATGCTTAGGTAACGCGACATAGTAATCTATTCTCACTTATGACGTAAACTTTGCATAATATAACCTAACCATGCTTAGGTAATCGGAACGACACATTGAAGAAAATTGAGACACGACATTAATCTAGCATCACTTTTCACGCACACCTGGCGTAATATAACCTAACTATGCTTAGATAATCGGAACAACGCGTTAAAGAGACTTGAGACGCGACATAGTAATCTATTCACACTTACGACGTAAACTTTGCATAAAATAACATAACCATGCTTAGGTAATCGGAACGACACATTAAAGAGCCTTGAGACACGACATTAATCTAGCATCACTTTTCACGCACACCTGGCGTAATATAACCTAACCATGTTTAGGTAATCGGAACGATGCGTTTAAGACACTTGATACGCGACATACAATTCTAGCGCTACTTTTCTTGCACACTTTGCGTAATATAACCTAACCATGCTTGGGTAATCAGAAAGACTCGTTAAAGAGACTTGAGACCCGACATACTCGTCTAGCATCACTTTTAATGCACACTTTGCGTAATATAAGCTAACCATGCTTAGGTAATCGGAACGATGCGTTAAAGAGACTTAAGACGTGACATACTAATCTAGCATGTCTTTTCATGCACTCTTTGCGTAATATAAGCTAACCATGTTTAGGTAATCGAAACGACGCGTTAGATAGACTTACGACGCGACATACTAATCAATTGTCATTTTTCACACATACTTTGCATAATATAACCTAACCATGCTTAAGTAATTGGAACAACGCGTTAAACTTGAGACATGACATAAGCATGAGACGTGCCATATTAATCCAGCGTCACTTTTTACGCACACGTTGCGTAATGTATCCTACCCATGCTTAGGAAATCGGAACGACGCGTTAGAGAGACTTGAGACGCGACATTCTAATCTAGCGTCACTTTTCATGCACACTTTGCATAATATAACTTAACCCTGCTTAGGAAATTAGAACGACGCGTTAGAGAGACTTGAGATGCGACATACTAATATAACGTCACATTTCACGCACACTTTGCGTAATATAACCTAACCATGCTTAGGTAATCGGAACGATGCGTTAAAGAGACTTGTGACGCGAGATAAGCATGGTAATCCAAACAACGCGTTAAAGAGACTTGAGACGAAACATAATCTAGCTACACTTTGCGTAAAATAACCTAAACATGCTTAGATAATCGGAACGACGCGTTAAAGAAACTTGAGACTAGACATACTAATCTAGCGTCACTTTTCACGCACACTTTGTGTAATATAACTTAACCATGCTTAAGAAATCGGAACGACGCATTAGAGAGACTTGAGATGCGACATAATAATATAACGTCACCTTTTCACGAACACTTTGCGTAATATAACCTAACCATGCTTAGGTAATATGAACGACGCGTTAAAGATACTTGTGACGGGAGATAAGCATGGTAATTGAAACGACGCGTTAAAGTGACTTGAGACTGAACATACTAATCTAGCATCACTTTTCACGCACACTTTGCGTAATAAAAACTAACCATGCTTAGGGAATTGGAACGATGCGTTAAAGATACTTGAGACACGGCATAATAATCTATTGATCCTTTTCACGCACATTTTTCATACTATAACCTAACCATGCTTAGGTAATCGGAACGACGCCTTAGAGAGACTTATGACGCGATATAAGCATGGTAATCGAAACGACGTGTTAAAGAGACTTGAAACGCGACATACTAATCTAGCGTCACTTTTCAAGCACGGCTTGCATCTTGTACCTAACCATTCTTAGATAATCGGAACGTGATAAAGTGAATTGAGACACAACATACTGATCTAGCGTCACTTTTAACGCACACTTTTCATAATATAACATAACCATGCTTAGGTAATCCGAACTACAAGTTAAATAGACTTGAGACGCGATAAACTAATCTATCGTCACTTTTCACACACTTTGCGTAATATAACCTAACCATGCTTAGATAATCGGAACGACGCGTAAAAGAGACTTGAGATGCGTCATACTAATCCATTGTTAATTTTCACGCACACTTTGCGTAATATATCCTAACCATGCTAAGGTAATCGGAACGATGCGTTAGAGAGACTTGTGATACGACATAAGCATGAAAATCGAAACGATGCGTTAAAGAGACTTGAGACGCGACATATTAATCTAGTGTCACTTATGACGTAAACTATGCATAATATAACCTAACCATGCTTAGGTAATCGGAACGACACATTAAAGAGCCTTGAGACACGACATACTAGTCTAGCATCACTTTTCACGAACACCTTGCGTAATATAACCTAACCATGCTTAGCTAATCGGAACGACGCGTTAAAGAGACTTGAGACGCGACATACTAATCTATTGTTACTTTTCACGCACACTTTTTCTAATATAACCTAACCATGCTTAGGTAATCGGAACGAAGAGTTAAAGACACTTGAGACGCGACATACTAATCTAGCGTAACTTTTCTCGCACACTTTGCGTAATATAATCTAACCATGCTTGGGTAATCAGAACGACGCGTTAAAAAGATTTGAGACGCGACATACTCATCTAGCGTCACTTTTTAAGCACACTTTGCATAATATAAGCTAACCATGCTTTGGTAATCGGAACGATGCGTTACAGACACTTCAGACGCGACATACTAATCTAGCGTCACTTTTCACGCACAATTTGCGTAATATAAGCTAACCATTCTTAGGTAATCAAAACAACTCGTTAAAGATACTTGAGACGCAACATACTAATCTAACATCTCTTTTAACGCATCTGAACGACGCGTTAGATAGACTTAAGACGTGACATACTAATCTCTTGTCATTTTTCACACATGCTTAGGTAGTCGGAACGATTTGTTAGAGAGACTTGTGACGCGACATAAGCATGAGACACGCCATATTAATCGAGCGTCATTTTATACGCACACTTTGCGTAATATATCCTACCCATGATTAGGAAATCGGAACGACGCGTTAGAGAGACTTGATACGCGACATACTAATGTAGCGTCACTTTTCAGGCACACTTTGCGTAATATAACTTAACCATGCTTAGGAAATCAGAACGACGCGTTAGAGAGACTTGAGATGCAACATACTAATATAACGTCACTTTTCACGCACATTCTGCGTAAAATAACCTAACCATGCTTAGGTAATACGAACGACGTGATAAAAAGACTTGTGACGCGAGATAAGCATGGTAATCCAAACGACGCGTTAAAGAGACTGGAGACAAAACGTACTAATCTAGCTACACTTTTTATGCACACTTTGCGTAATATAACCTAACCTGGCTTAGATAATCGGAATGACGCGTTAAAGAGACTTGAGACTGGAAATACTAATCTAGCGTTACTTTTCACGCACACTTTGCGTAATATAACCTAACCATGCTTAGAAAATCAGAGCGACGCGTTAGAGAGACTTGAGATGCGAGATAGTAATATAACGTCACTTTTCACGCACACTTTACTTAATATAACCTAACCATGCTTAGGTAATTATAACTACGCGTGAAAGAGACTTGTGACGCGAGATAATCATGGTAATCAAAACGACGCATGAAAGAGACTTGAGACAAAACATACTAATCTAGATACACTTTCTACGAACACTTTGCGTAATATAACCTAACCATGCATAGATAATCGGAACGACGCGTTAAAGAGACTTGAGACTACAAATACTAATATAGCGTCACTTTTCACGCACACTTTGCGTAATATAACCTAACCATACTTAGGAAATCGGAACGATGCGTTAAAGAGACTTGAGACACGACATACTAATCTATTGATCCTTTTCACGCACAGATTGCGTACTATAACCTAACCATGCTTAGGTAAACGGAACGACACGTTAGAGAGACTTGTGACGAGATATAACATGGTAATCGAAACGACACGTTAGAGACTTGAGACGCGACATACTAATCTAGCGTCATTTATAACGCGCACTTCGCGTAATATAACCTAACCATGCTTAGGTAATCGGAACGACAAGTTAAAGAGACTTGTCAAGCGTACTAATCTACCGTCACTTTTAACGCACACTTAGCGTAATATAAACTAACCATGCTTAGGTAATCGGAACGACTCGTTAAAGAGACTTGAGATGCGACATACTAATCTAGCGTTACTTTTAACACACACTTTGCGTAATATAACTGAACCATGCATAAGTAATCGGAACGACGAGTTAAAGAGACTTGAGACGCGACATACTTATATAGCGTCCCTTTTAACGCACGCTTTGTGGAATATAACCTAACCATGCATAGGTAATTGGAACGACGCGTTAAAGAGACTTGTGACACGACATACTTATATAGTGTCCCTTTTCACGCACGCTTTGCATAATATAACCTAACCATAAATAGGTAATCAGAACGACGCGTTAAAGAGACTTGTGACGCGACATACTAATCTAGCGTCACTTTTAATGCACACTTTGCGTAATATAACCTAAGCATGCTTAGGTAATCAGAACGACGCGTTAAAGAGACTTGTGACATGAAAAACTTATATAGCGTCACGTTTCACGCACATTTTACGTAGTGTAATCAAACATTGTTAGGTAATCAGAACGACGCGTTAAAGAGACTTGTGACACGACAAACTTATGAAGCGTCACTTTTCACCCACACTTTGTGTAATACTAGCAAACCAATCAGAACGACGCGTTAAAGAGACTTGTAACGCGACATATTAATCTAGCGTCACTTTTAACGCACACTTAGCGTAATATAACCTAACCATGCTTAGGAAATTGGAACGACGCGTTAAAGAGACATGTGACGCGATATACTAATCTATCGTCACTTTTAACTCACACTTTGCATAATATATCTCAACCATGCTTAGATAATCGGAACGACGTGTTAACGAGACTTGTGAGAGGACATAATATAGCGTCACTTTTCCATACACTTTACGTAAAATAACCTAACCATTTAAGGTAATCAGAACGACGCATTAAAGAGACTTGTGACGCGAGATACCAATCTAGCGTCACTTGTAAAGCACCTTTTGTGTAATATAACCTGACCATGCTTAAGTAATCGAAACGAAGTGTCAAAGAGACTTGAGATGCGACATACTAATCTAGCGACACTTTTAACACACACTTTGCGTTATATAATCTAACCATGCTTAGGTAATAGGAACGACGGGTCAAAGAGACTTGTGACGCGACATACTTATACAACGTCACAGTTCACGCACACTTTACGTAATAAAACCTAACCATTGTTAGGTTACAACAACGCGTTAAGAAGATTTGTGACGCGACATACTAATCTAGCGTCATTTTTAACACAAACTTTACGTCATATAACCATGCTTAGGTAATCGGAACAACGCGTTAAAGAGACTTGAGACGCGACATACTACTAATCTAGCATCACTTTTCACGGACACTTTGCGTAGTATAACCTAACCACGCTTAGTAATCGGAACGACGCGTTAAAGAGACTTGTGATGCGACATAATAATGTAGCATCACTTTTAACCCACACTTTACGTAATATAACCTAACCATGCTTAGCTAATCGGAACGACGCGTTAAAGAGACTTGTGACACGACAAACTTATGAAGCGTCACTTTTCACCCACACTTTGTGTAATATTAGCAAACCATTGTTAGGTAATCAGAACGACGCGTTAAAGTGACTTGTAACGCGACATATTAATCTAGCGTCACTTTTAACGCACACTTAGCGTAATATAACCTAACCATGCTTAGGAAATTGGAACGACGCGTTAAAGAGACATGTGACGCGATATACTAATCTTTCGTTACTTTTAACTCACACTTTGCATAATATAACTAATCATGTTTAGATAATCGGAACGACGTGTTAAAGAGACTTGTGAGAGGACATACTTATATAGCGTCATTTTTCCATACACTTTACGTAAAATAACCTAAGCATTGTTAAGTAATCAGAACGACATGTGAAAGAAACTTGTGACACGAGATACCAATCTAGCGTCACTTGTAAAGCACCTTTTGTGTACTATGACCTGACCATGCTTAAGTAATCGAAACTAGGCGTCAAAGAGACTTGAAATGCGACATACTAATCTAGCGACACTTTTAACACACACTTTGCGTTATATAATCTAACCATGCTTAGGTAATAGGAACTACGGGTCAAAGAGACTTGTGACGCGACATACTTATACAACGTCACAGTTCACGCACACTTTACGTAATGTAACCTAACCATTCTTAGGTTAGAACAACGCGTTAAAAAGATTTGTGATGGAACATACTAATCTAGCGTCATTTTTAAAACAAACTTTACGTCATATAACCATGCTTAGGTAATCGGAACGACGCGTTAAAGAGACTTGAGACGCGACATACTACTAATCTAATATCACTTTTCACGCACACTTTGCGTAATATAACCTAACCACGCTTAGTAATCGGAACGAGCCGTTAAAGAGACTTGTGATGCGACATAATAATCTAGCATCACTTTTAACGCACACTTTACGTAATATAACCTAACCATGCTTAGCTAATCGGAACGACGCGTTAAAGAGACTTGTGACGCAACATACTTATATAACGTCACTTTTCTAGCACAGTTTCCATAATATAACCTAACCATTGTTAGGTAATAAGAATGGCGCGTTAAAGAGACTTCTGTCTCGACATATAATCTAGTTTCACTTTTAACGCACACTTTGCGTAATATAACAAAACCATGCTTAGGTAAACGACAGGTTAAAGAGACTTGT
This sequence comes from Mercurialis annua, assembly GCF_937616625.2. Classification (NCBI taxonomy): domain Eukaryota; kingdom Viridiplantae; phylum Streptophyta; class Magnoliopsida; order Malpighiales; family Euphorbiaceae; genus Mercurialis; species Mercurialis annua. Next base: position 44,189,145 of record NC_065572.1, read on the forward strand.
GACGCGACATACTTATCTAGCGTCACTTTTCACGCACACTTTGCGTAATATAACTTAACCATGCTTATATAATCGGAACGCCGCATTAAATAGACTTGTCATGCGATATAATGATCTACAGTCACTTTTAACGAACACTTATCGTAATATAACCAAACAATGCTTAGGTAATCAGAACGACGCGTTAAAGAGGCTTGAGACTTGACATACTAATCTAGCGTCACTTTTAACGCACACTTTGTGTTACATAACCGAACCATGCTTATGTAATCGAAACGAAACGTTAAAGAGAGTTGAGATGCAACATACTTATAACGCGTCACTTTTAACGCACACTTTGTTGAATATAGCCTAACCATGCATAGGTAATTGGAACGACGCGTTAAAGAGACATGTGACACGACATACTAGTGTCCCTTTTCATGCACACTTTGCATAACATAACCTAACCATACATAGGTAATCGGAACGACGCGTTAAAGAGACTTGTGATGCGACATACGAATCTAGCATCACTTTTAACTCACACTTTGCGTAAGATAACCTAAGCATGCTTAGGTAATCGGAACGACGCGTTAAAGAGACTTGTGACGCGACATACTTATATAGCGTCACTTTTTACTCACACTTTGCATAATATAACCTAACCATGCTTAGGTAATCAGAACGACGCGTTAAAGAGACATGTGACGCGATATACTAATCTATCGTCACTTTTAACTCACACTTTGCGTAATATAACCTAACCATGCTTAAATAATCGGAGCGACGCGTTAAAAGGACTTGTGACGCGAACTACTAATCTAGCGTCACTTGTAACACATCTTTTGCGTAATATAACCTAACCATGCTTAGGTAATCGGAACAACGCGTCAAAGACACTTGAGACGCGACATACTAATCTAGCGACACTTTTAACACACACTTTGCGCTATATTACCTAACAATACTTAGGTAATCGGAACGACGCATTAAAGAGACTTGAGACGCGACATACTAATCTAGCGTCACCAATAACGCACACTTTGCCTAATATAACCAAACCATGCTTAGGTAATCGGAACGACGTGTTAAAATGACTTGTGATGCGACCTACTTATACAGCGTCACAGTTCACACACACTTTATGTAATATAACCTAACCATTGTTAGGTCAGAACGACGCGTTAAAAAGACTTGTGACGCGATATACTAATCTAGCATCATTTTTAATAAACACTTTCCGTCATATGACCTAACCATGCCTAATAGGAACGACGCGTTTAAGAGACTTGAGACGCGACATACTACTAATCTATTATCACTTTTCATGCACACTTTGCGTAATATAACCTAACCACACTTAGGCAATCAGAACGACGCGTTAAAGAGACTTGTGACGCGACATACTACTAATCTAGTGTCATTGTAAAATGCACACTTTGCGTTATATAACCTAACAATGCATAGGTGATTGGAACTGCTCGTTGAAGAGTCTTGTGACGCGACATAATAATCTAGCGTCACTATTAACGCACATTTTGCGTAATATAACCTAACCATGCTTATGTAATCGGAACGACGCGTTTGTGACGCGACATATTTATATAGCGTCACTTATCACGCACATGTTGCGTATTATAACCAAACAATTGTTAGGTAATCAGAACGACGCGTTAAAGAGACTTCTAACGCGACAACCTAATCTAGCGTCACCTTTAAGGCACACTTTGCATAATATAACTGAACCATGCTTAGGTAATCGGAACGACGCGTAAAAAAGACTTGTGACGCGACATAATAATCTAGCGTCACTTTTCACGCACACTTTGCGTAACATAATCTAACCATGACTAGGTAATCATAACGACGCACTAAAGAGACTTGTGACGCGAATCTTGTGTCACTTTTAACGTAGACTTTGCGTAATATAACCTAACCATGCTTAGGTAATCGGAACGACGCGTTAAAGAGACTTGAGACGCGACCTACTAATATAACATCACTTTTCACGCGTACTTCACGTAATATAACCTAACCATGCTTAGGTAATCGGAACAACGCGTTAAAGAGACTTGTGATGCGACGTCCTACTAATCTAGCGTCACTTTTAATGCACACTTTGCGTTATATAATCTAACCATGTCTAGGTAATCGGAACGACTCGTTAATAAAACTTGTGACGCGACATACTAATCTAGCATCACTATTCACGAACACTTTGCGTAATATAATCTAACCATGCTTAGGTTATCGGAACGACGCGTTAAAGAGACTTGTGACGCGACATACTACTAATCTAGCGTCACTTTTAACGCACACTTTGCCTTATATAACTCTAACCATGCTTAGGTAATCGGAACGACGCGTTAAAAAGACTTGTGACGCGACATCCTTATCTAGCGTCACTTTTGAAGCACACTTTGCATAATATAACCTAACCATGCATAGGTAATCGGAACAACACGTTAAACAGACTTGTGACGCGACATAACAATCTAGCGTCACTTTAACGTACACTTTACATAATATAACCTAACCATGCTTAGGTAATCAGAACGACGCTTTAAAGAGACTTGTGGCGTGACATACTTATCTAGCGTCACTTTTCACGCGCACGTGGCGTAATATAACATAACCATGCTTAGGTAATTGGAACGACGCGTTTAAGAGACTTGTGCCGCGACATACCAATCTTGCATCACTTTTCACGCACACTTTGTTGAATATAACCTAACCATGCTTAGGTAATCGGAACGACTCATTAAAGAGCCTTGAGACGTGACCTACTAATCTAGCGTTGGTTTTCACGCACACTTTGTGTAATATATCCTAACAGTGCTTAAGTAATCGGAACGACGTGTTAAAGAGACTTGAGATGCGACATACTAATCTAGCGTCACTTTTAAAGCATGCCTTGCGTCTTGTACCTAACCATGCTTAGATAATCGGAACAACGTGATAAAGAGAATTGAGACGCAACATACTAATCTAGCGTCACTTTTCACGCACACTTTTCATAATCTAACATAACCATGCTTAGGTAATCCGAACAACGCGTTAAATAGACTTGAGACGCGACAAACTAATCTATCCTCACTTTTCACTCACACTGTGCGTAATATAACCTAACCATGCTTAGGTTATCGGAACGACGCGTAAAAGAGACTTGAGATGCGACATACCAATCCATTGTTACTCTTCACACACACTTTGCGTTAGAGAGACTTGTCACACAACATAGGCATGGTAATCGAAACGACGCGTTAAAGAGACTTGAGACGCGACATAGTAATCTATTCTCATTTATGACGTAAACTTTGCATAATATAACCTAACCATGCTTAGGTAATCGGAACGACACATTAAAGAGCCTTGAGACACGACATTAATCTAGCATCACTTTTCACGCACACTTGGCGTAATATAACCTAACCATGCTTAGGTAATTGAAACGACGCGTTTAAAACACTTGAGACGCGACATACAATTTTATCGTTACTTTTCTCGCACACTTTGCGTAATATAATCTAACCATGCTTGGGTAATCAGAAAGATTCATCAAAGAGACTTGAGACCCGACATACTCATCTAGCATCACTTTTAATGCACACTTTGCGTAATATAAGCTACCCATGCTTAGGTAATCGGAACGATGCGTTACAGAGACTATTGACGCGACTTACTAATCTGGCGTCATTTTTCACGCACACATTACATAATATAAGCTAACCATGCTTAGGTAATCGGAACGACGCGTTGAAGAGACTTAAGACGTGACATACTAATCCAGCATGTCTTTTCACGCACACTTTGCCTAAAATATAACCAATCCATGTTTAGGTAATCGGAACGACGCGTTAGATAGACATAAGACGCGACATACTAATCTATTGTCATTTTTCACACATACTTTGCATAATATAATCAAACCATGCATAGGTAATCGGAACGACGCATTAAAGAGACTTGTAACACGACATACTACTAATCTAGCATCATTATTAACGCACACTTTGCGTTATATAACCTAACCATGCTTAGGTAATCGAAACGATGCGTTAAAGAGACTTGTGAGGTGACATACTTATCTATCTTCACTTTTTACGCACACTTTGCATAATATAACCTTAAACCATGAATAGGTAATCGGAACGACGCGTTAAAGAGACTTGTGACGCGACATAATAATCTAGCGTCACTTTTAACGCACACTTTGCGTAATATAACCTAACCATGGTTAGGTAATCAAAACGACGCGTTAAAGAGACTTGTGAAGCGACATACTTATCTAGCGTAACTTTTATCGCACATTTTGCGTCATATACACTAACCATTCTTAGATAATCGGAACGACACGTTAAAGAGACTTGTGACGCGACATACTTATTTAGTATTACTTTTCGGGCACACTTTGCGTAATATAACCTAACCATGCTTAGGTAATCAGAACGACGCGTTAAAGAGACTTGTGACGCGACACACTCACTAATCTAGCATCAATTTTAAAGGACACTTTGCGTAATATAATCTAACCATGCTTAGGTAATCGAAACGACGCGTTAAAGAGACTTGAGACGCAACATACTACTAATATTGCGTCCCTTTTTACGCACACTTTGCGTAATGTAATCTAACCATGCTTAGGTAATCACAACGGCGCGTTAAAGAGACTTCTGATGCGACTTACTAATAATCTAGTGTTACTTTTAACGCACACTTTGTGTTATATAATATAACGATGCTTAGGTAATCGGAACGACGAGTTAAAGAGACTTGTGACGCGACATACTACTAATTTAGCGTTACTTTTAACGCACACTTTGCATTATATAATCTAACCATGCTTAGATTATTGGAACGATGCGTTAAAGAGACTTGTAACGCGACATACTTATCTAGCGCCACTTTTCACGCACACTTTGCATAATATAACCTAACCATGCATATGTAATCGGAACGACGCGATAAAGAAGATTTGTGACGCGATATAATAATATAGCGTCACTTTTAACGCAAACTTTGCGTAATATAACCTAACCATGCTTAGGTAATCGGAACGACGCGTTAAAGAGATTTGGGACGCGACATACTACTAATCTAGCGTCACTTTTAACGCACACTTTGCGTTATTTAACCTAACCATGCCTAGGTAATCGGAACGACTCGTTAAAGAGACTTGTTAAGTGACATACTAATCTCGCATCACTTTTCACGCACACTTTGCGTAATATATTATAACCATGCTTAGGTAATCGGAACGACGCGTTAAAGAGACTTGTGAAGCGACATACTTGTTTAACGTCACTTTTCACGCACACTTTGCATAATATAAACTAGGATTAATTACATATAAAATCACCACCTTTACACGAAATTGCATAAATAAAACGACCTTTAAAACGTGGCAATTCAGGGCACCACCTTTCATTTCTTTTCAAAGTCAGCAAAATTTTATCAAAAAACGTGCCCATGTTGTTTTTGAAAAGAAACGAAAGGTGATGCCCTGAATTGACACGTTTTAAAGGTTGTGTTATTTTTGAGAATTCGTGTAAAGGTGGTGATTTTATATGTAATTAACCCTATAACCTAACCATGCATAGATAATCGGAACGACGCGTTAAAGAAACTTGTGACGCGACATACTACTAATCTAACGTGCTTAGGTAATTGGAACGACGCATTAAAGAGACTTAAGACTGGACTTACTAATCTAGCGTCACTTATAACGCGAACTTTGTGTAATATAGCATAACCATACTTAGGTAATAGGACGACGCATTAAAGAGACTTGAGACGCGATGAGACGCAACATACCAATCTTGCGTTACTTTTCTCGCACACTTTGCGTAATATAACCTAACAATTCTTGGGTAATCGGAACGACGCGTTAAAGAGACTTGAAACCCGACATACTAATCTAGCGTAACGTTTCACGCACTCTTTGACTAATATTATCGAACCATGCTTAGGTAATCGGAACGACGGGTTAAAGAGATTTGTGACGCGACATACTTATCTAGCATAACCTTTTACGCACACTTTGTGTAATATAACCTAACCATGCTTAGGTAATCGGAACGACACATTAAACAGACCTGAGACGCGACATACTAATCTAAAGTCACTTTGCACGCACGCTTTGCGTAATATAACCTAACCATGCTTAGATAATCGGAACAACACGTTAAAGGGAATTGAGACGCGAGATACTAATCTAGCATCACTTTTCACGCACCCTTTGCCTTATGTAACCGAATCATGCTTAGGTAATCGGAACGACGCCGTTAGAGAGACTTGTGACGCGACATAAGCATGGTAATCAAAACGACGCGTTAAAAAGAATGAGACGTGCCATACTAATCTAGCGTCACTTTTTACGCACACTTTGCGTAATATAACTTAACCATGCTTAGGTAAAAAGAACAACGCGTGAAAGAGAATTGAGACGTGACATACTAATATAGGGTCACTTTTTACGCACACTTTGCATAATATAACCTAACATGGTAATCGGAACGACGCGTTAAATAGACTTGAGACGCGACATACTAATCTATTATCATTTTGAACAAACACTGCGCGTAATATAACCTAATTACGCTTAGGTAATCGGAACGACGCGTTACAGAGACTTGTGACGCGACATACGCATGGTAACAAAAACGACGCGTTAAAGAGACTTCAGTCGCGACATACTAATCTAGCGTCACTTTTTACGCAAACTTTGTGTAGTATGACCTAACCATGCTTAGGTAATTGGAACGACGCGTTACAGAGACTTGCGACGCGACATACTAATCTATCATCACTTTTCATGCACACTTTGCGTAATATAACCTAACCATGCTTAGGTAATCGGAACGACGCGTTAATGTGCCTTGAGACACGACATACTAATCTAGCGTCACTTTTCACGCACACCTTGCGTAATATAACCTAAATATGCTTAGATAATCGGAACGACACGTTGAAGAGACTTGAGACGCGACATATTAATCTATTGTCATTTTGCACGCATACATTGCCTAATATAACAAAACCATGCTTAGGTAATCGGAATGCCACGTTAGAGAGACTTGTAACGCGACATAAGCATGGTAATCGAAACGACACGTTAGAGAGACTTGAGACGCGCCATACTAATCTAGCGTCACTTTTTACGCACACTTTGCATAATATAACTTAACCATGTTTAGGTAATCAGAACAACGCGTTAAAGATAATTGAGACATCTAGCGTCACTTTTCAAGCACACTTTGCGTGATATAACCTAACCATGCTTAGGTAATCGGAACGACGCGTTAAATAGACTTGAGACGCGACATACTAATGTAGCGTAACTTTTCAAGCACGCTTTGTGTATTATAACCTAACCATGCTTAGATAACCAGAACAACGCGATAAAGAGAATTGAGATGCAACATACTAATCTAGCGTCACTTTTCACACACACTTTTCATAATATAACCTAACCATGCTTATGTAATCGGAACGACGCGTTAAATAGATTAGAGACACGACAGACTAATCTATTGTCACTTTTCACGCACACTTTGCGTAGTATAACGTAACTATGCTTAGGTAATCGGAACGACGCGTTAAATAGACTTGTGACACGATATACTAATCTATAGTCACTTTTCACGCACACTTTGCGTAATATAACCTAATCATGCTAGGTAATCGGAATGACGCATTAGAGAGAATTGTGACGTGACATAAACATGGTAATCGTAACGACGCGTTAAAGAGACATGAGACACGACATACTAATCTAGCGTCACATTTGACCTATACTTTGCATAATATAACCTAACCATGCTTAGGTAATCGGAACGACGCGTTAAAGAGACTTGAGATGCGACATACTAATCTTGCGTAACTTTTCACACACTCTCTGCGTGATATAAACTAACCATTCTTAGGTAATCGGAACAACGCGTTAAAGAGACTTGAGACGCGACATACTAATCTACCGTCACTTTTCACGCACACTTTGTCTAATATAACCTAATTATGCTTAGGTAATCTGAACAACGCGTTAAAGAGAATTGAGACGCGACGTACTAATCTAGCGTCACTTTTCACGCACCCTTTGCGTAATATAACCTAAACATGCTTAGTTAATCAGAACGACGCGTTAGAGACTTGTGACGCGACATAAGCATGTTAATCGAAACGACGCGTCCTACTAATCTAGCGTCAAAGAGTCTTGAGACGCGCCATACTAATCAAGGGTCACTTTTTACGCACACTTTGTGTAATATAACCTAACCATACTTAGGTAATCGGAACGACGAGTTAGAGAGACTTGTGACGCGACATAAGCATGGTTATCGAAACAACCTGTTAAAAGAGAGTTGAGAGGCGCCATACTAATATAGCGTCACTTTTTACGCACGCTTTGTGTAATATAACCTATCTATGATTAGGTAATCAGAACGACGCGTTAAAGAGAGTTGAGACGCAACATACTAATCTAGTGCCACTTTTCATGAACGCTTCGACATCCTAACCTAGCGTCAATTTTCACGCATACTTTGTGTAATATAACCTAACCATGCTGGGTAATCGGAACGACGCGTTAAAGAGACTTGAGACGTGACATCGTAATCTAGCGTCACTTTTCACGCACACTTTGCGTAATATAACCTAACCATGCTTAATTAATCGGAACGACGCGTTAAAGAGACTTGAGACGTGGCATCCTAACCTAGCGTCACGTTTCACGCACACTTTGCGTAAAATAACCTAACCATACATAAGTAATCGGAACGACGCGTTAAAGACACTTGAGACGCAACATACTAATCTATTGTCAGTTTTCACGCACACTTCACGTGATATAACCTAACCATGCTTAGGTAATAAGAACGACTTGTTAGAGACACTTGTGACACGACATATACAGGCTAATCGAAACGACGGGTTCAAGAGACTGTTGGCGCAGCGGGAGGCGCGGGTCCGAATCGTATATTTCAATTCAAAATCGAAATTCCAACAATCCGGATCCTAAAGTTGATCATATCAACAACAAATGGATCGTCGTATCATTTATTAATTAAAGCACGCATCTAGGAATCGTAAGAAGAATACCTATGTCGATTCTCCAACGATTCTTGTAGTCCCGAAAGTACGGCGACCTCAAGCTCGTCCACACGAGTATGCGTCCGATTGAATCCTCGCCTTGAAGTAATCCTGCAAGAGTTCCTCTTGCCGAGCAGCCCTAAGCTCAAACTCTCGCCGCGATCACTACCTTGCTCGGATGTATGAAAAACGTCGCCAAGTTTTTCCCGTGATTGATGAATACTTGAACTCCTTCAAGTGCTTTCTCTCTCTACAACTTTGTAGTGAGATGTGTATTGTGTGGTGTAGTGAAATGAGCAAGGACATGCTCTATTTATAGGTTAGAGCATGTCTTAAGAATGCAACACCTTGCATGCTAGGTGTCACACACCAAGCAAAGGTGTTGCCACCACATGACACCTTTCATGTGGTGACATCACATAGGTGACATCATATAACTGATGTCATCATATGACATCACACATATGACATAGGCTTATCTCATTGCATCATCACCATGACATCATCATTCCATTAGCCTATGATTAATGATTTAAGTATCATTAATTACACTAATTAATTACTTAAACCTTTTAATCATAAAACTTGGTTAAAATATAATTAGGTTCCTACTAATTTATAACTCTTATAAATTAGTCCCTAATTAACTTGGACATAGTACAATTAGGTTCTTACTAATTTATAACTCTTACAAATTAGTCCCTAATTTGTACTTGTTTTTCATCTTAGATTAATTTTCGAGATATGCTAGTATCTATATGAAATCGATCTTTCGTAAACTCAATCGGTTGCACACTCTATTGTGTGTGACTAACTAGGTTCACATCTATATGGCAACGAGAGACATAAGAAACGCCTTTCTTATATTAAATAATTAAATCCCATTTAATTATTAATTCTCGTAGATCGAGAGTGACGTCTAGCAACATATCACGACCCCCAAATAGAGATGAATGTTTCGATGCATTCTTTTTGAACCAATGTTCATAATTACCGTACACTCAGAATTCCCTTCATCTTAGATTCCAATCTCGACTAGTGTCACGGTTAAGTCAAACACTGTTTGTCTTGATCATATGACCTCATCTCTCAGTTCTAGTTCTTGATAAATATGACTTCCACTAGAAACAACTTTCTAAGTAAGTCATATACACCTGCGCAGGTTTTATCATCCATCAAGAACAATTCGACGTAGCATAGAATCTTGTCTCCGTTCATCCAGAGTGATGAATCCTTTCTAGGTTAAACCCCTATCTCCATATACAACTAGTTATAGCCAACACATCCCGCAGCCCTAGCTCATGAAAGATCTAGGGTTAAGGAGTATCAAACTCTAATCACCTATATACAAGATAGTGTCACCGCAAGTCAAAGGACATATGTACAATTATGAACTAGATGACATTAAATTGACTTTGATGAATTACCATGTATAAGTCATCTAGCGTCACTTATTCGACTCACTCAACACCTTGAGTGTCCACATGTTTATTCTGATCCCCATCAAGTAGTATGAGACTCACTACTTCCTATAATTAGTAACTCTTTACTAATCAGGAGAATAAACAGAGGTGACGATCTTTTCGGGATAATGCGATGCCCTTATTCGTAGGACCCCATCGATCGTGAACGGTTATTTAGATCACTTGTATAATAGAATCTGTCACTCATATTCTTAACACCTTAAGAATAGATTCTATCACAATGTGATAAGGACAATACGTAATAAATGAACACTTAGTTGATGAGACACTTAGTTCAAATAGAACATATATATCTTTGCCATTGGGATTAATTCTACAAATATACATGATCAAATGGCCCTAGGGCACATACTACTAACAATCTCCCACTTGCACTAGTGCCATTGACAACTATATCTAAGCCCCATCTTCACAAGATGTAAATATTAATGACTCTAAGTCATGTAAACCTTAATGACTCTAAGTCATATAAACCTTACTGACTCCAAGTCATGGGCTTTATTAGTGGGTTAGCCGTGTTATTGGCTAATGCTATCTTTTAGAGAAACAATTTTCTCTTTCCAACAATTTCTTTAGATAATATGATAATGCCTTTCCTTATGTTCGGATAAGTTGTGAGACCCGGTTTCCTTTGCTAGGGCAGTAGCACCATTGTGGTCGCAGAAAAGAGGAACTTTCGACTTAATGGAAGAAAACCGTACTTAGTTCAGTTATAAACTAATTTATCCAAACACCTTCTATTACGACATCTCATGTCATAATATACTCGGCTTCTATAATGGAGTATGGAGTTGATTCTTGCTTAGAACACTGCTAGCTCACTACTCCTTCATTATAGATAAATATGAATCTGGAGATAGACTCTCTATTATCCATATCTGATTATTAATCAGAATCTGTAAAACGGTCTACTTAAAAATCTCGTTCTCCATTTGTTAATACCATATCTTTAGTTCTATAAAAGTACTTAAAGATACCTTTAACAACCATCCAATGTTCTCAACATAGATTGGATTAAAACCGATTAGTCCCACTAACCGCATAGACAATTTCTAGCTTTGTATGTGGCAACACATACCTCAGACTACCAATTGCCGAAGTTTATGGTATCTTTGCTAGATTCTTTCTTTCTTCAGAAGTTTCGGAAGACACTCCCTTTGAAAGAAGAATTTTATGCCTAACTAGTATCAATCCTCTCTTAGAACTTCCATATTGAACTACTTCAATATCTTTTCTAAGAAGAGCCTTTAGGAGAAACCAATTATTCTCTTAGATCTATCTCTATAGAGTCTAATACTGAGAATTTAGGCTACCTCTCCGAGGTCTTTGATGGAGTACGTATTAGATAAACCAAAGTTTTACAAAAGTTAACATTCCGATATTATTATTTATTAGTAATAAGTTATCTACATGCAAGATCATGAAAGTGAGTCTGCTCCCACTAACCTTCTTGTAAACATTGGGTTTATCATCGTTTTTAATAAATTCGTAACTTCTTACGGATTTATCAAGACGATGAAACTCGAAGCTTTCTTTTCATCCACTAGGGATCATTTTAGCTTACACGTCTTGGAACCTTCTTCGGATTCAAAATCCTCGACTTGTTCCATATAGATATACTCCTTAATTTAACCATTAAGGAATGTGGTTCTTACATTCACATGTCTAACCACAAAATCTAAATGTGTAGCCTTGGTAAGAAAAATCTTGATGAACTTAAGCATGGCTACCCGCAATAAAGTGTATTCACAATACAACTTCTTGCCTCTAGCAAAACTCTTTTGCAACAAGCTTAGCTTTAAAGGTCTCCACCTTTCCATTAGTACCAATTTTACACTTGAAGATCCATTTAAACCTTATTGGTATAATACCTTTGGATGGATCGACTAGCTCCTAAAATTTGGTTTCTTTATATGGAATCCATTTCAGATTTTATTCCTTCAAACCAATTTTGAAGAATCTATATCACATATAGTTTCCTCATAAGTAGAGGGATCAACATTTGATCTTTTACTCCATGACTAAACAACTCTTGTTTATCATGTGGGAAAACCATCTCTCTCTCCAGTGGACGAGATACTCTACTTAATCTTCGAGTTGTTAATGTAGATACATCTTTTACTAACTCCGGCTTTTAGTGGGTTTGATCAATCTTCATTGATTCATTATTTTGTTGGTAACTAGATGACTCCTCATCTAATTCTATATTCCTTTCTTAGTGTCCCTCTTGAATAAACGCTTTATTAAGAAAGACTACCACCGATAAACAACGATTGTTTGTTCGGTTCGAATATAGAAACAATATCCTAAACTGTATTTAGGATATCCAACATAATCTTTCCATGATTGATTTTGATTCCAAATTTATCGGATATAAGTTACATGATATGTTCCGAACACCCTCAAATCTTAACATCCTTAAGACTTTATTCCATACCATATCTCATAAGGTATGTATGGAGCGGATTTAGTTGGAATTTGATTTAGAATTTTATTTGCGGTAAGAAGTGCTTGACCCTATAACGAGATGGATAAGTCAGTATATAGCTCATTCTTGATCGTATCATTTCCCACAATGTACGATACGTCCTTCTTGACAGACGCACCATTCAACCATGGTGTTCTCAAGGAGTAAGTTGAAAAATAATACCACATTCCTTTTAGGAACATACCAAATTCTGTAGTCAAGTATTCTTCCCTTTTCGATCACATCGTAAAGTATTAATACCTTTTCCAATTTGGTTTTCTACTTCATTCTTGAAGTCATTTGAACATTTCAAAATCTTCATGTTTGTTCTTCATAAGACAAACTTAACTATATCGTGATAAATCATCGATGTAGAAAATGAAGTATAAGTATCTACCTTGGTCCGTTTCTTTAAACGTACCATATACATCACTATGTATGATCTCTTAAACGGCTTTAGCTCTACCTCTTTGTCCCACAAAGAATAATCAGGCTATGTTGCCTTTAAGATACGACTCACAAATCGGAAGAGATGCAAAATCTTGATTGCTCAAGATTCCCATCCTATCTAACTTGTTATGTCTATCTTTTGCAATATGTCCTAATTATAAATGCCAAAGTTGTTTAGAAGTTTGATTACTTATGGTATTAATTTCCAAAACATCTTTTGCATTAAACATCTTTATTCAAGTCATAAAGAACATTTTGTACATATCCATACCCAACTCCGTATTATCAAACATAATACTACAAACATCCTTTGTAAATAGAAAATCAACTACCAAATTTGTCATATAAATTCGGATATGATATTTCTATATATATTGGGTAAGTACAAAAAAAACTTGTTTAAGTACAACTTATGTTTATTTAAGAAAATTGAAGTTGATCCTATAGCTCTTGTCGCAACGCTTGCGTCATTCCCGAGATTTAAGATTACTTCATCTTTTTCCTTTATTTCTCACTTTTACTAAATCCGTAAAAGATAAACAAATGTGAGAATTAGCATCGGTATCCAATACCTAAGCTTTTAAATGAGCAATTGACATTGGAACATGAGATAGACACATTCTTGATGGAATTGTCGTTCCTCTCGTCATTGCCCTTTAAGTATTCACAATACTTAATACAATTTCCATTTCAATGTCTTTTGTTTTGACAAAAGAAACAATTTCTTTTATTGACCAAACCGCCTTTTAAATATTCCAAATATTTCCGGCTATGACTTATATTGTCCTACATCTTAACAAACGAAAACACTTTTCTTTGTTAACCAATGTGCATTTCTTTTTCGCAATAGCCTTGGAGGCATCTAAATATCTTAATCAATAAAAAAAATGGTTTTAAACCACTAGCCGATTACTATCGTGAATGTCACTTAAAAGGATTCTATTTAATCTTATTATCCCTTAGATAGCAAAGATCTCTAATTAGTATTATTGTTATTTTGTATATTTAACCATAATGATTTGGTCTTTATCAAAATGGCCTCCCACTATCTTTTTCGAATCCTACACTTCCAAAATAGGAAACGTGAATCTTTGTTGGAAAAGATTTCAAGTGGGTGATTGAATTCTTATATTCATTTATCTTTCCCTCAAGTACTTAATGCTATTCTTGGGATCAAAATGATATATAAGTGAACAATTACTTGTTCATCATATCTCATATGAGGTTCAATCATTTCCGGCTCCTAATGCTTTCACCCTCAAGTACTTAATGCTATTCTTATGTTTCCACATTAGTTAAGTTTAACCCATTGAATCAACTAAGATGTATCGATTTGAATAATATACGACTCAGGTACGCCTAATTGTCTTTCTCGCTGTATATTATATCGACTACACCCGTAACATCTCATGCTTAACAATAAACTCAACAACATCTCTTGACGATATCATCTCACCCCTATGTATCCATAGCCGACAAGATGATAACTCAAAGCGTGTTAGTTTATTGCTCCAATGGAGAGCCATTGATAAACAATTTAATGATTAATCAATATAAACTTAATCTTTTAACTTTTAGGAAGATTTCTTAGGGTTTTTAAGTTATTCAGGTCTCACTAAACACACAATACATTTTAGCATGCATCTCATACATATTAAAGCTAAAATTAATCATGCAATCACACATGTATGATCATGGACTTCCTAGGTCTCATTCTTTAGCCACAAAAGAATGAGCAAACTATTACATATCTCGGAAATGATTCTCTAATCATTCACTATGTAATATCTGCTTTCTTTAGGTATAGAGGAATCGTCCTAGAACCTCCGAAAGCCTCAACCGATCGCTGATCCTCGAAAAAAAAAAATTTATTTTTTATTTTACGTTTTTTTTTTTCGAGTCGGAAACTTTTTCCCCGGTTGTAAAACCCCTTTTTCAGCATTTCGGTTTTTACGGAAAAATTTTGTTTTTTTTTTTCTTTCGGGCCGAAAACTTTTTCCCGGGTGTAAAACCCGTTTTTCAGCATTTTTGTTTTTTATGAAAAAAAAAAATATTAATTTTTTTTTTCCGGTTTTTTTTTTTTTTTTCGGGTTTCGCTTTTTCCGCATATTCCGTTGATGACAACATAATGCACAAGCGAATCACGTATTGTGTTAAATGATCACATTAGAAAAATTCCCAGGATAGATTGGAGGGTCACGAGCGGACCACTTAAGTACCAATCTCCTAGATAGAATTTATTCAAATGTAATTAATATCACAATAGCGTTTGTTCATCTTGAAAAAAAAATCCCTCGGAATTATAAATTACATGCCCAATAATAATTCCTAAGTTCATGATTATTTATACATTTATTCAATCGTAAAGCGTTAATACTCGATGATACGGTGGCTCCGATACCACTGTTGGCGCAGCGGGAGGCGCGGGTCCGAATCGTATATTTCAATTCAAAATCGAAATTCCAACAATCCGGATCCTAAAGTTGATCATATCAACAACAAATGGATCGTCGTATCATTTATTAATTAAAGCACGCATCTAGGAATCGTAAGAAGAATACCTATGTCGATTCTCCAACGATTCTTGTAGTCCCGAAAGTACGGCGACCTCAAGCTCGTCCACACGAGTATGCGTCCGATTGAATCCTCGCCTTGAAGTAATCCTGCAAGAGTTCCTCTTGCCGAGCAGCCTTAAGCTCAAACTCTCGCCGCGATCACTACCTTGCTCGGATGTATGAAAAACGTCGCCAAGTTTTTCCCGTGATTGATGAATACTTGAACTCCTTCAAGTGCTTTCTCTCTCTACAACTTTGTAGTGAGATGTGTGTTGTGTGGTGTAGTGAAATGAGCAAGGACATGCTCTATTTATAGGTTAGAGCATGTCTTAAGAATGCAACACCTTGCATGCTAGGTGTCACACACCAAGCAAAGGTGTTGCCACCACATGACACCTTTCATGTGGTGACATCACATAGGTGACATCATATAAGTGATGTCATCATATGACATCACACATATGACATAGGCTTATCTCATTGCATCATCACCATGACATCATCATTCCATTAGCCTATGATTAATGATTTAAGTATCATTAATTACACTAATTAATTACTTAAACCTTTTAATCATAAAACTTGGTTAAAATATAATTAGGTTCCTACTAATTTATAACTCTTATAAATTAGTCCCTAATTAACTTGGACATAGTACAATTAGGTTCTTACTAATTTATAACTCTTACAAATTAGTCCCTAATTTGTACTTGTTTTTCATCTTAGATTAATTTTCGAGATATGCTAGTATCTATATGAAATCGATCTTTCGTAAACTCAATCGGTTGCACACTCTATTGTGTGTGACTAACTAGGTTCACATCTATATGGCAACGAGAGACATAAGAAACGCCTTTCTTATATTAAATAATTAAATCCCATTTAATTATTAATTCTCGTAGATCGAGAGTGACGTCTAGCAACATATCACGACCCCCAAATAGAGATGAATGTTTCGATGCATTCTTTTTGAACCAATGTTCATAATTACCGTACACTCAGAATTCCCTTCATCTTAGATTCCAATCTCGACTAGTGTCACGGTTAAGTCAAACACTGTTTGTCTTGATCATATGACCTCATCTCTCAGTTCTAGTTCTTGATAAATATGACTTCCACTAGAAACAACTTTCTAAGTAAGTCATATACACCTGCGCAGGTTTTATCATCCATCAAGAACAATTCGAGGTAGCATAGAATCTTGTCTCCGTTCATCCAGAGTGATGAATCCTTTCTAGGTTAAACCCCTATCTCCATATACAACTAGTTATAGCCAACACATCCCGCAGCCCTAGCTCATGAAAGATCTAGGGTTAAGGAGTATCAAACTCTAATCACCTATATACAAGATAGTGTCACCGCAAGTCAAAGGACATATGTACAATTATGAACTAGATGACATTAAATTGACTTTGATGAATTACCATGTATAAGTCATCTAGCGTCACTTATTCGACTCACTCAACACCTTGAGTGTCCACATGTTTATTCTGATCCCCATCAAGTAGTATGAGACTCACTACTTCCTATAATTAGTAACTCTTTACTAATCAGGAGAATAAACAGAGGTGACGATCTTTTCGGGATAATGAGATGCCCTTATTCGTAGGACCCCATCGATCGTGAACGGTTATTTAGATCACTTGTATAATAGAATCTGTCACTCATATTCTTAACACCTTAAGAATAGATTCTATCACAATGTGATAAGGACAATACGTAATAAATGAACACTTAGTTGATGAGACACTTAGTTCAAATAGAACATATATATCTTTGCCATTGGGATTAATTCTACAAATATACATGATCAAATGGCCCTAGGGCACATACTACTAACAGAGACTTGAGACGCGACATAGTAATCTAGCATCACTTTTCACGCACACTTTGCTTAATATATCCTAACCATGCTTAGGTAATCGGAACAACGCATTAGAGAGACGTGTGACGCCGACATAAGCATGGTAATCGAAACGACGCGTTAAAGAAGTTGAGACGCGCCATACTAATCTAGTGTCACTTTTCACTCACACTTTGCGTAATATAACTTAACCATGCTTAGGTAATCAGAACGATGCGTTAAAGACACTTGAGACGCGACATACTAATCTTGCGTCACTTTTCACCCACACTTTGCGTATATAACCCAACCATCTAATGTAATCGGAATGACGTATTAAAGAGACTTGAGACGCAATATACTAATCTAGCGTCACTTTTCACGAACACTTTGTGTATTATAACGTAACTATGCTTAGAAAATCGGAACGACGCGTTAAAGAGACTTGAGACGCGCCATTATAAATCTAACCATGCTTAGGCAATCAGAACGACGCGTTAAAGAGACTTATGACGCAACATACTAATCTAGCGGCACTTTTAACGCACACTTCGCGTAATATATCCTATCCATACTGGGGTAATCGAAATGACGCGTTAAAGAGAATCTAGACGCGACATACTAATCTAGATTCACTATTCACGTACTCTTTGCATAATATAACCTAACCATGCTTATATAATCGGAACGACTCGTTAAAGTGACTTTAGACGCGACATACTAATCTAGCGTCACTTTTCGCGCACACTTTGCGCAGTATAATCTAACCATGCTTAGCTAATCGGAACAACGCGTTAAAGAGACTTGAGACGCGACATACTAATCTACCGTCACCTTTCACGCACACTTTGTGTTATATAACCTAATTATGCTTAGGTAATCTGAACAACGCGTTAAAGAGAATTGAGACGCGACGTACTAATCTAGTGTCACTTTTCACGCACCCTTTGCGTAATATAACCTAAACATGCTTAGGTAATCGGAACGACGCGTTAGAGACTTGTGATAAGACATAAGCATGTTAATCGAAACGACGCGTCCTACTAATCTAGCATCAAAGAGTCTTGAGACGCGCCATACTAATCAAGGGTCACTTTTGACGCACACTTCGTGTAACCTAATCTAATCATACTTAGGTAATTGAAACGACGTGTTAAAGAGACTTGAGATGCAACATACTAATCTAGCATCACTTTTCATGCACACTTTGAGTAATATAACCAAACCATGCTTAGATAATCGGAACGACACGTTAGAGAGACTTGTGATGCGACATACAAATCTAGCGTCACTTTTCACGCACACTTTGCGTAATATAACCTAACCATGCTTAGGTAATCGGAACGACGAGTTAGAGAGACTTGTGACGCGACATAAGCATGGTTATCGAAACAACCTGTTAAAAGAGAGTTGAGACGCGCCATACTAATCTAGCGTCACTTTTTACGCACGCTTTGCGTAATATAACCTATCTATGATTAGGTAATCAGAACGACGCGTTAAAGAGAGTTGAGACACAACATACTAATCTAGCACGAATTTTCACGCACGCTTCGACATCCTAACCTAGCGTCAATTTTCACGCATACTTTGCGTAATATAACCTAACCATGCTGGGTAATCAGAACGACGCGTTAAAGAGACTTGAGACGTGACATCGTAATCTAGCGTCACTTTTCACGCACACTTTGCGTAATATAACCTAACCATGCTTAGTTAATCGGAACGACGCGTTAAAGAGACTTGAGACGCGGCATCCTAACCTAGCGTCACGTTTCATGCACACTTTGCGTAAAATAACCTAACCATGCATAAGTAATCGGAACGACGCGTTAAAGACACTTGAGACGCAACATACTAATCTATTATCACTTTTCACGCACACTTCACGTGATATAACCTATCCATGCTTAGGTAATAAGAACGACTTGTTAGAGACACTTGTGACACGACATAAGCAGGCTAATCGAAACGATGGGTTAAAGAGACTTGAGATGCGACATAGTAATCTAGCGTCACTTTTCACGCACACTTTGCTTAATATATCCTAACCATGCTTAGGTAATCGGAACAACGCGTTAGAGAGACATGTAACGCCGACATAAGCATAGTAATTGAAATGACGCGTTAAAGAAGTTGAGACGCGCCATACTAATCTAGCGTCACTTTTCACGCACACTTTGCGTAATATAACTTAACCATGCTTAGGTAATCAGAATGATGCGTTAAAGCCACTTGAGACGCGACATACTAATCTTGGGTCACTTTTCACACACACTTTGCTTAATATAACCCAACCATCTAATGTAATCGGAATGACGTGTTAAAGAGACTTGAGACGCGATATACTAATCTAGCGTCACTTTTCACGAACACTTTGTGTATTATAATGTAACTATGCTTAGGTTATCGGAACGACGCTTTAAAGAGACTTGAGACGCGCTATTATAAATCTAACCATGCTTAGGCAATCAGAACGACGCATTAAATAGACTTATGACGCAACATACCAATCTAGGGCACTTTTAACGCACACTTTGCGTAATATAACCTATCCATACTGGGGTAATCGAAATGACGGGTTAAAGAGACTCTAGACGCGACATACTAATCTAGATTCACTACTCACACACTGTTTGCATAATATAACCTAACCATGCTTATATAATCGGAACGACTTGTTAAAGGGACTTTAGACGCGACATACTAATCTAGCGTCACTTTTCACGCACACTTTGTGCAGTATAATCTAACCATGCTTAGCTAATCGGAACAACGTGTTAGAGAGACTTGTGCCGTGACATAAGCATGGTAATTTAAACGACCCGTTAAAGAGACTTGAGACGCGCCCTACTAATCTGGCGTCACTTTTCACGCACACTTTGCGTAATATAATTTAACCATGCTTAGGTAATCGGAACGACGCATTAGAGAGACTTGTGACGCGACTTACTAATCTAGCGTCACTTTTCATGCACACTTTGTGTAATATAACGTAACAATACTTAGGTAATCGAAACGACGTGTTAGAGAGGACGCGCCGTACTAATTAAGCGTTACTTTTTACGCACACGTTGCGTAATTAAACCTAACCATGCTTAGATAATCGAACGACGCGTTAAAGATACTTGAAAAGCGACATACAAATCTAACATCACTTTTCACGCACACTTTGCGTAAAATAACCTAACCATGCTTAGGTAATCGGAACAACGGGTTAAAGAGACTTGAGATGTGACACACTTATCTAACTTCACTTTTCACGCACACTTCGCGTTTACCATGCTTAGGTAATCGAAACGGCGCGTTAAAGAGACTTGAGAGGCGACATACTAATCTATTGTCACTTCTTATGCACACTTTGCTTAATACAACCTAACCATGCTTAGGTAATTGGAACGATGCGTTAGCGAGACTTTTTACGCGATATACTAATCTAACGTCAATTTTCACGCATACTTGGCATAGTATAACCTAACCATGCTTAGGTAATCATAACGATGCGTTAAAGACACTTGAGACGCGGCATACTAGATGAGTATGTTTCGTCTCAAGTCTCTTTAATGCGCAGTTCCGATAACCATGCTTATGTAACGTCAAAAGTCTCTCAAACGCGTCGTTCTGATTACCTAAGCATGGTTTGGTTACATTATGAAAAGTGTGCGTGAAAAATGACAATAGATTAATATATTGCGTCTCAAGTCTATTTAACATGTCATTCCAATTACTTAAGCATGGTTTGGTTATATTACGCAATGTGTGCGTGAAAAATGACAATAGATTAGTTTGTCACGTCTTAAATGTATCCAACACGTCGTTCCGATTACCTAAGCATGGTTAGGTTATATTATGCAAAGTGTGCAGGAAAAGTGAAGCTAGATTAGTAAGTCGCATCTCAATTCTCTTTAACGTGTTGTTCCGGTTACCTAAGCATGGTTAGGTTATATTACGCAAAGCGTGCATGAAAAGTGGCGCTAGATTAGTATGTCGCCTCTCATGTCTATTTAACACGTAGTTCCGATTACCTAAGAATGGTTAGATTATATTAGGCAAAGTGTGCGTGAAAAGTAACGCTTGATTAGTATGTCACGTCTCAAGTCTCTTTAATGCGTCGTTCCGATTACCTAAGCATGGTTATTTATATTATGCAAAATGTGCGTGAAAAGTGACGCTAGATTAGTATGTCCAATCTCAAGTCTCTTTAACGTGTTGTTCCGATTACCTAAGAATGGTTAGGTTATACTTCGCAAAGTGTGCGTAAAAAGTAACCCAAGATTAGTATGTTTCATTACAAGTCTATTTAACGTGTCGTTTCGATTACAATGCTTATGTCGCGTCACAAGTCTCTCTAACGCGTCGTTCCGATTACCTAATCATGGTTAGGTTATATTACGTAAAGTGTGCGTGAAAAAAGACGTTATATTAGTATATCGCATCTCAAGTCTCTTTAACGCGTCGTTCTGATTTCCTAAGCATGGTTAGGCTATATTACACAAAGTGTGCGTAAAAAGTGACGCTAGATTAATATGGCTCGTCTCAAGAACGCTTCGTATCGATTACCATGCATATGTCTCGTCAGAATTCTCTCTCTAACACGTCATTCCGATTACCTAAGCATGGTTAGGTTATATTACGTAAAGTGTGCGTGAAAAATGACAATAGATTAGTATATCGTGTCTCAAGTCTATTTAACGCGTTGTTCCAATTACCTAAGCATGGTTAGGTTATAATACGCAAAGCGTGCGTGAAATGTGACGCTAGATTAGTATGTCGCGTCTCAAGTCTGTTTAACGCGCCGTTCCGATTATCTAAGCATGGTTAGGTTATATTAGGCAAAGTGTGCGTGAAAAGTGACGCTAGATTAGTATGTCGCGTCTCAAGTCTCTTTAACGTGTCGTTCCGATCACCCTTATGGTTAGGTTATATTACGCAAAGTGTGTTTAAAAAGTGACGCTAGATTACTATGGCGCGTCTCAAGTCTCTTTAACGCGTCGTATCGATTACCATGCTTATGCCGCATCGGAAGTCTCTCTAATGCGTCGTTCTAATTACCTAAGCATAGTTAGGTTATATTACTTAAAGTGTGCGTGAAAAATGACAATAGATTAGTATATCGCATCTCAAGTCTACTTAACGCGTCTTCCAATTACTTAAGCATGGCTAGGTTATATTGCGCAAAGTGTGAGTGAGAAATGACAATTGATTAGTATGTCGTGTCTTAAGTCTCTCTGACGTGGTGTTCAGATTTCCTATGCATCTTTAGGTTATATTACGCAAAGCGTGCGTGAAAAGTAACGCTAGATTAGTATGTCGCGTCTCAAGTCTGTTTAACGATTCGTTCCGATTACCTAAGCATGGTTAGGTTATATTACGCGAAGCGTGAGTGACGCTAGATTAGTATGTCGCTTCTCAAGTCTGTTTAACGCGTCTATCCAATTACATAAGCATTGTAAGGTTATATTAGGCAAAGTGTGCGTGAAAAGTGACGTTAGATTAGTATGCCGCGTCTCAGGTCTCATTTAATTCGTCGTTCATGGTTAAGTTATATTACGCAAAGTGTGCTTGAAAAGTGAGGCTAGACTAATTTTTCGCGTCTCAAGTTTCTGTAACGCGACGTTCCGATTACCTAAGCATGGTTACGTTATATTACGCGTACTGTGCGTGAAAAGTGATTCTAGATTAGTATGTCGCGTCTTAAGTCTCTTTAACACATCGTTTCGATTTCCTAAACATGGTTAGGTTATATTACAGAAAGAGTGCGTAAAATGTGACGATAGATTAGTATGGCACGTCTCTAGTCTATTTAACACATCGTCTCGATTACCTTGCTTATGTCCCGTCACAACTCTCTCTAACGCGATGTTCCAATTACCAAAGCATGGTTAGGTTATATTACGCAAACTGTACTTAAAAAGTGAGGCTAGATTAATTTGCCACGTCTCAAGTCTCTGCAACACGTCCTTTTGATTACCTAAACATGGTTACGTTATATTATGCAAAGTTTGCGTGAAAAGTGACGCTAGATTAGTATGTCGCATCTCAAGTCTCGTTAACACGTCGTTTCGATTATCATGCTTATGTCGCATCACAAGTCTCTCTAACGCGTCGTTCCGATAACCAAAGCAAGGTTAGGTTATATTACACAAAGTGTGCGGGAAAAGTAAAAAAAGATTAGTATGCCGCATCTCAAGTCTATTTAACGTGTCGTTTCGATTACCTAAGCATAGTTGGGTTATATTACGCAAAGTGTGCATGAAAAGTGACACTAGATTAGTATCTCGCGTCTCAAGTCTCTTTAACGCGTCGTTCCAATTACCTAACCATGGTTAGGTTATATTACGCAAAGTCTGCGTAAAAAGTGACGATAGATTAAAATGGCGCGTCTCAAGTCTCTCTAACTCGTCGTTCCGATTACCTAAGTATGGTTAGGGTAAATTACAAAAACTATGCGTGAAAAATGATAATAGCTTAGTATGTCGCGTCTCAAGTCTATTTAACGCGTCATTCCGATTACCTAAGCATGGTTCAGTTATATGACGCAAAGTGTGCGTGAAAAGTGACGCTAGATTAGTAAGTCGCGTCTCAAGTCTCTTTAACGCGTCGTTTCGATTATCATGCTTATGTCGTGTCACAAGTCACTCTAACGCATCGTTCCGATTACCTAAGCATGATTAGGTTATATTACGCAAAGTGTGCGTGAATAATGATAATAGATTAGTATGTCGCGTCTCAAGTCTATTTAACGCGTCGTTCCGATTACCTAAGCATGGTATGTTTTATTATGCACAGTGTGCGTGAAAAGTGATGCAAGATTAGTATGGCACGTCTCAAGTCTCTTTAATGCGTCGTTTCAATTATCATGGTTATGTAGCGTCACAAGTCTCTCTAACGAGTTGTTACGATTACCTAACCATGGTTGGGCTATATTACGCAGAGTGTGCGTGAAAAGTGACGCGACATACTAATCTAGCGTCACTTTTCACGCACTCTCTCCGTAATATAACTTAACCATGCTTAGGTAATCGGAACGACGTGTTAAAGACACTTGTGACACGACATACTTATCTAGCGTCACTTTTCACGCACACTTTACGTAATATAACCTAACCATAATTAGGTAATCGGAAGGACACGTTTAACTGACTTGAGACGCGACATACTAATCTAGCGTCACTTTTCACGAACACTTTGCATAATATAATCTAACCATGGTTAGGTAATCGGAACGACAAGTTAAAGAGACTTGAGAGGCGACATACTAATATATTGATCCTTTTTGTGCACACTTTGCGTACTATAACCTAACTATGCTTAGGTAATCGAAACGACGCGTTAGAGAGACTTGTGACGCGACATAAGCATGGTATTCGAAACGGCGCGTTAAGGAGACTTGAGACGCGCCATATTAATCTAGCGTTACTTGTTACACACACTTTGCGTAATATAACCTAACCATGCTTAGGAAATCGGAACGAACAGTTAGAGAGACTTGAGACGCGACATACTAATCTAGTGTCAATTAACCATGTTTAGGTAATTGGAACGACGCGATAGAGAGACTTGAGACGCGACATACTGATTTATTGTCACTTTTCACGCACACTTTGCGTAATATAATCAAACCATGCTTAGGTAATCAGAACGAAGCGTTAAAGACACTTGAGACCCGACATACTAATCTAGGGTTACTATTCTCGCACACATCACGTGATATGACCTAACCATGCTTTGGTAATCGGAGCGACGCGTTAGAGAGACTTGTGACGCGACATAACCATGGTAATCAAAACGACGCATTAAAGAGACTTGAGACGCGCCATACTAATCTAGCGTCAATTTTCACGCACACTTTGCGTAATGTAACCTAACCATGCTTACGTAATCGGAACGACGCGTTAAAGAGACTTGAGACGCGACATACTAATCTATTGATACTTTTCACGCACACTTTGGGTAATATAACCTAACCATGCTTAGGTAATCGGGACGACGCGTTAAAGAGCCTTGAGACGCGACATAATAATCTATCGTCACTTTTCACGCACACCTTGGGTAATATAACCTAACCATGCTTAGGTAACCGAAACGATGCGTTAATGAGACTTGAGATGTGACATACTAATCTAGCGTTATTTTTCTCGCACACTTTGCGTAAACTTATCCATTCTTGGTTAATTGGAACGACGCGTTAAAGAGACTTGAGACGCGACATAGTAATCTAGCGTCATTTTTCACGCACTCTTTGCATAATATAACCTAACCATGCTTAGGTAATCGGAACGACGCGTTAAAGAGTCTTGAGACGCGACATACTAATCTAGCGTCACTTTTCACGCACACTTTGAGTAATATAACCTAACCAAGCTTAGGAAATCGGAACGACGCGTTAGATATACTTAAGACGCGACATACTAATCTATTATCGTTTTTCACACATACTTTGTGTAATATAACCACCATACTGAAGTAATTGGAACAATGCGTTAAATAGACTTGAGACGCAACATACTAATCGATTGTCATTTTTCACACACACTTTGCATAATATAACCTAACCAGGCTTAGGTAATCGGAACGACACGTTAGAGAGACTTGGGACGAGACATTAGTATGGTAATCAAAAAGACGCGTTAAAGAGACTTGAGCGGCGCCATATTAATCTAGCGTCACTTTTCACGCACACTTTTTGTAAATATAACCTAACCATGCTTAGGAAATCAGAACGACGCGTTAAAGAGACTTGAGATGCGATATACTAATATAACGTCACTTTTCACGCACACTTTGCGTAATATAACCTAACCATGATTAGGTAATCGGAACGACGCGTTAAAGAGGCCTGTGACACGAGATAAGCATGGTAATCGAAACGACGCTTTACAGAGACTTAAGACAAAACGTACTAATCTAGCTACAGTTTTTTCGCACACTTTGTGTAATATAACCTAACCATGCTTAGGTAATCACAACGACGCATTAAAGAGACTTGAGACTGGACATACTAATGCAGCGTCACTTTCCACGCACACTTCGCGTAATATAACCTAACCATGCTTATTTAATCGTAACGATGCCATAAAGAGACTGGAGACGCGACATACTTAATCTATTGATCCTTTTCACGCACAGTTTGCATACTATAACCTAACCATGCTTAGGTAATCAGAACGACGCGTTTGAGAGAATTGTGACGCGACATAGTAATCTATTGTCAATTTTAACGCACACTTTGCATAGTATAATCTAACCATGCTCAGGAAATTGGAACGACGCATT
Organism: Mercurialis annua; assembly: GCF_937616625.2. Taxonomy (NCBI): domain Eukaryota; kingdom Viridiplantae; phylum Streptophyta; class Magnoliopsida; order Malpighiales; family Euphorbiaceae; genus Mercurialis; species Mercurialis annua. Next base: position 44,216,289 of record NC_065572.1, read on the forward strand.
AAAGAGACTTGTGACGCGACATACTACTAATCTAGCATTACTTTTAACGCACACTTTGCGTTATATAATCTAACCATGCTTAGGTAATCGGAACGATGGGTTAAAGAGACTTGTGACGTGACATACTTATCTAGCGTCACTTTTTACGCACACTTTGCATAATATAACCTAACCATGCATAGGTAAAGAGACTTGTTACGCGACATAATAATCTCGCGTCATTTTTAACGTACATTTTGAGTAATATAACCTAACCATGCTTAGGTAATCGGAACAACGTGTTAAAGAGACTTGGTACGCGGCATACTACTACTAATCTAGCATCACTTTTAACGCACACTTTGCGTAATATAATATAACCTTGCCTAGGTAATCGGAACGACTCATTAAAGAGACTTGTGAAGCGACATACTAATCTAGCATCACTTTTCACGCACACATTGCGTAATATAATCTAACCATGCTTAGTTAATCAGAACGACGTCTTAAAGAGACTTGTGACGCGACATACTACTAATCTAGCGTCACTTTTAACGAACACTTTGCGTTATATAATCTAACCCTAGGTAATCGGAACGACGCGATAAATAGACTTGATACGCGACATACTAATCTGGTGTCACTTATAACGCGCACTTTGTGTAATATAACCTAACCATGCATAGGGAATCTGAACGACGCGTTAAAAGAGCCTTAAGACGCGACATACTAATCTAGCATCACTTTTCGCGACATACTAATCCAGCGTGACTTTTCGTCCACACTTTGCGTAATATAACCTAACCATGCTTAGGTAACAGGAACAACGCGTTAAATAGACTTGAGACACGACATACTAACCTAGCGATAGTTTTCAGGCACACATTGCGTAATATAACGTAACCATGTTTAGGTAATCGGAACGACGCGTTAAAGAGACTTGAGACGTGACAAACAAATCAATTGTTACTTTTCCAGCACACTTTGCGTAATATAACCTAACCATGCTTAGGTAATCATAACGACATGTTAGAGAGACTTCTACCGTAACATAAGCATGGTAATAGAAACGACGCGTTAAAGAGACTAGTGACACGACATATCCATGCTTAGGTAATCGGAACGACGAGTTAAAGAGACTTGAGGTACGACATACTAATTTATTGTCACTTTTCACCCACAGTTTGCATAATATAACCTAACCATGCTTAGGTAATCAAAACGACGCGTTAGATACACTTTTTACGCGACATAAGCATGGTAATCAAAACAGCGCGTTAAATAGACTTGAAACGTGCCGTATTGATCTAGAGTCACTTTTTACGCACACTTTTCATAATATAAACTATCCATGCTTAGGTAATCGGAATGACACGTTTAAATGACTTGAGACGCGCCATACTAATTTAGCGTCACTTTTTACGCACACATTGCGTAATATAACCTAGCCATGCTTACGTAATCGAAACAACGCGTTAGAGAGACTTGAGACGCGACATACTAATCTAGCGTCACACTATTCACGCACTCTTTGCGTAATATAACCTAACCATGATTAGGTAATCGGAACAACGCGTTAAAGAGATTTGAGACGCAAAATACTAATCTAGCGTCACTTTTCACGCACACTTTGCGTAAAATACCCTAACCATGCTTAGGTAATCTGAACGACGCGTTAAAGAGACTTAAGATGTGACATACTAATCTAGCGTCACTTTTCATGCACACTTTGTTTAAAATAACCTAACCATGCTTAGGTAATCGGAACTACACGTTAAAGAGACTTGACACTCGACATACTAATCTATTTTCACTTTTCACGCACAATTTGCGTAATATAACCTAACCATGCTTAAGTAATCGGAACAACGCGTTAAAAAGGCTTGAGATGCAACATACTAATTTAGCGTCACAATTCACGCACTCTTTGCGTAATATAACCTAACCATGCTTAGGTAATCGGAACGACGCGTTAAAGAGACTTGAGACGCGATATACTAATCTATTTTCACTTTTCACGAACACTTTGCGTAATATAAACTAACCATGCTTAGGTAATCAGAACGACGCGTTTGAGAGACTTGTGACGCGACATAAGCATGGTAATCGAAACGACGCGTTAAAGAGACTTGAGATGTGACATACAAATCTAGCGTCACTTTTCGCGTGCACTCTGCGTAATATGACTTATTCATGATTACGTAATCGGAACAACGCGTTATTGAGACTTGCAACACGCCATACTAATCTAGCGTCCCTTTTCATGCACACTTTGCGTAATATAACCTAACCATGCTTAGGTAATTGTAACGACGCGTTAGAGAGACTTTTGATGCGGCATAAGCATGGTAATCGAAACGATGCGTTAAAGAGACTTGAGACGCGCCATACTAATCTAGTCTCACTTATTACGCGGACTTTGCGTTATCTAACCTAACCATGCTTAGGTAATCGGAACGACAACTGAAAGAGACTTGAGACGTGACATACTAATCTAGCGTCACTTTTCAGGGACATTTTGCGTAATATAACCTAACCATGCTTTAGGTAATCGGAACGACGCGTTAAAGAGACTGGAGACTCGACATACTAACCTAGCAACAGTTTTCACGCAAACATTGCGTTCTATAACCTATCCATGCTTAAGAATCGGAACGAGGCGTTAAAGAGACTTCAGACGCGACATATTAATCTAGCGTCACTATTTACGCACATTTTGTGTAAAATAACCTAACCATACTTAGGTTATCGGAACGACGCATTAAAGAGACTTGAGATGCGACATACTAATCTATTGTCAATTTTCGCGGACACTTTTCGTAATATAACCTAAACATGCTTTGGTAATCGGAACGACTTGTTACAGAGACTTGTAACGTACGATAAGCATGGTAATCGAAACGATGCGTTAAAGAGACTTGAGACGCGCCATACTAATCTATCGTTATTTTAATGCGCACTTGGCGTAATATAACATAACCATGCATAGGTAATTGGAACGACGCGTTAAAGAGACTTGAGACGCGACATACTAATCTAACGTTATTTTTCACGCACACTATGCGTAATATAACCTAACCACGCGTAGGTAATCGGAACGACGCGTTAAAGAGACTTGAGACGCGACATACTAATCTATTGATACTTTTTACTCACGCTTTGCGTACTATAACCTAACCATGCTTATGTAATCAGAACGAAGCGTTGGAGACTTGAGACGCGGCAAAAGCATGGTAATCGAAACGAAGCGTTAAAGACACTTAAGACGCGCCATTCTAATCTAGCGTCACTTTTTACGCAGACTTTACGTAATATAACCTAACTATTCATAGGTAATCAGAACGACGAATTAAAGAGATTTGAGACGTGACATACTAATCTAGCGTCACTTTTCACGCACACTTTGCATAATATAACCTAACCATGCTTAAGTAATCGGAACGACGAGTTAAAGAGACTTGAGACGCGACATACTAATGTAACGTCATTTTTCACGCACATTTTGCGTACTATAACCTAACCATGTTTAGGTAATCGGAACGACGCGTTAAAGAGACTTGAGACGCAACATACTAATGTAGCAACAGTTTTCAAGGACACGTTGCGTGATATAACCTAACCATGCTTAAGTAATCGAAACGACGCGTTAAAGAAACTTGAGACGCAACATACTAATCTAGCGTCACATTTCACGTACACTTTGCGTAAAATAACCTAACCATAAAGAGACTTAAGACGCGACATACTAATCTTGCGTCACTTTTCACGCACACTTTATGTAAAATAACCTAACCATGCTAGGTAATCGGAACGACGCGTTAAAGAGACTTAAGACGCGATATACTAATCTAGCGTCACTTTTCACGCACACTTTATGCAAAATATCCTAATCATGCATAGGTAATCGGAACGACACGTGAAAGTTACTTGAGACGTGACATCTCTTGTCAATTGTCACGCACACTTTGCGTAATATAACCAAACCATGCTTTGGTAATCGGAACGACGTGTTGGAAAGACTTGTAATGTGACATAAGCATGGTAATCGAAACGACGTGTTAAAGAGACGTGAAACGCGCCATACAAATCTAGCATCACTTTTTAAGCACTCTTTGCGTAATATAACCTAACCATGCTTAGGTAATCTGAACAACGCGTTAAAGAGACTTGAGACGCGGCATATTAATCTAGCGTTAATCGGAACGACGCATTAAATAGACTTGAGACGCGACATACTAACCTAGCGACAGTTTTCACGCACAGATTGCGTAATATAACCTAACCATGCTTAGGTAACCGGAGCGACGCGTTAATGAGACTTGAGACGCGACAAACTAATCTAGCGTCACCTTTCACGCACAATTTGCGTAAAATAACTTAACCATGCTTAGATAATCATAACGACGTGTTAAAGAGACTTGAGGCGCGACATACTAATCTATTGTTACTTTTCAAGCACACTTTGCGTGATATGACCTAACCATGCTTAGGTAATCGGAACGACGTGTTAGAGAGACTTGTAACGTAACATAAGTATGGTAATCGAAACGACGCGTTAGAAAGACTTGAGACGCAACATACTAATCTAGCGTCACTTTTTATGCATACTTTGTGTAATATAACCTAACCATGCTTAGGTAATCGTAACAACGCGTTAAAGAGACTTGTGTCACGACATACTAATCTAGCGATAGCTTTAAGGCGCACTTGGCGTAATATAACATATCGTTACTTAGGTAATCCGAACAACGCGCTTAAGATACTTGAGGCGCGACATACTAATCTAGCGTCACTTTGTACGCACACATTGCGTAATATTACCTAATCATGCTTCGGTAATCGGAACGACACGTTAAAATGACTTGAGACGCGCCATACTAATTTAGCGTCATTTTTTACGCACACTTTGCATAATCATATAACCTAACCGCAAGTAATCGTAACAACGCATTAAAGAGACTTGAGACGCGACATACTAATCTATTTTCACTTTTCACGGACACTTTGCGCAATATAACCTAACCATGCTTAAATAATCGGAACAACGGGTTAAAGAGACTTGAGTCGCGGCATACTAATCTAGCGTCACTATTCACACACTCATTGCGTAATATAACCTAACCATGCTTAGATAATCGGAACGACGTGTTAAAGAGACTTGAGACGCGACATACTAATCTAGCGTCACTTTTCACACACACTTTGCGTAAACCTAACCATACTTAGGTAATCAGAACGAAGCGTTAAAGAGACTTGAGACGCGACATACTAGTCTATTGATCCTTTCCCGCACACCTTTGCGTACTATAACCTAACCATACTTAGGTAATCAGTACGACTCGTTAAAGAGTCTTGAGACGCAACATAGTAATCTAGCGTAACTTTTCACGCACAATTTGCATAAAATAACATAACCATGCTTAGATAATCGTAACGACGCATTAAAGAGATTTGAGACGCGATCTATTGTCACTTTTCACACAAACTTTCCGCAATATAACCTAACCATGGTAATCGAAACGACACGTTGAAGAGACTTGAGACACGACATACTAATCTAGCGTCACTTTTTACGCATACTTTGCGTAATATAACCTAACCATGCTTAGGTAATCGTAACAATGCGTTAAAGAGACTTGTGTAGCGACATACGAATCTAGCGACAGTTTTAACGCGCACTTGGCGTATTATAACATATCCATGCTTAGGTAATTGAAACGACGCGTTAAAGATACTTGAGGGGCGACATACTAATCTATCGTCACTTTTAACGCACACTTTGCATAATATAACCTAACCAAAGTTAGGTAATCAAAACGACGCGTTAGAGACACTTGTTAAGCGGCATAAGCAAGGTAATCGAAACGACGCGTTAAAGAGACTTGAAACGCGCCATACTAATCTAGCGTCACTTTTTACGCACACTTTGCGTAATATAACCTAACCAAGTTAAGGTAATCGGAACGACTCATTAAAGAGACTTAAGACACGACATACTAATTTAGCGTCACTTTTCACGCACACTTTGCGCAAAACAACCTAACCATGCTTAGGTAATCAGAACGACGCGTTAGAGAGACTTGCGACGCGACATACTAATCTAGCGTCATTTTTCATGCGCACTTTGCTTAATATAACATAACCATGCTTAGGTAATCGAAAAGAGGCGTTAGAGAGACTTGTGAAGCGACATACTAATCTAGCGTCACTATTAACGCAATCTTTGCGTAATATAACCTAACCATGCTTAGGTAATCGGAACGACGCATAAAAGAGACTTGAGGCGCGACATTCTAATATAGCGTCACTTTTCACGCACACTTTGCATAATATAACCTAACCATGCTAAGGTAATTAGAACGACACGTTAGAGACACTTGTTAAACGACATAAGCATGGTAATCAAAACGACGCGTTAAAGAGTCTTTCAACGCGCCATACTAATCTAGCGTTACTTTTTACGCACACTTTGCGTAATATAATTTAACCATGCTTTGGGAATCGGAACGACACGTTAAAATGACTTGAGATGCGTCATACTAATTTAGCATCACTTTTCACGCACACTTTGCGTAATATAACCTAACCATGCTTAGTCAATCGGAACGACGCTGAGTAAAGTGGTCGAACTGAGCAAAAACATTCAATTTGTTTTTTCTTACGACACGTAACTCAAATTTTTATTTTTGTATTTTTTGAACGAAACATTAATTTAGGTTTCAATTTGAATTTTGATTCAATTGAGGAGTAATCCTATTTTTTCTGGTTATAAGATCAGTAATAATAGTGACCAACTCGTTTTTTTTTTCAAATGTTTTTCATTATTAAGAAAAGGTAACGAAGATAAAATACGAACTTGTTTTATAGCAATAATAATTAACCGTTGTCTTGAGACGCGACATACTAATCTAGAGTCACTATTCACGCACTCTTTGCGTAATATAACCTAACCATGCTTAGATAATCAGAACGACGCGTGAGAGAGACTTGAGATGCGACATACTAACCTTACAACAGTTTTTACGCACACATTGCATAATATAACCTAGCCATGCTTAGTTAATCGGAACGACGCGTTCAAGAGACTTGAGACGCGACATACTAATATAGCGTCACTATTCACGCACTCTTTGCGAAATATAACCTAACCAGGCTTAGGTAATTGGAACGAAGCGTTAAAGAGACTTGAGATGCGACATACTAACCTTACAACAGTTTTCACACACACATTGCATAATATAACATAGCCATGCTTAGGTAATCAGAACGACGCGTTAAATAGACTTGAGACACGACATACTAATCTATCGTCACTTTTCACGCACAGTTTGCGTAAAATAACCTAACCATGCTTAGGTAATCGGAACGACGTGTTACAGAGACTTGAGACGCGACATACTAATCTAGCGTCACTTTGTACGCACACATTGCGTAATATTACCTAATCATGCTTCGGTAATCGGAACGACACGTTAAAATGACTTGAGACGCGCCATACTAATTTAGCGTCATTTTTTACGCACACTTTGCATAATCATATAACCTAACCGCAAGTAATCGTAACAACGCATTAAAGAGACTTGAGACGCGACATACTAATCTATTTTCACTTTTCACGGACACTTTGCGCAATATAACCTAACCATGCTTAAATAATCGGAACAACGGGTTAAAGAGACTTGAGTCGCGGCATACTAATCTAGCGTCACTATTCACACACTCATTGCGTAATATAACCTAACCATGCTTAGATAATCGGAACGACGTGTTAAAGAGACTTGAGACGCGACATACTAATCTAGCGTCACTTTTCACACACACTTTGCGTAAACCTAACCATACTTAGGTAATCAGAACGAAGCGTTAAAGAGACTTGAGACGCGACATACTAGTCTATTGATCCTTTCCCGCACACCTTTGCGTACTATAACCTAACCATACTTAGGTAATCAGTACGACTCGTTAAAGAGTCTTGAGACGCAACATAGTAATCTAGCGTAACTTTTCACGCACAATTTGCATAAAATAACATAACCATGCTTAGATAATCGTAACGACGCATTAAAGAGATTTGAGACGCGATCTATTGTCACTTTTCACACAAACTTTCCGCAATATAACCTAACCATGGTAATCGAAACGACACGTTGAAGAGACTTGAGACACGACATACTAATCTAGCGTCACTTTTTACGCATACTTTGCGTAATATAACCTAACCATGCTTAGGTAATCGTAACAATGCGTTAAAGAGACTTGTGTAGCGACATACGAATCTAGCGACAGTTTTAACGCGCACTTGGCGTATTATAACATATCCATGCTTAGGTAATTGAAACGACGCGTTAAAGATACTTGAGGGGCGACATACTAATCTATCGTCACTTTTAACGCACACTTTGCATAATATAACCTAACCAAAGTTAGGTAATCAAAACGACGCGTTAGAGACACTTGTTAAGCGGCATAAGCAAGGTAATCGAAACGACGCGTTAAAGAGACTTGAAACGCGCCATACTAATCTAGCGTCACTTTTTACGCACACTTTGCGTAATATAACCTAACCAAGTTAAGGTAATCGGAACGACTCATTAAAGAGACTTAAGACACGACATACTAATTTAGCGTCACTTTTCACGCACACTTTGCGCAAAACAACCTAACCATGCTTAGGTAATCAGAACGACGCGTTAGAGAGACTTGCGACGCGACATACTAATCTAGCGTCATTTTTCATGCGCACTTTGCTTAATATAACATAACCATGCTTAGGTAATCGAAAAGAGGCGTTAGAGAGACTTGTGAAGCGACATACTAATCTAGCGTCACTATTAACGCAATCTTTGCGTAATATAACCTAACCATGCTTAGGTAATCGGAACGACGCATAAAAGAGACTTGAGGCGCGACATTCTAATATAGCGTCACTTTTCACGCACACTTTGCATAATATAACCTAACCATGCTAAGGTAATTAGAACGACACGTTAGAGACACTTGTTAAACGACATAAGCATGGTAATCAAAACGACGCGTTAAAGAGTCTTTCAACGCGCCATACTAATCTAGCGTTACTTTTTACGCACACTTTGCGTAATATAATTTAACCATGCTTTGGGAATCGGAACGACACGTTAAAATGACTTGAGATGCGTCATACTAATTTAGCATCACTTTTCACGCACACTTTGCGTAATATAACCTAACCATGCTTAGTCAATCGGAACGACGCTGAGTAAAGTGGTCGAACTGAGCAAAAACATTCAATTTGTTTTTTCTTACGACACGTAACTCAAATTTTTATTTTTGTATTTTTTGAACGAAACATTAATTTAGGTTTCAATTTGAATTTTGATTCAATTGAGGAGTAATCCTATTTTTTCTGGTTATAAGATCAGTAATAATAGTGACCAACTCGTTTTTTTTTTCAAATGTTTTTCATTATTAAGAAAAGGTAACGAAGATAAAATACGAACTTGTTTTATAGCAATAATAATTAACCGTTGTCTTGAGACGCGACATACTAATCTAGAGTCACTATTCACGCACTCTTTGCGTAATATAACCTAACCATGCTTAGATAATCAGAACGACGCGTGAGAGAGACTTGAGATGCGACATACTAACCTTACAACAGTTTTTACGCACACATTGCATAATATAACCTAGCCATGCTTAGTTAATCGGAACGACGCGTTCAAGAGACTTGAGACGCGACATACTAATATAGCGTCACTATTCACGCACTCTTTGCGAAATATAACCTAACCAGGCTTAGGTAATTGGAACGAAGCGTTAAAGAGACTTGAGATGCGACATACTAACCTTACAACAGTTTTCACACACACATTGCATAATATAACATAGCCATGCTTAGGTAATCAGAACGACGCGTTAAATAGACTTGAGACACGACATACTAATCTATCGTCACTTTTCACGCACAGTTTGCGTAAAATAACCTAACCATGCTTAGGTAATCGGAACGACGTGTTACAGAGACTTGAGACGCGACATACTAATCTAGCGTCACTTTTCACGCACACTTTGTGTAAAATAACCTAGCCATGCTTAGGTAATCGGAACGACGCGTTAAAGAGACTTAAGACACGACATACTAATTTATTGTATATTTCCACTAACACTTTTCGCAATATAACCTAACCATGCTTTGGCAATCGGAACGACGTGTTGGACAGACTTGTAACGTGACAAAAGAATTCTAATCAAAACGACGCGTCAAAAAGACTTGAGAAGCGCCATACTAATCTAGCGTCACTTTTTACGCACACTATGCATTATATAACTAACCATGCTCAGGTAATCGTAACGACTTGTGAAAGAGACTTGTGGCGTGACATACTAATGAAGCGACTCTTTTCACACGCACTTGGAGTAATATAACATAACCATGCATAGGTAATCAGAACAACGCATTCAAGAGATTTGAAACCCGACATACTAATCTAACTTCACTTTTCACGCATAGTTTGCGTAAAATAACCTAACCATGCTTAGGTAATCTGAACGACGCATTAAAGAGAGTTGTGACGTGACATACTAATCTAGCGTCCCTTTTCACGCACACTTTGCGTGAAAAGTGACGCTAGCTAGTATGTCACGTCACAAGTCTCTTTGACGCGTCATTCTTATTACCTAACAATAGTTAGGTTATTTTATGTAAAGTGTGCGTGAAAAGCGACGTTATATAAGTATGTCGCATCACAAGTCTCTTTAACGCGTCGTTCCGATTATCTAAGCACGGTTAGGTTATACTGCGCTAAGTGTGCGTTAAAAGTGATGCTATATTAATATGTCGCGTTATCTCTTTAACGCGTCGTTCAGATTACCAAACAATGATTTGTTTATATTACACAGTGTGCGTGAAAAGTGACGCTATATAAGTATGTCGCATCACAAGTCTCTTTAACTCGTCGTTCCGATTACCTAAGCATGGTTAGGTTATATTAAGAAAAGTGTGCGTGAAAAGTGACGCTATATAAGTAAGTCGTGTCACAATTCTCTATAACGCGGTGTTCCGATTACCTAAGCATGGTTATGTTACATTACGCAAAGTGTGCATGAAACATGACAATAGATTAGTATATCGCGACTCAAGTCTCTCTAACGCGTCGTTCCAATTACCTATGCATGGTTAGTTTATATTATGCAAGTGTGCGTCAAAAGTGACGCTAAACCTAAAGATGGTTTGGTTACTTTATGGAAAATGTGCGTGAAAAGTAACAATACATTAGTATGTCGCGTCTCAAGTCTATTTAACGCGTCGTTCCGATTACCTAAGCATGGTTAGGTTATATTACGCAAAGCGTGCGCAAAAAGTGACACTAGATTAGTATGGCGCGTTTCAAGTCTATTTAACGCGTCGTTCGGATTACCTAAGCATGATTAGGTTATATTACGCTAAGTGTGCGTGAAAAGTTACGCTAGATTAGTATCTCGTGTTTCGAGTCTCTTTAACCTGTCGTTCCGATAACCTAAGCACAGTTATGTTATATTACACAAAGTGTGCGTGAGAAGAGACGCTAGATTAGTATGTCGCGTCGCAAGTCTCTTTAACTCGTTGTTCCGATCACCTAAGCAGGTTAGGTTATATTACACAAAGTGTGCATGAAACGGTACGCTTGATTATTAGTATGTCGCGTTTAAAGTCTCTTTTACGCGTCGTTCCGATTACCTAAGCATGGTTAGGTTATATTACGCAAAGTGTTCATGAAAAGTGACGCTAGATTAGTATGTCGAGTCTCAATTCTCTAACGCGTTGTACCAATTACCTAAGGATGGTTTGGTTACTTTACAGAAAGTGTGCGTGAAAAGTAACAATACATTAGTATGTCTCGTCTCCAGTCTATTTATCTCGTCGTTCCGATTACCTGAGCGTGGTTAGGTTATATTACGCGAAGTGTGTGTGAACAGTTATGCTAGACTAGTATGTCGCGTCTCAATTCTCTTAAAAGCGATGTACCGATTACCTAAGCATGCTTAGGTTATATTATGCAAACTATGCGTGAAAAGTAGCAATAAATTAGTATGTCGAGTTGCACGTCTATTTAACGCGTCGTTCTGATTACCTCATGGTTAGGTTATATTTAGCAAAGTGTGCGTGGAAAGTGACGCTAGATTAGTATGCCGCGTCTCAATTCTCTTCAACGCGTTGTACCGATTACCTAAGGATGGTTAGGTTAATTTACAGAAAGTGTGCGTGAAAAGTAACAATACATTAGTATGTCGCGTCTCAAATCTATTTTACGCGTCGTTCCGATTACCTAAGCATGGTTAGGTTATATTACGCAAAGTGTGCGTGAAAGGTTACGCGAGAATAGTATGTCGCGTCTTAATTCTCTTTAACGCGTTGTTCCGATTACCTAAGTATCGTTAAATTATATTATGCAAAGTGTGCGTGAAATGTTACGCTAGATTAGTATGTCGTGTTTCACGTCTTTTTAACCGTCGTTCCGATTACCTAAGCATAGTTAGGTTATATTAGGTAAAGTGTGAGTGAAACGTTACGCTAGATTAGTATGTCGCGTTTCAAGACTCTTTTACGCGTCGTTCTGATTACCTAAGCATGGTTAGGTTATATTACGGAAAGTGTGCGTGGAAAGTGACGCTAGATTAGTATGTCGCGTCTCAATTCTCTTTAACCCGTTCTACCGATTACCTAAGGATGGTTAGGTTACTATACGGAAAGTGAGCGTGAAACGTAACAATACATTATTAGTATGTTGCATCTCAAGTCTATTTAACGTGTCTTTCCGATTACATAAACATGGTTAGGTTATATTACGCAAAGTGTGCGTGAAAAGTTACGCTAGAATAGTATGTCGCGTCTCAATTCTCTTTAACGCGTTGTTCCGATTACCTAAGCATGGTTACGTTATATTACGCAAAGTATGCGTGAAAAGTTACGCTAGATTGGTATGTCGTGTTTCAAGTCTCTTTAACCCATCGTTCCGGTGACCTAAGCACAGTTAGATTATATTGCGCAAAGTGTGCGTGAAAAGAGATTCTAGATCAGTATGTCGCGTCTCAAGTCTCTTTAATGCGTTGTTCCGATCACCTAAGCAGGTTAGGTTATATTACGCAAAGTATGCGAGAAACGTTACGCTAGATTAGAATGTCGCGTTTCAAGTCTCTTTTACATGTCGTTCCGATTACCTAAGCATGGTTAGGTTATATTAAACAAAGTGTGCGTGGAAAGTGACGCTAGATTAGTATGTCGCGTCTAAATTCTCTTTAACGCATTGTACCGATTACCTAAGAATGGTTATGTTACTTTACGAAAGTGTGCGTGAAATGTAACAATACATTAGTATGTCGCATCTCAAGTCTATTTAACGCGTCGTTCCAATTACCTAAGCATGGTTAGGTTATATTACGCGAAGTGTGTGCGGAAAGTGACGCTAGATTAGTATGTCGTGTCTTAATTCTCTTTAACGCGTTGTACCGATTACCTAAGGATGGTTAGGTTACTATATAGAAAGTGTGCGTGAAAAGTAACAATACATTAGTATGTCGCGTCTCAAATCTATTTTACGCGTCGTTCCGATTGCCTAAGCATGGTTAGGTTATATTACGCAAAGTGTGCTTGAAAACTTACGCTAGGTTAGTATGTCGCGTCTCAAGTCTCTTTAACGCGTCGTTCCGATTACCTAAGAATGGTTATGTTATGTTACGCCAAGTGCGCGTTAAAAGTGTCGCTAGATTAGTATGTCGCGTCAAAAGTCTCTCTAATGCGTCGTTTTGATTACCATGCTTATGTCACGTTACAAGTTTCTCTAAGACGTCGTTCTGATTACCAAAGAATGGTTAGGTTATAATACGCAAAGTGTGCTTGAAAATTGACAATTGATTTGTATGTCTTGTCTCAAGTCTCTTAATCGCGTCGTTCCGACTACTTAAGCATGTTACATTATTTTACGCAAAGTGTGAGTGAAAAGTGACACTAGATTAGTATGTTGCGTCTCAAGTCTCTTTAACTCGGCGTTCCGATTACCTAAGCATGGTTAGGTTATATTGTGCATTGTGTGTGTGAAAACTGTTGCTAGGTTAGAATGTCGCGTCTCAAGTCTCTTTAACGCATCATTCCAATTACCTAAGATTGGTTAGGTTATATTACGCAAAATGTGCGTGAAAAGTGACGCTAGATAAGTATGTCGCCTCTCAAGTCTCTTTAACACGTCGTTCCGATTACCTAAGAATGGTTATGTTATGTTACGCCAAGTGCGCGTTAAAAGTGTCGCTAGATTAGTATGTCGCGTCAAAAGTCTCTCTAATGCGTTGTTTCGATTACCATGCTTATGTCACGTTACAAGTTTCTCTAAGACGTCGTTCTGATTACCAAAGAATGGTTAGGTTATAATATGCAAAGTGTGCTTGAAAATTGACAATTGATTTGTATGTCTTGTCTCAAGTCTCTTAATCGCGTCGTTCCGACTACTTAAGCATAGTTAGATTATTTTACGCAAAGTGTGAGTGAAAAGTGACACTAGATTAGTATGTCGCGTCTCAATTCTCTTTAACGCGGCGTTCCGATTACCTAAGTATGGTTAGGTTATATTGCGCATTGTGTGCGTGAAAACTGTTGCTAGGTTAGAATGTCGAGTCTTAAGTCTCTTTAACGCGTCATTCCAATTACCTAAGATTGGTTAGGTTATATTACGCAGAATGTGCGTGAAAAGTAATGCTAGATAAGTATGTCGTCTCTCAAGTCTCTTTAACGCGTCGTTCCGATTATCTAAGCATGGTTAGGTTATATAAAGCAAAGCGTGCGTAAAAAGTAACACTAGATTAGTATTGCGCGTTTCAAGTCTCTTTAATGCATCGTTTCAATTACCATGCTTATGTCGCGTCACAAGTATCTCTAATGCGTCGTTCTGATTACCTAAGCATGATTAGGTTATATTACGTAAAGTGTGTGTGAAAAGTGAAAATAAATTAGTATGTTGCATCTCAAGTCTATTTAACGCGTCATTCCGATTACCTAAGCATGATTAGGTTATTTTACGCAAAGTGTGTGTGAAAAGTGACGCTAGATTAGTATGTCACGTCTCAAGTCCCTTTAACGCGTGTTCTGATTACCTAAGCATGGTTAGGTTATACTACACAAAGTGTGCGTGAAAACGCTAGATTAGCATGTCACGTCTAGAGTCTCTTTAACGCATCGTACCGATTACCAAAGCATGGTTATATTATATTATGCCAAGTGCGCGTAAAAGGGTCGCTAGATTAGTATGTTGCGTCACAAGTCTCCTTAATGCGTTTTTACGATTACCTATGCATGGTTAAGTTATATTACGCAAAGTGTGCGGAAAAAGTGACGTTAGATAAGTATGGCGCGTCTCAAGTCTCTTTAACGTATCGTTTCGATTACCATGCTTATGTCACGTTACAAGTCTCTCAAACAGGTCGTTCCGATTACAAAAGCATGGCTAGGTTATATTACGCAAAGTGTGCGTGAAAAGTGACAATAAATTAGTATGTCGTATTGCAAGTGTCTTTAACATGCCGTTCCGATTACCTAAGCATGGTTACGTTATTTTACGCAAAGTGTGTGTGAAAAGTAACGCTAGATTAGTATGTCGCGTCTCAAGTCTCTTTAACGCGTCGTTCCAATTACCAAAGCATGGTTATAATACGCAAAGCGTACGTAAAAAGTGACGCTAGATTAGTATGGCGAGTGTCAAGTCTCTTTAACGCGTCGTTTCGATTACTGTGCTTATGTCGTGTAACAAGTGTGTCTAACGCGTCGTTTTGATTACCTAAGCATGGTTAGGTTATATTACAAAAAGTGTGCGTGAAAAGTGACAACAGATTAGTATGTCGCGTCTAAAGTCTCATTAAAGCGCCGTTCCGATTACCAAGGCATGGTTAGGTAATTTTACGCAAAGTGTGGGTGAAAAGTTACGCTAGATAAGTATGTTGCGTCTCGAGTCTTTTTAATGCGTATTCCGATTACCTAAGCATGAATAGGTTATATTACCCAAACTGTGCGTGAAAAGTGACGCTAGATTAGTATGTCACGTCTCAAGTCTCTTTAACGCGTCGTTCTGATTCCCTAAGCATAGTCAGGTTATATTACGCAAAGCGTGCGTAAAAAGTGACACTAGATTCGTATGGCGCATTTCAAGTTTTTTTAACGTGTCGCTTCGATTACCATGCTTATGTCGCGTCACAAGTGTCTCTAACGCGTCGTTCTGATTCTCTAAGCATGATTAGGTTATATTACACAAAGTGTGCGTGAATAGTGACAATAGATTAGTATGTCTCGTCTGAAGATTCTATAACTCGTCGTTTCGATTACCTAAGCATGGTTAGGTTATTTTACGCAAAGTGTGCGTGGAAAGTGACGCTAGAAGTCCCTTTAACGCGTCGTTCCGATTACCAAAGCATGGTTCTGTTTTATTACGCCAAGTGCTCGTTATAAGTATCGCTAGATTAGTATGTCGCGTCACAAGTCTCTTTAACGCGTTGTTACCTAACCATGCATAGGTAATCGGAACGACGCGTTAAAGAGACTTGTTACGCGACATAATAAACTAGCATCACTTTTAACGCACACTTTGCGTAATATAACCTAACCATGCTTAGGTAATCGGAACGACGCGTTAAAGAGACTTGTGACGCGACATACTTATCTAGCGTCACTTTTCATGCACACTTTGCATAATACCTAACCATGCATAGTTAATTGTAACGACACATTAAATAGACTTGTGACGCGATATGCTACTAATCTAGCGTCACTTTTAAAGAACACTTTGCATTATATACCCTAATCATGCATAGGTAATCGGAACAACGCGTTAAAGAGACTTGAGACACGACATACTAATCTAGCGTCACTTATAACGCACTTTGGGTAATATAACCTAACCATGGTTAGGTAATCGGAACGACGCGTTAAAGAGACTTGAGACGCGATGATACGCAACATACCAATCTAGCTTTACTTTTCTCGCACAGTTTGCGTAATATAACCTAACAATTCTTGGGTAATCAGAACAATGCATTAAAGAGACTTGACACGCGACATACTAATCTAGCGTCACTTTTCACGCACTCTTTGCGTAATATAACCTAACCATGCTTAGGTAATCGGAACGATGCGTTCAAGAGACTTGTGACGCGACATACTTATCTAGCGTCACTTTTCACGCACACTTTGTGTAATATAACCTAACCATGCTTAGGTAATCGGAACAACGCGTTAAACAGACTTGAGATGTGACATACTAATCTAGCGTCACTTTTCATGCACGCTTTACATAAAATAACCTAACCATGCTTAGGTAATCGGAACAACGCGTTAAAGAGAATTGAGACGCGACATACTAATCTAGCGTCACTTTTTTCGCACCCATTGCGTAATATAACCTAACCATGGTTAGGTAATCGAAACGACGCGTTAGATAGACTTGTTACGCGACATAAGCATGGTAATTGAAACGACGCGTTAAAGGGACTTGAGACACGCCATACTAATCTAGCTTCACTTTTTACCCACACATTGCGTATTATAACCTAACCATGCTTAGGTAATCGGAACAACGCATTAAAGAGAATTGAGAGGCGACATACTCATCTAGCGTCACTTTTCACGCACCCTTTGCGTACTATATAACCTAATCATGCTTAGGTAATCAGAACGACGCGTTAGATAGACTTGTGACGCGACATAAGCTTGGTAATTAAAACGATGCGTTAAAGAGACTTGAGCCGCGCCATACTAATCTAGCGTCACTTATTACGCACACTTTGCGTAATATAACCTAACCATGCTTAGGTAATCGAAATAACGTGTTAAAGAGAATTGAGACGCGGCATACTAATCTAGCGTCACTTTTTACTCACACTTTGTGT
Source organism: Mercurialis annua (assembly GCF_937616625.2). Classification (NCBI taxonomy): domain Eukaryota; kingdom Viridiplantae; phylum Streptophyta; class Magnoliopsida; order Malpighiales; family Euphorbiaceae; genus Mercurialis; species Mercurialis annua. Next base: position 44,234,148 of record NC_065572.1, read on the forward strand.
AATAGAACCTAATCATTCTTAGGTAATCGGAACGACGCATTAAATAGACTTGAGGCGCGACATATTAATCTATTGTCATTTTGCACGCACACTTTGCTTAATATAACCTAACCATGCTTAGGTATTAAAAATGATGCATAGAGAGACTTGTGACGCGACATAATCATGGTAATCGAAACAGCGCGTTAAAGAGACTTGAGACGCGACATACTAATCTAGCGTCACTTATAATGCACACTTTGCGTTATATAATCTAACCATGCCTAGGTAATCGGAATGACTCGTTAAAGAGACTTGTGACGTGACATACTAATCTAGCATCACTTTTCACGCACACTTTATGTAATATAATCTAACCATGCTTAGGTAATCGGAACGACACGTTAAAAAAACTTGTGACGCGACATACAACTAATCTAGCGTCACTTTTAACGCACACTTTGCGTTATATAATCTAACCATGCTTAGGTAATCGTAACAACCTGTTAAAAAGACTTGTGAAGCGACGTACTTATCTAGCGTCACTTTTCACGCGCACTTTGTGTAATATAACATAACCATGCTTAGGTAATTGGAACGACGCGTTTAAGAGACTGGTGACTCGACATACTAATCTTGCATCACTTTTCACGCACACTATCCGCAATATAATCTAACCATGCATAGGTAATCAGAACGACGCGTTACAGAGACTTGTAACGCGACAGACTACTAATCTAGTGTCACTATCAACACAAACGTTTCATTATATTACCTAACCATGCTTAGGTAATCAAAACGACTCGTTAAAGAGACTTGTGAGGCAACATACTTATCTAGTGTCACTACCTAACCATGCTTAGGTAATCGGAACGACGCGGTAAAGAGACTTGTGATGCGACAAATTTATCTAGCGTCACTTTTCACGCGCACTTTGCGTAATATAACATAACCATGGTTAGGTAATTGGTACGACGCGTTTAAGAGACTTGTGACGCGACACACTGATCTTGCATCCCTTTTCATGCACACTTTGTGTAATATAATCTAACCATGCTTAGGTAACCCGAAGGACGCGTTAAAGAGACTTGTAACGCGACAGACTACTAATCTACCGTCACTATTAACGCACACTTTGCGTTATATGACCTAACCATGCTTAGGTAATCTGAACGACGCGTTAAAGAGACTTGTGAGGCGACATACTTATCTAGTGTCACTTTTCACGCACACTTTGCATAATATAACCTAACCATACATAGGCAATCGAAACGATGCGTTATAGAAACCTGTGGCGCAACATATTAATATAGCGTCACTTTAACGCACACTTTGTGTAAGATAACCTAACCATGCTTAGGTAATCAGAACAACGCGTTAAAGAGACTTGTGACGCGGCATACTAGTCTAGCGTCAATTTTAACGCACACTTTGTGTAATATAATCTAACCATGCTTAGGTAATCGTAACGACGCGTTAAATAGACTTGAGACGCGACATACTAATCTAGCATCAGTTTATACGCACACTTTGCGTAATGTAATCTAAACATGCTTAGGTAATCGGAACGACGCGTTTAAGAGACTTGTGACGCGACATACTACTAATCTAGCGTTGCATTTAACGCACACTTTGCGTTATATAATCTAACCATGATTAGATAATCGGAACGATGCGTTAAAGAGATTTGTGACGCGACATACTTATCTAGCGTCACTTTTCACGCACACTTTGCATAATATAACCTAACCATGCATAGGTAATCGGAACGACGCGTTAAAAAGACTTGCTACACGACATAATAAACTAGCGTCACTTTTAACGCACACTTTGCATAATATAACCTAACCATGCTTAGGTAATCGGAACGGCGCGTTAAAGAGACTTGGGACGCGACATACTACTAATCTAGTGTCACTTTTAACGCACACTTTTCATTATATAACCGAACCATACCTAAACTTTACAAAATATAACCTAACCATGCTTAGGTAATTGAACGACGTATTAAAGAGTCTTGAGATGCGGCATACAAATATAGCGTCACTTTTCATGTACACCTTGCGTAATATAACCTAACCATGGTTAGGTAATCGGAACGACGCGTTAAAGAGACTTGAGACACGACATAATAATCTAGCGTCTTCACGCACGCTTTGTGCAATATAACCTAACCATGCTTAGGTAATCGGAACGACGCGTTAAAGATCCTTGAGACGCAATAAACTAGTCTAGCGTCACTTTTCACGCATTCTTTGCGTAATATAACCTAACCATACTCAGGTAATCGGAACGACGCATTAAAGAGAACGCGACATACTTATCTAGCGTCCCTTTTCACGCACACTTTGCGTAATATAACTTAACCATGCTTAGGTAATCGGAAGGACGCGTTAAAAAAACTTGAGACGCAACATACTAATCTATAGTCACTTTTCACGCACGCTTTGCGTAATATAACCTAACCAAGCTTAGTTAATTAGAAAAACACGTTAAAGAGAATTGAGACCCGACATACTAATCTAGCGTCACTTTTCACGCACCCTTTGCGTAGTATAACCTAACCATTCTTAGGTAATCGGAACGACGCGTTAGAGAGACTTATTACCCGAAATAAGCATGGTAATCGAAATAACGCGTTGAAGAGACTTGAGACGCGCCATACTAATCAATCGTCACTTTTTACGCACACTTTGTGTAATATAACCTATCCATGCTTACGTAATCGGAAAAACATGTTAAAGACAATTGAGATTCGACATACTAATCTAGCGTCGCTTTTCACGCACACTTTGCGTAATATAACCTAACCATGCTTATCGGAACGACGCGTTAGAGAGACTTGTTACGCGACATAAGCATGGTAATTGAAACGAACGTTAAAGAGACTTGAGTTGCGCCAAACTAATCTAGCGTCACGTTTTTGCACACATTGCGTAATATAACCTAACCATGCTTAGTTAATAGGAACGACGCAACATACTAATCTAGAGTCGCTTCTCACGCACACTTTGCGTATTATAACCTAACAATGCTTAGGTAATCGGAACGACGCGTTAGACAGACTTGAGACGCAACATACTAATCTAGCGTCACTTTTCACGCACGCTTTGTGTAATATAACCTAACCATGCTTAGGTGATCGGAACAACGCGTAAAAGAGAATTGAGACGTGACATACTAATCTAGTGTCACTTTTAACGCACCCTTTGCGTAATATAACCTAACCATGCTTAGGTAATCGGAACGACGTGTTAAACAGACTTGAGACGCGATATACTAATCTAGCGTCACTTTGCAAGCAAACTTTGTGTATTATAACCTAACCATGCTTAGATAATTTGAACAACAAGGTAGAGAGAATTGAGACGCAACATACTAATCTAGCGTCACTTTTCATGCACACTTTTCCTAATATAACCTAACCATGCTTAGGTAATCAGAACAATGCGTTAAATAGACATGATACGCGACATACTAATCTATTGTTACTTTTCACGCACACTTTGCGTAATATAACCTAACAACTTTGCGGAATATAACCTAACCATGAACGACGTGTTAGAGAGACTTGTGACGCGATATAAGCATGGTAATTGAAACGACGAGTTCAAGAGTCTTGGGACACGACATACTAATCTAGCATCACTTTTAACCTATACTCTGCATAATATAACCTAACCATGCTTAGGTTATCGAAACGACACATTAAAGAGCCTTGAGACGCGACATACTAATCTAGCGTCACTTTTCACGCATACCTTATGTAATATAACCTAACCATGCTTAGGTAATCGTAACGACGCGTTAAAGAGACATGAGACACAACATCTAATCTAGAGTCACTTATAACACGCACTTTGCGGAATGTAACCAAAACCATGCTTTGGTAATCAGAACGACTACTAAGTAATCGGAACGACGTGCTAAAGAGACTTGAGATGCGACATACTAATCCCGCGTAACTTTTCACGCACTCTTTGCGTAATATAACCTATCCATGCTTATGTAATCGGAACGACGCATTAAAGAGTCTTGAGACGCGACATACTAATCTAGCGTCACTTTTCAAGCACACCTTGCGTAATATAACCTTACCATGCTTAGCTAATCGGAACGAAAAGAGACATGAGATGCGACATACTAATCTAGCGTCACATTTCACGCACACTTTGCGAAATATAACCTAACCATGCTTAGGTAATCGAAACGACACGTTAAAGAGACTTGAGACGCGACATACTAATCTAGCGTCACTTTTCACGCAAACTTTGCGTAATATAACCTAACCATGCTTATGTAATCGGAATGACGCGTTAAAGAGCCTTGAGACGCGACATACTAATCCAACGTCCCTTTTCTCGCACACCTTGCGTAATATAACCTAACCATGCTTATGTAATCGGAATGACGCGTTAAAGACACTTGAGACGCGACATATTAATCTAGCGTTACGTTTCTCGCACACTTTGCATAATATAACCTAACCATGCTTGGGTAATCGGAACGACGCGCTAATGAGACTTGAGACGCGACATACTAATTTAGCGTCACTTTTCACGCACACTTTGTGTAATATAAACTACCCATGCTTCGGTAATCGAAACTAAGCGTTAAAGAGACTTGAGACGCGACATATAATCTAGCAACACTTTTCACACACTCTTTGCGTAATATAACCTAACCATGCTTAGGTAATCGTAATGACGCGTTAAAAAGAACGCGATATACTTATCTAGCGTCACTTTTCATGCACACTTTGCGTAATATAAACTAACCATGCTTAGGTAATCGGAACGACGCGTTAAACAGACTTGAGACGCAACATACAAATCTAGCGTCACATTTCATGCACGCTTTGCGTAATATAACCTAACCATGCTTAGGTAATCTGAATGACGCGTTAAATAGACTTGACACGCGACGTACTAGTTTAGTGTCACTTTTCACGCACGCTTTGCGTAATATAACCTAACCATGCTTAGGTAACCGGAACAACGCGTTGAAAAGAATTGAGACACGACATACTAATGTGGTGTCACTTTTCACGCACCCTTTGCGTAATATAACCTAACCATGCATAGATAATAGGAATGGCGCGTTAGAGAGACTTGTGACGCAACATAAGCATGGTAATTGAAACGACGCGTTAATGAGACTTAAGATAAGACATATTAATCTAGCCTTACTTTTCACGCACACTTTGCGTAATGTAACCTAACTATGCATAAGTAATCGAAACGACGCGTTAAAGATACTTGAGACGCGACATACTAATCTAGCGTCACTATTGACCTAAACTTTGCATAATATAACCTAACCATGCTTAGGTTATCGGAACGACGCATTAATGAGCCTTGAGATGCGAGATGCTAATCTAGCGTCACTTTTCACGCACACCTCTCGTAATATAACCTAACCATGCTTAGGTAATCGGAACAACGCGTTAAACGGACTTGAGACACGACATACTAATCTAGCGTTACTTTTCTCGCAAACTTTACTTAATATAACCTAACCATTCTTGGGTAATCGGAATGACGCGTTAAAGAGACTTGAGACGCGACATAGTAAACCTACATCTCTTTTCACGCACTCTTTGCGTAATATAACCTAACCATGCTTAGGTAATCGGATCGACGCATTAAAGAGCCTTGAGATGCGACATACTAATCTAGCTTCACTTTTCACACACACCTTGCGTAATATAACCTGACCATGCTTAAACTAATCGATACGACGCGTTAAAGAGACTTGAGACGTGACATACTAATCTAGCGTTACTTTTCTCCCACACTTTGCGTAATATAAACTAACCATTCATGGGTAATCGGAACGACGCGTTAAAGAGACTTAAGACGCGACATACTAACCTAGCGTCACTTTTCACGCACACTTTGCGTAATATAACCTAACCATGCTTAGGTAATCGGAATGATGCGTTAAAAAGAACGCGACATACTTATCTAGCGTCACTTTTCATGCACAGCTTGCGTAATATAAACTAACCATGCTTAGGTAATCGGAACGACGCGTTAAAGAGACTTAAGACACGACATATTAATCGAGCTTTACTTTGCACGCACACTTTGCGTAATGTAATCTAACTATGCTTAATTAATCGAAACGACGCGTTAAAGAAACTTGAGACGCGACATACTAATCTAGCGTCACTATTGACCTAAACTTTACATAATATAACCTAACCTTGCTTAGGTAATCGGAACGACCCATTAAAGAGCCTTGAGACGCGACATACTAATCTAGCGTTACTTTCCCCCCACACTTTGCGTAATATAAACCAACCATTCATGGGTAATCGGAACGACGCGTTAAAGAGACTTGAGACGCGACATACTAACCCTAGCGGCACTTTTCACGCACTCTTTGTGTAATATAACCTAACCATGCTTAGGTAATCGGAATGACGCGTTAAAAAGAACGGAATATACTTATCTAGCATCACTTTTCATGCACACTTTGCGTAATATAAACTAACCAAGCTACGGTAATCGGAACGACACGTTAAACAGACTTGAGACGCAACATACTAATCTAGCGTCACTTTTCACGCACGCTTTGCGTAATATAACCTAACCATGGTTAGGTAATCCGAACAACGTGTCAAAGAGAATTGAGAGGCGACGTACTAATCTAGCGTCACTTTTCACGCACCCTTTGCGTAATCTAACCTAACCATTCATAGATAATCGGAACGGCGCTATAGAGAGACTTGTGACGCAACATAAGCATGATAATCGAAACGACGCGTTAAAGAGACTTAAGACACGACATATTAATCTAGCTTACTTTTCACGCACACTTTGCGTAATGTAACCTAACTATGCTTATGTAATCGAAACGACGCGTTAAAATACTTGAGACGCGACATGCTAGTCCAGCGTCACTTTTCGCACACACTTTGCGTAATATAACCTAAACGATGCGTTAAACAGACTTTAGACACGACATACTAATCTAGCGTCACTTTTCACGCACACTTTGCGTAATATAATCTTACCATGCTTAGATAATCGGAACGACGCATTAAGGAGCCTTGAGACGCGACATATTAATCTAGCGTCACTTTTCACACACACCTTGCGTAATATAACCTAACCATGCTTGGCTATTCAGAACGACGCATTAAAGAGACTTGAGACTTGTCATACTAATCTAGCGTTACTTTTCTCCCACACTTTGTGTAATATAAACTAACAATTCATAGGTAATCTGAACAACACGTTATAGAGACTTGAGACATACTAACCTAGCGGCACTTTTCACGCACTATTTGTGTAATATAACCTAACCATGCTTAGGTAATCGGAATGACGCGTTAAAAAGAACGCTACATACTTATCTAGCGTCATTTTTCATGCACACTTTGCAAAATATAAACTAACCATCCTTAAGATAATCAGTATGTTGCTCTTTTCACGCACGCTTTGCATAATATAACCTAACCATGCTTAGGTAATCGGAACAACGTGTCAAAGAGAATTGAGACGCGACATACTAATCTAGCGTCACTTTTCACGCACCCTTTGCGTAATCTAACTTGTGTCGCGACATATGCATGGTAATCGAAACAACGCGTTAATGAGACTTGAGACGCGACATACTAATCTAGCGTCACATTTCACGCACACTTTGCGAAATATAACCTAACCATGCTTAGGTAATCAAAACGACACGTTAAAGAGACTTGAGACGCGACATACTAATCTAGCGTCACTTTTCACGCAAATTTTGCGTAATATAACCTAACCATGCTTAGGTAAACGGAACGACGCATTAAAGAGCCTTGAGACGCGACATACTAATCCAACGTCCCTTTTCTCGCACACCTTGCGTAATATAACCTAACCATGCTTCTGTAATCGGAATGACGCGTTAAAGACACTTGAGACGCGACATATTAATCTAGCGTTACTTTTCTCGCACACTTTGCATAATATAACCTAACCATGCTTGGGTATTCGGAACGACGCGCTAATGAGACTTGAGACGCGACATACTAATTTAGCGTCACTTTTCACGCACACTTTGTGTAATATAAACTACCCATGCTTCGGTAATCGAAACTAAGCGTTAAAGAGACTTGAGACGCGACATATAATCTAGCAACACTTTTCACGCACTCTTTGCGTAATATAACCTAACCATGCTTAGGTAATCATAATGACGCATGAAAAAGAACGCGATATACTTATCTAGCGTCACTTTTCATGCACACTTTGCGTAATATAAACTAACCATGCTTAGGTAATCGGAACGACGCGTTAAACAGACTTGAGACGCAACATACAAATCTAGCGTCACATTTCATGCACGCTTTGCGTAATATAACCTAACCATGCTTAGGTAATCTGAATGACGCGTTAAATAGACTTGACACGCGACGTACTAGTTTAGTGTCACTTTTCACGCACGCTTTGCGTAATATAACCTAACCATGCTTAGGTAACCGGAACAACGCGTTGAAAAGAATTGAGACACGACATACTAATGTGGTGTCACTTTTCACGCACCCTTTGCGTAATATAACCAAACCATGCATAGATAATCGGAATGGCGCGTTAGAGAGACTTGTGACGCAACATAACCATGGTAATTGAAAAGACGCGTTAATGAGACTTAAGATAAGACATATTTATCTAGCCTTACTTTTCACGCAAACTTTGCAAAATTTAACCTAACTATGCATAAGTAATCGAAACGACGCGTTAAAGATACTTGAGACGCGACATACTAATCTAGCGTCACTATTGACCTAAACTTTGCATAATATAACCTAACCATGCTTAGGTAATCGGAACGACGCATTAATGAGGCTTGAGATGCGAGATACTAATCTAGCGTCACTTTTCACGCACACCTCTCGTAATATAACCTAACCATGCTTAGGTAATCGGAACAACGCGTTAAACGGACTTGAGACACGACATACTAATCTAGCGTTACTTTTCTCGCAAACTTTACTTAATATAACCTAACCATTCTTGGGTAATCGGAATGACGCGTTAAAGAGACTTGAGACGCGACATAGTAAACCTGCATCACTTTTCACGCACTCTTTGCGTAATATAACCTAACCATGCTTAGGTAATCGGATCGACGCATTAAAGAGCCTTGAGATGCGACATACTAATCTAGCTTCACTTTTCACACACACCTTGCGTAATATAACCTGACCATGCTTAAACTAATCGATACGACGCGTTAAAGAGACTTAAGACGTGACATACTAATCTAGCGTTACTTTTCTCCCACACTTTGCGTGATATAAACTAACCATTCATGGGTAATCGGAACGACGCGTTAAAGAGAGTTGAGACGCGACATACTAACCTAGCGGCACATTTCACGCACTCTGTGCGTAATATAACCTAACCATGCTTAGGTAATCGGAATGATGCGTTAAAAAGAACGCGACATACTTATCTAGCGTCACTTTTCATGCACAGCTTGCGTAATATAAACTAACCATGCATAGGTAATCGGAACGACACGTTAAAGAGACTTAAGACACGACATATTAATCGAGCTTTACTTTGCACGCACACTTTGCGTAATGTAACCTAACTATGCTTAATTAATCGAAACAACGCGTTAAAGAAACTTGAGACGCGACATACTAATCTAGCGTCACTATTGACCTAAACTTTACATAATATAACCTAACCATGCTTAGGTAATCGGAACGAACCATTAAAGAGCCTTGAGACGCGACATACTAATCTTGCGTTACTTTTCCCCCACACTTTGCGTAATATAAACCAGGTAATCGGAATGACGCGTTAAAAAGAGCGGAATATACTTATCTAGCATCCCTTTTCATGCACACTTTGGGTAATATAAACTAACCAAGCTACGGTAATCGGAACGACACGTTAAACAGACTTGAGACGCAACATACTAATCTAACGTCACTTTTCACGCACGCTTTGCGTAATATAACCTAACCATGATTAGGTAATCCGAACAACGTGTCAAAGAGAATTGAGAGGCGACGTACTAATCTAGCGTCATTTTTCACGCACCCTTTGCGTAATCTAACCTAACCATTCATAGATAATCGGAACGGCGCTATTGAGAGACTTGTGACGCAACATAAGCATGATAATCGAAACGACGCGTTAAAGAGACTTAAGACACGACATATTAATCTAGATTACTTTTCACGCACACTTTGCGTAATGTAACCTAACTATGCTTATGTAATCGAAACGACGCGTTAAAATACTTGAGACGCGACATGCTAGTCCAGCGTCACTTTTCGCACACACTTTGCGTAATATAACCTAAACGATGCGTTAAACAGACTTGAGACACGACATACTAATCTAGCGTCACTTTTCACACACACTTTGCATAATATAATCTTACCATGCTTAGATAATCGGAACGACGCATTAAAGAGCCTTGAGACGCGACATACTAATCTAGCGTCACTTTTCACACACACCTTGCGTAATATAACCTAACCATGCTTAGCTATTCAGAACGACGCATTAAAGAGACTTGAGACTTGGCATACTAATCTAGCGTTACTTTTCTCCCACACTTTGTGTAATATAAACTAACCATTCATAGGTAATCTGAACAACATGTTATAGAGACTTGAGACATACTAACCTAGCGGCACTTTTCACGCACTATTTGTGTAATATAACCTAACCATGCTTAGGTAATCGGAATGACGCGTTAAAAAGAACGCGACATACTTATCTAGCGTCATTTTTCATGCACACTTTGCAAAATATAAACTAACCATGCTTAAGATAATCAGTATGTTGCTCTTTTCACGCACGCTTTGCATAATATAACCTAACCATGCTTAGGTAATCGGAACAACGTGTCAAAGAGAATTGAGACGCGACATACTAATCTAGCGTCACTTTTCACGCACCCTTTGCGTAATCTAACTTGTGTCGCGACATATGCATGGTAATCGAAACAACGCGTTAATGAGACTTGAGACGCGCCATTCAAATCTAACGTCACTTTTTACGCTCACTTTGCGTAATATAACCAAATCATAATTAGGTAATCGGAACAACGCGTTAAAGAGAATTTGAGACGCGACATACTAATCCAGCGTCACTTTTCACGTACTCTTTGCGTAATATAATCTTACCATGCTTAGGTAATCGGAACAACGCGTTAAAGAAAATTTAGACGCGACATTCGAATCTTGCATCACTTTTCAAGCACCCTTTACGTAATAAAACATAACAATGCTTAGGTAATCAAAACGACGCGATTAAGAGACTTGTGACGCGACATAAGCATGGTAATCGAAACGACGTTAAAGAGACTGGAGACACGGCATACTAATCTAGCGTCACTTTTCACGCACACTTTGCATAATGTAACCTAACCATGCTTCGGTAATCGGAACGACGCGTTAAAGAGACTTGAGACGCGACGTACTAATTTACCATCATTTTTCCCGCACAATTTGCGTAAAATAACCTAACCATGCTTAGATAATCGTAACAACGCGTTAAAGAGACTTGAGACGCGGCATACTAATCTATTGTCACTTTTCACGCACACTTTGCGTAATATAACCTAACCATGCTTAGCTAATCGGAACGACATGTTAGATAGACTTATAACGTAACATAAGCATGGTAATCAAAATGACGCGTTAAAGAGACTTGAGATGCGACATACCAATCTAGCGTCACGTTTTACGCATACTTTGTGTAATATAACCTAACCATGCTCAGGTAATCGTAACAACGCGTTAAAGTGACTTGTGACACGACATACTAATCTAGCGTCACCTTTTACGCACACTTTGAGTAATATCACTTAGCCATGCTTAAGTAATCGCAACAAAGCGTTAAAGAGACTTGTGACGCGACATAATAATCTAGCGACACTTTTAACGCGCACTTGACGCAATATAACATATCCATGCTTACGTAATTGGAACGACGAGTTGAAGAGACTTGAGGCGCGACATACTAATCTAGCGTCATTTTTCACGCACACTCTGCGTAATATAACCTAACCATGCTTCGGTAATCAGTATGATGCGTTAGAGAGACTTATGACGCGACATAAGCATGATAATCAAAACGATGCCTTAAAGAGACTTGAGACGCGACATACTAATCTATTGTCGCTTTTCACGCACACTCTGCGTAATATAACCTAAGCATGCTTATGTCATCGAAAAGACGCATTAAAGAGCGTTGAGACGCGACATACTAATCTAGCGTCACTTTTCACGCACACTTTGTGTAATATAACCTAACCATGCTTAGGTAATCGGAACGGGGCGTTAAAGAGACTTGAGAAGCGACATACTAATATAGCGTCTCTTTTGAGGCACACTTTGCGTAATATAACCTAACCATGCTTAAGTAATCGGAACACATGTCTAAGAGACTTGAGATGAGACATACTAATCTATTGTCACTTTTCACGCACACTATGCGTAATATAACCTAACCATGCTTAGGTAATCGGAACGACGCTTTAAAAATACTTGAGATGCGCCATACTAATATAGCGTCACTTTTCACGGACACTTTGCGTAACATAACATAACCATGTATAGGTAATCGGTACAACTCGTTAAAGTGAATTGAGACGTGACATACTAATCTAGCGTCACTTTCCACGCACACTTTGCGTTATATAACCTAGCCATGCTTAGGTAATCGGAACGACGCGTGTGACGCGACATACTAATTTATTGTTAGTTTTCACGCACAGTTTGCGTAAAATAACCTAACCACTTAGGTAATCAGAACAACGCTTTAAAGAGAATTGAGACGCAACATACTTATCTAGCGTAACTTTTCACGCACACTTTGCGTAATATAACCTAACCATACTTAGGTAATCGGAACGACGCGTTAAATAGACTTGAGACACGTCATACTAATGTATTGTTACTTTTCATGCACACTTTCCGTAAAGTAACCTAACCATCCTTTGGTAATCGGTACAACGCGTTAACGAGAATTGAGACGCGACATACTAATCTAGCGTCACTGTCCACGCACACTTTGCGTAATATAACCTAACCATGCTTAGGTAATCGGAACGACGCGTTAAATAGACGTGAGACGCGACATACTAATTTATTGTTACTTTTCACGCACATTTTGCGTAATATATAACCTAACCATGCTTAGGTAATCGGAATGACACGTTAGAGAGACTTGTGACGCGATATAAGCATGGTAATCGAAATGACGCGTTAAAGAGACTTGAGACGGGACATACTAATCCAGCGTCACTTTTCACGCACACGTTGCGTAGTATAACCTAACCATGCTTAGGTAATCCGAACGACGCGTTAAAGAGACTTCAGACGCGACATACTAATCTAGCGTCACTTACGCACACTTTGCGTAATATAACCTAACCATTCTTGGGTAATCTGAACAACGTGTTAAAGAGACTGGAGATGCGACATACTAATCTAGCATCAGTTTTCACGCACTCTTTGCGTAATAAAACATAACCATGCTTAGGTAATTGGAACGACGCGTTAAATAGACGCGCGACTCGACATAGTAATTAATTATTACTTTTGATACACACTTTGCGTAATATAACCTAACGATGCTTAGTAAATTGGAACAACGCGTTAGAGAGACTTGTGATGCGACACAAGCATGGCAATCGAAACGACGCGTTAAAGAGACTTGAAACGCGACATACTGATCTAGCGTCACTTTTCACGCACACTTTGCATAGTATAAACCTAACCATGCTTAGGTAATTGGAACGATGCGTTAATTAGACTTGAGACGCGCATATTAATCTATTGTAATTTTTCACGCACATGTTGCGTAATATAACCTAACAATACATAGGTAATCGGAACAACGCGTTAGAGAGACTTGTGACACGACATAGGCATGGTAATCGAAACGACGCATTATAGAGACTTCAGACGCGTAATACTAATCAAGCGTCGCTTTTCACGCACACTTTGCGTAATATAACATAACCATTCTTAGTTAGTCGAAACATTGCGTTAAAGAGGATTGAGACGTGACATATTAATCAAGCGTCACTTTTCACGCATACTAGGCGTCATATAACATAACCATGGTTAGGTAATTGTAACGACTCGTTAAATTGACTTGAGACACGATATACTAATTTATTGTTACTTTTCACGCACACTTTGCGTAATATAACCTAACCATGCATAGGTTATTGGAACGACGCGTTTGAGAGACTTGTGATGCGACATAAGCATTGTAATCGGAACGACGCGTTAAATAGACTTGAGATATGACATACTAACCTAGCGTCACTTTTCACGCACACTTTGCATAATATACCCAAACCATGCTTAGGTAATTGGAACGACTCGTTAAACAGCCTTGAGACGCGACATACTAATCTAGCATGACTTTTCACTCACACCTTGCGTAATATATAACCTAACCATGCTTAGGTGATCCGAACGACGAGATAAAGTGACTTGAGACGCGACATACTAATCTAGCGTCACTTTTCACGCATACCTTGCATAATATAACCTAACCATGCTTAGGTAATCCGAACGACGCGTTAAAGAGACTTGAGACGCGACATACTAATCTAGCGTCACTTTTCACGCACACTTTCCGTAATATAACCTAACCATTCTTAGGTAATCGAAACGACATGTTAAAGAGACTTGAGACAGGACATACTAATCAAGCGTCATTGTTCACGCACTCGTTGAACATTATAACCTAACCATGGTTAGGTAATCGGAACGACTCGTTAAAGATACTTTAGATGCGACATACTAATCCATTGTTACTTTTCACGCACACTTTGCATAGTATAGCTTAACCATGCTTAGGTAATCGTAACGACTAGTTAGAGAGACTTGTGATGCAACAGAAGCATGGTAATCGAAACGACGCGTTAAAGACATTTGAAACGCGACATACTAATCTAGCGTCACTTTTCACGCACACTTTGCGTAATATAACCTAACCATGTTTAGGTAATCGGAACAACGCTCAAATAGACTTGAGACGCGACATACTAATCTATTGTCATTATTCACGACCACGTTGCTTAATATAACCTAACCATGCTTAGGTAATCGGAACGACGCGTTAGAGATACTTATGACACGATATAGGCATGGTAATCAAAAACGATGCGGTACAGAGACTTGAGACGCGTAATACTAATCTAGCGTCACTTTTTTCGCACACTTTGCATAATATATCTTAACCATGCTTATAAATCAGAACGACGAATTAAAGTGACTTGAGACGCGGCGTACTAATCTAGCGTCACTTTTCACGCACACTTTGTGTAATATAACCTAACCATACATAGGAAATAGGAACGACTCATTAGAGAGACTTGAGATGCAACATACTAATCTAGAGTCACTTTTCATGAACACTTGCATAATATAACCTAACCATACTTAGGTAATCGAAATGACCCGTTAAAGAGACTTGTGACGCGAGATAAGCATGGTAATCGAAACGACGCGTTAAAGAGACTTGAGACGCGACATACTAATGTAGCGTCACTTTTCATGCACACTTTGCGTAATATAACCTAACCATGCTTAGGTAATCCCAACGACTCGTTAAAGAGCCTTGAGACGCGACATACTAATCTAGCGTCACTTTTCATGCACACCTTGCGTAATATATAACCTAACCATGCTTAGGTGATCCGAACGACGAGTTAATGTGACTTTAGTCGTGACATACTTCTAGCGTCACTTTTGACACACACCTTGCATAATATAACCTAACCGTCCTTAGGTAATCCGAACGACGCGTTAAAAAGACTTTAGACGTGACATACTAATCTAGCATCACTTTTCATGCACACTTTGCGTAATATAACCTAACCATTATTAGGTAATCGCAACGGCATGTTAAAGAGACTTGAGATGCGACATACTAATCTAGCGTCATTTTTCACGCACTCGTTGCATAATATAACCTAACCATGCTTAGGTAATTGAATTGACTCGTTAAAGAGACTTAAGATGCGACATACTAATCTATTGTTACTTTTCACGCACACTTTGCGTAGTATAACTTAACCATGCTTAGGTAATCGTAACGACGCGTTTGAGAGACTTGTGACGCGGTAGAAGCATGGTAATCGAAACGACGCATTAAGGAGACTTGAAACGTGACATTCTAATCTAGAGTCACTTTTCACGCGAACTTTGTGAATATAACCTAACAATTCTTAGGAAATCGGAGCGACGCGTGAAATAGACTGGAGACGCGACATACTAATCTATTGTCATTTTTCATGCACACGTTTCTTAATATAACCTGACCATTCTTAGGTAATCGGAACGACGCGTTTGAGATACTTGTGACGCGATATAGGCATGGTAATCGAAAACGACGCGTTACAGAGGCTTGAGACGCGTAATACTAATCTAGCATCACCTTTTTGAACACTTTGCGTAATATAACTTAACCATTCTTCGAAATCGGAACGACGCATTAGAGAGACTTGAGACGCGACATACTAATGTAGCGTTACTTTTCACGCACACTTTGCGTAATATAACCTAACCATAATTAGGTAATCGAAATGACGCGTAAATGAGACTTGTGACGCGAGAGAAGCATGGTAATCGAAACGAAGCATTAAAGACACTTGAGACGCGACATACTAATGTATCGTCACTTTTCACGCACACTTTTCGTAATATAATCTAACCATGCTTAGTTAATCGGAACTACGAGAACGGAGAGGCGACATACTAATCTAGCGTCACTTTTCACGCACACTTTGCGTAATATAACCAAACCATGGTTAGAAAATTGCAACGACACGTTAAATTGACTTGAACGACATACTAATTTATTGTTACTTTTCACGCACACCCTGCGTAATATAACCTAACCATGCTTAGGTAATTAAAACGACGCGTTACAGAGACTTGTGACGCGACATAAGCATGGTAATCGAAACGACGCGTTAAAGAGCCTTAAGACGCGACATGCTAATCTAGCGTCCCTTTTCACGCACACCTTGCGTAATATAACCTAACCATGCTTAGGTAATCGGAACGAAGCGTTAAACAGACTTGAGATGTGACATACTAATCTAGCGTCATTTTTCACGCACACTTTGCGTAACATAACCTAACCATGCTTAGGTAATCCGAACGACGCATTAAAGAGACTTGAAACGCGACATACTAACCTAGCGTCTCTTTTCACTCACACTTTGCGTAATATAACCTAACCATTCTTAGGTAATCGAAACGACGTGTTAAAGAGACTTGAGACGCGTCATACTAATCTAGCATCACTTTTCACGCACTCTTTGCATAATATAAACTAACCATGCTTAGGTAATCGGAACGACGCGTTAGAGAGACTTGTGACGTGACTTAGGCATGGTAATCGAAACAAAGCATTAAAGAGACTTAAAACGCGACATACTAATGCGTCCCTTTTCACGCACATTTTGCGTAATATAACCTAGCCATGCTTTAGGTAATCAAAACGACGCGTTAAATAGACTTGATGCGCGGTATACTAATCTATTGTCATTTTTCTCGCACACTTTGCGTAATATAACCTAACCATGCCTTAGGTAATCGGAACGACGCGTTAAATAGACTTGAGACGCGACATACTAATCTATTGCCATTTTTCACGCACACGTTGGGTAATATAACCTAACCATGCTTAGGTAATCGAAACGACGCGTTAGAGAGACTTGTGACACGACATAGGCATGGTAATCGAAACGACGGGTTACGGAGACTTTAACCGCGTAATACTAATCTAGCGTCACGTTTTTCGCACACTTCGCGTATTATAACCTTTCCATGCTTAGAAATCGTAACGACGCATTAGAGAGACTTGAGATGAGACGTACTAATCTAGCGTCACTTTTCACGCACACTTTGCGTAATATAACCTAACCATGCTTAGGAAATAGGAACGATGCGTTAGAGAGACTTGAGACGCGACATACTAATCTAGCGTCACTTTTCATGAACACTTTGCGTAATTAAACCTAACCATACAAAGGTAATCGGAAAGACGCGTTAAAGTGACTTGTGACGCGAGATAAGCATTGTAATCGAAACGACGCGTTAAAGAGACTTGAGAAGCGAATACTAATCTAGCGTCACTTTTCACGCACACTTTTCGTAATACAACCTAACCGTGCTGAGTTAATCTTAACAACGCGTTAAAGAGAATTGAGACGCGACATACTAATCTAGGGTCACTTATCACGCACACTTTGCGTAATATAACCAAACCATGGTTAAGTAAATGTAACGACACGTTAAATCAAATTGAGACACGACATACTAAATTATTATTACTTTTCATGCACACTTTGCGTAATATAACCTAACCATGCTTAGGTAATTGGAACAACGCGTTAGAGAGACTTCTTACGCGACATAAGCATGGTTATCGGAACGACGCGTTAAAGAGACTTGAGATGCGACTTACTAATCTAGCGTCACTTTTCACGCACTGTTTCCAAACCATGCTTAGATAACCGGAACGACGCGTTAATGTGCCTTTAGCATACTAATCGAGCGTCATTTTTCACGCACACCATGCGTAATATAACCTAACCATGCGTAGGTGATCACAATGACGCGTTAAAGAGACTTGAGACGCGACATACTAATCTATCGTCACTTTTCACTCACACCTTGTGTAATATAACCTAACCATGTTTAGGTAATCCGAACGAAGCGTTAAAGAGACTTGAGACGCGACATACTAATCTAGTGCCACTTATCACGCACACTTTGCGTAATATAAGCTAACCATTCTCAGGTAATCAAAACGACGTGTTAAAGAGACTTGAGACCCGACATACTAATCTAGCGTCATTTTTCACGCAATTTTTCATAACATAACCTAACCATGCTTAGGTAATCGGAACGACTCGTTAAAGAGACTTTAGATGCGACATACTAATCTATTGTTACTTTTCTCGCACACTTTGCGTAGTATTATTTAACCATGCTTAGTTAATCGGTACGACGCGTTAGAGAGACTTGTGACGCAACATATGCATGGTAATCGAAATGACACGTTAAAGAGACTTGAGACGAGACATACTAATCCAGCGTCACGTTTCATGAACACTTTGCATAATATAACCTAACCATGCTTAGAAAATAGGAAAGGCGCGTTAGAGAGACTTGAGACGCGACATACTAATCTAGCGTCACTTTTCACGAACACTTCTCTTAATATAACCTAACCATACTTAGGTAGCGGAACAACGCGTTAAAGAGACTTGTGACGCGAGATAAACATGGTAATCGAAACGATGCGTTAATGAGACTTGAGACGCGACATACTAATTTAGCGTCACTTTTCATGCACACGTTGCTTAATATAACCTGACCATTCTTAGGTAATCGGAACGACGCGTTTGAGATACTTATGACGCGATATAGGCATGGTAATCGAAAACGACGCGTTACAGAGACTTGAGACGCGTAATACTAATCTAGCGTCACTTTTTTTGAACACTTTGCGTAATATAACATAGCCATTCTTAGAAATCGGAACGACGAATTAGAGTGACTTGAAACGAGACGTACTAATCTAGCGTTATTTTTCACGCACACTTTGCGTAATATAACCTAACCATGCTTAGGAAATAGGAACGACGCATTAGAGAGACTTGAGACGCGACATACTACTGTAGCATCACTTTTCATGAACACTTGCATAATATAACCTAACCATACTTAGGTAATCGAAATGACGCGTAAATGAGACTTGTGACGCAAGAGAAGCATGGTAATCGAAACGAAGCATTAAAGACACTTGAGACGCGACATACTAATGTATCGTCACTTTTCACGCACACTTTTTGTAATATAATCTAACCATGTTTAGTTAATCGGAACTACGAGAATGGATAGGTGACATACTAATCTAGCGTCACTTTTCACGCACACTTTGCGTAATATAACCAAACCATGGTTAGAAAATTGCAACGACACGTTAAATCGACTTGATACACGGCATACTAATTTATTTTTACTTTTCACGCACACCCTGCGTAATATAACCTAACCATGCTTAGGTAATTGGAACGACGCGTTAGAGAGACTTGTGAAGCGACATAAGCATGGTAATCGAAACGACGCGTTAAAGAGCCTTAAGACGCGACATGCTAATCTAGCGTCCCTTTTCACGCACACCTTGCGTAATATAACCTAACCATGCTTAGCTAATCGGAACGAAGCGTTAAACAGACTTGAGATGTGACATACTAATATAGCGTCATTTTTCACGCACACTTTGCGTAACATAACCTAACAATGCTTAGGTAATCCGAACGACGCGTTAAAGAGACTTGAAACGCGACATACTAATCTAGCGTCACTTCTCATGCAAACTTTGCGTAATATAACCTAACCATTCTTAGGTAATCGAAACGACGTGTTAAAGAGACTTGAGATGCGTCATACTAATCTAGCGTCACTTTTCACGCACTCTTTGCATAATATAACCTAACCATGCTTAGGTAATCGGAACGACGCGTTAGAGAGACTTGTGACGCAACATAAGCATTGTAATCGAAACAAAGCGTTAAAGAGACTTAAAACGTGACATACTAATGCGTCCCTTTTCAGGCACACTTTGCGTAATATAACCTAGCCATGCTTTAGGTAATCAAAACGACGCGTTAAATAGACTTGATGCGCGATATACTAATCTATAGTCATTTTTCTCGCACACTTTGCGTAATATAACCTAACCATGCCTTAGGTAATCGGAACGGCGCGTTAAATAGACTTGAGACGCGACATACTAATCTATTACCATTTTTCACGCACACGTTGGGTAATATAACCTAACCATGCTTAGGTAATCAAAACGACGCGCGTTAGAGAGACTTGTGACACGACATAGGCATGGTAATCGAAACGACGTGTTACAGAGACTTTAGCCGCGTAATACTAATCTAGCGTCACGTTTTTCGCACACTTCGCGTATTATAACCTTTCCATGCTTAGAAATCATAACGACGCATTAGAGAGACTTGAGACGAGACGTACTAATCTAGCGTCACTTTTCACGCACACTTTGCATAATATAACCTAACCATGCTTAGGAAATAGGAACGACACATTAGAGAGACATGAGACGCGACATACTAATCTAGCGTCACTTTTCATGAACACTTTGCGTAATTTAACCTAACCATACTTAGGTAATCGGAAAGACGCGTTAAAGTGACTTGTGACGCGAGATAAGCATGGTAATCGAAACGACGCGTTAAAGAGACTTGAGAAGCGAATACTAATCTAGCGTCACTTTTCACGCACACTTTTTGTAACACAACCTAACCGTGCTAAGTTAATCTTAACAACGCGTTAGAGAGAATTGAGACGCGACATACTAATCTAGCGTCACTTATCACCCACACTTTGCGTAATATAACCAAACCATGGTTAAGTAAATGTAACGACATGTTAAATCGAATTGAGACACGACATACTAAATTATTATTACTTTTCACGCACACTTTGCGTAATATAACCTAACCATGCTTAGGTAATTGGAACAACGCGTTAGAGAGACTTCTTACGCGACATAAGCATGGTAATCGGAACGACGCGTTAAAGAGACTTGAGATGCGACATACTAATCTAGCGTCAGTTTTCACGCACTGTTTGCGTAATATAACCTAACCATGCTTAGATAACCGGAAAGACGCGTTAAAGAGCCTTGAGCATACTAATCGAGCGTCCCTTTTCACGCACACCTTGCGTAATATAACCTAACCATGCGTAGGTGATAACAATGACGCGTTAAAGAGACTTGAGACGCGACATAAAAATCTATCGTCACTTTTCACTCACACCTTGCGTAATATAACCTAACCATGCTTAGCTAATCCGAACGACGCGCTAAAGAGAATTGAGACGCGACATACTAATCTAGCGCCACTTATCACGCACACTTTGCCTAATATAAGCTAACCATTCTCAGGTAATCAAAACGACGTGTTAAAGAGACTTGAGACCCGACATACTAATCTAGCGTCATTTTTCACGCAATTTTTTATAACATAACCTAACCATGCTTAGGTAATCGGAACGACTCGTTAAAGAGACCTTAGATGCGACATACTAATCTATTGTTACTTTTCACGCACACTTTGCGTAGTATAATTTAACCATGCTTAGTTAATCGGTATGACGCGTTAGAGAGACTTGTGACGCAACATATGCATGGTAATCGAAATGACGCGTTAAAGAGACTTGAGACGAGACATACTAATCTAGTGTCACGTTTCACGCACACTTTGCGTAATATAACCTAACCATGCTTAGGAAATAGGAACGATGCGTTAGAGAGACTTGAGACGCGACATACTAATCTAGCGTCACTTTTCATGAACACTTTGCGTAATTAAACCTAACCATACAAAGGTAATCGGAAAGACGCGTTAAAGTGACTTGTGACGCGAGATAAGCATTGTAATCGAAACGACGCGTTAAAGAGACTTGAGAAGCGAATACTAATCTAGCGTCACTTTTCACGCACACTTTTCGTAATACAACCTAACCGTGCTGAGTTAATCTTAACAACGCGTTAAAGAGAATTGAGACGCGACATACTAATCTAGGGTCACTTATCACGCACACTTTGCGTAATATAACCAAACCATGGTTAAGTAAATGTAACGACACGTTAAATCAAATTGAGACACGACATACTAAATTATTATTACTTTTCATGCACACTTTGCGTAATATAACCTAACCATGCTTAGGTAATTGGAACAACGCGTTAGAGAGACTTCTTACGCGACATAAGCATGGTTATCGGAACGACGCGTTAAAGAGACTTGAGATGCGACTTACTAATCTAGCGTCACTTTTCACGCACTGTTTCCAAACCATGCTTAGATAACCGGAACGACGCGTTAATGTGCCTTTAGCATACTAATCGAGCGTCATTTTTCACGCACACCATGCGTAATATAACCTAACCATGCGTAGGTGATCACAATGACGCGTTAAAGAGACTTGAGACGCGACATACTAATCTATCGTCACTTTTCACTCACACCTTGTGTAATATAACCTAACCATGTTTAGGTAATCCGAACGAAGCGTTAAAGAGACTTGAGACGCGACATACTAATCTAGTGCCACTTATCACGCACACTTTGCGTAATATAAGCTAACCATTCTCAGGTAATCAAAACGACGTGTTAAAGAGACTTGAGACCCGACATACTAATCTAGCGTCATTTTTCACGCAATTTTTCATAACATAACCTAACCATGCTTAGGTAATCGGAACGACTCGTTAAAGAGACTTTAGATGCGACATACTAATCTATTGTTACTTTTCTCGCACACTTTGCGTAGTATTATTTAACCATGCTTAGTTAATCGGTACGACGCGTTAGAGAGACTTGTGACGCAACATATGCATGGTAATCGAAATGACACGTTAAAGAGACTTGAGACGAGACATACTAATCCAGCGTCACGTTTCATGAACACTTTGCATAATATAACCTAACCATGCTTAGAAAATAGGAAAGGCGCGTTAGAGAGACTTGAGACGCGACATACTAATCTAGCGTCACTTTTCACGAACACTTCTCTTAATATAACCTAACCATACTTAGGTAGCGGAACAACGCGTTAAAGAGACTTGTGACGCGAGATAAACATGGTAATCGAAACGATGCGTTAATGAGACTTGAGACGCGACATACTAATTTAGCGTCACTTTTCATGCACACGTTGCTTAATATAACCTGACCATTCTTAGGTAATCGGAACGACGCGTTTGAGATACTTATGACGCGATATAGGCATGGTAATCGAAAACGACGCGTTACAGAGACTTGAGACGCGTAATACTAATCTAGCGTCACTTTTTTTGAACACTTTGCGTAATATAACATAGCCATTCTTAGAAATCGGAACGACGAATTAGAGTGACTTGAAACGAGACGTACTAATCTAGCGTTATTTTTCACGCACACTTTGCGTAATATAACCTAACCATGCTTAGGAAATAGGAACGACGCATTAGAGAGACTTGAGACGCGACATACTACTGTAGCATCACTTTTCATGAACACTTGCATAATATAACCTAACCATACTTAGGTAATCGAAATGACGCGTAAATGAGACTTGTGACGCAAGAGAAGCATGGTAATCGAAACGAAGCATTAAAGACACTTGAGACGCGACATACTAATGTATCGTCACTTTTCACGCACACTTTTTGTAATATAATCTAACCATGTTTAGTTAATCGGAACTACGAGAATGGATAGGTGACATACTAATCTAGCGTCACTTTTCACGCACACTTTGCGTAATATAACCAAACCATGGTTAGAAAATTGCAACGACACGTTAAATCGACTTGATACACGGCATACTAATTTATTTTTACTTTTCACGCACACCCTGCGTAATATAACCTAACCATGCTTAGGTAATTGGAACGACGCGTTAGAGAGACTTGTGAAGCGACATAAGCATGGTAATCGAAACGACGCGTTAAAGAGCCTTAAGACGCGACATGCTAATCTAGCGTCCCTTTTCACGCACACCTTGCGTAATATAACCTAACCATGCTTAGCTAATCGGAACGAAGCGTTAAACAGACTTGAGATGTGACATACTAATATAGCGTCATTTTTCACGCACACTTTGCGTAACATAACCTAACAATGCTTAGGTAATCCGAACGACGCGTTAAAGAGACTTGAAACGCGACATACTAATCTAGCGTCACTTCTCATGCAAACTTTGCGTAATATAACCTAACCATTCTTAGGTAATCGAAACGACGTGTTAAAGAGACTTGAGATGCGTCATACTAATCTAGCGTCACTTTTCACGCACTCTTTGCATAATATAACCTAACCATGCTTAGGTAATCGGAACGACGCGTTAGAGAGACTTGTGACGCAACATAAGCATTGTAATCGAAACAAAGCGTTAAAGAGACTTAAAACGTGACATACTAATGCGTCCCTTTTCAGGCACACTTTGCGTAATATAACCTAGCCATGCTTTAGGTAATCAAAACGACGCGTTAAATAGACTTGATGCGCGATATACTAATCTATAGTCATTTTTCTCGCACACTTTGCGTAATATAACCTAACCATGCCTTAGGTAATCGGAACGGCGCGTTAAATAGACTTGAGACGCGACATACTAATCTATTACCATTTTTCACGCACACGTTGGGTAATATAACCTAACCATGCTTAGGTAATCAAAACGACGCGCGTTAGAGAGACTTGTGACACGACATAGGCATGGTAATCGAAACGACGTGTTACAGAGACTTTAGCCGCGTAATACTAATCTAGCGTCACGTTTTTCGCACACTTCGCGTATTATAACCTTTCCATGCTTAGAAATCATAACGACGCATTAGAGAGACTTGAGACGAGACGTACTAATCTAGCGTCACTTTTCACGCACACTTTGCATAATATAACCTAACCATGCTTAGGAAATAGGAACGACACATTAGAGAGACATGAGACGCGACATACTAATCTAGCGTCACTTTTCATGAACACTTTGCGTAATTTAACCTAACCATACTTAGGTAATCGGAAAGACGCGTTAAAGTGACTTGTGACGCGAGATAAGCATGGTAATCGAAACGACGCGTTAAAGAGACTTGAGAAGCGAATACTAATCTAGCGTCACTTTTCACGCACACTTTTTGTAACACAACCTAACCGTGCTAAGTTAATCTTAACAACGCGTTAGAGAGAATTGAGACGCGACATACTAATCTAGCGTCACTTATCACCCACACTTTGCGTAATATAACCAAACCATGGTTAAGTAAATGTAACGACATGTTAAATCGAATTGAGACACGACATACTAAATTATTATTACTTTTCACGCACACTTTGCGTAATATAACCTAACCATGCTTAGGTAATTGGAACAACGCGTTAGAGAGACTTCTTACGCGACATAAGCATGGTAATCGGAACGACGCGTTAAAGAGACTTGAGATGCGACATACTAATCTAGCGTCAGTTTTCACGCACTGTTTGCGTAATATAACCTAACCATGCTTAGATAACCGGAAAGACGCGTTAAAGAGCCTTGAGCATACTAATCGAGCGTCCCTTTTCACGCACACCTTGCGTAATATAACCTAACCATGCGTAGGTGATAACAATGACGCGTTAAAGAGACTTGAGACGCGACATAAAAATCTATCGTCACTTTTCACTCACACCTTGCGTAATATAACCTAACCATGCTTAGCTAATCCGAACGACGCGCTAAAGAGAATTGAGACGCGACATACTAATCTAGCGCCACTTATCACGCACACTTTGCCTAATATAAGCTAACCATTCTCAGGTAATCAAAACGACGTGTTAAAGAGACTTGAGACCCGACATACTAATCTAGCGTCATTTTTCACGCAATTTTTTATAACATAACCTAACCATGCTTAGGTAATCGGAACGACTCGTTAAAGAGACCTTAGATGCGACATACTAATCTATTGTTACTTTTCACGCACACTTTGCGTAGTATAATTTAACCATGCTTAGTTAATCGGTATGACGCGTTAGAGAGACTTGTGACGCAACATATGCATGGTAATCGAAATGACGCGTTAAAGAGACTTGAGACGAGACATACTAATCTAGTGTCACGTTTCATGCACACTTTGCATAATATAACCTAACCATGCTTAGGAAATAGGAAAGGCGCGTTAGAGAGACTTGAGACGTGACATACTAATCTAGCGTCACTTTTCACGAACACTTTTCTTAATATAACCTAACCATACTTAGGTAACGGAACGACGCGTTAAAGAGACTTGTGAAGCGACATACTAATCTAGCGTCACTTTTCACGCACACTTTTCATAATATAACCTAACCATGTTTAGTTAATCGGAACAACGTTTTAAAGAGAACTGATACGCGACATACTAATCTAGCGTCACTTTTCACACACACTTTGCATAATATAAGCTAACCATGGTTAGGTAATTGCAACGACGCATTAAATCGACTTGAGACACGACATACTAATTTATTGTTACTTTTCACGCACACTTTGCGTGATATAACCTACCCATGCTTAGGAAATCGGAACGACGCATTAGAGAGACTTGTGAAGCGACATATGCATGGTTATCGAAAAGACGCGTTAAAGAGACTTGAGACACGACATACTAATCTAGCGTCACTTTTCATGCATACGTTGCGTAATATAACCTAAACATGCTTAGGTAATCGGAACGACGCGTTAAAGAGCCTTGAGACGCGACATACTAATCTAGCATCACCTTTCACGCACACCTTGCGTAATATAACCTAACCATGCTTAGGTAATCCAAACGACGCGTTAAACAGACTTGAGATGCGACATACTAATCTAGCGTCACTTTTCACGCACACTTTGCGTAGTATAACCTAACCATTCATACGTAATCAGAACGACGCGTTACATAGACTTGATACGCGACATACTAATCTATTGTTATTATCCACACGCACTTAGCGTAATATAACCTAATCATGCTTAGGTAATCGGAACGACGCGTTAAATAGGCTTGAAATGACACATACTAATGTATTGTCATTTTTCACGCACACGTTGCGTAATATAACCTAACCATGCTTAGGTAATCGGAACGACGTGTAAGAGAGACTTGTGATGCGACACAGGCATCGTAATCAAAAAAACGCGTTACAGAGACTTGAAACGCGTAGTACTAATCTAGTGTCACTTTTTTTGCACACTTTGCGTAATATAACCTTACCATGCTTAGAAATCGGAACAACGAATTAGAGAGACTTGAGACGCGACGTACTAATCTAGCGTCACTTTTCACGCACACTTTGCATAATATAAGCTAACCATGCTTAGGAAATATGAACGACGCGTTAAAGAGACTTGAGACGCAACATACTAATTTAGCGTCACTTTTCATGAACACTTTGCGTAATATAACGAACCATACTAGGGTAGTCGGAACGACACGTTAAAGAGACTTTTGACGCGAGATAAGCATGGTAATCGAAATGACGCGTTAAAGAGACTTGAGACGCGACATACTAATCTAGCGTCACTTTTCACGCACACTTTGCGTAATATTACCTAACCATGCTTAGTTAATCGGAACGACGCGTTAAAGAGACTTGAGACGTGACATACTAATCTAGCGTCACTTTTCACGCACACTTTGCGTATTATAACCTATTCATGCATAGGTAATCGGAACGTTGCGTTAAAGAGACTTAGGAATCGACATACTAATCTAGCGTCACTTTTCATGCACACTTTGCGTAAAACAACCTATCCATGCTTAGGAAATCGGAAGGACGCTTTAAAGAGACTTGAGACGCGACATACTAATCTAGTGTCACTTTTCACGCACACTTTGCGTAATATAACCTAACCATGCTAAGGTAATTGAAACAACGCGTTAAAGAGACTTGAGAGGCGACATACTAATATTGAGTCATTTTTCACGCACACATAGCGTAACATAACCTAACCATGCTTTTGGGTAATAAGAACGACGCGTTAAAGAGCCTTGAGACATGGCACACTTATATAGCCTCACTTTTCACGCACACCTTGCGCAATATAACCTAACCATGTTTAGGTAATCGGAACGACGCGTTAAAGAGACTTGAGACGCAACACACTAGTCAATTGTCACTTTCCACGCACACTTTGTGTAATATAACCTAACCATGCTTAGGTAATCGGAACAACGCGTTAAAGAGACTTGAGACGCGACATAGTAATCTAGCGTCACTTTTCACACACACTTTGCGTAATATTAGCTAACATGCTTACATAATTGGAACGACGCATTAGAGAGACTTGTGACGCGACATAAGCATGGTAATCGAAATGACGCGTTAAAGAGACTTTATACGCGACATACTAATCTAGCCACACACACTTTGCGTAATATAACCTAACCATGCTTAGGTAATCGGAACGACGTGTTAAAGAGACTTGTGATCGGACAAACTAATCTAGCGGCACTTTTAACGCACACTTTGCATAATATAACCTAACCATGGCATAAGTAATAGGAATGACGCGTTAAAAACAAAACTTACTAATCTAGCGTCACATTTCAAGCACACTTTGTGTTATATAACCTAACTATGCTTATGTAATTGGAATAACGCGTTAGGGAGCCTTGTGACGCGACATAAGCATGGTAATCGAAACGACGCGTTAAAGACACTTGAGACGCTACATACTTCGTTAGCATCACTTTTCACGCACAATTTGTGTAACATAACCTAACCATACTTAGGTAATCGGAACGACGCATTAAAGATACTTGATACGCGACATACTAATCTAGCGTCACTTTTCACGCACATTTTTTTCGTAATAGAACATAACCATGGTTAGGTAATCGGAATGACGCGTTAGAATGACTTGTAAGGCGACATTCTAATCTAGCGTCACTTTTAACGCACACTTTGCCTAATATAACCTAATCATGCTTAGGTAATCGGAACGACGCATTAAAGAGACTTGTTACGCAACATACTAATCTAACGGCACTTTTAACGCGCACTTTGCGTAGTATAACATAACCATGCTTAAGTAATCGGAACGACGCATTAGAGAGACTTGTAAAGCGACATTCTAATCTAGCGTCACTTTTCACGAACACTTTGCGTAATATAAACTAACCATGCTTAGGTAATCGGAACGACGCGTTAAAGAGACTTGTGACGCGACATACTAATCTAGCGGTACTTTTAACGCACACTTTGCGTAATATAACCTAACCATGCTCAGGTAATCAGAACGACGCGTTAAAGAGACTTGAGACGCGACATACTAATCTAGCGTTGCTTTTCACGGATACTTTGTGTAATATAACCTAACCATGCTTAGGTAATCTTAACGACGCGTTAGAGAGACTTGAGACGCGACATACTAATCTAGCAGCACTTCTCACGCACACTTTGCTTAATATAACCAGACCATGCTTAGGTAATTGGAACGACGCGTTAAAGAGACTTGAGACGCCACATACTAGTCTAGCGTCACTTTTCACGCACACTTCGCGTAAAATAACCTAAACATGCATAGGTAATCGGAACGACGCTTTAAAGAGATTTGAGACGCGACATACTAATCTAGCGTCACTTTTCACGCACAATTTAAGCTATATAACCTAACCATGCTTAGGTAATCGGAACAACGAGTTAAAGAGACTTGTGACGCTACATACTAATCTAGCGGCACTTTTAACGCACACTTTGCGTAATACAATCTAACCATGCTTAGGTAATCGGAACGACGCGTTAAAGAGACTTATGACGCGACATACTAATCTAGCAGTACATTTAACGCGCACTTGGCGTAATATAACCAAACCATGCTTAGGTATTAAAGAGACTTATGACGTGACATACTAATCTAGCGTCACTATTCTAGCACTCTTTGCGTAATATAACCTAACAATGCTTAGGTTATCAGAACTGTCACGACCCAATTTCATGGATTGCGACCGGCGCTAGGGTATGGGTATGGTCCTACCAAAACCCATAGCAAGCCTCGCGGATAACCTTATATACAAGTAAACCTGCAAGAAAACCACTGCTCGGGGGCAACCGAGACTCCAACCTAAGTCCAGCAGTTTATACAAAAGTTCTAATATCATAACTTGATAATAATCAGAAACTGTGAATCACGCCTCAAATATAATAATCCAATGTAATAGGCCAAAGTATAATAATATAAAAGTCGTACCACTATGACAAACCAAAGTATATTAATAGAGGCAACTAGTTCTACTGCAGTCTAAGAGGTAAAACAGTTGACTAGTTTAATAACATAAAAAGACTTTCGAGGAATCAAAGAATCAGAGATGACCAACGCCCTCAAAATCATAAGCCTGGAAAAATTGGGAAAACAACGGGGTAAGATATATTGAGATGAGTTCATAATGCTATTTACATTTATTAAGTTTAAAACCCTTAATAAAATTCTTTTATACTTATATATATTCAATTATGGAAATAAAGTATTGAAAGAAAATCCCAAAGTAATTATCCCAAAGTATTATCCAAAGTAGATGGGAACAAATCCACATCAATTCCCAAAGTAGGCCAGACATTGGTAAGCCAATCCTAAAGTACTTACCGGTGCACACAGTCTCGATACTCGCATATCGAGTAGCTCGTTTCAATCCAGATCCACAATCGCTTAAAACAGTTCATAAAATATGCTCGCGGTAATTGTGGCCTCTCGGGAGAATCGATGACTGCATCTTTGATGCACTTGCTAGCACTAGTACATCTGAAAATTCTTAATTGGCTAGTTGTAAATAGCCCCAGACTATGAAACAAAGAATTATACTGAACTTACCTACACCGAGGTATTGACGGTGATTCTCAAATATCGCAGAACATAATGTGATATGATGAGATAGAATGCAATAGAAAGACACAGGGAACGTTTCAAAACAATAATAGTTCTCAGAGTAGTGTGTTAGCCTTACTGTGGTATAGCTCAACACAACATGTCGGCGAAACAAGTCTAACCCGACCCATCCTTACCAAAGTGAAACCCAAAGTTTAAACCAAGCCTTAAATAAACAAAGTTAATTGAAATAGGAACTCGTTCCCTAACTTAATAATGCCATAAACAGATAAGCTTGCTAACACTTAGCAAGTAGCACCCCAAGTACATTTAATTATATCACCTCAAATAGAATCAATAAGATTCAACATCTTTCAAGTATCAACTTGAAGCTAAAAT
Source organism: Mercurialis annua (assembly GCF_937616625.2). Classification (NCBI taxonomy): domain Eukaryota; kingdom Viridiplantae; phylum Streptophyta; class Magnoliopsida; order Malpighiales; family Euphorbiaceae; genus Mercurialis; species Mercurialis annua. The sequence goes on from NC_065572.1 coordinate 44,265,919, forward strand.
AGTTCAACCGAAACCTACATGACATATAACACCTTGTTTGTCTTATATTACTTAATTCAAGTCAAACCACAACCTAAGATAAACTAACATTCTTTTAACAAGTTTTAAACCATTCTTATAAACAATTTCCAGCCTTTAGTAACATGATCAAAACCACCCTAGGTAGGCATTTACAAAGCCAAAACATTGATCAAATATTTTAATCAATAAATACCAAGGTAACCTTTTCAAATACTAAAATCTTTCTTTGTAAAAATTTCCAGCAACACGATTCTTTTTAAAACAACGATATAATTCAATTAAACCACGTTTAACATATGTTCGATCCTTAAATAGTTATCTCAAATCACCCAATGTGATTATTGTTAACAAACAACCTTTTGATCTTTAAAAGAGAGGATTTCCAGATTTTAGTTTGAAATCAAAACAGAATTTTATCTCAAAGGTTTTATCCAATTGATTCATTAAATCATTTAAATGACCTAACTAAACCACCCAAAGTATTGTTAGGCATCTAACAACCTAAGATCAAACTTGAAAAACATTTCCAGGTTTTTAAACAACAATCAAATCAGTTTTATAACCCAAAATCTTCAGCAATTCGATAAGTCTATCAATTGTAACATCAAAACCAAACCACCCAAAGTACAAATGAAATCAAAGAGACTTATATAACCTCAAATCAAAATTTCCAGAATTTATAAATCATAGCAAGACATAAAATACAATTAAGCCACCCAAATTGTTGAATTAACACATCAACTAGCAATCTCTAAAAACCATAACAAGGGTTAAGAGCCACTAACCTTTTGGAATATATTAAGAACAACCAATTGAAGAAAACCCAGAAATATAGATCTAAAATCAGCCTAGAGATTGAGATAGTGGAAAGGATTGAGTACGAAATATAAACTAATGGATTTATTCATGAAACCAATGTTAGAACACTTACCAAAGATTCAAAATTGAAGGGAAAGGATGGAGGGATGACCTAAGATAGTGCCTCAGCCGAATTAGGGTTTTTAGAGAAGTTAAAAGTGTTTAAAATCTGATTTGGGTCGAGTTAATTTGGTATTTATAGAAAATCAGCGAACTGAACAGTGTACGCATCACGCCTGCTACAGCCATATCGCGCCCGTGATATATGTCGCGCCCGCGACACTCCTCCCATCACGCCCGCGAAATGCTACTGTCTCCGATGACAAATTGAGATTTTGAAATTGAAATTGAAATCGTTCCAAACTCCGAGACTAATCCTAATACATCTTAAAACACAAATAAAAAGGTTTAGAACCTTCGAATCACGATTCTAAGTGGTCGAACCACTCAAACGAACCCAAAGTACCGTTTAGGCTTAACGGAACAAGTCGGAAAAATACGGGGTGTTACATTCTCCCCAACTTAAAACAAAATCGTCCTCGATTTTTAAACAACGAAACTAAGCACGAAGTCAAATTAGCATTACCAAAGTATCGCACAAAACATGAACCCAAGGTATCAATATCAAACGTAACACACCAAGCAAACACATAACCCATGTTAGTAGTATGTGCCCTAGGGCCATTTGATCGTGTATATTTGTAGAACTAATCCCAATGGCAAAGATATATATGTTCTATTTGAACTAAGTGTCTCATCAACTAAGTGTTCATGTATTACGTATTGTCCTTATCACATTGTGGTAGAATCTATTCTTAAGGTGTTAAGAATATGAGTGACAGATTCTATTATACAAGTGATATAAATAACCGTTCGCGATCGATGGGGTCCTGCGAATAAGGGCATTGCATTATCCCAGAAAGATCGTCACCTCTGTTTATTCTCCTGATTAGTAAAGAGTTACTAATTATAGGAAGTAGTGAGTCTCATACTACTTGATGGGGATCAGAATAAACATGTGGACACTCAAGGTGTTGAGTGAGTCGAACAAGTGACGCTAGATGACTTATACATGGTAATTCATTAAAGTCAATTTAATGTCATCTAGTTCATAATTGTACATATGTCCTTTGACTTGCGGTGACACTATCTTGTATATAGGTGATTAGAGTTTGATACTCCTTAACCCTAGATCTTTCATGAGCTAGGGCCGCGGGATGTGTTGGCTCTAGTTAGTTGTATATGGAGATAGGGGTTTAACCTAGAAAGGATTCATCACTCTGGATGAACGGAGACAAGATTCTATGCTATCTCGAATTGTTCTTGATGGATGATAAAACCTGCGCAGGTGTATATGACTTACATAGAAAGTTGTTTCTAGTGGAAGTCATATTTATCAAGAATTAGAACTGAGAGATGAGGTCATATGATCAAGACAAACAGTGTTTGACTTAACCGTGACACTAGTCGAGATTGGAATCTTAGATGAAGGGAATTTTGAGTGTACGGTATTATGAACATTGGTTCATAAAGAATGCATCGAAACATTCATCTCTATTTGGGGGTCGTGATATGTTGCTAGACGTCACTCTCGATCTACGAGAATTAATAATTAAATGGGATTTAATTATTTAATATAAGAAATGTGTTTCTTATGTCTCTCGTTGCCATATAGATGTGAACCTAGTTAGTCACACACAATAGAGTGTGCAACCGATTGAGTTTACAAAAGATCGATTTCATATAGATACTAGCATATCTCGGAAATTAATCTAAGATGAAAAACAAGTACAAATTAGGGACTAATTTGTAAGAGTTATAAATTAGTAGGAACCTAATTGTACTATGTCCAAGTTAATTAGGGACTAATTTATAAGAGTTATAAATTAGTAGGAACCTAATTATATTTTAACCAAGTTTTATGATTAGAAGGCTTAAGTAATTAATTAGTGTAATTAATGATACTTAAAGCACTAATCATAAGTTAATGGAATGATGATGTCATGGTGAAGTAATGAGATAAGGAAATAAGCTTATATGTGATGTCATATGATGACATCACCTATATGATGTCACCTATGTGATGTCACCACATGAAAGGTGTCATGTGGTGGCAACACCTTTGCTTGGTGTGTGACACCTAGCATGCAAGGTGTTGCATTCTTAAGGCATGCTCTAGCCTATAAATAGAGCATGTCCTTACTCATTTCAAGACACCACACAACACACATCTCACTACAAAGTTGTAGAGAGAGAAAGCACTTGAAGGAGTTCAAGTAGTCATCAATCACGGGAAAAACTTGGCGACGTTTTTCATACATCCGAGCAAGGTAGTGATCGCGGCGAGAGTTTGAGCTTAGGGCTGCTCGGCAAGAGGAACTCTTGCAGGATTACTTCAAGGCGAGGATTCAATCGGACGCATACTCGTGTGGACGAGCTTGAGGTCGCCGTACTTTCGGGACTACAAGAATCGTTGGAGAATCGACATAGGTATTCTTCTTATGATTCCTAGATGCGTGCTTTAATTACTAAATGATACGACGATCCATTTGTTGTTGATATGATCAACTTTAGGATCCGAATTGTTGGAATTTCGATTTTGAATTGAAATATACGATCCGGACCCGCGCCTCCCGCTGCGCCAACAGTGGTATCGGAGCCACCGTATCATCGACTATTAACGCTTTACGATTGAATAAATGTATAAATAATCATGGACTTAGGAATTATTATTGGGCATGTAATTTATAATTCCGAGGGATTTTTTTTTCAAGATGAACAAACGCTATTGTGATATTAATTACATTTGAATAAATTCTGTCTAGGAGATTGGTACTTAAGTGGTCCGCTCGTGACCCTCCAATCTATCCTGGGAATTTTTCTAATGTGATCATTTAACACAATACGTGATTCGCTTGTGCATTATGTTGTCATCAACGGGATGTGCGGAAAAAGGCGAAACCCGAAAAAAAAAAAAACCCGGAAAAAAAAATAATATTTTTTTTTATAAAAACCAAAAATGCTTAAAAACGGGTTTTACACCCGGGAAAAAGTTTTCGGCCCGAGAAAAAAAAAATATTTTTTTTTCCGTAAAAAACCGAAATGCTGAAAAAGGGGTTTTACACCCGGAGAAAAGTTTCCGACTCGAAAAAAAAAAAACCGTAAAAAAAAAAAACGTAAAAAAAAAAAATAATTTTTTTTTTTCGAGCATCAGCAATCGGTTGAGGCTTTCGGAGGTTCGAGGATGAATCCTCGATACCTAAAGAAAGTAGATATTACATAGTAAATGATTAGAGAATCATTTCCGAGACATGTAATAGTTTGCTCATTCTTTTGTGGCTAAAGAATGAGACCTAGGAAGTCCATGATCATACATGTGTGATTGCATGATTAATTTTAGCTTTAATATGTATGAGATGCATGCTAAAATGTATTGTGTGTTTAGTGAGACCTGAATAACTTAAAACCCTAAGAAATCTTCCTAAAAGTTAAAAGATTAAGTTTATATTGATTAATCATTAAATTGTTTATCAATGGCTCTCCATTGGAGCAATAAACTAACGCGCTTTGAGTTATCATCTTGTCGGCTATGGATACATAGGGGTGAGATGATATCGTCAAGAGATGTTGTTGAGTTTATTGTTAAGCATGAGATGTTACGGGTGTAGTCGATATAATATACGGCGAGAAAGGCAATTAGGCGTACCTGAGTCGTATATTATTCAAATCGATACATCTTAGTTGATTCAATGGGTTAAACTTAACTAATGTGGAAACCTAAGAATAGCATTAAGTACTTGAGGGTGAAAGCATTAGGAGCCGGAAATGATTGAACCTCATATGAGATATGATGAACAAGTAATTGTTCACTTATATATCATTTTGATCCCAAGAATAGCATTAAGTACTTGAGGGAAAGATAAATGAATATAAGAATTCAATCACCCACTTGAAATCTTTTCCAACAAAGATTCACGTTTCCTATTTTGGAAGTGTAGGATTCGAAAAAGATAGTGGGAGGCCATTTTGATAAAGACCAAATCATTATGGTTAAATATACAAAATAACACGAATACTAATTAAAGATCTTTGCTATCTAAGGGATAATAAGATTAAATATAATCCTTTTAAGTGACATTCACGATAGTAATCGGCTAGTGGTTTAAAACCATTTTTTTTTATTGATTAAGATATTTAGATGCCTCCAAGGCTATTGCGAAAAAGAAATGCACATTGGTTAACAAAGAAAAGTGTTTTCGTTTGTTAAGATGTAGGACAGTATAAGTCATAGCCGGAAATATTTGGAATATTTAAAAGGCGGTTTGGTCAATAAAAGAAATTGTTTCTTTTGTCAAAACAAAAGACATTGAAATGGAAATTGTATTAAGTATTGTGAATACTTAAAGGGCAATGACGAGAGGAACGACAATTCCATCAAGAATGTGTCTATCTCATGTTCCAATGTCAATTGCTCATTTAAAAGCTTAGGTATTGGATATCGATGCTAATTCTCACATTTGTTTATCTTTTACGGATTTAGTAAAAGTGAGAAATAAAGGAAAAAGATGAAGTAATCTTAAATCTCGGGAATGACGCAAGCGTTGCGACAAGAGCTATAGGATCAACTTCAATTTTCTTAAATAAACATAAGTTGTACTTAAACAAGTTTTTTTGTACTTACCCAATATATATAGAAATATCATATCCGAATTTATATGACAAATTTGGTAGTTGATTTTCTATTTACAAAGGATGTTTGTAGTATTATGTTTGATAATACGGAGTTGGGTATGGATATGTACAAAATGTTCTTTTTGACTTGAATAAAGATGTTTAATGCAAAAGATGTTTTGGAAATTAATACCATAAGTTATCAAATTTCTAAACAACTTTGGCATTAATAATTAGGACATATTGCAAAAGATAGACATAACAAGTTAGATAGGATGGGAATCTTGAGCAATCAAGATTTTGCATCTCTTCCGATTTGTGAGTCGTATCTTAAAGGCAACATGGCCTGATTATTCTTTGTGGGACAAAGAGGTAGAGCTAAAGCCGTTTAAGAGATCATACATAGTGATGTATATGGTACGTTTAAAAAAACGGACCAAGGTAGATACTTATACTTCATTTTCTACATCGATGATTTATCACGATATAGTTAAGTTTGTCTTATGAAGAACAAACATGAAGATTTTGAAATGTTCAAATGACTTCAAGAATGAAGTAGAAAACCAAATTGGAAAAGGTATTAATACTTTACGATGTGATCGAAAAGGGAAGAATACTTGAGTACAGAATTTGGTATGTTCCTAAAAGGAATGTGGTATTATTTTTCAACTTACTCCTTGAGAACACCATGGTTGAATGGTGCGTCTGTCAAGAAGGACGTATCGAACATTGTGGGAAATTATACGATCAAGAATGAGCTATATACTGACTTATCCATCTCGTTATAGGGTCAAGCACTTCTTACCACAAATAAAATTCTAAATTAAATTCCAACTAAATCCGCTCCATACATACCTTATGATATATGGTATGGAATAAAGTCTTAAGGATGTTAAGATTTGAGGGTGTTCGGAACATATCATGTAACTGATATCCGATAAATTTGGAATCAAAATCAATCATGGAAAGATTATGTTGGATATCCTAAAGACAGTTTAGGATATTGTTTCTATATTCGAACCGAACAAACAATCGTTGTTTATCGGTGGTAGTCTTTCTTAATAAAGCGTTTATTCAAGAGGGACACTAAGAAAGGAATATAGAATTAGATGAGGAGTCATCTAGTTACCAACAAAATAATGAATCAATGAAGATTGATCAAACCCACTAAAAGCCGGAGTTAGTAAAAGATGTATCTACATTAACAACTCGAAAATTAAGTAGAGTATCTCGTCCACTAGAGAGAGATGGTTTTCCCGCATGATAAACAAGAGTTGTTTATGAGTAAAAGATCAAGTGTTGATCCCTCTACTTATGAGAAAACTATATGTGATATAGATTCTTCAAAATTGGTTTGAAGGAATAAAATCTGAAATGGATTCCATATAAAGAAACCATATTTTAGGAGCTAGTCGATCCATCCAAAGGTATTATACCAATAAGGTTTAAATGGATCTTCAAGTGTAAAATTGGTACTAATGGAAAGGTGGAGACCTTTAAAGCTAGGCTTGTTGCAAAAGAGTTTTGCTAGAGGCAAGAAGTTGTATTGTGAATACACTTTATTGCGGGTAGCCATGCTTAAGTTCATCAAGATTTTTCTTACCAAGGCTACACATTTAGATTTTGTGGTTAGACATATGAATGTAAGAACCACATTCCTTAATGGTTAAATTAAGGAGTATATCTTTATGGAATAAGTCGAGGATTTTGAATCCGAAGAAGGTTCCAAGGCGTGTAAGCTAAAATGATCCCTAGTGGATGGAAAGAAAGCTTCGAGTTTTGTCGTCTTGATAAATCCGTAAGGAGTTACGAATTTATTAAAAACGATGATAAACCCAATGTTTATAAGAAGGTTAGTGGGAGTTGCAAACTCACTTTCATGATCTTACATGTAGATAGCTTATTGCTAATAAATAATAATATCGGAATGTTAACTTTTGTAAAACTTTGGTTTATCTAATACGTACTCCATCAAAGACCTCGGAGAGGTAGCCTAAATTCTCAGTATTAGACTCTATATAGATAGATCTAAGAGAATAATTGGTTTCTCCTAAAGGCTCTTCTTAGAAAAGATATTGAAGTAGTTCAATATGGAAGTTCTAAGAGAGGATTGATACTAGTTAGGCATAAAATTCTTCTTTCAAAGGGAATGTCTTCCGAAACTTCTGAAGAAAGAAAGAATCTAGCAAAGATACCATAAGCTTCGGCAATTGGTAGTCTGAGGTATGTGTTGCCACATACAAAGCTAGAAAATGTCTATGTGGTTAGTGGGACTAATCGGTTTTAATCCAATCTATGTTGAGAACATTGGATGGTTGTTAAAGGTATCTTTAAGTACTTTTATAGAACTAAAGATATGGTATTAACAAATGGAGAACGAGATTTTTAAGTAGACCGTTTTACAGATTCTGATTAATAATCAGATATGGATAATAGAGAGTCTATCTCCAGATTCATATTTATCTATAATGAAGGAGTAGTGAGCTAGCAGTGTTCTAAGCAAGAGTCAACTCCATACTCCATTATAGAAGGCGAGTATATTATGACATGAGATGTCGTAATAGAAGGTGTTTGGATAAATTAGTTTATAACTGAACTAAGTACGGTTTTCTTCCATTAAGTCGAAAGTTCCTCTTTTCTGCGACCACAATGGTGCTACTGCCCTAGCAAAAGAAACCGGGTCTCACAATTTATCCGAACATAAGGAAAGGCATTATCATATTATCTAAAGAAATTGTTGGAAAGAGAAAATTGTTTCTCTAAAAGATAGCATTAGCCAATAACATGGCTAACCCACTAACAAAGCCCATGACTTGGAGTCAATAAGGTTTACATGACTTAGAGTCATTAATATTTACATCTTGTGAAGATGGGGCTTAGATATAGTTGTCAATGGCACTAGTGCAAGTGGGAGATTGTTAGTAGTATGTGCCCTAGGGCCATTTGATCGTGTATATTTGTAGAACTAATCCCAATGGCAAAGATATATATGTTCTATTTGAACTAAGTGTCTCATCAACTAAGTGTTCATGTATTACGTATTGTCCTTATCACATTGTGGTAGAATCTATTCTTAAGGTGTTAAGAATATGAGTGACAGATTCTATTATACAAGTGATATAAATAACCGTTCGCGATCGATGGGGTCCTGCGAATAAGGGCATTGCATTATCCCAGAAAGATCGTCACCTCTGTTTATTCTCCTGATTAGTAAAGAGTTACTAATTATAGGAAGTAGTGAGTCTCATACTACTTGATGGGGATCAGAATAAACATGTGGACACTCAAGGTGTTGAGTGAGTCGAACAAGTGACGCTAGATGACTTATACATGGTAATTCATTAAAGTCAATTTAATGTCATCTAGTTCATAATTGTACATATGTCCTTTGACTTGCGGTGACACTATCTTGTATATAGGTGATTAGAGTTTGATACTCCTTAACCCTAGATCTTTCATGAGCTAGGGCCGCGGGATGTGTTGGCTCTAGTTAGTTGTATATGGAGATAGGGGTTTAACGTAGAAAGGATTCATCACTCTGGATGAACGGAGACAAGATTCTATGCTATCTCGAATTGTTCTTGATGGATGATAAAACCTGCGCAGGTGTATATGACTTACATAGAAAGTTGTTTCTAGTGGAAGTCATATTTATCAAGAATTAGAACTGAGAGATGAGGTCATATGATCAAGACAAACAGTGTTTGACTTAACCGTGACACTAGTCGAGATTGGAATCTTAGATGAAGGGAATTTTGAGTGTACGGTATTATGAACATTGGTTCATAAAGAATGCATCGAAACATTCATCTCTATTTGGGGGTCGTGATATGTTGCTAGACGTCACTCTCGATCTACGAGAATTAATAATTAAATGGGATTTAATTATTTAATATAAGAAATGTGTTTCTTATGTCTCTCGTTGCCATATAGATGTGAACCTAGTTAGTCACACACAATAGAGTGTGCAACCGATTGAGTTTACAAAAGATCGATTTCATATAGATACTAGCATATCTCGGAAATTAATCTAAGATGAAAAACAAGTACAAATTAGGGACTAATTTGTAAGAGTTATAAATTAGTAGGAACCTAATTGTACTATGTCCAAGTTAATTAGGGACTAATTTATAAGAGTTATAAATTAGTAGGAACCTAATTATATTTTAACCAAGTTTTATGATTAGAAGGCTTAAGTAATTAATTAGTGTAATTAATGATACTTAAAGCACTAATCATAAGTTAATGGAATGATGATGTCATGGTGAAGTAATGAGATAAGGAAATAAGCTTATATGTGATGTCATATGATGACATCACCTATATGATGTCACCTATGTGATGTCACCACATGAAAGGTGTCATGTGGTGGCAACACCTTTGCTTGGTGTGTGACACCTAGCATGCAAGGTGTTGCATTCTTAAGGCATGCTCTAGCCTATAAATAGAGCATGTCCTTACTCATTTCAAGACACCACACAACACACATCTCACTACAAAGTTGTAGAGAGAGAAAGCACTTGAAGGAGTTCAAGTAGTCATCAATCACGGGAAAAACTTGGCGACGTTTTTCATACATCCGAGCAAGGTAGTGATCGCGGCGAGAGTTTGAGCTTAGGGCTGCTCGGCAAGAGGAACTCTTGCAGGATTACTTCAAGGCGAGGATTCAATCGGACGCATACTCGTGTGGACGAGCTTGAGGTCGCCGTACTTTCGGGACTACAAGAATCGTTGGAGAATCGACATAGGTATTCTTCTTATGATTCCTAGATGCGTGCTTTAATTACTAAATGATACGACGATCCATTTGTTGTTGATATGATCAACTTTAGGATCCGAATTGTTGGAATTTCGATTTTGAATTGAAATATACGATCCGGACCCGCGCCTCCCGCTGCGCCAACAACCCAAAGTACTAACATAGCATAAAAGCAAAAACAAATCCAACGTACCTCAAGGAAAGAGGAAAGGATAACGGTTCCTTATGTCGGACTCCGTCTCCCAAGTGAACTCCTCTACAGAGTGATTCCGCCACAGAACCTTGACCATCAGAATCTCCTTGTTCCGCAACTTACGCACCTGCGTATCAACAATCTCAATAGGCTGCTCCTCATATGACAACTCTTGGTCAATCTCAACATTTTGTGGTACAATCACATGAGAAGGATCAGAAACGCACTTCTGCAACATCGAAACATGGATTACTGGATGCACCAAAGACATGTCTAGTGGCAGAGCCAAACGATAAGAAACTGCTCCAACTCTCTTCGTAATCACATACGGACCAACGAACCTCGGTGATAACTTCCCCTTAATACCAAAACGCACAACGCCCTTCATAGGCGAAACCCGAAGAAACACATAGTCGCCAACCTGAAACTCGAAATCCTTCCTCTTAAGGTCAGCATAACTCTTGTGCCGACTAAAAGCAGTCTCATGCATACGCTTGATCAAAGGTACCTTCTTAGAGGTAATCTGGATCTCAGCTCCAGAAAGTTTACGCTCGCCGACCTCTTCCCAACAAATAGAGACCGACACTTGCACTCATACAAAGCCTCATAAGGTGCCATCTCGATACTAGCGTGATAACTGTTGTTGTAGGAAAACTCAATCAAAGGCAAATGAGTATCCCAGCTACCCTGAAAATCCAGAACACACATCCTGAGCATGTCTTCCAAAGTCTGAATCATCCTCTCAGACTGACCATCAGTCTGAGGATGAAACGCAGTACTGAAATCCAACCTCGAACCCAAAGATTCTTGCAATGCTTTCCAAAACTGAGAGGTGAAAATTGAACCTCTGTCCGAAACTATCGACACTGGTTCACCATGGAGACTAACAATTCGATCGATGTACAACTGTGCCAACTTCGAAGCCTGATAAGTAACCTTGATTGGTAAGAAGTTAGCTGACTTGGTTAAACGGTCAACAATCACCCAAATTCAATCATACCCCTGCCGGGTACGTGGCAAACCAACCACAAAGTCCATAGCGATACGCTCCCATTTCCACTCTGGAAAAGGTAGCGGCTGCAGATATCCAAACGATCTCTAATGTTACAACTTCACCTGCTGGCAAGTCAAACACTTAGACACAAACTCTACAACATCCTTTTTCATTCCGCTTCACCAGTACGTACCCTTGAGATCATGATACATCTTGGTAGAACCCGGATGAACACTGTAAGGTGACTTGTGCGCTTCCTCCAGAATCTGGTCTCTCAAACCATTCGAATCCGGAACACACAGTCGAGAACCGTACCTGAGAACTCCATCTACCATAGCAAACTCAGAATTCCCATCCAGATGGATCTCATCCATAATCCGTTTCAATTGTGGATCCTCAGCTTGCGAAGCTTTGATCCTATCAATCAAAACCAGTTGCACTTGCAACTGTGCCAACAAACAACCCCTCAGCGAAACCTGAAAACTGAATCTCGAAGCTAACAAATTATGCCACTCGCGAACCATGGGTCTCCGCCCAACCTCTAAAATATGAGTGAACTGCCCGAAGATTTGCGACTCAACGCATTGGCTACCACGTTAGCCTTACCAGGATGGTACTGAATAGAACGATCGTAGTCTTTCAGTAACTCCAACCATCTCCTCTGCCTCAGATTCAACTCGCGCTGATCAAAGATGTACTTCATACTCTTATGATCAGTGAAGATCTCGCAAGTCGCACCGTACAAATAGTGCCTCCAAATCTTAAGAGCAAAAACCACAGCTGCTAACTTCAAATCATGCGTAGGATAATTCACCTCATGCTTCTTCAACTGGCGAGAAGCATAGGCAATCACCTTACCATGTTACATCAACACGCAACCCAAACTGATACGAGAAGCATCACAATACACAGTGAACCCCTCAATGCCAGATGGAAAATCCAACACATGAGTTGTAGTCAAAATCTCTTTGAGCTTCTCAAAGCTCGCCTCACACTTGTCAGTCCACTCAAAATTAACACCCTTCTGTGTCAGTTTAGTCAACGGTGCAGATATTCTGGAGAAATCTTGCATGAACCGACGATAATACCCAGCTAACCCAAGAAAACTTCTGATCTCGGTAACTGACCTCGGCCTCTGCCAATCCATAACCTCCTCAATCTTCTTCGGATCAACCTTGATCCCATCCTTTAACACCACGTGTCCTAAGAAGGTAACTTGATCCAACCAAATTCACACTTTGAGAACTTAGCATACAGCTGATGCTCACGCAAAGTCTGCAGTATCGTTCTCAAGTGAAAAGCATGCTCCTCCTCACTCCAAGATTAAATCAGTATGTCATCAATAAATACAATAACGAACTGATCCAAAAACGGCTTGAACACCTGATTCATCATATCCATAAACACTACTGGTGCGTTAGTCAACCCAAATGACATGACCAAAAACTCGAAATGCCCATAAGGCGTTCTGAAAGCAGTCTTAGGCACATCGACGTCTCGAATCCGAAGTTGATGATACCCGGATCTCAAGTCAATCTTAGAAAAACACTTCGCACCTTGCAACTGGTCGAACAAATCATCAATGCGAGGAAGAGGGTATCTGTTCTTGACAGTAACCTTGTTCAGCTGTCTGTAGTCAATACAAAGCCGAAAGGAACCATCCTTCTTCTTGACAAACAAAACAGGAGAACCCCACAGAGAAGTGCTCGGTCTGATAAAACCACTATCCAGCAACTCTTGCAACTGTTCCTTCAACTCTTTCAGCTCAGCAGGATGTTAGTAGTATGTGCCCTAGGGCCATTTTTTAACAATACTTGTATAAACAAATCTCATTGGCAATGATATATATGTTTTATTTGAACTAAGTGCCTCATCAACTAAGTGTTTATTTATTGCATATTGTCCTTATCACATTGTGATAGAATCTATTCTTAAGGTGTTGAGAATATGAGTGACAAATTCTATTATACAAGTGATCTAAATAACCGTTCATGATCAATGGGGTCCTGCGAATAAGGGCATCGCATTATCCCGGAAAGATTGTCACCTCTATTTATTCTCCTGATTAGTAAAGAGTTGCTAATTATAGGAAGTAGTGAGTCTCATACTACTTGATGGGGATCAGAATAAACATGTGGACACTCAAGGTGTTGAGTGAGTCGAACAAGTGACGCTAGATGACTTATACAAGGTAATTCATTAAAGTCAATTTAATGTCATCTAGTTCATAATTGTACATATGTCCTTTGACTTGCGGTGACACTATCTTGTATATAGGTGATTAGAGTTTGATACTCCTTAACCCTAGATCTTTCATGAGCTAGGGCCGCGGGATGTGTTGGCTCTAGTTAGTAGTATATGGAGATAGGGGTTTAACCTAGAAAGGATTCATCACTCTGGATGAACGGAGACAAGATTCTATGCTATCTCAAATTGTTCTTGATGGATGATAAAACCTGCGCAGGTGTATATGACTTACATAGAAAGTTGTTTCTAGTGAAACTCATATTTATCAAGAATTAGAACTGAGAGATGAGGTCATATAATCAAGACATACAGTGTTTGACTTAACCGTGACACTAGTCGAGATTGGAATCTTAGATGAAGGGAATTTTGAGTATACGGTAATTATGAACATTGGTTCATAAAGAATGCATCGAAACATTCATATCTATTTGGGGGTCGTGATATGTTGCTAGACGTCACTCACGATCTACGAGAATTAATAATTAATGGGATTTAATTATTTAATATAAGAAAGGCGTTTCTTATAACTCTCGTTGCCATATAGATGTGAACCTAGTTAGTCACACACAATAGGGTGTGCAACCGATTGAGTTTACGAGAGATCGATTTCATATAGATACTAGCATATCTCGGAAATTAATCTAAGATGAAAAACAAGTATAAATTAGGGACTAATTTGTAAGAGTTATAAATTAGTAGGCACCTAATTGTATTATATCCAAGTTAATGTGATGATGTCATGTGATGATGCCACGATGATGTCACGATGATGTCATGTGATTATGTCACGATGATGTCATGTGATGATGTCACGATGATGTCATATGATGATGTCACGTGATGATGTCATGTGATGATGTCATGTATGTCTCTGTGTGTGACACCTAGCATCCGACGTGTCAGAAGGTGGCAACACCTATGCTTGATGTGTGACACCTAGCATATGATGTGTCAGATGGTGGCAACACCTATGCTTGGTGTGTGACACCTAGCATGTGAGGTGTCGAATGGTGGCAACACCTTTGCTTGGCGTGTGACACCTAGCATGTGAGGTGTTGCATTCTTAAGCAAAGCTCTACTCTATAAATAGAGGTTGCCTTTGCTCATTCTAAACACACCACACTTAAGAGAGCATATTTGAAGGAGTTCAAGTAGTCATCAATCACAGAAAAGCTTGGAGAAAGTTTTTCATACAACCCAGCAAAGACGTAATCGAGGCGAGAGTTTGAGCTTAGGGTTGCTCGGCAAGAGAAACTCTTGCAGATTACTTCAAGGCGAGGATTCAATCGGACGCATACTCGTGTGGACGAGCTTGAGGTCGCCGTACTATCGGGACTACAAGAATCGTTGGAGAATCGACATAGGTATTCTTCTTACGGTTTCCAGATGCGTGCTTTAATTACTAGATGATACGACGATCCATTTGTTATTGATATGATCAATTTCTGGATCCGAATTGTTGGAATTCCAATTTCGAATTGAAATATACGATTCGGACCCTCACATCCCGCTGCACCAACAGTGGTATCGGAGCCACCGTATCAGCAAGTATTAAAGCTTTACGATTGAATGCATGTATTAATAATCATGGACTTAGGAATTATTAATTGGCATGTAATTTATAATTCCGAGGGCTTATGTCTTGTTTGCAAAAACGAGCAAACGGTATTGTGACATTAATTACATTTGATAAAATTCTGTCTAGGAGATTGGTACTTAAGTGGTCCGCTCGTGACCCTCCAATCTATCCTGGGAATTTTTCTAATGTGATTATTTAACACAATACGTGACTCGCTTGTGCATTATATTGTCATCAACAAAACATGCGGAACAAGTAATAATTTGCTCATTCTTTTGTGGCTAAAGAATGAGACCGAGGAAGTCCATGATGATACATGTGTGATTGCATGATTCATTTTAGCTTTAATATGTATGAGATGCATGCTAAAATGTGTTGTGGGCTTAGTGAGACCGGAATAACTTAAAACCCTAAGAAATCTTCCTAAAAGTAAAAAGATTAAGTTTATATTGATTAATCATTAAATTGATTTATCAATGGCTCTCCATTTGAGCAATAAACTAACACGCTTTGAGTTATCATCTTGTTGGCTATGGATACATAGGGGTGAGATGATATCGTCAAGAGATGTTGACGAGTTTATTGTTAAGCATGCGATGTTGCGGGTGTAGTCGATATAATATACGGCGAGAAAGGCAATTAGGCGTACCTGAGTCGTATATTATTCAAATCGATACATCTTAGTTGATTCAATGGGTTAAACTTAACTAATGTGGAAACCCGATTATAGCATTAAGTACTTGAGGGTGAAAGCATTAGGAGCCGGAAATGATTGAACCTCATATGAGATATGATGAACAAGTAGTTGTTCACTTATATATCATTTTGATCCCAAGAATAGCATTAAGTACTTGAGGGAAAGATAAATGAGTATAAGAATTCAATCACCCGCTTGAATCTTTTTCCAACAAAGATTCACGTTTCCTATTTTGGAAGTGTAGGATTCGAAAAAGATAGTGGGAGGCCATTTTGATAAAGACCAAATCATTATGGTTTAAATATACAAGACAATAATACTAATTAGAAATCTTTGCTTTCTATAGGTTGATAAGATAAGATGAAATTGAATCCGTTAAGTAGCATTCTCGACAATAATCGCTTAGTGGGTCCTAACTTTGTTGATTGGTTAAGAAATCTCAAAATAGTTCTTGCAAGTGAACACATAGCATATGTTCTTGAGACAAATGTTCCGGGACCATTGCTGATTGAGGCACCTCCCGAGGAACATGAGGCATTGCGCAAGTGGAAGTTAGATGACGAACAAGCCAAGTGCTATATGTTGGCATCTATGAATAACGAGTTGCAAAAGCAACACGAGAAATATCCGGGAGCTCGCGAAATATTGTTTCACTTACAAGAGTTGTATGGTGAATCAAGTCGTTTTGCTAGATATGAGATATCTAAGCAATTATTTCGGGCAAAGCACTCCGAAGGAAAGGGTATTGGAGAACATGTGAACATGATGATTCGATGTATCGAACGGCTAGAGGGTCTAGACTTCATCATGGACTTCAATCTCCAAACGGATATGATCCTTCAATCCCTTTCGGAATCATATGGTAATTTCATCACGAATTACTATATGAATCGGATAGAATGTACACTTGCCGAGTTATCAAACATGTTGATAACTACTGAAAAGAATAATGTTAAGGGAAAGGAAGTTTCTCTTGTGGTTGCTTCTTCTAGTAAGACTAAGAAGAAGAAAACTAAGAAGAATGTTTTGAAGGCCCAAAAAGCCATTGCGAAAAAGAAGGGCACCTCAGAGAACAAAGGAAAATGTTTCTTTTGTGAAGGCGAGGGACATTGGAAACGAAATTGCCCCAAGTATTTGGAATCCAAGGGCAAGAACAAGAAGAATGAGAATCCCGGTGAGGGTATGTCAATTTCTTGTTATTTCAATTCCAATAACGATAGCTAGTCCAAATCTTGGGTATTAGATACCGGAGCTAGTTCTCACATTTGTTCATCCTTACAAGATCTAGTAAATGAGAGGAAGTTGGACAAGGACGAAGTGATCTTGAAGCTTGGAAATAACGCAAGCGTTGCGGCTAAAGCTATAGGATCATCTTCTATTTTGTTGTATAAACATGTTTTGTATTTGAATAATGTTTTGTACTTACCAAACGCTTATAGAAATATCATGTCCATATCTTGTATGACAAGATTAGGGTATGATTTCCTATTTACAAAGGATGTTTGTAAAATTATCTATGATAATAAAATCGTTGGTTATGGTTATGTACAAAACGGTCTTTATTGTATAAATGAAGATGTTAGCAATACAAATAATGTTTTAGAAATAAATACCATAAGTGATCAAACCTCGAAACAATTATGGCACTTACAATTAGGACATATTGCGGAAGATAGACTTAACAAGTTGGATAAGATGGGAATCTTGGGAAATCTTGATTCAGCATCAATTTCAACTTGTGAGTCATGTCTTAAAGGCAAAATGACCCGATCACCCTTTGTGGAACAAAGTGGTAGAGCCAAAGATATTTTGGAAATCATACATAGTGATGTATGTGGTCCATTTAAAGAAATGGCACGAGGTGGTTATTTATACTTCATTACCTTCACCGATGATTTATCACGGTATGGGTATGTTGTTCTTATGAAGAACAAGAGTGAAGCTTTTGAAAAATTCAAAGATTTCAAAAATGAAGTAGAAAACCAAATTGGAAAAGGTATTAAAATCCTACGATCTGATCGAGGAGGTGAATACTTGAGTACGGAGTTTGGTACATTCTTAAGAGAATGCGGTATTATTTCCCAACTGACTCCTCCGGGAACACCACAGTTGAATGGTGTATCGGAACGGAGGAATCGTACATTGTTAGACATGGTACGATCAATGATGAGCTATACTGATTTACCCATTTCATTATGGGGTCATGCACTTCTTAGCGCAAATTATATTCTAAATCGAGTACCAACTAAATCCGCTCCGAGAATACCTTATACGATATGGTATGGTAAGGAACCAAGTCTTAAGCATATTAAGATTTGGGGATGTTCGGCATATATCAAAAAGTTGATAACCGACAAGTTGGAATCAAGATCAATCATGGGAAGGTTCGTTGGTTATCCTAAAAACAGTTTAGGATATTATTTCTATATTCCGTCAGAGCAAACAATCGTTGTTAGTCGGGATGCCCATTTTCTTGAAAAAGAGTTTATTCAAGAAGGTGGAAAAGGAAGGAATATTGAATTAGATGAGGAGTCATCTAAAAACCAAGAAAATGATACAATGGAGATTGATCAAACCCATAGTGAACCAAAATTAGTAAAATCTACAGAAACACCTCGAAGATCAAGTAGAGTATCTTATCCACCGAAGAGATATGGTTTTCTTCATGATATTCAGGAGTTGTTTATTCATGGAGAAAATGATCAAATTGTTGATCCTTCTACTTATGAAGAAGCTATATGTGATATAGATTCTTCAAGATGGCTTGAAGCTATGAAATCCGAAATGGATTCCATGTACAGTAACCAAGTTTGGGAGCTAGTCGATATACCCAATGGTATTATACAAATAGGGAACAAATGGATCTTCAAGCGTAAAATTGGTGCTGATGGAAAAGTGGAGACTTTTAAAGCTAGGCTTGTTGCGAAAGGGTTTCGCCAAAGGCAAGGAGTCGATTATGAAGAGACTTTCTCGCCTGTTGCCATGCTTAAGTCCATCCGGATTCTTCTTGCCATAGCTGCACATTTAGATTATGAGGTTTGGCAAATGGATGTCAAAACCGCATTCCTTAATGGATATATTGAGGAAGAAATCTATATGGAACAACCTAAGGGTTTTGAATCCGAAGAAGGTTCTAAGATGTGTAAGCTTAAACGATCCATATATGGATTGAAGCAAGCTTCGAGAAGTTGGAATCGTCGTTTTGATGAAGCTATAAAGAGTTACGAGTTTATCAAAAACCAAGATGAACCATGTGTTTACAAGAAGGTTAGTGGGAGCGCAATCACGTTCCTAGTCTTGTGCGTAGATGACATTTTACTAATAGGAAATGATGTCGGTATGTTAACCTCTGTAAAGCTTTGGTTATCCAAAACTTTCTCCATGAAAGACCTCGGAGAAGCAACTTATATTCTCGGTATTAGACTCTATAGAGATAGATCTAAGAGAATAATAGGTCTCTCCCAAAGGCTTTACTTAGAAAAGATATTGAAGAAGTTCAATATGGAAAATTCTAAGAGAGGACTGATTCCCGTTAGGCATGGAATTCACCTTTCAAAGGATATGTCTCCAAAGACATCTGAGGAAAGAGATGAAATGGCAAAGATACCATATGCTTCGGCAATTGGTAGTCTTATGTACGCTATGTTGTGTACCAGGCCGGATATTGCCTATGCGGTTAGTTTAACTAGCCGATATCAATCCAATCCAGGTTCGGAACACTGGATGACTGTTAAGAATATCTTTAAGTACTTGAGAAGGACTAAAGATATGATCTTAACATATGGAGGAGGTGATCTACAAATAGACGGCTTTACAGATTCTGATTTTCAATCAGATATAGACGATCGTAAGTCTATATCCAGATTCGTATTCACATGTAATGGAGGAGCAGTGAGTTGGAAGAGTTCCAAACAAGAAACCACTGCAGAATCCACCACAGAGGCTGAGTATATTGCGGCATCAGATGCTGCAAAGGAAGCAGTTTGGATTAGGAAGTTTGTTTCTGAACTTGGTGTGGTTCCTACCATTGAGTCGGCGGTTCCTCTTTTCTGCGACAACAATGGTGCTATAGCCCAGGCAAAGGAACCCGGTCTCACCAGAAATCCAAACACATAGAAAGGCGCTATCATATCATCCGAGAGATTGTTGGAAAGGGAGATGTGTCTCTCCAAAAGATAGCATCAGCCGATAACACGGCTGACCCACTGACAAAGCCCATGACCCAGAGTCAATTAGATTTACATCTTGAGAAGATGGGGCTTAGATATAGTAGCCAATGGCACTAGTGCAAGTGGGAGATTGTTAGTAGTATGTGCCCTAGGGCCATTTTTTAACAATACTTGTATAAACAAATCTCATTGGCAATGATATATATGTTTTATTTGAACTAAGTGCCTCATCAACTAAGTGTTTATTTATTGCATATTGTCCTTATCACATTGTGATAGAATCTATTCTTAAGGTGTTGAGAATATGAGTGACAAATTCTATTATACAAGTGATCTAAATAACCGTTCATGATCAATGGGGTCCTGCGAATAAGGGCATCGCATTATCCCGGAAAGATTGTCACCTCTATTTATTCTCCTGATTAGTAAAGAGTTGCTAATTATAGGAAGTAGTGAGTCTCATACTACTTGATAGGGATCAGAATAAACATGTGGACACTCAAGGTGTTGAGTGAGTCGAACAAGTGACGCTAGATGACTTATACATGGTAATTCATTAAAGTCAATTTAATGTCATCTAGTTCATAATTGTACATATGTCCTTTGACTTGCGGTGACACTATCTTGTATATAGGTGATTAGAGATTGATACTCCTTAACCCTAGATCTTTCATGAGCTAGGGCCGCGGGATGTGTTGGCTCTAGTTAGTAGTATATGGAGATAGGTGTTTAACCTAGAAAGGATTCATCACTCTGGATGAACGGAGACAAGATTCTATGCTATCTCAAATTGTTCTTGATGGATGATAAAACCTGCGCAGGTGTATATGACTTACATAGAAAGTTGTTTCTAGTGGAAGTCATATTTATCAAGAATTAGAACTGAGAGATGAGGTCATATAATCAAGACATACAGTGTTTGACTTAACCGTGACACTAGTCGAGATTGGAATCTTAGATGAAGGGAATTTTGAGTATACGGTAATTATGAACATTGGTTCATAAAGAATGCATCGAAACATTCATATCTATTTGGGGGTCGTGATATGTTGCTAGACGTCACTCACGATCTACGAGAATTAATAATTAATGGGATTTAATTATTTAATATAAGAAAGGCGTTTCTTATAACTCTCGTTGCCATATAGATGTGAACCTAGTTAGTCACACACAATAGGGTGTGCAACCGATTGAGTTTACGAGAGATCGATTTCATATAGATACTAGCATATCTCGGAAATTAATCTAAGATGAAAAACAAGTATAAATTAGGGACTAATTTGTAAGAGTTATAAATTAGTAGGCACCTAATTGTATTTTATCCAAGTTAATGTGATGATGTCATGTGATGATGTCACGATGATGTCATGTGATTATGTCACGATGATGTCATGTGATGATGTCACGATGATGTCATACGATGATGTCACGTGATGATGTCATGTGATGATGTCATGTATGTCTCTGTGTGTGACACCTAGCATCCGACGTGTCAGAAGGTGGCAACACCTATGCTTGATGTGTGACACCTAGCATATGATGTGTCAGATGGTGGAAACACCTATGCTTGGTGTGTGACACCTAGCATGTGAGGTGTCGAATGGTGGCAACACCTTTGCTTGGCGTGTGACACCTAGCATGTGAGGTGTTGCATTCTTAAGCAAAGCTCTACTCTATAAATAGAGGTTGCCTTTGCTCATTCTAAACGCACCACACTTAAGAGAGCATATTTGAAGGAGTTCAAGTAGTCATCAATCACAGAAAAGCTTGGAGAAAGTTTTTCATACAACCCAGCAAAGACGTAATCGAGGCGAGAGTTTGAGCTTAGGGTTGCTCGGCAAGAGAAACTCTTGCAGATTACTTCAAGGCGAGGATTCAATCGGACGCATACTCGTGTGGACGAGCTTGAGGTCGCCGTACTATCGGGACTACAAGAATCGTTGGAGAATCGACATAGGTATTCTTCTTACGGTTTCCAGATGCGTGCTTTAATTACTAGATGATACGACGATCCATTTGTTATTGATATGATCAATTTCTGGATCCGAATTGTTGGAATTCCAATTTCGAATTGAAATATACGATTCGGACCCTCACATCCCGCTGCACCAACACAGGAGCCATCCGATACGGAGGTATCGAAATAGGAGCTCTTCAAGGAACAATATCAATACAGAAATCGATGTCACGATCAGGTGGTAATTCAGGTAACTCCTTTGGAAACACATCAGTGAACTCATTCGCTATCGAAACACTATGCACATCACCACAGTCAGTCTCTAAGTCACAAACCACCGCTAAGAAACCCTGGCGACCCTTGCCCATCATGCGCTTGGCCTTGATCGCCGAAATGAGATTCTTAGGTGTCTCCACCTTCTCCCCTTGGAAAGAAAAAGGTATATCACCAGAAATCCCAAACACCACCTACTTCCCTCGACAGTCGATCGAAGTAAAATGGCAGGAAAGCCAATCCATCCCCAAGATAACATCAAAAGATAACACGTCAAGTACAATCAAATCTGCACTAAGATCCCTACCATGTATAACCACAGAACAAGACGAAAAACCACGTCCACCACAACATAATCAAACAACGGCATAGATACAGATAAAGGGTCTAACAACCTAGATGGTGACATACTCAACTTAGCAGCAAAACTCGAAGAAACAAATGAGTGAGTTGCACCTGTATCAAATAAAACCACTGCATCTACAAAAGAAATCGGGATTGTACCTTGCACCACGGCGTTTGATGCACGAGCATCCTGAGGAGTCAAAGCAAACACTCTAGCCTGACCCTGTTGCGGTGTCTGAGCAGAACTGTAACTATCCCATCCTCTACCACCATTTCCACGGGCACCAATACCACGTCCTCCTGAACCACGGCCCCGCTGGCCACCAAACAAAGCGGCAGGCTGAGAATACCCTGCCGAAGGAGCAAAAGCAGAACTCTGCTGCTGAAAAGACGGCTGAGCAACACTAGCCGACGACACCTGCTGCCCAGATGCCGGACACTCTCTTGCAATATGACATGGTTGGCCACAAGCATAGAAACTACCCGGTGCTACCGTACAAACTCCAAAGTGCATGCGCTTGCAGTTCTGACAAAAAGGAACACTGGATGCTCCACTGCTATCGCGCCCAAAACTACGGTTACCACCGCTGTGACCAGAACTGTGGGAATACGGCTTATATCCCCTCCGATCACTCCCTTTCTTACTCTTGTACTGAGAAGACTTGGACCGATAGCTGCTTCTACCACTCTGCTGCCCAGTACTCTGAACAATACTGTCTGTCTTCTTGGCTTCAGGCATTTTATCGAAGTGCAGTAAAGTACTCTCCATCCGACGAGCACTATCTACCACAACAGTAAAGTCCTTGTACGTCTTAGTCAGAAGACTCACAAACACAGCGCCTAAGCCTTTCACGTACCTCTCGTTCACTCTATTCTGTTCAGTCTGCAGATCCGGGGCAAAACGACTCAGCCTCACAAACCCAGTCGTGTAATCATGTACCGACCTATCTCCTCTTTTCAAAACCAACAACTGGTTACGGTGACCCTCCGTTACTGAAAAAGGCAAGTAGAAATCTCTGAATCTAGTCACAAACTCCGCCCAAGTAATAGTTGCCATATCAGCACGAATGGCCCTACAAAACCAATCATTTGCAGGACCCTTCAAGGACATCTCCACTAACATAACTGTCTGCTTCTTAGTATCCTGCAACCTCTGAGCATTCTTCTCAACCTCCGCCAGAAAATATAGGGCATCACCGTCGCCCGCAAACTCAGTCGGCTTCAATCTCGCATAAGCCAACACCAAATCTTTGTCGGCAGTCCTGACACCACCAACTGCAGCACCACCAGCCTGTGGTACCTGCTGTTGTACAAGTTCTCCCAGCATAGCATACTAGTTCTGCATAGCGACCTGACCCGCCTGCAGTTGCACCTGATTATCCTGAAGTGCAGCGACCCCAGCCAGAAAAGTAGTAAAGTCAAACGGATCCATAAGAAACTGTGGTACTCCTGGTGCCTGAACGCCTACACCACCACGTCCCCTACCTCTGCCTCCAGCGGCTTGTTCTCTACCAGCCCGTCCAATACCGGCCTGACCTCTGCCAGCTTGGCCTCGGCCAGCTTGCCCTGTGCCTGCGCGTCCTCTACTAGCTTGAACTTCCGGTTCATGCTGATCTACCTCAATCGACATAGAGTCATCAGCCTCAGCATTAGCCTGAGCTGCAGCACGCCCACGAGTATTCATTCCTAAGAATGAAACAACAATCTTTAACAAAGCCATAAGGCAACACCCAAAGTATAACTGAAATATAGCACAAAAGCCAAAAATTCACCCAACGTGATAACGATAAACATTCCAAAATAAAGCATAAACCCTTCAAAGTAAAGCATCAGTAACACATAAGACCGACGCAAATCACTCCTAAAGGTAAAGGTAGAAAGTTTGAAAACAAATGATGATGTTTCAAAAGACAAAACTTGAATCCTAATTCCCGCAGTAGATCATATGACACAACACAACACTTAACATGCCTCAAAGCGTTAAACACATAACATGCAAAATTTGGCCTTAGTTCGAAACTAAAGCTCTGATACCAACTTTATCACTACCCAATTTCATGGATCGCGACCGGCGCTAGGGTATGGGTATGGTCGTACCAAAACCCGTAGCAAGCCTCGCGAATAACCTTATATACAAGTAAACCTGCAAGAAAACCACTGCTCGGGGACAACCGAGACTCCAACCTAAGTCTAGCAGTTTATACAACAGTTCTAATACCATAACTTGATAATAATCTGAAATTATGAATCATGCCTCAAATATAATAATCCAATGTAATATACCAAAGTATCATAATATAAAAGTTGTACCACTACGACAAACCAAAGTAAAATAATAGAGACAACTAGTTCTACTGCGGTTTAAGAGGTAAAACAAGACTAGTTTAAAAACATAAAAAAACCTTCGAGGAATCAAAGAATCGGAGATGACCAACGCTCTCAAAATCCTAATCCTGGAAAAATTGGGAAAACAACGGGGTCAGATATACTGAGATGAGTTCATAATTCTATTTACATTTATTAAGTTTAAAACCCTTAAAACAAATCCTTTTATACTTATATATATTCGATTATGGAAATACGGTATTGAAATGAAATACCAAAGTAATATCCCAAAGTATTATCCAAAGTAGATGGGAACAAATCCACATCAATTCCCAAAGTATGCCAGACATTGGTAAGCCAATCTCAAAGTACTTACCGGTGCACACAGTCTCGATACTCGCCTATCGAGTAGCTCGTTTCAATCCAGATCCACAATCGCTTAAAACAGTTCATAAAACATTTGATATACTAAAATAATGCGCGGTACTTAATAAAGCGGTAAATAACACTTTAAACTCACTGCTTGCTTGTCCACTTGAAACTTGGCAAACAACTAACCCTGCGTAGACTCCGAAGCACGAGCAGTCGACTGGTCTAAAACATTATACAACTTAAAATACGAATAACCCCTAACTCTAATAATACTAGACACCACATAGGCCTGGAATCTCAAAACACAACCAAGAACAACCAATGTATATCCAAGGTATTACATTCAATCAATAACAAGTTAGGCAAATTAAGCTTAGGCGAGTTCTTATCTTTGAAAACGAAACCAAAGTCTTAAATACTTTGAAAACAATAATAGTTCCCAGAGTAGTGTGTTAGCCTTACTGTGGTATAGCTCAACATAACATGTCGGCGACACAAGTCTAACCCGACCCATCCTTACCAAAGTGAAACCCAAAGTTTAAACTATCACCTCAAGTAGAATCAATAAGATTCAACATCTTTCAAGTATCAACTTGAAGCTAAAATAGTTCAACCGAAACCTACATGACATATAACACCTTGTATGTCTTATATTACTTAATTCAAGTCAAACCACAACCTAAGATAAACTAACATTCTTTTAACAAGTTTTAAACCATCTTATAAACAATTTCCAGCCTTTAGTAACATGATCAAAACCACCCTAGGTAGGCATTTACAAAGCCAAAACATTGAACAAATATTTTAATCAATAAATACCAAGGTAACCTTTTCAAATACTAAAATCTTTCTTTGTAAAAATTTCCAGCAACACGATTCTTTTTAAAACAACGATATAATTCAATTAAACCACGTTTAACATATGTTCGATCTTTAAATAGTTATCTCAAATCACCCAATGTGTTAATTGTTAACAAACAACTTTTTGATCTTTAAAAGAGGATTTCCGAATTTTAGTTTGAAATCAAAACAGAATTTTATATCGAAGGTTTTATCAAATTGATTCATTAAATCATTTAAAGAACGTAACCAAACCACCCAAAGTATTGTTAGGCATCTAACAACCTAAGATCAAACTTTAAAAACTTTTTTAGATTTTTAAACAACAATCAAATCAGTTTTATAACCCAAAATCTTTAGCAATTGGATAAGTCTATCAATTGTAACATCAAAACCAAACCACCCAAAGTACAAATGAAATCAAAGAGACTTATATAACCTCAAATCAAGATTTCCAAAATTTATAAATCATAGCAACACAGAAAATACAATCAAGCCACCCAGAATTTATAAATCATAGAGTCACTTTTAAAGCACAATTTACGTAATATAACCGAACCATGCTTAGGTAATCGGAACAATGCTAGATTAGTATGTCGCGTCTCAAATATCTTTAGCGCGTCGTTCCGATTACCTAAGCAAGGTTAGATTATATTACGCAAAGTGTCCGTGAAAAGTGATGCTAGATTAGTATGTCGCGTCTCAAGTATCTTTAACTCGTCGTTCTGATTACCTAAGCATGGTTAGGTTATATTACGAACAGTGTGCGTCAAAAGTGACGCTAGATTAGTATGGCGCGTCTCAAGTCTCTTTAATGCGTCGTTTCAATTACCATGCTTATGTCGCGTCAAAAGTCTCTCTAACGCGTCGTTCCAATTACCTAAGCATGGTTAGGTAATATTATGCAATGTGTGCGTGAAAAGTGACGCTAGATTAGTATTTCGCGACACAAGTCTCTCCAACGCGTTGTTCCGATTATTTAAGCATGGTTAGGTTATATTACGCAAAGTATTCGTGAAAAGTGACGCTAGATTAGTATGTCACGTCTCCTGTCTCTTTAAAGCGTCTTTCCAATTACCTATGTATGGTTACGTTATATTAAGCAAAGTGTGCGTGAAAAGTGACGCTAGATTAATATGTCACATCTCAAATCTCTTTAACCCATCGTTTCGATTAGCATGCTTATGTCGCGTTACAAGTGTCTTTAACGTGTCGTTCTTATTACCTAAGCATGGTTTGGTTATGTTACGCAAAGTGTGCGTGAATAGTGACAATAGATTAGTATGTTGCGTCTCAAATCTCTTTAACTCGTCGTTCCAATTACCTAAGCATGGTTAGGTTATATTAGGCAAAGTGTGCGTGAAAAGTGACGCAAGATTAGTATGTCGCATCTCAAATCTCTTTAACGCGTCGTTCCGATTACCTAAGCATGGTTAGGGTATACTACTCAAAGTGTGAGTGAAAAGTGACGCTAGATTAGTATGTCGGTGTAATACCCCAAAATATTTAATTATTTAATTGGGCCACGTGTCCAATTTCGAGTCGCCAGAGTGGCAACATCGGAAAGTTATCCGATAAAATTAAGATAAATAAGTTTTAGTAGGTCGGTTTTGGAAAAGATTATATACGAGAATTTAATGTTATATTTCAATTTTAAAGTTGGAATTGGAATTAAAAGGAAAAATGTCAAGTAAAGCCCAAAATAAAGTACAGGGACCAAAGTGGTAATTTAGCCACTTTGTGTTGAAAATGGAAATTTCAGATTTTTGGCGGTAAAGTATTAATATCGTTATTTATCGGATATAAATAATACGTATAAGTCATGATGAAAAAGTTAATTGATTTAGTTATGGACTAAATCGTACAAAAGAAAAGTTTGAAAGATAATTTGTAACAAATAAAGAAAACAAGGATTGAAGGGATGATTTAACCAAATATATATAAATGAGAAGATATGAATAAGAAGAATCAGAAGGAGAAGTGAAGAACGATCCAGAACATCAAAAACCCTTCGATCAAGTTCGGTTGCTCGCCATTTCTCCGTTCGGCGTCCGTTTCGGACGATTTTCACGGCGATCTCTTCGGAATTGAAAGCTCCATCCTTCCCGGGCATCAAATCGAGGTAAGAGTTCGATATATGGTGCGAAAACTGTAGGTTTTGGGGCTGTTTCTTTTTAAGATTTGAGGTTAAGCTTAAATTTGTCGGTTTTGAAGTTTTTGAAGTGTAAAACGATGAATTATGGATTAAAATGAATTGGGTATGTATTGGTGTAAGTTTAGGAAGTTTTGGAGCCCAGGAAATGGCCCGGAGGCGCCGGAAAAATGCTGCACACGTCGGTGCACGACATGCTGAAAATCAGCACGTCGTGCTGGTGCGCGACGTGCAACACAGGGTGCACGACGTGCACCATGAAGGGCACGACGTGCCCTTCACAAAAATTGAAGGGCATGACGTGCCAAGCTAGCACGACGTTCTCTACCTTCACCAGAACCTCTGTGGGACTTCCGGGAGCGAAAATGAGCCTCTGATAGCTCGATTTGAGTGTGAAACTCAGTCAAATGTCCTGAAATGGATGTAAAACATTATAGAAGTGAATGTTAATGTGATAAGCAAGAATTCAATTAAGAAAGTTATATAATTCTCAAGTACGAGGAATAGTACTCGATAAGTCGCAAGTACGACTAGGGATCATCGAGTTTACAAGCAAACTAGAAATGGAATCTAATCAACTTAAACTTAGAACTTAAAAGTATTATACATATAAACATGAAATCTACGTCTAACTATTAAACGTTTCATCAGACGTACGAGAAAGCAGTGAGGGCACTAGAGGTTGACTAACACGAGCATACCACCACATCGACTTCATAATTGATTGGATAGCTGTTTTAGTGAGTGGCACTTTACTTTTATGGATAACCACATCGCATAGTACATGATTTGATATATCGCTTATCGAATTACTTTTATCGATTACCGTTTATCGTTATTATCGAATTATTATAGTTTTGAAACCAATGTGTGATCCGAGGAAACGTGCTACCTATTGGGCGTCAATAGGACTGTGTGATCACCGGTAAGTATGTCAGTCTAGCGTGTCTAGATTGTTATCGTGTCGTAGAATTATATCAAATATCGAATATCGAACCTCGCTTATCGTATCGTATCGTATCGAAGTTGGAATGAGTATATCGAATGGGATACGAGGTTTAACTCGGTTGAACTATCTCGGGACCCGTATCCTGTGGGTTTAACTCAGTCGAACTATCTCGGGACACACACCTTGGGATTAAGAGACAGTAGTGGTTTAACTCGGTTGAATTATCTCGGGACCCTACCCATCGGATCGATCGAATTGATATTTACCGTTATGAATCGTATGAATCTATAGATCGTATTGAGTATCGTGAATAGGGTTTCAATCGGATCTAATACTTGGATTATATGATAGCACGTTATATTATATTTTGATATCGATTATTGATGTTACTGATATATTTTATCGTATGCGATCTTATGTTTTGACAATACTATTAGTAATGTGCTCACTCACTCAGTATTTTTCCAAATACTGACCCCTCACTTTTGATGTCTTTCAGGTACTTAGGGTGTGGACTTAGCTAGAAGCCGATTTTGGAATCCAGAAGTCAGCTATGTATGTATAGTTCTCTGACTTCTGTGAATGCTGCAGTAGTGGTCCTGTGTCGATAGAATAGTAGCCTAGACAGCAGTTCATTTTGATTGTACATATTAACTGATGTCAATGTTTTATATGCTTTTGATTGGCTACGAATTGTATATATGATCCACGGCCCCAGATGGCGGTGAGATGTTTTGAGACATTAACTGATGTATATAGTACCGCAAGGCTAGTTCGTACGAGGTACGGTAACTACAGCCCGCGAGGTTTAAACAGTTAATGTAAATATTTTGTTATATGAGATATGTATGTATTTGCTTCCGTTGTTTGATATTATTTGTTTATATTATTTGCGAAAAATTATTAGTGATTTAAGGCTTGCTACGGGTTCCGGAGCTACCACTCCCGTTCCCTAGCGCCGGTCGCGGCTCAATAATTTTGGGTCGTGACAATGTTGGTATCAGAGCCTGGTTGGTCCAGTTACCACTGCCAGATTTGTCTGATTGTCTGTTTGACTGGAAGTATTTGTCAGTACGTATACTTAGGAACTACTGCAGCAATGAGTCGGACCTTAGTTGTCTGTAATTGTGTTATATGTGTGTTAGTAGTAAGTGACGAGGCACGCGCAAATCAGGGTTATTACGATAACGTATAATTAGCATATGTATATACGAACGACTGAGATAATTAAGTGTTTATTTTTCATGCTGAGATTATTAAATGGTTATCTGCTTGCGAACTACGTGCGGTTGGATTAAGTACTAAATGTTTACAGCATTTTATAAGTTGATATTGGAATTGTGTGTGGAAATGGGCTCAGATGGTCGCTTATGTTTGAAATTGTTTCTTTTCAGCATGTCTGGGCAAAACGGAGCTCATTCGCATGCGAGGAAGAACGGGAGGAAGCGCCTCCTATATTTCAAAACGGGTTTCATAATGAAGTAGGTGAACCATCTGGGATCCATCAGAACGGATTCCACGCAAATACTGGAACATCACCAGAAGTATATCAGAATGGCTATATGTCTGTGTCGAAGATAGGTAGTTCTTCTGGAAACAGAGTTAGAGTACATTCGCCGGAGATAAAATACAGCGAAGAAGAGGAAGAGGAACCGGAGGAAGATCCGGAAGAGGATCCTGAAGAAGATCCTGAGGAGGATCCAGAAGAAGAATTAGAAGAGGAGACAGAAGAGGAAGATCCTCAGGAGGAAGAGTACGAAGAAGAAGAACAGTTAGATGAATTAGACGTCGAAGAGTACAGAGGTGATTATTTCTGGTCTGGTGTGCGGAGATACCGCAATTTGAGGGAAAATACAGACATAGCCAACGGTCAGGCGCCGATAGCCCTAAACCAGGTTAGGAGGCAGATGCGTTCTTTTTCTAGAGGGATGTTAACTGTAGGAGCGTACTCTATTGATTTTCTGCGGATGGCTGAAGGAGTCCCTGATCTGAACGAAGACAATAGAACCATTAATCGTAGGTATGTCAGGGGTTTAGGACCTCAGTTTGATGAGCTGTATGAGCACGTGGACGAACATTTTAGCACACTTACTACGATGGCCTGTAGGATTGAAACAGAGCACGAATGGGCGGGCGATCCAATCCGACCCTTTTACTTTTGACGTGAGTACCACCCAGACTATGTCAGCACGTCCTCCAGAAATAGAACTAACCCTTATTTTGTACAAAGAGGCGGAAGAAACTCCGGTAGAATGCACAGGCGTAGTTATTAGGGAACCTAGCGTTCCGCATCAGGCACCTCCAGGTATTAGTGATTTATATGTTTTACGTAATTGTGTTTATATGTTTGCATTGTTGTGTTTATATATCTGCTGCATTGCATGATAGAATAGAATATGCCTATTGGATAAAACCTCAGAAAGTGAGAACCTATAGGAAGAGCCGTTGTTAAACACGCGCCTAATAAAAGAATATATAAATATAACTTACAGAAACAATAATATAATAAACATCACATCATATAATTATCGCAAACGTAATTCCTATATTACGTTTTAGAATTTGAAGAAATAGATGGATTACTTACAGGAAGTCGATGTGAAATATCGGTATCTGCGTCTGTATACGACGTAGTATAGAGTGTTGCAGAAGTAGATGTGGTGATTATAGCAGTAGAAAATTTTGAATTAAATTGAGTTGTCGGAGATATGGAGAGAGAAGGAATGTGACAGAAGAACAGTCTGTAAATGACAGAAAATGACAGCAATACAAAAAAAAAATTGACAGCAATACAAAAATTTGAAATATACCCAATAAGTATAAAGAAAGCCGTTAATAGTCGCAGAGTGTATAATCTAGAGTAAGACTTACAGTTTTATAAAATTTTGAATGTTTTTATGATTTTCAAAGTACAGTTGTGCTCAGACATCGCATGTAACATTGCATAATCACGATAGGAATGCATAAGAAACTGATTTTCAAAATGTAGATCATGCATCATATCTTTATAATGATAAAGAAAATGTGATTTTGAGCAACTCCTTGGTGATGAGAGGTGTCATCACTCTGAGCTACAATAGTACTAACGATTTTAAATGATTTATGAAAAGTGGTTTAGAAAGAGCTGCGCAGCCAAAAGAAGTTTTAAAAATCGTTTTGTTCAGATTACCCAAGAATGGTTAGGTTATATTACGCAAAGTGTGCCTAAGTGACGCTCGATTAGTATGTCGCGTCCGAAGTCTCTTTAACACGTCGTTCGGATTACCTAAGCATGGTTAGGTTATACTACGCAACGTGTGCGTGAAAAGTGACGCTGGATTAGGTCTCAAGTCTCTTTAACGCGTCATTTTGATTACCATGCTTATATCGCGTCACAAGTCTCTCTAACGTTTCATTCCGATTACCTAAGCATGGTTAGGTTATATATTACGCAAAATGTGCGTGAAAAGTAACAATAAATTAGTATGTCGCGTCTCACGTCTATTTAACGCGTCGTTCCAATTACCTAAGCATGGTTAGGTTATATTACGCAAAGTGTGCGTGAAAAGTGACGCTAGATTAGTATGTCGCATCTCAAGTCTCCTTAACTCGTCGTTCCAATTACCTAAGTGTGCGTGAATAGTGACGCTAGATTAGTATGTCGTTTCTCAAGTATCTTTAATGCGTCGTTGCGATTACCTAAGTGTGCGTGAATAGTGACGCTAGATTAGTATGTAGTGTCTCAAGTCTCTTTAACGCGTCGTTTCAATTACCATGCTTATGTCACGTCACAAGTCTCTCTAACGCGTTGTTCCGATTATCTAAGCATGGTTAGGTTATATTACGCAAAGTGTGCGTCAAAAGTAACAATAAATTAGTATGTCGGGTCTCCAGTTGATTTAACGCGGCCTTGCGATAACCTAATCATGGTTAGGTTATAATACGCAAAGTTTGCATGAAAAGTGATGCAAGATTAGTATGTCGCGTCTCATTTCTCTTTATCGCGTTGTTCCGATTAACTAAGCATGGTTAGGTTATATTACATAAAGTGTGCGTGAAATGTACGATAGATTAGTATGTCGCGTCTCAAGTCACTTTAATGCGTCGTTCTGATAACCATGTTTATGTCGCGTCACAAGTCTCTCTAACGCATCGTTTCGATTACCTAAGCATGGTTAGGTTATTATTGCGCAATGTGTGCGTGAAAAATTACAATAGATGCGTCTCAAATCTATTTAACGCGTCGTTCCGATTACCTATGCATGGCTAGGTTATATTACGCAAATTTTGCGTGAAAAGTGACGCTAGATTAATATGCCGCGTCTCAGGTCTCTATAACGCGTCGTTCCGATTACCTAAGCATGGTTAGGTTATTTTTTACAAAGTGTGGGTGAAAAGTGACATTAGATTAGTATGTCGCGTCTATAGTCTCTTTAACGTGATGTTTCGATTACCATGCTTATCCTGCGTCCCAAGACTCTTTAACGCGTCGTTTTGATTACATAAGCATGGTTAGGTTATATTAAGCATAGTGTGCGTGAAAAGTGACGCTCGATTAGTATGTCGCCTTTCAAGTCTCTTTAACGCGTCGTATCTATTACCATGCCTAACTCGCGTCACAATTCTCTTTAACGCTTTGTTATGATTACCTAAGCATTGTTAAGTTATATTACACAAAGCTGGCGTGAAAAGTGAAGCTAGATTAATATATCGTATCTCAAGTCTCTCTAACGCGTCGTTTCGATTTCCTAAGCATGGTTAGTTACGCAAAGTGTGCGTAAAAAATGACGCTAGATTAGTATTACGCGTCTAAAGTCTCTTTAACATGTCGTTCCGATTCCCTAAGCATGGTTAGGTTATGTTACGCAAAGTGTGTGTAAAAAGTGACGTTAGATTAGTATATCGCATCTCAAGTCACTCTAAAGTGTCGTTCGGATTATCTAAGCATGGTTAGGTTATATTACGCAAGGTGTGTTTGAAAAGGGACGCTATATTAGTATGTTGCATCTCAAGGCTCTTTAACGCGTCCTCCCGATTACCTAAGCATGGTTAGGTTATATTACGCAAGGTGTGCGTGAAAATGACGCTGGATTAGTATGTCGCGTCTCAAGTGTCTTTAACGCGTCGTTTCTATTACGTAAGCATGGTTAGGTTATATTACGCAAAGTATGCTTGAAAAGTAACAATAAATTAGTATGTCGCGTCAAACGTCTATTTTACGCGTCGTACCGATTACCTAACCATGGTTAGGTTATATTACGCAAAGTATGCGTGGACAGTGACTCTAGATTAGTATGTCGCGTCTCAATTCTCTTTAACGCGTTACCAAAGGATGGTTTGGTTACTTCACGGAAAGTGTGCGTGAAAAGTAACAATACATTAGTATGACGCGTCTCAAGTCTATTTAACGCGTCGTTCCGATTACCTAAGTATGGTTTGGTTATATTACGCAAAGTGTGCATGAAAAGTTACGCTAGATAAGTATGTTCTAATTACCTAAGTGGTTAGGTTATTTTACTCTAACTGTGCGTGAAAACTAACAATAAATTAGTATGTCGCGTCACACGCGTCGTTCCTATTACCTAAGCATGGTTAGGTTATATTACGCAAAGTGTGCGTGGAAAGTGACGCTAGATTAGTATGTCGCGTCTCAATTCACTTTAACGCGTTGTACCGATTACCTACGCATGGTTAGGTTATGTTATGCAAAGTGTGCGTGAAAAGTGACGCTACATTAGTATGGCGCATCTCAAGTATTTTTAATGCGTCGTTCCGATTACGTAATCATGGTTAGGATATATTACGCATAGTGTGCGTGAAAAGTGACAATAGATTAGTATGTCGCATCTCAAGTCTCTTAGACGTGTGTTCCGATTACCTAAGCATGGTTAGGTTATATTACGCAAAGTGTGCCTGAAAAGTGACGCTATATTAGTATGTCGCATCACAAGTCTCTTTAACGCCTGTTTTCGATTACCTAAGCATGCTTATGTTATATTACGCAAACCGTGCGCTAAAAGTGATACTAGATTAGTATGTCTCGTCACAAGTCTCTTTAACGCATCGTTCCGATTACCTATGCATGGTTAGCTTATATTATGCAAAGTGTGCGTGAAGAGGGACGCTATATAAGTATGTCATCTCACAAGTCTCTTTAACGCGTCATTCCAATTACCTATTCATGGTAAGGTTATATTCAGCAAAGTGTGCGTAAAAAGTAAAGCTAGATTAGTATGTCGCGTACAAGTATATTTAACGCCTCGTTCCGATTACCTAAGCATGGTTAGGAAAGTGACGCTAGATTAGTATGTCGCGTCTCAATTCTAATTAACGAGTTTTTCCGATTACCTAAGCATGGTTAGGTTATATTACGAGAAGTGTGCATGAAAAGTTACGTTAGATTAGTATGTCGTGTCTCAAGTATATTTAACGCGTCGTTCCGATTACCTTAGCATGATAAGGTTATATTAAGCAAAGTGTGCGTAGAAAGTGATGCTAGATTAGTATGGCGCGTCTTAAGTCTATCTAACGCGTCGTTCCGATTACAGGTTATATTATGCAAAGTTTGCGTGAAAAGTCACGCTATATTAGTATGTTTTGTCTCAAGTCTCTTTAACGCGTCATTTCGATTACCATGCTTATCTCGCGTCACAAGTCTCTTTAACGCGTCGTTCCGATTACCTAATAATGGTTAAGTTATATTACGCAAAGAGTGCATGAAAAGTGATGCAGGTTAAGTATGTCGAGTCTCAAGTCTCATTAACGCATCATTCCGATTACCCAAGAATGGTTAGGTTATATTACGTAAAGTTTGCGAGAAAAGTAACGCTAGATTAGTATGTCGTGTCCCAAGTCTCTTTAACGCGCTGTTCCGATTAAATAAGCATGGTTATGTTATATTACACGATGTGTGCGTGAAAAGTGACGCTAGATTAGTATCTCGCATCTCAAGGCTCATTAATGCGTCGTTCCAATTACCTAAGCATGGTTAGGTTATATTATGCAAAGTTTAGGTCAATAGTGACGCTAGATTAGTATGTCGCGTCTCAAGTATCTTTAACGCGTCGTTTCGATTACTTAAGCATAGTTAGGTTACATTACGCAAAGTGTGCGTGAAAAGTAAAGCTAGATTAATATGTTGTATCTTAAGTCTCTTTAACGCGTCGTTTCGATTACCATGCTTACGTTGCGTCACAAGTCTCTCTAACGCGCCATTCCGATTATCTATGCATGGTTAGGTTATATTACGCAAAGGGTGCGTGAAAAGTGACACCACATTAGTATGTCGTGTCTTAAGTCTCTTCAACGCATTGTTCCGATTACCTAAGCATGGTCAGGTTATATTACGCAAAGAGTGTGCAAAGAGTTACGCTAGATTAGTATGTCGCGTCTCAAGTCTGTGTAGCGCGTCGTTCTGATTGCCTAAGCATGGATAGGTTATATTACGCAAAGAGTGCGTGAAAAGTTACGCTAGATTAGTTTGTCGTGTCTCAAGTCTGTTCAACGCGTCGTTCCGATTACCTAAGCATGGTTAGGTTATATTACACAAAGTGTGCGCGAAAAGTGACGGTAGATAAGTGTGTCGCGTCACAAGTCTCTTTAACGCGTCGTTGCGATTACCTAAGCATGGTTAGGTTATATTACGCAAAGTGTGCGTAAAAAGTGACGGTAGATTAGCATGGCGCTTCTCAAGACTATTAAACGCGTCGTTTCGATTACCATGCTTATGTCGCATCATAATTCTCTCTAACGCGTGGTTCTGATTACCAAAGTATGTTAAGGTTATATTACGCAAAGTGTGCGTGAAAAGTGACGCTAGATTAGTATGTCGCTTCTCAATTCTCTTTAACGCGTCAATCCGATTACCTAAGAATGGTTAGGTTATATTACGCAATGTGTGCGTGAAAACTGCTGCTAGGTTAGTATGTCGCGTCTAAAGTTTCTTTAACGCGTCGTTCCAATTACCAAAGCATGGTTTGGTTATATTACGCAAAATGTGCTTGAAAAGTGTCGCTAGATTAGTATGTCGCATCTCATGTCTCATTAACTCGTCGTTCTAATTACTTGAGCATGGTTTAAGTTGCGTCTCAAGTCTCTTTAAGTCGTCGTTCCGATTACCTAAGCATGGTTGGGTTAAATTACGCAAATTCTGCGTAAAAAGTGACGCTAGATTAGTATGGCGCGTCTCAAGTCTTTTTGACGCGTCGTTTCGATTACCATACTTAAGTCGTGTAACAAGTCTCTCTAACGCGTCGTTCCGATTACCTAAGAAGCTTAGGTTATATTACGCGAAGTGTGCATGAAAAGCGGTGCTAGATTAGTATGTCGCGTCGCAAGTCTCAATAACGCTTCGT